>NC_063232.1:3743750-4987500 GCF_020740725.1 Corvus hawaiiensis
AGGGACAAAATCACTGCTGTTTCACTGCAATGAGGGATTTTCTGTTTGATCTGGTTGGTTAGTTTGGCGTTTCCTTTGTTTTCCTACCTGTTAGCTCTGAGGCTTCAGCTGTCCAGAAGGTGTTTAGCAACGACTGTGCGGAACATCCTTGGAGTTACTAACAGAACGTGCTGTTCAGAAAAAGCAGGGATTTGCTCCAAGATAAAGCAGAGAACTAATTTGTCAACTCCTATGGCTGTACTAGGAATATTCCTGAGATAAATGACCACTAGCTAGAGTAAGAATCCCAGGATTTTCCTTGATTCTAGCTTGCAGACAAGGAGCTAATTCTCCTCAGTGCACACAGCAGCTTCCCAGCTAATCTAGCCCAGAAGTTCTTCATTCAGCCACTGCTGGGTTAACAGTGGTGATAAAACATCTGCACTTCCATTTCTGGAAAATACAACTATAAGGGATAAAATACTAGTGTTGAGTATTTCGAGAAGTACAGGAAATTAAAAAGCAAACAAAACTAACCAGTCCTAAATCTAACCTTACCAACTCATTTGACAGTGGCCATCAGTAGATGTGTTTCTCCACGTACAGTGGTTTTTACAGTGGTTCAAGTGGTTCAAGTTAATGAAGGAGTTGCCTAAAACCTCCCACTCCAAGAATCCAAATGGAAGGAACAATGAGAACCCTGCTCCTTCCAGACAAGCCAGGTGCTGTGGATCACTCCTCTAACCATCAAAATACACCTGACAACTCTCCACAAGCACAAAGGATAACCAAAAGTAGATTTTAAGAGGGGAAATGCTTAATATCAATATTTTCACAATTAGAAGGGTCATTTACTCAACCTTTAACTGTTCAGGAGCCCATGCTATGGACTGAATCACAGAACTGATAGAGATAACCTGCATGGGGCTTTATCACCCTTTTGCTTACTTTGTTAAAGGTGGATCCTGCTCTAATTCATTGTCCTTCCCACTGAGGGAGCAGAGCCATCACTGAGGAAAAGAAGCTGAAAATGCCTCTCCAAGCACTGCTGTGGAATGCTTTGTGTCAGGAATCCATGATCCCAACCTTCAGTTCGGGAATGCTGCCCCACACTCGGCCAAAAGGCCAGCGCTGACCGAGCCAAAATAACTTCTTTCCTCATGAATTCCCAAACCCTGCTAATCCAGAAAGACTGGAGGGGAAAGGGATGAAAAATGGAAACATGAAAAGAGGTTCCTCCTCCTTCCCTAAAAGGGCAGAACTTAAAAGCTACAAACTTTTTCTTTTTAAATTGTTTGCTTAATGCTTAATAACCAGTTTGCATTGCCTCGGTGTTACAACTGCCTTTTGTTTACTGAAATGTGATGACCACATCATAAACCCAGTTTTATTGTCACTTCCAGCCTGCTTCTGTGAGGGGGTGGGGAGAGGACTCTGATTTAGTCTCCACAGCTCATCCAGAGCTTCAGCTCAGCCCAGCACAGCGCTAAGGGAGCTGGAACAGCCAATACTGGGAACTGGGCTGAAATCATTAGAACTATCAACACAGGATGAGACACATCAGGAAAAGAAATGAGACAGAAGGGGAGAGGAGAAAGCTCATAACATAATGAGATGTTTATCTATAAAACATTGCCCACTTCAAAGCAGGAAGAGCTTCAACTCCTTGGTTAAAAAAAAAAAGCTTTTAATTAAAAGATCAGTCAAAGATTTTCCACAGTCAAGCAGCCTCAAAGAAACTATGTGTGGAGGAGGCTGAGAGTCATTTTTAACATGATTAGTCCATTCTTCAAACTCAACAAGGTTTTATAAAAGCATTTCTCAAGATCTAGAAGATAAGGATTGTGGAAATATCCCCAGCCCCTCAAAAAGGGGCTCTTCCCCTCTGACACCTCCATCTTCATCAGCTTTCACACTGGAAAAGCCTGGAAATAAACTATGAGAGCTCTGTGCCTCCCACCTCGTGGCAAGATAGATTGTAATCCTAGGACCCATGGCTTTGGGTTAAGCAAAGTTATTGCCATGGACTTTAGGAGGCCTGGAAACTTGACTTGAAATATTTCTGAACAACATAACTTGAAATATTTCCGTACACTGCTCTAGTCAGCTGAGAACAGGCTGTACTGAGCACACAGCCTTCCACTAGACAAAGGCTGAAAAGCCTTTGAAGGTTTAAATGAATTGCACCACTTTTCTGGAACACTCTTTCCATTCAAGGAATGTTTCCAGACAGGGATGGACATGACACCACCACCTTATCCCCTCCCAGCATTACTGCTGACACTACATGCTCTGGGGAACAAGACTGTGAACCACTTCCCTTTGTCACAGAATTTTTTAATGTTTTTTCTTTTCTGAAAAAAAAAAAAAAATCCAGGATTTAGAAAAAATCCAGGATTTAGCCTTCAATAAGTAAAATGCAACATGTTCTCTACAGGCTGCACTTCAGCAACTATTTCACTTTACTGCAGATAGACAACACCAGGGCTACTGCGCTCTGGAGAAGCTTTCCAAGCAGAGAATACCAGTCCCTGGAATGACTCCTATTCATGGAAACTCAGTCATCCTCACTTACCAGCTGTTAATTATGACTAATGAACCTTCTGCTGAGTTGGTTCTGCTCTGCACGAGCACAGGGAATTACCTCTGTTTTATTTCAAGAATCACAACCATTTTTGTCTATGAGAGTAAGTATTCAGTGATACTTTCAAAGGACTTTCCCGTATTGCAGAGAACTCAGTTCCTGCCAACAAATGTATCATTATCCACACCTTTGTGGAAACAACCCCTATAAAAGTGATTATATGAGCATAATTATTTGCTATCACAAGGATTTCTACATCTCTGCAATGGCAAAATGAAGAAGACCTTTGGGATGTGAAAAATACAAAAGAATATCCTCCAGATGCAGGGAAGAAGCCACCTTTGTATTCTACATTGTTCAGACTAATTAAAACAGCTTTCTATCCTTAGTACAGGATGGGATTCCTTAATTCAGTCGGGGAAGAAAGAAAAGTCATCCAACGTAAGTAAAATGTGTCAAAGGATTAACTGCACCCCGTCCCTAGAGCCATTTTCATCCCATACATTAATAAATATGATTCCATTGGAGTTACTGGTAAAATTCTTCCTTGCCTGAGTAGCAATGATTTTTAACACTTAGCACCAAAGCATCCATCAGGACAGGAATGTGAGAGGAACTTAACTCTGCTCATGGGATATGGACACGTTTGCTTTGCTCCTCATAGCTTTCCTAAGCAACTGAACAAATTCCAGTCAAGATACAAAACCTACAGAGCTGGTAACAAATGGAAAATATACATCCCTGTTTCAGCCAACACATCCCCTACACATGCTCAGAACTGAACCCTGCAAACTCCTGTTAGCCCTGTGCTTTCCCAAGAGTGCATTTTTCCAGTGATGAATACCAAATTTGCCTGTAAGAACTTCAAATGTAAATTTTGCTGTTGAGAAAAACATAGAGCTTGTTAGCTGTGTGCTACAGAGCCTGATGAAAAGGGCAGAAAGCTGCAGCTCTGATGTAATTTATAGCCTGAGAGAACCGACCGATGATCACACAGCACACGAGGACAGAGTGCTCTGCCCCAGAACATGCAATCCATATCTATTGATGCTTGTGGAAAAACATTGCATGAAATATAATAGATGGAACATTCCAAAGAGACCTGTGAACACACGCCTACTTTGGATTACAGGAAGAAAAAAGTTGATGCATGGAAAATCTAACAGTGTCTATTACCATCATCAGAGATAGTAGTTTTAGATCATCTTCAATCACCATGCTCAAACTGTTTGGAGATACAGAATGGGAAAGTATCAGAAAATAATGAAAATATCAAGTATTTGTCAATCTTCTAGTGTCAGTCTGCGACAATCACAGAAAAGTCAAATTAAGTTCTCCTCAAGCAGTGCAGTACTAATGAAAACAGAGAAGTACTCTGCCTCAGTTGTACAGCCTCATGGTGTGCTGAAAACTACACTCCCTGTGGAAATCAGATTTTATGAAGAGTAAATTAGTAAAATTGGGGAAGAATTGAAAAGAGAAAAAAATAAGATTGATTACTTTGCTGAAATACTGGTAGAAGGTCCAGAACACAGGACTGCTTCTGAATAAACTCCTCAGTACCTCCAGAGCTCTGGCAGGTTTCAGCAGGAAGACCAAGGGACTATACTTGCTCAAATTTCTTTGGCCAGCTCTACAACTGTAAGATCTTGAGGAGCCAAATACAGCCCAAATAAAAAGAAGCAAGCTTCTCTTTTTCTCCAAAAAGCATTATTCCCTTCTCCTTTCACCCTTTCCCCTCTTTCAAGTAATTTAATACTGTGTCAGAACCAACACAATCACAACTATCCCCTGGCTGTTTCCTTGTCACTCTGCAGCTGTCAAGCACATTAACTAAACTAATGAAACAATCATCAAGAAAATTAGCTTTTACATTTACTATCACGTTAGATCTACCACTGGTAGGTCCTAAAACACCATCAGCACTGGGGCAAAAGCACAGTCCACAGCTCTGGACTCACAGGACAAGTTCTTGCTGACCAGCTCATTCAGCAGAATTCCCAGAATCTCTCTGCCTTCATCCAAAAATGGCCTTGTTTTGCTGATGGAAATTAATCTCACACAAAATGCATAAACCACATCCTGCTGCCTGCCATGCCCTAAAAGTTCTTCTTGTAAAAGCTGTCGTCCTGCCCATGGAGAAAGTACTCCCACTCAGCACATCCTCCCAGCCAATGCAGAAAACTGCTGGGAAGGCCCTGTAGCATAGCAGAACTTATTGATGATCTTTTCCATTACTTTAGCATTCATTAGCCTTTCAACTTGGAATCAGGGGACCTCAGATTATCACTTAACGCTGCCTCAGATAATTTCAGAGGTAAATTATTCACACTCATGACTAAATTCTTCTAAGAGGCCAGTCCAGACTGTGACAGTGTCTGGCTGTTCCCGTTTCGCTGGCCTGGGAGCAGAGGAGACTCTGCCCCTGACTGAGGTGTTTGTCAGTCCTTCTGAAATGATTTAATCATGTCAGTCCTGTCAAGTCACCTCACAAGACCAATCAACAGAGCCAGCCCTCACTGGCCTTGGAAAAAAAGCTTAAGTCAAGTAAAAATTACCCTCCAGGGGAAAATAAACTTCTTCAATACCAGTTTAATCAGCAGTGTGTTACTACTCTGAAAAATGAGAGCATCTGTAAACCCCCCCATGCAAGAATGACTTGTGGGAGGAAGAGGTGACTAAGGAATTAAACTATCCAGTGGAGAGCAAATTGTGGTTTGCTGGCTCCACTGGGAACAAAAGGTCTATGGCTCGCTGCCCGAGCTCCAAGAGGACATGACTTGCTGTCGGTATTTCCATGAAAGCTGTTACGTGATTCATTAGCTTTGCTGGCCCCTCTCTCCTCCCTCCCTTCCCCCCAACACCATCATTAAACTCATCTGGTCTCTCGAGCTCTTGCTTGGCAGAAATGGTGCTCTGACATCCAACAGAGTTAAAATGAACAGCTCCCATGTTTGAGAGAAAGGGAGGGAGGCAGATGAGGGAGACTAAAGAGAGCACCCAGAAAAGATCTGACTACACACCCTGAAAACAAAGAACAGAAAGGACAAGAGCATGTATTTCTACAATAGCATTTATCTTGAAATTCTTCTATGTTTTACACTGAAAAATCCCTTCCTCAAACGAAGCCACCCCTGGGCCAGGACGAAACAGACATAAGAAAACAGATCAATACTGACTCAGTGCATGCACTGACACTTGATATTCTCATCCAAGCCATGTAAGCATGTTTTACAAATAAACACAATTCCAAAAAAAGCCTAACCCTTGGATAACCCCACCCATCACCTTGTTCCAACAAGAGAAGTTAACATTTCCCATTCAAGCGATTCTTTCACCCAAGTTTTTGTGGGTATTGAGTCATTTTTTTTCCACCTCTTCCCAAAGATATTAATCATCCATCACCTGCAGATGTTTAGAGGATAAACACCCCCCATCACCGTGTCAACCAGTGTCAAAGAATGTCAGTGCTCCTGTTCAGAAATAACAGGAGGCCTCCCTGTTTCCAAGGCAAACTATGTTTGAAAGGCTTTCTCCCAATAAATACAGTGCACTGGATAATGCTGGATTCTTCCGTACAGCTCCCAGGAAATGTTCCAGCTATTTCACAGGTGCTCTGGCCTGTGTTTGTATACACTAATACTTCCTCTAGCTTGGGCAGCCAGCTTCAAAAGCAGAAAACTAATTCTGCTGACAAACTGCTGCAATATTCACTCTTGTTTCACGTCATTTTCTACACTACTTTATAAGGGTTTTCGTTCTAAAACCTCCACTGGTTTTAAAAATAAGAATATTCAGAGCACTGGGGTATAGCAGGAACACCAATCACTTGCAAGAAGCAGAGTTTTGGCAAACAAGTGATGCAAACTTGGGTCACACCCCACAAAGTTCTCACAAATGATTGTAAGAGCTGTTTAAAATAAGTTTTAAATTAGAAGCCAGGAAAAGCCTATAGAATATAATATTATTACAAGCAATTGTCTCAAATCCTTGTTAGACACTCTTTCACTCTTAGGAAGACAGAGATTAATTTGAGATGATACTGGGCTGTTAGAGTCTTGTCTTCTGTTCAAAACATTCCCATCGGACACCAGCAGTGGATTTCTTTCCTCTGTCTTCCCTTTTCCACAGTCCCTTGTCCAGGCAGTCCCATTTCTTTGTATTAATGTGTTACTTTCAACTGCTCAGTTTGGAGGCAACAATTTCCTTCCTGTTCCTGGACAGCACTGACCAGCCCACCCAGAATTTACACTTAATAGGAAAACCCATTAAAGTACATAATACTCTCATAAATAAGTGAAAGTAAGTATTTTACTTTAAATTATAACCTGTATCGTAACAGGATCAGATTTTTAAAGACTTCCGTGCCCACTGACACCAAGAGGAGGAACGAAGCTGTCACCAGTACCCCAAGGTGGTAAGTTTGGGGTAAAAGAGAGGAGCCATAAGATGTCCATAAAGTTTCCTAAGAGGGCAGATAAACAAGATGAATATCGAGCTCAGGGAAACAGGTCAATTTGGTTGTCTGTCGCTAAAGCTGGCTCATGAGCTAGATCAACAAAGCAACCCATTCCTGGGGTTTAGCCTGGTTATTCCAAAACACGAGCTTAGGAGTACCACAGTTGTTCAAAATGTTGGTGCTCCTGAATGAGAGCTGAATTAAGTTCACTCAAGCAGAAACAAAACTCAGAGATACTACGACGTATCACATTCTGGTGTGAGAAGCAGGTTTTCGTATCCTAGCTGTCAAAAACCAACACAAACTCTGAGTTCCAAAGCCAGAGCTCTCACACGCAATAAGGAATATGTTGTCAGAATTTTTTTTTGTCAGCAGGAAAGTTCCTGACACTTTTTCATGGTTAAACATCAGAGTTTTGAACATGTAGTTCAGTACAAAACACTGCTCTTCAGGCCTGTTCATATCTTGTGAACATTGAGGATGTTAACACAGGACTTAGTGCAGCCTACACTTAAAACCAGAATAGTTTAAAAACTGCTTAGGTGCAGCAGAAGTATAACTCTTTCCTCTTCAATAAAAAAATAAATCAAGAAAAAACAAAGGATGAAAGAGATTTTTCAAACCCACAGGGGGTCTGCACACTCATTTATCATCCGTGTTAACAGCAATAAGCTGTCCAAATGGCCCTGTGAAATCAGAGGCTGTTTGCTCCAACTGATCAGAAGTTAGCAGTGTATCTCCCGGGCTATTTATCCAGCTCTCCCTTAGTTTATTATCAGTACTACCCCTCCTAAATGACATTAACACGTTTAGCTCCAGCAAAACTTCGCTAGCTGGCAGTGGCCAGCGGATTTCGGGGGCTGGGGATGTAGGCAGCCATACTTTCCAGCCTAAAGTTTAACTTTCCCTTAGGGCAGCATTTCTTCTGGTGACTGGATACTGGCAGCTTTTGTGTTCTTCATTAGTGCGGTGATTAACATAGTGCTAGAGAGTTCTCACTACACCTCACTGCTGTTCCAGCACTTGCTGGCAGATCTATTGTGAGAGATCCCTGAGCAGCAATGCAGCCCTAGCTAACAATACCAGAGATCAGGTACATTTGTATTTACTCTTAATACCTACATATCTACCCGAAGTCATAGAAACCCCTGACCAAGCAATAACAACTTTAATGGGATTTTGTGAATGAAATTCCCATGGCAACAGCAAGAAACAGAGTGCCAGGAAATACAACCGATTGCGGTTTTATGTGTGTTAGAGGATTCTAAATTCGGAAAGAAACTAAGAAATAAGCAGCAGAAATCAGTGGACCCACGGGGTTTCCCCCCTCATTCAGCATTTGAGAAACAAGCAAAATAAACCAGAAGGCAACCAAAGCAGCACTACGGCATCAGGAACAAATTAGCAGCCGTGCTGGGGTACGGAGCAGACATTTGGCACACGGGGAATGCGATCTACCTGATACCAGCTCTCAGCTTTCTATGAAATCTGCTCCTGATTAACATGCAGAACACTACACTTCTGAAAGGACAATGGTGGGAGACCTTCCACAAAGGCATCATTTTAAATTCTAAGGCCTGGAAAATTTCAGGCCTCAGGCCACGAACAATGGTGAAGGCTAACACAGCCAAGCTGCAGATCCTGACAAGTTCTGTGTATATCATTACATCGGCTTTGGACTTTTTAGCTGCATCGTGCAGACTATGCAAAAAAAAAATCTGACAGCGAACAGGGTCCCTCCCTTGCAGGCGTTCTGTTCCAAAGGACTCCTTTCAGAAAAGCTTCCCTAAGGACGGTGCTGTGATCTCAGGTACGGAACGGCAATAAAGCGCATTTACAAGGCAAACAGCAGCAGTGTCCCCAGCAGGCTGGAAGCCACCAGCGTTCGCTGTGACAACAGCCCTGTGCCGGCTCAGCGGGCGCCGGGCTCAGCCCCCGAGAACAAAACGCCATCCCCGCGGCTGCCGCCGCCCTCCGCCGCTCGCACACACCTTGCTCGTGCTCCTCCGCTCTGCCCGGCTGGTTGCCCATCTCCGGTGGCCGCCGGGCTCCTCCCGAGCTCCTTCAGGCCCCCGGCGCCCCGCTCATGCCCGGTACCAGCGCGGACCTGCCTTCTCCCTCTGCCCCTGCTCCAGCCAACTCCAGCGGGGCGCGGCAGGCAGCGCCTCGCTAGGAGCTGGCGGCAGAGCCGCGCTGCGGCCCCCGCCGAGGCAGCTGCGCCTCCGCCTCCTCCCTCATTCCAACCTCGCGCTCGGCGGGCCGGGCTGGGCAGGGAGCGGGCGGAGCGGGGCAGCGCCGGCCGACACCCAGCGGCCGCCGCGGGAACTGCAGCGCTCCGGCCGGGGCGCGGGGGTCGCCCAGCGCCGCTGCAGCCGCGGTCCCCGGGCTCCGAGCCGGGAGCGACGCTCCGGCAGCGGATTGAGCGGAGCTTGCCTGCCCTGGAGCAGCCGTGGCGGACGGGGGGGGGGAATCGCACAGAGCCCGTTCCGGGCGATACAGAAGGATATTTCTAAGCAAAACGCTGAAATGCGGCTGGGAGTGAGTGAAGGAGGGCAGAGGGACCCTCGGCAGAGACCTGAGCGGCCAAACGCCTCCAAAGCAAAACCAACATTAATTTTCCACAATTCCACCACCCGAAGCATGCTTACGATGGAGCAAACAGACCCTGCCCACAGATCTAACTACACTGCTGAGCACAGCACTGACATGTCTGGGCAAGGGCAGCTCTGAACCGTCACAAAAATGAGGGGACCCAGTTTCAGAAATGCTCAGCATCTTGTGAAAACATAGGTACCCAAAGGATGCTGAAATGAAGACTGGACTCCTCTGAAAACCTGACCGTGATTGTGAGCATGAGCCCTTTCTGACAAGCCCCATCTATCAGATCTGCTCTGGTATCCTCTGGGGCTATGCCTGGGTCAGCCCAGCACTCTCAGCTGCTCTCAGCCTCCACTGGTGCTGAGAACAGCACAGCAGGTTCACATCTCTATTATATTAAACAATATACAGGATACACTGGATACTACTAAACCCTATTGCTCTTCATTGAAGTAATTTCCGAATTTCCCTTCATACTAGTAAGCAAGCACTTCTTGCTTACTTGCTTCATACAAGCACTAATAAAACAACAATCAAACCTGACAGCCACTACTACATCTAGACCTGCAGCCACAAAGAGGAGCAGATTTCATATCATATCTCTATCATCAATATTTTTGCCTATGACTGGCACTGCAAGAGCAGCTGCACAGGACAAGCCCACCCAGAGCCTGGACAACAGCCCATCTTTCAAAAAAATCAGGGTGCTCCACACTCATGGAGCCCTGATGTACATGGGGAACAAGGATACTGAATGACTCTAGTGATCAGTTTCCACTATGTGGATAATTAACAGAAACATCTTGAGGCTTGTTGAAAAACAAGAGGGTTAAAAACAAATTCAGAAATAATAAACTAATGTGGCTCCCAGACTCAAAACATCCTGAAAATAAAACATGGAGAATTAATCTAGTTGTGAATCCATCACTTCAAATAAAATATCTGGGGACTTTTCAATATGATAGAAGCAGAATTTTGCTAATATTTCAGTGCAATAGGATGAGCTCATTGTCAGTCTTAAGCTTTCCATTGTTCTTCTTCTGACACTTTATGGATGAAGTGAGAAGTTTTCATACAGCTGTCTATATTTGGATGACATTAAACAATTCCTGTCTGCTGCTGTCTTATGACATGTCAAACACAAAATGCTTTGTTTAATGAATAAGCCATCAAAGTTCTAGGAAAAGGAAACAGTGATACTTCATTCTTTCTCTAAAAGTCGTCTTATGATCTCTTAAGTCTTATATCTTACTGTGGTGGGTACTGAGTCTGCCCTTTCCAAGGTACAGATGCAAACATCCTCCAACTGCTGTTGAAAGTATCTCCCACAGAGATTTTCTTCCATTATAGACTTCTGCTTTTCTTCAACAGGACTCACCTGAGAGGCTGCATTAGCTGAGAGAGTCTGTTGGGCTGATAAATCCTGAAGCTGAGCATTTATTACTTCATCACCTGCTTTCTATTTCTGTAATCACAAAAGGGAATAGTCTAACAAGGTCCCCGTGCAGCACTGGTGCAAGCCTGGAGTAATTATAAAATGTAATCACTGAGTCAGAGCAAACACACCTGAAATCTGAGCACTGTAGAAGAGTCAGGACTGCAAGAACCAATCTGTTACTTTTGACAGTGGCACGAAACGTAAGTCAGAACATTCTAACACCATGATAGGGAGAATGATGTCAGGCCAAAGACTTCTAGCCCAGGTCCATAATGAAAGGTAAAGCACAAATTTTTAAATACAGGTACAGCATGAGCAGAAGGCATGGATAAGAGATTACTGCTTAGGGAACTTGCAGCTCAAGCTGAGGAAAAAGAAAAAGGAGGAACAGCAAGCATGGCATGGGGACTAGGTAATCAATTACAAGAGATGCATGGCTAAATCTTTAGGCAACTATTTGTTACCTGAACATTTTTCATTACTTTCCCTTCCTCTTCAGTAATAAAGGTATAAAAATGAATGAATGAATGAATTTCATCCCTATAATGCAGATTAGCTGGTCTCTTCCTAGGCGTGAAGCTTGACTCATCCCTTTGCACTTTGTTGAACTGCCAATAAAACTTCACAAACACTCCTTTCCTATATAGTGAGAATAGGAATGAATTACTGAAGGTGTGACATACATAATTCTTTCATCTCTCTAGTCAAATGACAGGACTTACTTACCAGGCATAACCTCTCTTTGCATCCTACTCACAACACAGCAAATGAATGAGTGTAACTTCTGTTCGAACTGTAATCCATGCTCACAAGAACAAGTGTGAATATGCCACCAAATCTCAGATTTGGAGTGGCCAGGTAGCTGACAGTCTCTCCAGAAGGCTGAGGTCTAAACAAGTTACAGATACTGATGCTGGAGTAAACAGAATGGGCCCTAAGCATGGGCATCATGAACACCAAAGTTCACACTATCACACTCTCCTTCTTTCACTGATGCTAAAGATTTTACGAGCACCAAGTACTTAAGTAGCAGGGAAAATAAATCTACAGAATTTGTGTATCATTCCCAGTAGTGGACCCCAAAAGATTAGGAATATAACATCTAGAGCGGAATCCCAGATGAGCAATAGCTTTTTTTAACCATGCTAGAAACAAATTTTTTTGTAGTGAAGATATTTGGTGAGGTCACAGTTCATGGCACAGACCAACAGCCTTCTAGAAACCCATCTGAGATGGAGCTGTCAATCCCTCTCCTCTTGCTTTACAGTATTAAAATCCAATGTAAGCCAAAAGCTGCTGAAAAGAAAACAGTGGAAAAAAAAAAAATACTACAAGGAATGCCAAGCCCTCCCCAATCTGCATACTTGTCAGACCAGGCCAGCTTTGCACTCCTTTCCTTCTCCCTCCCATTCTTTAAGTGCAAACACAATGGCTCTCTGCCAAGGCATTCTGGCTGCAATACATTCAGGCCCAGAGAATTTGTGTTAAGGATCATTTCTCTTCAAACCAGCTGAAGGAAAGCTGATAATTAACCTAGGGCAGGTAGTCAGAGCAAGGTTGTGTTGACTTTGCTGAACAACTTCAGTAAAGAAGCCTGAAAAGAAATGAAAACAAGCTGAGAGAGCCTAGATTTGTGCTATTCCTGGAGCATCCAGGCATGCTCCCCTCTCTGTTTAGGTGTCCCTAACAAGGCTTTTGGGATCACCACAGTTCCCTTACAGCTGTAATGGATCCTCCCTATACATGTTGGCTTGAGCCAATTAACTGTCAACAATTTAATGACTTAAGTCATTACAGCCTTCAAGATTTAGCATTTCAGTATCCCTACCACACACTGAATCCTCTTAACTGGCTCAGGTCCCAGAGGGGCCCACGTGTGCCAACAAAGTCATTCTCAGGGGAATACACAGAGGAAAGTGTCTCTGTCACAGGTGGTTTTAACAAGAAGCTGACTGCAGAATCTTGGAATGTGTTAATAAAGATTCAGCACAGGAAATGTAAATTCTGCAGTAGATTAGGACAGCAAGAAAACTGAAAAAGGTACATTCTGCAGACAGTGTTGTCTGCAGAAGTTAATTCCTACTTGTTTAATAATGCAAGATGACTGCAGCCAGGCTGTGAATGCCTCTCAAAAAGCCTGTTATCCATAACAGGATCAGGTATCAGAAATCCTACCAGACAGCCTCTAAAATGCACTGGTCTCACTACACTCCCAGTTATCAAAGAGGAAAAAGATGCCTGAAGAACAGTCATGTGAAACAGCCCCACTCCCAGCCATTCTGGGATGCAGAACTATCCATGGCTTAGGGAAGGAAAGAGCAAAGCTTCAAAGAACATGAAAAACAAAAACATACAGGAACATTTTCAGCAAAGGCATCAGCAATCAACAACTGTATTTGCAGGCTATGGCAAGAAAAAAAATCCTTGTGAGAAGAACTAAGAGAAACTTGACAAGTAGCAGCCATAACCTAAATCTGGAATGCCAAATTTGATATACCTCAAATCTTGAGCTTTCCCTTTGGAGGATAGTGAGTGAAATCTTCTAAACTGGTGCTGAAACTCAGTCTGAGTACTTGACACCTGGGGAATCACACAGAGAGGAAACATTTTGCTAAGGAATGTCAGGGAGGTTCAGGTTCATGTTTGTAGCAATATGTTAAGCATCCTTGCAGATATTGAGAGGTGTGTGTAGATGTCAATATGCATATCCAGCTGCATGTACAGCTGTGGATGTAAATGCAGACACATTTCCATTGCTTTGCCTGTTCAATTCCTGAAGCACTTCTTGCCAATTTGAATGCCAGCCTGACAAAGCAATATTTTGAGTCTTCCTTTCCTTTTTATACAACTTTTGGAGCTAGAATCTCTTTGTAAGAAAGAATAATTATGCAAGATCTGTGTCTTGTACCTGGAAGGGGGGGCAAAATGCAAATGGCTTTCCAGATGAGGTTTTGAAGCATATTTACAGCTCCTGGGAAAGCCCAGATGAGCTCAGCCATTTGGTTGCAGTGAAGCCTGGTGGAACAGAACATACCGATCTCATTAACGTCCCTCACACTTGGCACTATCGTTCACAAGAAAAATGAGACAGTAACGAGCCTCAATGCAAAGTGCAGCAACCTCTCCCAAACCTATAGCAGTGCTTTGATGTGACAGATCACAAAAAGCAGGCGCTGTCAAAAGCTGATGTATGGCAGAGTAAAAAGGCCCCAAGGTCAGAGAGCTGTCCTTCAAAAGCAATCACTTTCCTTTTTCCTGTCCTAATTGGGGTGCATTAGCATCTTAGGAACTACTAAATTGTGAGTTAGATTTTTTTCCCTCGGATTTTTTTTTTTTTTTTTAAAGAAAGCTTTTATTTAAAAGATAATTTCTTGCATTTTCTGGCTGCAGAGGGACAGCTTCTGGTCTGGATTAGCTTCAAATTAATCTGAATTTTTACCCTACATCAGAAAGTGGCACACACTCACCAAGCAGGGAAGTTAGCTGAAAGAAGACAGTAAATTTGATGAAGTCCATATATTACTATCAAATAGCAAGCTGAAAATGACAATTCTATGAACGTGCATGAAGCTCTGAAACCTGCAGTGAGCCACATTTTCAATTTTGCTGGGAAAGAAGCATATCTAATGAGCTGTGTGCAATAAAACATACACCAGTCTCCCCTCTGGAATCAGCCACAGGTGAACAAGTCTCACCAGTGATATTCAAGCTTTCCCAGCACTGACAGCAGTGCTGGCAGGGGCCAGTTGGCCTCATTTAGTTAAAGCCTTTCTTTTCTGAATATCAGCACTATCTACACAGAAAAGCTGCAAGCAGCTGTTTTAGAGGGAAATCAAGACTTTTCACATAAACTACATGAAAAGCAAACAATGATGGACAAATGGAGTCATGGTATGTGCTCTACTAGCACTAGGAAGGAATTGAAAATACACAGGTATCATATTTAGTCACTGGGACATTAACTCTGATTCTTGGGCAGGAATGTGGATGACAAATCACAGAAAAACTCATCAAAACCGAGCTCCTCCTTATTGCAGCTGAAGATTGTTCAACCCAATATAACCTTCAGGCCCTTCTATAGCTTTCACTGATTACGCCACATTTCTCGATACTTTTGTTTCCCTGTTTAATTTGCTGGGTTTATTACAAGAGCCTGTGTTGCACCGCAGCTTCATTTCCAATGCTGGCAATGTTCCTTTCTGGGATTAGCAGCTTTTGTCCAGGTAACCTGCAGAGTTCAGAGCCTTGACATGAGACGCTGAGGAGATAATTGAAACTCTCAATATCTTTGAGCTCCCCTCCCCTCTATGCTCCTGGATTGGCACCATCTCCAGCCTTGGATGTGGATCAACTCAGCAGGAACACACAGAAAGCAACAGGCTTTTGTTATTTTGGCTGAAAACTCAGGCCAAGTATTGATTTTTCCCATTTTATGCATTAAAATAAATGGTAATTTCTGATGAAGCAGGGGGTGACACAGCAGGCCACCCCTCACAGTCCTGCTGGCATCTTTGCTTCTCCCAGCCTCCAAAGATGTAACACATCCCACTGTCACTGTGGGAAGGTGTGGCACCTGTCTCCTGGTCTGGGCTTTAGAGAGAACCTGAGCTTGTCAGCAAAACAACCAGAATTTCTGAAAATACTGAGGTAGGTGATAATAGCATTGTTATTGACAGTTTCCTATTGTTTCTGAGGCAAAAATCAAGCTGTCTATAGAGATTTAGCCTTTATTTAGCTTTAAAAAATAAGCTGATGAAGCAGCCTGAGAAAACAAAGTACAGCTATCTCTTAATTACATTTCAAGGATAACTGATACCTCATATTGGAGCTGGCAGCACTCGATATAAAAATCAATATATTTCTGAGAAATGGGAATGGCTGAAATATTCTCAATGCTTTTGGATGATGTGTGACTGGACTGTGCCATGCCCATATCCTGGCTCTCTCCCTTTTCTGATGTCCAGCATAAGACTCCTTTTGGTTCCTGTCCAACCTGACAGATAATAGCAGCTGTCACTGAAATCACATCAAAGCAGCACAGGAACATGATTAAACCAGACAGCCTCCAAGGAAGTTTTCAGAAAGTGCTTGAACTGGGAGTTTGTAGGGACTGAATGACAGAGCAAGGATTTGGAATGACTTCCAGGCTCCATTGAGAAAGTAATTTCACCTGCCTGAACCTCAAATTTTCCATTTGCATACCAGTCCTGCCATGCAGTGCTCTTCCTGAGAGGTATATGATCACATTAGAAGCTTTGAAATTCTCTGTGAAATTGCATTTTTTAAGGTTATTTGGCTTGCAGACCTCAAAGGAGCAGAATCTGAAGTCATTGATTTCCTACAACCCTGAACCTTAGGAGAAGAGAGTCCTAGTTTCTCATGAAAATACAAACTTCTCTATTTATACATTTCACAATCATTTCTTTACTATACAGCTTCATAGCCTGGATGGCTTTACAAGTGCATGCATTAAAATCAATATTCTCCAAGATCAGTGAACTCTTCCTCCTGATTCACAATTTTCACAGCTCTCTTTCATCTACTGAGACACTAAAAACAATGCCAGAGCTCTGTAAGCTTGGTTTTAACAAACCCAAATGGCTACTTCAGGACAGCACATGGGAAGACATTACACTGAGGATAAGGAAGCTGAATACAAGACATTTATTTCTCCCTGTGTGTCATTTCCCACTGCCTGGGATTTCAAAACTGCCAAGGAGTTACAAAACCAAACATCACAGCACAGAACTTCCAGCCAGAATCAGTCTCCAGCTCCATTTGCTCAACTCCACTCGCCAAGGATGGATACGTGGGCTTGGCCTCATCCCCCTTTAAGTTGTTTATGATTTACTGTGTTACCTCCCAACAGGACAGACAGGGGTAATTCCATCAATAAAAGGCTGGAATAAATAACTAAAACTCCACCAAGGGCAGCGTAGAAACAGCTCTATTTAAACAACCACTCTTGAGGTCAATTATTTATTATCTGCAGCATTTGGCACATGTGTTATTGCTCAAGGTCAGCACAGAAATGGTGGACAGCCACAGCTAAAGAAGAAAGAAACCTAAGCTTTTTTATTTCCATACCTTTTTCCCTTTAATTTCTCTCACACAAGACTATAATACCAATTGAGTACCACCAGAGTATCAGTATTCTATTCGTTCCAGAGTGGCTGGAACGAATAGAATATCATTTCAGCAAAATAATCAATTCACTCACTTGAGTAACAGACAAAGAGAGCCCAACCTAAAGCACAAACAAGGGGGAGAAATAATGCCTGCAGCCAGGACATGAAATGAAAACACAGAACAGATGAAGGCCATCAAAGAAACCAAAGAAAGTGGTTTCAGAATAAATTTCTAGATTTACACATTTGGCTACATACACAAACATCTGCATTTCCCAGCTACTGGAACATTCTCACTTGGATTAGCCCTACAGTCAGCATTGCATCTTGATCACAATCAGACTATTTGGGATGCCATTGCAATAAAATATAGCAGCTGAAAATGTTCTCTCCTTTCCTCCTTCTGTTCCCTGGAACACGCTGTGCCCTCTGTCATACTCACTGTTAGTTCTCTTAGCAACAATACACCATTTTAGTGGGACTATTGGTATTTTTTTCAGTGTGACAAAGTATTTAGCTTGTAACCTTGCTTACTAAGATCAAGCACCTTCCAGTGGCCCTGACAGTGACATGTTCTCAGAATACAGCTGGATTTCCAAGCACTCTTTTAAACTATGGAACCACTGTAAAAACAGACATGTAAGGCACTGTACACCCGCTTATAATAATCCCCATAAGAGCTGGGACAGTTCTAAGTTAAAAAAAATTTTAGAGGGGTAGTACATACATTCTTAAGTGTTTATCTACACACTTGTACCCTTTTCATTCTGCATTAATATTCCCATTCATACTTCTAGAAATGCTGATGCCAAGCAATAGATGATGTTATATCCAATGATGCAATTTAAAGTGGCAAAGCAATACCCAGATGTAACTTGACCTCCATAAACCATTTCAGGCTTTGTATTTAAAGTAGTCGTCATCATAAATCTCCCTCCTCCAATCCCAGTTATTATAGCTGCATGCAGAAGAGGGCTCTCTATTCCAGTGCTTGTGTTTTGGTATCTGACATACATATTCCATTCTGGAATCCCTGCAGTGCTGTTTCCCTGGCTGCATTCCCAGGATCCTGTGCTGCATCATCTGTACAGGTTTCCTTCTCCCTGCGTGGCTCCTCCCAAGCATCATGCCTCTTTATTGGCTTGTGAATCCCAAATTCCTTTGGATACAGCTAGTCTTTAAACTAGAGGATTTACACACTGATAACAGCAGAATGGGGTCTGTCCTTGGGTTACTATGAAACATTTGTGCTGTTACAAGACACATCATTTTCTTCCAGGGGTATATAAAAGTTTTTATACTTTCTTCTTAAAGAAATCTCTCTCTGAGGGTAACATTGTTCTGTCACACAGCCAAAACCTGCAGAGGCTGTGACAAATAGGGAGGTCGTGGTCAAATTTAATAAGAGCTCACATTCCCTTGGAAATGCCACCAGGGAGCAGACAAAAGCAAGCATTTGCTGAGCTCCTGGGGGACAGCAGAGCGTTTGCACTGAAGCCCTTGGTAT
This sequence comes from Corvus hawaiiensis, assembly GCF_020740725.1. NCBI lineage: Eukaryota > Metazoa > Chordata > Aves > Passeriformes > Corvidae > Corvus > Corvus hawaiiensis. The sequence goes on from NC_063232.1 coordinate 3,762,444, forward strand.
GCAGATGGTGTCACTGCCTCTCGAAAGAGGCTTAGGTCTGAAACCTATGGGAATTAGCTGATGGGGCTGAGGCTGCTGGGGAGAGCGTGCCCCGGGGTAGCTCGGGCTGCACATGAGGATGCCCAGGGCTGGCTCTTTGCTCTCACGCCGTGTCCCAGGAGCAGCGAGCGGGGAACCAGCTCTGCTCACTCAGTAGAGGGAGAAGAGAGAATGCTGTTGATAAATGGGGAAAACTTCAGAGAGCAAGCTCTCCATTGCACTACTGCTCTGGAGACAGGGGGCTGGGCTGGGTCCACCCCGCCCCGGCCAGCCCGGACCCACAGCCGGGACGAGCGCGGGCCACCGGCGCCACCGCCTGGCTACTGGGGCTGCCCAGGCTCCTAAAACCATCCAGCGCCTCCCTTTGAAGCTCATTTCGCTGGCTCGTGGGGTGTAGGGTGCAAGGCACAGCGTCCTGTGGCTGCGACAGAGGGAAAGGCACGGCTGTGCTGCACGGGGGATAGGGAACACTGCAGGGACCTCGGCACACCAAGTGACACTCAGAGCACGGGTCTGTCCTCCAGAGCCTTTGTGCCTACCTGGGCTGGGCTTCAGCCGACTCTCAGCAAGCTCAGAAATGGCTCCAGTTGTGATGGTCTTCTTCAGCCTGGAGACTCCCGAAGCTGCTGCTGCCCCAGGTTTTGTGAGCGTGTCCTCACTGCTCGCCCGCTTCAGCTGCAACACAGAGGGTGGAACAGGTCAGGACCCTGAACAGTCCCATCAGTTAGTTCAAAATGCAAGATTCCTTGGAAAAAAATTAACATTTCCATAACGTAACCCCATGGGAATATTGCCTTGATAACTGGACTACATAATTTTTGTATTTGCTTTGCATTCCAGGTTTTTGTGAAGTGGGTTAAGACATAAAACACTGTTCCAACGATGAAGAATGAAAATAGGAAAGACTGTTCAAAAATGCAAATAATTAGAAAGCAAGGAGAAAATAGTTTACAGGAGTAGTCTACTGGCAACTGAAAACTTTTTAGGAAGGAATCTCTGGTGACACAAGTCTGCTCTAAGTGCCTACTCAGGAAACTCATGGAACACAAGTACAAGGTTAAGATTCAAGGAGAAACACTGAAATTATCTTGCTTCAGCAAGCAGAAGTTGTAGTTTATCTCAGAACTTTGGTCAGCTGATTTCCCATTTGTGTGCCTCTAGTAACAGCCTCTAATTAATTTCAGGAAAAATACTTGAAGTATTTTAAAACCAAAGCTTTGTAGAGTATCCCTAGAGCAGTAGTTTTTCTATACTTTTGAGTTTGTGGACACCTAAAGTGTTTTCTCAAATGAAAATTCACTTTCTTTGAAGCTGTCCAGTGACACCCGGGGGTCCCTGAACCACAGGCTGAAAACCACTGCTGGGTTAAGAGAAAAGAGAGCACACAACAAGCACTGTTCCTATTTAGTGGTTCCTGAATGTGAAACATTTAAGCGAAATGAAATCTTTCAACTCTAATTCCTTCTCCTTTTCATCTCCTCCTCTGACTCAGAGTCTGTGGTTTCCTGGACCCTGTGAGCCCATAAGTTTCAATAGCTGAAGTGTTGATGTGCTCCAGGATACCAAACAATGAACGTTTTGCCTTCTGGCAGAGGTTTTGTCAGCTCACTCTGAGGAGGAGAATGGAACAACCTGACTTTCTGACCTTTAGAGAATTCTGCAGTCTCTCTGAAGTAATTTCTTCAATGTGTTCTTTCCTATAGCAGCAACTATGGTGTCTTTTCTACTCCCTTTCTTCAAGGAAGCCACTTTGATGATTTTGAATTTGCAGCTGGACGACAATTTGAAGGTATTAGCCGTCATTAGGAAGAAATCTCTCCACAATTAACACTAAATTTAACAAATCAATCGTATCAGATTTCCTGATTAGTCTCCTCAGCAGCATTCCTTCAGAAATGCTGCCTCAACCACACTGCACAACCTGCCTGGAGCACCAGATTGAAATCCCCTATTAATGAGTGCATCTGGGAGTCTACACAGCAAGTTAAATAAATTAATCCTTTCCTTGAAAAACTGTGACAATTAATGAAGATTTAATCAAGAGGAGATCTAAATGTTGTACCCTGCTATGTGCTGTTCACTAAACGTTGTTACTAGGAACGGTTACAACCTTGGTCTGGATTTGGATGACCAGGTTATTTCTGTTTGCTGGCTGCAAGGGTGCAGATGCAGCAGCATTTCTTTCAGGTGTATTAATCCATTTCCTTAAAAACATTACTTGGACAGAAGTTTCTGCTATTTTTAAAATATATCTGTATAGAAAAATAGGATTCATAAAATGCATTTGTTACATTGCAATATCTGCTGTTAATATGTTTTTTACCTTGAAGGGAGAGGCACAGGTTTTTAGGAGTGCTGGAAATTCATTAATAAATCTCTTTGAATTTCTTTACATGTGTAACTATCAGCTGAACTAAGAATTTGCCATTTGTTTTTCTCCATCTTCAAAGTGTAGGCAATTCCCTCCCCCACAGAGTGTACAGAAGCAGTGTCTCCCCCAGTACATGCAAAACACTTTCAGAAATGTGTATTAATCTAACATACAACAAAATTTAGGTCTCTCTACACTTAATACAGTGGATGTAGTAGTCTGAGGACTAAACCAAATCTTTGACCTGCAGCAAGACTGGAATGCTTGAACAGTCTCCATGGATTAGTACCTTGCTGAGCCGGGATTCAAAGGCAAGGGAAGTGGAGGACTTGGATGTCTTCATTCCTGTGGAGGTGGTGGAAAGAGGTTTTACTCTGTCAACCCCATGGCTCCCTTGCTTTGCTATTGTGCTCCAAGGCCTGGCACTACTCTTCATTTTCTTCTCAAGTAACTCTGTCTACAGACTCTTAAAAAAAAAAAAAAAAAAAAAAATTATATGTATTTATACACTCTCACAAAAATATAAGTTGTCTTTATGTGACCTGAAAGGGCAACAGAGATATCTGGCACAAGTTTGAAGGGCTGAAAAGGCTGTGCTAAACTTGATTCCCCCTCTCAGACAAATTAGAACTCAGCCCAGAGAAACCTTCAGAGCAGGCTACAGCCACTTTTATTTTTCTTACCAACAGAACACCACCGAAGGAACATTAACTTTTTTCTTTTTTGGGGACTGTTTAAGTCCAAAAACCTCTCTCAGGCACAGCAGAACACCTGTGAATGCTGAAGCACAATGAAAGAGGAACTGAGAACACTGAAGTCCACAGCAATTTCAAGCAACCTTGGGATAAAAAGAAAATTACTTATTTTACTGTTAGATCCAGCATCTTCAACCAAAATAACACTCACTTTTAGAAAGTCACATGAGAAGCAAGTTTCCTCAGATGGATGGAAAATATATCTTTAACTTATCAGAGTCTTCTAGAGGAGCAGCAGTTGATGTTGCCACAGTGATAAAAAGATGTTTCACAACACCGAGATTCACAAAACCTAGAAAAAAAATATCAACTTCCTTGCAAACAAAGATCCAGATCCACTATTCCTCAGAGATAAGCTTATGCAAGAGAGAAATCCTGCCAGGAATCAGCAAATAGACGTGATTTCCTTTTTTTGGACGTAGCTGAACACATTTCAGCTGCCAGCAGGAACAACTAGCCTGTTTCTCTCAGTAGGCTGACAGCTGCCAATTAAACAACTCCCTTAACTCCTGGAGATTTAAACCCATTTATTTTCACCAGCCATTGCCCAATCCAAACCATGAGCAGAATAAAGGAATTATTTGGATATTTTTTCAAAGTCTCATCAGCCTGCTGGGCTGGGAATGTGAGAGAGGGGAGGTGGCCTGATATCTCCTGTCCTCCTCCACTTCGTATGAGCAACACTTTTCTTCACTTTCCAAAATAGACACAGGATGTAGCTGTGGCTCAGCCTTGTGTAGGCAGAGGGTAAATTGCTCCTTGTCTGTTAAACAGGTAACCAGAATATCCACAGGGATCAGCCCAGTGCCTCAGCAATGTGCTCACAGAGGAAGAGTGAACTTGGACAACATCACTTTGACAGAGACACCGAAGCAATTTATTCCTGGCTGAGTCAGGAGTGGCTCTGGTCACATTTTACATCTCATAAGTTGCTTTGTACCTGATTTCACATTCATAAGTAAGAACATTCACTGAACTCCCAGGACACAGATCTGTCTGGGGCCAAGGTGGATTTGACAGTGACAGCAGCCTCCAGGTGCCACCACGGTCTGTTCAGGGAATGTTTCTGCACAGAGGCAAAGGCGATGTCAAGTGCTCTGCTGCTGTTCTGGAGAGAACAAAGCCAGCGAGTGACATTGCCTCTGTTCGTCCTTGGTGCCTCTTGCAGGGAGGGCTGTTTACTCTCTCCACAGCAGCAACCTAGCAGCTCCTAAATAAAGGAATAAAAAAGTTACTAGTTGTTGCTAAGTATAGTCGTTACTCCATTAAAATTCTTAACGCATCCAGTGAGGAGCCATCCACTGATCTCATTAAGAATCTTTGGTGATGATTATGCTGATCACTGTTTTAAAGCCCTGACAGATATGTAAACTATATTACAAGAGATAATATTATTTAGCATTCCCACAGCTCATGATCCACCTTAGCAAGCTTTGGTGCTTTACAGTATTTAATCCCTTTAACAGGCTTTTGACAATCAATGTATTTATATGGGTGAACAGGCAACTACACATGCAAAGTCTCTTGCTGATTAGATCTCCAAATTATGCAGATTTTGGTTTTTTGCAGATCCAGTGGTTGCACATACATTGCTTTATTATACCCTCCGGTTTTCTTCATAACTGTACCTCATTTTCCTGCCTTAAGCTGTACAGATGCTGTCTTGATATCCAAAGGAATTTAATTTTGAGTCATCCATGACATTTTAAAGTTGCAGTGGAGTGATAGGCTCATTAGAACATGATGTTAGGGGTAAAAGGAAGAGGTACTTTAAAAAAAACAAACCCAAACCACAGCTCAAGAAATCCAGCCAGTAGCCTGAGGCAAACTGGCTTTTTCATGTAAAGAGAGCTGAATTATTCGCCATGCGGATTCAATAACATTTTACTGCACCAAGCAGATGAAACTAAAATTGAGAAGAAATACCTGGATTTATTAGTGTTTATTATTAGTTTTCCATGTATTTATAGGAGAACTGGCATTTGTAAAAGATGGAGTTAAGACTTCTCAGGTATTTGGCTAACCTGAATTTGCCTTGTAGATAAAGATTTCTATCTCTGAAGTGGGATTCCAAGACTTTCCACAAGCCTTATATGGACTTCAAAGGATCAAGCCAGGTTGCACACATCCTAAGCTGCTTTCATTCCTAAGTAGGTGACACATATTTGAGTTATTAGAAGTACTGCTTCAGGAATAGTGCAAAATAAAACTATTTTAAAAAAAGAAAAAAAGAAGAAAAAAGTGAAATAAAAAAGTCCTGCTGTTCTTTGATGAGAGCAGAAAATCCATTCTCAGAGTCAACATCAGCTTTCCCCCTTCCCCAAATGCAATTTATTGCATTACAGTGAAACAAACAAAACAAAAAAAGCTCCATGGAAGTGGTGAGCAGTGGGGACAACAGAAAACTCTGCAGTTCAGCATCATAAAATTGCTCATGGAAGGAGCTCATGGTAGCAGGGAACAAAAACTATTAACTTAGCTATCCCAAATGTCCGCAGCAATCAGGACAGCAAACACTGGCAAGGAGGTTTCTCTAATCCTGGTGTAGAAACAGCACATTTATAAAAAACATCAGATCCAGCTCTTATCTACTTGTCTTAGAAGTAACTCTACTGTATTTTCAGTAAATATCAGCCTTTCCTTCCACAAGGACCCCAGAGAGATTGATTTGATCTCTAGGCTACCCACACAAGGAGACTTGAAAGAGAAGCAGCTTTCCACAAGAGACACAACCAAGCTGTTTTCGCACACACAGTGACACAAATCACTTGTTTTACACCCATTCTGTTTCAGCAGTTTCAGATGAGAGCTGCTTCTGTCCACTCTCATGGGAAAATGACTCCCTTAAGCAATGCCTGGAGCTCTGTGGTTTTATTTTTCATTTTTTCACATCTCACAGGGAATTTTCCTTCAGAAGCAAACAGAATTAGTGCCATCCTGAGATTCAAAGTCTTTCTTTGGCATCAGGCAGAGCAGGGCACTCAGCTGGACAAACTAAATCCCTGTAGCATGCCCTGCTTGGAGCTGTACTCTGAAAACATGAGGAAGCAACCCCATGCTGAAATAAATGAGGACTCAGCAAGATGGAACATCAGAGCAGCAAAATTGGTTCTATTGCCAGGCACTTCCAGACTGCAGGGGTTTGGGGTTGGTTTTTTAAAAACCTTTTACACCCAAAAGTGCTGTCTGAATACACCTCTACCCTGAAACAGGTGCTGCAAATGATAATCAGAAAGTTTACCAAAAATGTAAAGCTGGTCCTGACAGAGCTTTTTCTCTCAGTAATCCTCAGAATTCCCTGCAGGCATCAGCCTTTAAAAATTCAGGCCATGCTATATAGTTCATCCTTTCTTACTGGTATTTTTAAAGGGTATTTGGAATATTTTGATGAGGACTATTTTGGCAGTTGGCAGAAGTTCTGCAGACCATTTTACTTGAAATTTTACTGTTTTATTAAAGGCTGAGAATCCAGACATTTCTTTATTAGTCAGTCCACATGCATTTATTAATAAAAGTCTTTAGAACCAGCCTAGAATGATTCCCATTTTACAGCTAGAAAAACTGGATTAAGAATTTATCCTAACTCACAGGCAGTCAGCATCAGCAGAAACAACACCAGGGCTCCGGGATCTTCAGACTTGGCTGTGGATCAAAGGAGGAATTCACCAGTTCTCTGGAATAAACTTCTAGGATACAAATTCTGCTGACTATTAAAGGCTATTTTATTCTGAATAACTAAAAATAATAGATAGGTTGGTTTGAGTGATGATGAGCAATATTATTTCACACTCAAGAAACCTAGGAGTTATACTGTTAAATAAATAAAAATTATCAGCATATCTGCAGAAATGAAATTACACAGGAAAATCCCTGATGGGGGATGGAAATGATCTGTGCCCCACATACTTTACACGATGTAGGTTTTGGTGCCCCTGTCTGTGTGTCAGGACTAAGCAGGAGACTCAAACTAAAGCAGAGTCATGCAACAAAGATGCTTTGGGAAAAGGAGTGAAATAAAGAATTATGAAAACTCATTACTGAATCTGGGCAGGAATGTGCCAGATGGTAGCTTCATCAGGACTTGGGAATGCCCAGCAGTTCTGAAGAATGAGGCCAAAGTCCCAACTCTGCAGCTTAAGGCTCTCAAAGGACACAAGTGTGACTTTGGTGGGTTAAACTGCACAGTCCCCAGTGCCATTTCCCTGTAATTCAGTTACTTTTCATTACATCCAAAGGTCAGACTATTCCAGAAGCTTTATTACACACACTCACGAATTCAAAGCACTAATTTCTTTCACTTTTTAAAATTTTTTTTTGGTTAAATCTGCATCATGCTTCTACTATTTTCCTTCTAATCAGCTTCTGCTATTTTCAGACAAACTATCAACTGGAATACAGAAATATCTAACAAGTTCAGTAAACTGTAAAGCATTTTCTAGTGGCACGTAGGAAGCTCTATGGCAGGATAGACAGCTGGGCTGAAATAGAATTCTTTTCTGCCTTTCACATCAATTAACTTTAAACAACAATTTTTAGGCTTGACAGATGCTTCCATATGACTCATCTTGATTTCTTAACTGATATTAGGAATCAAACCAGGGAAGCTGATAGTCCAAATACAGGAATTGGTAACTTGGAGATAGATAGCATGAACAAAAATCCATTTGGAAATAAGATCAGGCTAACAAATGAAAACAAACTCCTTACTCTTTTGGTCACCTCTAGCAGCTTTCCTCAGGCATCTGCTCCTTTTCTCTCAGTAGTATTTCTGTGACTATTCATTCTCTCTTTGCTTTAATTTCTATTACCTTGGTTTTGGTGTATTTGAGGCTCTCAGTGCAACCTTCCTCCATCACTCCTCCAAGCAGACACTTGCTGGATTCTTGCTAGTACAAAGCTCATCTTTAATTAGAATTGGATGAAAAAGCCCACAAAAAACCCCCAAGCCAGAACACCCGCTTCCACCCTAACACAACTCAGACAAAAAAACCACCCATTTCCCAAAACCTCATCTCTAAGGCTCCTCTTGCTTTTGCTGCCCAAAAAGAATCCATTATAAACCTGACCCCAGACACTTCACTGTTTCCTCTGGTCTACCTCAGCAGACTCACTTTCCAGTCTCATTTGCAGCTGAATTTTCGCGGTTTGCTGGTAGAGGACCCGGAGACAAGACATCACTTGGAAATTTTCATGTCCAGACAGCAGGGCAGATTCTGCTGGTTTTATTCATGCCTCAAGCAAAGGTGGTTTTAGTGTTACTATTATTTTTCAGCTTTCAAGAGTGAAGAAAAATGTACTACAATAAAACAGCTAGGCAGCTGTAGGATACAAGTGATTTTGCAAGAAGTTAAAAATGCTGTTAAGCTTTAGATACAGAACTACACAGAAATTAAGACACAGACATTCCCAAGGTCATTCATCCAGTCACTCTTTCGTGTTGTAGTTTGCTTTGCATTTTGTTTTAATGATTCTTCTGTAGAACTCCTAAACATCAAAAGAGCACTTCCACTGTGGCATCAGATGAGAATTTTCTTTCCAGGGGATATGGCTCTACCTCTCCTCTATAATCAATTATTGCAGAGTCAGTTCCTTTCCTTCCCCCCATGGTGTCAGATGGAAACAGATAATGGAAACTCCCTTGAACTTCCCACAGACAAAGTTTATCTGTGGTTACAGTGGTTAAGTGATCAGCTCACATTTTTGTGTTAAGGCTTTTCTTGCTTATTTCCTTAGTGTGTTTTCAATAATTCTCTACAATTGGTATTTATTAAGTAGTACATAAATGTACTAAAAGGTTCCAAGGATGTCTAAAGTACATCAGACATGGCCTAGGCAAGGACAGGTCCAGGCAGCCACACGTGACAGCCATCAACTCAGCCTCCAAAACCATCCCAACAAGGCTGCCAGAGGCCAGCTCAGCAACTGCAAAACTCCATGTCTCAACATCATTCAAAATAAAATCCTCTTCCCACAGCAACCATTAGAGTCATTGATGACTTTTCCAGGCGTGGAGAGCACTGCAAAACCTTCTGCCCACCCTCCTCCACAGAAGCTCTCCGTGGAGTTTTGGATTTGTCAGTCTTTCACTCATCGTTAGATCACATGAGAAAAATGCAGAAATCACAACAAAATCCTCATGTGTGCACATGGACAAGGAATTGGTTGGGCTGCATTTCCCTTGTCCTTGTTCCATGCTACTGGCCATTAATGAGGCAGGAAAATACAGATATCTTTACTGTCATCCAGCACAGTGACTGATGCTGGAAAACCGAGCCAAAGCTGTACTTGGAGATGTCTGAGAACATGCTCATCCTGTAGTTTGAATTACACTGTTTGTACACGGATTCTCCATCTCCTCCTCCTTCCTCACATTGATTATCTAACCAGTCACCATCACACAGCTCAGAAGAGAAACTCTGCTACCTCCTTATGACCTCTGATCTTATAAACGTGAGGATAAAGAAACAAAAATCCCAACCCAGCTGTAATTTTCTACCCATTAGCAATGATGTGGCAATTCTGAATCACAAACATCATGTTACTGAAGGATGCACAGGAAGATTCGGGAAGGCTAAAAATGATGCATTGATTCCAAACTCCCTTTTTGAAGTTACAACCATGTTATAATCATGAAGAATTAGGTCACCCTGGCCTTTACCCAATATGACTCTGTCCCAAATAGATGGGTTTAATTCATGTTCAGTATATTGCAGGTGGAGAACAAAAACATTTTAGAGCCATTTCAAGGCAGCTATTGCTCATTAATCCAGGTTCTTTGAACTACTGTCCCAGTGAATACAGCACAAAGCAAGTGACACATACGGTCACTTCATGTTTTGCCAACCCACAAGAAGGAAGAAAAGGAGGCTTCATTTCAGATACAGAAAGAGCTATATAATTGCTGAAGAAATTAAGAATAATTACAAGTGGTTTGCCTGATAATTACCTGTCATTATGTTTTTCTGTAGCATAGAGGGTAGATACAACTACAAGAAGGAAAAGGAATGATGATGTTTTTTGGAAAAGCAGAGATGCACTGCATGTGGATACAGGGTGGTCCTGTCTAGTGCAGAGACTGGCAGCTTCCCTGTCCCCTCAGAGCATGGAGGGATGATACCACAGGCAACACATTCCATGGAATTCCACCTGATTCCATCCTCAGCTTCAGCACAGAGTCATCACACCCCCTCAGCCATGCAATCTTCCTATGCCTTAGTTTTTCCATTTGTAAAAATGGGATAATAATTGCTTGCTAAATAGGATATTTATGAAGATGGACTCATTCGTTTGCCTTGCACAGGAACCCCACAGAAAAGAAAGCAAAAACTAGATAAATCAACATCTGTCACGCAGCACGCAAGCGAGCAGCCTCACAGATTGCCACATGCTGGGATGTTTCCCTGACTCCCGTTTTCCATCCATCACAGTGCAGAGAAATAATTGAGATTTGGAAGCTATCCCTTAAGGAGATATTTATCTCCCATTAAAGTGCAGAATAGCTCACTTGAAGTTAATAAACTGGGAACTTCTGAGCGTTTATGAGTGACAGTGTGAACTTCTGACAGAAAGGGCTCTTTGCAAAGATGAGGCCATAACTCCAAAGCTGCAGGAGAAACCAGAGGACTTCTGCATTTTAAAAATATTCATAACGAACAGGAACAGAACAGATCTAAGCAACAGTGCCAACAGTTTGCAGTTGTGACTTTGGGGGCCACTGATGGACTGAATGACCCACCTTGGTGGGCTACATAATGAAATTAAATTGGTTTAGAACTGCACAAGAAAGGGAAGGGGTAGCACATACCCACGTGCACGTTAGGATGAGGAATTTCTGTGGTAGTTACCTGTCAAATTGTGCAAACAACACTGTTTCAGCAAATCAAGTAACCTCTCTGCTACTGAGGTTACAGGGGCTAAGAACACTTCAATTTAGAATGAAATATGCAAACCAGAAAGGATTAGTAGGGGATATCTAGAACTGTACACAAGAGAAAAGGTAGAGAATCCCTGTTTTCAAACCAGTTCTACCACTAATCCTTTACTGCTACACACACAGGGCTTAATTAACATCTCTACAACTTTGCCATATTACCCACTCCATAAATGCTGGTATTATTACAATTGTTATTATGACCAATCTTCATCCACAATACAACTTTAAAGACAACAGTCGAGGTGCTATAATGAAAGGGTCCTGCTGAGAACCTGACCAGCTCTGTTCTGTGGGGCTGTAAGAGGTACCTGCTCGAGTGCCCCAATGCTTTCCCTGATTCCCACAGACAGGAGCTGCCAAAGCTCTTGGCTTAGCAGCCCATTCCCTTCTGCCCTTCCTTGACTGGACTGTGCACATGCAGTAGCAGAGGAAACTCTGCTTGTGCTCCTGCTTCGTTTCACTGTCGGGGAACAACCGTAAATTGCCAGAGGAGAAAGCAGGAACAGAAACAGCTTCACCCCTTCTGTCACTAAATGTATGTAGCTGAGCAGAAAATACAGTAGCCAGCTCTCACAGGGGGGGGATTTCTTTCTGTGGTTGCAATGGCTTTTAGACCACCCCCAGCCCATTTTCAGCTAACACAGACCTGTTTACACTATGCTTTTTATTAATTCAATTTAGTTTTACATTGAGATACTATGAAAAAAGTGTTGCTGAGCAAAGCAGGTTCATTCGTTTAGTGAATACATTACTGACCCAAGAATCCTTCTAGAGATAACACAGTTCCCACATTAAAAAAAAATAAATAAAATAATAAAATACTTACAGTAAAAGCTTGTTCTCTTTTCTGCGTTAAAAAGAAAAGTGTCTCCCACTAGCTTCTGACAGCATGTGCAAGCCAGACTGAAAATTCAGGGCTTGAGTGCTTCCCTGAGAGGAAAACCACATTGCAGAGAGACACAGAGAGCTGCTTGAGAAATGATTCACACACGGAAGCGAGCTGGCTCCACCGGCGCCTCGGCATTCAGCACACACACAGGCACTCGCTTACTCAGGGGAATGACAAATATTATATTTTCATCAAAGCAAGGAGGATTTATGCAAGAAAGCAATTTGTAGCCTACGTCCAAAACACTGAGATGCTTCAATCCTTAAAGCAGAGGAAGAGCTTCTTTCAGGGTCCCATCATCCCCAAGAGCAGAACTGGACACTGGGCAGAGCAAAAACCCCAGATTGGTCTGGGTGATCCAATCAAGCAAAAACATGCAGCACAGACCATGGAGAAAGGGCAAGGAGGTGGCATAGAAAAAAGGCATTTTCAGAGGAAAACACAGAAGCAGCTTTCAGAAGCTTTTATATTCCACAATAACACATCCCCCAGAGTGCCAGCAATCACAGCCAGGACACCTTATGACATTTCCCTTGCCTCCATCATTGCTTCAACAAAGTGGAAAAGTGGGTGTAGGGAAGGAATATGCACTAAGACAGAAGCTTTTACAAAACACCAGAATCAGTCCTGAGTGACTCGAGCTGCCCAAGAAGGGTCAATCTGTTCTTTATTTAGAAGAGAGCAAATAAAGGACAAGAGTGAACAAATGCTTGAGAATATCCCTCTTTAAGATTTTTGAAAAGAATTTCGTGTTTGAAAACAGGAAGAAAAAGGCCAGAGGTCTTAACAGAGGTAAAGCAAGCAAAGATAGTATCAAGTTGAGGGAGACAGAGGGGATGCAAAGACATGAAATCCAAATTTCAAACAGAAAACGAACATGTTTAAAACAGGGGGTTTTGTCCAATTCTGTCTAGAAAGGGTCTGATCACCTCTGGTGTCTTTGACCAAAGACATTCAGACTGTGACTACAGATCAGGAATTCTCCCTCCCAACAGCAGAAACCTGATATATAAGTCATGTTGATACTACAGGAGAAGTTTCTAGTAGAGAAATAGGGAAGATTTTTAATATTTGAAATGTGTTGCTGGATCTGAATAGTCCAACATTATTGCACCCTCCTTACTCCAGGTGCCAAAGGGGCCTGAAGGAAGCTGATGTTATGCCAAGAGTAAATTTATGTTTCAGTTCAGTGTTGGCACCACTACTGTTATCATAAGAGTAACCAAACCTTAAAAACAGATTGCGTGCAAGCCAAATTGCCTCTGAAGATTATAGATTTGGGATCCAACTTTATGATATTCTTGAGAGTAACAAACTCTTGCCTTATCTTAAAATGCCAGAACAAGACAAAAGAGCACACCATGACTTATTTAGCACATGACAAAGCTCTGTGTTTGGCAGGTCTCAAGCAGACATTATTGAAGTCCCTAAACCTTCAGTCAGGTGCAATTCCAACTTTGCCAGCATCCACAATGTACCAATCCTTCTGTCCAGCCCACTTTGACAGTTTCTTCAATACCCAAGGACAGGCTGTGTGCCCACTGGTAGAACTCACCCATTCTGTATTTTTCCACATTTAAAGTTCTTGAGATTATTCACAGCTCAGATAAGGAGGAAGTTCCTGTAGATACTTGATCTGAATGCAGTGTTCCTCCTCCCTGAGGAAGTGACCCCACACATGATGCATGCATAGGCAATAAAGTCACTTAGGTAGCCAGGGGAAGGACTGCAACTCACTCCTTCTGCTCTGAGTATGGACCATCTTCAAAACCAAACAGATGCAGCACAAAAATACCAGCTCAGGGCAAACAGCTGCAGGTTCCTGGACCCTGAGGTCACAAATGAAGGGGACATGAGGTGCAGACACCTTGCTGAGAAGCTTCTTTGTCTGAAGAAACCAAACCCTTTTTGGACTGCAGCGTGCTGCCCCTCTGCCATTGCTGGTGAGTTTGTTTGGGCTCAGAGGGACAGCAGTGTTGGCAGCTTGATAGGTTTTCCTGTCCTTCAGCCAAGAGAAATAAAGAACTGAAATGAGGGAGTAGGGAGGCAAGATGAGCTACTGTATTGCACTCTCAAATATCCTTGGGATACGTTTGATAAATATAACTTGACCGAAGCCTAAAAATGAAATGCTTGGCTGTAAGGAGACAGTCACAACATTTACATACTTCAGCTTGGGTAGAGAGCCTGGAATAGTGGTGGAGAACTTCCCCAAACCCAAAAAGACCAGACAGTATATTTGTTTATTTAGAGGTTTTCTGGTAGCACTTATGGCTATAATTATCTGATCTCTTTAGTTAGACCAAAGAATTATTCAGCATAAAACCTTCTGAATTGATAAATTGCCTTTCTGTTTAATGAAAAAACAGCTCAGAAACAAACAGCTAAAATGAGTTGGCCAGGCTCAAAGAAAGCCAGGGCCTTAACCATAATTACTTTCACACAGCCAGGGTGAGAAAACAATTTCAAGTAGCAATATAAACTTTTTTCGAGTATCTGCCAGGTTCTCACCCAGCTGGTAAAATTGGTTGACAGACAAAATAACAGTGAACATATTGCCTGCATTCTGCTCCATGCACTTGCTCCCACAACTTCCCAACAAGGTATGAGAGAATAAGATCAAACCTCACCATTAATACACCTTCAAAATACTGCATTTGAGGAATTTAAAGGCTTTATGTTGCAAACTGCATTAATGGTACAATTCCACAAGAACAAATATGGATGAGAACTTAATGAAATGGGCAAAGGGCAGAATTTTGAGTGGCACAGCTCATTTGAGAAGCAAATGCATAATGTGGAAAAAAGGCTCACACAAGGAACAAGGCTTAAAATATCTTTGCATTTACAGATATTTATGCCATATTTAACTGCTTTTGTGCATGAAACAATCTTAATTACAAAGGAGAGAAATTCCATAAACAAGGCTATTATGTCAATAACAATGTCTTTTTAAAGCAAGTCTCTAACTGAGCTATAAGGCTTGGAACATTGCTGTCTGGAGTTATAAAACCAAAAGTAATTACAAAGGCAAGCCTGCATCAGACAGTGGGTATTAGTGGAGTCAGGCCATGGCTGTGGGATAGCATTTACTCTGTGCTGTCTTCCCTTTTGGACATAACTGGTACAAACTTCTTTATTTTCTCAGTTGCAGTGCAGATGTCAGGAAGTTCACTCCGCTGGTGGACGTTTGCAGAGTGAATCACGGGGCACCACTTTCCATTTTGACAAAAACAACTGCTGCTCAAGTCAACGAGCTGCTGCTGATCGAATGGGTGGATGGAACTCCTGCAACTGCTGCCAAAAAGCCTCCACCAGCACAAGCAAGCTGTGTGTGCTGGCTTGGAGAACTGGGATTTATTTTTTCTTCCCTTTTCTTAAGAGAATACTCACGGTTTCATGTTCTTACTCAACACCTGAGGGGCTCAGCCTGTGGCTACCAGCTTTGACCTGCAACTGGAGAAAATGCTTGTTGCTGGAAGAGACTAGAATAATTAAACTGGGGGGAGAAGGGGGAAGGCAGATAATGTTCTATGGAACATGGAGTGCTATAGGAGACAAGAAAAACAGCTTCCTCTGGTGCCTATTGCCAAAATTTCAGAAGACCAGACAACAACTTGAGAATTTCCAAGGGAACAGCCACTGAGTCAGTCAAAAATAGAATTAGGAAACTGACTGTTTCAAAAGTAAGAGTCTGTCAGATGTGCCAGCATTTTTCAGTATTTCTGTCATTTCCGAGAAGAACACTCAAGAGTTAACACACATTTATCTACCAAAAATAAAAGCCAACCCACAGAAAAAGGCAAAATGAGAAAGGAAATCTATGTACCAAAGGAACATTCATCATATTTCATACACTTAAATGAAAATCACTGATCACTTTTGCACACATTTATGTGAAGTTTATTATTCTTTGCAGTTTTCAAATGTCTCTACTTCCTTAGGCATCATCAACAAACCAAGGACAGCCTTCCTGCAGTCACTCTGCTATTCAAAATGTGGATAAATCGAAACGTGCAAGAAAGGCAATACTCAGTGCTCTTCCCTGAAAGAGGAAGATAACACACTGTTCTTTTTTACTAACTGATTTTTTTTTATTTCACTGATTAAAAGAAAGAAAGACTTAAGGGAAAGGGAGCAACTTTCTATTTTATTATTCCTCGCTGTTAGTTTTCTGATATATAGGTTATAATGTGGCACTCATTAACAATTCATAGAGAATTACCATATTCAAGTAGCACAGCAAGTTTTTACTACCTAGCCAGGCAAAATACTGCACAACCCTACTTGCTCCCTTTACTTATTGTCCCAGAGGGATCTCATGCTGGAAAAGCTGGCATTTTATCACCTAACGGGAAAGGAATCCCAGAAGGTTCGACACTCCAAGGAACCCTGAACAGAAAAACATTCCATGAAATCACTGACAATGCAGAGCTGCACACCAAAATTAAGCACTGGAGAGGATGTGTGCTGGAGGCTGCCTTGGAATTAAAAACCCCAATCTGGAGCAATGTCCCACTGCTTTGAACTTCTTGGTGCGTTTCAGGGGGATGCAAACGAGAGACCTGAGGTATCGGCTTTGTTTCCGAGGGATTCACGCTGGAAGTGCCGACAGCCGGAGCGCGAGAGGAGCTGTGGGATCTGCCCAGACCCACACGGAGCATCACGGGGAGCCCAGCAGCAACCAAACCAGGACAAATTCACAGGGGGCACTCAGGAAGCACGAGGAGTTCAAGTCCCAGGAGAGGAAAAAGCCCTCTAACGCAGATCAGGATTTAAAAAAGAAGGCTCTTGGCAAGGTTTGATTCCCCACACAGCGATGCCTTGGAGTTCCCATCTCGTGTTTCCTCTCGGCGTCTTTTACAGACACTTGATCATTGCAGTGGCTTAATAACTCATCTATTTTACAGGTCAGCAAATGAAAACACCTAAATTACTGACCAAATATCACAAATTAGCAAGGGTCTACAGTGCCCATTGATTTTAACTCCCATATAAATCAGCAGTTTTGACAGACATGCACACTGTGATACAGAGGCACCCAGAATCTCAGCATAGAAATTTGGCTTTGATGATGTAATCAAATCCAGAAAAAAGGGAGAATCTAAATTGAAGTTCAACGATTCCTTTCTTCTAGACAGCTTGTATGAACAAACATGTCTGCTACCCCTTAAACTTTTAAATCAGCTTAGCAGACCTGAGAAATTGAACCATGCAGCTGAAATTTGAAGTGCCCAAACACGGAGATCCTCCCAGCGTTAACCACAATGCTACAGAAGAACCATTAAGAAACAAGTAGTGGTATAATGCAGGCAAATTCCATTCTGAGACCCAGGTTCTGCTTTCAAGACTTCTTAGGAAATTATTTCCTTGGATCTCTTGGTTGGCTAGCCTAATCACTTCAGATTTTAAACCCTCAGTGCAAATCTGGCATTCAATAAACCTTATAACTAAAATGAACTATAAGCATCTTTAAGCTCAGCAAAATAAATCCTGGTATGTGGCTCACATTGCCTACGAGGCAGGTAAGGACAAATATCAACACCATCAGCATGAGCTCATCCTGCAGGCACAATCTTCCCATCAAACGTGCTCAGTGCCACTCGTGCTGGCTCTGCTGTGCCAGTTGTCCCCACACACACAGAAAGTGGATGCAAATTGCTCCTCTCCTCAAGGTCTCACTTTCTTGTGCAGCACAGCCACACCAAACAGCTCATTACCAGAGCAGAAGCCCTCCCTCACCAAAAGGCCTAAATGCCAGAAGCAGGAGGCACAGGCAATGAAGTGGGAAAGCAGCAGGAATAGGTGCTCAGCTTTCCATGTTTCTATAAATGCAAGTGATAATTTAAAATCTCCAGCAGATATTAAAGTAGGAGGGCAATGAAGCAAGAGAACAGATTGCATGAAAAGGAAGAAGTGCCCTATGGAGTTTATGACCTGTTTACCATAAGTAAATAAATAAATGAAAGCAAAACAACCCCCTGAGGTGACAGAGTTTACATGAGGGACATCAGTGACTCTGTCACGTGGAAGCCGATAAAACAACTGTCATTGCAGAGCAAAGGATTGATTGGCCACACAACAGGAACTTGGGAAAGAAAGCAGATGTGAAAGAAGGGAAGAGGAAGATTTGGAAATCAGGACAGCAGGGAAGTCACTCTGAATATCTAACACCACTGCCCTGGTACACAGCAGCTGAAGGCCGAGAGGAAAAAGAAGGAGCAGTTTGAGAAAACCAAGAAAGAAGAAAACACACAAGCCAGTTCAGTTCTTTCTACTTCACATTGAATCACTCAGCAACTCTGCTGGCAGGTGGAATATCACAATTTTGCATCCTTCATTAGGGTTAATTAGTTCTCTTGGTGACAGTACTGAAAGAAAGGCCAAGTGTTGGCTCAGTCACAGGGGAGTGACATCTTCCCACTCCTGCAGGAGCCTGCTGTCCAAGGAAAGCCTCGGCTGTCCCTGCCTGTGTAACTGTCCTCTATTCCCTGGTCTGAGGACAGGCTCCAAACCAATCTTATTCCTTTCAGTTCCACTAATATGCACTGCTATTAAAATCAGAAATATGTTATTTTGTCCTCTTTGATCTCATCCAAACCGTGAAAACAACAGCCTAAGCATTTTGCCCTGCTGTATCTTGGGGAGCTGGAAACCTTTTACCAGAAAGAAACTCTTACAGCAGTTACCATGGTGACACTGGTAATAGATATTTAAAGGCAACTCACTCATAATCACATCTATTAGATATCAGGAGGCTTTAGTAAGAGAGGCACAAAAAGCTTGAAACCAGGGAGCCAACCAGGCTTGGTGATGGTATAAGAAATTTATGGGGAGGGATCTGCTTATCCCATCATTTAGCTGGACACAAAGGGCTGCTGTTCAAATCTGGAATGGCACTAAAGCTTGCAGAATAAACTATTTTTAGTTGGTCATTTAAGAAATGGTTCTGAAAGCCTCATTTCAATAGTGGTACTTCAATAAATCCTTTCAGAGTGGTCATTGCCAGAAATATAATAAATAGCTGTACCACAGTTCCATCCCCTATTAGAACCAGGCTGCTGGGAATCTCCTGGTCTGCCATCACTCGATGGAAACTCAAATCTGGATAAAGCTCTCTGAGTTGAAGAGGTATGTTTGGTCATATAAATGTTAAAGAATTTATTTCTTTAGGTTCTAGTCCACAGCTTTCCAATCCACTGGAGCACAACTAAGAGAATCTGCAGAATCAGATCTCCAGATAGGGAGCCACTTCACCAGGTTGCCTAAGCCTGTGTAAGAGTCATCAAATCAAGATCTCCTTCCTCTTTTTACTGCATATTTCCATGACAACTTTCCTGCAGTATCAACTTCTTTATACTGGAAAGGTCTCTCAAAGAGAATTTAGGCTTCTATAGCAACAGCAGAAAGCCCTGGGAGATGATGATGCCTGAAACTTTACCCGGATCTTTTTTTAGACCACACAAGTGTGTTTCAAATTCTATAGGTGAAAACAAAAGTATGTGTAATATTGGGCAAACTGTGAAGAGGAGAAGGAGTACCTTGCTGAAGTGGAACAAACACAACGAAACCACCTTACTTTCAAAAGGGGTGCAGACTTTGAGATCTAAAACATTAAGGAGAGCAGACAGGATCAAACACTCATCTTGAAAAGCCACATCCTGTTCCTTTTCTCTGAGTTACAGAGCACAGTCACAAGGAACAAGTCTGCTGATCCTAACAGGGGATTTTAGCCAAAGATCTCTCTCTGCAATCTATTTTATATTGGCCTAAAGCAGAAAAAACCCCCAAAAAAACCATGAGAAATCAGTGAGTCAGGATGTCTTTTGAGTTTTAACTCCAATATACCTGCCACCTACCTATGATCTAACCTTTTTTTTTAGTACTTTAGCTGTTTGCCATGGTAGTGACAGTATTCTCCAACACTGAAAGCTACCTTAGAAGAAAAAAAACCCAACTGCACTCTCAAACAAATAAATTTGTTAAACTCAAAAGCCAAGAAAAGTATAGAAGCTGAAGCAGCTTTCCTTCACCGATTTTAGATCTATTTCACAAAGCACTTCTCCAGTGTGCTTTCAAACCTAAAGTGTTTAAAGAAAAAAAGACAAAGCACTACATTCACAAGCTCAGAGTGAAGTAGGAAAGGATCACATTTAATGTATAGATGAAAATACCATAGGGTGGAAACAAAGCTCAGCAGGTCCCAGCACCTTTCCTTTTGCAGCCACTGGAAACCTCTTTGTACACAACAGGTGAGATCAGCAGGGTGACCACCTGTAAAGCAGCCACACGTTCTTCTGCTTGCGGTAATTGAAAGCTTTTCCTTTTGTCATTAAAATATCCACTAATTTATCTCCTCTTCTTCTCATTCACCCCTACATTATGACAGTTCTGATAAGGAAAAAAAGGTGGGAATGAGTGAAAAAGAATGGACTCTATTTAATTCTTGTTGACTTCCACCTTCAGCCACTTCCTGCCTTTCAGAAAAGACTTTGGAACTGGCAGTTTGACAAAATAAAGTTGAGGACTGTGAAATTTTAATTTTTTAATAGCACTGCTAGAGTGTCTTCAAAACCTGGGAACTCTAAAACTGAGACAATATGCAAAACCAGGATTTCTGACAAACCCCGCATTATTTCCAAGATTTACCCTGTCTGGAGAATACTGAAGTGTGGGAGTCACTGAGTCACTGTAAAGGTCAAGTGAAACGCAATTATTCAGTGTCGCCATGTGCTGCCCTCTGCTGAAAACAGACACCGAGCTCCTTGGAGCAGCACAAAAGCTCGGGATCATCTGCACCCCCTGCTGCCGTCACACTCAGCCGAATTCAAAATGTTTCATTTCATGGGGCTAGGCAGGGTTAAAAATAACCTAAGCTCTTGCACTGGACTGAACAGCTCCAGGAGAAAAGAGCGGCTTCAGGGACAGCAGCCAGGGACTGGAGAAGGAAGAGGATCGGACGCATAGGCTGCGCACTCTGCGGTCATGAAGGTTCACAGGCTTGTGAAAAAGAAACAGCTGAAAGTTTCATTTGAACAACTTGTTTATCAAAGATGTGTTGAACTCTCATATTCCCTCTCAAATCCTTAATCCTCCATCTGATTTCACCCACACGAAAAATCTGTTCAGGCAGATGAGATTATTCAAATAGGCACAAGAATTTGTTCGTATGTAGAACATGGAACAGCGTGAATGAGAAAAGGAGGAAACTATTAAATATCTAACGGGGGGGGGGAATAACACATAATTCCATACTAACATCTATAAATAAGTATATTTTATATAATCATATTTACAAAATATTTATTAAAATATTTTATTTACAAACAAATAGTAACTCAGTATTTTCTCCAAAACTCAGGAAAAAGGGAAAGAAAGTCAAAGCAATATTTCAACTATACATATAAACTCTCACTGCTGAAATTACCAATCCAGCATATATGGTTTTTCCCCTTAGGCCTTCGGAAATTAGGCTTTGCTGTGTGACTTCGAGATCAGCCCAGCAAGGTTATTTTGGATCAAGGAGAAGATTGAAATCTTAAGTTCAGGGTTCCTTAGGGAGATCATCCTGCCAGCAACCTCCCCTACCTTGTAAAGATCCTGCGGTAGTAGATTTAAATGAAGTGCTTTTTCACGGGTTTTGACCTTAAAAAAAAAAGGGGGGGGGGGAACACCCCTAAACAATCAATTTTAAAAACCCCAAGGACATAAAAAAAAGAGGGAATAGCAGCGGGCAGGTGGGCCCTGCTGGTGCAGCCAGTAGAGGGCAGTGGGATTTAGAGGAAAGTTGTTGAACTTCGTCTAGTGAAGTATTTGAAGTGATAAAACCATCCATTTAAATCTTTATTTGAACCTACCTACACTAAGACATAAGCAGGACAGAGAGCAAAGGACAAGAGTAAGAAAGAAAATGTATTACTTTGGGATCTCTAAAAAGCTGTGTTTCAGGATATCAGGAAAATTTCGTACCAACGCATCACGTATTCAAATTTTTAAGCAATTTTCAATTATTGAAATACAACAACTCCACGCATCCTATTGAAACCAACACGGCTGTTTCTCACGGGTTTAAAAACCTATGGGAACTTAAAAATAAAATAGAAAAACATCAAATAAGAAGAGAGGTATTTTTAAGGCAGACCTATCGTCACTTGTGAAGATGAAAACTGGTTCTAGTCCACAAGAACAAGAAAGTAAAACAGGTGAAGAAAAAAGCAACACAAGCAAGGAATGTAGATTTTTAATGCGCACTGTGCCTTGGTTACCAAAGGGAAAAGCAACATTTCTCACCTTATCACCAAACACTACAAGTTTTCCAGAGCCAAGGCTCCTGCACGATTTGACACGAGCCAAGTTTGCCTTTTGCGACGGAAAACCCGACTGTGGATATTGTCAGAGCCCTTTTGAGCTACGCACGTCCTGAAGGAACACCGCTGCTCTACGCCAGAGGACAGCGAGCTCTCCCCAGGGAGGCAGCCGGGGATGAGCCGCTGCTCCGCTGTGTCCGCCCGGCCCGTGGCACAGCGGGGACACCTGCGCCAGCCTCGGGTGCCCTGGGCTGTCCGGAGCTGCGGGCACGACCCGCCCGTCCTCCCGCTGCCCTCAGAGCCCCGCGGGGGCTGCGCCTGCCGGGCTCGGCTCCGGCGAGACGCTGCGGGCACAGAGCAGCGCCCGTGCGGGACCTGTTGCCCTCAGACACCGGCGCGGGGCCGGAGTCAGCCGTGGGGAGGCTGCGGGGACACGGCGGCGACACCGCGACACATCAGAGCTTCCCGCTCCCTCCTCGCACCTCAGCCAGGGCACAGGGACTCGGTCCCGCACTGCGGCACCTCGGCGCTCCCCCAGCACGGGGCTGGCCCGCGCGAGGCTGCCGGTTCTCCCCAGCCCAGCCGGTCCCCCCGCGCTGCCCCTCGCCTGCCGGCGCTCACCTGCAGCCGCCGCTGCCGCCGCGCTCGGGGATGCTGCGCAGCCGGAGCTCTCACCTCACCTGCACCGGCCGCACCGGCCGCCAGGGGGCTGGCGCACGGCACGCCGGGTAATGTAGTCCCCGGGCTACTCGGGACGGCCAATCCACGCTACGCGCCGCGGAGCATGCCGGGAGCGGTAGTTCTCCCCGACGGCGCCGCCGCGAGGCATTCTAGGAGATGTAGTCACAGCGCGGCGGTGCGCGGCCGGCGCCTCGCCGCCGCGGAACTACAACTCCCGTGCCCTCCCGCCGCGGCAGCTGGAGCGGGCCCGGACGCGGCGCCGAGCGGCTGTGGGTGTGCGAGCCCGGCATGGCGGCCCCACCGCCTTCAGCCCCGGGAGAGCCGGCGCCGCCGCCGCCGCCGCTGCAGTACAGCCTCCTGCTGCAGCACCTCGTGGGCGACAAGCGGCAGCCCCGCGTCTGGGACCCCGCCGCCCTCGGCGGCATCCCCTGCCCGCCCAAGAGCGAGGAGCAGAAGATGGTGGAGCGGGTCATGGAGAGTTGCCCCTTCAAGGCGGCGCTGGCTTGCGTGGGAGGTGCGGCGGCTGGAAGGACGGGGCAGGCAGCTGTGGGGTGGTTCGGGGGTCCCTCTGGAGTCGGGAAAGGGGCGGATGGAGGAGAGGCTGCAGCCCCCGTGTTTGATTTTCCTTCTAAGCCTCCTCCGGTGCCTGTGACGTGTCCCAGGGAGCGATCTCTGTCTGCCTTCCTTGGAGAGGCACAGGTGCTCATGGCCTTTCCTCAGCACAGCACAGGCTGTCACAAGTGTCCATAGTACCAAGCGATTCCTGCCCCTGTCACGGTGCAGCGCTCACAGGCAGCGGGACGGGAGCAGAGCCGCTTCATTGCCTTCAGGGAATGTGCTGCTCCAATCCAGCCAAGTTCATTTCATATTGTTTATCTTTTGCAGGATTTGTTCTGGGAGGTGCATTTGGTATCTTCACAGCTGGTATTGACACCAACGTGGGGTTTGATCCCAAGGATCCCTATCGCACTCCCACGGCTAAAGAGGTGCTCAAGGACATGGGGCAGCGAGGCATCTCCTACGCCAAGAACTTTGCCATCGTGGGTGCCATGTTCTCCTGCACAGAATGCGTGGTAGAGTCGGTGAGTGGAAACCTCTCAACCATTAAGAAATGTTTTCTTGTACTCTTTAAAAATCTTTTACTAGATGCAAGTAAGTACGTATATCCCCTTTGCAATAGGGCAGTGGAATAGGCTACTTTGTTCTTTTTTGGCCAGCAAAGCTTTTCAGCTTTGGGATCTGTCTTCAGAGCTGCTGTTCTCTGACAGAATGAAGATCTCTTTTGCAATAGCAAAGTCCTTTTCACTTTAAGTCCTGAATGTATTGGCAAGCAGAGGCATTACTTTTTAAAACCCTAGCTACAAGTGCTTGTGTAAAACGTCAAACTGTGAGTTGCAACATGGCAAAAGTTCCACATGCAGAAAGGGATCGTTTGATGAAAGTTCTTGAGTAACAGGCCAGTTTTCATCTGTCCCCTACAGCCAGAAATGACCTTGTGCAGCTCAGTGGTAAATCTATCATCTGCTTTTTTAAAATAGGAAAATTACCCTGTTATGAATTTGAGTCCTGCCTTTTAATTGAAAGTCACAATTACTTCTTAACTCATCTAGAAGAAAAGTGCATCTGCTTGCACAATGGAGCAGAACAAAGAGATCTCTGCACTGGTGAAAATCCAGTGTGTCCTGGCTATGGAAATAGTCCATCTTTGTCAGCAGGTGCTGTGACTCTCACCTGGGCCAAGGACCAGCTGCATGGCTGGGCTCAGGGCTGCTCTCATGTAGTTATTGCCCTTTTAAACTCAGGGCTGTGTTCTGGGGGCTGTGCTGGCTCACCTGAGGATCCTTCCCACAGCACTGCATTGCACCATATGGTTTTGTCTTACCTCTCCCACTTACCTGCTCCTTCCTCTCCTCCTGGCCCTGCAAGTTTGGGAGTGCAGGGCCATCTGCTGAGAGCAGAGGGAAGAACATCCTCAGCTGAGAAGGGGATAGAAGGTCGTTGCTGTTAGCACAGATACTGAGTGGTTATTCCGTGTTTACTTGTTGACTCTGATTTCCAATTCCACAGTATCGTGGGAAGTCAGACTGGAAGAACAGCGTTATCAGTGGCTGCATCACGGGAGGAGCCATCGGCTTCAGAGGTTGGTGGTGCCTGCTGGGAACTGTTTCTGTGGTAACTGTGATAAACCTTGAATTTGGTTATGCAGCACACAATGTTCTTAGAGGAACACACACTGCAAACCTCTTTGCATGGGGTTGTGGTGAATGTGAGAGCCCGCTTCAGACTGGCAGAACTGCACCCTCGCTTTCCTGTCAGCTCCAAGGATGAGTGTGGATAAGGAAGGGTTGGTCTACAAGACAGTGAGATTGGAGGAAAATCAGCAAAATTCACTTGAAAGAAAAATCAGATGGTGGTGGCTGTCCACACTCTTCTGTGGTGTCATGGGAGAGAGCCAAAAATACAGAGCAACTGAGAAGCTCTTGTGTTAGCAGAGGTCTACTTAGCTCTACCATTTCACTGTCTCTGCTACTCTCCTTTGAAATTAGGACTAAAGAACTCTACTTTCTTCTTTTGTACCATGTGTAAAATGCTTTTCTCCTTTCTCATGTATCAGTTCAAACAGACAATTCTACTTACATGTGAAAGAGAAGGAGCACGGGGGTTTTGGTCCAGCAGCACTAGTGGGGACTTTCCTTTAGTGATAACAGCATCTGGGAAAATCCCCAAGTAGGAGAGAGCTGCTCTGCTCATCAGAAATATCAAATTTCTCTCACCTCTCCTTAAGAAAAAAACTTGTCCATGGAGCATAAAAGAAAAGAAAGCTCTTGCAAGTGCATCTAATTGAGCTTGTTAAGTTGTGTCTGTCCTCGACCTAATCCTCTTAGAGTTGTCAGAGCAGTGGCTGCTCTTCCTATCCCTCCCTAGTCCCACCAAGCCACTTGTAGGGCTCAGATCAGAGCACACTGAAATCAGCAGTGGCCACTGGAGGGTTCTCTTCTGTCCCGTGGGTGAGGCTGAGGACACAGCACCCAGAGAGCAAATCCTGCTGGCCCTGCCGAGGGTTGTACATCAAGCAGTGGCAGTGCCAGAGTTCCCTGGGAGGGCACTGCCAGGTTCCTGCTGGTGTGAGCTCTTTGAGCCAGCACAAGTTAGTGGGAAAAAGAATTAATTTCCTACTTTGTCTCATTGTTTCCCACCCTTGCCTTGCAGCTGGGTTGAAGGCCGGGGTGATCGGCTGCGGAGGGTTCGCCGCTTTCTCCGCTGCGGTCGATTACTACCTCCGGTAACAGCCGGATCCCTCGGGAGCAACATTCCCTGCTGCTGTGCTGCTGCTGAGAGCCTGCATCACGGCACAACCATCAGGCTTACCTTTCCACTGCCTCTGGAGTCCTGAGCGGAGCGGCGCTGGCCGCTTTCTGAATGACTAACAGCAATCTGGCTCCGAGCCCTGGCAAGCTGCTCCAGGCAGGCTTGTGGGAGCACGGGAGGATGGAGCCAGGCACAGAGCAGCATCTCCAGGACGGATCAGCTGACTGTCAGTTTCCAGGAAACACGCCTGGACTCTGAGCTCTTTCGATCCTTTGGGGCTGATTTTGATTAAGTCTGTTGCTGGCATCAAAAGAAGGCAGGAGGACAATCTTCAAAGAGAAATGCACCGATTTAGGTTACCACATATTTGAAGGTGCTGCAAGTGTTCTAACAGTCACCAGTTTGCAGCTTGCTACTTTGTTGGGGAGAGGTAAGATTCTGTGGAGAAATAAGTTTGTTCCAGGCTTTTCTTAAAATACCATCTGAAGACAAACCACCATCTGTACAACTTGTCTTATTTCAAGTACAGAGATGAGCGCCAGATTTCTTTACCATGTTTTAAAGGGAAAAGCAGAAAGGAATCCTTAGCCTTAGAGCTGTGTGGTTACTGGCAGATGAACAAAACAGTTTTAAGGGAAAAAGAGGTTGCTGCTGAAGTATAATTCTCTGTAGCCACTTGGCTAGCCTGATGTAACCTCACTGTGGGAGTACAAAAAATCCTGCTACTGCTTTAACTGCCCCAGGCTCACCCCATTAGTTCCAGCAGTTGGATATGAGACTTAGAAAGCAGAGTTGTGAAAATAAACCAGTGTTTGACAGATAACTGGGCATTCACTCAGCACACAGCCTGCTTCCCATCATGTCCCTGTGCCACCACAGTGCCCCGGCGTTACACAGGGGCAAGTGAAGTGTTATTTCTGCACTACATTGGTGCTGAAATCAACACATCTGTTTGTTAGCTCAAGGAGCTGCTGCATCTTCGATCGCTGTTCCTATCTGCCCTCCTGCTCTTCTAACCAAGCTCTGTTCTCAGACCTCAGAGGCTCATTTTTAACCTTCATTGAACCATTCCATAAAGGCAAGCACTCCCTCTCATCTCTTTGAGGCAGTGGGATTTCAGATGCAGTGCACACACCCAATAGGGGTTCTCCCACCCACCTCCCCTCCTTTGCGTTCCCAGTTTGACATCCCAGAACAGTGACAGCCCTTGTTTACCTGGAAGAGCAGTACTAGCAGTGTGTTTTGGCTGATAGGGTGGTCACTGGTCAGTTTGGAGGCACGCTGGCTCCCATTCCCACATGGAAAAAAGTGGGGAGACAGCACCATGTGATCTATCAGAAGAGGTTTCCAGATCTCCTGATGTCCCTTGCTGTGCCTGTTCAGTATCCTCAGGCCAGAAGCTGTGCAAGTCAGCTGAATTTTAAGCTTGAGTAATTCTAGGCTGATTAAACAGGCTGGCTCCAGACAGTCCAGGTTTTTTTCCTCCAAAATGCAAGGATGTAGCCCAAACCATAAGTCTCTTCAAAGATTGCCTGGCACAACGCCTGTGCTTATACCACTGGCTTGAAGTGCAACTAGCAAGAATTCCACGACAGAAAGAGAGGAAGCTGTTCTGCCAAGGTGATCAGTTAGTGCAAACAGCAACACCACAGGGCTTCTTTTGTGCAAATATCGGGGCTTTGCATTTTTATTAACATTTTTTTTTCTCCTCACGAGGTTTTACAGCCATTTAAAGTTTATAATCTACAGAAATTGAAACAGAACACAAACAAAAATATATCCTTAACAACTTTTGAAAGTCAAATATTAATTAACAGTTCTATTCTACCTGTAGCTGCAAGAGTCCACCCCCCTCTTTTCCTTCCTGTAGGGACAAGCAGAAGCCAGTCATGGGGTCAGCCACAGCCTGTTGTGCTGGGCTGTGGGGACCGGGCCTCCAGCCACCGTCGTGGGGGGAGATTTGGCTGTACAGAGTCTCCATCTGGAATGACAGTGTCGTGGACAGAGACTTGGACACATGTAACAAATCAGACACACACAGGGGTCTGTTGTGCAGTCAGATCTAAAGCTCGGCCTCCTTACTGGGTCCAGGGCCAAGACAGACGCCTGGTTATTTTCTGCAATGCTGTTTCCCTTCTGTTTAGCTGGTAGTCAAGAGGAGCAGGGTCTGGAGTGTGAGCCCTTTGGAGGGGGACTGAGACCGCCCCTCCTTGGTTGCTTTGCTGGTGCAGGGCTGGCAGGTGCTGCCTTCCCCAGGGAGGTGGCTGAGGACATACCTGGTGCATCGGTGGCCGGGCTCTACCTGGAACAGTCCATAGTTGGGAGGGTAAAGGCAACGCTGCTGTGAGGGACACGCTTGGTCACTTCTCATCCATCTCTGTTTGGCACAGGAGAGTGCAGGGCCAACGCAGTTCGGGAGGTGGGGGGCTGTTCCCACAAGAACACGGACTCCGCTCACAGAGCGAAAGGTTTCGTGTCCCAACAGGTACCAACACCTACGTGGGAGTGTGGAGGATGCCTGGGGAACCGGGGACTCGGGCAGCCTGTCCTGCCTTGGGACATGGCGTGGTAACTCCAGCCATCAGCTTGGGAGGGGTCAAGGACTGGAGCCACTAAGAAACAGACCTGAGCTGGCCGGGCACGGCTAATCCAGCAGCAACCGCTTTGGGAGAAAGACAGAACGAAGCATTTCTGCCTTCAATCATGAGGGCCATGAAGGCTTTCCTCCTCCCATCCTTCTGTGCTGGTTCCCAGGCTGGGTGACCATCCAGCTGCTGCAGAGCACTTGCCTCTGGCAGACAGGCTGCCACCGAGGCAGGGCCATGTGCTGCCATGTGCCCAGTGCAGCAGAGAAGGCCAAGGAGGGACAAAACCCCTCCTTGTCCCCATGGCCATGGCAGGAATGCTGGTGCCCTGGCAGGCTCTGCCATGGGGTGCATGGCAGTGCTGGGCTGGCAGGGGTGTGAGTACCTCACCATGGCAGAGAGAACTGTACAGCAGGGACCTCCCCACCAAATTTCCAAACTGGGGAAATTTGGGACCCCATCAGTGCCAGAGTAGATGTGGGGTCAGCCCATGGTGATGGAAGCAGACCTGCCTGGCTGGCCGTCCCTTCAGCCTGCTGTGGATCAGGACCAGCACAGCACCTCTGGGTCCAGCCTTGTGTGAGGGGTTACCCCAAAACGCTACTCGGAGGCGAAATCCAGCAAGGGGAGGAACCGCCACGCCACACACACACAGGCAAAGCACAGGGCTGGGGCTGGAGAGGGGACTGGCCTGAAAACACCCAGAAGAGCCATGGCAGGGAGGAAGCAGCTCCTCTGCTCTCGTGGACGCGGGTTTGCTCGGGCCAGAGCAGGATCCAGGCACAGGGTCCAATGTTTGCACAGGCAGCGAAGCCAAAGCAGAGCTGGTCGTCACCGTCACCGGGGAGGGAGGCCCACGAGCTGCCGGCCTTGGAGCGAGCCGGTGCTGCACATGCAGGCGTGGGCAGGGGAGCTGGGCAGCAAACAGGCACTCGTGGGGCACTGCAGGCTTCAGGCGAGGGGTGCCTGGTAGGAGTGAGTGGGTGGAAAGGAGTCCAGGAGAAAACTAGCCAAGGGGGAAGCCTGTGTCCACAGCCCTTGTCAGTCACTACCTCTTCCGTTGAGCAAATATACATAAAAACAATTCTTGAACACAAGAAGGGACATAAGACACGACTACTTTACAGAGAGGGCCTGGCACCTGGTGGGACCGGGCCACTGGAACGCGATTGTACAGGAGCTGCAGGCGGCACCGTCCTGGGTCTGGGCTGGTCTCCCTGGGGGGCTGTGATCCAGTCCGTGTCCCCCAGCAGGGAGCTGGAGTGTTTGCAGCTGGTGCCTTCTGCCTGCAGGCTACACGTCCGTGGAGAAGTAAAGTGTGTTGCGTTTCAGCTCGGTGAAGGAGATGGGAGGATGCTGCAGGTAGTAGAGAAGGACCTGGACCTGTAGAAGGCAAATGGGGGGTGTTACTCCAGAAAGGGAAAGAAAGAGCTTTCCCTTTCTGGAGTAACAGCTTGTAAAGCCACCTCCCAGCTTGTCCCATCCAGCAAAGAGTAACAAATCTACCCAGACAGGCAGGTGAACCCCTCCATTACCCAGCTCTTACCTGAGCCATCACATCGTGGGACCAGATGTCAGAGGCCAAGGTGAGGTGTGCCTTGCTCTCCCCCTCTGAGGGTCTCAGCAGTGTTGGCCCAAAGACTGTGGCCAGATTGTGGAGAGACATTTTGTTGATAGGCTCCTTTTCAGCCACCCTGTGGGGTACAGGGAGAAAGGCAGTGTCAGCCCCTAACGCTGTTCAGGAGCGGGGCAGCAATGGGGTGAAGTGGGGGGCAAGGGCTGCTCTCCCTTCTCCCAGCAGCAGCACGGCACCTCCAGCTTTCCACTGCCCTTTGCAGCCCTCAGAAAACCCAGGTGCAGGGCAGGGAGCTCTGCCCCCTTCACGGCCTCTGCTGGAGCCGCCGGGCCTGGCCGGGAGCCCTGGGTGTGATGTGGCAGCAACCAAGCCCTCGCTCACTTCTGAGCTGCAGGACCTCCACCCTTCCCGAGCCTGCAGGGTATGGGGAGCTCTGCACCAGCCCGTGCCCCCTGCACCCACTCCCCTCGAGGCTCCCTGCCCCGACAACCCTGTGGGAGCCCTGCCAGCACCGAGGGAACCAGGACCACAACATTGCCATGTTAGGAGGCAGCTGTGCTCCCCAGCACAGGCTGCTCGCTTGAGCCCCGGCCAGGGGAGCAGATGTGGGAACTGGCTGTGCCCAGTTCTCAGGATGGAAATGGATTTTTCCTTCTCCATCCCCCAGCATCAATCACTTTTTCTGTTTGGTTTTAGCCAAACCAGAGGAACAAAAAAAAAGTTTCATGATGCAAGTAACATGAGCTGTGAGCCCCAGTCCCAAGCTCTGGCCAGGCTCTGTGTGCTGCTCTGCTGCCCTCCCACAGCCCTGTGCCTTCCACGGGTTTTGGGCCCCCCAGAGAGCCCCAGTCCATAAGTCCCCAGGTTCAGATGTGCCTCATGTGGGCCAAGACAAAGCCTGTCAAACCACACACTGCTGCACTCACTCTGGGACAGGTGACACGGGGTGTCACCTGCAGCTCTGGGACACGTCCACAGAGCTGACTATCCTCGGTTCTTGGCCACCCGCTGCTGACAAGTGACAGGCATTGTTGCACCTTGTTTTGCAAGGGCTACTGCTGGACTGGTGGGGAGGGACACAGAGCTGTTTTCCTGCTAAGGGGGACACTGCACAGCTCCCAGTTGATTCCCATCCTGTGCCGAGGCCAGCTGCTCCCTGCAGAGCTCATCCAACCAGCTGCACGCAGGCTGCAGCAGCCAAGAGTTCCATGTTTCCAGAGGTCGTGTGCTCCCTGCAGAGCTGACCCGGATCACTGGCCAGGCACGGCACAGACCCTCCTGGTACCATGGCCAGTGGTCCTGGGACACCAGGAGCTACTCTGGAGGGGCAGAATGGCTCCAGGATCCCCCCAGCATCCCACAGGGCCCAAGGAGAGGAGATGTGGAAAGCCAACACCAACATCAGTTGAAGGGTCTGAACAAGCTGCAGCCTGGCAGGACCCTGGGGAATGTGCCAGAGCCCAGGGAGACAGGGCAAGTGGGACACACCTGGAGCTCTACCCTCTTGGAATGCCTGGGAAAGGACCCCTCTGTGCTGCCCAACACCGAGCTGCTGTTGCTGGCCCTGGCTGCTGCCCACAGCCCTGCTCTGCACCAGCACAGCACCATCTGCCTCCAGTCTGGGATCAGCCTGCAGCTGTGCAGGCACCACAGGAATCAAACAGCAGCTCTAACTCCATTCATGTCCCATCCCCACAGCAAAGCAGTGAGACAGACCCATCCTGCACCTCCCAACCACCCCAGGCAGCCCCTGAGCCATTACCTTTTCAAGTGCTCCAGCAGGAAGAGGAAGGTGATGAGGTTGGGGTCAGGCAGCGAGCGGAGAAGGTGCATCATGCAGTTCTCCTTGGCAGCAGGATCCGAGAGGGCTGGAGGCAAGGAGAGAGAGGGCTCAGGTCAGGATCTGGTGCAGCAGCAGGACCCACCATGGCCAGATATCTCCTGGCAGCCAGTGTGTGAGCACTGGGGAGCAGCACCACGAGCTCTGAGCTGGCCTGGAGCTGGCAAGAACAGCCAGGACCGAGTGGGCTGAGCTGGGAAGGACCCTTGGGAGTCTCCCATCCCAGAGCAGGCGATGCCAAACAAAGTTTGTGCATCAACACCTTCCCCATCCCCAAGTCCTTACCTATTCCCTCCATGAAGGCGGGGTAGAGTCTGTCAGTGAGGAGGGGCTCGGGCAGCTCACGGAAGTACAGCTTCAACGTGCCAGCGATGGCATTGATGTCCATGTCACTCAGCATCACCAGGATGTCCTTGTTATCTGTCCAGAGAGCACCCACATGTGAAGCCTCCTGCCCTCCTTCCCCTCTGGGTCTCTACCCTCTGTGTCACTGCAGCTATCCAGACAGGCTGCCAGCTGGAGGGCAAGGACAGCACTGCTGGGATCACAGCCCCATTAGCCAGGCTGAGGCTGGGAAAAGCCGAGTGGTTCCCGCCTGGCTGGGCAACAGGACGTGGAACGATTTGCAAATGCATTTGCAACGTTTCCCTGACTCAGTGTCTCCCAGGAGCCAGCTAGGAGCGGCGGCAGCTCAGAGGCATCGAGGCACAAACAGGGCTGGGATCTCTGGGTGTTTCTGTCCCTCCTCACCCCCAGCCCCTCCCTGGACACAGCAGCTCATCTGTGCAGTGCAATAACCAAACCCTGGCCTTGCAGAGGGCTGGGGGGTCTCGGTGCCTGTGAACCCTCCCATGGGAACATCAAGCTCCCCCAGGACACTCACTCGCATCAAAGACAGCTTTCAACGCCTGGATGTCAGTGGCGACTCCAGAGATCCTGTAGATGCCGACCTCCTCGATGCCCCTCTTCTCCACCTCCTCGATGCACTGGCGCACGATGTAAGGCACCTTGGAGCGCTCACGCCTGGCTCGGGGAGAGGAGCCCTCAGCAAAGATTCCCAGGGGCAAACCCTGCAAACCCCGGGCCAGCAGCAGGATGGGCATGCAGGTGGGAAGGATGGGGATGGTGAAGGGAACGGGCAGGTCCCCAGCAAAGGCCAAGCTCCCCGGTGTTGGCGGGAGCAAGGGGACTCAGTGCAACCCCACACCCACAGAGCACATCAGCCCCCACAGCCCTGCGCTTACTTTGTCACAACGCTGATCTTGACCCCGAAGACACCAGTCTGCTTTTTGGATGGGGTCCTCTTCAGGCTCATGTCCCTGCTTGTGAACTTCATGGAGAACTCCACCTTGATCTGTGGGAGACAGGGGGTGAGTCCTGGCTGGCCTGAAGGCAAGAAGGGGCTGCCTTCACAGCGAGGGGCTGTGGGTCCCCCGGCCCTGCTTACCCCATTCATCTCAATCACGTCCATGTGCCAGTTTTTTGTCTGCACG
This sequence comes from Corvus hawaiiensis, assembly GCF_020740725.1. Classification (NCBI taxonomy): domain Eukaryota; kingdom Metazoa; phylum Chordata; class Aves; order Passeriformes; family Corvidae; genus Corvus; species Corvus hawaiiensis. The sequence goes on from NC_063232.1 coordinate 3,796,222, forward strand.
GCCTGTGGGTCCAGCTGTGGGGAGAGATGGTCTGTGATTTCTGTGGGGACACAGCCCCATGCCAGGCCCGCTGTCATCCCAACCTGGTGGCCCCCAAAGCCCCTGATCTGCAGATGGTGTAGGGCACAGGACATGCTTTTCCTAGGCAATGTGCTGCTCATGACCCGAGGATGGAGAGGTTCGTTCCCCTTTGGGGTCTGGGGTCACTCTGGCTGTGCCCTGAAGCCAGATGGGCTCAGCCCCCCTGTCCTGCCCTCTCCCCAGAGCCCCTGCAAGGCAGTGCTTTAACCTACACCCGAGAAGCAAGAAACTTCCAAGAAATTAGGACTATTTCTGGCGGCAGATTGATGAAACAGAACTAGGGCAGCGTTTTCCATGCAGAAAAACAACATCTCCCCATAGCCAAGGCTATTTATAACCCCTGGGAATGACAGGCTCTGCTATTTCTGGCTTTGGGGCTAGCGGGGGACTCGGTGACGCTGCCCCGGCGCCCGGGTGCCGCGGTGAGGTGCTGGCATTCCCAAGGCCCCGGCACGTGCCGTGGTGGGTTCCGGGCTCCAGGGCTGGGCAGAGGCGGGTGCAGTTGCCTTTTGGGGCTTTTTGGTCCCCAGCTGGTGGTATCGATCCGGCCCCATTGATCCGTGTAATGCACGGGGCGGGCAGCCAGGCACTAATGTCCCCTTGGGGAAGGGGAGGGGATGTGGGAGCTGGTGGGGGCTCCCAGGGCTGGGGACATGCAGCTGCCAGGCCACACTTGCGCCAGGCACGCGGGGTCACTCCGCAAGGACACGGGAGTTTCCTGCAGCTGCTGGGTCAGGAGATGCTCTGGGCGAGTGTAAAGATGTCCAGAGCTGCTGCTCCAGCCACGGAGCTGCTGTTCCCCTGCCCATAAAGTCACTGCATGTCATGATGGGGGGCACTCTGGGGTCCCTCATGTCCCTTCTTGCACACCAAGACCTCACAGTCCCACGGACAGGCTCGAGCTGCCCTGGCTCTTGGCACAGACCCAGCACGGTGGCATTGCCACATGCCCAGCCCTGTGTCACAGTGAGCCCGAGCTGCTCCTCAGCCATGGGAAAATTGTAGTCCCCAGCAAGACAGAAATGCTGCTGTCTCCAGCACAGCCCAGGAATGGCTCCTGACATGGAGCCCTCCCTGATGCTCCAGCCCAGCACATGCAAGAGCCCGGAGAGTGCCACGCTGCTTCCTCCGTGCCAGCCCTGCGGCTGCTGGAGAGCAAGAAAAGGAAGGCTGCAGCTGCCCTGGGCTCCCATGGGACCGTGCAGCAGGTCTGGACACTGAGATCACAAGACTGCAGCCAGACCACAGCCAACCCCGGTCCTGCTGCTCCAGCTCCTCTGTGTTCCCCCCCAGCACCGCATCCCCCACAGTGCTGCCATGCAGCCACCATGGCCAATGCCACCTGTCCCAGGGACTTTCATCCATCCCTGTCCCACTCACTGCAGTGAAGCCCCTGTGTCCCCCCGCCAGCTCAGGAGCCTCCCTGCTCCGCAATGCGATTTAAACTGCAGCCACCACATCCTTCCCCTTTCCCATCCCCATCCCTTGGGTCCCTCCAGCTCTGATGGCCCTGGCAGCTCACATCTGGAAGGGCTTTAGCAGAGCTCTGAAGAAAGCATTAATGAAAGCCAGGTTGGCTGCCGCCAGTGCCGCAGACCTTACCCTGAGCACGTCACTTCCCCACAGCCCCTTCCCCCTGCATGGGCAGAACCATCCCACAGCAGCCAGCAGGGCCCGAATTTGGGCTAGTTCTGCTGGCACCATGGGCCTGAGCCCCCTTGCAGCTGGGGCAGGTCCCTGTGCCCCTCTGGGGCACTGACTGTGGCCTGGCCCTGGTGTTCTCTAACCCTCCTGGCCAGCACCCCGTGCAGCAGCAGCAGCAGCACACAACGCTGCCACTCCCCAGTTTAAGCAAAGCCGTGTCTCCAGGTGTGGGAGGATGGATGGGAGCATCCACCCACAGAGCCAGAGGCAGCTCCTGCCCACACAGTGCTGGCAAACACCCTGTCCCAGCTCCCAGCACCAACTCCTTCTCCTCCGAAGGGAGCTGCCTTGCTCCAGCAGGACACAGGGACATCCCAGGTCAACAGGGAACTCCTGGGCTGGGAGCCCTGGGGAACAGCCCCCGAGGCAGCACTGTGCAGGATGAGCTGTCAGCTCCTCTTTGGAAGGTCAGATGGCTTCAAACACCAGCCTGTGCCTGGGGAAACATCTCAGCCAGGTCACGCCTCCAGGCTGCTCCCTCCTGTGTCTCAGCCATGGTAGTATCCATGCCCGCTGCGGTGCCACGCTCATTCATGGCGAGGTGAAACACCCTCTGTTTGTTGCCACAGGGAAGTGCCATCATCCTGGTTTCCCAAATTATCTTAAGGTGTTTACTTGTAGGACAAGGCCCTGGGATGTGGAGGAACAGACGATGAACATCCTGGCAGTCCTGCAGCACTTTGTGTGTCTTGGGGAGATCCGGCTGGTGCTGACCCCCTCTCCTACTGCTTGTCTTGTCCACGGGACAGCTCCGGACTTAAGGTGATGAGGCCATATCCTGGAATTTTGTCCTCAAGACACCTCCAGGTCTTGGCACTGTGACAGACCCAGGCAGAGGTCCAAGGTGAGGAGCTGAAAGGGCTCGAAATCTTTATGGTGGCTCCCCAGGGCCCCAAACACTGGGATGCTGTGGTGGGGCAGGGGCTGCCAGGCTGGGCACGTCCCTTCCTCACATCTCAGACCCATGAGGTCAGCCAACCATCAGCCTGGGTGAAGCCAACAGGAGCACACTGGTGACTCAATCAGCGAGGTCATCTCTGCCAGGGCCCTGGGGAGCGGGATCCCGGAGGAGCTGCTACAGCCAGCATTGCTTCCCATCAGTGTGGCACCCACAGACTCCCCAGCCTGGCCTCCCGTGGCTGCCCAGGCAAGCAGATCCCTCACCAGACCTCCATGCCAGCAGCTCCCTCCCCAGGGAACAGCCAGTCCCCGAGCCCCTGGCGCCATGGGACAGAGCAGCCCCCACACCACCAAATGCTGCCAGTAGCAAAGCACAGCCCCCCAAAAAAGCAGTAATTCACAGACTCGACTGAGAGCGACCCGAGGAGCAGCAGCAGCACCCACAACCCACCAGGACCCCGCACAGATCAGCCGGGGCCACATCCTGCCCTGCAGCCCCAGGGCTCCCAGGCAGCAGTGGGCAGGGAAGCCAGCGGCCACAATGGGCACGGGAGATGAAACCCCTTCATGTTTTGACCCAGCAACAGCCGCCGGGCAGCCTCCCCACAGAGGCCTGGCTGCCCCTTAATCCCCTGTGCAGAGCGGTGGCACAGAATCGAGGTTAATGCCGCTGCGTCACACGCAGCCCCGCCGCTGCCAAACCGAACCCCCACGGGCCCAGGCAGCTCCTGCCCGCGGCCACAGCTGAGCCCCGAGCCAGCAGCTCCCTGCGCAGGGGGACGCCACCGAGGGAAACCCCCAGAGTCCCCCATAGGGCTTTTGGGACAGCCTGCAAGGGCGCTGTCCCCCTCCGTTGTCACCTCTGTCACACAGCCCTGCACTCTGTGCTCCCACGGAGACGGGCAGCACTGGCTGATGTGGCTGCGACACAGCTGTGGGCTGGGGAAAGCCTGGATCGACCCGGGTTGCAGGAGGGGGGACGCAGGCACTGGGTGCTGTGGCACCGCAGGAACCTGGCCCCAGCCAGCCCAGAAGCATCACTGCCCCCTGGGCAAGCTCCAGGGCTGGGCAGGGGCTTCCCTGCCCTGCCTGTGCAGGACCCGCCGGTGCAAACAGCTCAGCCTCCCCGATCCTGTCTGCACACAGAGGGAGAGGGAAGGAGGAAAATGAACACCTCACAGGCTGCCAACTGCATCGAAGAGCTCCTGAAGCACCCAAACAGCCTCCCTGCTCCGTGCACAGACCCCAGAGCACTCACTCTCCACACAAACAACACAGCCGCCTGTATCAGAGCCCCCCCACCAAAAAGCCACGGTCACCACGCACAGCAGAGCCCGGCGGAGCCATCCCAGAGCCCAGCACCGTCCCCTGCAGCCACCCCCCGCACCCGGAGCACCTTCTGCCGGAGCAGTTTGCTGCGCACCCTGCCCCAGAGCCGGGCGCCCGTGTTCGGGGGCCGCTTCCCCTCGGGCTCCTCCACGCCGCGCTCCGGCTGCTGCTCGCCCCCGGGGCCGGGGCTGCCCTCCGGCTGCACCAACACCTCCGTCATCGCCACGATCGCTTCGGCTCCGGGCAGGCGACACGAGGCTGGCCGGGAGCGTCCCCGCGGCTGGGTCAGCACAGCACCCGCATCCCTTCTGCCGGCGGGGAGAGGTCAGCGGGGGCCGGCCAGGGGAGCCCTGCTGGGGCGGCGGGGCGGCGAGCGGGCAGGGCTCATCTTCAGGGTGTGAGCCAGGCTGGCGAGGCGGCGAGGCAGCCCCAAAAACCTCCCTCCCCCTGCGAGGAAGTGACTCAAAGGCAGCCCCCCCCCGCCGGCGGCCCCCACGCGTTTAACTCTCGCCCTGCCGCCCGCCGCCGCTCGGGAGCGCTGGGGGGGTGCCCGGGCTCCCCGCCGCCGTTATCCGCCGCTATCCGCTGTTATCCCTCTGCCGTTATCCGCCGCTATCCGCCGCTATCCCTCTGCCGTTATCCGCCGCTATCCGCCGCTATCCCTCTGCCCTCATCCGCCTCGCCGCGCCAGCGGCAGCCGCGGCCCCGAAGCACCGCCGCTGGCGGCTGCAGCGTTCCTGGCTCGGCGCAGGAGCCAGGCTGACTCTCCTGCTCTCAGCAAGGGGCACGGGGATGAGGCTTTTGGGGTCTGTTGTCATGCCTAGGGACAGCTGGGGACCCCCATGTCCCCTCTGTGCACCCTGGCCCTTGTCAGCCCTGCTGCCAGGGGGTGATGTGGGCAGGGAAGCCCTGGAAGGGTCCCGCCTGCTGCTTCTCCTGACAGTCAGGGACATGGTGAGGTGCTGGCTTGGGGGGACTTGCACTGCCCCCCAGTCCATCTCTCAGCAGCCCCTGGAGTCCACATGGGTCACTATGACTCCCTGCAGCTCTGGGGTGCCCCAACATCACAAATCCCCCCATCCAGAGTCTCTGCCAGCCCAGGGAAGCGGACAGACAGACAGGCAGCTATTACCTGAGGGTACAGCAGGCACCATGCCCATGACAACACAGGCTCTGCTCCAACAGCCACAGCCCTCCTGTGCATCAATGAGCTGAGGAAGGGGCTCCTGAGACCCCCTTCATGCACCCACTGCCTGTCTCCTCACATGCCCCAGGGCATGGGGGCCAGATCCATCCTCTGTCCTCTGCAATGTGGGCACAAGCACTCACAGCCTGCTTTGCCCACCACAACGTCTGCCTGCCGTCCTGGCACAGCACCACGCACCCCTGCCAGCACCCAGCAGACATGGCCCAGCTGCTGGGAGCAACTGGGACAGCTCAGAGCTGAGCCCTGCAGCGCAGGGGACACAAGACCCTCATGGGGACACAAGCCAAACGTGGCAGCCCTGTCCACAGCATGTTCCAGCTTTAAAAACTGCAGACAAAATGGGGTTAACAACAACAAAGCAGGGTTAATGCCAACCAGGAGTCACACCTTTCCACTGAGCAGCCAGTGCTGCTATGTGGAACCAGCAGCAGCTCATGATGAGCCCAGAGACCAGCTGGGGTGAGGAACATCCAAGGCAGCATCTCTGCCTAAACAGATCAGGGACAAGAAGGGGGGCAGCTCTGGGGCCTGACTACAATCCACTGCCCATCCTGTCCTGCCCTGTCACCCAGCCCACCCCTGGGGCAAAGGCCAAGCTGTGGCTCTGGGCAACAGCAGGACAGCCCCAACCCTGACACTCTTCCATCCATCCAGATCCTCCTTGGGATAAGCAGCCCCAGGGCCCTCTCCTCTCCCTTTCTTCCCCCACAACTTTTGCACAGCGGGTACGAGCTGTGCTGTCCCTGTCCCGACCCCTGCATCTCCCAGCATGACTCATGTTTGTTGATCCAGGCTATTTCCGAGAGTGCAGCTGGACTGATCCCCGCGGGACACCGAGCCCCTTCCCTGCCCTGGCCTTCCCACTTGGCCCAATGCCACCCCCACGCCACTGTTTCCTGGGGGAGACAGCAACAGACGGGTGATTCCAGGTATGAACAAGCCACTGGTGAAGCTGAGCCCCCACCTCCATCCCTGTGCCCCCCTCCAGTGCTGTTTCCCCACAGCATCCCCTTCCCAGCAGCATTTCCACGCTGCTCTCTGCTCCCCTGGGACCTGCCCTCAGTTGCTTTCCCACGGAGCAGGCAGCCATGATGGGCCCTTTGAAGTGGCCCTGGGTCGAGGGCTGTGTCCCAGGCATGCCCCATCCCCAGTACTGCCAGGAGGGCAGCCAGGCTGTAGTGCCCACCAGGAAAACACAGGGACACCCCCATCCCGAACTGCGTCCCCCTGCCCTAGGCTTCCCTGCAGCCTGGCCAAGGTGGGTGCAAAGGGACTGTGGGGTCTGGGGGCTGCCTGCCCCCTGCTCCATCCTCCTGGTCCTGCTCACCTGAGAGCATCTCAGGGCAGCCCAGGCCTCCATCCTCCCTGCCTGGCAACTGCCAATCAGAGGCGGCTCAGCTGTTGCCCTGGAAACCCCTGTTGCCATAACAGCAGCGGATGGAGGCACAGGGAAGGCAGATGGTGGCAGAGGGGGACACAGGAGGGACGGGGGGCTGCACATGCAGAGCCCTCCCTGGGGCAGCTGCCAACCCCTCCCTGCAGCCCCCTGGGGCCATGGCACGGAGAGCAGCGGAACGGAAACACTTCCAGCCCAGCTGGGGCTGGATGCACCTCTGCGGGGTAGGTCTGGCTCTGCCATCTCCACAAGGCCCCTCTCACTTTGTCCCACCTTCTCCTGCAGCCACTGGACCCCAGGACCATCCTCCCCATGCCTGATGCCCACCCACCTCACTGCCTTCAACCCCACAATTGCTGTACCCTGCTCCCAAAACCAGAGCTCTCTATCCCAGGCATCACTCCAGGAAAACCCTCCCAGCCCAGCTGCCAGGCCCTAAGGGGTCCACCTTCAGGTGAGAAGATGCCCAAAAGTCCCAGTGCATACCTGGATCTGCCCCTTGCCCATGATCTTGTCCACAATTTCATTGTTGTCCTTGTTGAGTTTGGTCTTGTCGTAGCACTTCTCGTAGCAAAGGATGCGCAGGGACTGGGAGCCCTCCAGCTCGATCTCAAACTCCTGGGGTGTGGAGGGAGGGTGTCTCAACCCCAGCACCCCAGAGCAGCTCCAGAACAAGGGTTGAAGGGAAATGGGGAGCACAGCCCCCTCCCCGCATCCCACCTTCCCTCACCTCATTCCACTGCGGCTCCGTGGTGTCCCGGAACACCCTGGTCTTGGCTTTGCTGACGAAGTAGCCAAAGGAGTCCACCTCCAGCGTGCAGTAGAGGTCTGGGGGAGCAGACATTGCTCAGCACCCCAGGAACATCCCCACCATCTCCCAGGGGATCACTGTGGCCAGAGTGGGGTCACGTGCTGGACCCCAACTCTTCTGAGCCCACTCCAAGCAGGGTGGGCACCCACACTTACTGGCTGACTGCTTGAAGCCCTTGGCAGAGTGGACGATGACGTGCAGGAACCCATAAAGCCCTGGGGACTCGTCATCTGTGGCAGGAGAGCAGAGGCTGTGTCAGGGCCTGGGGCTGGCCACCCCCGAGGCCACCTTTGCCACAGCAAGCACGGTGCCTGCAGTGGTACCTAAATGCCCCCAACCCCCTGGAGAGACATCCCTAAATTCTGTATCCCCCACTGACAGATATCCCAAGCTCTCCTGCTGCTGGACAGTCCTGGGGGAGGTTCCCAGTGGGGCTGGCTGGGTCTCACCCTGGGGACACTGGTCCTGCCCAGCCCATGGGGGTGCCGGAGAGAGCCCAAAAGCAGCCCCGTGCTGCAGCCGGGATTGTGCTGTCTGGGAGCCCGACGCTGCTCCAGCAGTGCCACCTGGTGGGAAGCTGTCCCCTGCACAGCAGGGTCCCCGCTCCAGCCCAGGGACCCCACAGCTCCTGCCCAGCATCATCCTGAGCAAATCAGGACCCACCAGCCCAGTGGTCACTCACCGTCCTTGTTGCTGGTGACCGGGATGTTGTGGACAGTGCGTAGCTTGAAGCAAGATCCCGTGAGCACCTGCAGCTCCACTGAGCTCAGGACAAAGGCCTGGAGGTCTGGGAGAGGACAGAAACTTCAGAGGAACACAGCCAGTGCTGGTCATGGAGACTGGAGAGCACCAGGCTGGGATCCTACAGGACCTCCCTGTGGCCTCTGGGAGGGCCAGGAGCCCCAAGGGGGCCTCGGCAGCCCCAAACTCACCCTTTTTCTGCAGTCTCTGGATGGCCTCCCTCCACTCAGACCGCTCGTAGTCGGAGGAGAGCAGGAAGAGGTAGCTCTGTAAGAGAGAGGGGGATGTGGCAGGCTGTGTGCAGGCAGGGCTGAGCCCAGCCCCAGCCCACCCTCCTCACCTTCCCGTTGCGGTTGTGGATGCGGAAGGGAATGGCAGGTGAGTTGAGGAGCAGCCAGAATTCGTTCTCAAACATCTTCTTCTTGAGGCGCTCGATGGCCCGGCTCTGCCCCTTGTTGGCTTTCTGCAGACGGGGAGCAGAGAGGACCTTCCACAGGTGCCCCTGTCCCCCATGTCCCATCCCTGATCCCGAGCAAGGCACCCACCCCGACAGCAAGTCCCACACCCTTCTCTCACCTCCTTCTGCACCTCGCTCTTGATGGCTGAGATCTTCATCTTCATGTCCTCCAGCTCATGGTCGGGGATGACGTGGACCTGCGGGCAGTGCTCCGACTCCTCCGGCGAGGGGAACACCAGGTCGGCCAGGGGCACGTACCACTTGCAGTCGTACTGCTGGTGCTTCCTGCAGGCAGGGCACGGATGCTGACTGATGCCTGACACCCTCCCTGGCACAGCCCCTGGCCCACTGAGGGCCCAGCACCCTCCTTACCCCACCGCTGTCTTCTTCAGCTTGGCACAGAGCAGCACGTCGGTGAAGAGGAAGACGTGCCGCAGCTTCCGTGAGCCCTCCGACAGCTCCACCAGGAAGCCATCCTTGACAAGCTGCCGGGTCTGTGGGGCAGAGGGGCTGCTGTGAGAGCAGGCAGGGAGCAAAGGCCAGCAATCCATGGGGAAAGGCCGACAATCCTGTCTCTGTCTGTGGCTCAGCCACCAGGAGCATGGAAAGGTCCATGTCCTCTATGCTTAATAAGGTACCAGCAAGCAGCAAGGACCGGGTAGAGCCCTAATCTTGTACCTAGAACTGTATCTGGAGGAACCCCTCCAAGTCCTACCCAGGCACCATGGAGCTCTTCAGGATGGAGACACCGGCCAGGGGCTGGCAGAGAGCTCAGCCCTCACCCTGTGCCCAGCCACTGCCCACCCTGCGGGCTCACCTCGCCCTTGGGGGTGGTGACCGCTGTCCTCCGGGGATCGATGTCCTCATTGATGCTGGAGAGGAAGTTCTGGGAGATGCGGAGGGCATCCTGGAGCAGCGGGTAGTCAGGGTGGTCAGCTGGGGTGTGCTTGAGGAGGTCCTGGAAGGAGACAGGCACAGGTGAGCACCTCAAAAGCACCCACCCTAGAGACCCCCTCATCAACTGCAGATCCCCAGGAGCAACAGAGACAGAGCTCACCACCATCCCCCAAGGACTGGCATCACACTCACATGCAGGACGAGGGTGCTCCGTGTCACCCGGTCGATGGGTTTGTACAGCAGCGCTGAGGGGAGAGAGAAGGTGTCAGCAGCCACCTGTGGCTGGAGCCCTGGTCCCTCTCCCACCTGTCACAGGCAGCACAGGGGCAAGGAGGGGAGCCCAGATGCCCAGAGAGCCCCCCTGGTCTGCACAGAGCCCTGGGCGAGCATCTGGGATCAACAGTCATGGTAGTGCCAGGAGCAGTGGGGAGCCACCAGTGCCAGAGCCCTGTGTCCTGCTGTGCTGGAGGCACGAGGAACCACAGCCAGGCTGGTGTGTGGTTGTGGGTGGTGAGCACCACTGGCACTGCAGGAGGAGGGCCGGGCCTCTGTGGGAGGGGTGAACCCACGCTTGCTGTGCGGTGGTTGAGGAGCGGAAGAGCCTCTCACCACCCTCAGCAGCTTTTTCAGTTTCCCTTTTGGCTCAGCGCTGGGTCCCATCCCTCACCGTGCTCTGCCACCCCACAGGACACCCTGTACCCACCTCTGTGCACCACCCCAGCCAGCCTTGGGTGCAAAGGAGAGCCAGGCTGCTCCAGCAGCAGCAAAACTCCCACCTACAGAAAACACGGGGGCCAAGGCATCATCCCAACACCGTGTCCCTCCCCACAGCCCCCCATGACCACACATGAGGCCCCACTCCGGCCAGGGGAGCAGAGTTGCCTCACACACAGGGTACAGACAAGCCCTTTCTCCTGCCATGCACCTTCCCAGCAGGAAACAGCCCCAGAGGCTCTTCAGAGGCACATTTCAGTGGAAGCAGACAGACCCTTCTCCTCCTCCCCAGCTCTTTGGGCAGGAAAAGGCACGGAGCCCACTCACAGTGCTGCTCCCTGTGCCTGGCCACATTCATGTCTTCCCAGGCTGCTTCCAGCCAGGCTGATGCCTCTGTGTTTTCCCTTCACTTTGGAGCACTTCCCCAAACTGCCAGGGCCGAGAGGAGCCAGGTTTCAGACCATGGGAGAGAAGGGAAACATGCTACCTCCTCATCCTGGGCTGAGTCGTGGGGAGCTCCCATCCCCTTTATCCCAGAGGGTGCTGCCTCACAGCACCCGGTTCTGAGAGAGGGTGAGCAAGGGGTCTCTGCTCAGGAGGTGAGGATGCCAGCCTGAACCCTAACCAGAGGCTGCACCCCCACAACTCCATGCCAGAGGGTAAAACAAGAGCCCTTCTCCCTGTGACAGCCAGCAAGAACCCTGCTCTGGGATAAAGCAGGGCAGCCAGGGTATCCCCCCCTTTTCCACCACCCTAGACCCACAGGAAGGATGGACTCTCCTGCTGCCAACACCACAGGCACACACAAAGCTCCGGGGAGCCCCGGGAGGGGTTGTCCCAGCACAAGCGAGGAGCAACGGGCTCCTTGTGCACACAGTCGCACCAGCCTGGGACCCACGGGCAGCAGCAGGCAGGGATGTCTGCTGCCTCTCCTCCCAGCCATGGAGAGATGGACATTCCAGCCCCCACAATGCTGGGGCAAATAGGGACCCCTCCCCATCACCACCCACACGGCACAGCGCGGGCAGAGGGGGTCCCCCAGCCCAGGATCCCCCTGCCCACCCCAGCTCCTTCTGTCCCATCGCCGGCACGAGCCCCTGCCCGGCGGGGACGGCGGGCGCGTGGCTGCGTGTGCCGGAGCCAAGATGATTCAATCGAGCCTGGAACAAAGACGCTCCCAACTTCAGCCTGCAGAGCACGACACAGCCTCCACCCCCCCGGCAAAGACCCCGCGGCATCACTCCCCACCGGCACCCCAAAGCGGAGCTGCCCCCCTCGCCTCACCATAGGTGCAGTTACAGCAGAGCCGGACAATGACGAGGATTTCCATGGCAGCCCCGTGTCCGCGCAGCCATCGCTGCCGCCCCGCAGCAGCTCAGCCCGGCTGCGGCACAGCTCCGGCCCCTCCGCACGGCTCCCGGCACGGCCGCGGGCGGGGAGGAGCGGTGGGCAGGGGCTGGGGGGCTGCCGCACGCCCCCAGCATCCTAAAGAGCCGCGACCCTCCCTCCCCACCGGCTCCGGGCACAAAAACGGCTCAGCAATTCACCCACGCCGATGCCGCGCACACAAAAGGCTGCGTCCCCTTCCCCACGCCCGCCGTACCCTCCATGGTGACGGACGTGTGGCTCTCCTTCGAGTCCTTGGGGCCCTTCACCTTCAGCTCCTAGGAAGGGAAAGGGCCATCAGCGCAGCCCGCAGGGGGCTGGGGAGGGGGGGAAGGTCATGGCTCAAGGTCATGGGGTCCCCCCCAGCCTTCCCGCACCCTGCTATCTCCCCCCGGGCCCAGCCTGGCCCTGCTGGAGGCCACACACGGGTGCTGGGTGGAGGAGTGGGGGATGCTGCCTGGCTGGGAGCAGCTCTGGCTGTGCCCAGCAGCTGGGGCATGGTGGTGATGCCACCAAGCTGAACAGGACAAGGGGGGGTAGGTTGTAGCCATAGAGGTCCCCATTTCTGTAGAGGATCCAGGCATGGAGATGCAGGCAGCAGGAGATGAGCCACAGGTGCCCAGCACCCACCGACACTGGATGGGGTGGTGACAGCACGGGACGAGCCCAACCTGAGCTTGCACAAGGTGGGGACAAACTTGTGCAATGCCCAAAGACCATGGCCCTCCAGCAGAGCCCCCTGTGGCCCAGCCCTTGGGGACAGTCCCTGCGAGTCCCCAGGGCAAGGAGAGCATCTCTGCGGGGCAGACGTGGTCAGCTCAGCCACGAGGACAGTGTTCTCTGCCCTGTGTGGCACAGCCCAGGCACAGCCCTGTCCCACTGGCACAGCCACATCCCAGCTTACCTCCGAGATCTTCTGGAACTGGTAGTTGCTCTGGCTGCACTTCTCTGCAGTCTCCAGGGCGATTTTGTAGTTATCCACAAAGGCCTTGTAGACGCCCAGCTGGCTGGCCTGTGGGGAGTGGGGGGTTAGCTGGGCACCAGCAGGGTGCTGAAGCCCCCCACTTCACCCAAGGGCTCAGGCAGCCCTTGAGGTGACACTGCCCAGAGCTGTCCACTCCTGGCAGGACACTCAGCCAGCTGGGGGTCACATGCTTGGCTCCTGCTCAGGGCAGGATGGTGGAGCTCCTGCCCAGCCCTGTGCCTCCATAAACCTCCGAAATCCAGCAGAGAGATAACAAGTGCCTGGACAGCAGAAGCTGAAGCTACAGCACTTCAACCTGGCCTCTCCTTCTCCTCTCCCCAGCATGGTCATGGCATCCATGGGCACAGCCTCTGCTGGCACTGCAACTCCAAACTCATCACAACTCCAGCCCTTCTCCTCTTCCAAGTGGAGCAAGACCTGGGGAAGGTGCGTACCAGCTTCTGGAAGAGGTGGCCCATGGTGACATTGCTGTCCCACTGCTGCACCTTCGGGCACAGGCTGTCGTAGAACTCCTTGTGGATCTCATAGATATCCTGGATCTTGTAGAAAATCGTCTCGATCTGCTGGAGGGTGAGGACAGGCTGCGACGTGGTGGCCGTGGCCTTCAGTGGCTTCATGGGCTGCCAAAGAAGGGAGAGTTTGAGATGAAGGCTAAGAGAGGAAGGCTGGGGATGAGGAGGATCTGAGGCTGGGACAGATGGACCAAGGGGCACTCCGGGCTCGTGCATCCCCGGACTTCCCCGCGGCGGTGGTGACCCTGTGTTGTGCAACAGCGTCTCGCCATGAAGGTCAACTAGTCCACAAGAGGAAGCAGGGCTATAAATATGTCCCCAGCAGGGACAGGGACATGGGCAGCAGGGGAGGTGAGATGGGGGTAGCCAGGACAGAGCAAAGCTGGCTGTGGTGTGGCTTCTGGAGCTTTGCTCCCACCCAGGCTGATGTGGCTGGGAGAAGCTGTCCGGGAAGAAATTACTCCATCCATCCATCCATCCATCCATCCATCCATCCATCCATCCATCCCTGCTGAGGGTGTCCAGTCTGGGGGCTGTGCTCACCAATAAGAGGGCCTCCAGCTGGTTGATGTAGATCTCTTCACTGGCCAGGAAACCAGAGAGCACCAACTTCCTCATCTCCAGGCCCTTGCCAGCATCCCGCTCGCCCTGTGGAACACAGCAAGGAGCCTGGCTGAGCCAGCACAGGAGGCACAGGAGGCACAGGAGGAGACCCCTCATCCCACCAACCCATTCCTGGCATCCCCACATGGCCACATCTCCCTGCCAGTGTCAGGGAAGCTCCATGGCATGTGCCTGATGGGCAGCAGAGCCCATCAGGAGCCAGCTGGGAAAGCAACGAGCTGCGCTGGCTTCTCTCCCCTCCCTGCTCCAGGCTGGCCACAAGCCCGGCGCTGCTGGCAGCGCTCCAGGATGGCGCACGGCATGGCAGGACTCTCCCAGGGCAGAGTCCAGAGACGCCCAGTGAAATCATGCTTGGCGCTGGATGGTGCTGCCACGTGACGCAGCACCACCCTTTCCCTCGGCTGAGGTTTCCCTTGGAAAGTGCCACCCCAGCAGGCACTGCCCAGTGGCACTGGGGCAGGTCCCAGTGCCCAGGTCTGCTGCAGCGCTGGTGCTCCGGTGGCATGACCCTCATGGCAGGGGGATGGCTGGGCTGGGGGGCTCTGGGACCCGCGGCGAGGATCTGCCAGTGCCCAGGCACGGACACCCCAGCCCCTGGACCATCCTTGGTCACGCCTTGGCCCCTCCCCTTAAAAATCACACTTGAGGACCAGGCTTTGCCACCCAGACAGGGACCAAGCAGAGCCATGAGGGCACCACTCCGGGCCATTCAGGATGGTTTAGGGGGGGACATTGGTCCTGTCTCACCTCTGCCCATGACAGCCCTGGCTGTTGTGCCAGGGGAGGTGGCAGCTGCAAACACCTGGGGGGGCACAGCCCCAGAGTGGGCATGGCTGAGGATCAGCATCTCCCCACCCCACTCTAGTGTCCATCAGCCGGCCCTGGGCACTGCTGTGACAACCAGGGTGTCCACGCTGCCGCGCTGCCCCATTAAGGCTGGGCCATGGTGACCAGCGCAGCAGGAGGGTGCGCGGGGGGGCCACTTTTATTCACTGGGAGCTCGTGGGCTCTTTGCCACAGATTAGTCACGGGCTCTTCCTGCTTCCCCCAGCCTGGGCCCTGTACAGGGGCTCAGAAGATAAGGGGCCCACCCACGCCCGGGGCCCGCACACCCCACGGGGACGATGTCAACTGGACTCCCGTGACCCAGAGCAGTGACTCTTACTCAGGGCTCTGCGGCTGCCCCGTGCAGGAGACCCCAGGAAGAGCAGGGCCGGAGCCCTCTTCCAGCACCGTGGCAGGGTAGGCGTGAGAAGGATGCTGAGCTACACCTGGCAGCACTGGGGTCTCTCCAGGTCCACTCCCCAGCTCTGTTTTGGGACTGTTGAGGAGTTTCTGGTGGCCGAGCAGTGGGGCAGAGTGTGAAACCAGCCCCTTCCTGAGCATCCGGTGCCAGCTGTGCTGAGCCACGCAGCCCCCACCAGCAGCACGTGTGGCCCTACTGCCCCCTGGGAGGACAGCTGGGTGGTCACCCCACTCCGAACCCTTCACACCTGGAGCCTGGCACAGCCCTGCCCTGTGCCCCTGGCCACACTCCTGGGGGAGTGGTGGGGCCGCAGTGATGCTCCCGTTGTCCCCAGCTCTGCCCCTCGCCAGCACCCACCGCATCGCCCCAGGAGCTGCCCCAACACCTGGGCATCACCTGCACCAGCAGGATGCCCCTTGTCCCACTGCCCAGCACGGGAGCAGGGTCCCCCCGCTGCCCACCTTCTCGCCGGCCGAAAACGGAGACACGGGGCTGGTGGGAGTTCCTGGCTCAGAGTCATCTTCGTCCTCCAGCACTTTATCCAGGTACCCTATGGCCTCCTCTTCCTCCTCCATGGCCGGCCGGGCAGCGGGGCGCAGAGGGGACCCCACAAGGCTCCAGGCAAGGGGCTCACGCGGCTGAGCTGTCCCAGCCTGACTCAGCTCTGGACGCCGGCCACCAGCGCGGGATGAAAGGAGCCATTATGGGATCCCCGGTGCTCCAGCCTGACCCAGCTCCGGCCTCTCAGTCCCCGGCGGCCCGGGCGCTCCCGGCGCGGCTGCGGGGCCGCCTGCGAGCGGCGGCGGCGGCTCCGGGCTCGGCAGCGCCGCAAGCACGGGGCCAGCCCCGCTCCCGGCCGGCTCCGCTCGGCCCCGGGGCCGCGGGCGGTGCAGGGGCCGCTGCCCGCGCCCTGCGCCCCAGCCGGCCCCGCCGCTCCGCCCTGCGCGCTGCTACAGGAAATGCTCCTCGGCGATGGAGGTGGGGCTGCTCCGCCGCCGCAGCCCGGCTGTGGTCAAGGCTGGGGCGAGCGGCAGCCGCCTTCCCCAGCCGGCTTTCCCGACGTGTGTCCAGCAAGAGCCGCGGGGAGGGGTCCCCTGCCAGGCCCCCCGCGCTCTCACCCGGCAGTGGGAGAGCATCCCGTCTGTTGTAGCCCTCTGGAGCCCCGTGTCCCGAGGGAAGGCGGAGTCGGACCATGGGGATTGCCACCAGCGAGAAGTGACCTTGGAGGGCAGCAGCATCACCAGGTCCCACATGGGGACCTGGCTCTGCACCCCCAGAAGGTATCAGACCTCTCCCCGCCCCAGAGGGGACTTGGGGCAGTGTCACACAGCTGAGCCGTGTGTGTTCACGCATATCTGCCGCACATCCACCGCTGCCCCAGCCTGACCAAACCCGGGGCAGCCAGGACATGGGGACACCAGCAGTGGACATGGGGACACTGTGGGCCTTGGCAAACGGGGCAAGAGCAGGCTGGAGGAGGGGACACCAATGCAAGAGCTGTTTCAGCAGTTTCCCCCAGGCTCCTCAGAAGCAAAAGGGGAACCAGCAGCTGCATGTGCTCTGCCCACAGGAGCCATCTCTTCTCCCTGCACCCATCTGAGCCTGCAACAAACTCCTGCTGTGAGATGTGGGCAGGGAGACAGACACAGGGACTTTCCAGAGCCCGTGTCCAGCCATGTGTCCATGTCACAGCTCAGCTTTTGCCCTGCCAGGGCACCACAACCCGGCCCAACCCCAGAGTGGGGAATGGTCCCTGTCCAGGGGAACGCTACCCACAGTGCCAAACCCAGCAGCACCCAAGCAGGGGCTGGGACACCATTCCACAGCATGACCCATGTTTCCCAAGTGGGAGAGGGAGGGTTAAGATGTGTCTGCACCCAGCAGTCGCAGGCCCCAGACATGGTTCCAGCTGCCCCAGGAGCTTGCAAGATGAGATGCCCCACCAGAAACTTCCTCCAGCCCTCTCAAAGGCAGTGACACCAGTCCTGCCTCACTGGAGGAGAGCAGTGGGGTGAACCTGGCACCCTGTGCCACCAGCCACACAAGCACAAGCCTGTGCCCCTCGCAGGGCTTGACACACAGTGCTTGTATCCGAGGCGGCTCTGCCAAGCCCCAGCACAAGCAGCTCCAGATAAAGAGATGGAAGCAGAGCTGGCACTGGGCTCCAACACTTCCCAATCCTGTCAGTGACAACCAAGCCAACGTCCCTGCCTGTGCCCAGATCCAGCGGGCCCCACCACCCCTCAGGGACACCCCTCTGCCAGCATCTCCCCCAGCCCTGCTCCCCAGAGCCACCCTCTGCTGTCCCTGCTGGCCTCGGGGTCAGAGCCCAGCGTCCACAGCCCCGGCACCGGAGTGTCAGGGCTGGGGCTCGAAGGGCTGGGCTGGGGCACAAGGAGCCCTGGGCCCGAGTGGTTTAGAGCCAGCTCCGGGAGGGCAGCACCCTCCTCGCCCTCCCCAGGGGCGCTGGGTGCCGGGACGACGATGCTGCGCAGGGCGACCCTGGGGAGGAAGCCACACCTCTCCCTCTTCTGCCTCAGCATCCGGGTCAGGAGCTTAACTCTTTCCACGACAAAAATAAAACTTCACTTTCCCCAGCCCGGGCAGCGGCAGCGCCAGGGGATCCCCCAGCTCGGGGCTGTGCGGCTGCTCCCCGCACCAACCCCACGGGGCCGAGGTGCCTGCCTGGACCCCACCGCTCCCGGGCTTTATGGAAACTTTCATTCCGGAGAAAAAACCACTTTTTTCCCTTTGGATCCCGCCCCGCAGCTCTCCGGGCACCCCTCCTGCTTTGGAAAACCGAAGGGCTTCCCAAGGATGCGCTGGGAACAGCAGGGGTTACATCTAACTTGTGCAGAGCGAGGGGGGCACCGCGTGTCCCCACCCCTGCTGGTGACCGGTCCCCGAGTGCCACTAGATGGAGCCGGCAGCCCGGCGGAGCCGCTGCGCCCTGTCCCCAAGGGCTCCCGGAGCTGGGGACCCGGCAACTCCCCGCTTCCAGCACGCCCGGCCGTGCTCCCAACCCGGGACCCCGCTCTCCGGCCAGCCCATCCCCTGCGGGCTCTGCATGGCACGGCGGGGCAGGGGCACGGCGGGGCAGGGGCACGGCGGGGCAGGGACACGGCGTGTCCCACGGGCATGGCACGCCCCGAACTGCTGCTCCCCGGCGCCCAGAGTGCCACGGCCAGGGGAAATTGAGCTGCCGGACACAGTGCCCCAGGTCAGAGCAGCATCACAAACACCGCTGACACCCGAGCTGAACACCCAGAGCCCCGAAGCCCCCCGCCCCCGGTGCAGAGCCCCGCGCCGCCAGCACCTACCCCTGTGCCGAGGCCATCGGTGGGCGTGGGCGAGACCCCGTCCCCGCTCTCCTGGCCGCGGGCGCTGAGCTGGGGGGACATGGTGGGCGACTCATCGATGTAGGGCATGGTTTCCGAGCCCTCCGGCAGCGCCTTGGGCTCCTCGTTGCCCTCGGCGTCGTACTCGTCCGCACCATAGTTGAAGTCTGCCGGGGTAAGAGAGGGTGGCCGTGAGCATCCGGGCACGGCTCAAGGTCACCGTGTGGCACCACGGCCACCCAGCCCAGCCTGTGGTTACCCGAGGGCAGCTGACCCCACGTCCCAGGGCCACTCACGGCCACACGTGCCCGCACAGCCCAGCCCAGCCTCGCTGCCTGCTCAGCCAAGCAGGCAAGAAGACATCAGACAGCACACCGAGCATCCCCGGCCCCGCAGGCACCCTCTGCTCGACACACTTCCCTATATTTGAATAATTAACGGAACCGAGAGGCCGCCGGCCTCGTCTGCGCAGGGACAGCTGCTCTGCCAGACGCTCCAGCCCCATGCAAGTGGCTGTGCCCTGCCTGCCCGCCGGCCACCATCCCTGTGCCATCCCCGCGGAGAGATGAGCCGGGCTGGCAGCCACAGCCGCCGTCCTCCCCGCTTGCCCATGCCCACACACTCCATGGAGAGTGGGAATGAGCGCCAGGCCGCCTGGATCCACAGCACGGAGGGCAGTGCCACCCCCCTGGCACAAGGGCTCCGTTGCCTCCCTGATGGGGGTCAGAAGGGGGCTGCATTCCCAGCGCAGGATGAGGCCCCCGCCCCCCCAGAACAGCACCTATTTTTGGGTGCCTCACGCTGACCCACAACCCCCCATCACCCATGGCCCAGGGGAAGCCATTTCAGGGAGCCAGAGCCCCAAGTGGGAGGGGAGGGGGGGGCTCCAGGGTCTGCAGTGGGTCCCTGGGACGCAGCGGGGGACGGGGGTACATCCTAACCTGTTACCATGGGAACGGCAGCGGCTCGGTGGCGGCGGGAAGAGGTGGCTGCAGCAGCCCCGAGATGCTGACAAAGGGGAGGGGGAAGGGAGCCCGGCTGCGGCAGGGGCGGCCGTGGGGTGCAGCCAGCACCCCCCCACCATGCCTGCGGCCAGGGCCCCCTCGGCAGCTCCCAAAGAGGCGGGGGGCCCACCCAACACGGCCCCGATCCCACGCCAGCCCCTCGCTCCCCTCCCATCCGACAGCCCCGTGGATCCCTGGAAGCCACATCCCCACAGGCTTCCTGGGCACAGACACTGGGGAGACCCCAGCTAAGACCCCAGCTGATAACCTGGCCAAAACGGGGTGCACTGGGGTCGGAGCAGCCATCCCAGACCAAACCCCACACCGCTGCCACTTCATGTCCCCACGGCCCTGCCATCCTGGACAAGGACTCCCCTGGCTCCCACCAACACCGCTCAGCACATTAATATTACATCCTGCTTCCTAGGGAAAGTGGATAAATCTTTAAATCAAAGAGCGCTGCAAAGCAGGCTCAGGCCAGGAGCCCTGCCAGTGCTAGTGGGGACGGATGGGGTGCTCCCTCCTGCAGCTGAGGGGGGTTGGAGGAGAGCTGTGACATGGGCCAGATGCACCACATCTCTGCCAGGACACTACAGCCCCTCTCAGGCCTTACTTCTTTAGCAATTAGCTAGTAACAATCCCTCAGAGGCTGTGAGGACACCCTCAGTGGGCCATCACAGCCCACCTTCAATCCAGGAGCTGACTGGATGGGCGGAGAAGGGGGTGCCCATAACATCCCCTGGTCCTCAGGAAAACAGGATCCCTGGCTTTAACCTGTCCTGCCTCCTCACGGTGGGATGTCCATCACCTCTCCTGTCTTGGACGGGTCCCAGCTTCCAGCACCCTCCAGCATAAGGCATAATAGCACTGCTGCATAAGGCTCAATAGCACTGCTGTCCCCCATGATGGCCACTCCTCAGGACACCCACCCCACACAGCTCCCCCGAGCCCCCTCAACCAGGGACTGTCCCCAGGCTGGGAATTCCCCAGAGCAACCCAAACCTCTCACCCAAGCACCTTTCCCCATCAGGTGGGGTCTAAGGGGGAGCCAAGGCAGCAGAGAGAGGCCAAAGCTGATGGTCCCCACCAGCTCGGAGGCCACCAGGTGCCTTCCCTCCACCATGGCAAGGTCTGCAGCTCCAGGCTGAACCACAAGGACACCCAGAGTGGCACTATCACTGTGGCAGTCCTGGCAACCCAGGTGGGGTGGCTCAGCAGCCAGGAAACGAAGAACACAGCGTTAATGAGGCACCTGGGGACCCTGGGAGGTGACACCTGCAGCAGTGCAGGGAAGAAGGTGGCATGGAGAGGGAAGGGACTGGCCTTCAGGGGTGCAGGAATGACCTGGCTCCTGTTGCTACCAGTTGGAGCAGATCCACATCCCAGTTCCAGACCAGAGCTGGGGATGAGATCTACAGGCAGTGCCCCAACAGGCACCCAAGGAGAGGGACCCTGCGCTGCCCACGGGAGGAAGGACAGAGCCATGTCCCCATGGCTCCAGCTGTGCCACCCATGGCTGTGCAGCATTTGAGGGGCCTCACCTGGGGAGGCAGAGGAACCTCCCCAGCACGCCCAGAAGCTGCTACAGGAAGGGAACCGAGCACCACCAAGCAGCCAGGAAGGGCAAGGGAGCCACTGATGGGTGAGGGGACACAGAAAGGTTGTCCCCTGCATCTCCCTGCCTGTGGGGTGTTAGTGCCACCCAGGCAGCCCAAACCCAGTGCCTCCCTCCCTCCTCCCCCACAGCTGCATTGCCCCTGCAGCCTGTTCTGTGCCTGTGCCAAAACCCAGTGCTATTTTTGCTCCTGATTTTTAGCAGCAGTGGAAATCCTCCTGCTGCACCCCAGGCATGGAGACCGAGGGGAGGGAGGAAGCCTGGCCCAGGGGAGCCACTCTGGGGGGCAAGGACACCCCGACCTGAAACAGCCTTGTGGCCCAAACCCCACACACAGCCCCGGGGCCCTGAGCTGGATCCAAGCCCACACTGCACTGAGGGATGCTGACACCCATGAGATGCTGACACTCATCAAGACAGAGGCCCTGTGGGCCGCCACATGGACCCAGCAGGGTGACAGAGCCAGAAACACATCCCCGTGAGGGATTATTTTCCCCAGGAAAATGTTTCTGCTTTGCCACATCTTCCCAGGCAGACCCAGGCTCATGCCAGCACGATGGTCCCCACGAGGGAGCTCCGCCAAGGGCAGCAGCTGGCTCCTGCCCAGCCTGGACACAGGCAGCACAGTCACAGCAGCTCAGGGTGGCATTTCCAGCTGGACACGTGCTATTCCCCGACACCCTGTCAGTGTGTTGGCACACCCCAATGCTCAGCCATTCTATCCCACTTCCAAGAAAAGCCCAACATTCACACAGAGCCTGTGAGATTTTGGGGAAACGCCATGGTTTCCCTGTGCCTGGGTGAAAATTCACCATGACAACACAGATGTGTGAGCTGGCCTCGGACCTGCCTCCGTGGGCCTCTGCTGAAGGGTGGCTCAACATGAACGGCATCTCCTCCGCACCATCACTGCCTTGCCCAGTGTGATGAGGGCTGGACTCTGCCCTGCATCCCCCCAAACACAGGCATGCCAAGCAGCCTCCCCCCATCCCTCAGGGAGGGCAGCTGGAGCAGGATTTGGGATGGCAGAGCCATGGCTTTGCAGAGATGCCGTGGCTGGGAAGGAGGGTGCAGAGGCTGGGGCTGGATGTGGCCCCTGGGCTTCAGCCCAAACGCCTGCACAGCCACCCCAGACCCCGGGACTGCCACTGCTGGATGCGGCCTCTGCCTGTGGACGTCAGAGGCTTCAGGCTGGAAAACTTGGGGAGGGGGCTCAGCCCTACACAACGTGCCCCTTGGCAGCCCCTGCTCCCTCTAGGGCATGACAGATGCCAGATCCACGCATGGAGCATGCTCTGGAGCATCCCACCTTCCCACGCACCCGTGCCAAACCTCGCTGCCCCACCAGCACCAGGCTCCGAGCTCATCAATGCACCCCAAACCCCACCCGGGGTGCCCACGCAGCTCGACGCTCCCCCAGAATAACAACGGGGACCCTGTGACCGAGCCCCCTCATCCCCCGGCCACATCCCTGGTGCCGTAGCCGCCGCTGAGACAGCTGCCATGGGAGCAGGGCCGGGCTCCGGGCTTCACTCCTCCCTGCTGCCCGTCCGTGGGATCGGGGGGATTCGCACCCCCAGGATGCTGCAGGACGCCCCCGGCCCCGCCGGCTGCCAGCCCCCGGTACCGACACCGCGTCGACACAGCACCCTCGGCCCAGCGCCGGGAGCTCGCTGAGAAAATCACGGCTGAGGGAGGGAGGGAGAGGCGCCTTCCCACCGCCACGCGGGGACGGGAGTGGGACCCGGCGCAAAAAAGCATCCCCATGCCCAAAGCGCCCTGCGGGCAGTGCCAGCTGCTCCAGCCTCAGCGAGCCCTGCCGCGCTGGGGCCACCGCCACCGTCACCCATCCTGCTCATGCAGCGGGTCCCCAGAGCCTGGGGGATGCCGGACCGATTCCGGCCGGCGCCGTCCTGCCAGCGGGGCATGCGGGATGCCCACAGAGAGGAGCACAACCCCCTGCCAGCATCGCCAGCCCCCTGCCCGGGCTCGGCTCCGCCTGGACCCCCAGCCCAGGCTCCCCGGCGCAGCATCCCTGCCCAGCGCGACGCAGCGTTACACAACAGGTAGGGGGGACCCGGCCCCTCGTCCCTCTCGCCCGCCCGCCAGCCCAGGGCACGTACTGCTGTAGAGGGTGTCGATCCAGGAGAGGCGAGGCAGGCCGCGGTGGCTCAGCGGCTCCATGCTCGGAGGGCTGTGCCGGCGCTCAGCCCGCTCTCATCTCACAACAAAGGCGGCGGGCGCGGGCGGGAGGCGGGGGCCGCGGGCCCAGGCGGGGGCTGGATGGCAGAGCCGGACACAGCCGCCTGCCCGGGCGCACGGCCGCGCTTCTGCCAAGGGTGCCCAGGGAAGGAGGTGCCGCCTGGCAATGGCAGCGCGTCCCGCCTCCCGCCCCTGCCTCGCCGGGGGGAGCCGAGCTCAGCGTCCCCCCGCACGCAGCCACGCCGACCCTCCGCAGGGGTCTGGGGACCGGCGAGGAGGAGGAGGAGGAGAAGGAGGCGATGGTGGTGGCACAGCAGCATGTGCGGCTGCCCCCCCAGGCCACCCCAAGGAGAGCGGCGGGAAAGGCCCCATCACCTCTTCCACCACAGTCTTATCTCCTTGCTGTGACCTGGGGATGCTGTGCCCACTCCACAGCAAAACCTCTGCAGCCCCTCAAGCCGCTGCGGCTGAAGGACACAGGCTCTTCCCGGCCCTGCTCACCCTGGATTTGGGAACCAGGGCCTCCAGGAGCCGGGAGCAGCCCTGCCCCACACAACTGGGGCTGGCAGAGCGGGACGCGGGCAGGCAGGGGTTAAACCGCCCTCCCCAGCTGCATGTAGCCAAAGGAAATACGAAGTGCCAGAGTCATCAACCCCAATATGTCAGGGCGCCAGCCAAGCGTTCAAGTGCAGAGACTGCCCTGGTTCAGCCTGTGCCGGCACCGCTGCCCCGTCCGGGCAGTGCGGGCAGCATTCCCTGCCAGCGCCCCCGGCCGCATCCTGCCCACGGGGCCAGGGTGCGGGGAAGGGCCTGGACCGGGCACCGGGGCCAGATGGGAGCCGGGCAGGAGGGATAATGCTCTAGCGGGCACACGGGGAAGGTAGAGCCATTGGAGCGTGAAGTGCCAGGACACGGGTGGGAGACCTGAGGGGACCCTGCCGGGGCACTGCCACCACCTGATTCCCGCTCCCAGGGATGTCCATGAGAGGCTCGGACGCAGCATTTTGGAGGAGCCCAGCAATGCCAAAGCTGTGGTTCAGCATGGCTGGAGCACAGGGAGCCGTTGGCACTTGGCATCCAGGATGAGGAGCCACCGCTGCCCCCGGCTCAGCCCTGCCTGCCTGGGGGCTGTATCCAGCCCCGGTGTGGCAAGGACACCCAGAGCTCCCTGCACCCACGGGCTGTGAGTCACCCGTGCTGAGCCAGGGGCACAGGGTGCAGCCCTACAGCTGCCATTGCCCACCCTCCCCCTGCCCTGCTCCCAGCTGCTTCGGGGAGCCAACACTCCCCTTGTCCCCAAGACATCGGCACAGGCAGCGCCAGCCCAGCCCACGGGTGGCCACAATGTCTTTGCTGCTGTCCATCCCGCACCAACTCCCCCATTCACTCCTGCTTTGGCTCAAGCTGAGCACGTCCTCGCTTTGTCCCTTAAAGGTTCTGATGGAGAGTTTCCTCCATACTCCACAGCAAACCCTGCACCCCCCAGCCCCTCAGAGCCCGAGGCCCTGCCAGGAAGGTGACAGAGGTTTAGCTGAGAGCATCAGCCTTGATCATGGCAGGAAACCACACTCCGTTCATGCCTTGGGGAGCCCTGCTGCAGCACCAGCACCAGCACCAGCACAAGATGCAGCTGCTCCCCCTCGGCGCCGCGGCTGCAGAGCCACGGGGGCAGCAGGCAGCTGGTTTTCCATGCACAGCTCCCTGCATACAGGCAGGGGCTTTTTCCACATGCTTCCCCCAGCCGGATACACTTCCTGGCCACTCCCACCCACGGCACCAGCTTCTCCATGCCACCATGCCCCCCCCTGCACATCTGCCTCTTTATCCAACACAGGGCATGAGCTGAGCACTTGCGTGAGCTGCCAGACCCCCTGGAGCCCTCCCCAGGCTGGTCACCCCCAGCCTGGCACCACACAGCAGGTCCTGGCAGTGCCATGGCCAGGAGGACCAGGCGGACAAGTGCCCCACAGCTGGGTGAGTGTCCTGGGAAGGCCAAATCAGGACCACCTTGTGCTGCACAACCAACCCAGACAGAGGCCCATGCACAGCCCACACCAAACAGCCCCACCAAACCGCTGGGCTGTATTTTTAGTTTGGTTTTCGTGTTCTTTTCACCTTTGCTAAAACAACAACAACAAAACCTCAAAACCTGCCGAGCAGCTGAACCTTCCTCCTCTCCCCATGGCTGGGGGGAGCACCCACCCACACCCTGGCACCCATCAGCCCTCGGTGACAGAGACCAGTCCTGTGTGAGGAGATGCTGCCAACCATGTTCTCAACCCCCGCCAACCACCCCCAGCTCCAGCTGGGAGCGTCCCTGCGGCAAGAACCGAGAGCTGAGCTCCATGGTTCCTCCCCACCACCAGCCAGCCCTGCACAGCCTGCCTGGTGTCTGGCTGTCTGCCTGGCATCTGCCCAGCCCCTGCCCGCCAGCCCACGCATCGCTATTTCTGGGCTCTTGTGCAAGAGTCCTCCAGTCGCAGCCACAGGAGCTGCAGGAGCCCCAGTGCTCGCCCAGCGCTGGGCAGGGGCTGGTGTTGGGCACCCAGGGCTGGTGCTGGGCACCCAGGGCTGGTGGTGGGCACCCAGGGCTGGCAGCAACCAGAGAGCAGCTCCAGAGCCACCTGCACCTCCCAACACTGGGGGTGTTTTCCCACAGGGAGAGAGGAATTGGGAGAGTGAGGTTGGGGAGCATTATGCAAGTGGCTAAAGAAGCTAAGGACTAAAAGAGTAGCCAGAGTGCTTTGGTTTGGCAGAGGGGAAGCCTCTGTGTCCTGGAGCTGTGGCAGGAACACAACCAGGGCTGCAGAGTCTGGGGCTGAGGTGGGAGATGCCAGAGGAGAGCCTGGCTTCCCCAGCTCCTCCAGTGCCTTCCCCAGCCTCCTCCAGGGCTCTCAGGAGGTCCAGGCTCTCCCTTGCTGGTGCAGAGCAGCAGCTCTCCCCTTGCCAGAGGTGGCAGAGAGGGAGGAGAGGAATAAATGAAAATGTTTCCAGCCTCCCTGCCAAGGACCACGGAAGGTCCTTCCTGCTGGGTGTCCTAAACATGCTGCTCCTCAGTCCAGCACTAAACTTCCAGTATCACTTCCCTGTGGAATTGAAACCCTGAGGTCTGTGCTGCATCGGCCCCAAGCTGCACTCGCTGGGGCACAGCTGAGAGGTGCCTGGAGCACAGGGCGGTCACTTGGAGCATCCTGCTGTGCCAGGCAGGATGCCAGAGCCCAGCAAGTGTGGGGAGGAGGGCAGAGACCCAACCACAGCAGCACTGCCCCCGGCCTCTCTAAATACCAGATGGAGAAGGAATGAAAGGTGGTGGCTGGTCAGAAAAAGCTTTTAACTTCAGCTGAAGGCCTGGGCCAGCTATTGCATCGTGGTTCTCTTCTGAGAGGGAGGCAGCCGTGCCTGTATCTGCCACAGCCCCCAGCTGCTCCTCTCCCCCCAGCCCTGGTGCTGAGGCTGGGCCAGGTTTGCTTCCCAGCACAGGAGCTGCAGAGTAGGAGGAGGAGGTGTTGGTTCGAAGCCTCCGAACAAAAACCGCCCACGGAACAAAACCCCTCCATGGCAGAAAGCCCCGTCCCAGCACAAAGCTCTCCCTATCTGCCAGATCTTCAAACAATCCCTGAACTTTACAGCTGGGACTTATCTGGAGGCAGATCTGCAGGAGTCCTCTGGGATTCTGCTTAGGCTGGCCAGGCTCCGCTCCGGCTGCAGCCAAGGGAGCCAAGAAGTGCTGCTGCTACTGATCTACACATGCCAATTATCCTGCTTAGCAAACACTGATAAAGTAATTTCGGGTGGGAAAGCCAAGCCTACTCAAAGATGTCTCTTGGGGATGGGGTGAGTTCTGCGTGTTCCCTCGGGCTGGCTCCCGGCCCCTGCTCCAGGTGACCTCAGTGGGAGGAAACCCCCAGCAATGCCATGAACCAAGGGGGCATAGGTGCCACTTTTCTGGGGTGGAGGGACACTTGGTGAGCTGCCCTGGCTAACCCAGGCTCTCCTCTCTAACCAAAGGGAATATGAATTCCCTGCCAGCACAGGGGAAAGCTTCTCCCTGCGATCACTGCTGCAGGGTTGGCCACAGCAGACAGCATCCAGCAGAAGACAGAGCAGAGCCATCCACTGGGATCCCAACTGGCAGCACGGCTGGGCAGGAGGGGAGGAGGAACCCGAGGAACAAAGAGCCCCTCTGCACAGAAGTGTCTTTCCAGGGAAATAGAAAGAAAACAAACCCCAACCCGATTTCAATAGACTTACAATGCAAATGAATTCAGGCCCCGCAGGGCACTTCTGGCTCTATCCAGACACCTAATGAGGGTTTCTTGCCTGCCCTGCTGCTGCCCGTTGCTTCTACCTGAGGCTACTGATCACCCACAACCAGCCTGGGGGCCACCTCCGTGCTGAAGTGCTCGCCCCCATGGTGGGCACAGCCCGTGGCACTGCTGGCACCGAAAGGCAAACTCCATCCCCTCCTTCCCTTCCGCAGGGAAGGTGCAGCCCAGCACCACCACCCAGCCCTGAACGCTGCTGAGCTGGGGGAGCTCAGCATCGGCTCTGCCCCAAACTCTGGGGGCCAAAACCCAGCCAGTGGGACCGTGCCCAGCTGACAGAACACAGGGGTGCACAGGGATGCTGCATCCAGACCCACCTCCTCCAGGAGGGATGTTGGCATGTCTGTGCCAACGAGAGCAGGCACTGCTGCCGTGCCAGGGGAGTGCCCCTGCCCAGTGAGACAGATAGACATCCCCAGCCCTCTGTGCACCCATCCAGCCCTTTGGAAGGGCTGTTCCCCCACCCAGGAGATGCAGCTGCTGCCATGGTGGTGCCTGCAGGCAGAGCTGGTCACAGGTTTCCCCTTTGCTCTTGCAGCTCCTTTACAAGCCAAATCACAGGGCAAACTCCAACAAGCAGCACTTACTGCTCTCACCTAAAGCTTTAAACATCAACTCTTCTACTCAAAGGCTTTTCAGCGTCATAAACTTCGCATTTATTTATGATCTTCTTCAGTGACAACCTGTCCCAGAGTTAACCCTGGAGTCCCCATCTCAGGCAGCACCACTCTCCAAGGAAGCAGCCTCTCGTCACTCAGGGGCTGCTGTCACAATGCCATCGGGGGGTTTGTGGAGAGACATCACCTCCCCAAATGCTGTCGGGCCCCAGAGCAGATGGAGACAGTTCAAAGGTCCCCAGCAGGCGCACGCACACACACACGCTGCGGTTTTGTCCTCGCCTGAGCAGTTAAAATTAAACACTGACACTCTGCCTGGCCTGCCCTGGCCAGAGGAGGAACTTCCAGCCTCTTCAGAGCCAAACAAGCACTTTCTAACAATAGGGAAATACGACCAAGTAAAAATTTAAAAACGAAATATGAGGACACAGAGGTGGTAGAGGGGCTCTTGGGGAGACACAACTGCCCCCACTGCACCTCCCTGCTTCGGCACCAAGATCCCATCCTCACACTAAAGGAGGGGACATGGATGCACAGACCATGTAACATTTCACCTTCCTGGGGCTGTGAAATCACCAATTTTTACCTCCTGCCCATCGTGATCTACCACAGGTGGAAAGAGATGTACCAGGACAAACTCTGGACTTTGCTCACTATTTTCCATTCTCCTTCTGCTGAGGTTTTAGGGAATATCCCAAGAAAGGGACGAGGAACCAGCAGGGTTTAAACACGGCTTGAGACAGCAGACAGAGCTGCCCCATCACCTCCATAGCTGCAGGGAGTTTTTCTGGGACAGACAGAGGTGCCATTTTTGCAGCAGCAGCAGCACAAGCTGAAAGCAGGGATGGAGTAGCAATTTGCCTTTACCCAAATCATGTCAGGAGCCCGCAGCATGGCACCCATGCCAATCCAGCCCCCACCTGGGCATGCAGGGATGAGGTGGCCAATGCCCCAGGAACTCCAGATGCCCCAGGGCCCCTTCCCCATCTCAGCGCTCTGCTGCACACCCTGACACTGCTGCCTTTCCGTGCTCGCCGCCCTCCATGGCAGGACCCCACTGCTGCCGGCAGCTCCCTTCCCATTTCCCAAGGTACCAGGGAAGGCAGTGCAGCGGAGCGAGGAGAAGAGCCCACGTGACTCCAGAATCTTTCCTTGAGAGAAACTGTAATTCCGGCTAAACAGAGGGCTTGGAATTCACTTACAGCACATCTCACAGCCGCAGCATCCTGCCGTAACCAGATCCACCAGCCCACGCCACCACAGACTATTCCAGCTATGCCAGCGCTCCCCACCCCACAGCTCACATTTCTGGGGTGTAGGGTGCTGCACAGGGCAGGTCAGGCACTCCCAAACCCCACAGCCTTCCAGAGGAGCTTCAGCTCCATGGCAAAGCCAGCTTCTTTCTCCACTTCCCAAGGACAAAGCGAGGAAACCCAGCACCGAGTTGGCTCCACCTCCGCACTACCTGGCTGCCGGGCACAAAGCATCTCCGCCGAGCATCACCGCGTCCTCCTCTCGGCCACCAGCACCATCTCCTGCTCAGCTCACCCTCTCCTGGCTGGCACCAACCCACAGCCCTTCATCCCTTCCGTGGCAAACGGGAGGAGATGGAAGCAGCACCCAGCCCCGGCACAGCCCGGCACCGCGCATACTCAGCTGCGAGGCCAGCTGCGTGTTTAACCACAGGGACAGGTGACGGCCAAGATGAGGGGAATTTCAGTCCTTTCCACGCTTTGTTTTTAGCCATCTGCTCGCTGACGCTCAGATTTTGTTGGTCCCGGGTGAGCTGGCACAGGCATTATCTCAGATGCCAGGATCGTGTATCTGGCTGTCACACGCGCCGCTCTCATGCGATAGCCGCAGACAGGGGCATCTTGCAGATTTCCTCGCTTTAAATCAGATTAATCGCAAGCTACTTAAAGGAAAACACTGTATTTCCCTGGTAATTCCCATAAAGATGATATTCAACACTCCTTCACTTACTGTCCAGAGGGTGCTTCCACAGGCTGATACAGCTGGGGACTGGCTGCGCTCAGCCACAGCCACAGCACCACTAAGCTCCAAAATTCACATTAAAATTCTGAGGGACCCAGGCAGAGCAGTACTAACCAGGTCACACACCGCCAGAGTGCTGGCAGGAAAAGCAAATAGCACCACAATCAGGAATTTTCAATTACATCTGAAACATAGAGAAGTGAGAAGAAAACAACAGGAGCACCAGGTTAACCAACTGTCCTTGAAAGGGGGATCCAGGCAATGACCGCACACCTCTTACTGCACTCTCAAACTCTGCTCTTAAATGTCAGCGCAGTCAGTGCACACAGGGGCCCTTATAACGCCCAACAAAGAAAATGCTGATGCCTGGGAAAGGCTCAGGACAGGCTCGGGGCAAGGCTGGGGAGGGCAGAGCCCAGCCATGTCACAGGGCAAGGAGACAGGCAGAGGGGACGCTTCCTCCTCTGATGAGTGCTGGAGCTGCTGACCCTGAGGAAGATCCATTTAGGGGAGGAGAAAAAGGAGGAGGAGGAAGAGGCCACATTTAACCACAGCAGATGCAAACTTGGACTTCAAAGTCTTGCCAAAAGACTTACCCCCACCAGCTGCAAAGGTCTCAAAGGGTGGTGCAGGGCTGGACCTCTCCACATTACAAAGCCAGGACCCTCAGGGGTTTATGCTGTGCCTCAGGGAAGCCCCTTTAACAACACTCACCAGCCTGAGAGCAGCCTTGCACCATCCTGGGTTTGGAAACATCCAGGAGCATAATCCAGATATAAACAAAACACAGGTCCGAGTGTAAATCAGAAGGATTTGTGCTTGGTCGCTCTGATGCACTCGAGCCACTTCAGCCACGGAGCAGCTCTCCAAGAACCACAGCCCGTGCTTGTGATGGGAGCTGGAGAGGGGCTTGGAGCAGGCCTTTGAAGGCAGCATTCCCAATGTCCTTGGTCCTGGCTGCAGGGCTGGGCACAGGCTCCCACAGTCAACTGGGGAGCGGGACAAACACTCACACGTGCAGCCCAGCACAGCACGGTGACAACACTGAGAGCAGCCACGTAGTTCGGACATTTCACCTCCAGGCAGCCCAGAAAGGTGAAGTGGAAACTTCCTCCAGCACTGCAGACTAATGCAATAAATATAAATGAACTATATATTAAGCATAATTTGACATCAGAGTACTTGCTCTCCAGGCAATCTTAAACCAGCACGATACAGCCTTGGGGGAAAACCATCACCCCCAAACAATCGAACAAGAACAAAATTAACTCAAGTCAGTTGCAGAATTAGCAGCATTAAAAGTGACATTCCCTAGCTGCCAGGACTGTTTGAGCCGGGTTTAATGCTGATGCAATAACAACTTCCAGGCCGCTGGAAGTAGGACAGTGTGACGGCTGACAGCGCTAGCTGGCTGTGCCTTCAGTGCCACCGCACAGCCAGGCACTTGTGAAATAACATTGTCCTCAATCCACCTAGAAAAACGCCCCGGGACATGTCACCACCCCGGCATGCTTCTGACTTCCCCACAGGAGGTCACAGGGTGTCACCTGAGCAGAGGTGTTCCCATGAGCCAGGTCACGCCGGGAGGAAGTGACTCCTCTGCAGCGTCCCAGCCCCAGAGGTGGCTCGTGGGCACTGGCACATCACCAAGAGCCAGCCACCCTCCCTCCTCGCACACTCAAGGATAGGGCCTTGGCATGGGATGTCCTTGGGAGCGGGACAGGGAGCAGACAGGGGCTTGGGGTGACTTTAGTGGTGGCACAGAGACAGCACAAGGGCTGGTACGGCATTAGCTGCTTGACGGGGATGGCAAAAGGAGTTGGGGCATCCTTTACTATGTGACAACATGGGGTGCTCCTGGCTGCGTGACGGGGACACCTGGGGGTTCCCTGCCGAGTCACAGCAGGGGCTGCACCAACTGTGTAGCAGGGATGGCACAGGGGCTCGGGATTGCCTTTACCCGTGGCACGGCACGGGGCCGTGGGCACGGCGCGCCACGGGCACGGCACGGCAGCGCAGGACAGGCAGAGCCAGGGCTGGGGATGCCCTCGGCCGTGCGGCGGCACATTCGCCCTTGACCGTGCGGCGGGGACGGCGCAGGGGCTGGGGACACCCTCGTCCCCTGGGGCGCGGGGTGGGGACGGCTCCCCCTCACCCACCTGCCGAGGAAGCGTCCTCCGCGTCGGAGCTGCCGGCGCTGCCGCCCTCCGGGGAGCTGCCGGCGGGGCGGGGGGCGGCGGGCGGCGGCGGCGGCGGCGGCGGCGGCGGGGGGGCCCGGGCCAGCGCCGCCTCCAGGTAGCCCACCTTGAAGCGCTCCTCGGCCAGCGCCCGCTGCAGGCGGCGCAGGTGGCGACGGCAGCGCTCCAGCTCCCGCTCCATGGCCCGCACCGAGCCCAGCTCCATGCGGGGCGCCGGCTCCCCCGGGAACTGCTCCTGCCAGTGCCGCGCGAAGTCCGCCCGGGCCGCCTCGCCCGCCGCCATCCCCCGCCCCAAAGCCGGGCTTCCCCCCACCCCCCGGCACCGGCACCGCCGCCTTCCGCCCCCCGCCGCCGCCGCGGGGCCTGACGTCGGTACCCGCCCCCGGCCCGCCCCGCCTCGGCTCGGCACGGCACGGCACGGCCCCGCCGGGGCGGGGGCAGCGCTGCCACCGCCCCCCGGCTCGGCCCCGGTTGCGGCCCGCGGCGGGAGCGGGCGGGGACCGGCGGAGGGAGCTGCCGGGGGCGCCGGCAGATGTGGGATGGGATGAGATGGGGGCACCAGCGGGGGGCGGGTGCTGCGCTCCTGCAGCTCAGACCTTCGGTCCCACCGCCCCTCTCCGGGTCTCCCCGAGGAGCTGTGGGCCGGGGGATGCGGCGAGGGAGCGCCTGGTGCTGGCAGCTCGGGGAAGTAAAAACATGGTAACTCATGCCAGAATCCATTCCGCGCGCTGCGGGAGATCCCCGAGCCAGGAACAACGGTGCCTTGAAGGCTCCTGTGCCATGGGGTGGCTCCTGTGCCTTCCCCAGCTGCCATGTGCCCTGGCCTTCACTGCGGAGCTCTGTCTGTCCCATCCTCATCCTCTGGCCTATGAAACTCTGCCAGCCCTGTTGGTCTCAGGATGGGTGAGCCATTCCTGGCAGATGGAGCAGCAGGCACAGGCTCCTGTGGTGGGAAATGAAGGCCTACAAGTCCCTGAAAGGACCGTGTAACCCGGTGGGGGGTTTGTCTCTGCTCCCAAGGAACAAGGGCCAGGATAAGAGGAAATGGCCTCAAAGCTTAAACTGAATTTTAGGAAAAATGTTTTCAGTGAAAGGGTGGTCAGATATTGGAACTGGCTACCCAGGAAAGTGATGGAAATGTTAAAAAACGTGTGGATGTGGCACTCGGTGGTTTAGTGGTAACAAGGCAGTGCTGGGTTAACACTGGGATTCTGTTAGAGGGCTTTTCCAACCGGGACGAGTTTGCGGTTCTGTGAAGGCCCAGGTAAGCCTTTTGCCCACTCCCTGCCACACGTGCCGTGTTTAAGCATGTGCCCATGGCTCACTCTCACTCCACAGGATGTGGCTTTTCCGACCTGTGCCCTGAGCAGGGCTGTTCCCTTGTGTTGTGCAAGGTGCTGGAGCACGGGACCTCCTCGCCCGCAGGCGCCTGCAGGCAGCACGGCCTCCCAGTGCCCTTCCCTGCCTCCTCCCGTGCCCTGCGGGATGGCTGCCTGGGGATGGATGACTCACCACCCCGTGTCCCTCGTGCCACCTGGTCGTGCCCCAGCAGGAACAAAGCGCCCTATTTATTTACCCGCGGGGCCCCGGCAGTGTCGCAACAGCCGCCTCCTCCTTCCCTTCGTCGCCAGGAATGGGCATCTCCCCGCATGCCAGTTCCCGGCTCTCATCCTTCCCTGCCGCAGGCTTCCTTGCTTTGCTCTGGCACATCCATGCCTTCCCAAGGAAGATGGGTGGTGCTGCGACACTGCCAGGCGCTGGGCAGCCCCCCAGGCTGTGTCATCTGCCTCTTCACTCCATCACGGTTCCACCTCCAGTGAGGGCCGTGCTCCCAGATGGCTCCAGCGGCTCTCACCTGGAAGCATCGGCAGCTTGGGGGTGCTAGATGGATGTGGCAGCCAGTCCAAGGCTGAGGCTCAGCAGCAGTGTTACACACCCAAAACACAGCTTTGGGCTATGGGACCCCTGAGAGCTGTGGCAATGCTGTCCAGCAAGGGCAGGTACCCAGCACTCAGCAGTGCTCCAGTCCAGAGTGACACAGGCTGGGAGGTGGGGAGTCCCTGAGGGCCAAACCCCATCTTGGAGGCTGGGGAGTGCCATGAATGGCCTGATATATGTGTGGCGACAGATAATTACGGCTCTTTCATCATCTGTCAGGCCCAGCAGAGCCTCACAACACGTTTCTGGTTCCCCATCTCAGCCCATAAATCTCTCCAGCACACGGTGATAAATCAGCAGGGACCGGGGGAGCAGGGCCTGGGTGGGCGTTCCTGCTGACCTCCCAACCTGTAATGGGCACCTAGGTCGGAAGCGCCCAGGACGAGGTGGGGGTGGCCCAGTGGGATGTGCTAATTACAGGTGGCAGGTGGCATCAGATGCCCCATGATTTATGGTCTGGCCTTGCCCGCTTCCGAGAGCTGGGGCTGGATCCCTGCAGCCAGGGCTGCCCAGAGCTGAGGTGCTGAGAACCCCGGCAATGCTTCCCAAGGAGCTCCTGGGGGCTGTGGGTGGGATGGGAGCAGCTTTGGGACTGCTGCCGCTGCCCAGGCCCCACCCAGCTGGGACTGGCTTTGTGCCCAGCTCAGTCACCTCCGTGTCTGCTCTGGACTGCACCTCCTGACCTCCAACACCAGCAAAAACATCCCCGTGGCAGGGATCTGTCCTGCCTAGCTGGGTTTTAGACAGGCACATCTCTAAGTGGGTCTGACATCTGCCGGCATTCAAGCATTCCAAAGATCCCCTGGCTCCCGAGCTGAGCTCGCTGGGTAAGTCAGTGGTCGGGGAGGCTCCATTCCCAGCAGAGCAGGACTGGGAGGTGAGAAGGATGCTGGGGAGAACAAGAGGGTCATAGTGAGCACAGGTGAGTGCTCAAAAATATTTGCAAGCTTCACCTCCCTTTGAAGTCCTGCTGCCTTGTTCTCCCATGTCCCCGAGGCCCTGGCTCCTGATTTATTGGGTTCCTGGAGCAGAGGCACCTAAATTAGCTGCAGCTTCAAAGAGCCAGGAGAGGAGAAGGGCAATAGACAAATAACCCCCCACTAATTGTGGCTATTGATCAAACATGAGCTGGGATGATCAGATAGGAAGGGATGGATCAAGGGGGGTCACATTCTCCCAGGGCTCTGCTTTTGCACTAGACACCCCAACAATTTGTCAGACCCACTCCTGGGCCATTTTTCAAAGCGTTACCCCTCGCACAGGAAGTCATTTAGCACCTGCTCGCTAATGAGATGATGGGCAAACACACGTGGCTGTCCCCCACTGCTCAGAGGTTGGGGACCTGGCCCTGCCCATGGCCTCCGGACCTGCTGCACCTGGCAAGTCCCTCATCCCACCAGCTCGGGGATGCAGGAAACAAGGAGCTGCTTTCAGCATCGTCTTCCCCAAGTTAAGTGCCGGGCAGGCCCGGGAGCGCCAGCCCAGACAGCTCTGCCCCCAGGCTGCTGGGAAGGGACAGGAAGGCTCTGGAGGCAGGTAGCACTTTAGCTCTTTTATCACCCGCCCCAATCCCCCCCCACATTCCTGCTTCCTGCTCCGCAGGGCAGAGGCGTGCCAAGCCCTGCACATTCCTGCACCGACTCCCGGGGTCTGCCCCTGCTCAGGCACCCACCCACCCCTGTGCCCACGGGTGCTCCCAGCTCACTGGGACAGGAGTAACTGTGTCTTCTGTACCCAAGCACAAGACTTGCTGCTTTTCTCAGCAATGGCATAATTCTGTGCCTCAGTTTCCCTTAGCTGAGAAATAACAGAGGCGCTGCAGGACCCATGAGCAGGGGGAAGGGAGAGCCAGGGTGGTGATGCCCCATAGGGCTCTGCCTCATGGCACCATATAAAACCCAGGAATGACCTGTCCCAGGCTGAGCCACCAGCCTGCCCAGCAGAGGAGAGGGCAGAGCAGCACAGGGGAACTCCTGCAGTGCCCAAATTCTTAGCAGACACTAAAGCAACCACTGAAACGTGTGCTTGGTGGAGGTGCTTCCCCCGGGGGCCTGCAAGCATCCCACCACGAGCTCTGGGCACCCCCCAGCACTGGTCCCTCACGCTCAGAGCAGGGATCAGGCAGGGCTCTCCCTGTGCCTCACCTGCGGCAGGTGAGGAGGGTCGGGGCAGCCACGTGACGAGCCCTGCTGAAGGTTTTTAGAGGCGGCTGCCTGTCCCTGGAGGAGTGTCACCCACACCTCCCAGGAGGCAGGATCGCAGCAGCTCCTCTCCCGCTCCCCCTCGCCGCTGCCATGCCCGGAGCAGCCACGGGGAAAGGCACGGGGCCAGAGCCCGACAGCTCGGAGGAGGACTTGGAAGCGGGGGACGCGCCCCAGGCCTGCTACAGGCAGGGTTTGTGGGTCTCCCAGGGCAGGGAAGCAGACGCCAGCCCGGGGGACACGGAAGGGATGAAGGTGAGGAAGAGGAGCAGGCCGGTGCGCTCCAAGGCCAGGAGAATGGCTGCCAACGTCAGAGAGCGTAAGAGGATTCTGGACTACAACCAAGCCTTCAACGCCCTGCGGCTGGCCCTCAAGCACGACCTCGGTGGCAAAAGGCTTTCTAAAATCGCAACCCTCCGGCGAGCCATCCACAGGATCACGGCTCTGTCGCTGTCCCTGCACGGCGCCGGATGCTGCTGGCCCTGTGCCCACTCAGAGTGCCGCGCCCAGGCCGGGGTCCCTGCGCAGGAGCCGGGGGTGAAGGGCAGCCGCCCACAGCTGCCCTGGGAGCCCGGTTCTGCAGGTACACGGTGCCCTCCGTCCCCTCTGTGCGCTGGGTTTTCCCCTCAGAGGCAGCTCCATCACTACGAGAGCCCGAAGGAGACTCGCTCCGTGCCCAGCCCCGCCTGTTGCTCCAGCGCGATCCCGCTCCGCGGCGCCGGCCAGCAGCGATTCACGGGCAGCCTGCAAGAACCGCTGGCCGGGGCCGTCCCCTGGCAGCTGGGCTATTGCCAGGGCTGGGGACACCAGCAGTGCCTCCCCATCCACTGACCTGCAGGGCTGGGGTGGCAGCACGGTGACGGGAAGGTGACGGATCCGTGGGACAAATGGGGGGAGCGGGAAGGGACTGTTGGGTGAGGGAGAGAAGCGCTGCAGGATGTAGAGCTCAGCTGCGATGCTGGCGAGCTCAGTGAGCCCCCGACACGCTGTACAGGACCCTGCTGCGGGTCTCCCCTCCGCGGGAAAACTGCAGGAGGTGGGAAGTCCTCTGGAAGTCCCGGCTCTGTGTTTCTCGTCGCGAGGGCTCACTGCTGCTGATCGCCGCTGTCAATTATTCTCTCTTGCTTGCTCTGCGAGAAAACACGACTTCCAAACCCAGCAGCAGGGCACTGGCTGTTAATATGTGTGGGATGGACAGATGGGCCGTGGGGATCACGCTAAAGCCCCTGGCTGGCGGGTGGCTCTGGCTCCCGCCGGTGAAGGAGGGGAACAGGAGCAGGCAAAGGTTACTGCCCTGGGACTTTTGACGCTAAGCTCATTGGTACAGACGTTTGTGCCTGGCAGATTTGCGAGGCCGGGAGGGGAGACAGATGTCAGCTTTCATAAAGCCCACCCATCCGATTGCCGTTTCCTTCTGATCCCAGTGAAGTGGCTCTGTTGGGACAGGCCAACAGCGCGCTCCCGGCCAACTCCTGCGGAGGGGAGAAAGGGGGAATTTTACTGGAAAGGTCCCTTTTGTCCCTTCCCTCTGGCTTAGAGAGCTTGGACCAGCTGTGAGGGCTTCATCTTGCCCAAGGCTCAGCAAACTGGAATTGCTGCAGGAATCAGGCAGGGATTTACAGCCACACACACCACAGCTGGCAGATTTTTGGACAGGACAAATTGCACTGTGTGATTCCCGCAGTGCTGAGCTCTGCAGAGCTCCTCCAGCCCCGCTGCTCCCACCCCAGTGCTATCAACATACCAGGGGCGGTCTGAGTTCTCTCCCTGCCAGGGGGCACGTGCTGGAACAACCATCCCAACCTTCTGCTGTTCTGGACTGGAATCTCCTCCGCCTTCCTTAACCCCTGGTGGGACAAGAGAGCTGGGATGGGAGCAGAGGAAAACTGGTGGCAGCCAGGAGAGAGAGCTCTTTGCTTGGCAAAGGAGCCTCTTTAAAGTGCTGGTCCTGGCTTCAGCCTCTGACATATGTTCCCCCCACGAGAAGAAGGCCTGCAGCCACATCCACTGAAGGAATCCTGCTTCTCCCTACAGCATCCCTACTCTGGGTGGCTCTCCCTGGAGCAGTGCATGGCCCTGCTCTGCCCTGTCAGCAGCCATCACACGGGGAGTGAGAGCCCAGCAACACCAGCACTGAAAGAAGGTTTAAGCGACACCCTAATTCAGGCAGGAACCCTCCCTCCTCCCAAATTTTCCTCTCCATGTTTTTCCCACACCAGCTTTGCTGGTCAGCCAAAGTGAGCCAGATGGAAACAGATGGTCACAGAAGCAGGAATGGAAGGGAGGCAAAACCCCCTGAGACCCCCCCGAGCAGGGTCACCCCACTGCTCTCAGATCCACATTCACAAAACGCGGGTCCTAATTCTGTCTGGAGGCTGCAGGACGGGATGAGGCTCCAGGCAGGGCTGAGCAGCAGGTCCCGGCTGGCAGAAGGCTCTTCGGGCACCTCTCAGGGAGGCAGAAGGTGCTGGGTGTGCCCCGTAGATGGCACTCACTGCCAGGGAAACCCCTGGCAAATTTGGAACTGAAGCATAATACAGAAGGGGTGGAAAACATCCATCTTTTCCAGGCATCAGAGGGTTTTTTTAGCCTTCCCTCCTGCCCCTCACAGCATCCCTGCTCCCAAGGATGGAGAGGATGTAACTCACGCTGCACCAGCACCCTTTCTGCTTTGCAGGTCCTATGTAGGGACGCAGTATGACACTGATCTGGTGTCCCTGTCCCCAGCTGTGGTGTCCCCACGGTCACCCACGCGCAGCGAGGGCAGGGTGAGCCCGGCACAGGGTGCCCAGAGCCCCCCCAGCCCCGTGCCCCGGGGACGACGCTTTCCCAGAGCGGCTGGAGCCAAGGTGCCACCGGGCACCCACACAATTGCCCAGACCCCGTCACCCTCCGGGCAGCCCTGCCCAGACCCAGGGCACCTCCAGCCCCTCTCCGCAGCAATGAGAGGCTCGTGGGTCTGCTCCGTGTCGCATGTCCCCCACCCGCCTGGGGACAGGCTGCCAGCCAGCGGGGACAGCAGGGCTGTGTGTGCCCCGCACGGCGCTACCCTCGGCATCCCCCGCACCTCCGGGGCTGGAGGCGGCCCCGAGCCCCGTCGGCACGGGCGGAGCCCGGTTGGGCTGGGCTCTCACGTACCGCTGCAGCGGAGCGGAGCCCGTGGGAGCCCCGGCAAGAGCGGGGGCTCGGTGGGGCGGGACAGAGCCTTGGGCTGGGCCGGGCTGAAGGAGGCGAGGACTCCCCGGCTCTCCCACCGCTCCGCTCCGCCCCGCCGCATCCCCGCCAGCATCCCCGGGGGCCGCGGCGCCGCACGCACCGGGTCGGGCGGAGGCCGAGCGCGGTAAGGGGGTGAGGAAAGGGGGACCGGGGACACCCCGGGGGCGGTCCGCGGCCCCGATCCTGCCCCGGGGGCCGAGCCGGGCTGGCCCCTCCTCCGGCTCGGCCTCCCGCGGGGCGGCGGGCCCCGAGCGCAGAGCGGCGGCGGCGGGGCGCTGCCGGAGCCCGCTCCGCCGGGCCATGGCCAGCACCGGCTCCGCGCCCGGGGGCGCGGGCCCGGGCTCGGGCACGGCGCTGCCCACCCGCTTCCAGGAGACAGAGAAGCTGCTGTCGGCGACAGAGGGCCGGGAGGAGAAGGGCCTCCGCGGCTCCAAATCCTTCACGGCAGCCTTGCCCGGCGAGACGGAGCGCAACGGGCACGGGCTCGGCTACAAGTCGGTGTCGGTCGGGCACCTGGAGGCGCCGCCGCTGTCGCCGTCCCGGCTGAGCCTGGGCAGAGCCTCCTCCACGGCCACCAGCACGGCGGCACCGGAGCAGGGCCGCCCGCGGGACTACCTGGTGCTCGCCATCTTCTCCTGCTTCTGCCCCGTCTGGCCCCTCAACATCGTGGCCCTCGTCTTCTCCATCATGGTGAGTGCGGGACCTGCCGGCCGCACGGACCCGCCCGGTTCGCCCCCCGGCTCCCCCTCCCGCCGCCGCCGCCCCGACGGCCGGCCCGGAGCTGTCCGCGGTGCTGCACCGCCGGCACCGGCACCGGGGCGCGGCGGGGCGGGAGGAGCCCGCTCGGCTCCCGCAGCGCTCGGCCGGGCTGTGCCGCCCTGCTCGGCTCCCGCGGCGCGCTCCGGTGCGGGTCCGGGGAGCGCGGGCGGGCGGAGGCGGGCGGGGAGCGGCGCCGAGCCCGGGGCAGCGAGCGGGGAGGCGGCGAGATGGAGATGGAGATGGAGATGGAAAAGGAGGCGGCGGGATGGAGATGGAGATACGGGGAGGTGGCGGGATGGAGATGGAGATACGGGGGTGGGATTCCAGGGCAAGGCTCCGGGAAGCCCGGTGGCTCCGGGAAGCGCGGTGGCTCCGGGAAGCGCGGTCCCTGCCGCCAGGCAGCGGTCCAGAACGACTCGCCGGGCTTCCCCGGGAAGGAGCTGCGAGGTGAAGCACTGACAAGGGATCTCCCTCCGCCCCTCCTCGCCCAGCCCTGCAACACCGGGGAGACCCTGGCTGGAGGCTGGTGCCTGGCCTCAGGCACTTCAAAGGGACCGGCTGCACCTGCAGCTCTTTAGTTGCCCCGGAGAAGCAATTTTTCTCCATTAAACATCCCCCACACCTCAGCAAATACACCGAGAGCCGAGCAGGGGAGAATGAAGCCAGCCGGCCTCCCACCCATCTCGGGTACAGGTGGCTCAGTCAGCACAGCCCTACAAGCAATGCCACCCCCTTTTCCATCACACGCTGCTCTCTTGTACACACCCAGCACCTTCAATGCCTTTGATTTGTAACACAGGCAAATCTTTTCTTTGAAAATCAGCTCAGTTACCTGCTTACCACACAGAAATACACTGAGGGGCACCTGCAGCCAGCACTTCCCCCCAAAACCACCAACGACTTGAAGGCAGGCACGGGCGCTTGCCACAAAAAGCCCTCTAGAGAGACCAATTTCCATTTTGAGGAGGAATCATCGTTTCTGCCAGTGCCAGCTGTCATCTGCGTAGTACAGTTGTGTGGCAGAGCCTGTTTAGGCAGCACACAGGGAAGGCAGCCAGCCTTGTTTGGCTTTGCACTGCAAGGAGAGGGAAAGCAGCTGGGTATTGCATATCCATGGTAATAAACAAGGTCTCTCACGGGGATTTTCCAGCCACATTAGCCTTCATGCAAAATAGATCCTCACACTGTCCCTTGCAGGCATCAGAGCCTCCAGGGTGGTGGGGATGTGCCTTGGGCCACACGAGCCCTGTGGAGGAGAAGAGTGGAAAAAGAGCAGGAGTTGGTTAATCCTGCCAGGCAGAGAGGGACCGGGGTGCGGTGACTGTCACACCCAAGGGGAGGCAGGACCAGCAAGGCAGTAAGATTATTTGTTTGCCCTCTGCTTCCAAGGCCACTGGCAGCACTGACCAGGGCACATCCAGAGCTGGGGAAGGCGAGGCAGAAGGTGCATTCAGCTGGGCTTGTTCTCCAGGACAAGGTTTACGGCACATTAATAGCCAGTGCCCATCCTCTGGCCCCTGCACGGTCACCCCTGCACTCCCTGTCCTGTGGTTTAATTAATTTATTACAGCCTTTTCTAGTCCCAGCCCTGCCTGCACCATCACCCCCTCCACACACCCACCTGCCAGCCAGGGACCTCCACACAGCACCAGCAGAGCAGGATGAGGAGTGATCCATGCTTCCTCCCTCCCGGGGGAACCAGGAAACATCTGGCTGGGCCCTCCTGCCAGCAGGAACAGCTCTCAGGGCATGGGTTGATGTTTCTCCTGCTTACAGCAGGGAGGAATTGAGCTCCGGGTGACCCCCAAGGCCCCCCCAGGCTTAGATCTTCTCACAGAGTAAGGCCCAAGTGTGCCTGATCGTGCACAAATCTGAGCAGGAACCAGGTTTTTGTGATTCCCATCACCTGGGGAAACAGGAGGACCTTTCCACAATGTGCTGACATTCCTTTAGCTCTGCAATTGTGCTTTTCTTTCCTGAGTCAAAGCTTTTGCACATGAAAGCTTTTTTTTTTTTCTTTTTTTTTTCTGGGTAATAAGCAGTGTCCAGAGAGGAAAGTAAATGAATGCTTTTGAGCTTAGTGTCTCATAAATCATTTTTCAAAAGCTGCTCTCAGATCCCAGCAGGGCCTATGGCCAGAGGTGGAAAAAAACCCTGCTCTACCCCCCCCAGCCTGTTCCTGCTAATGATGGTTCCATGGAAATGAGTTACCTGGAGGCTTCTCCATGGACTCTTGGATGTGTTTTCCTCACCGAGTGATGATCTGGCTGCTCTAAGGGGTTCAGGTCACTCCCCAAGACAGAGAGTGGGACTGGTGGACACAAGGATGGTGGGTCCATCCTGTGGGATCCATCTCACAGTGCAGGGCAGGGCTGGGTACCACACACCCCGCTGCATTCCAGCTGTGAATCCTTTCCCCTTCCCACCAAAGTGCAGCCACACTGGG
Organism: Corvus hawaiiensis; assembly: GCF_020740725.1. Taxonomy (NCBI): domain Eukaryota; kingdom Metazoa; phylum Chordata; class Aves; order Passeriformes; family Corvidae; genus Corvus; species Corvus hawaiiensis. The sequence continues at coordinate 3,839,066 of NC_063232.1, forward strand.
GGAGGAAGCAGAGGAGCCACGTACCAGGGTACAAAACTCCAAACAAATGCAGGGAAGTGAAAAAAATCCAGCCAGAACCACCACATAGTAACATCAAGGGCAGTTCTGCACAGCACTTGGTATCCAAAATAAGTTCTGTCATTCCCAAAATATGCAGGAGAAGTCAGGTTATCCTCACCCATTTTAAGTGCCACAGTCATCTGGCTCACTCTGGAGTTGACTTATACTTCTCTTGGAATGTTTCCTTCAACACCAAGTGTCGAGGATTAATGATTTATTCTGAGTAACTGGTGGAAGGCAGAAGAGAGCATCCAAAGCCAGTTCATAAATGGGGAAAGATTGCAGGACAGAGGATGTGATGATTTGTCTTCTCCATCCCTGGGACTAGCCCAGGAAAGTAATTGCCTTCATTTGCAACAAGGCCACTTAGGGAAAAAGCCCATTTTGAGCAGTAAGTGGAACAGATAGCAGTGGGAAACAGGTAAGATTAATAACTCCTGAGTCACCCAGACTTACCTGGCCCACGGGTGCTGCAGAACAGCACCCACTCCCCAGGTCCTGCAGATTTTCCAGCTCGGGGCTGTACCAGGGAGTCCCTTGGCACTCACACAGTGACTCACTCCCCCTCAAGCCTTTCGGAGATGTTCTGCCTTGGTGAGCCTCGATTAATAAACAAGATGTTAATGTTTTTATGTGGAAAGCAAAACACGGGATTAGTGATACCAGAGAGCTATAATCAACCCGTTCCACACCGATGAATAATATATGTACAGTACCAAAGGCTTGCTAAACACCCCATGCCAGCGCTGATATGCTTCTCATAATTGTTCGGGATAAATGAGCAATAAACACTTCCAGAAGCTGGAGTGATAAATATACTGGATCCCTTAGCCTATATATTTTTCCTATTTCACTGCAATCTAACCCACACCCTGCCAAAATATTACACTGGTTACAAAAAGCAGAGGCTGAAAAACCATCTCCCCAGAGCTGGAGCTGTCAGCGAGCAAGGCCGGGATCCTGTCGATCCCTGGGCTCCCGCATCCTCTCCATCTCTCACCACCAACCCATGAGGCTTCATTTTGTCACCTCCTGTTCTGGGATGAAAATAGCTCTTGGCTGCATCCCATCGCTTTCAGAGCGGGTCTGGCAAACCTGCTGGTGAGACCAGGAGGAACAAGGTCCTGAGCTCTGCTGGTGTCACTGGTGGGGACAGCAATGCCCAAGGTGGTTCGTGAGCAGAGCAGGACGTTGGCAGGGGTGCAGTGGGAGCAGCCACCCGCCCTTTTGGGGCTCTGCTGTGTTATTTACGTGGTGACACAAACTAAAACAAGTACATGGGAACCTCCAAAGCTGTGTTTTTCCTATGGAGCAGCTGCCCATGCCCAGCCTAGGCTGGGGATGTTTTGGTCACGGTGCTGCCAAGAGGCAGTGGAATTAAAGCAGGACGAATGGGAAATGGGGCAGTAACATCAAGTATTTGTTCAGATTTTCAGCGATATTTCATGGTTAATGCTGGAGCTGGATGAGGTCTCCCTGCTCTTAATTTTTAAATTTTTTTTTTTAACATGTGGCAGGGGATCCTTTCCAGCACAGCTATTTCTGAGATACACATTTTTTGAAAGGAAACTGGGATTGCTTTAATCCTCTCCCACCTTTAACTGTTTTTAACTAGTACGCTTGGGTTTTTTTAACTGAGAATTTCCCCAGTTTTAGCAGGGAGGAGCTGCCACACAGCACAGGGCTCTGGGAGCTGCTGGCCCCACAGCCTACCCCACATCCCTCTCTTCTCCTCCAAGGCAGCATGGCTGGAGATGGATAGGGCAGGGCAAGAAGCCCTTAACCCATATTAAAGTGTTAAATACTTCAAAGCAGCCCTAAAGGAGGAATATCTGCTTCAAAGCAGTTAAATCATCAATAAAACCCCATTCCCAGTGAAGTTTAGGGGAGCTTTGCCTGACTCCTCCACTGGATCAAGGCTGCTGGTCTCCCTTCTCCCCCTATCCTACCTTGCTTCTCTTGTCCCTCACTCCAAGCCTTCCCAACCAGGTGAAAACGTCACCAATGGGCCTTAAAACCCCTTACCCACTTTCCCTCCCTCCAAACCCGCTTCCCAATGGGTTTTGTGGGTGGCAGAAGGGCGCTGCACGAATCTGGGGAGGCTTTTTGGTCCGGAGAGCTGGGCTGGTGGCACTTGTGCCGCACAGGCAGCAAATGCTGATGCACGGTGAGTAATTCCACCACAACTCCTCGCACAGCTGCCCTTCTGCTAAGTGCTGGGTGCTCCCTCAGCCAAGGGCAGGATGCCCAGTGCTCCCTTCCCAGCAGGATCAGGAGGCCCTGCTCTCAGCAGTGGTGCTTCTCCCTCACCAGGAATCCTTCCTTCCAGTATTTTCCGCTCGGGAACCAAGTGATTGCCAACTGGAGGAGCAGGAAAGAAAACGGGTCTCAGTTTGGGGCTCCACAGCCAGGGAGTCACCCCAGAGGTGCTGTCACTCTCAAGGGGCTCTTTCTGTGTCTCCCCAGTCGAGGAACAGCGGCCAGCAAGGGGACACGGACGGAGCCCGGCGGCTCGGACGCATGGCCAGGCTGCTCAGCATCGTCTCCATCGTGCTGGGGACCATCATCATCGTGCTCTACATTTCACTCAGCGTCAGAGGTAACGCTTCCTTCTCCTTCCCCCAGCCCAGCTCCAGCAGGAACCTCACCTGGCTGCCAGCTCCAGCCCAGGGGATAGGACAGACCTGCCCCCAATCCACCCCCACCCCATTCCCAGCCTAAGTGCTGCAGGAGGGCACTGACTCCAGGCCGGTTTGGCCATCACCAGCTGCACACACACAGAAAAAACACCTCAGAGAACGGGCTCCTTCCAGTAGAAACACACATTTCCCAAGTGACTGGCATGGAAAGCCCTCCCTGTGCTGTCCAAAGTGCCCTGGTGACCGTACAAGGTCTCCCTGGTGAAAGGTCCTGCCCTGGCAAAGCCCGTGGTGGGTTTAGAAGAGTGAAGTGCTGTAAAAACAGGAGGGTTTCAGGACACAAATCAACCTGCCCAGAAACACAATCCCAAAATGTCTTGGGAACCTCCCAAACACAACCCCACCTGCCAGACCAGCACAGCTCAGGCAAACAGGGACCTCAGAAACACCCAAAGGGCCAGCCAGGAGCATAAGGGGAACATCTGCTGACTGCTGGAAGCTGCCCTGAGCCTCTCTTTCTTTTACAGGTTCCTAGAAGACGTTTCAGCATGCAAATACCTTGAAGAGGAGGAAGACAACTTTCCTTTTGGGGTTTTTACTTTCAGCCTTGCAACAAAACAAAAAATTGTCACAGTGTAGGTGGGCAGCCCTAGCCAGCCTGCTCCGGAACGCCGTCGGAAGGAACGCATGCTTCAGTTCACCGCCTCTTGGGAATGAGCCTGTACAAGGGATGGGATAAAAATCACCCTGAGAAGGAATGGGAGAGGCCACGCGGAGAGGAGAAGGGGGAAATCCACTACCTCATTCCCCTCCAGCAGAACTCATGGAGTGGGGAGACAACTAAAGTGCAAGAGGAGGAGAGAGTCTCCAGAATGAAGCTGGATTTGGAAGAAAAATACAAGGCGAGAACGGGACGTTTTGAGGAGACCTCCTGAGAATTTTGGCACAAGTCACTGGATTTTTGGGGGGGTTGTTGGTTTTTAAATCGTCAAATTCTCTGTCTCTACAAAAAAAAAAAACAGACAAGCAACAAAACAAAACAAAGCTCAAACTGCCATCAGGAGCTGAGAGCTGTTCCACGGAGGAGGAGGGAGAGCAGAGCTGCAGCAGGACCACGGCTCTGCTCCGAACGAAACGCAGCCGCCAGAGCTGGAGGATGTGGTGGGTGCTTTTGTATTTTTGATGAAAAAAAAAAAAGAGACAATGACCATTTGCATGCCTTTGGGAATGTTCTCCATGTCTGTTCCTACGAGCTCTTTTATCACTTAGGGCAGATCTCAGAGCTGGCAGAGCGGGATGTTGCTGCATGAGAACCCCAGGCTCCTCTTCACTCCCATCCCATGGTGGGCTTTTTAATGGAAGGCAAAATAAGGCATTCCCTGTGAACCCACACATCTCTCTGTGCACCCCAAGGGAGGTGAACACCCCTGGCACCGAGACAAGAGCCTGGTTAGTGCCCAGCAGCAGCACCAAGGCACGGAGAGCCCGTTCCACCCACTCCCACCCCGATGTCACGGCACGTCCATCACGCAGAGGCTTCAGCGTGATCCGGCCCCCACCACTGCCAGTGCTCACCTCCCCAACCTTCTGGGGCTTCAGCTTAGGGCCCTCCAGGAGGTTTGCAGGGGCATGGAGGAGTTTTAGACCCCTGCTCCTCTCCTTGCACCCCTCACACAGCTCTCCTGCAGCTCTGAAAATCTCCGGCGTCCCCGGAGCTGCCTGGGGTCAGTTCAGAGTTGTTGTGTTATTTTTTAATGTTTTGTATTTAACAGGAAAACAGACTTTGCTCCCCCCACTCTGTCTGTAGGTAGCATGGGCCCTGTCACGTCTTCCACACCACCCGGCTCCCTTGGCCCATTCCCGTGGGATCCAATCCCCACACGTTCCCTCGAGGCTCCATCCAGCCCCAGCCCTTCTCCTCCCCGCTCACCCCATCCTTGCTGTGGGGAGTTCCTGGGGTCAGCCCTCTACCCACCCACCCAGACTATGCAAAGCTCCATTGCCTGTTGTTTTAGTCAGGCTTAGTGACTTCTGGCCATGTCCACTGGCTCCCTGTTTCCTGAATCCCTCTGATCCAAACTTTGGGGACACACAACCAAGAGCTGCACTCCCCAGCCTTTCTGTTGTCTCCCACTGACAACCTGCGACCTAAAACCACGGACTGACTGAGAAATGTGGTCCTTCAGGGCACTTCTGCTCCCTAACACCAATCTCCCGTAAAACACCCCAAATTTAGACCAAATTCAATGCTTCCCAGGGCTTGTCTACATGGAGAATCCACCACACACCTTAAGAAACTTCACAGCATGGTAACTGCTTGGCACTGACTCCTTCCCTGGGCTCTGAGTGGGCACATGGGGTTAGCACAGGGTAGGGGTGAAGTGCAAATGCACGCTGTAGTTGATCTGTAGTAACTCATGTGCAAAACCACAGGCATGGCTGTGAAAATTCTCCTGTCACCTTTTCGATTGCTCCTCTTTCAAGTGTTTCTTTCCTCTAGATGTTATTTGAATGCAGGGGGTGAGGAAGCCAAATCCCCCAGACACGCTGTCAACATTTTTCTCTCCACCAAAAGGGATTCCAGGGACTCACAGCAATAGCACATCACTACAGCACTTTTTCAGGCTCCATTCCCATCCACCCCTTTGCCAGCACTCCATCACAAACTACTGGCATCTCAAATGGACCAAATCTGCAATTTTTCTTTTGCAATTTATCTTTTGTGAGTTCAGCAAACAGGGACTGCTGAGTGCTGCTGGGTGGGAGCTCCCTCCTCCCTCCTGTGTCCAGGCACTGCATCTTTTCCTCCTGAGCCCTTCAGAAACCCTCCCTTGGATGTCCAAACTTTCTTCTTATGGCTGTTGAAATCCCATCAAATTCCCCAAACATTTCCTTCTTTAACTCTTGGACCCAAAAGCTGCTTGCTGGGGAACATGTGGGGGGTTTTTTTTGGAACTACATAAGGGCAGTGCTGCCTGTCCCTGCATCTCCTGCCCCTTGCCCATGGAGCTGCTGGAATTTGGCTGATGGGAAGAGCCCAGGAAGCTCCTCCTCTGGCAGAAAGAGACCTTTTTCAGGGAAAAGTGCTGGAGGGAGTTATAGGACTTGAGAGAGCCAAGCGTTTATTAAGTAAGAATTTAAATGCTCTTTTATCATTGTACAAAGCCTTTCATCTAAAGTGCTTCCCTGCATCCAAAGGATCAAACCCTGCCACCCCCCACGAGGTGGGTTCACATTACTGCTCTAATTGCAGGGATGGCAAATGGTCAGGCACCAAGCAGCTCCCAAATCAACCCCTTTTCCTCCTCCTCCTTAACAGAACCATGTATGAGCACAGATTTCCTTGGAATCTGTTTTTTATTCAGTGGGATCTAGACAAATTATACCCTGTGGCTCCAAATGGGATCCCTGCAGCTGGAGGAAGGAGGGTGCTCTGTGAGGCAGCTGCAGTGGTCCTTGCCAGGGGCAGTCCCAGGCCAGGGCAGCTCAGGGCAGTGGAGGTACCAGGATTCCTCTGGAGCCAGGAGAAGGCAGAAGATTTCCCCCAAAACCCCATGGTGATGATTTGTTTGTGCCTCCTGTCTCACTGGACAGCTCAGGTGATGCTTCTCACCTCACCAGTAAGTGTAACAAAAAAGAACTGAGGCACTTAAATCCCTTTCATTCTAAAATCTTCCTGAATAGATACCACTGTACTGCACCCTTGAACTCAGCTTTTTTCCTTATCCTGCATTTAAATCCAGAGGAAAGCCTCGGCAGTTATCCCTGACAAAGGATTTGCTCTGCTTGTAACCTGCCTCTCCAGTGCTGGAGGAATAAAATCTCCAGGGACATCCAGAAAGCCCCTTCTCCCTGCTCCCCCATCAACTTCTCCACACATTTTGCTAAGTTTTTGCCACTTTGCTCTCCCCATCCCCCACGGTTTTATCCCAGCTCAGCTGCCTCTTTGGCCCTTTTTGGATGGGATTTGCTCATATTTGTGAAGGAGGAGGTTGCAGAGCCCCCAGCCCTCGGCACACACCTCACCTGTGCTGTGTTACAGGGAGGTTGATGATGGCTGAGCTTCACCCTGAGGCCACCAGGCTCAGTCACTCCTTCGACTGCATCCACCAGGGAACTCTCCTTAACTCAGCTTGTAGCACACAGGGGGGCAATCACAAAAACTGGGTCGTGAGACCTTTCCTCTCCATCCCCACCAAGCAGCCCTGTTTCTTATCCCCCAGCTCTTTGCCAACTGCTGCAGCCTCCTCTGAGCACACACGTCAGAGTTCTCCGTGTTTGCCACTAAAACAGTCCCGAAATCCTCGGGGTCTGGCCAACTTCTCCCCCCTGGTGAAGGAAAGGTGAGAGCACGGTGACAATCCAGCCCTACCTGCCAGGGAAGATGAGCTGGTAGGAGGAGAGCTCGCTGAAGGGATGGAGAAGGTGGGAAATGTCTCTAAAAGTAAGCTGGAGTAGGAGTTACGATCGACAAGTGCGAGGTCCTGGTGGGATATAAATACATGGGAAGGAGCCTCTGAGCAGAGCACAGGGCTGGTGGCACCTCTCTGCCACTGCTGTCCCTGGGCTGCTTTCCCAGGATTTGGGGCAGAGCTGAGCTCTGTGGGGTGGCACAGAAGGGCTGCTGGCTGCATCAAGGCTGGATTGAAGCTTTAAGCTGCACCAGCAACAAACTTGGCTTGGTTTTGTACCAGCTCCTGGTAGGATGCAGTGAGCAAGGGTCAGGAAAGGTGTGGCACGAGTCACTGGGTCACTGCTCCACGCTGGGGCCGCCTGCAGAGACCAAAGGGATCTGAGCACAGCCAGAGGAGAGAAAGCCACCCAAGGATTTCAAAGCTTGCCGTGTTAAGGATGGGTTTGCTATTTCTGGTTGGCATTTCACCCCGTTCCAGTTTACCCCTCTCTCCCTGCTCTTCGCCAGTTTTGCCATGCTGTCCCCTCAGCATTCCTCCCCCCGGAACATTCCTGAGTCCCACGGCTCGTTCCTCCCACCCTCTGCCTCTCCTTCAACCCAGACAGGTCTTGCTGCAATGAGATCTCATCTCTGGGCTCTGTTGGAAGGGGTTAGAGAGGGCAGGGAACCTCTGCCCCGGCTCCCTGCAGGCTCCAGCACGCGGTACCCGACCTTCCCCTCACAGATTTCTCCATGTAGACAAGGGGAGCAGATCCTGCCTTTTATATAAAATGAAATCTCCATTTCCATTCATCCTGAGCCCAGGGAGAGGCTGCAGAAAGGCACCCACTGGGCTGGCCCCACCCTTGCCCTGTCGCCTTGGTATTTGTCACAGAACCACGGCCAGGGTTGCACTGTCAAGCTGAAATAATTCAGATTTAAGCTCGTTTTTCTTTCAGTATACAGCCTTTAATTTTGGCAAAAACCAGTTAGGTTTGGACTGAAAAACTCCCCTGCTTGGGCACAAGCCAAGGGGGTGTGGGGAGGGGGGAAAGCAGCCTTTTCAAAGTGGGAATATTTGTAAAGCATTTGCTGACACCAGTAGGTAGCAAAATTCCAACCTATAAATACCCATCCAGGATAAGAAACATCAGAAAGGGAACGTGTGCAGGATTCACCAAGGCAACCCTGAGACCAGCTGGGAGCCCAGGTTGGAAGGTGCCAGGACCTGATCCTTGGCATGGCAGTGCAGGGTCCATCCCCCCACTGGGAGAGCCACAGCTCACACACAGCATGCACACACCAGGAATTGCAGCTGGGTGCTTCTCTTTGCTGACAAATGTTTCTTTTTCTGCAGGATGGTATGGTATATCTTATATACTTTCTTTGTATTTCTTGGCATGAGAAAAAAAAAAAATTAAAATGTAACATGCATGGTCAAAGCTGAGCTGGTTTCTTCTGTCTAAATGAGGGGGAAAAAAATTATCCAAGCTACTCATTCAGCGATTGCTTCACACTCTGAGAGCAACTGGTTGGTATTTTGGGTGCAGTGGGTTGCAAATAATTCGTACAGGCAAAGAGTAAAGGAAACAGCGCAAGTCAGAGCAGGGAGAGGTGCAGACAGAGCAGCCTCGTGCTGGTTTTTACCCAAAACACTGGCTGTAGCCTTCCCAGGAGTTTTTCCAACCAGACTGGCAGGCTGCTGACCCTGTCACACCCACCAGGGTTTATCTGTGTGTGGTTGATCAGTCAAGGCTACTGATCCTCACTGAAGCTGAGGTGCACAACCACTTCGTTCAGCTGAATCCTCTCACTGCCCATCCCTGGCATCCTCTGGGAATGAGTGGTAGCACAGCTGCCAACCCAGCCCAGCCTGGAGAGAAGACCTGCCAAGCCTGCAGGATGAATTGGTTGTCCCACACAGCAAACTCTGAGTCTGGCCAGGCTCCAGTGCAGGGTAGGACTTGCAGGAGGTGGCACAGTCCCACAGCTTCCCCAGGACAGCTCCTTCCCTCTCCCAGCAAAGGAGGCAGTGCCACCACCACCAGCAAGGCTCAAAACTGAGCCTTCCAGGCCCCTGGTATCAGACACAGCACTTCCATCCCCGTGTGTGATGGAAGAAGACAGAGGTAAATTCTGCAGCATCATTCAGCAACAAATGGACTTCATGGCCCTGCCTGGAGCACATCCTGCTGGGATTCCCTCCCAGGCAGGGCCAGGTCCTTCCCACCAGAGCAGCCACAGGGACCTTGGAGGGCTGAGCCACCAGCACGAGGGGTCTGGACTCTCCTCCCTGACAGAAACACCAAATAACTCATCAGCAAACGCTGCAGTGGAGCAGATCCAGCTGCTGGCCTTGCTGTGGGCACTTTTAGGAAGCGGTCACAGGCAGAGGGTGAGCAGCCCCACCCCTGGGATCCAACCCCAAGCTCCTCTGCTGGGACCATCTTTGGCCTGCCTGTTATTTTCACTCTGACAAACGCCTCTTGCCCTTTCTTAAGGATGCAAGCTGTAGGGTTTTAGGGCATTGAAAATTGAATAATCAGCAAAAGCCTCACAGGTACTCAAAGCCAGAGAGGATGGAGATTAAATGTTTGTGAGCTCAGGAAAAACAGAATTGTTATCCTCACAAGCATCTCAGAAACTGATCAAAGGACCAGGAATTAGTTCTTCTAGATCAGCTGCTGCCTACAACACAAAGACCAGCCCTTAAAAGCCAGGCTCAACATTGGATCTGTCCCTCAGGCTTCCTGTGGATCCGGCACCAACCATTCCCCAGGGAGACAGAGCTGCTCCACAGCCTCCAACACACCAGCATCGTGCTCAGCCTTCCTGTTCACCCCACAGCCCTTCTCTGGCACTGCATTATTCCCCTTCCCAGCTCTGCAGCTCACTCGGGCATTTTTAACAAATTAAGCCCATTTCTTTGGTGCATCCATTCCCCGTTGCTTTGAGAATTGCAAGTCTAATTAGATCTGCTGGTTCTTCCTCCTAAACACCCTCCCCTTGTAATGCCACCTAAATCAGTGCTCTTGATGTTCAGCTTCACATCCCAGGGCTCAGAAAGCAGCTGCTCAAACCTCTATGAGCCATCAGCCAGGGTTAATTACTCACAGCAATGCAGGTCCAAGCTGACACCACACTACAGCTACTCCCATTTTACACCAAGGCTGGGGTCACACAAAGCCTCTGCTGCTCAGCCACAGCATCTCCCCACTGCCTCTGCTCACCCAGCAGAGTCAGAGGCATCACTGTCTGCACTTTTGGCAGCACAGCTGGGATTACAGGGCGGGTCTGAAGAGCTGCATTTATTTGTCCTGATGGGAGACACAAAATGCAGGTGTTTAGAAGGTCCAGTGTAACTCACTCCCCATGATTCAGCACAGCAAAGAGGGTTGGGGCTGGTGGTACCTGTGTGCAACAAAAAGCATGGAGGCATCTTGGAGGGGAGAACTTGGAAGGAACAGATGCCATTTGCATCCCAGCACAGGATGTCTGAGGCTGCTTTAAACCATCTTCAGCCTTCTTCCTGCATTGCCTAAAGAATTCAGCAAGTCAGAAGACTGAGCTGAAAAAAAAGCAACGGCTTTGTCCTGGAGGCGAAGGAGGAGGAGGAGGAGGAGGATTTGAATCACATAAAAACCCCCACGCCGTGGAGAGATTCCCCTTCATGGCGAGATTCCCCCTGGAGCATCCTGACCATGTCACCCTGCAGCCGGGCAGATGCAATCCCAGGCTTCAAAGGCCGCCGCCGCCAGCCCGGGCTCTGATGTTTCACTGAAGGCGAGGCAGTGCCAAGTGCTTCAGCTCCTGTTTTATTAATACCCTGCTCTGATGGGCTCATGTATAATAGATTCACACAGGAACAGCAAGAGGTTTACATCCAATTTCCACATTGCATACGTTCCCTGCTCAGCGTTATGGGCTCTCCCTTCATCTCCCAGTGTTTGTCTTCACCGATGAATTTGCATGAGTTTGGGGTTCAGGCAAAGGATAAAAAGTTGGCCACCAGTTCCTCTACTGGTTTCCATGACTTTGCTCCAGTCAGGAGCTAGGAATTAAAAGCGCAGGGAGAACATTTCCATTTTCTCTCTGGCTCCTAATGCTGGCTGCTGTTGAGAGTGAGCAGCTCAGGCATTCCTTGGTCTCTCTCAAAGCCTCTCAGGAAGTCATTTGGGAGGTGATGGAGCTGGAGCCCTGGGCTCAGCAGCCACAGCAGGAGAGCTCAGGGCTGCAGAGGTGCAGAGAGACCTTGTGATGAGCAGCACATGAACATCCTGGCTCTGGTGTGCAGAGTTGCAGCCCCCAGCATTAGGCCAAAAAAGAACAGATTGCACCCCAAATTCTCCCTGCTCACAGAACGGGGATCTGTGGGTTGGCAATGCACAAATTCTTAGCTGCAGAGATTCAAAAAAGGTGAAATTTGGGTGCATCGTGGACATCTTCAAAATCTGAAGCAGCTCACCAAACACACTCCTGGTACACAACAGTAAAACAGCAGAGAAAAAATGAATTTGTCTTTGTGAGGGTGCTGAAAGGCTCCATCTTCCTATTTTCCTACCCAGATCCAGCCTCCCCTCTTTGCAGACAGGAGCTGTTCTGCAGCTCTGCACCTTGCATCCAGCTCAAAGCTGTCGCTGCTCCCCTGCAAACGCAGCAGGAGTGACACGGCCACGGCTCCCACATCCCCACAGAGACCTTGGATCAGGAGTACAGCTCATCATGGAATCAGCGAGGCTGGAAAATGCCCCCAAGATCATCCAAGCCAGCACTGCCATGCTCACCACTAAAGCATGCCCCCAGGTGCCACATCCATGTGCCTTTGAATGCTCCCAGGGATGGGGATTCCACACGATCCCACATGGTGGATGTTTCTATCACGTCTCAGAGTGATTTTTCAGTCAGGCAAGACATGTTTGATAGACTTGGCACAAGCTTGGGTTAGGTGGTGAGGATTTAGGATTTATGTGTCGGAGGAGAGCCTGGTGTGCCCAGGTAAGTGGGAATTGCACCAGCAGATCTGCTTTAAATGAGGACTTTTGCTTTATGGTGGTTATTGGTGGGTTCTTCAGAAGATGAAACATCTTAGAACACCTGAAATAGAGAAATGGGGATTTCTCCATGAGCTCAGCTACCTCGTTTACGGGCTAAAAAAACCCAACCAACTGACGACTGCTGGCCCTCATTGTTTCCAGCTTAGCTGTGATGTGAGATGCTATTCTTGGTCAAGAGCTGCCAATGCTTCTGAAGCTTGTGAAGTTGTTTGCTTTAATAGCACACAGCGTGAAACAAAGCAAAGGCTTCCCAGCAAAATGCCTCCTTCTGCTGAGCTCTCTGCACCTCGCTGCCTCCTGGAAATGTTTAATTACAGGCTGCAGATTCCAAAGCGTTTTCTTCCAATTATTTGATCTCAGGTATAATTTCATAAAACCCATGTTTTAGCCTCCTTCCCAGCAAGGATCAATGCAGATGGATCATTTCATCAGCTCCAGATGGGGAGAAAAACAACCCAGTCCCTCACACCCTGCAGTGTCATTCCTCACTGGTCTGAAGCAGCCGGCGCAGGTACACAGCAAACGGCGATCAAACAAAAGGAGCTCCTGCCTTTAAAGCAATGCTCTGCTTTTACCTTGATGTTTGACTGCAAAACAGAGTGGGTATAAGCTGAATTGTCCCAAAAAATGAGTTAACAGCTCTTCCTCCCCTGCCCAGAACCCCTAGACCACGGTGACCCCAGCCCTCACCTCCCAGAGGCACCACAACTGCAGAAGGAACTTGGCTGCGGAGTTAAGGAACAGCATTTCCCGAGGAAGAGTGGGAGAGGCTCGTTCCCCTGGGATGTGGTTGTGGTTAGAGTGGAGGACGCTGGTGGCAGTGCAGGATGGCCAACACGTGCCTGCCTGCCATGGCAAAGCTGACTCCAGGAACTCAGGTTTTCCAAGACCAAACAGACACAAGCACCAGAGTGAAAGAAAAAGGATCCGAATACCAAAACCCCCACGGTAGAATCCCTCCTCTCCCTCATTTGCTCTCCCAGAGTGGCACAACTCAATCTGAAGTCACCCTGAACTATTACAAGAATTGATCACTCCCCATTATTTGTTGGTTTTTATTTTAAAACATTTTTGTCTAAGCCACAGCGTAGGCTTGGAAATTATTTACATTTCCTGAAATGTTTGGAAACACAGGAAGAGCTGGCCAGCAGATCCTGCTCTAAGGAACACACAACCTGAAGGTGCAATTGTTGCCCAGTACAAAGACCTATTTATGTAGAGAGGGCAGACACACACCAGGAATGGTCCCTGCTGGAGCCCGAGCCCCCTCCTGCCTCTTTCCAAACTTATTTCTTTACATAAGCAGTGCATGCTTTTATAGACCTGAGTCACAAACCTCCCCACCTCAGTAATATTTTGAAGTAAATTTAGCACTGGTGATACATGCCTGACCTAGAGGGAACTGCATTTATAGCACAGCAGGGAAATATCCACATATTCCCCCCTCCTGCACTTGGGTGTTGTCCCACATCAAGGCTGAGCAAGCCTCAGGATGATTCCAGCCTCCCCTGACACTGAAAGTGGGGGACACTCACAGGACCCCACCAGGTTCCCACCAGTCTCCAGTGGGGACAAGGTCCTTGCACGGTCCAGTTGCTTTTTAATGTAATAAATTGTGGTTTGTGTGTTAAAGCTGGGCCTGACAGCACCACCTGATCAGCACTTTCCCAGCTACTCGTGATTTCCTTTTACACCTGCAACATTCCTGAGCGTCCTGCAGAGTCTTTAGAAAAGGCTCCCTTAAAAATCTGACGTTTCAGCAGCATTTCACCCTGGAAGAAGCCAGCTCAGCACAGGTCTGGAGCCGGAGGGCTCTGTAGCAGATGACATGCCCAGGCACAGGTAGCAGCAAACATCTTGGGGAAGTTTCCACTGTACAGCTGGCAGCTCAATGGGGCTCTGCAACCTGCAGAGAGGAGCTTCTATTTTCAGTGCAGCTTTAGAAAGGCAAAAGATGAAGAATACTGTCCCCACTTCCAAGAACTCTGCATCAGACGGATGGGTATGGGCAAGGGAGATAAGAAAAGAAACAAACCATCGAAACCCTCCCTGTTTACAGCATTTGTGGGAGAGCCCCACACTGTGCTCGTGCACCTGAAAGGTTATCAGTGAATTTCCTTCAGGTTTGGCTTTGATTGATAAGCTTCAAGTCACCCTGGACAACCCTTCTGGACTTCAAAGGATGGATTTTTTAAAAACAAACGAAAATTATGAAAGCAAAAATAAATTCACGTGTCTGAAATGTGTACGTGAAGCCAAACACCCAGGAAGGAAGGGAGGAGAATTGGATGGGCAGTGCAGTGAGCAGACAAAGCAACACAAGATGTAAGATCTGAACAGCCACGATTGCAGGAGACCTCTCAAAATCACACCACTGGCTGGCAGAGGGACCACAGGGTGCCAAAATCAAGACAAGCAGAGAACAACCCACAATGAGAGAATGGCAAATGCTGTTCCAGGGGTGCAGAGGCTCTGATTTACAGCCAGGCTCCTCCTGCCTTACTCGCAGTGCTCTGGAATCTGGGTTAGCAAAGCCTGCGGGTCCCATTAGGAACAAAGAACACGGGAAGGGCTGCGACAGGCGAGGATGGAGAGAGGGAAGAGCTGCAGCACACGCTCCAGCGGCCCCAGCAGCTTGGGAAGAAGGTGACAGCAGGCTCCGAGTGCTTAACGAGCACAGCCCAGCTGCCAAGGCACGGGCGCTGGCAGCACAGCTTTTCTACCTGGAGATGGTGGCTAAAAGGCTGGCATTCAGGAAACGGGAATAATACCAACTGTAAACATTGAGGTTTTCTATTAAAACACTCAAAAATCAAGTTCACGGCGCTGTACACCGCCCACGTTCAGCGAAAGGGAGGAAACAAAGACACTCCTGTCTCTCTGTGTGAATTTCTAATGGAGAGCTCAGCTCCCTTTCAGCAGGAAATCTGCTCGTGGAATGGCACCGGGGCTGAGGGAGCAGAGCACGGCTCATCCATAATGCAGGAACACCCACTGCGCCGGAGCCTGTCAGGAAGGACAGCACTTCTCAATATGAACAACAGTACTCTGGGAGGCGGATGGTTAAAAATATATACCCTATGCCTGTGCCACTATAAATTATTGACTGTACAGGGAGCTGGAAAAAAGGATTCAGTGCCATTAATAATTTATTTTCTAATCCAAACGAAGATGGAATTTTATGCACCACTTATTACCAGCGCCACAACTGGAAAAACTCACTGCACTTCCCACTATCTGAAACCAGAACTGCCTTTCCATTTTCAAAAGTTTTTTTGAAGTTTCTCCTTTAGCTTGAGATATACAGTCAAAGCCTTCCCTTGAGAGAGCATCTGGTCACTCCTGAATATTTAGTAGGAATTAAGGATACAGAGATGTATCTCTGCTTTAAAGCAGAGTTTCCAGGCACAGCACGACAGCTCTGCAAGGAGGAATCCCTCTCTTCCCTCCCAGCCTCATGCACACAGACATGTATCACACTGCCAGGCAGCTCTGCCGGTTTGAGAATACAAATTTGGAGTGGCATTGAAAGATTTAGCATCAACTGCAAAGTACCAGGTACAGGTGGATCCTTCAGGCACGACACTGCCTGGCTGGAACACCTGAGGGAGGTGGACCAGACCACAGTGGTGCTGGAAAGCTACAGGGTAACAGAGCCCTGTCTGTCCTGAAGACAGAAATTCAGAGAAAGATTCTCCTTTTTAACACTTACCTCTAAAGAAAACCAGCCTTGTTCCACCTGGTGAAGAACAGCAGGAAAAAAAAGACCACAATTTAATCAGCCCCCTCCCAGACAGGAGATGAGTCCAGGACTGCACACACAGGCAGGAGGAACACATTCCATCAAACCATTTTAGGTCAGGAAATGCTCCATCACACCTGATATTTGATATAAAATGAGAATACACTGATCTGTGTGTTCAGGGACAATTCCAAAGTGATGAAATGAATCCTCTCTGCATATTCCCTGAAGTTTAGGTAAGCAATGATTGTCAAGGGGAGAAAGAACCAAGCACCTTGCTTAGAATTCTAATTTATTATTAAATTACATATCAAAGCCTTTTTATTTTTTAATACATACAGAGAATGCACAATAGGTGAGAACAAAAATAATTACAGTTACAATAGAAGTTTCAAGAACGCATATGAAAAGAAAAAAAAAATCAGAAAGTGCAATCAGAAACTCATTTACAAGGTCTGGGATGCTTTGTGAGAAAGGCCTTTGTTTTGGGTGTAGCGTGTTTATTTAACTGCTTTCCTCACTCAGTGCCACACAGACCAACAGCTGCTTCTGTACTCAGAACTAAAACATCACCACTGGTTCAAATGTGCAGTGACAGGAGAGGTGCAGGGCACAGAGGGGACTCACAGATATCACCTAGGACATGGCTCAGTTTGTATCTCAGTGCAGTTTCCTGTCCTGCACATTTCATAATCCAATTTTGTTATAAGGAGTTTCAGAATCACTTCCTCCTTCAGCACTGACAGCTGTTACCTCTCCTTCCGGTCTCAAATGAAAGCTTTGGGACAAAACCAGTAAAAATAGGAAAAGGTTATGCCTCAAGTGATCTTGGGAAACAAGTTGCTACGTTTAGAGAGTTAAAACTCTCATTTAGTCACGACTAAATGAGCTCCACCATCAGGAGTGGTGGAGCAGCCTCGGCTCTCTGTGCAGCAGTTTTGGGAAAGCAGCACCTCAGGGGACACAGCCCTGGAGAACAAGCTGTGAACAATTCATCTGACACTTTCATAGCTCCTAAAAATCTACTTTTGCTCTTTCATTTTCAACACCCAGCAAGGAACTGACTCTTTGCACACTAACCTTAAGACCACTCAACGAAAGGACTTCTAAAGTACAAATGAAAATTCTAGTTGATTACTCAGTGTCATGAATCCAGCAGGAATTTATACCTCACTTTGATATGCAAAACTCCTGATATCAATACTGGTTAAGAAAAAAATGTTGCCCAGGAAGGGCAAACTCATCTTTCCAGCAGCAGAACAGTGCCTGGTCAAGGTCCTGGCACTGTCCTCGGGAGAAGCCACAGCTGTGGACACAGTTCTGGGTGTTGCCCACATGCCATTGCTCTGCTGCAACAACCACAGAATGAAGATCAAATAAACAGGTAAAAAATAGTCTAAAGAACAGGGATAAAAATATTCCCACCCGTGTGAAGTGTGGCATCAACGTTACCAACAGGATCCTTTGTGTTCCAGTGCCTGGCCAGGTTTGAAGAAGCTGCTTATCTGGTAGGAAGAATGAAGCAGAAGTTTAAAAAGTGTCTTTGTGTGTGTGTGAAATGTGCCCTGCAGAAGTATCATGGGTTTTCCCCCTTCATTTCAGTGCTCAGCAATGATTTTCTTAGCACAGTTCTGTTTGGCTGAGTTAGGAAACTGCCACTTTGGCAGGAATTGCAGGAATGAGAATTCTTTAACCACATCTTTTTTCCTCAGTGCAGGAAGAACCACACAGAATGAAAAACTCAGAGAACACATTTAGCAACAGGAGACACACAAACCTGTATTTTGGGATTTGAGGCGGAATACTACAATCCATTGTGTTCATTTTCCAGTCCATTGTTCTGACCACAGCTCCAGGTTGTTGGAGATGAGTTATGAGGCCAATTCTCCTGATTTTGGAAGCCTTTCCCTGGGCCAGATGCAAACACACCCCTCCAGGGAGCACAGCACAACACTCACCCTGCCAAATGATGATGAAGGGAAAACTACAAAGATTAATAACTGTATTTTTCAACACAAAACTGACTCAAAACCAGCACAAACAAAAACCATGGAGGGGCTGCCAACACCGAAACCATTTCCAGTAAAGCTTTATCAGAGATAATTCAGCATATTTCCATTATTTTATACTAAAATAGATCAGTTCCTCCATAACATTTTCATAACATGAAAAATCAATTATGTTTACATATTTATTATAATCTACATTTTTTCCATAGCAGCTTTTTCACAATAAGATTAAATATATGCACCAAATAATCAGTTAAGTCCAATAAAAAGACTTGTTATAAGATTAAATAAATGAATTTATTTATGGTACTGTAGATCTTATATTGCCAACTATAGAGCAACCAAATCCTACAAATCCTAAACAGATGCACAAGTGCTGATCAGGGTCCCTTAGGGTGGAGGAGGAATCAAAGAAAAGGCAACAGGGAGAAGAAGTTTGATCTCCCAACACACAGATCCATTAATAACCCTCCTTTATCCATCAAGCTTTTTCATAAGCCCCCTTAATAAACACTTCATCTCCAAATGGGAACGTTCCCAAATCAACCAAATAATCACCCTTTATTTAAAATACAAGCCCCACAGTTTTACATGTATTAATTCCAAATGCTTCCAAATCCCAATGGCAGGATGGCTGATTAGAAGCCTTTGTCGACTTTTTAACACAGGGTTATTAAGTCTGCAAAGAAGCCTTTAAATCCAGACATTTGGGTGTAACAGTGTGGGTTTGCACACTACACAGGCACAAGTCTCTACTCCCTCCAACTCACAGACACTATAAAATGAAGTAAAAACTTGTGCCTGTCCCGCTGGACTCTGTTCCAGAGGAGAACCTGGGGACTGTGTGACCTTTGTGGGTGATGGAATACATGGAATCTGTTAGGAGCACTGTAAGTGGATTGTGAAAAGAGTTAATCAAGTTCTTAGAAAGGTATTTCAGTGCCAAGGCTTGAATTTATTGGGTTATGATATGACAGATGGAAAAGTGCTGTTGAAAGAGCAGAAAATCCGTAATCTGGGAAGCTGCAGTATCAAAGCCACTGCAGATGTCAGCTTTATTTAGAGACAAACATAACAGTGTTCTTTTTGCTTGTCTGGACCAAAAAAAGGTGTTTTTTCCCCCCAGATAATGGTAAATAATACTTGTTTCACTATTCATACATTCAGCTCTTTGCTAGGAGGAGTTATGTCCAAAACCTTTGCTCACAGACACCTTTGCCTCAGCTATAACCATCATCATTTTCATTTCTAATGGACAGTTTAGATCATATCCTTCTTACTGCACTATCAGAATAACTTTACCTAAACTACAGTATAGACTCTGTAAACTGCTTATCGTGTCTTTATAAAGATCTTTATGATGCCAGGCAAAATCAAAGTATTTGCACCCAAAAGATTCCTTTAGGTGAACTCATGTTTGGTCACTTTTCAGACGACTGAACACTTGAGTAAACAGCTGCTGGGACACCGTGCTCCCTTTTTACACAGAGGGACTTTTGTCAGTCCCTTTAAAGCCACAAGAAATCTTATGATCTCCCTCAGAGGGTACTTTATTCATATTCTGTGCAAAAAGTGAACAGAAAACCCCCCCCCCCTTTTTTTTTTCTGTTAACTTCGAGGACTTTGTGTGAAGCACGGTTTTCACAGCACAAATTATGCAGAAATAACTAGAATCTCAACCAGGAGTTAAAAAGAATTACAGAACATGTATTTAGTAGTAAAGCAACCTGAAAGCTTAAAGCTGCAATATTCATCTCTCAGGGTGAAACTCAGTACTGGGCTGGGATTAGAGGGAAAAGCCTTCCTACTGAGCTTCCACCCAAGCCACACTTAATCCTTTCCCACTCCCCAGCACTGCTGAGCACTGGAACTGTTCCCCCAGTTCTGGTTAAACATCCCATGGGCACTTACCTTGCAGTGAGAAAGGGAATTAAAGACAAACAAATCCCACCAAATTTAACCCAAAGGAAGGTGAACGGCAGGGGAGGAGAAACACTGCAGCTTCAGCCCAAGCCCAGTGCCACAGTCTACCATCAGAAGCTCCAGACATCATGCTGACAGCCCCAGCCACGAGCAGGCTGTGGAAGTCTGACGCTTCCCCCACTCACTTTTCCTTGGCTGGGAGGAGGGAAGGTGGTGATGAGTTTTAGCAGAGTCCAGGGGGGGAAACATCCATCAATGGAAAGCGTACAGCAGCAGTAGGATGGTGCAGACGCCAATCACGCCGCCCAGAATGAGGGAATCCCGTCGTTTCCGGAGGTTGATCCTTTGGATTAGGCTGTTCACTGCTGGAAAACGGTCTTGGAGGGGTCTGAGTCAAGGTCATAGCAGCAAACAGGAATTCACTAAGCAGCCCCAAAGCCTGGATGGGGAAATGCCAACACTGCAACTACTCCCAAGCTGGGGAAGGCAGGAGCAGTAAAACCTGATGGATAGGGAGCAGGATTACAACTGCACTTCACTGCTTACAGACCAGCAGAGAAAAGGGAACAGCCCAGAGCTCAGAATTCACCACCTGATCACCCCAATTACCAGCATTTTAATCTCCAGTATGTGAGGCTTAGTTACTTTTACTAATTGTGTTTAAATGAGAATGAAAAAAAAATAAAAATGGGGCGGTTATATAAAACATCTGTGGAATTTCTTCAGTGGGATCCTGTTCCTGGTGAAGGAAAATGCCAACCAAAGGCATTTGAGTGAGAAAATCCTGCAGGTTGCATGACCCACACGCTGTGCAAGCTCTGTAAAATCATGACGGTGTAAATCTATCTTTTAATGTACAAAATACAACTGCCAACAAGACCATCAGCTTCAGAGCTTCATGTCTTTGGAATCAGGAATCTTTTCGAGGCCAAAGCTTATTGAATTTTTTTGGTTGTTCTTGCCAATTGGTAAGAACTGTAATGAAATTTCTGGGTTACCAAGATGCATCTTTCCAGATGTCACGTGTCTGATCAAACAGTGCTGACGTTGTCCATTGACAGAAGGGAAGGAATAAGTGGGAAAACCACAAACCTGCCTGACTTGACAACGTGGCACAATCTTTAGCCCTGAGACAGAAAATGCACGGCAACCAACTAGCCAAAATCTTAATTAACATCTACAAGAGGACAAACAAGAGGACACTCAGGCCCTGACTACTCTTAGCTGCAAACCACAGCAAGCACTGATGAACACCAAGCTTCAGCTTTTTTGAGAGCAAAAAGCAGGACCTGAAATGAAATTATACTCTACAAACACATACAGCAAGGAAGGCCATAAAATGCTGCTGCAGATCTCTACCTGAAAATTAAATTCCGTTCATTTTTATGCAGTGCCCAAATTTGACCAAAACCAGCTTATTCCCCATATTTCCCATTAAGATGCTTCAGTCAGCTTACCAGGTGAGACTGATAAAAACCTGGCCTGTTTGTCACTGATGACAGGACAGGTTCTACAGCCACTGACACTGCTGATCTCCCAAATGAGAGAGTGAAAAATTGTACCATAACTCTTCTTCTGCACCAGCAGCACCAATTTTTAGGAAAAAGGATACTTGCCAAGGTATTCATCTTGCTATGTATTGACTTCAACATCCCTCTCTGCGAAGTCATATTTTCTTTCGTTGCCATGGCAATGCTGGGGAAAGAAAGAGGATCAAGTTGTTGGTGCTAAGAATAATCCACAGCTCACGCAAGAGCAGAACAAGCAGGCAACGCTTCTTCAGAGGACAATGAATGGGGTGAAGCAACATGAATGAAACCACAATTTTTCCATTAATCTCTATCCTTCGCAGTTAAACGATTTCAGTTTTATGTAAGCTGTTAACAGTGGGAAACGCTGAGATTTCTTGAAACAGGCAGGGTTTGACTTTGCTCCTCCAGCCCCAATGAAAACTGGTATCACCCTATAAGCAACATAAGAATTATGCTCTTGTGGCTTAAGCTTTAAATTTAGAAGTTTGTTTCATCCCAAATGATGCTTCCATCACAGCACAGATAAAATCAATTTCTGAGACCTGGTCCTAATTAAGAATATCCCCCATGGTATATAAGTTTTCATTTTCTTTGTTTCTTTGGACTAATGCATGTCCAAGCTGTATTTTTTTATACAAATATAAAGAATACAATACAGGCGAACATAAAACAGAATTTCCCACTTCAAATTCAGTATGTTTTGGAGGTCAGGAAAAAAGCAACTCTGCTCTTGAAAACAAGATATTAAATGGAGATTACAAAGAATTGCTCAGTTGACAAGTTTGGGCTCTGAAGACACAGTGCCTGAGAAAGAAAAGTATGGCAAATGCTGCTCTCCTTACTGGCATGTGTTTCAAAAACACATAAAGCAGGACATAAATACAACAAGGCTGCATAATAACTCAGAAAAGTCACCTCTGCTGCTGTTGACTTCATCTACAGGAATAACAATGATTAAAACAAGTTCTTGGACGAGTTTGTGAGCCTTAAATATGGAGGGGAAATGTTCTGGAGGAGTAAAAGTTAAGTGGAACCATACAACAGATAAATACAAGAAAAGGAAACTAAAGCTGTCATTTCAGAGATAGGATAATGTGAAATGCTGCTTTTAAGTGATACAAACATACAATTTTTCAATACAGGTATTTTAGTCCTCTAAAGTAAAAGGCAACAAACTCACAAAACCACTACAAGTTTGCTGTTAAGAAGAGAACTCAGGGAATTTTGAATTACTAAGAATCAAGTTAGAAAAAAAAAATTATTTTCTATCTGCACACAGAAAGGTTCAGTAACCTGCAGATTCCAATCTCCCTCCCCCACACTGACTTATGTCCAGATGAGGTTTTAATAGAGTGTCTCTCAAAGCACTCCTGAATTAAGCCCCATACTTCTATAAGATGCATCCAATGACTCATTAAAACATCCATTCATTTACAGAAGTGAAAACACAAGATGAGTGCCAATATATAAAGTGCTCCTGAGCCACCTCCAAAATGCCTCTAGAAATAATTATTCACAGAACACAAGGTTCCTGCTTTAACATCTGGGGAGTGAAACTGCCCATTTCATATAAAAAGGCAGGATGTAAAGGGTTAAGAGATTGAAACCACCTTCATTTCTTTTATCCAGTATTTTCAAGAATTTAGCTTGAAGGGCTGGGTTTTACTGGAGAACTCTGAAGGAAAAAAACTGGGTTAATTACCATTTTTAATATGATACGGTCTAGTAATGAAATGTAATTGTGATATTCATGAACAAGAGTTTAACTGGATTCCAGCTACTATTAAAAAATCAAAATTCAAGCAAAAAGCAATGTTGTTCATGTATAATTTGATTATTCAAACCTTGAGCTGGTTTAGATCTGTAAAGGAGATTATTAAATTTAAGAAGCAGAAGAAAACAGAGTTCCTGGGGACCGGTCCAGCACTTGATCTTGTATCTTGAGCACTGCAGCTTCCTCATATCCTTCATCAGATGGTTTTGGTTTCATTCCCATCCCTGACATATGTTCATTGACTTGCTGTTGCCATTGCCTCACTGACAAATGCATATTTTAAAAAATTAATCACATTCTTCCCATTCACAATATTGGCCCCATTTAGTCACTCCCCACCACAACCTCCCCACATCACCACGACCTGGTTCTGATGTCCTGGAACTCGTGCGTGACGTTTACGATAAAAAGATGAAACGTTTCTTACTGGAATCGAGATGACCCCGATTTAACATTTTGCTTGGAAACCAGCAGGAACTATGCTCAGTGCTGCACTGGCTGGAACTACCAGAGCTGGGTGTAAACCAAGTTTCTAAAACCAGATGGTATTTGGCCTGCTCTCTATATTTAATATTAAAACCCTGCTCAAGTACAACGCTCAGCATTGCTGCACTACTGGAGAGATCTCTCCTAGCTAAGTCCAAGGTCACAGCCATAAAACACCCACCTATCTCTTCCCCAGATCAGCAGGAGTATCTCAAACTCCTGTGCTTGGAGCCGTATTTCCCTCAAAATTTCTCCCACATTCCAAGTTTGCCCTTGATTGTTCAGCAGTGCCGTGGGTATGGGAGCGGCCAAATTTCCCTCCAAAGCAAACCTAACTGCTATTTGTACTTAGTTTGCTGTTTTCACTGGCATAAAAACCCCAGGGTAATAAATACTTCCAGGCATTATCCCAGTTGGACAAGTCTAACAGCAGAGATACACTTTTGAATGCTGCCTGACTTGGAAGCAAAGAGTTTTGACTGAAATGAATGTTTAAGCTGTTGCTATTTCACCCCGCACTGCAGCCACATCCATCCAATGTCACCGAGGGAAATGTACCAAAAAATCAGCTCCTGGCTTCACCCATTGAGATACATCAGTCAAATCTACACTGCTGGAGAACTAAAACAAAACTCTAAAGAAAGAAATTGTTTTATTAAAAATCAAATAATTCACGTATTAGTGGAACTTCTGCTTCATTTTGCATGCCATGAATCATACTTGCTCATTGAAATTCATGACAAGGTCTATGATTAAGGGAATGGACTCTGTGACTGTGCATAGAAATGAAAGCTCTAGGTTTAAATCGGTAAAAATTCTGATTACATCACTCATTCTTTGTTTGGAGATACACTTCTATATTTGTATCTCTAAATATACACATATGTGCGTGTACCAATGTATACCTACACACAGAACCCTGCAAATTACTTTAAAGAGTATTGTTTCTTTTGATGAAGCCTTGGATGAAAACAGAAGAAACATTTCCCCAGAACTGCAAGTGATTTTGCCTGGACACTCTGGCAGGGTGTTGTGAAATGAGAGAACTCTCAAAACGTAGCTCATGCCTTTCCATTCTGAAAAGTCAACATTTAATGCAGCTGAGTTTTTCCCTTTTATTAAATCCTAATTGCTACCTAAAGAAATAGCCCGAATACATAAGGAGATGATTTTTTAAAAATTAAATCTATGGCTTTGGTCTGGCTTCAGTCCAATCTGTCAATACACAAACACTGACAGATCAGGCCTCAGAAACAGAGCTACAATAAAATCCTAAGAAACTTGTCACACAGTACAGGCAAAACTATAAAAAATATTCCAACTGAGCCAACATAAAAACAAACGTTGTTGGAAAACAAGAAATAAATGGTTTGCTATTTTGGAGAAGTGATAATGTTTGAAAATGAAAACCTGAGAACTCCAAACATATTAAGCAAAATCTCTGCTTATATTTAAATCTGGCCAAGAGAAGTGAACGCTGTTCCAAAAGAACTGCAGTACAAAGTATCACATCCCACTCGCTTCTGGAGAGAAATATGCTGCAGTAAGAGCCCATGGCACGTAATTCATTTAAAAATTGATTAAAAGTTTAGTAATAACGACACATCTGGAGTGACAGCCCTGCTCACTGCTTTAGTTACTTAATCATTTCAGCTTAGGTGCCCATTTATTCCCTGGCACGGATGTTTGCTCCGTGGAGGACCATGCAGAGGAAGAGTCAGACTCCTCAGTTCTCTTCCTGACAGAAAATCAGAGCAAGGGGCTCACAATTAGTGGCTGTAGCTCGTTAACAAAAGCCTCTGCATGCACAAAAATATGCTTTCCAGTGTTTAGAATCACTACAAAGTAACAACCCCTAAGGAAATAAAAGTGTGAAGTGTGAAGGAAATAAAACGTGATTTCCTGACTTGCTTAATTAAAAAATGAGTAATGAACTGCAGCAGATGTAAACCTGGAAGACAGAGCAGTAGCCAGAATAAGCTAATTACATCTCAAGGAATCTGTCCTCAAACAGCTTCTCCAGCACAATTCCCTCTTTCATTTGGGTTACAATAGATAAAGCAATTGATCAGCTGGGTACACTTCCATCTGGTAAATTCACTTTGAAGGCAGCAGGATTTACCATCAATTAATGTCACACCCAAACACTCACCATTACCGGGGACCACAAGAAAAAAGAGTTCAAGAAAAAATTCATCCTGGTTTCAACTGAGGCAGAATTTGACTCAGATAAAGATGGAATTATATTTCATACTCCATGTAGTTACTAAACCAGCCCTTTTTGTACCAAAAACCAGTAGAACATTTTTGGCAACAACTCAAGCAAGAATTTACTACAGATAACAAATGGTGCAAGGTTTGAGCTCTGAGCTCCTCTGATGACACAGAATCAAGAAGGCAGGCCAATGACATAATTACAAGTAATTACAAGTAATTTTGCAGGATATTAAGAGTAATAAATCACCATATGCTGTTTAATGCTCTCCTTACTTGGAATGGCAGCCAAGAAGAAATTTACCAAACACTGAGCATTTCTGAGATGGAAAAATAGGGCTACAAGCATGTAGGCAATAAAGGAGAGGTTTTCAGTGAGGAAAGGACTAGAACCCCTGGGCTAAGTCTGACAAATATTTCTGCTGTGGTGAAACTGTAGCCACATTTTCAGGTATTATTGCACTGACCACTTCTGGTTCATCACTGCACATTGATGTGGTTTAACACATTCTTGCTCCATGTTAATTATCCTGAGCCCACTTGTGTGTACTTAAGCCAGCCAGCACTAATGGACACAGCCTTGCTGCAACTCTAATTACCCTTCGTGCACTGTCTGAAAGCATATCTTGCTTTCTTTCTTTCTTCCTTTTTGTTTTAGTTTAGTTTTGTTTTAAAGCAATAATCTAAAATTTAAAACCATTAAATCAGGCATTATTATAATTTGAGTTACTGGTTTGCAAAAGGTTGGCTTGGGAAGGGCACAGATAATAAAAGTAATTTATGATGCTGCGGTTCTAAAATGCCTAAATTAGTAAGAGAAGGTACCACTCAAGTATTCAAACAATATAAAAACCCCAAAAGATAAATAAATATACAACAGCAATAACCTCTCAAGCAGTTGTGGTAAAAGCCCTTAGCTATATCAGCTGCACACTGGGTGCTGAATATTCTGAATACATTGAAAGATTATAGAAAATCAGGTTTTAGATGAGTGTCACTGTGAGAAGAAACATCTTGACTAGTGGAATAGCCCTCAACAGCTCAGCCTGAGATTCACTCGGCTCCAAAGGTGATTCATCTTTGAAGAGAAACCCAAATTTTTTAAGCTAGGGTGAATATAATATTTAAACAACATTTTATGTCAATATTGAACAGAAAAAAACCAAATCAAACCCACCAGCAATTCACAGTACTAGTGCCAAGGAGCTGGAAACAATACAGTTATTGTATAAATATAGTGACTGATATATTTAGACACAATTTAATGGAAAGGCTGATTGTGTGGAAAATAATGAAAATTTTTACATTCATCCCTACCTTATTGTTTCTTCTATCAGTCGATCTGAGCTGAAAGCCAAAAGAAAAAAAACCAAGTTAAAAACAGTAACAAGCACTAAGTACTACTTTAGATCACTAATCAATGATCCCCATCATCATATTAATAAATTTGCCCTTAGAATGGTTTATTTCTGGATGTTGTCACATTTTGCTACTACATAGGTTTGGTTTATATAGACTTTGGAGAAGATGCACTGGAGTATCCTCTGGAGCAGCATTTCCTAAGTGTAGCAGCTGCTCAGGAGAACACATAAAGCACTGAGAAGACAGAAAAGGGGAATTGGCACTGTGATTTATGGAGGACTGTTTGGAAAGGAGTATTGGAGAAAGGAGTACCTAATTTTACTGCTTTTTAATCCTGCCCACCCCTTCAAAAAAGTCTTTAGTGATTAAAAAGCTGAGACTTGGGTCCACCTCAGAACCATGCTCAGGGTTAGCTCCCCAAACCATGGTTTATGCTGGCAAATTCCTTCTGTGGCAACACCAGCTGGATGAGAACTGAACTTAGGAGAACACAACACACACCACGTGTCAGAGAAAGCCCTGGCTGACATGTGCCCCCTGCCCTCCCTGCCACACATCGATCCAGTTTCTGTGCAGCATCCCTGGGAAAAGGGCAGCCTAAAGCACAGCACCAGAGAGGACATTTCATTTAAAAACCGGACACGCACCATTAAGGGGAGTAACAAGATCCTCATAGTACTGCAGCTACTTCTCCTTTTCTGTACTCAACTTTCACACAGGGTTTTAATCACTGCTTTGCAGCCAGCTGTGAAATGCCAGGAAAACATCTCTTGTTACAGCAATCAATATCTCCAACGTAACCCTGACATGGAACAGGTCACTTCAGCATTCCCACTTCCCATAGTGCGGCTGCATCCCTACAACTGCTCTGTTCACCCCCCCAGATTCATACAAATTCTTGGAGAATAACTGCAAAAAAATGGAGTTTGCAGTTTGAGGAGGAAATCAACCTGACAGAAGAGTAGTTTTATGTTGTACTGGCTACTGCTTCCAGTATTAAATCAGAATTTATTGCTTCCACCGAAAGGGCATGGCCATCTCCATCTTCCGCCCTCCTCATTCCAAGCGTTTTGCCACTTGGGAAGGGAAGGTACCACCAGCCCCCGGCGCAGCACAGCTCTGCCTCTGACTCAGCCAGAGCTGCCTGATTTGGAACTTTTCTTCTTCCCACAGGAATTCTGGAGATCCCCCCACACCTCCAGCGGGAGGTGCGGCGAAGGAGCGCGCTGGGCAGCGAGCGCACGCGTGCGTAACCTGCTCGGGGAGGGGGAGAGGCAAACAGAATGACTTTATTTGCCTGTAAAGAGGAGTGAAAACACGAAGGTTGCTATTTCCTGGCTTGAAATATAGACACAGAACAGAGCACTAAAAATATTATGCTCAATTTTAAGCTGCCAGGGACTCAAGTGGGGCAGCAAACGGAGATACACTCTTCAAGATTCACATCAGTTGTGAGCACCTTGGTTTAAGCAAATAGAACCAGTTTTATTCACTGTGTGGTGTTTATTACACTGGCACAGAAGAGGAAAACACCGTAGCTGTGTACACTGAATGATGCGAGCAGTCTCACAGCATCTCCCAATGTCCCCAAGGCAGGCAGAACAGAAAAGCAATGCATTGAATATTTCTGTAATCACTGAGTCTCCAAGATACACAATCCAGCTGAGAATGTGCCTTTCATAGATAGTCTCTAACAGACAAGTGTGTTATGTGGGCAGGGCATAATAAGAATAAACTGCAAAACCATTAGAAAACAGCCTGAAAAGCAAGAGCAGTGCACAAGAATGAATCATTTTAGAAAAGGTTCAATTTTTTTTAAAAATTTGTATCAATGAAAAAGTATTAAAAACCCTGCTGGAAACAGGTTACACTTCAAAAAATTCTGTGGAAGGAAGCATTACTGGAACAGCCCTATTGAAAAACCTACCTTAAAAAAATCATTACCAGCTCTTTGTCCATTTAACTGATGAAATTATAGAATTTTTATGTTGATGAACTGAAGACGACAGAGAAGCTGAACACTTTTACAGACCTCAAATGAACTAGGATGTCCTCCAAGGCTTTTAGAGCACCAAAATTAGGCTTGCCAGTTTGCAGCAGAGATACTCACTGCTTTTTATGTTAGAGAAAGCTGTAGTTGGGCAGTTTTATTACTTAGTCATAAACACGAAAAGTTATTTAAAATCTTCAGATTACATTACACTGCATTATTTTTATATGTGTATGTATGTTTATACACACACAAAAATAAACTCTGGAGATGTGGCCACCTGTACAATGATGACAGAAGGTAATAAAAATATATAAACCAGTAATAACCAGTTCTGAGCACCAACACACACAGGCATGAGCTGCAAATGCCAACACAAGGCATCGACGTTTCTCAACTTATGTGGAGTCACCCCAAATATTTAAAAGGACGAGATGCAGGGGAATTTTCTTCAGAATGAAGATGTGTAGGTAAGGGCAGACTAAAGGAAGCACAGATTTATTAACACAACTTCCAGTGTGTTCTTCCCACCCCAAGAAGAACCAGCTCTTGAGAGGATTTGCAAACTCATCTCTCCTTGCAAGGTGAACAAACTCCACAGGAAAGGCCCATGACTTTCATTCCCTGACATTCTGATCAAGGCAGTCGGTGTGAGCAGGAACATTTCAGCGATTCTGATGTGCAGATTTGGATTGCTTGGCAAATACAGATTGTAAAGTTCACTCACAGTGACACCCAAACAGAAGCATCTGTTTCATTCATTTTACAGCTCATAATCATAAAAATAAGTCAGATTTAAGGAAGATCAAGAACACAAAGTACAACAGGGCCCAGAGACGCAAGGGAAGTTTGCAGATCTCTGACTATTAATAACCTGTTCTCCACAAATAGAAGCTGTTCTCACAATTAAAAATAATGTTCGTTTCAATCGTTTGCCAGAATAAAGAAGTAACATTGAACGAGGCAATTGTGCTTAACTTACACATTCAGAACACTACAAAAAGAGGCTCTTAAATCAAAATCTATTGACTTTGTTCTTCTGCTGTCCAAGCACAGACAACAGATCCAGTGGACATTTCCTCATGAATATCCAAGCAAAAGATGGTTCTGGGCATTATTAATCTGACTTGCCATCTGTTTCAATAAGCTCTGCATTTTCACCTGTCCAGACAGACAAAACCATTTAAAAATACTACAGGAAAGAAAGGCTGGAAGATGCTGAGGCAATCACCTCCTGCAAGGAATGGCACAAACCCAACAGCAGCAGCAGCCATGCATATGAAATAACCAGGCCCCCGTGCAACTGCTGTCTGCAGAAGATGCCACAGCTTGTCTTTTAAATATGCAGACAGGTAAATTAATCTGAAGGAGAAATTAAGTGAAATATGCCTCTAAGATAGAAAAGAGTCCTGCCCATCACATAAGGCTTTCACAACTAAAAGAAAGCGTTTTATGTTGTTTTTAAGGTAAATCTCTGTGTCTGTATTTAAACAAAATTCATTAATATAGATGAATACTTGGCTGAGGACTGGGTTTCTCCCATATCCACAGATTTTGCTGCTGATACCCAAACCAAGCACTCATCAGAGGAACAAGGCAGAACAGTAAAACTCATCTGCACACAACTCATCTCACAACACGCTTTAAAGCCTTCAGATGAAATTAAGGGCAATATTATCACCTAGAATAATTTAAAAGGAATAGGGACAGCCCTGTAGAATAAACTAATATAGCACCTGATATATTTTCTTCCTTTCGTAAAGAATAACTACAGAAATAATAATTTTTACTTTGTTCTTTCTCTAACTGCAAGATAAATCACTAAGTCTCTGCTCTCTCAAACTGCCTCCAATAAATCTTTCATATTTTCACAGTCTTGGATCACCAATGTGGTGATTGAAGCTCAGTGTGGAGCTTCCAGGAATGCAAATCCTGCAAAATATACTCTAATACAAATATACAGGTTATGATGAGGCAAATCTGACTTACACACTCAGTTATTTCCATCATTGTAATAACAGAATAATAATGAAAAAACCACTGTGCACAAAAAAACGCAGCTCCAACTCATTTTTTCTGCTTGCCATCAACATTCCTTATAATATTAAAAATTCATAAGATCATTAAGCTCTTTAAAAACTTAAGTAGAAGAATTTAAAGCAGAACACTTTTTCTTTTTGCCCTGTGATAACAACATATTCCAGATTTTATAAGGCTTGTCCCAAGTTTGATTCAATTTAGTTCCAAAGTGGCTAAAAAAGACAAAAACTGGTGTAGAAGTCTATTCATTGACTAAGACCAATATATTTGACTATGAAGCACACATCTTCCACTTCCAGCATGAGAAAAGCTGGCTGGCCAAAAACAAAGACATGAGGCAGAATAGGCATTTTCAGGGATGAACAGTTTCCCCACAGAAACCACTCTGAAAGCAAAGAAAGGTTCAAATGCTGACCCAAACTGCTGCTCTCTTTTGTGGGTTTTCTTTGAGTGTTAATTCAAGCACAAATCTGGATGCTAAGGAAATGCAATTTTGTCACACTGTCTGTTGCAGAAGGCACCAATCAAACACAAAACCCAGCACAAACATGAGCATTCATCAATGTATAAATTTGCTCAACATCATCACACCTACAAACTCTGAACACCTAAGTAAGCTTATTTCTGCAGATTACTGTATAGGGGAGTCTGATGCTCAGAAATCACTTTCAATAAGAATGAGGAATAGTTGCAAAATTGGAGAAGAAAAAAGCACAATACCATGTTGCTTTTAATCAATGCAAGCAAGTTGTTAAATCTAGAATGAAAGGCAGTAGAACAGAATCCATTGCTCTAGGCAAGAGTAAACCAACATTGTCTGGTGCTGAATTTCTTTCCAGATGGAAAGAAACCGTACATGAGGAAAAGAAAATACACAGAAGTCATCCCTTTCACTGCAGGGAAGAATCTGCCAAAGGATTTCCAGTAAAATAATCTGGTGAAACCTACTCCCTCCAACTGCAATCCTGGAACAAAATTCAGCTATAAATTCGACCTCTAGCTACATCACTAAGTAAATACCTCAACAGCTCATCAATTCCAGCAACTTGGATTTTAGATACACTAAGAAAAGCACTTTGTTTGCAGCCAACACCTGTAAACACAACTACATGTGCAACATAACCAATAAAAAGATTAGTAGTTCTAACTCAGTTTAAAGGAGACAAACAAGTACCAAGGGATTTTCTCCCTTTGCAGGGAGATCTCTGAGAGCAGGGATCCACCTTCACAGGTCTGAGAACACCAACAGCTGTTTCTCCTGGATTTCCAAAGGGTATAGCCTGCACCTCCACTGAACTGCACAGAGTTGTCTGGGAATTATCAACAGAGTGGAAGAGGAGCTGGCCAAGAAAGCTCTTTGGCATGCAGACGACTGGGAAAGTGCCTGAGAGCCCCAAGAGGGTGAGCAGCAGCAATACTTCTTCCTTTAAAGCAAATCTATAAGGGAATAAGAGCCTTCTCAATAAGCTGCAGCATTCAGTTTACCCAAAGAACGAAGGTAAAAACTTAAAAAATGAGAACAGCTCCTACTGTCTACATGAAGTGCAGCAGCTGGTTGAGCACAAACCCAGTGCCAGGATGGCACCACATAATGAGGCCTCGATTAATGCTTGGGAAAGTTCCTGGAGAGATTGACCCTCCCATATAATTGCTCCATCTCACCCATAGGAACGAAGTGAAATGAACTGAGGAGGGCAGGCCTTACTGTAAGTCATTATCAGCAACCACAACTGTCAGAACAATTCCAGTAACTTCCTAATGGACTCTATCGGCATTTCCTCAAATTTTACATCTGCACGCACTGCCAGCAGTCAGTGGCACGGCTGCCTGCGTTATTCCCGCTGGTTTAAAACGTGGAATTTAGGTGGGACCTTTTCCTAAAGGGAAAAACCCTCAAAACCAAGCAGCACAAGGCTCTGATATCTGACACTGACCTGACTAAAACCGAGCTCTCCCAGGATAACCTGTCACGGCTGATTTGTTGGGCGCACACAGACGTGAGATGCTCAGCTTACAACAAACACAAGCTGTTTGTAATCTGTGCTGTAACAAAATAGATTGTATCACTTTTCTAGCTCAGTGTTTTTTGACTACAGCTTGGCAAAGCTAAAGAACTATTTCACTACTCACACACTCCTAAGTAACTGGGAGAACACAAGGGGGAATGTTTTCTAGAAGAGCCTGATAACATAAACAACTTCATAATTAATATCTTTTTAATTTCCAGTCAAGCTAACACAGAAATGAAGTGAGAAGTATCCCTAGGATGACAACCCCACTTTAATATAGTATGAAAACCTAAAACCCACACTGACAGACACGTGCTCTGCTCCCTAACTGCATTTTCACCTGCTGTGGTTTTGAGGGTTTTTTGGGAGAAGCTCTGTGGCTTTCATCAAGGATTTGGCCGAGGTACTTGATTTACAACTCTCTACCTGCCTGTTAATTAAGTTTCAGAAAATTATTCTTAAAGCTCCATAGTTAACTCTGCAACATAACAAACACTTGTGGTTCAAAATGTAAAGTGCACATTACATTTAAACCACGCACAAGCCAAATTCAGGATGCAATTCATTAATGGGTAAAGATCGCAGCATTCTTCTTCTGACCCAATTTCCCAGCGTTCTTAGGGCTTTTTATCTGAGACTGAACAAGATGCATTCTTCCAGAAGTGCAACCATACTTGATGTAAACAAGTCTCTCAAGTGAGAGGAAAACACTCTGCATCCTTCAAATCACAACAGAACTAAGGTCCTTGAGAAGTTCTAAACAGAACTCTATTATTAGGCTAAAATAAGGATGCTTTAAGGGGAATTTGGATCTAGTTCTGCTTAGGATCGTGGATTTGATAGAACACGAAGATATCTGCACAGCAACCATTCAGCAGCCAAGAATGAGGAGAACCTAATTCTGATGCATTAGGAGAGGCAGAAATTAAATAAAACTCAAGAATGACATTTATGCAGTAGTGTGGTAACTTTCCAGAGATACACTCTGTATATGAGAAAATGGAAATAATCACTATTTAACATACCCATGCACATCAAATTGAGTTCAACAGCTTGTTTTTACTGGAGGATCCAATAGCAAATAATGAACAAGCACTTCTGGCCCTAAAGAATAATGAAGTGCACAGCCACACTGACAAAAAAACGACATACTGCATTAGAATAATAAAAGTGATCCTCAGATTGCACAAAAGGAATTCTATAAAACTCCACAATTGTTGACTCTGTTGAAAAGCTGCACCTGCTTTTCAAAACCAACCCATGCAGGATGGATTTCAGCACTCATGAAAGCCCTAATTTCAATACAGACCTTGGAGGGGGGAAGCTGTCCTAGTTAAGAAACAGTGTTGAAAGGAAAGCTAAAAACAAATAAAACATGCATCACCGACTTGTTTATTTCTGAAAGGAGCAAGAAACTTCAGAAGAAACCACAGAGCCCTGAAGTTTGAAGTGTGGCTTTATATCCTTCCCGTCCCCCAATAAGAACAAAGTGCTGTTTCTAAGGGGAAGCCCAGAATCGAGAACCAGAGCAGACTTTTTTCCCATGATACATTCAGGTAATCTTTCACTCTGTGAGGGTTTGCTCTTCAGCTTCTGCAGACATTCATAAAGACCTACAAGAGTTTCCATAGCCACTTTCCCTGGGGTACATGGAATTCCATCCATAAACCTTCACTTTTTATAAAGGTGAAAAGCAAACAATGAGCTTGAAGCTCTTAATGCTCAATGTGTGGCTGCATCCTTTGTCACCCAGATAATTCAGTTTTGTACTGGAAGTTACAAAGGAAATTCCCAAATTAAGTTTTGTGCTGTCTGTGGTGGGTTTGATGCTTTTTTTTTCATTTGGTATCCCCATCACTTTAGACATATTGAGGTATAAAAATGTCACAACAGTCATCAGTGTCAGGCAAATTATTGATTACAGTAGTGTTAAAGCAATCCAACTATCAGCAAAGCATGCAAATAAACATTGAAACATAGAATCTTTGGTTTAGTAGTTTGGGGTAGGGTTTTTTTAAGTCCTAAACAGGAAGATTAAAAGAAATAGTTGATTTTACCTTAATGAAACTCAAGCTATTTTTAGAGGAAAAAAACCTCTTAAATCCTGAATTGCTTGGCTGATTTTCATGATCTTTTATTAAGTTATTTATAAATAATAATAACAATAATACCCAAGAGAGCATCTTCCCTCATTGCCTGGAAGCTTTGAACCTCCCCAAATTCTCATTAAACTACTTCAATAACTTGCTCATACAGTCATATAATTACACACAGTGAAGCTTCTCCTTTTCCAGGAGACAGGAACGGTCTCCCTCTCTGAACAGTATTTACTATTAAAATAAGAAAACAGCAAATTATTCTCAGCCTGGTGCTGCAGTTGAGTATATGATGTGCCCAAGTGTCATATTCAGTCTGGGACTGTTACAGGAGAAGCTGATCCAGCCACTTCCAGAGTGGCCTTGCATCCCTCTGCCACGAGTCTTCAGGAGACAGAGGTTCTGCCAGCAGCCTTGGCAACCCCAGGCAGAGATAAGGCTAAAGGAAAGAATCACTGATGCAATCAAAAAAATTCTGCAGCAATAGGAGACAGAGCAGCAAGACAGACTAGAATTTTATTTTGAAACAGGATTACAGGAGAAGCTGTTGTGCATCCTTAAGTGAGCCTTTGCAACACCAAAAATCCTCCTTTGCTCAAATCCCTTCTTTGAAAACCATTTTCTTTGTGCTGCTGCTCAGACAGAGCACACAGCCCTGCCCCAGAAGTCTGAGTTGCTCAGTGGTTAAGGCAGTAAGGTGATAACCACAGCCATCCTGGCACTGGCACACACTTTTAATGCAGCATTTCTCAAACTTCCTTATTCCAGAAACAAAGAAACCAAGCCAGTGGTGTTTGGGAAAACAGTGGCACACCGTTGCCAGAGCTCTTGCAATTAATGGCCAGCAGAGAGACCCAGATTCCCCAATCCCTCCTCGCACTGTAACTTCCACTTCAATGGGCTAAGTGCTGCAGCCCTTCGCCAGCACTGCACAGAAGGTCTGCACCCAAAGAGCACCAGAACCAGTGCAAACCCTCCAAACCAGCGCCATGGAGGGCTCCTCTGTCCTCCCAGGGCAGAGCTGTTTGGGTTTTTTTCATAACTGCTACAGAGCAAAGAAGATTATTCATTCCCAAGTGCTGCTTCAGTTAAAATCTGCATTCAAATTAAGAGAATGGAACCACAAGAACGTCGCATTCTGCTCTGACATGAACAAAAAATAAGTTTAATTAAGAGGTAAGTTTGGTAATTAAAAAAATTAAAAAAAAAAAAAGCCCTTACGAGGCCTGACTAAAGTGGAGCTCAGCAGTTCTGAAGCTGCGGAGCAGGCAGGCCAGCAGGAACCCAGGGAAGAGGCTCATCACATTCCTCCCTCCCTGCTGCTTCCCCAGCCACCTTGGGATGGAAAAAGGAATTGGTGAATTAGCTGTTTTTTCCTGCATCCTCTGTTTCCAAGAGAAGATGAAGAAGATGTAGTGGTGAATTGTGTGTCAGCTGGAGCAGTTGCTGCCCAGGCATCTGTGGGTCCTCCCCTGCAACTGGAGGTGATGGGAAGGGAGGCAACAACAGTTCTCTGGTCTTAATCCAACACTGAAGTTCCACTGAAATCCACAGGAACCTGAGCAGCAACAGCACAGTGAGTGGAAATCAGGGCATGCAGAATAGAGAACAGGAACAACAAAAGAAAAAAGTTCTATTAAGGTAGAAAACTGGCAGCTTTTTCCCAAAAGATCAAGTCACCTGTAATCAAAAACCCTTCAAGGCGTCTCTGCATATTGTTGAGCTGATTTCTCTCTGCAAATCAGTGCTGAAGTGAAAATTTGTAAGGAAAGACAAAATTTAGAGGAAAACCAGTCCGTAAGTCACTCCCTCTGTTAAGATCTTCCCCATATCACCAACAAAGTTTGGAAGCAGTTTTCCTGGTGATTATTCTCGACCGAATGTGCCCCTTTCTGCCCAAACAACAGCAGGAAATCTGAAATAGTTCTGCTGATAACAAAATGCCATAACGAAAGTAATGAAAGTATTTAGTACTCCAGAGTACTTCACATACGTGAAGTACTGCACAAACATTAGTTTCTCCTCATCATCTCAGGTATGTATTATTAATTAGCACCATTACACAACTGCTGCAGGTTCCCATTATTTCTTTTGCTCACTTCTCTGATTCCTCTTTTCTCTTTCCCATGCAGCACACGTCCTTCTGATTTGTTTGCTCTCCTCTTTTTCCTCCTTCCAAAAAAGTTTCTTACCCACCTACTCTGGCACCCTGACCCTCTCTGTGCCAGTTTGAAACACTTTAAGACACACAGGGGTGTCTGAACACCTGCAGCAGGTTCATCTCATCTACCTGCATCACTCACACACGAGACTTCAACTAAGAGGACCTTTTTTTTTTAATTTTTACTGGATAGATTCACAGGCTGCATAGCAACACTCAGCAGAAACATGCAGTCACCTGACAATTAAAAACACAGCTAATGATATCTGCACCATACAGGCACCTGCTTCACCACCAGCCACTTCTTTTAGAAAGGGAAAAATGACTAATTTTTGAGTGCTGGAACTGAGTAATAAAGTAATAATCACAATGACAGAATTGGTGTGTTTTCACCTAGTTTTACAAGGAATTCATCATAAGTAATAACATCTTTCACTGCAATCTAAACTTCTGAAGACTTCACCAATTTTTACACGAACTCATCAGTATCACCTGGTATCACTCACCTACAACACAAGGGAAATTTTCACTCACATGCACACACAATATTGCAAATTTAATCAAGCACATTAGTTCCTTCTTTGCTGACTTAGACTATAACTCATCAATAACTGCAGAATTTCTCAGGGCAGACTCTAAGTTGACAGAATCGTTTCCTCTGAGGCAGCACTTTTCAGAGCAGTTTTTAAAATGCTAGGCTAGATCTATTCATCAAAATTGTTTTCTTTAGATGGAAAACAGCATTAGAAGAAAAAGGATGACTTGTCTGGACCCCTGGCCAAAAGCACACAGAGAAGATGAAATACCTTTAGGGAATGGCACAGACCCAAGAAAACAAGATTTCAAAAATGAACAGCAAACATGACCTCTCTAGATTCGGTGTTTCTATCTGCATCTGACATGCCAAAAAATCTGAGGTATTAGGTAAAAATATTAACAGGCCATCAGTAATCAACAAGATCAACCTGCCAACCTTATTTTAATTAACAGGGGTTAATATTTTCTTTAAAAAAATTTATTTCTCCAGCGGTTGGTAAAGCTGTTTTTGAATTCCCTGGGTAGAACTTCAACAGGAAACTGAGTGACTTGGAAACTTCTATCCACAGCCAGAAGAACTTCTAGACAAATCTCCTTTCCCAACAATGAGCTGATTTATAAAATGGACTGAGCAGCAGTGAAGCTTTCAAAGGTAGAAGAACACGACGTGTTTTGTCTCACCCTCCCCGGTGTGGGGTGTGGTGGCGCGGGGCCCCCTGTGCCCCCTGCCCGAAGGCTGCCCCGGCTCCATCGGGATCCCAAGGTGGAAATCCCTGCTCCTGCCAGCAGCACTGACACAGCAGCCAGCCCCACCCTGGGAAAGAGAGGCCAAATGGATCCACGATCCTCATGGCTTAATGGAAAGCCAGGCATAGCCAGGGTTTGCACAGCGCTTTTCGTCATTTGCTGCATGCCTAATGTGTGTTGGAACCTTTTATTCATCAGTATCTTGTACTCACAGATTTTTCATTTCCTCTCCTCTTTTAGGATTACCTACATATATAACATTAAGAGGATCTTCTCTGTGGTGTTCACAATGTGACACAAAAATGAAAGAGGCAGATTTAGGCAAAAAAGCAGAGGAGCTTCCTGTCTCTCCTCTTCCTCCCCAGTGAGATACCCCACAAACAATCCGACCCTGCAGTTTTTTGAAGGGCATTCATGGGAAACACAGCCCAGAGAAAACCCCAGGTTGTGTTTATCCTGTCTCACGTGGTTGTGCATAAAGGAAAAGGCTGACAGAAGAGCCTGGCACTCCACAGTGGGCAGCAGTTCACACATTCTCTTATGAGATCATGCAATAAATATGTAATAGGTCAGAGTACTTAATATCAGAAATTAAACAGGGTCAAGACCAAGTGAATCCTCCAATATCAGGTATGAATACATAATTCCTGTGGTGTTATTACACTGCTTTTTAGAATGTAATAATACACTGTAAACTTTATGTTCCTGTGCCTGTTTTTCAAGCTCTCTTCATAGACTTCACTCCACTGAAAACACTTGGATTTTTACTCCCGTGTCTTTGTGTAAATATATTCGTCATCTACTTCTGTCAATTAGTCTGGCACCAGGATTTATTGCACAACAAATATTCAGCATCATGACTCACACAAAGCTTGTCAGTTTATCCTAGGAGCATGTTTGGTGTAATTTGCCAGCTCCTGGTGATTTCTTGGGACCTTTTCTTAGCTTTTACGGCTTTTTGGCATGAATAGCTCATTAACTGCTTTCTCTGAAGACAAATGTGTTGAAACTCTCTAATAATTTCCTTTGCCAGTATCTTTTTCTGAGCTTACTGATCCTCAATTCAAGAGTTTTGCAAGCTTTGATTTCTTGCCAATGTTGTCTTCTCCTTTACACTGGATTTCTTCACAGTCCTTACAGTTATCTCCACCTTGCAGAGCAGTCTATGATTGGTTTTGGCCCTGTTTACTAAAGATCCCCAACTCACACTTATTTATTGTTTTCCTCAGTGTTGTGGTGGGTTTATTTCAAGTCTTAGCAGTTTCAAATAATCACTCAGATGGTTTTAAACTATTTCTAAAACTGCCTTACTTTTATTTTTCATGCATTTTAATCCTATAAACATACTGCAGACTTTAGCATATTTAGAAGACCAAATAATCAATGCCTCAGTAAAGGTTGGGCTCAAATTCTGAAGACATCTGCCAGACAATGTTTACAAAATGCTGTAAATTTTCCACCCTTAATTTCTGCAAACGTTTCAAAATAATGCACTCAGGGTAATATCAGTTTCTTAGAAGGGTATTTTACAATTCCAGAAACATTTGACCATTTTATTTTGAGATTATGCTTAACAGCAGTCATAATTAAAGCTTTAAATCAGCTAATTTCTAAGTTGTAAGATATTAAAGAAAACTGAGGATGAAGCAGTAGTAAGCCACAACTGAAAAAAAAAGAAGTTTTAATGTCCTGTAAAAGCTTTTTGTGCAGTTCTGGGTATAAGTTTAAATATAAGAAAGCCACAGGTAATTTTTTATTTGCTTGTTTTTTTAAATGCAAGCCTGCCCTCTCGTGTGAGCCTGAGGTTTAGCACAATTACAGGCACAGAGAGAGGCAGGAAGATCAGAGCTGCCTCCTGACTCTCTAAAAACCACAAACCCTTCAGATCTTTGCTCTCACCTGCGCTGTTTTTGCAGAACAAGGGCACACA
Organism: Corvus hawaiiensis; assembly: GCF_020740725.1. Taxonomy (NCBI): domain Eukaryota; kingdom Metazoa; phylum Chordata; class Aves; order Passeriformes; family Corvidae; genus Corvus; species Corvus hawaiiensis. The sequence continues at coordinate 3,879,764 of NC_063232.1, forward strand.
AAGCAGCTACTCACAACTTAATGCCCTCTCTGCGACAGGAATAAGAACAAGGTGCCTTCTATTTTTGCTTGTTATCTGGTAAACTAGAGTCAACTTGTAAATATTTAACTGCATAGGTAATTGTGGAATTAATCTCTTCCATCACCTTTTGTCCACATTCAGTAGAGACAAAAGGAAAAAAGATTTTTCTTTGTCTGACTGGCAAAACAAAAAAGGAGAGGGAAACCCAGCCAAATCATGGGAATTTCTGTTTCATTTCTTAAACTTTATCCCAGTCAGTGTGAAAGGCATCTATCTACTCCCTTGGGAAGAGGAGGAGGTCTGAGTCACAAGTGACTTGCAAAAGCCCCTGAAGACAACACAGAACTGTCACTGACAAGATCCTAAAGCCCAAATCATTGACATCACCATGACTATTATCTACCCCACACAGTTTGTGCTCAGCACAAGCCATAAATGTTTATCCAGCTGTATGAAATCCAGAATGTTTCACCTCCCAGAAAAGTCAGGCACCTCCAACACAAGTAAATAGGAAACAACACCTACTTCCGAAGGTGTTCGTGCTCCTTCAGGAACAGTTCTGTTCTTCTGTTGTTCACACCAGACCCGCTTTTATATGATCTAAAATCCAACAGAACAGAACCTTAATGAGAATTGTGAATCCAAGGAACTTCTTTTGCTTTATTCAGAGCACAGACACGTGAGCTATGCCAAGCATTCTCTCCCTCTGAGGACAGTCCCACACCTTTGCTGGGGCAAACACAACTTACTCGATATCTTTCCGTACTGATCCCAACAGATTCTCCCTTTCTCGTATTGCCAAGAAGTTTGCTTTGGTTTTGTGGAATTCATGTGTGTAATCCTGTAATAATAAACAGGTATCCCAAAATTAGGGTACTGAGGTTAACTGAACAACGTAATACACCCACAGGAGATGCAGCCACCTTTAAAATTGTCAACTGCTCTCTAATACGAAGTGCAAGACCAGCTTACAAATTTAACAGCAAAAATGCTGGAAGTTAATGCAAAATATTCTTAAAACTCACTGCTCTTAGGGCAGTTGCTAAATTTGATGGTTGCAGCTACAGCTGTGGAGGGAAATCCACTGTATTTCTTTCTTCCAGTTTCAGATATCCTCACCTTTCTGATGAATTAGTTTGTGTTGGAATTTCCCATCAGAAGCCCTAACAAAACCTACTTCTTTGGTGTGGTGAAGATGTTCTTGAGTTTATTCTGTTGTTACACCAGATTAAAATAAAGTCTTTTCTGAGCAGCGAAGATGACTTTTAAGTTGCAATTTTAAATTTTAAACCATTTCAGGCAACTGGTATTTCTCAAAACTCAATTTAATTGGCAGCTGGCATGCACCAAAACCATTGTAACCATTCATACAAATGCTATTGCTTTTCACACTGTGTATTGATTGCACAGATACCAGTCAGAAATCAGACTGTACATGACCAGCCAAACAAAATATGCATTTTAACATCACCATGTTATGACATGTAAACATCACCAGTCTGAAACATGGTTAATTTATAGCACTGACTGGTAGCTTTAACCATCACATTTCCTTCATCTCCCCTGAGAAGCTTAGAAGGTTTTACAATCGTGTTTTCTGAAGTGTGATGCTCCCTTGCATGTTGTTACGTGACAAACCACACAGACAAGGTAATTCATTACAGCCCTTTCCCCTCTTGCTATCTAAAATCCACCCAAATAAGGCAGCACCCTTTCCTGTTCTTTCTTAGCTAAATTCTAGTCACCAATAAAACATAAAAAGCACAACTCAGAGTTCAGCGGGTGCCTGGAGAGAAGGAAAGCAAGATGGAATCAGTGGCATTCACACCTCCTGGTGAGACACTCCAGCAAGCTGTGATATCAGCATAGATAATAATAATTATTTTAACCAAAGAAAGAACATAAAGGCAGGGGGGAGGCCCGTTTGTTACCTGCAGGATGTCCCTGTGGCGCTGCAGCGTGTGCATCAGCGCCGCGTTCAGCGACGGCACGCCCGCACTGTTGGTGTACTCTGCCATCTTGTCATTTATCCCAGTCAGCTACAGCAAGGAAAAACACCCCAGAAAACGTGAAATGGCTTCTTCTTGCAAGAAAATGACAATGCACAAGCTAAAGGAGCCAGCTAGACATGCACACCTTGTCTAACACCCACACTCGGATTTCCTAATATCCATCACAGAAACCCGGACTGTGACATTGCCTAAATGCTGAAATAAACCCAAAGTAACTCGAGTTACCCTTCCCAGAAGTTGCTCAATCTCCACAGCCATGGTCTCAAACATTCTGTCCTGGCTTGATCCATTTAGTAGAGGAGTTGTGTCAGAGCTAAGGAGAAGAAGAGGAGCAGTCACTGAAAAGTTGCATCATTTCATGAATGCCAGAAATGAGGAAGCACCAATGACAGGGGTTGGAAAGCTCCACTATACCCAGGTTTGCTAGAGATGAAAGAAGTGCTGAAAAATTACATTTTCTTATTCTGTGTGCCTTTAACTCTTATCTAAATGCATGACACAGTATCACCTGCAGGAAATACAACCTTCCCGTTGGAAGAAATGCCTGCCACCACACACGTCTGGTACCAGCGTCCTCCTCCCCCCAACTTTTAAGCTTGATTTATTTATTTACTGGCAGGAGGGAGCACTGCACTGTTAGCATGTTACTCCAGCAACATAATTACACCTCAGTAACACCCGTGTTAGGACAACCCCCATGCCTATTAAGCAATCAGTGTCCCACAGAGCAACACAAACCACACCATTTACCACAATTAGTTTCACACACCTTCCCTATTTGCTAGTAAAGATAAACTGAAACCACAAGGAAAAGTCACATCTCAGACCAGCCTGCAGAACTGGCAGCTAACAGCCCTCAGAGACTACTCATGGCTCTGGTAATCTGCCTTGAGTAAGAGAAGTAAGTTTGGCACAGGACAGCAAAAATAACGAAAACAATTCGATTACATGGCAAGTAGCAGCACAGAGGCAGACACAAAAGTGAAACTAGAGCTCTGATTCAAGTTCTGCTGAGGTGCTCTCAGGCTTCCAGAACTAGAAATTGAGGGAGGGGTTCAAAATTCAGTCATTAAATTAAATAAAAAAGAAAAGTATCAACACACATACCTACAGCAGCAACACTCACAACTGATACAGTTAACAAGCAAAGAAAAGGTTGCAAATGGACAAAGAGTTTGGTAATTCCTGCTGTGGAACTGCAGGGAAGAGCTCACCTCTGGCTCACAAGATAGACTTGAAGAGTTTTACCACATTAATTCTTCAGTCAAACATAAATGTGACCAAAGCAAACAGAAACTACCCATGTATATACACACAGACCATGTATATATACACACATCTAACAACACATGTGCAGCTCTCATTATTCTCATTGACATCGTCCCTGTCCATGGCCGAGGGATTGGAACGAGAAGATCTTTAAGGTCCCTTCCAACCCAAACCATTCTATGGTTCTGTGATTATTACTCACCTCAGGAGAAAGACAGGAAGAAAGAGCCACTCGTTTTGAAGAGGGCTTGTTCCTTGCACAGCTGCTCAGTGCTCCAGTTCCCTTAAAACTGGGATTACAAATAGCACACCAGCCCACCTGGGAGCTGTAACACTAAATTCCCCTAATACCAAGTACCTGAAAACCTCCTGTTAGTTTAATAGAAGAAAAACTGGGAATTAAGCCCATGTAACGAGCATTAAAAAGCTCACTGAGCCCACACAGAATGAAGTTTAAATCCAGTTTTCCCCAGTGACCTGTCACCCACAGCCCTCCGTGACTCACACACCAACATCACATCAAGAGCAACACCAGCAGCTGCAAGGAGCTTCCCAAGAAGCCAAGCGTTAAGAGCCACAGGTGGGACCAGCAAACGATAAAACCGCACCAAGCACCACAGGCAGCGTTTAAAACATAAAAGAAACGGGTTAGTACCTATACCTGTCGCGCCTTCCGTCTCGGGTGCTGCTGTAGCTGGTGCAGAGTTTGCTGAAGGAGACCAGCTTCAGGTCCAGCTCGTTCTCCAGCTGCCTCGCCTGCTTCCTGAGATCTGCACGGGGCAGGGGACAGTCACGGACCCGCACGGGGACCCCGCGCCTCCGGGGGTCCCGTTCTCACAGGAAGACAAACCCACAGGGAGGGGGGACCCTCACGGCTGGGGGAGCGCCCCACGCCCACAGGAGGGCGCGGCTGGACACCCGCAGCCCCTCACCCGCAGCCCCGGGAGGGTCCGGCGGGGCCGCCCCGCCGCGGGGCTCAGCAGGCACCGGCGCCTCATAGCTGACGGGCCGGCACCACCCGCGCCCGCCGGTCCCTCGGGAGAGAGCAGAGGAGCCCCAGCGGCGGTCCCGCCCTGCCGTGCCCGGGCCGTGCCCCGGGGGGACCCCGCGCCCGCCGCCCCCCGCCCCACTCGCCTTCCCAGTAGTTGCTGCTCCCCGCCGCCATCTTTGTTGTCCAACGTCAGCGCGGGCCGGGCGGGGCGGAGCGGCCGCGGGGAGCGGGGCAGGCCGGGACGGGCGGGCCTCCCGCGCCAGCGCCGCGCAGCGGCCGGGCGGGGAAGCGCCGGTGCCAGCCCCGAGCCCGGTCCCCATCCCCATCCCAATCCCGCTCCTCCAGCCCCGACCCCCATCCCCATCCCAATCCCGCTCCTCCAGCCCCGACCCCCATCCCCATCCCAATTCCGCTCCTCCAGCCCCGACCCCCATCCCGCTCCCGCTCCTCCAGCCCCGACCCCCATCCCCATCCCGCTCCCGCTCCTCCAGCCCCGATCCCCATCCCGCTCCCGCTCCTCCAGCCCCGACCCCCATCCCCATCCCGCTCCCGCTCCTCCAGCCCCGACCCCCATCCCCATCCCCATCCGGACCCCGGTTCTGACTCCGCTAATCCGTGTCCCGCTCCCCCATCCTGCCCGCCCAGGGCCCTCGAGCTTCCCCCGCCCCGTTGTAAGGAAGAACGAGAGGACGCACGTGGACGTCAAAATAGTTTTATACAGATATTTGATCTCGGTATACAGGTAAAAAACAGGCGGCGGTGGCTGAGGGCAGAGCCCGGCCCAGCCCCGCGCCGCCCCCTCCCCTCCCGCTGCCAGGAAAGGGCGATTCAAGTCCCTTTGAAAATGTACATTTGAAGGCACAAGTGCACGGAGCGACAGCGACAGGGACGGGGCCCGCGGGGACCGGCTCCTCGGCCCGGGGCGCGGATGGACGGACAGACGGACGCACCGAGGGCACGGGGAGCCGCTCCTGCCTTCCCGAAGTGCCCAGGAACAGCCCCAGCGCTGGCGAAGCTCCGAGCACGGATCTGGAGCCAGAGCCAGGCACCGCCCTTGGTCCTGCTGTGTAGAAAAGTCTCACACGTTTGCAAAACATCTCAAATCCACGCACCTTAAATATACACACCTACTCCCGGCTAATTCCGAAATGCGCTCTGGGGAAAAGGGCCAGTTCCTAACAGGACTTATTGCTACAGGGACAAAGCAGGGCCAGCTCTGTCCATTACCTGCTGCCAGAGCAAGCAAAGCCCAAACAGAGCCCTAAGAGCCATTTGCAAACTCGACTTTAAATAAAACCTACTGTGTCTGTTGTTAAAGGAGGAACAGTTCAGAGATGAGGCAGGATTAATGCTACTTTGTGCTGGTGTCCTACAGCCTGTTACACGTGGAAAAGGGACAAAAAGGGACCAAACCCCATCCCCTGCTCAGCACAATGAGCTGGGAACAGGCACAGAGATGTTCATGGCTCCTGCACAAGGCAACCAGAGCAGTTCTTTCCCAGCAGATGTGGGACAGGAGCTTAGGGAATGCCCAGGCTCCTCTCCCTGTTCCCAGCACACCTCCCCAGCCACACCTTGTGTTTCTTGCAATAGAACGTCCTGTGGAACAGGGAAGGAGGTACACTGGTGTCTGAGGGTTCTCTCTGTCCCTGCACAGAACCAGCTGAGATGATGACCATGGCACCACAGCCACAGGCACGTGGTTCTGGAAGGGCATTTCCACAGGTAGAGGTGAAGAACAGCTTCTTCCCCAGGCGACATGGCCCAAGAGCCTTCAGTGGGGCTGTTCCCCCAGAGGAGACCAGGTCAGAGCCCTGCAGAGCAGACCCCGTAAGATTTTTGGGTGCAACCCACCCCCCCCCACCATAGATACCACATGCAGGTTTCACCAGTGAACATCCCCAGGCCTCTGGAGGACAGAGCAGCTCAGGGCAAACTCGAGGCCTAAGGCTTCTGCAGCCCAGAAATCAGGTCAGTGGGGCAAGAATTAGAAAATGAGCAGCAAGAAAATAAGTGCCTATTCTAATCCCAGCCTTCTGCTTCTGCAGAAAGCACAGAACATCAGAGTTACATAGAGGCTTTGGAAATCAAGCATTTCAACCATTCTTTCCTTCTGGACATCCCTTCTATTCCCCACAAATCCCACGTGCCTTGGGGATGTGTGCTGCAGCTCCTCTTTCCAACCTCCTGCCAAGTGCTACCACAACAGAATTTGGCTGCTTTTCCCTTCTCCCTCAGCACAGTTCAGCCCTCCCTCACTCCTTGCACCACAGCTGCAGCCACACATACAGGTGGAGCTCCTGCTCCACACTCCAGGGATGCTGCAGGAGCAGAACAGAGCCAAGCCAGCAGGAAATTTGCTGCCTGCCATCACCAGAGCTCAGTGATTAAATGGTACTAAGTGGACAGTGGCAAATGGTGCAAGTTTTCTTCAGAATTTAGCACCAAAGTTGGGCCATGGATACTCCCATGACCTCTCCCTGCTGCTCCATTAAGCTTAAATATAAAGCAGTGGTCAGATTCCACTGTTTCCTCCTGAACAGTGGTGGATTTGAGCAAAACTGATAAAAGTTTTCTACAGATTAGTGAATCCATTTGCTTAGAACAACCTTCCAGCTGCTCTTTCAGACACTGAACTATTGGAACATGAACATGAGACCCCAAAGCCAAGCCTATGACACAAACAAAACACAACCAGGGTGATGGGGATAAAGTTTCTTTGCTCCCCAGAAGTCAGGAGCAGCAGCATGGCAGAGCTGGCAGGCACTGGAGCTCTGTCAGAGTTCACTGAAGCTCTGACTTTCTCCAGCTCACATCAACAGTGATGTCATCTCCCCCAGCCTTCAGGATGCCAAGTCATTCCCTGAAACTAGTGACACGTTAGAGGTGCTCCACAACCATGAGAGGTGCAGATCACAGCAGGCCACAGCAACCCACGGTGGGAAAAGCTCCAAGGGAACAGCTGAGAATCAAAGGGGTTTTTTTGGGGGTTTTTTTGGGGCTTTTTCTGAGGGCTGCTCTGCAGAATGTGGAGCCACTTGAAGGATTTGGCTTCCCCCAAGCATGTAGTGGAAAACATGAAATCAAAACAGGTTTCTCACCCTTTTCTGGAGTGTTGTGACCACGACTCCATGCAGGTCCTGGAGCACTTCCCCACCATCTGCTCCCTGTGCTGAGATGCTGGGGAAATGCTAAGAGCTCTGCTGGCCACCCTGTTAAAGCTGCCTTTCAAACCACATCATATAAACCTCCAGATCTTGACCCAAAAATGTAACAAACCATGTCCTTATCTCAGAAACAGCCTCCAGCACCCACTAAGTGCACAGGGCACACAGGAACAGAGCAAACAGAGGGAAGTTGGGAGCTGCCACCCACCCCTCTGGAGGACACATCCTGAAGCTAACATTTCAAAACTGAACCACAGGGATCGCCCCCCACCACCAGGTCTGGTCCATGGGAACCTCCTTTCCTGCCCTGGAGGTGTCAGTGTTTGCTGGAGTACAGTGTTTCTTCCTCAGTGTCTGTTTCATCCTGGAATTCGTGGCTCAGGAGGGATTTCTTGGAGCCAGTGGACATCATGCGGATTTCGTCCTCGTAGTCGTCGTGGTGCTGCCGGAGGCGGTGGAAGCCATCCTTGTGTCTGTTGGACTTGATGGAGCACACACACCAGATGATACAGGCAGTGAGCACCAGGGCAGACATGCTTGCACCTGCCAGAGAGAGGACACCAAAGTTAATGCCATGTTCCCCCATGCCAGAGGTTCCCAGGCTTGCCAGCATCCCTCCTCCCTCCTACAGTCACAACCACTTCCTTCACTTCATTGTGATCCTGCTCCTTTCTCCTAGGCCATGGAGGAAAGGAGAACTGCTCCCAGAACAGGACACACTCCATTTTCTGTGCCTGAAATCTAGGAGATTATCACTAAGCTGCACTACAGACCACTGGGTCTAAACTCCCACACACCCCTCCTCAGCAGCTGCCGCCTTGACAAAATAAAATAATCTCTTTATGCTTACCTGGTGTCACACCACCCAAAAAAGCCTTGAAGAAGCAAGATCTAGCTCCCAGCTATGCACACAAGCTTTCCCCATTCCAAACATCTCAAAGTACATTTTGGACCCTCCAAATCCCTGCAAAACACTCTGCTTCCTCCCTTCCTCCTACCAAGCAGAACCAAGGGCTGTTGGACCAGTTTGCAAGGACAAGAGTGTGTTCAGAAGGGAAAGCAGGAGATGGCTTAAGCCTGCAGGCTGCTTTCCCAGTTCAGTGGAGCATCTCTGTCAGCATGAACTGGTACAGAAAGCAAAGCTCAAAGCTTCGATAAAAAGCATCACTGTACCTGCAACAGTTATAACCAGCTCCCTTGGCAGTCCAAAAATCCTGTTTTCTGTGTCAAATATTATGAACACAGAGCTGGGTGCATCATCACGTACAAAGACCTGCAGAAAGACACGAGAGGTTAGATCATCTCAGAGCTTGGGGATCCAGACAAGAGAGACACTTGTCATCTGCCTGGTCCTGCCCTGGTCGAAGAAAAGTGCCATGGAAAGAAAAGGTACTCTGAAAACAACCCTGCTGTGCTGGGAAGTTGTTCTCCATCCATTCTGTCAAGGCAGAAAACAGCTCCTGATGGCACATAATCAGCAGCTAAACACAGGCACAACCAGGCAGAGCCCAAACAGGGAAGTTTTTATGTGACAGGGAAAGGGGGAATAACTCCAACACGGGCATTCACGTACCTTGACATGTTTCTGCTGGTACCCACTGGCTATTGCATCAATGCTGTGAAAACCTGGAGCCAGGAGCACGTGGAAATAGCCACCTTCTTTAGTGTAGACCCTCAAGCCTTCATTTAGAACAATGGCAGCTTTAGAAATTGCCCTGCCACTCTTGTCTTGGACAATGCCGTGCACTCCCTTATGGACCTGAAATAAAGCATTTCAAGCACTTCACGTTCAGATCCAAGCTTATGGTGCCTCTGTAACTAAAATGGGACCTATTTTCCCTCTAAAACACAGCTCACTCTCCATCCCTGACCCTCACAATAAATAATAGAGCAAGGCAACACAGCACAGATGTTTAACTCTTGTGTCAACACTTGCCGTGGTCACTTGCTGCCTCTGCTCAATCCATTCCTCATACAGCCTAAATCATGAACATCTGTAATTACACAGCACCAACAAAACCACAAAGACTCTCCATGCTGTTTCTCTTCCTCTCCCCCTCCCCACCACTTTATTCCCCGCCAGAATTTCCTCCCTCAGACTGCAGCTCACCTCCACAAGCATGCTAAGGAGAGATTTCCTGTGGTCTGCCCACAGGCCAGGAAGCTGTCCAGCACTGGGGAAGTAGCAGCAGCCTGTATAAACAGTGATCTCAGGACAATGACCAAATGTCACGCTGAAATCCTGCAAAGAACAAAACCACAGTTACAAGAAAAGCGGTATTAAAGAAATCTTTGCAAAGTGCAGCTGGAGGTGGGGAAGTTTTGCTCAGACATCAGGACAAATACGCTTTTTATTGGTTGTTTAGCAGAGATGAAAAGCCCTGTGCCATGCAGCAGTACCTTCATACTTCCCAGGTGAGTGTGCCATTCTGAGCCACGGATCACTCCACCAGGAATATTCTCATCTGTGAGAGCAAAAACACAGCTGTCAGCCAGAGCTGGCCCAGCAGAGTCTGCCACGAGCTGACAGGAGGTTAAAGGATTCAACCCAACATACCTGACTTATTTGGACAGCCTGGCTGGCCCAAATGCATCACTGGGTGGTTGTTTGCATACAGAGATGCCAAATGCTTTAGTGTTTCTTTGTTCTCCACTGCAATGAGAAAAGTGAGACTTTGAGCATGCAACTCTCATTCCCTGCAGGGGCAGATTCCCATTTTAACCCCATGATCCTGTACTAAATGGTGACTCACATTGTTTCAGGAGCATTCCTATTTCCTCTAACAATGAGGGGCAGTACCAAAAGCAGACTTTATACTGGCTCTGGCAGAGGAAAGGTTGAAATACTGTTGTAGGCATAGAAATGGTATATGTTCTGATCCCTAGCTGAACCCTGTGAGGTTTTATAGCTTTACTTACAGACTGTCAACTCCACACACAAAGGGCTGAACACAAAGGAGGCTACAGAACACCATGAGCACAAAAAGCTCTTACAGCACGTGGTCACATGAACCTCTGCAGAGACAGCCCAAGGGGAACCGGGCAATTGGTCACACCTGACTGTGTTGGCTTGTCATAGGGGTAAGTGACAAGCAGAGATCCTCCATCCAGAGCAACAGAGAGGCTGAAATCCTGCTTCAGTATCAAGTTCTCCATGATGGCTTTGGTCTCAGGTTCTCGTGCTGCTGAGTACCGGGTGTAATTGCCTATAAATCAGAACAACAAACAGAAAAGAGAACTAAGAATAGTTTAAGAGGTGTTTGAGAGGTCAGATGTACATGCTTTATGTCTGAAATTAGGTCTGCTGTATGTATTAAAAGGCATCTGTTTCATCTCAGCAGATGCACCTGACTGATAAGTAAAGCATAAAGCACCCAGTCCAGACTATCTATGGGGGGAATTCATCTGCAAAGCTAAATGCAGCTTCCCCAAGCTATTTCCTTTTGTGTTCCAGAGGCTATTTTGTGTGTTTGCTCACAACAATGTCACAGAATTGACATTTTCTTAAGGAAGGAGTTGGGATGATCCCAGCCAAACTTGGGCAGAGAACATTTCCTTCTCAGGAAGGGTGGGCTGATACAGTGCTATGGATACAGTTACATGGAAACCAGAAAAGCATGAAAAAAGGAGACTGTTTCTGGGGAGCATGAACAGAGGGCATTTTTTCCAGAGATGAAAGAAATCCATTAAGAGTAAAAACACGTCAGGTATTATCTGACCTCTCCGATTCCTAAATAACTCTGCTTTGTTTCTTGCACATAAGAGACTGCAAATTGCTGTCTGTAAAGAGGATCCAAGCTTTGGAAGCTTCCCAGCAGCTGTGCTGCCTGGAGCAGTGCCTTCTTTACAGGCAGACCCTGCAACCCAACGACTCCACCCAACCATGGGGCAGCTGCTTTACTTGTGAAATCTGTGTCCAGATCTCTGCCATGAGCATTGGTCTGGCCTATCATCGAGGTGCAGCCTCTCTCCTGCGCGATCTCGCGTCCGTCTGGGTTCAGGGAAGGCACAATCACAATCCGTGTCCGGTCTATCAGCTGAGCAAAAGGAGAAACAGCACAAAGTGCAATTAGTAGGGTTCATTTGCCTGGATCTGAACCTAAGAACTGCAGTTTGAGGTTCCCACTCGTCCCATGGATCACACACAGAATTACACATTCCATTACACGGAATCACCGCAAGCCCCCAAGGCAGTTTTGGCAAAAGGAGTCTCTCCCAGTGAGCACTGTCGTCTCAGGATACAGCTGGAAGGCTCCAAGGAGGTCTTTTGATTGGCCTCTCACCTTTGTAACAGCAGCATTCTTCTTGTAGTTCATGCAAAGGAATTCTGCCAGTGTCAGGAGCAGCTCTGTCCCAACGGGAGCATTTCCATGAATACCGGCAACAAAGCGGATCTTGGGCTCCTCAGGCTCGGACTCGTTGGGCTTGTTGGAGATTTCAAGGGACCAGATCTGACGGAACTCAACGCTCTGACCCAAACTGCCAAGAGATGGGAAATGGGAGTGTCAGCTCAGCAACAGAGCTGCAACTCCAGCCTGACCTCCTGGAGAAATCCCGGTGTGGAAAGGAACTGCTGCCAGCCTCCAGCGGAAGGCTGCAAAGGCAAGAGAAACACAACCACATCAGGGGGGCAGATTTGCAGCAGCACTGAACAGAATTCACTCTGAACATCAGTTTGAACACCAGCATCGGGGTAAGGGTGTGTCCAGGTCCAGATGCACAGAATATCCAATATTCCATACATCTCCATACAGCCTATGAGATGACAATAAGTGTGGAACTGCTGGATCCTCTGTGCTGCCAGTGGTGGGTTTTGTTTTTTCCTTCAGAGCAGGATACATCTGGACATCAAACTAATTTATAGAGCAGGACAAAAGAGGCCTGTTCCCAGTAATGCAGGAGCTGTTGCTACAGCCATGCCATTAAGTTGGCAAACTGTGTGCAGGGAAAGCAGGGAACAGGCTCAGGGCTGATGCAACTGCAGGGACAATAGAGGCTACAGATCAGCAAAGCAGCCTTGGCACCAGCAGGGACAGCACATGAGCACATTGTGCCTGGTTACAACAAGCAAATGAGGCCCTGGGACAAAGGGATTTGTGCTTTCTAAAGCCGACAGAGGGTAAGTGCTACAGGTCACAAAGGAGAGCAGAAGATGGCAGCAGCTGGTCTTCTGCAGCAGGGCACAGACCTTGGCCGAGGGCAAGCTCACACAAAAGTGTCTTGGCCCTACTGAAATAAAATCTGGAGGCAGACAGTGAAAAAAGGCCATCTGAGATGTGTAAGTCAAATCTGGTCATTTTTGCTGGGGACTCTTCAGTAGGGTGTCAGAAAGGATTTAAAAAGCAGACAACACAGTATGGAGCAGAGAGATGTGCAGAAGTCTGGGATATCAGTGCTGGGAATACTGCCAGTCCCAAGCATCCCAAGGGAACTAAGTCAGGAAAAAGCACATGGATGCACGTGTGAGGCCCTGCAGCCATTGCCATGCCATCATGTCCTTACACATGGTGCTCCCTCCATCTCAGGGAGCACAGGGAAGGGAGGGATGAGCTCCCCATCTCTGCACTGTGTTCATGGCTAACAACTTCACAACATCCCTAGCCCAGGCTGCTGCTTTGTTTTCACCTGGTGAGATTTGTGATGTGTGGGTAGTTCAGGTAGAGGCCTCGGAGGAACTCGGAGAGGTCCTTGTAGGGCCGGTATCTGTACGGAGCCACATCCCTGGAGGAGGTGAGCAGAAGCCGCTCCAGACCATTCTCAGCAGAGAGATCTTTAATCAGGGTCTCAAACTCCTTCTCCTTGGGGTTGCTGGTGTCTGGGGTGTTCAAGACCAGCACCTTCCCCTCCTCCACTTTGCTGTCTGTCCGTGAAAGAGTGAAGTTGACCTGCACCCCACCTTTGCTGTCAACTTCCACCACCTTAGTGACTGGATCATACCTGCCCAGGGAAAAGAAGGTACAAGAAAACATCAGGCATGTGAAACCTTGGACAACAAGCCAGCCCTGTTCCTGACTACACACCCACATGGGAGTGCTACTGCTCCCCTGCCCACAGTGAGAAGCACAGAAATGAGGAGCAACAACAGCTCAAAAGGACATGGGAATGGCAGGAGGACAGGGAACAGCTCAGGGCCCAACATGGCATTGAGCTCCTTTTGGCTCAGGTGTTGCACGGCATGACTGGCAACACAAGAGGTCAGGCTGCTTTAACGCAGAATTTTGGCAGTATTGAAGTGATCAAGTCACTTCTGTGGGCAGCTGCCTGGAAAAGAATTTCCCCTAGAGACACCAAGTTATCCACTCCTAACAGGGGAAGACTGGGATTGTACACCAGTGCCAGGTGAGCAGTCTGACACCACAGTAGCCTCCCGCTGCTATCTCTGCACAGGCCAGACGGCAGGAGAAACGCCCATGCCTACGTGTGCTGTGGGCAGGCAGAGGTGATGGAATATTCCTGAGTGGGAAGTCAGTCATGCAGCTGTTTGCTCCTCGTGCTGGGGCTTGCTCACCCTCGGGCAGACGCTGTGATTTTGTACATCCCTGGGACCAGGAGGCGCCAGAAGTCTCCATCCTTGTAGGTGGTCACTGGGTGGTTGATGTCGGCCACGCTGATGGTGGCATTGAGGATGCCCCTCTTGTCCACAGCATCCAGCACAAAGCCCCAGACACCCTGGTGAACCTGCACAAAGGAGCTCTGCTCAGTGCCAGCCCTCACTCTGCCTCCCACCCCTCACATTTTCAGCATTCCCAGAGGAGCAAGATGATCCAAAAGGGTTCAGGTTAGACTGGCCAGCAGCTGGCGTGGACAAAGATCACCTGATGAGTACAATGAGCAATTGTTTGGCTCAGAGTGTCAGCATGGCGCTCTCTGCTCCACACCTTTGTTTGCACACCCCAGGTGTGCAGCACCAGCCCTACTCAGACAGGAACAGAATATAAAAGACATTCCAGCCTCAGGAAACCCAAGGTAGTGGTACATAAAAAGCCCCCACCTGCATCCTCTGGATGCTATTTCCACATAGATTTTTGGTATATTCAGAAGAGAGAGTAGTTGAGACAGGTTCTGATAGGGGTGATTTCTGTAGAGCAGGTACCCAGTTTGGCCAGGAAGCAGCATTTGCAGATCACCCTGTTCATTCTGGTTTGTCTAAAGCAAATCCCAGAAGGAGCTGAGGTCAGAGCACCTCACCTGTTTCATGAACTGCAGCAGTGACCGCCGGTTCTGTGCCCAGTACTTGGGCAGCTCCTCAGCTTTTGGGTATTTCACACAGCCCAGCTCAATGGTCACTTCAAAGCAGTTTGTATGTAAGTAATTCCAGTCTTGCATCCCACCTAAAACAAGAATGTAAAACAAGTTTTGACTTCTGAAGTACCATGGCTCAAAAAAAAAAAAAAAAAAAATCAGATAGTAGAGAAAGATGAAGTACAAACTTGAAGGGAAAAGCTTTTACACAGGGCAGGATTCAAGCTTCAAAGGGATGCCAAAGGGGCAGACAAGTAACCTTCCCTCTTGTAAATACCTTTCATGCTAATAAAGTGCTGTAAAATTCTATGAAACAGTTTTACTAATAGCCAGAGAAACTACACTATAAATTCCTTCCCCCAGGAATAACTTCATCAGGGTACATTATTTAAGAGGTTATAAAAGAAACCTGAGTCCCATTAATCTGAGCTGACCAATGCAGAGTTCCTGACTGATCAGACTAAATCATTTAAGCTGCACATGCATTAACTTGAAGACAAACAGCACAGGAGATTTAAGGTGTCCTTTACCTGGAACGTTGTACCACTGAGCCCCGTTAGTGATGCCATGTGGGAAGTACTCAGTGGGGTACATATCCTTACAAGGGCTTCCCTGATACATCTTTGCATTTTCCTGTAAAACAAGATGCAACATGTGAAGGTGAGCCTGCACTCCACAGCCACAGGCACTCTTGTTCTCCCCTTAGTCACACATTCAGGGTTACCAACCACAGACGTGTGTCTGTATCGCTGCAGCACCGACTGCTCCCACACCCAACCCCAGTCCAGAGATATCCTTGCTCTCCTCCCAGCCCATGAACAGCATTTTCCACCACCCTTAAAAGTGCCTGCACAGAGCCCTCCCCCCTCACTGCCTGCAGACAGAGCATGCTGGGCATCACTCATGGAATGGGACCCTCCAGTAGGACCCTTCTGCTGCCCCTGCAACAGCAGGGGCTCACCCACAGAGCCTGCAACCACCTCTACCAGCTGCTCAGGAGGTTCCCTGGAAGCTGAAGAGGAGTTTCCCAGGAGTCAAGCCAGCAGGATGTACCCATTTTCCTGTTAGAGCTTTACCTTGGAGTAGGCAAGTGCCAGCTTCTGGAACACAGCATCATCTGGGGATTTACTGTATATGGCTATTCCTTGTTCATCGTCATCGAAGGGGTAATTAACCACCAGAGAACCTGCAGGCAAAACAAGCTGTGGCTCATACTTGTGTGCTTTCCCAGTCATCCCTCAGCATAACAGGGGAAATTTTTCCCCAGCAAGTGCCAAGTCTTCTGTTTCTCAAGACTTGGCATTAAAGAAAGCATTAAGCTCAGTGGATAGTAGACACAGAAGCACAGGAAGAGATAACACCACACCTCGTTGGGAAGGAGAACCAAAGCCACGACAACATCAAAGCTTTGGCTCTTACATGAAGGAGGGCTGAGCACAACCTCATAATAATTGCTTTCACAGAGAAGAGGAAGCAAGGGGAGGAATTTCCTAGAATATGCATGGTGTTTTTGACACAAATGATGCAGTTTTTCAGCCTTCTGGAGTTTACTGCTGAAGGTTTCCCCAAGGAAGCTGTACTAATAGCACCGTGAAACCCCAGACACCACTGCAGCTGGAGACCTGCCAGCCCCCTCACACCCACACACCAGACTTCTGCACTACAAACCAAACATGCTGGCAACAAAGCATCCACCTGCAAGTTACCACAGGTACAAGCCAGCAGACAAACTGTCTAGGGAGTAAGCTGTAATACACAGAGACTTAATTTAGAACACTCCAAAAGGAGAATTAAATTACTGCAAATTTCTTAGTTCTGCCATGCCACTCAAGGCAGGGAACCCTCAGGATTGCATTCACTCTATAAATGCTGTGAAGCCTTTAACAGCCACAGCTCTGTATCCCATTCCCAGACCATCTGCTGACAAGGGAGTCCATCCCCATCTCCCAGATGCTCCCCTTCAGAGAACTGGTTGGGATCTTCCCAGCAGCTGCCTCAACTCCCTACAAACACATTTGGGGGCACGGTTTTCACCCTCTGTGTCCAGTTTCTGCTCCATCTTGCAGCACGAGAGCTCCTCAGTGCACACCTAGGACACTGTGGAGACATCCCTGCAAACTCCCATCTCACAAAGCCCAGCACAGAGGAAGGAGCTTGGTTTGGATGTGGTACCTCCGTGCAGATTTGCTGAGAGCACAAACGGGTAAGACTTTAGCCAGGCCATGACAGCACGAGTTTCTGGCTGTGGAGGGTCTGTTACATGGACAAACTGATCTGGGAAGTTCCTGTTCAGGTCATAGTTGTTGCTGTTGTTTCTGCCAACAGTACCTCCTTTGTCTCCTGAAAATGAAACACAAGTTCAAGCTCACGCCCTGTGTAGAGGTTTCAACCTTTTATTACAGAGTTTACAAAAGTATCAGTTAGTGAAGAGAGCAGAGAGCACAGCAGTGCTGGTTCCCTGCACCCAGAAAGGGGCACCCAGGCCCTCCCCCGAGAGTGGCCTGCTCTGTGCAGCAGTGCCTGGGGGCCCGTCCCGTGGGTGTTTGCTCAGGCTCTCAGGGCAGTCAGATGAGCAGAGGCACTGAACCATGAACAATCTCTGCAGCCGGATGTCACGACCACAGAAACCTCAGAGCTCACCTTCTCAAACCAGCCAGACAAGTTCTTTGTTAAACCCAAGCAGAGCTCTGCTTCCAGAAAGGGATTCTGGACAGTCTCTGTTCTGCCAATCTGCAAGAGCCACGTAGTTCTAAGACTTCCCTGAAGGATGTTTTTGCCAGTTTTAACCTCATGATAAAAGTCTATGTTATCCTTGGACAAGTGCTCTGCAGACAGCCTGGCTCCCACACTGCACTTACTGACAGAGTGGACCAAAGCACAGCAAGCAAGAGCTGTGTCAAATACATGTCTTTTTTTAAAATAAGCCCTGGATTAGCCACAGACCATAAGGGGACCCAAACAGGGGCAGCTCACAGCACTGCTGAAGTATAAGAGCTCTCCCCAACAGCTTCCAGCATCCATCAATCAAGGTCCACCCACTCATCCCACAGCACACACCAAGTCCCTTCCCAGCCTCCCTGTGTGGAGAGCACTCCTGCTCCCACAAGGCTTCCAGATTTCCCAGGGATTCCATGAACCCAAAGGCTTGTCCTGAGAGCTAGAAACCCCACAGATATTGGCACAAACAGCAGTACCTTCCTGGGATTTCTCATAGCCATCAGGGTTCATAGATGGCATGATGTGGATCCGTGTGCTCTGGACCAAGTCAGTCACTTCAGGATCTGTGCCGAAGTTCTTGCAGAGGTACTCGATGAGGTTCAGGAGAAGCTCTCGCCCCACAACTTCATTCCCGTGCATGTTACCGATGTACTTGAACTCTGGCTCGCCTGCAGACACAGGGTCACACCACAGAGACAAATTATAACCACTATGTTACAGCCTGGAGACACCTCACCACCCCCTGAGCATTGCCCTTCCAGGCTTTGCTGGAGGGCATTTACCTAAAACTCACACTTCTGCTCCCACAACTCCAAAAACAACAATGTCTCAAAGAACTTTCTTGGTCCTTCTTCCCTAGAGCTCCATGACCAGCACAGATGTCCCCAGCAATGCTCTTTAACACAGTGCCACCCACTGCACTTGCACTTTCTATAAAAGATACAAGGAGCAGCTCAGTCTCTCAAGAGAGGAGCAAGCTCTACACTCCTTTTTGCTCTGCCTCTCCCAGTGTAAAGGGTCTGTCAGCTGCATTTGTGCCTCACTAAAATGGATTTCCCACATCACCTGCTTCGTGGACACCAGGGTTGTCAGAGATCTCCATGACGTAGAGCTCCCGCAGCTCCACAGACTTGCCCACGGAGTAGAGGCGGGTGATGTTGGGATACTCGTTAGCGTAGCGCCGCAGGAAGATCTCCATGTCCGAGAAGTGGTGGTGGCGGAAGTCCATGGGTTGGATGGGTTGATGGACAGAGGTTGGATTTGGGGCCTCAGCCTGCACAGAGGTGGGGGTGATGGCAGTGACAGGGGAAGGCGCTGCCGTGAGCTGTGTGACATTAGGAGTTGGTGGCATCACAGTTGGCTGCAAGGAGAAGTTCACTTCTGTTGCATCTCCCTCCTTCACCTCGATGTTCTCTTTGGTCACTGGTGCGTAACTGTGGAAAAAACAACTGGCTTCAGCAAGAAGGCTCTGCAGAACAGAAGACAAAATTCCCTGCAGTCCCTCCATCACTCCAGACTACTCCCCCCAGCCCGAACGCACTGGGACATTAATGACTGAGATTCACAGGGACCGAGCTGATGGGACTCATCCCACTGCCACCAAACCCAGCTCCACTGCTGTCCTTGCATGGCTCAGCAGGGAAGAAGCCTCAGGTGTATCACAGAACTGGCCATGGGGCAAGTCACACATTCACACGCAGGCTTGGGACAACACAAACTCCTGTTGGGGTGACCCTATTCCACTTCCTTCCTTTGCACAAAGGATGCAATTTGATACAAGCAGTCAAACAGCAGTTGACAGAAATTCTGTGCACTCAACAGCACCCTGAGGGGTGCAAATACAGCTGCAGCTTCTAGCCAAGCCCCTTAAATACACAAGGTGTTTTCAACGGGGGGGAATCAAGAGAAGGAACAGGAGCAGTTGGCAGTGTGAGCACAAGCTGCCACAGAGACATTACCCCATCACAAAAGCAGTCACGTTGTAGGTCCCAGGCACCAGCAGCCGGTGGAAATCACCAAATTTCCCTGCTGTGATGTTATGAGCGATACCAGCAACGGCAATGGTCGCATTGTCCAGGCCAGCTCCTGTGATTGCATCCCTCACAAAGCCCTTCACGCCAATGTGGACCTGAGGGAAAAAAAGCAAGGGCCTGGCTGAAGGCAGGCAACATCAGGGGAACTGTATCCTCAGGCAGCAATGTCTCTGCATGACTTAGGCAGATCTGCACCAATCAGTCCCTCTAACACTGCACCCCACAAGGCTCCTCTCAGCAGAGCTCTGTCACGGGGCATGTGGGAGCTGTGGCAGAACCACAGAGAAACACAGCAGCTTTGTAGCCACCCACCTCCAAACAGCAGCTGCAGCATCTGTGTTACCTCACACAGCAAACAAAGCCAGGAGGGCACCTGAACACGGTGCTCCCAGCCCACCATGGACACACACAGGTTTCACAGCTGCCACACCCACACCCTGCCCAGCCCTCACTACCTTCTCAATGAAAGCCAGGAGAGATTCCCGGTTGTTCTCCCACTCCCTTGGAAGCTCGGAAGTTGGTGGGTATTTGCAGCAGGACAGCTCCAACGTGATCTCAAAGCAGTTGGCCCACACGTAGTTGTAATCCTGCATCCCACCTGAGAAAAGGAGGCAAAGACGTTCCAAGAGCAATGCACACACATCCCACCATGGGATGCTATTTCTCCTTGTCCTTCAGCCCCACATGGCATCTCCCCAGGATGCTGCCCCAGCTCCAGAGTGAGCAGCCTAAGGAGAAAAGTCAGGTCAGATTATGATGACAGCCTATGCTGTAATTGGAACATTGGGCCATTCAGATCAGTCACAGCCAGCTCAAAGTAACAGTCCCTTTGTCTCACAGCTCCATCAGCTGAACTCTCTCAGCACAGCTCTTGGGAATTCATACAGGTTCATTTTACATTGCAGACACAACAAACCCAGTGTGCCAGGGCAGGTACACCAGACTCTGAACATTCCAGCAGCCAACTCCTTCCCTGTGCATTCCAAGCTACCTCAGATTTGTGAGGTCTGCCTGCAAGAGAGGTTACTTCACTCAAAATGACTTTGAGGCCTTTGATCCAAAAGAACACCAGACTATCAACTTGGGAGTTGGCAGCTCAAATCTGCACACCGGAATCAGTTTCAAGGAACACACAATTGTTCTCCCAAAAGCCTCTTAGCAAAACTCTGGACAGGATGAGAACAATGCTTCCCCTTCTCTACTTCCTCAGCTGCTCTTTTCTTCCAACTCCTTATCCAAAGGTCTATACCTGAGAAAGGTCCACCTGGGAAAGTCTGAGAAACTTGTTCTTGGCCAAGTCACCAGCCTCCTCCCACGCTTCCTCTGTAAGGCAGCAGTTTCAAATCAATTTAAGGATGTTGCAACACCTGGAGAGTTTGTTAGCTTAGTGCTAAACCAGCCCAACCTCGGTGAGCACCAGGAAACAGGAGTGCACAGAGCTGTTTCCCAGTATTAAGTTCATTTTACTGTTTTTGCCCTTCAGAGAAACCACAGGCACTGCTATGAATCAAAAAGGTCCCCTTGTCCCAGCAAGTGTCCTGACCCCATTCACTGAAGTTTATATCCAACGCTCAGCAAGCAAAGCTGTTCCTCAAACAGGACTGAATCCTGCAGGACTTGATTACTGCAGGTATCAACACTCATGATCTGGAGCCCAGACTTGAGCGTGCTGATGAAGACTGCAAATGCTCAGCCCTCTAAACACTACTGGGAACTTTCAAGAGTAAAAAGGACATTCCAAAACACCCACATGTCTGTGAAAGAGGTTTCAGAATCACCCTGCTAAACCCCACATGACAATAGCCAGATGACCACATGAAAGGATTGCTCCCACCACCCAATCAGGCAGTTGTGTCAGTAAGGAAGACACACCACGCTATGTTTTTTGTGTGCTGACAATGTCTTCTGGCTCCCACAACCTTATTTAGTTATAACACAGGCAGACTTGTGTGTCACAGCCTTGGCCACCACTTCCTAGACAGCTCCATCCCAACCTGTACAGCAGCGCCTGCAACAAGAGCCCTGAGACCTCCACACCAACAGAACGACTCCCACCAGGGTCACCTGGATGCAGGGGCCCAGAATTTCCTCTGGATGAGCTGAGGGAGTTGAACTGACTCTCAGAAGTCCATCTCTCAGAGAACAGCAATGCATTTTCTCCACAGGAGGCAGATGCCAAGTCCAAGACAAGAAAAGCAGAGAGCTGTGGCAGATATCACGGCACCAGACTGCAAAGCCCCAGCAAAACGGTCTGTAAGAAATGCAAATTTTGTGCACCCATCCTTTGCTTGGCCCACTGAAGTGCTGCATTAGTGCTGTGCCAATAGAGCTCATTTAACTTGAGCGGTTTCCTAATCATTCACAAGCCCCTTGAAGTGAGGGACCCTTTGTGGCACTGGCCAATTAACCAGCCAGAATGGATCAATACCCTGATGCAAACGCACTCCCTGGCATTGGCAGGGGCTGTGTTAATGCATGGTCAGCAACAGGGGGAAAACAGCAGCACTTGACCAAGCAGAGGAGGCTTCTAACAGAGGTGGTGGCCCAAAAGGTCAGGGACCACTGCCCTGAATTCAACAGCCCCACTGCAGCTGGGTAAAGCAGGGATGGACTGACAGCATAAAGTAGGATTTAGAACTGGCCCCTGGGAAGATGTGAGGGATGGTATCACAACAAAGATGTCCCAGTTCCTCTCAGGTCTCCTGGGAGTGTGCTGCTAAGGGAACACGGAGCTTCCACTGAAACAAATCAAATGTCACTTGCAGCCAGAAGGAGAGCACTGCAGCCTGTGCACGGGCTGACATCAAAACAGGAAAGAGACTTTTCTGTCCAGCAAAAGGGGGCCACAAAGTGTTGGAGGACTTTCCAACTCTCAAACTCCGTTCAGGGGGTTAGAGAAACAAGGCCTGTGAGTCTGATCCACCCCCAGCTTCATTCAGCTCCTGTTACCAGGCTCAGAACAGGCATGCACAGCAGGCTGCTCTCTCGCCAGTAAACACCACGCCGAGCGAAACGATCTGCCAGCCCATAACCATCTGCTCCTAGCAGGACGTTAATGCATTTGAAAACATCCATACGTAAACCAGGGCCATTATGAAACATATTTAGTGCTTCATCTGCCATTCAAGCAAATTTAGGACAGATGCTCACCCATAATAGAGCAGCAACAGACTAAATTAGAGCTTGCTACACCAATTCTGGTAAAACTGTCTCTTGGAGAAAGTAGTCCACTGCATTCTTGAAAATTTGGATTGTATCCACTGCACATATTTGGCCTTCACATGGCTCTTTTGCAGAGCAGGACAGTTATTTTTACAGCCTGTGGAGCTACATATTTTCCCACATACCATCTGCACAGCCTCCCGTGGCTGTGCAGAGACCCAGGGGGTAAAGAGAGACCTGTACTCAGCCTGCCATTAGCAGGGCGCTACAGTCACGGAGCAGAGGAGAAAATACACACCTGAGGTAGAAAACTGCCAGACTACAGTGCTTCCACTCTGTTTGGGTAATATCTGGGATAACCTGTTGGATTTACTTCAGCATTTTAATCATGGGGTGTCGTTAGCCTGCACTGTGAAAAGCTTCAGCCTCCCCATGAGGCACCATTCCCCTTTTTGTCAGTGAGCAGCTTAGTGTCACTGCAAGTCAGCCCCTGACTGGCAGTAGGTCACAAAAGTGCTCAGAACAAACCTCTCTCCTGCTCTGACCCACTCCCTGAGCATCAGGACTGCACTTCAGGCAGGGATACCAGACCTCCTGCAGCACAAACACTGCAGAGCTCACACTGACAGGGGGGCCTCTGCTCCCTGCCAAACTCAAACCAGGAGAATGCAGCTCTCCAGAGTCAAGCCTGAGGATCCAGATACCATAAATACTCCACGTGCCAGGAGAAGCCTGCCAGGCCAGCCAAGAAGGACTCTATTTTCAAACTGCACTATGCAGCAAACTAATTCCAGCTCTCACTGGAGCAGACATCAGCAGATAAGGAACCTGCAGCTAAGTTAAAGCAGAAAAACGGTCACGTCTGCTCTGCAGAGGGAGCAGATGGCACCAAGCAAGCTGGAGACATGACTCAATACACAGCTCAAGTTGCTGACTCTGCTCAGAACTGATTGTCTCATAGCACGGGACTGAGTGAGCACCAGCAGCAGCACCAAGCAAGCAGAGGAATGTTCTGGTCCATTAGTCTGAAACCATTAAACTCAGAGGAGGTGAGGTTTGGGCCTCCAACTGTAGCAGCTGCATGGCCCAGAGTAGCCCAGCCTTCTCTTCAAAGAGAAGGGCAGAGCCCTCCCAAAGGCTGCACCAGCACAGCACTGCCAAGCAGTTCATGATAGATGTGAAAAGAGGCCTTAGACACTCAAACCACCAAGCCAATACTGCTCTCAAGAAGAAAAAGAACTTCAGCAAGACTTTTATGAAAATACAAGCACATAAGTGCAGCAAATTGTGCATATCCCCAGAAAGACATGGCTGAGAGCTTCTACGAGAGCTCACTCTGTGGAAGTGCCTTCTGCCATGCCCAGGAAAGAAGCCACCACAGTGATGCCACACTGTTCTCAGCACTCATTTTAACTGCTCTGAGCTGGATGCCACTAAGAGCTGGTTGGAAGCTCAGTGTGGCTGGTAACCACAGCCAAAACAACCCAGTAAGCACAAAGGTAACCTAAATCCACTTTCAACCTGAGAAGTGCCTCCCAGTAGACACCAGAAACATCTCAAACACTTGGACATCAGAGAGTCAAGCTAGCAAGAAAATAACTTTTAGGAAGGGACTGCATGTAAAACAAATTTTCCAAGGCTGCCCACAAAACATGCTCATGCTGAATTTAGTTTTTGATCTAGAGGATCTTAACAACACAAAGTCAAAGCACATCCTGCCCACAGATAAGACGAGAGCGGTTTCTCAACTGCTCTCTGTACCCCAGCCCAACTTTGCATGTACTCCCTTGATCTGAACCAGCCACTTGGTAGTTAAAACCCCCAAAGGCTAAAAAGGAAGAGAAAGAGCATGCACACCAGAGATAGCCTCTAAAAAGCATCCCAGTCACCAACATGCTTATCTACAGCAGCTGGAATGCAGGAGCCAAATTCAGCTGTCTGGCAGAGATCCATCTTTGTGCACACTTGACCTTAGCAATTACTCTCATGGTTTGTACTTGCCACCTCAATCTGACACATGTAAGAGGCTGTTTGCAAACTCAAATGGAAGCTAATGGAGTCTGGCACCAGCATAAAATTGAACTGGTAACTCCAGGACAACGAATCCCGTGGCAGTTTGCTCTCCAGCATGTTTGATTTCACATGATAAAATGTGGCAGGAAAATTTCCACCTGTTGAAACACTATGTTCTCATTTCTTTGTTTTTACTGGCTTTAGTTCACTTGGAGCCTGCGGGAGTCTCTGCTGGCACAGCCTGATCTGGAGGCCTCGAGCACGTGCCCCGCACCGCTCACAGAACTGTGAGCTCTGGTTATCTACCTCTAGAGCTCAGCTCAGGGACTGGGATTTCCCCAGCCTCATTTCACCACACATTTCAATTCTGCAATCACTGGGAAAGGCCTCCTGATCCAAGCACGAGCCTCCGCAGTCCCTGGCACAGAGCTGAGCAACTCGGATGACTCAAAACAGCCTCTCCGATGGTTTTGCTGCTTCTGTCACACCACTTACAACTGACTCCCCTCTGCCTGCTGTTCATCCACTACTAAAAATAAATGTTAAAAGCTGCAACCCCGAAGGGGTGAATCGACACAACATCAAACTACACGTGTGGTACTGGTCAGTTCACCTGTGATCATTTTACACAAATTCCCTGGCTCTGGGGGAGCTGCTCCAAAGGCTGCCATCACCCTCAGCAATGCTCCACTCTACGAGTCCACATCAGTGCATCCTCCCTGCAATCTCTGCCCCTGAGTTGCCTACAGCCACCCGTGCTGAGCCCGAGATTGTGGCCTGTCACAGAGAAAGGGTTCATTTCTGCAGAGACTGGGTGCTGGAGGCTATTGGATAAACACAAACCACAGTGATGGCAGCACAGAGCAATCTGGTCTGCAGTTCACACCTTTTATTTCCTCTGAAAGGAAAATGCTGCCATTTCTTTGTCCTGCTGGTAGAGCAAAGGCAGCCTGGAAGGTTCACACACCAGTGCCACAGCCACCAACCAGGAGGATGAAAAAGTCATCCCTGCAGTGTAAAATGCTGCTCTCTGGGGTCAGGAGAGCACAGACCCAAAGCTCTGGAATAACTTTCCCCTCAGATCACACCCAACCCACTTCATTACAAGGACAGAAGACCTTAGAGCTGCAGTTAAACCTCCCAACTGAAGTGTTGGCCGATAACAACAGCCACCACAACAAGGCAGCACAGATCATCCAGGATATCCTGTTCTCTCACAAGCCAAGTCACCAGATTACACAAACTTTCCTCCTGCAGGACATCTCACAGCAGCAGAATGAACCTTGAGCCAGCAAACACGAGGGCTGGTGTGCTCAGCAACAGCTGGTAGAGAAAGAGATCAAACCGCATCTTATTTGAGCACAACACCTTATTTGCCCAGTGAAATCCAGGGGAATGATTCAGACACAGCTAAAAACCCAGCCTTCCTCTTCCAGCTCAGAGATGATGTGTTCAGGCCCTATAATGGACCCCTCTCCAGCCTTCCCAAGCAAGCTGGATGCAGGATTAACACAGGACTCTGCTGCAAAGCCCATGTTGCAGAAAGACACTGTCTTACTAGAAATTGTTAAGCTGTAAACTCTGAAGGATAAACAACATTGGCTGTCACTGCTTGCTCAGCACTTCTGCCATCATCCCTCAGCCACAGTGCAAGGGAAGGCAGAGCAGCGAAGCAACACAACTTCTTGAGACCATTTCTGCAACTTTTTTGTTGTGTTCTCACCACAGAAGTTCCTGCCCTGTCTGGTGAGGCCGTGGCTGTACAACATCTGCCAAGGGGGCACAGCAATGGGGTAACTTGGGAGCTCTCTTTTCCATGAGAGCTTCTCATCACATAAATTATTATTTAAATTTTCAACCAAACCAACACACACAGAGCAACCCACTGAGTGGCTGAGCCAGGCTAGTAACCTCCACCTGCACAGGTAGAGTGGTGGCACCAGGAGGTAATCTGCTCCTTTTCAGCTCACTTCTATATGCAGCTGCCTAATGGAGGGATCAGGAGCTGTCTCAGAGGCTCCAGCAGGCCAAAATTCAGATGCCTTCTAGATCTCCCACACTGGTGGATGAGAACAGGTCATGCAGGCTGTCACCCTCCACACAGGTCTAAGAGTAGAGTAGTCCATGGAAAAGCTGCCAACCCCACTTCCAGCAAGAACTCCTTGGTTAGCTCAGACCACGTATCTAAATTTCACATACTTTTACAGCAAGCTATTCTATAATCACAAAACTACAAATTCAGAGGTTAAAAGACTTCTCACAGAACACTGGCATTGCTTTAATACCTTTAACAATAATTTCCTCTTTCCTGTATCAAAATTTAGCCACCATCAAGAGACCTACAAGAGTTCATTTGGCAAATGAAGCCTCCCACGTGCAGGACAATTCTCCACCACGTAAGGGGGTCAGGAAGAATCCTCCATTTTGCTGGGATCTCTTCCCTACAAACATCTCCCAAGCTGTTACTCATCAGCTGGTGTTCCCATGATGTTCTCTCTTCATTTCAAGCTGCTAGAAGACATTCAAAGCTAAAAATATCACTTAACCCACAGCCCTTTCCTCTATGACAAACACCACCAGTCTCAGGTGAGCACAGCTTACCTTCTACATCGTACCACTGGGCACCATTCGTGATGCCATCTGGGAAGGTCTCTCCCTCCTCTCCAGGGCAGTTGGGTTTGCCAGTTCTCATGATGGGGTGATGTGACGCATAAGCTTTTGCCAAATATCTGAAGACCTCATCATCAGCTGATTTACTGTAGACTCCTGTGGGCCTGTGCGTGGGAGAGTCATCATAGGGGTAGCTTGCCACCACGGAGCCACCATGGAGATTGCCAGAGAGCAGAAACCTGGGGTTGGGAAGGAAAGGGAGAAAAAGTCATACTGGAAACATTTCAACAGGAAGTTTGCTACAGCAACCCAACCAGTTATTCTGCTGCTTTCCCACCCAAACCACGCTCTCAGGAGCCTCCAAACTCTATTTGGGATTAATGAGGCAAAATGCACACACTGGACGTGGAATCAACTGGACCCTGCTCCATCAGCCCTGTGCAGGGAGCACACCTGGAGCTGCAGCTACACCAAGGCTAAGTTAACAGACACACACCTGTCTGACACTGAGTCAGCTACTGTTGGACATGAAACCCTATCGTGGGAGACGTGTTCCAGCCTCCAACACAGCCAGCAGCATTGTCACAGGGACTGAACAGCGTCCAAGTGGGAGCACAGTGGGGAAATCTGCAGATTTTTGCAATAACCCAGCTCTCAGGGCTGGCTGAGTAGCTCCCCAAACTGACATCTTGCATTTCTGGAGATGGAAAAAGTTTTTTGCTGCAGCCTAAGAGCAAACCCCAAACTCAGTGACACACAAGCAGTGCATAGCTCTTCATCGAGATGAGTACACCTGGTACGTGCAACAGAATCAACTCACAAATAAAATCTGGATGTGAGACAGAGCTGTTAAAATCCCAAGGCAGAAAATACAGCAGGGCATGCCCCATATCCCCTTTCAGTTTGATCACAGGCAGCACAAGCATTTAAACGAATCCCAAAGGTAATTGTCTCTGTTCTTCCTCTTCCCACCAAACACAGCACTGAGGGGGGAAAAGAGCTCTCCTGTGCATTTGCTCAAATGGGATTTGGTTTCCAAGCAGAGGTAATGTGACCAATACCTTTACCTTGCTTAAAATAGCGCACGTAAATTGCATTACACCCACTATCTCCCTTTTTAATCAAACAGTTCTGTTTACCCATTCATTTTTCTATCAGCAGTTATGTTAGTCTAACAATTACACCAGTATTAACTGGTGCTGCCAGGCAGAGGGACGCACAAAGCACCACGTTCTTCCTGTTTCACCCTGGCTGATAGCAAATCCCACCTCAGGTACTAAGAGAAAAAGATAAAATAAAAAGCTCAAGGTGTTTTCAAAATTATATAAAGAAAGCACATGAGTTTCCCTCGTAACTAATCTTGAGCTGAACCAGCTCTGGAGGGATTTTAGTGCAAAGTGCTGCACCAGAGCTGTCCTAAAGGATTGTTAAGACAAGCAGTTACTGGTGAAGTTCCTGAAATTCCTCTGGAGCACCATCGCCATGGGCACTGCCATCCACCAAGTTTTAAAAACGATCATTTGTTAATGTAAATTTTGTTTCCTAAACGTGAGCAAACATTATACGATGCTGAAGGTTGTGTGCATTGGTTGGAGTCAACCAACAGCCCTGGAGTGCACTGTGGCCATCAGTAACCCCCTCTCCATCTCTTCCTATCCCTGTTCTGGGAAGAGGGCCACAGTTTGCTGCAGTGCATTGCTGCTTTCTCTGCAGTTTCCCACGGTTGGTTGCACTGACCTTTGTGGTCTGGACCTTACACAGTTCTCTGAAGAACACGTGGTAAATGAAGAATCAATGCCCAGCCTGGCCACTGCACTTTCTGGGGCTGCCCCAGACCCTCACATCAGAGCTGGGCTTTGAAGGCACCATCTCCCCTCCCGGGCTGCCCCCACTCCAGGCACAGCAGCTTCCCACTGTGCTACCCCTTAGGATGGGGAGAGCCCGACAGGTCAGCATGGATGCTCGAGGCTCAGTCCCACGTGCTTCAACTGAACAGATGGGAAAGGTGGCTGTAGAAACAGGGCCTGTCTTTGGAAATGCTGCTGCATAGAGCATTATTTCTAAATCCAAGGAATTTTCCATGGAACAAAAAGATGAGGGGAAGGCCTGTCCAACACAGTTTTATTCACGTGGTCGTACACAGACTAGCTGCATACTTAACCCCAAATATTTCCAGCATCCCACAGCTTGTGGAGAAAGCATTACTGGCCCTAAGAGCAAGACCCACGGACAAGTTCACAGTGAAGCAGGAGAGAAGTTTCCAGCCACAAGCTCGGGGAGATGGGACACATGCAGACGGCCATGGAGGCCAGAACATGTGGGCGGGTACAGGGCACAAGCTGTGCCCTGCGGGGCTAGTGCAGCTCCTTGGCAGGTGCACAAAACCTGCGGCCGCCAAATGCTCTCCCCAGCGCAGGATGGTCCCGGCTGCGATGAACAGCCGACGCAGGGAGGCAGGCTGGGGATAAACAGGTGGGGAAATTACTTCTCCTTTCCCCCAGGCCCTGCCGGGAAACACCGGGAAGGGCTGGAAGCTGGCTGACACCCCCGGGGAGCGAAGCCAAGGGTCTCCGCTCCCCGGAGCGGCGCGCCGGGCAGGGGGGACCGGGCAGCACTCACCTGTTGCGGCGCATCCAGTCGATGAGCGCTTGCACCTCGGGCACGGGCTCCAGGTTGGGCTCCGCGTCTCCGAACTGGTCGGGGAAGCTGCGGTTGAGGTCGCGGCCGTGGCTGTTCTCCCGGCCGCCCTCGGCGCCGCCGCCGCAGTTGCCTTCTTGGGCGCGCTCGAAGCCGTCGGGGTTGAGGCTGGGCAGCAGGTACAGGTCGGTGGTGTTGAGCAGGCGGACGATGCGCTCGTCGCCGCCGGCCCAGCCCCGCACCAGCTCCCAGGCCAGGCGGAGCAGCAGCGGCCGTGCCAGCGGCTCGTCCCCGTGCATGTTCCCCACCAGCTTCACCTGCGGCCGCCCGGGCAGGGCAGCGCCGCCGGGAGGCTCGTCGGGGCGCTCGGGGCCCAGCCCGGCCGTGAGCCGCAGCACCCACAGCGGCCGATTCTCCACTGACTGCCCGATGCTGAAGAGCCGCACCAGGCCCGGGGGGGCCGCGGCCACCAGCGCCCGCAGCGCCTCACCCAGCTCGGCCGAGTGCAGGTACCGCAGCGCCTCGCCGGGCGCCGCCGCCGCCGCCTCCGCTTTCTTGATGTGGGGGCTGCGGGCCGGGCTCTGCAGCGAGGGCAGCGGCGGCAGCAGCAGCGCGTAGAGGAGCGGCAGCAGTCCCGGCATCAGCCGGAGCCCCCGAGCCGCGCTCGCCATAGCCCCACGCACGCCCCGGTCCCGCCGCGCCGCGCCGGGTCCCGGCGGAGGGGGCGGTGGCGCTGCCCCGGGGGGCGGGACCTGCCCCGCACCCGCCAATCAGCGGCGGCCGCAGGGGAGGAGCCGTCCGGGCGGGGCGGTGAGAGACCAATGAGAGGCGGCGGGGGCGTTACGTCACCAGGGGTGAGTGTCACCGTGCGCCGCGGCGCCCCCTGCCGGCCCCGGCGCTGCTCCGGGCCCGGCTCCGCCGTGGGGCTCAGCGGGAGCGGAGCGGAGCCGCTCGCGTTCCCCGCGGAGGGGGCTCCGAGGGCACGGGGCCTTCCGTCCTCCCTCGGGACAACGCGGCCTTTGGCTCTCCGCACTCGCTGTTTGCCCTCACGAACGCCTCCGCGTGAGCTGTCCCACGGCGCGCACCGCTGCGCGAGAGGTGAATAACCCAACAGGGATTTCTTGCGCACAGGGGGACAAACGGCAGCACCGGGCGATGCGCCGGTACCTCGGAGGGGTCACGACAGATCCCTCGTCTCCAAGGAGGTCTTCCAAGCCGGAACACCAACCAGGACCTGGGGAGGAAGGACGGAGTGGCCTTTGCCTGGGCACGGTGACAAGCGGTGGGTCACGGGACACGAGGTATTGCTCCTGGTGCCTCCGTCTTCCTGGCGGGAAGCGCATGTGGCCAGCCCTGAGCGAGCTGCCTGCTCAGATCGGACCTCTGGGGATTAAAGTAATTCTAACAGCGTGATGTTGCATTGCATGTGGCTGTGACTGCAGAGCCATGAACCTCAGAAGAGATATAAACAGTACTTTGGGGTTTCCTCCATCTAATTCTCTTTGTGAGGCAGGTGAGATGATAAGGACTAAAGGCAAGACACCTTACTCTGCAAAAATCACCTTGCAGTCCATAAAACAATGAAAGTCTCCATTTCCGACAGCAGATTCCTGTCAATTGTGTTTAACTTTTCGGTAGTATCTCATGTACACATCTGCTTCCCAGCTCTGGCATTTCCTGTTGGAGACACAAGCCCCACGTCTAGCACATAAGACTGATTTTCAGGGGAACCCATCTGAAAGTATGACTCCTTCATCTCACGGCGTGGCGTTCCGGGATCCTTTGCGCAAGAGATCAGATGATGCAAACTCGTGTGTGAGCCAAGCATGGTACAGCATCAGAAGAGCCCCGAGGAAAGGGAGAGTAAATTGGCTTCTCTTTATTGGGGCTCATCTGTGCTGCACAATCTTTAGGAGAGGAAGAAGCAGGAAACAGGGGTTATGCATCAAAAGGATGCCCCAGATCAAATGAAACTGGAAAAGCCAAAAGACCTCAGTCATCAGGATGTTCTTAAACCAAAAGGGAGAAGGAATGTCATGAGGGAATTTAGCTATCTTGGAAGTGATCATCACTATATAGCTTTAAGTCCTCAGTCTGCAAATGAATTGCTCTGGATTTACCCACAGTAACTGAGCTCATTTCCCTTTTTAGCCGATAAAAGCCCAGTTGTCTGGAACTCCAACAGGCCAATTGTAAAAGCAGCATGTGGCAAAGGCTGATGAGTCACCAGCTCATTTGCACAGCAGCCAGTAACAACAAACCCTTCACATTTCCTTAGGCCAGCCAAGGAGAGCTCTGACTTCCCCATCCCTGGGAGAGCAAATACACAGGTTGGGGACTGATCTGCCTCCTCCTTCTTTTCCTCCTCCCTTTCCTCTTCCTCTCCCACCTCCTCATCTCTGCTTTGTGCCAGTGCTGCGGCACTCCAAAAGGTGGTTACTCAGGAGCTGGGGCTTTTGCCTCACCACACTCCACAGTGCTTCCAACCGTGGAGCAGGACTGTGATTTGCTCCTGAAGACCGGCAGCAAATGGTTCCCCATGAACTGGAAAGATGGATTAGCTCAGTCTTTGCAGATTCCTCGCAGAGGGAGCGAGGGGTGACCCCACAGCAGGGAAGTTAAAACTGCTAATACTGTTTGGCAGCACTTCACAAGATCAAATCAGCACTTGGTTTTACAGCAGAGCACTTCCAAGAAATCCCACTGGTGATGAAAGTTTCAAGGTAGACAAAAATATCTGTGGCTGTAGAGCAGCCACAGCAGAATAGAGTCTTGAAAGAGAAGCAGCTCTGGGAATTCTGCTAGGGAATGTCCTGTACTGGCCACCAGCATCAAACAGGCACCAAGTTTAGCATCCTCCCCAGTCATGAGTGTGGCTTCAGCCTTCTACAGGATTTACTGCCTCTGAGCTTCTGCCAAGGTGATCACAGCGATCTCATCTGGATTCCAGCGCTCCCAAGTGACTTTGCTCCCCACCAGCTTCCGTGGGTGGGTACCCAGCAGGTGGCATCCATGTCCAACACTTGTGCTGGAGCCTCACCTTCCTGAAGGCTTCTTCTTCGCTTTTATGATCCCAGGATCTGTTTCTTCATTAATGTCTATTTTTCATTTGAATTTATTTTAAAATTTCAAAATATTCACTGGTTTAGTGCTTCTTTAACTATTCCTTTTCCTTCCCAGGGATAGAGTTCACTCATCATCCCTCTGTGTTCAGTGGCAGAGCATGTGACCTTTATATAAGGATCATCAGAAAATAGATTTGTTAACAAATTTACAAAAAAATACTTGAGATCTCTCCATCTCACCAGTGAGAAATATGTTGGGTCTAGGCTGGGAGAAATCAGGGCACATCACATCTCCATAATCTTTATACTTGGGAAAAATAGGTTTTGTGGGAGGGAACAGGAGTGCTGAGTAAGTTCAAGCAGCATTCCCTGACAGCCTCGCTTTCCAGCCCAGTTATTTGGCAAGGAGAGGCACTGGATTTGGGTGTTACAGTCATCCTCCAACAATGGAAGTGTTGCAAAATATGCAGCACCACATATTAAGAAGGGATTAGAAGTGGGGAACCACAAGGAGTAGGAAAACAGGAGCAGCCTTAGAGCAGAGCCTCAGGCACTATTGCAGAAACATGTTTTCTGGAGCAGGATTACAGCCGTGTTACAGCCTTTGTTTGCTTGACAAAACCATAGATACAATCCTGGGTTTCCACACGTCTGTGCAGATCCTGCCATGTCCCTGACTCCAGGAGCAACCATCAGCCCTCACAACTCTGCTGAGTATAAATCAAGATCTCATCTGCCAGTGAGAGTGTGGGGGATTAGGAGTTGCTCTCCCTGCTCCCAGAGGCACTGAGGAGATCCACGCAGAACCCAAACTGCTGGGAAGTTTTGAGCTGGAGGTTAAGAAACCCAGTGGAATAGAAAAACTTCTGCTCAATCTCTTATCACGTTTTAAATCTTCTCAAGTTTCTAAGGCTTGGATTACACCCAGGAATAGACTGCTGCTTATTAATTAATTCCTTTGAGGCTGTTCAGAGTCATATTTAACAGTAGTCTTATTCTGGGTTTGTTGGTCCAGCGTTGCCATAAGGATGACAAGCAGGAACCGGTGTGGTGGATTACTGACTCTAGCCCATGGTCTGTCTAATCCAGCCTTGGCAGTGCAGATCCAAGTACCTCAAATGTGAGGGTTGGATCCTTTGCTCTGGAGAGTTACGGAGTACTTGCCTCCCTGAAGAGGTTCCTCCCAGTCTGAGTCATTAGTGGCTGCTTTACATTCTGGAACATGAGGTTTACGTCCCTCCAAAACGTAATGGAAAGGTGGAGAACACAACCCACAGAACTCTAGACCTCAGTAATTAGACACCCACCAGATTAATTACACCCTGTATAAAAAGAAAAGTGTAAAAAGCCATTACGAAAGTAATTCTTACCAGGTCTAAACAACTGCCTTTCAGTGTCTCTGGCCAGGTGACACCTTGATTTTCTAGTCCCTCTTCCTTCAGCAGATCCCGAAGCCCACTGCAAAACAGGACACTGCCATTGCTCCAGAAGAACCCCAGCTCACCTCACTGCTTGCCATGGACCAGTTGATGCTGGGCCTCACATCATAACAAACCCCCCACAGAACAGCTGTTGTCTGACAATCTTTTCCCTTACTCTCATTTCTACATTAAAAGAAATACTCCCAAACTCCACTCTTTCCTTCTTTACATCCTCACTTACTCCCAACACCTCCTTCTTCTCCAGAGTGTCAGTTGGTGCAGTGCAGTGACCAGAGGGAGCACGGACTTCCCTGCACTCTCCTGCCTTTGGCTCACATTGTGGAGGGAGCGCATGAGCCATTTCCCAGCCCATTCCTTTGAAACCCTCTCTGTTTCAACTCAGCTTAATTCCAAACCACAAAGATCACTTTACTCCTAGGAAGAGCATTTGGATTGAAGTTTGTACTGAACCATAAACCAACATTTAGTTGAATACTACAAGGACAGGACAGTTTTTAGAAGGGAGAGTAAGAACTCTCTCTTTAAGGGACTTTTGTACACATATACTTTTTTAACTGAGAGTGATTCCCTGTTGGTTTTAAGGGTAAACTCATATACACAGAGTTATATTAACACTCAAAGGTGACCCTTGTTTGCAACAGCCCCACAAATAACCAGTGCTCTGTGCTCCTGTGCTGTGTGTGCAGGCAGCAGCCCCAGAGCAGGAGCCCTCCCTGCCCACCTCTGTGCCACTGAGTTGGGACATGGCGTCCACAGATAAAGAAAACACCAAGGACACATCCCAGGCTCCTCCTGCTCATGAAATGCACTTTATGGCTCTGCTGAGCCCATTCCTGATGACCGATGTGCCTGCAGGGACACTGGCAGCAGTGACAGCACGTTTGAAGGCTGCGAGGACCCCGTGCTTTGTGACCACGTCACCATCACCCTGTCGAGGTACAAGCAGCACTTCCAGACAGATTTCCACGTAGCCAAGTGCTTCAGTTCTGCTCTGGGCACACACAGCCCAGGCACAGCTGTCCCAGCAGAGGGAACAGTGGGGACAGATCCCCTGGCTCTATGCTGGGAGGTGCCCAGGGCTGAGCTAAGCACAGGAGCAGCCTGGGGGTACACGCTGGTGAGCAGGACAGTGTCTGCTCTCTCCTCTGCCAACATGCAGTTCAAAGTCTGAATCAGTGAATTTTCTCATTTTCCACTCAAAAGAGGACATGGCAACAGAGCTTTGGGAAGAAAGGGACAAATCGGAGTCTACTCCTGCTCTAGGATAATCTAGGATAAAATCCCTGCGGCTTAAAACAGTGCTGTGAATACCCAGAAAGCTGGGGAAAAAAGGTATTATTTTTGGCTGAAAGTCTTTATGGCTGATGCAGGAACTCTCTCATTAGTTACTCATTGCCTCAGCAAGTCTCATAAAACAGCCAGCAGAGCCCAGCAAATACTTTTCTTCAGTGTTCAAGGAGCTCAGAAATACAGGAATTGAACGAGGCCTTGAACCCATTTTATGGACTCACTTCTTACGAACTACCATAAAATATTAAAATTCAGACCCTATAAATAAGGAGGGGAAAGAACTGTGCATTTCCCAGCAGAAGCAGCCTCTCCAGAGAGTCTTCTCAAGGTAAGTCCAGTGCTACCCGATCCAGAGACAGGTTCCCCTGGCTGACGGGTGATTGGAGACAACAAACTCATGTAATGGAGATTAGAGACATAAAACCCCACTTGGAATCTGCTCTGAACTGGAAAATGCCCTGCAACAATCGACTCCGTTTATTCCCTGGTGACCCTGTCCCCGCTGTGAGGGCTCTCCCCAGGGTGTCTGATGGCAGCAGGGATTAACCCCTGCGAGCCCTGACGGAGGCAGCAGTGCTGTGACCTTCTCTCCAACAGAGCCAGCTGGGCCCCTCTGAGATGGTGCAGAAACGCAGCCTCGCCGTCCCCTACGGAGTGCCCGTCCTTGCCATTTCCTTCTTGGCATGTGTGGCCACAGGTAAGGAATGGAAAAAACCCCATCCTGGCTTTGTCCAAGCCCCATCACACCAACTATTGAAACTGCCCAGGGCTGGGTGATGTGCCACAGCAGCATCCCAGCTTTTGAGTGTTCTGGAGGTGATCCCCAGAGGACTGCCTGAAAACTGGCCTCTGATTTGAGAATAGCAGAGAATGGAATGGGGAAACTTCAGTGTTTTCTGACATTATTGCAGCAGGGATGATGAGGCCACAGTTTCCAAACCTGCTCTAAGCAGTGAGAAATGTGATAGCTTTGGCCACGTGGGAACACCTTCAGACAGGGACCTTCAGACTTCTTTATATTCACAGGGCCTTAGTACCTTTCTATTCTGAGCTATATTTTTTATTCATTATTCTATGGCCCAGGCTGCAGTAGCGAGTTTCGTCCCATTACAGTAATTTATTTCCCATACTGGTTGTTCATTTAGTATGTCCTGAGGTTTGTACCTTTGACAAACTGCAGCTCTGCAAGAGCCAGGATACAGCTGATTAACTAATTTATACTCCCAAGGGCATCCAGCTTCAACTGAAAAACAGAATATCAAACAGTGGTGCTGCAGCACTGATGGGCAGCAGGAGGGTGATGGGATGGGAATGACCTTTTGCTGGGTGTCACATGGTCATTCCTGGTTTCAGACATTTTGTTGTCACAGCTCAGGCCTTGGTGTTCTGCAAAAGCCTGATTTTTATTTTAAATAACTGTGGAGCTTTGAGATGAAGACAGCTTCTTGTCTCAAAAACTAACATTCCACCTGAAAACAGCAAACCTGGTAGATTGAAACCTGAAAGTCTCATCCCTCCTCCAAGGTCAAGGCCTGGAGAAGTGAGCAGGGCAGCTTTTGTGGGAAGAATATGGCTTAGGATACTTAAATGTCCTTGTCCTCCTTCTTCTGCAGGTTTGGAACTGTCTGTAAATAACCATGCTGCTGACTTCACCCTGTCTACAGAGCTTGGCCCTCCCATCTCCCTCTCGTGCCTTGTACACAACAGCAGCCAGGCTGAGGAGCTGCTCTGGTACCGGGGAGATGGGCAGGTGGGTCTGAAAGATGGGAATAAAGTGAATATCAGTAACATCTGCATATCCCCGGTCAACGAGTCTGACAACGGAGTCACCTTCACGTGCAAGCTGGCGCGGGACAAGTCTGTGCAGGTGTCTGTGATCCTGGATGTGCACTGTGAGTCGCCGTGGTGGATTTCCGTGGGGAATGGCTGGGGTGGGATGGAGTCATGGGCCGAGCAGCTCTGTCTGGGCGGTGTTTTGCCTCCTTGTATGCTGTCTTCACCAGGAAAAAATGCGTTTAGGAGGAGATAACTCACATGCTAAGACACTCCCTTCCCACAGTGGTGCTTATGGCCTGATCTAAGGCCTCTTTTATAGGAGTGGGTGGGTCCTTAAAGAAAGATATTCTATGTCCCTGCCTCCACCTAGATTATTTCCCAAGGATACAAGTCAGGGCAGAGGAAATACTGGAGTGACAGTCTCTGCCACTGATTGCTCTCCTCATTCCCGGGGATCAGGAAAGGCTGCACTACTGTGATGTGTTAGACCACTGGACAAGGGATGTGTGAAGGGAACTTGCTTTGTGTTAAATGGTAGGCATTCTACAAGCTCCTGAAAGGAGGTTGGAGCAAGGTGGGGTCAGTTTCTTCTCCCAAGTAACAAGTGATAAGAGGAAATAGCCTCAAGTTGTGCCAGAGGAGGCTTAGATTGGGTATTAGGGAAAATTCCTTTACTGAAAGGATCATTGAGTCCTGGCACAGGCTGCCCAGGGCAGTGGTGGAGCCACCATCCCTGCAGGGATTTAAAAGATGTGTAGATGTGGCACACGGGGACATGGTTTCGTGGTGGCCCTGGCAGTGCTGGGTTAATGGGCAATTTGAGAAGGGTTTTCCAACCTAAATGGTCCTGTGATTCTATGGGCAGCATTATTAATGACCCGTTGAACTGCATTTCTGTGAACAGTTCCTCCCCGGCTGAGTGGAGAGGAGACCCTCCATGTGGAAGAAGGCAAAGATGTTACTCTGACCTGCAACTCCAAGTCCAACCCTCAAGCCCAAACCACTTGGTACAAGGACAACCACAGCCTGACCCTGCAGCAAAATCATCATGAGCTGCACCAGACCAGTGAGGTCTTTCAGCTCTCCATCAAGAAAGTGCAGAAGTCTGACAATGGGACCTACACCTGCGTGGTAGAATCACCCTTGGGAAATGGGACAAGGGATTTCCACCTCATAGTTGAAGGTAACAAGGCTGCTGCCAAACATTAAGCTTTACAAATAACTCTCTGTTGTCTTTTATAATGACAGCAACCCATTTATATTAAGAAGCATAAGTGGAGTGTGGTAAATTCCCTGCATGGACTTCTGAGGGCACAGCAACAGCCAAGGAGCTCTCCCTGCACCTGTGCCTGGGACCACAGCACCAGGAAGGGCCTCTCCTGCTCTGCCTGTTATTCAAAAGCATTTGGCAAGTGTGACCCGGGGAGGGCTCATCCCACTGTTGCTCTTCCTACGCTGACAGTGTGGTTTAAAGCACCTCAGGTCTTACTTGAAGCATCTTACTCTGACCACAGTATTCTGTCATGCCCAAAGAGCTCCTTAAGGCAAGAGAAGTTGTGCTCCAGAAGTGACTACAGGGGCTGGGTGTTCAGGGCTCAGACAGGTGACTCTAAACGAGGTGACCCACCAGGCACTTATGTCCCACCTCTGCCCAGACCCCTTTCATTTCTACCCTCCTGGCACAGCGAGGGAAGCAACGTTACCTGTGGCAGTGGTACCTCTGGACAGCCTTATTTCTGAGCATAACAGTGCCTGGGGGATCTTCTTCAGTTCACTAAGATACAGGCTCAGCCCCCTTCTTTCCAGGGGACTAACACACAGAGTCAGTCTGCAGACAGCAGAGAGAGCAACAGTTAACTCAGCGGTGACAGCTGTGGGAAGAGAAATATGTCTTTCCACAGTCCTGTGAGATGTTCTGGGTTATGTGGCTGCCCTAATCTCTCACATATCCAACCTCTTCTTTCCTGACAGATAAAAAACCTGTTTTTCCCAAGGAGGCCATTATTGCTGCTGTCGTGGTGGTTACAATCACAATATTTTTTGGAATTGTGGCTCGAAAAGACACAATTTTTAAGGTATGGAAAGCTCTGGTTTCATAGGAAAAAAATATTATTTGCTGCAGTGCCCTGGTTTTTTCTACCTTTTCTGTTCTATGTCATAATGTTTCTTTTCACTGTTAGAAAACTGCTACAAACTACCTTCTGCTTTAGAATTACCAGTAGATAAATCAAGTATTAGATATTTCATGTGGAAGGCATTATGTACTTGCAATATTTGTAACAATATCCCCATGGCCAGGAAACGTGAAAGATAACAGGACCGTTTCTTTCTTTTCAGTGCTTCAAGAAACCAAAAGAAACAACTCTGTAAGTATTTGACTGCTTGTTCACACTTATTCGAGATTAATTCCTTCTTAAAGATTGGCAAAAGCTGGAAAAGTGCACTCAGCATGATAAACTGACCCAGTTCTTACTCTGGCTGGTGAACATCAACCCACACCTCCTGTCCCAGAAGAGAGGGGTCCCTGGGAACATGACAGGGGACACACAAATCCTGCCCTTCCCTGGCCATCCCAGGGCTCTGGCTACCCCTGTGTATAAGGGAAAAAACCCTGATGTCATATCCTCAGCCTGCTGACAGCTTTCTGGAGCTGAACACAGCCCAGATGAATTCAACTTACTTGTGGTTCTTTTTTTTCTAGGAGGTGATTTTTCGTTTCTTCTGTTCATTTTGCTGCAGGTAAAGAACACCCAGAAAACATCATTTCTAGTGGTCAACCAAAGGCATTGTGTGAGAGGATGAGATAAAGCACTGAAACAAGTTTTTTTTTGGGTCAAGTTTATATGTTTTTTCAAAATATAAGTGGTTCTTTGCATCTGTTGATTCTAACCTGCTGCTTAGAGTGTCAGAACTGTTAGAACTGGTCACTGGGAACCTTTCCTTAGAGCACCATTGAGGTGGGTGGGCTGCATGCGATGGTGCCAGCTCTTGCTCTCCATGCTTATTCCAACAAGGAATGCATGTGCAGTCCGGCACATGGGTTGTGGATTCCTACAGAGGAATCTCTGCTGGACTGTGATGCTGATGCACACAAATGAAGTGAGGTGTTGGGCTGACAGCTGCTTTCTCTCCTGCAGTGCCATTCCACAGGGTGCTGGGGTGGTGGCCACCCAACTTCCTGCCCCTTCCCAATGATCCTATGGGCACATCAGCTTCTCTTGTCAGGGCAAAAGCTGCCTGGCACTCAGCACTGCTGCTGCACCTCCTGTCTCTGTGGCTGAGACAGACCCCAGGGCTTGGGGCAGCCCCAAGTGAAGTTCCAGTGTGATTGCTCCAGCGCCACAATGGGTGGAAAACCTCTCCATGCGTCCCTTCCCTCAACAAATGTGCCACTCAAGCACTTTTCTCAAGGTCCTGGCAAGCTGTTGAAGCCTCATCATGCCTTGGAACAGTCCATTACTAACACTGTCAATAAACGCTGCGTGCTGTAAATCAATTTGAGACTCTGATGTACCAGCGCTCTTCTCAGCGGAGCAGGGCAGTTCCTCAAGAGGAAGATTCCGCAGCCTCATCTGGAGTGAGATCCAGAGCGTGTCCTTGACTCACCAGTGCTCAGGGAGGTCCCTCAAGGTGCCATAGCGGTGCCACCTCATGCTCCTGGGTACTCGGCCTAAATAACACCACCAGCTGTGGAGACGTGTCCCAAACCCTCCCGTTAATCCGTGACACCGTGCGGATAGAGCCGGGGACAGCGGCACGGCGGTGCTCCGGATGGGTGACACCAGCCCTGAAGGGCCGAGCCTGTACCACACACAGCCCCTGACAGGCACTGACACCAGCTTGTGCCACCAACAGCCCCAAGCACTGGCGCTCCTCGGGGCGGGGAGGCACGGACTCCAGGCAGTGTGGAATGTTCTGGACCCGGGGTTGTGTGGGCGTGAGGGGCCGGTGTGACCGATCTGTGTGAGGGGTCCATGTGAGGGGTCGCTGTGAGGGGGCTGTGAGAGGGGTCCGTGTGAGGGCTTTGTGTGAGGGGCCGGTGTGACCGACTGTGTGAGAGGCCCGTGTGAGGGGCCGGTGAGAGGGGTGGGTGAGAGGGCTTTGTGTGAGGGGCCAGTGGGAGGGGTCGTCGTCAGGGATCAGTGTGAGTGGTCTCTGTGAGGGGCCGCCCCACCGGCTCCCCCTCACTAAACGTGTCCCTCGCCTCTCGCCGTCCGCCCTCCCCTCGCCGTTCGCCCCCCCTCGCCCCCGGCCGCGGCCCCGGGCCCCTCTTCCGGCTTCCGGTGCCGGCGCTATAAGAGCCGCTTCCGCCTCAGGCCCGCGCCGGGATCGTGCTGCCGGTGCCGCCATGAACGCCCGCGGTGAGGGGGGGGGGGGGGGGGGGGGGGCTGGGGGGCGCCTGTCCGTGAGGGGTGGAGGGGTGCACAGCGGTACTTCAGCGATGGGGGCCGTGTACCGGGGAACGGAGATCGGGAGGGGGGGGATGTTGTCGATGGAGGTGGGAGGGGGGGGGGGGGGTGTCATCGTTACCTCAGCAGTGGGTCGGGGGAAGGAAATTACCGGGGTAGGGAGGGAGTTACCGGCCCTCACCGGGGCTACGGGTGGGATATGTAGTCTGGGGGTGGGAGACTCATGGTTACCTCAGCAATGGGTCGGGCGGGGAGGGAATTACCGGGGGGAGCGGGGCGTTACCGGGACCTTACCGGAGCTACGGACAGGGATAAGGTGCCCATTGTACGGAGGGGGCGGGAGCCTCACCGTTACCTCGGCGGTGGATGGGAGGGGGTGTGTGTGTTGCCGGGGGTGCGGGGCCGGTGGTGACCCTGTCCCGGTGTCCCTGTCCCGGTGTCCCGCAGGGCTGAGCACGGAGAAGGCCGTCGCCTTCAGCCGGCGGCTGCGGGCCGAGCCGCAGTTCCTGCTGGCCCAGAACGTGGCCACATGCAACGACCCGCTGGAGGTGTGCCTGCAGCGGCAGGTGGTGCAGGACACCGTGCAGGTGTTCCAGCACGCCGTGCCCGCCGAGGGCAAGCCCGTCACCAACCAAAAGAACTCCGGTAAGGGCGGCCGGCGGCGGCGTTTGGGGGCTGCCTCGTAACATTGATTGGTGTCCTGGGAGCGGCCGCTGCTCCGGAGCCCTTTGTCCGGGCTTTGGAGCAAGGTCGAATTCCTGCAGCATCCTCCTAAGTTAATAACACACTTGAGACTTGCAGCGTTTGCCTCTTTTCCCTTCTGCATAGTGTAATGGAGATTTGTGCTTGCAGTGAAAGATTTCAGAACTCCTTCAGAGCTTTTTGGTGTTGTAGAAGCCCAGCCAAAGGCTCGAGGCAGAACTGTGTCATGAATCTCGTGGTAAAAGAAATTGTTGTGCAGCTCTTTGAGCACAGGCATTCCAGTTTAATTCGTGTTCCTTTGATCTCTCAGGGAGATGCTGGATTTTTTCCTGCCTCAACGCAATGCGTCTTCCTTTCATGAAGAAATACAACATTGAAGAGTTTGAGTTCAGCCAGTCCTATCTCTTTTTCTGGGATAAGGTACAGTCGTGCAGGTTGTTGTAGGATTGCTTATGCAATCAGGTGTTAGTGTTGGGACAGAATTTCTTTTAGGCTGGATTGTTTTAACATGTATGAGAAGAAATTTCAAAAGTTCTTTAGAAACGTGTTCTAAATGCAGGTGGTTGAGCAAAGGGGGACTTTCAGCTTGAGAAGAAAGTTGCCAAGATGTTGATGTTTTGGAATAGTAAAAGTCTTTTTTCTTCTTTTTAAGAGTTCTGTATATTTCAGAAGTTACTTGTTGGAGGTTCGGGGGAAACATGACTGTAGCTGTGAGGTTTCAGTTGTGCTTGTGAACTGATGGGTGAGCTGTGCCTGCTTTTCCCCATAAGGGAAATCAAGCAAATCTAGTACTAGTTTGGGCCAGGCTTCATTGCATAACTTCTCTTTCACATTTCCTGTTCCCCTACCCTCAAGCTGTGTGCTAACTCACTCCTAAGTATTTGGTCTGTAACAAAGAATTTTATAGGGTAGCCCGTGGAATGCTAGAGGGGAAAATGAGGACTTCACTGGATAAGCAGAAAAGTGGCTTCATCTATTCTGTACTTGCAAAGAACTGAATACTCAGCAATTCATTAATGCATCAGACTTAAAAGGGTTTTTTTTAATCTGTGTGTTTCAGGTTGAGCGTTGTTACTACTTTTTAAATGCCTTTGTGGAAACAGCTCAGAAAAAGGAGCCAGTGGAAGGAAGACTGGTGCAGTTCCTGCTCTCCAACCCCACGAATGATGGTGGACAGTGGGATATGTTGGTTAACATTATTGGTGAGAGAACTCGTCATGAGGAACCCTTCCTAAAATTGCAGCCTGGTTTGAGAAATAGGGAATGGAATAGAATAAGAAATGGAGTTTTGACACCTGGGATTTGGCTAAGGCACATGATGCCATTAACCCCCGTATTTTTTTTTAATTCAAAGACTTTTTTTTGGGCCATATTATAAATATTGGGCCTAAATCTTGTCAGGTATCACTTTTTCATATTCCTGCTGATGATAAAAGCTCAGAAGATCAACAAAAAATTAGATAGCCCTGATTTCCCATTTAATAAAAGGGTTCAATCCCCTTTTTCTCCAGTCATCAACTCAATCTCATTTATTTATATCCATGTACACCATCTTTAGGGTGCATGGTAAGGAAAAAGCCACTGCTTGACCTGGGTGTGTCTGCAAAGCTGAAGCAAAACTACTTGGAACTGCAGCCTGAAGTTGGTATAAAGATCAGTGAGAGGGAATTGATGTGGAATGTGGCAGTGCTGGTCTTACAAAGCTCCAGCAGAAACGGGATCCTACAGCTGCTGGAGATACTTAATTGCACCAGCACCTGCTTTCATTTGTGTTGTGAAACAATGTGACACCTTTGTAAATCAACAAGGCAATAATACAAATTT
The DNA here is from genome assembly GCF_020740725.1 of Corvus hawaiiensis. Taxonomy (NCBI): domain Eukaryota; kingdom Metazoa; phylum Chordata; class Aves; order Passeriformes; family Corvidae; genus Corvus; species Corvus hawaiiensis. The sequence goes on from NC_063232.1 coordinate 3,924,147, forward strand.
AGAATCACAAAAGGAGTTTGTTTCTTTGAAGCCTGGAGGTTCCTTTTTTCCTTATCCTATTGCTATAAATACTTAATCAGGGCAGAGATTCTGGCTGCTGCTGTTACATCCAGAGCCTTGCCTGGTGAGATCTGTGAGTGGTACTGTAATGTAGGAAACCACTGAGCTGCTGCTGGTGTTTTATAAATGTTGAGGAGGAAAGGAGACTGGGAAGTCAGTTTTAACCTTAGATAAACTACATGGAATGATTCATAGGAGGCCCAGTTCTTCAGAACGTATTTCAGGAGATTAATTTTAAAGTAATCAAGTTTTTTTTTTCCTGGTGAACAGGACTTCCTAAAGCACTAATTAATTCAGAACTTTTAAGTGTTGAGTTAAATGATACTGAGCAGTTCAGGGATTCCACGTTCTGGGATCCCTGTGGAATGCAGATCAGAGGTCAAGATTCAGTCACAAATTAAAATGTAAACTTTGGGTACTTGTAACCTTTAAATAAGAGCTTTTCCCATATAATCTCTGCACAAACTCAAACTCTTTATCTTTCACATGGATATGAGCAGAAGTAGAAGTATCTATTTTGTGAAAAAGCCAATTGTTAACCTTTAGTTTTATTTATTTTAGAGAAGTATGGTGTTGTCCCCAAGAAATATTTCCCAGAGTCTCATACCACAGAGGCTACTAGAAGGATGAACGAGATCTTGAATCATAAGGTAAAATTGATTTAGATGATACAACTTAGGGGAGGGGATGGGAATGAAACTGCTCCAAATGTTCCTAACCACCTTATCCTTATTGACCAAAGTGTTAAGTGCATCTCAGCAACTGAAATTTATTTACAAGCAGCCTAAAGTCTCAGCAAAGCCTGATGTTAATCTTGAAACGTGGAGCAGGAAGGTGAGATCATAGAAGATGTCCATTGTCAGGCTTCAGTAGCTTGAAAGTTCCTCTTGTGGTTTTAGTAGCAGTTATTCCTAATCCTCAGATTTCCAAGGAAGTTAATTCTTGACATGTGGCTGCTTAAATCTGTTTCTGCAAAACCAGCACATGGTGTCTAGGTGTCTTTTTCCACCCTTTCAGTATCTCATCTCCCTGTGTGCCAAGGTTTTTAGAGATGACTGCCAAATTTGGTGAAAAAGATGGAGGAAAAAAAAGTATTTTAAAAACACTGCAAGTTAAAAATCAGCTTTCAGTATAGAAGTGCACAGCTTTGTCTGAAGGAAGGTGTTAACTCACTGCCTGAACTGCAGAAGTGAATTAGCCTGGGGAGGTGCTGCTGTAGGTAGCGAGATGAAAAAGGCAATTAAAACATTTTTTACCATTTGCTATATTTTTTCCAGTTCATATGCTGCATGCTCAGGAAAAACTGCCTGCTGAAATCCACATAAAAAATGCAAAATATGTGGTGGAATGAGCTTGGACATATTAAATATTGTTAATGTTGTTCTAATCCTGAGCATGGCAAAGCAGCTGGTCCTGAGGGAGCCCCATCACCGTTCCTGGCCTTATGGATGGTGACACTAATGGGAAGCTGTGCATACAGTGGGGAAATGCCCCTTTCTTTTCATCAGCCAAGAGATCAATTATGCATTAGAATTGCAAAATAAATGTGACAGGATGAAGAAGGTGTGTTCTGTGAAAGTCAGAGGTGCTGGTATGTGTGGATGTTGTGGCGTCACTTATGGGACTGAGAGAAATCAAACCTTAAGAGCTTAATGGCTGCAAGCCTCACATCAGTGGTTGAAAATGGTAATTGAATTGTGACTATTTGTTAATTTTTTGTGATATTTTACTTTAGCAGCATTGAATTATCTTGTTATTTTTTAATGAATCAATCTTTAATGAAGCTTCTGAAAGGTATTTTTATTTTGAAAACATGGTATGAAGAGTTAAACAGGTGTTTGAAACAACCAGATAGGAAGTCCTGAAACTGATCAGGTGACACCTTTCATACCCTTTATAACAAAGTGACTTTCTCTTTAAACAGATGAGAGAATACTGTTTGAGGCTAAGAAATATGGTGGAAAGTGGAGGAAGCAAGGGAGAACTTTGTGCTGCCATGGACATGATGATAGAAGAGGTAAGTAAACTGGTGTGACTTGAGTCTTGGAACACAGGGCTGGAGTGGATGAGATTTTTTTATTTTTGTTCTGTAGTACTGGATCAGCCAAAACAAGTGTCTCTTGTTGCTTAAGAAAGTGTGCTTGGAGCTGTTCAAGTGGATTTGTTTTGCAGTGGTTTGTTGCTTACATCATTCTGAGTTTTTCTAATCCTTCCAGACAAATATTTTGCATCCATAGATTTTGGAATGATGATATTTTACAGACATCTGCCCCTTGCTCTAGGAAAAGCAGCATTTTGTCTCTTGAGAGATCAAAACAGTGGCCTGTCAGGCTCTTACAAAAAACAGGAAAGGCTGAAATTTGCATCCTGATGGCTTTGAAGGCAAATCTTGCAGCACAAGTGTTGTGCAAGGATTCCCCACAAGAGAGCAGAAGAGAACCACAAAAGGGAGGTGTCTGCACAAGGCTGAGTCCAGCTGAGGTGTGATCCTGGAGGGCAGCAGAGGAATGAATTGCAGCATGGTTTGGGCTGTGAATTGACTCCCTCACTGTCAGTGTGTCTGTACTGCCTGAACCTTCTCCTGCTCACACAGACCCACATCATTTTTCTCATTCTGTGCTGCTCATACTTGATTCTTAAACTGCCAAAAATAACTTAACCTTGAGGCTGTTTTAGTGTGACCGAGTGCATGCACTTTAAACAAAAATGTATTTAATTTATTTCTCAAAAACATACAATGCCAAGTGACCCAGTGGCTAAATGTATGTTTTTAGGTGAGTCAAGAAATCAAATGTTTTGCTGGTGTGTGTTAGTTTTTTTTGCAATACAGTGGACATCACTGTTAGGCAGAACCTACCTTGGGCTATCTCTGTAAAGTTTTAGGCAGTTCCATATTGATTAATGTGTTGGTTTTGGAAATTCATCTTTGCACTTCCTGTAAAATTCTGTAGCTTCTTTTTGTCTAATTTTAAGGTTAAGTTAAAAGAAGAAAACTGATTTGTGTTCCTTGGGTTTCATCAAAACTGTTGTGAAATTTCATGCCTTAAGAATGCTGTGCTTTGATTTGAACCTACCCCAGAAAGTTGCCAATCAGCACTTAGTTCAAAGGTGAATTAGTGTAACTTACATGCAGTGTGTGTCCAAAAGCCCTTGGGGGATTCTACAGCAGACATCAGAAGCTTCCTAGAGATGGTCATTCTTAGGGCAGTGACACACAGTTCACTGCTAAATGTTTCTTCATTTATGTAGATAGAGCCTCTTGCCTTCTGACAAAGAGATCCTGGAACTGACATGAAAGGTTCTTAACTGATTGCAGTTTGTTCTGTAAAAGGTTGTGCTTAACTCTCTGATGTTAACACAGCATTTTCTCCTGCAGCAGTGAAGGTGGTTTGCATGTGTTCAGATGTGTACAAGTGGTCTTGCCTCTGTGTTTTTGTGGCAAAGCAGAGCTTGGTTTTGTTCTGGGAGGTTCTATTTGCATAGCAAATCTTGGTTTGCTCCTGCTGGGAGCAGCACTCGAGCTGAAACGGGGTGGTTGTCTTGGAACACAGGATTAAATATTCACTCCAGAACTGCATAAACATTCTTATCAAACCAGTGCACAGCAGGTCAGAAGTTGCAATCAGTGCAGTTCATGCAATAGAATTTTTCTTCCTTTGCTGTTCTCCTTTGTGGACTCTTCCTTATCAGGAGTGTCCTCCTTTTCCCCTCCTCATTCATTTTGGGGTTTATTACAAGCCACTATATCTTTGCTTTATCTTGGTTCTAGCTGTTTCTAGGGCAATGTAAGTCACCTTTTAGTTTAAATATGCTTATTTTATTTATTGATAGAGGAAGCTTGTGAGATATGAAGAGGGTGCCTATGTTGGGTGTGGTAGCAAAACAATTGAGGGAGGCCATTCTAGGCTCCAGTGCCTCTGTTCACTGGAGACTTCTGTCTCCATCATTTTCCTTCCTCTGGCTGGAGCCCATTTGGTTGCTGCTCTCCTTTTAGGCATTTTTCTTGCTTATTTTGTGTTCTTGGCCTCATCTCTCAGCGCTTGCAGTTATCTGAGGTAATGTGGGTGTAGCCACAGCAAATGGTACCTTTTGTGCAGTCTGTGCAAAATTAAATATTTATAGTAGTTCAGGGGTTTACATTTGCTCTTTACCATATTTATTGAGAAATGTGTGAGTTTCTGCAGTAGAAGCCTTATGCCCACACCCTTGTTTCAACCTGTAATTAATCTTTCCAATTGTTTTCTTAAATTGCTTGGAGCAAGAACACCTTTATTTAGCAGGAGCATTGCACTCCTTTTGCTGTCAGCACAAAGAGCACATTAACATAAAGCCAGCTCTTATGGAACCTTAGGGTCAGCTCCACAGAAAGAGTTAAATCAGCTTTGGGAGAGGTATTGTGTCTACTCTGCTATGTAAGTGTGAAGACTGCCAGGCTGGGAAAGCTGGCACAGCCCACAGGAGCTGGATCCCAGTGCAGAAGGTGCAGCTGAGATTTGACTCCTTGTCCTCTTATTTTCAATAACCTGATAGTTCCTTGCAAGGAAGAGACTCGTCTTGTGCTCAGGACCTGGACAGAGCTGAAGATCAGTGTCAGCTGAAATAAAACAGATTCAAACCTGTTTGACTGTGATTAAATTCCCTGTCCCCAGAGTACCTGTGGCAGGTCCTGCTCAGTATCTCCAAAGACACTCATCTGGTTACACTGCCAGTGTTGGCACATTTTCTCATAAGCCCTGTGAGAAAGTACAGTAGTGGTTCTGAAGTGCAGTTTTATATTCTGATTTACAGGGAGGATGATGACTTGAAATCTGGTCAACTTTTTGTACTAAAAATCCAAAGATAGCTGCCAGCTGCAAAAGATGTCACAGGCAGCAGGCAGGGAGCTGGAATTAAATTGTGTAACCTGCCAGCTCAGCCCTAAACAGAGATACTGTTAAATGCATTAAAACAGATGAGGAGATTATTCTGGGCTTTTGAAAAGAAGCAAAGGCCCATCTTTGAAATCCAAATGAACATTACAGTAAAAAATGAATTAGTACAGGGGAAACACCAGGATAAAATGCCCATGTTAAAAGGTCTGGTTTGTCTCTGCATGGGGCAAACCACCTGGTGGAACAGGTGATGCTGAATGCTTTTGAGAATCACTTTGATAAAGTTTCTCTTGCAGTGTTGGAGGAGCTTCAGAATTACTTATGAAATGTTGTAATGAGGCTGGGAAGTGTCCTGGTTTTTGCTTTGGGCTGCTGCATTCTTAGGATAACCTGGAATTTGTAAGCTTCTCTTTTGCCTGGCAGTTTACCTGAGAACATGGAGTGTGAAAGTGGGGAGGGAAGCTCTGTTGATTTTCCTGAGGCCTTTCAGACTGGTTTTGAACTGCTGAAACACCCAGATTTCAAGAGCTGAATGCAGATAATTGCTGTGTGTGTTGATTCGTGTGTTCAAAGGTGCCCGTTAAGGTCCTGTTTCTCCAGCTGATTCTCACGTGGAGAAATCCATTGTCCAGTGGCATTGCTGTGGTAGGAGAGGCACACCTGCATGTTCCAGCAGGCTCACAGCTGTTTGCTTCTCCGGGCAGGTATTCAGAATAGTGAGCACTTGCCTGGGCAGCCCTCCAGAGACTTTCTGTTGGGAGTTCCGGGATAAGGAGAAGAACTACCACAAATACGGCCCCATGACCCCGGTGCAGTTCTACAACGAGCATGTGAAGCCTTACTTCAACATGGAGGACAAGGTTGGGGATGCTGAAAGCTTTCCAAGGCCTTTTTTTTGCTGCTAAACCACTTATTTTCCACCGTTGCCAGTGTCTGTCCCCCCTGTAGCTGCAGCACATGGGATGGGCACTGCTTGCCCAAGTCAGAGATGGCACTGTGTTTATTCTCCCTGTTGTGCTGTTTGTGCTCTACCCTTCAGTTATCTGGGATCTTGTGTTGCAGTCCCCAAGGGTTTTGTAATGATAAAATTTGCAGTGATCTAATCAGTTGTAATATGTCATAAGGCAGACATTTGAGAAGGAATAACATGCAGAGCTGCTCTGCCACAGTTACGAGGTGAACTTGTGAAACAAAACAAAAAAACCCCAACAAACACAACCTTAAAAAACCTCTTACTTCAGCCAAGTGGCTTGTTGGCTAACGGGGCAGACAGCTGGCTGGGACAAAAGCCATTCCCTGAAATCCTTCTAGATTCACTCCTCAAAAATTTCAGTTATATTGCACCTTACTTTATGGCATCTTGGTTTTTGGCAGATTTGTCTAGTGAATGATCCTCGACCCCAGAATCCCTACAACAGGCTCTACACAGTGGAGTACCTGGGCAACATGGCTGGAGGGAGGAAAACTCTCTACAACAACCAGCCTGTGGAGGTCTTGAAGAAATTGGCTGCAGCATCTATTAAGGATGGCGAGGTGGGTTTGGCTTCTCTTTGTGGATGGCACAGTGCAGCTCATGCCGTGTGAAATTCCTGGGATTTGGCCCAGACATGACCCTTCCTTCTCTTTGCAGGCTGTGTGGTTTGGCTGTGATGTGGCAAAGCACTTCTATGGCAAGTTGGGAATCAATGACCTGAATATGTGAGTAGAGAATCAAACCAGAATGTCATTTGGTATGCTCAGTGAGGACATGAACAGTCCTTTAGCTGCTCAAGGAACTGATTTGTACATACTTTGGATTATATACCCCAAAAGAGTATATTTAAGTAATTCAGCAGCAGCAGAATTTCTATTTTGCTTGTTAGTTTAACGTGAATCCTTTAAAGATGCACTATGAGTAGTTGTTAAATATTCTTCCTTATTTAAATGTCTAATATATGGTGAGAGAAACTCCTAAAGGGATCAGTTTTTGCATTTATTCTGACATTAAAATTAGCTGAACTCGTATGCCAGTGCACTGTCCTGGCACAGGGCAGTCTCCTGATTCCCTGACTTAGTCAGAACTCCCCCTGCATCCTTTCTCATGTGGCTTATTTGTCTTTCTGCTAGATTTAATCATGAGCTGGTGTTTGGTGTCTCCATCAAGAACATGAACAAAGCAGAACGATTGATCTTTGGAGAATCCCTGATGACCCATGCCATGGTCCTGACAGCTGTCACTGAGAAGGTAGAGTCTCCCTCCTGGAGTTCTTATGCTGGCAGGGATGTGTTGGAATATCCTGGCAGCTTCTTTGTGTCCTGGGTTCACTCACACTTTGCCCCAACCCCCTGGTGCACAAGGCCTGGTTGTTTATTCCCTTTGTGTTGTTTGTGTCTGAGTGTTCAGAACTATAAATACTTAACAAGGAGGGAAGACTTTAAGATGTGTCAAAGGACTTCTTTCCTTTTACCCACAAACTTTTATTGGACAACCACTGCATGGTTAGTCCAGTCTGGTTTAGAGCCTGCAGCTCCTGTTAAAATGCTGGTAGGAGGCACTTTGCAGCAGGGTTAACCTCCTGCAGCTCCCTGGCACGTGATTTCTCTGACCTCTAATTAGGGAAGGGAAATGGTGTCCAACATGGCTGAGATGAATCCACAGCTAGATCTGCTCCTGGCACCATAACAAAGCACATAATAAAGTAAAATGAACTATGTTAAAACTTACAACTCGGGGTTATCTGCAAAGCTGACGTTTCCATTTCTTTCCAGAAGTTGTCAATATTAAAGTTTCTTTGAAGTGATCTCTTCCTGTCCAGCTTGACCTTGGCTTGAGAAATAACAGCTTGCACAGCACTGAGCAAGTTTGCTTGAGCTGTGGTGTTTTGAGTCTTGAGCTGGAACTGCTGGGTCATAAGAATGTTCCAAGTTACTTTTTACAACTCAATATAATTTTTTCCTGTTTTCTGCATTCTGAGCTCTTAACACCTCCATTGTGTATCAGATGGCACAAACACTTCTCTAAATATCTCACTGCAAAAACAAGGAAAACTTCGTAGTTGGTACTTCTTAAAAACCTTAATCTGAAGGGGCTTTGAGAAACTGAGTTGTAAAATGTAATATTTTGGATTTACTTACTTTTTTATAAAAAGGCTTTGAAGATTAAAAAAAATCCTATTACTATTTTACAGCATCCTATTACAAATTTACAGAAATTGATGTGGATTAAATGCACCTTTTGGTTAAAAAGTTATTGTACATGAATGTGTTCTTCCCAATTTCTCTCTGAGAGCATCCAGAGTTCACATCTTTGGTCTGAGAGTTCTCAAGTGTCTCATCATAAAGACTGTTCTCTCTTTTCAAGGGAGAATAGAAGCATTACAATATTCCATTGAATATTAAAAATAGATTTATGGGGTGTTTTTCAGGTTAGTTTTTTGTATTAAAATATTTTAATTGCACAGCACCAGATGTGGAGCTGTGGCCTTTAGCTAGATTCTTCAAGAGTTTGCACTTGCTCTTACTGATGCTGTTCTGAATTCTGAGAGCTCCTTGTTCCTTTCCTCTTATTTTCAGTTCAGGCAAGTTGTGCATCCTGTATTTAATTTCCCCTGTGCCCTGATGGGGGATAGGGACAGCAGCTTAAATTCTGTGAGTCAGTTAAGTCCAAACTAGAATTTAACTAAATTTCAGTTTCCGGATAAAATAAATCTTGATTGCAGGCTCTCTTCTTGACCACATTTCCTCATATTTTATCTAAGTAAGTAGACGAGTATTTTAGAAAATGGCCTTTCTCCAGCCATTAACAAGAAACCATTGGGATTCTCAGGAGTGGAGCTCTGTTTTCCTGGTGCTGGATTTGGGTGTGGAAGGGGTTGGCTGCTCAGGTGTGGCCTCTCCTTCAGTGCTGAATGTCATGGGCTTGTTTTGTAACAGGATGGGCAAGAAGATGCATTTGAAAAATGGAGAGTGGAAAACTCGTGGGGTGAAGACCGTGGCAATAAAGGTAATTTATAGTCATGGGAACAGAAAGCTGAATGTTTGGAAATAAGGATGTGGAAGGGACAATCCAGACTGGTTTGACTACAGAAGGCATGGGAAGATACCAACAGACTTTATCAAAAGCTCGTATTTTATCAAAGTTTAATTCCTTCATTATCAATTTTTGTTAAGGTTGTTCAGTTTATTACAGGGAAGTTGCTGATACTCTTAAGCCTTGATATCAGTTTGCTGTTGATCCCAAGTAAATTCCCAGCCATTATCCCTGCCAAAAACCCCAGCAGCTGCAGGAGTTTGCAGCTGCTGTGACAGGCAGGGACACAAAATCCAGTCCTTACTGTGCTTCTGCTTGTGCTGGGGCTTCTCCATGAACTTGTTTTCCTGTAGCTGCTGCCCTGTTGGGACACTTTGGGAAGGCTCTGGGGGCTGTGCCAGGGCCCTGTGCCAGCCTGGTGTGGCACCTGGCAGGAGTGGGACACAACCCTGAGTCACAGCTCGGAGCTGGTTTAGGAAATTGCTTCCAGTTGCTTCCCTGCTCATGGAAACTGGGAATGACCACAGGGTGTTTCTCTGCTGGTCTGAGGGGCAGCTCTGAGCTCCCCAGCCCTTGGTGAGTGGGGCTGGTGGTGTCAGAGCATCCCTGCTTTGCCCTGCCAAGGTCAGGCAGCTTTTCCTACATGGAGTGGAGGGGAACTCCAGGATTTTTGTCATCTCCTGAGTGAGACAGGCAGGATGTGGGCTCAGCTGTGGCACACCCTCAGTGGTGAGTGTGCCAGTTCAGACTCTGTGTCCCAGGGAATAACAGTCATTGCTGGCCACATTTTTCTGCTGCACATTAATCCCAAATGTTGTGCTTGTAAGATTTGGTGTGGCAGAACTTTCCCAGGATGTCTTGGTTTTCTTCTGGGAATAGACTATTTTTGGAGAACTCTGTTTTAGGATGTGGTCTTATTTAAAAGCTGTTTGATAGCATGAACAACTCAGAGGAAAACAGAATATTCTTGGAAAAGTGTCTTAATTTATGTTGCGGCCTCTTGGTCATGCAGTAGTTTCTGTTCTGAGTTAACTGTATCCATTTGCAGCAAAGTATTCCAATAAAAATCTTCAGTCTTGACAAAACAATGAAACTGTTGATGCTCAGCCTTCGGCTCAGCAATATGACAGTAGTAAAATGTTCTTTGGACTGTTGGATTAAGTAAAGAAGCCAAATCAATGCTGAGGTAACATCAAAAGCACAGGGCAGCAGCTGAACCCTGACACTGCTGCAAGTGATGCTTGTTGGGCTGGGACTGAGCTGTGGCACTTCTGTGCTGCAGCACCCACATGCACACTCACTTTTCAAGAATGAGTTCTAGAGCCATGTGAGAGGAGCTGGTTGTTCCTTTGAAAAATAAAGGGACCCCAGAGTGACTTGAATAACCCTGCCCTACCTTGTCCCCATGCCATCTGTGTGGACTTTGCAGGGTGAGTCACTGTCCCTTATCTGCTTTGTACCAGGGGACATCACACTCTCTGGGAACTCTTGCTCCCTGACTATACTTGTTTTGCTCAGGGAGTTCCCTGGAAAAGTGCCTTGACAGAAAATCCCATCAGAAGTAGGAAGCTTGACTCTATTTCAGACTGCTATTTTTTTAGGGAGGTGAATCCCTGAATGATTTTCTTGTGTATGACCAAACAAACTGCTCTGGAGCAAAAGGCAAATTGGACATGTCCTCCAGAGCTCCTTCCAACCACTAGAAGAGGTAGCTGAGAGTCACAGAATCATTTAGGTTGGAAAAGCCCTTTTAAGGTCCCAAAGAGTCCAGCTGTTCACCCAGCACTGCCAAGTCCCCACTGAACCACGTCCCCAAATGTCACATCTACACATCATTTAAATCTCTTCAGGGACTGTGACTCAGCTTGATGGGGTTTCTTCTCCTTCCTGCCCTGATTTTTCACTCTTCAGTAGTAGCTGGTGTAGGAGGGTGAGGACTCAGTTTGTGTGAGCTGTCTTGCTGTGCCAATGAGGCTGTGTCTCACTGTGATAAGAGTTAAGCTTTTTATCTTATCTGCCTTGTTAAGGAATTGAGAAGCTGTGCTTGGGCAAGTCCAGCACAAGAAACCAGAGTCCACATCAGTGAGGAGTCAGCCAAGAATGATGCTAAACTTGGCACATCCCAGCTGAGGCCCAGCTGGGTGTGGGGGATACGAGTAAGCCCCAACTCCCAGGATTTCTTGGACAGGGTGATCAAGGGTCCAGCCTGCAACAAAACACCAGGGACTGGTCTTGAGTCTTCAAAAAATGAGCAAACAAGTGACTTTTTTGGGGTGGAAAGAACTGAGTGTTTTCATGTGGGGTTCCCTGTTGTTCCAAGTACAGTCCAAGGTGCCAGGTGCCACCTGTTTCCCCTGACTGGAATGGTGCAAGACTGGAAAGACTGGCACTCCTGGTGTGGGAATTATGGGATGGAATCAGTTATATGTTCACACTGCAGAGTAGGCTGAACTGAAATCTTGTGGTAGTGCTTCTCCTGGAGAAAGGGAACCCCTGTGAACCAGCCCAGCTTTGTCTCGCCTAAATATTTAGTAATTACTTTTATATCTGTTGTATGAATGTTTCTGGAACCCACCCTGTGTGTTTTTGCTTGAGGAATGAACACAGCTGCTGACAAACATTGCTTGTTTTCTGAGGTAAAAAAGTTACTTCCTAGTCAAATATTTCCTTTCTGTTTTATTGGCACTTTTTCAGCCCCACAGGCAAGTTTAATTATTCTGAGTACTCTTTTGTTCTGGAGACACACAGGACATTACTACCTAACTTTGAACCCAGCTTATCCCATCAGATATCTTTTTTTAAAAGCAAGGAAGAGGGAAATACTAAATCACACTGTGGAGGGGGGTCCATCTGCTTGTTTTGGCATGAAAAGAGCTTTTTTAGGATACATCTCCAGCTAGAAGTCAGCTCCCTTTGGGCTTTTCATCTCTTGTATTGGCTGTTGCTGTCCTGCAGGAAGGCATTTCAAGGATTTAACTGTAGGCACCCAGAGTCTGTGTGTGCATCTCTCATCCCAAAAGTGCCCTGTGACAGAGGCACTGTTCATTTGCTCTCCCCAGGAGTTACAGCACAAGCACAGTGTGCCTTCTCCAAGGCCCTTTGGGGACGTTCAGGGGCGTCTCAGGTGTCTGTAGGATGTGTTTGTGTGGGTCTGCACTGCCCAGGCCTCCCCAAAGAGTGACCTGAGCTATTTGCATGTTCTGGAGTCGTGCTCGGAGCTTCCTCCTTGCTCAGACGCTGCGATCCCAATCGGCTCCGAGGGACAGGATGTCAGAGGCAGAGTTCATTAATCCTCTCAGGGTGCAATTACTTGTTGGCTCTTGGGACTGGGAGGTTTTTGTGTGTCCCAAGAACTCATATCCTGAAGAGAGGATAATCAAGGCAGCTCCCTTTGGCAGTGTTTCCAGCATGGCTTCTAGCTCAGGTTACAGTTGATAGGGGTTTTAATTTATGGGATTATCTGATCTCTTGCTTTAGAAACAAGATGGTGGAGATAGATGCATTTATTGTCCATACTCTGGACATTTTCTTGTTTCATTTGATTGTGTGATGATACTGTATAAGGAAGGACACGAGGAACTTTATTACATTAAGGCTTCTCATCTGTCTGCTAAATGCTTCCTTTCTCCCAGCGACTCTTCTTCCCAGTTCACCTGGAATAGCTTGCTTCCAATGGCAGCTCTCTGCTAAAACCTCTAAAGTGATTTCCCTCACTCCCAGTTCAAAGGGTGTTCGCTGTCATTTTCATATTCAGAGAGAAAATTAAGATTTGATTCAGCCAAAGTGTGATTTAAATGGCTTTGAGGAAAGCAGTGGCTGCCTCTTACTGCAAAAACTAAACCAAGAAAGTTTTCTTAGAACAGGTTGATATTCACCTGGAAAATTCTAAAGCCTCAAATAGATTCAAATAATTTTACATTCTGCCTTAGAAGCCTGGAAGGCTTTGTAATTCCCTTGAGTATTGTCAGTGCCCATTTTAACAGAGCAAACATAAATTATGATATTGTTTTTCCTGGTGGGCTTCTTGCTTGACCTTTCACTGCACACAAAGTACATCCTGTATGTCAACTTCCTCCAGATATTTTTTGTGTGTTTTGAGAGATAACCAGCATGACCAGGCCCTGTTTAATGCATCATTCATAGGTGAGACTTGTCTGTGGCTGTTTCCCTGCAGTGGCTCAGTGCTGTGATGCTCTGTGTCCCCCCAGGTTACCTGATCATGACGGATGACTGGTTCTCCGAGTACGTGTACGAGGTGGTGGTGGACAAGAAGCACGTGCCCGAGGAGATCCTGGCCGTGATGCAGCAGGAGCCGATTGTTCTGCCAGCCTGGGACCCCATGGGGGCTTTGGCCAAGTGAAGCACAGAGCATTTGCCTCCTCGTGGCCATCAGAAGTAGCTGCAATAGAGAATTCCAGTGGTCGGAAGCCATAGCCAAACGATAACGTGACCGAGCCCTCGGCCTGGTCCCTATTCCTGAAATGTAAGTTAAGGATCCTTGGGAAATAGCGCTGTACTGATCCAAGCTCCCAGACAGGCTGCTCCAAAACTCAAAAGGGAAAAGGAAAAAAAAAACCTCAGAATGAAAGCAGATGATAAGTGCTGTCAATGGCAGTTTGATTTTACCTTAAATTTTTAATGCGAATCAGCATAGTAATGTAGTAAAATTATTTTGAACAGTGTTTTCCCTAGAAAAAAATGGGCATTAAAGGCCCTTTAGAATTAATAGCTAGGTGATTGTTAGAGTAAACATATTGAGATAATTAACCAATTGTGGTCTGACTTGTCCTATAAAAGAACTCCCCAAAAATACTTTATATATTCACATTTTTAGTTTTGCTGAAATTTGGAGGGGACATATTAATTGAAACTGCTAAAAATTACTTTTAGAAAATTTTAACTTCCAGCAGAATTGGGGAAGGGGAACTGTTTCCCTGAGGTATCCAGTTTCACTTGGTTTTATTCTTCCATTATTGAGCTGGGACTGGATAACCCCCCCAAGAGCCAGTGCTATGTCTGTGTGCACAGGAGCGCTATTTTTCAGTTATTTTAGCAAGAACAACCATAAATATGTTCACAGGTGGAGTTAGTGTCATGCTCAACAGAAAAACCAATGTTTTAATTGCTGCATTTTATTTGGTTGTTTTAAAAAACAAGATGGTGCTATGAAGCTTTTGAATAAACACTTTCTAAAGTGACTGGGACAGTTCTGGTTTCCTTTTCTAAAGAGGTGCATGGAGCTGATGGGATGGGAAGATGTTGGTGACCTGCAATGAGGGTGCACAGACCTTTAACAACAAGTTACAGAAATGTCAGAAATGGCTCTGCTGGAGCTGATCCTCCTTTGGGCAGGGGGATGGACCAGCTCATCCTTCAGGGACCCTTTTGAGGTCTCATGCACAGTCTCCACTTCATGCTGTCACTTGAATGAAGGCAAGCAAACAGTTCTTGTACTCCCTGGTGGCTCTGACATGGAGCCAGATCTCTTGGAAAGTTGTGCTATGCACAATATTTTCTTTATGACTAATGCATGTGTTGTTTGGGGGCTTTTTCCTCTTCCAAAAGGTCAGTAGTTTTAGTCCTTCAGGATCTTTCTACTTAAAACTTCAACACCAGGTCTTCTGTTTCCTCTGTGCTATCTATGAATGTGATAGCAGCCAAGGAGAATTGACTTTTTCTCTTGAGTTTTTTTGACATTTTTCTTGCTGGTGGTAGTGCTGATGAGGATTGAGTTTGATAAAACTGATTCCAAGCCAGTTTTTGTTAGTTTCAGTACGTTAAAGCATTGTCCAGTCCGTGCTTATCTCCCCAGTTCTTGCCCAGATATTTCCCTGTGCACTTTTATACAACAGTACTGTGTTTTTTCCTTTCCTTCAAATAAGCACAGAAAATCCATGTGGCTGAAACACATTATGGGGAATGAAGCCAATCTGGCAGCAACACTTCTGCCTTTATGCCCTGCAATTTTATAAGTTCTTTCCAAGGTGGAATTGGGAAGGGGAGGTGGAATGCAGATTTCAAGGTGGGAGCTGTGGTTTTTCCACTGTGAGGACTCTGGGGGCAGTTGAACAAAGTGTTCTGAGGTTTGTGCTGGTGCCACGAAGTTGAGGATATTCCTATGCCTGTGGGAGAACAGCCATGGAAACATTGGTAAGGATTGGTTGTTATCCATAAACCAGACCCTCACATCTTCCAGGTAGGTGGGGTTGTTTTTAACCTGCACTTTGAAATGTGGGTAAAATCAGTGGATAAAAGGATTCCCCATGAACAGCTCCTGCTGATGTGACTTTTACTGGGTCACTCTGCCCTTTTGTCCCGAGGGAAAACTCACTGATGAGATCAGCAGCCCTCAGATAAGGCTGGAGACAGCTGAGGGATGACTGAGCTGCCATGTGCTTCCTCCAGAGCCTGAGGAAGTTCTCAGGGTCCTGTGCAGCACAAGAAGATCCAAGAAGAGCCTCAGTCTCTTCCCAGGTGTGTGGGAGACACTTCACAGCCAGGGATTGTTCCCAATGAATTGTTCCAGCACTTCTGCACAGTGTGTGATGGAGGAACAGGCCACTTAACCCCTGTCAGTGTGCAGGAAATGGTTCAGAGATGATAAAAAAACTCTTTCCAAGGGATGGAGTGGAAATAATGTGGGAATAAGCCTGGCTTGCTGCAGGTTGTCACTCAGCAAAGAAAGCTCCATGTCTTATGAACTGTAAATCCAGACTGTAAAATCATTAACATACAACTGCTAAAAAGATGCTTTGGTTAGAATAAAAAACCAATTCGTGCCCACTGTATTTCAATGTTGATTTCTCCCTTATTTTATATCTATATCTCTATATATAGATATATATCCTTTGCAAAGCCTTAACCTTTAGATTGCTGAGGAACCAGCTGACTAATAGTTTCCTTTTCCAGTTTGTCAACAAAACTGTAGCTTTCATGTGAGAATTCAAAGCCAGTTCCCCTGACAGGTGCTAAATATTGACAGATAATGTTAGGAAAGTCAACTCTCTCCGATTCAATCAAATGGCAGAAAATAAAAACAATTCCTAGTGAAGAAACTGAGGAGAGGTTACGTGTACTGGTGGTTTGTGGGTTCTAGGAATCAGATTTCTCCACTGGAATGTGCTCTTAAAACAGTTGTAGTGGAAATAACAAAACCTCTCCAAAACTCATCGAACTCCCAGATGTGCATCCCAGCACTGTGGGTGTGGAAAATAGCAGGGAAAGGCAATCAGAAATTCTTTTATCCCAAAGCCAAATGTAATAGCTTCTAAATGCAGTCTGATTGCTAACTAAGGAAAGATGAGAACAAACAAATACTGCAGGATTTGTTTGGTTTGTGTTACTTAGAAAATTGTTCCAGTTCTTTTATTGGCAGTGAATCAGAGATGCTTGCAGAGCTGTTACTGATCTCACAGTACAGTTGGTACTACTGTTATGAGGTCATTTGAGTGATGATTCCCATCCTTGTTTTGGAATCTGCAGCTGCTTTATCTGTGTGTCTTGTGTAAAGTCCATTTTCTTTCTCTTTTTCTCATACTTTCCTTAAATCATCAGAATTTTGCCCACCAATGCCTAGAAGACGTCATGAGATTCTGGAGCTGGCTCAGTACAGCCCCCGAAAGTTTTTCACTTATGAGATAAATAAAGTGTCATAAAGTTGAGGGTTTTGCCTGAAATCTCCAGTCTGTTATTTCTATTATGCCCCAAAGGTTCCAGGCTGTTTGGCAAGAAATTAAACCCAAAAAAACCCAACAAAACAAACCCAACAACTGCTGCAGAAGAAAAAATGCATTAATGAAAAAACACCTGAACAAAAAGACCAGGATAAGAAACTAAAGAACCTCCTCTAAGCAGAGACTGAGATGGAGAAAAACTTCAAAGGTCACGATCCCTCTAAAATTTTTTAAAACCCGAGATATAATTATGTAAAGAGCAGAGGGGCTCTCAGTAGAGAGAGTTTCTTTCTTGTAAGAGCGTAGAAAAAGTGAGTTTGGAAAATCCCTTCCACTTTCCCAGCAGTAGTGAGCTGGAAATCTCTATGGAAAGGGGGAAGGTGCAGATTCCTTGTGCCCTCCATCCTCCCAGGAAAGAAAAAAATCCTGCTCTCCAGAGCCCAGGGTCTGACCTGCAGCTGGATATTTACACACTAAAACACTGTGCTTTGACCTCTAGAAAGGTTTTGTGAGTGAGGCATGGCAGAACCTGTCCCTGCAAACCTTCTGGAATAGGATGAAACAGAGGGAAGGTTGTGGAGGAATATTACATGCAAGGACACAAACTGGTGGGGGTTTTCCTGTCGGCAGTGAAGTGGAGGTTGGCATAGCCAATCCTGATTATTTTGGAAAGCAGGACACAGGAGGGAAATCCAGCACTGCAGACAGGAGGCAGATATTGCTATTTGCACTAAAAGATCCAGGGATTCCTAAAGCAAGTGAAGGAAAAAGCTCCGTTTGACAAAACAGCCTTAACGCCGTGCCCAGGGGAGTTAATGGCAAACAAACCTGATTTTCGTACGTGTCCCTCGCGTGTGTAACTGCAATGCCTGAGCTCTCCTTGAGATGGTGCAGGTGCCTCGCCCTGCCCAGCTGTGGCTCTGTCAGGGACCAGGGACAGCAAAGGAAAGTGCAAATTACGGCTCTTCGGTTTTCAGTTTATTTTCTTTGCAATTATTTGGAAGAAGTCTCTGTAAACTGGCAACTGCTTCCAGCAAAGCTGCTGCTGCTCGAACAATCAGCTACTCTTACTTGTCCCTATTCTGCTTTTCCACCTTTTTTCCCCCTAAATCTGCCACCTAAACTACAGCATTGACCTGTGATTTATGACTTTTTATAAAATCGTGAAGTGCAGGAATGAAGAAATCCTGGATGAAAAACACTGGAGAAAAAAACGTGTCAGAAGTGGAGTGAGGTATTTGGAGTAGTGGTAGGAAGAAAGGAAATTACTTGTTGAGCTTATTGAGGAAGCAAAACACTTGTAAAGAATTTGTGCTTCAAGCTTTAAAACAAAACTAAACCTTATTTCTTTATTAAAATAATGCAACTATTCAACATTATTGAAAAGAAATGACTGTTTTCAAGCCCTTTTATTGTGATAATATCCCAGTCCTTCCTATCCTCCTGTAATCTGCAGACCTATAAATGTGTAATTCACTGACTCCCTCAAAACTTTGTTGTGTCCATCCTCATCCCCATCCTGTTATTTAGAGCTGTAACAACACCCAGCAAAGCTGTCCCTTACCAGGAAAGCTTCCCTTCCTTCTGCCTCTGCCTTCATTGGATCCTGCTTGCCCGATCAGAGCAGGCAAATGTAGCCACCCACCTCTAGGAGGAAAACTGAGCTGCAGCCCTGGTGAAACATAAAGTTTATTTGACTAAAGTGACGCAAAAATTCTTAAAGAGCTCTTTGGCAGCAGATTATCTGGAAATCAGACCATGTGAGGGGGACTGGTGTACAAAAACCTCCCCAGGATGCTGAGTTGCCCACAGGCTGAGCTGCCCAGGCTGAAGTAAATGTGGGTGAAGGGGACTCGAGCTTGGATCTCTCCAAGGGCAGCGCTTCGGACCGACCCCAAACACAGGTACTTTATAATTTTGTCCTTACACAGCGATGTCTGAAGTACTTCTATGAAATTCAGACAGACTCAGAGACAGCTGCTCCTCAGAGCTGACCCCCTGCAGCAGCAGACACTGGAGTTTCATTAACTTTCCCTCCTCGTTGTCTCTTTCCACTTCGGTTATAAAATCTGAAATACTAATGACAGGCTAAAATCTGTACTCTAGGTTTTGTTTGTTTTTAAATCAGCTTTAAGGTCTTTGACAATTTTTAAAACATTGTGCATCTAACAACTTTGGGGGCAAAGAAGATACCCTGATTTTAGTTTTAGTTTTCCTTGGGTTTTTAAAACTTTTAGTGTCTTTTATTTCTTTTCTGTTGCTACATGCTCTACTCTGTCATGGCACTTGTCCAGCAGTTATGAATGTTGGGAGTCAAATGCCTGTAGCAGAACATGTTCTGACAATCTAAACTTAAGAGTTTTGGCAGTCCACATAACTGCATTACCGATGTAAAGTTATCTGAAGCTTACAAAAAAGCATTAAACTACAAGGCAAAATGAAGGAAAGCAGCAGAATCCAAAGGAAAAAAGAAGAAAAAATAGGCAATTTAAGCTGTTATTTATTTTGAAAGGGTGAAGTGAGCTTTATTAACCATATTAATTTATATTTTAAAAGGTAAATGGTTCCAGCACAGTAAATTATTGAACTCAATGGGACAGATTAATTGCAAGTAATAAATCTGAAGAGCATGTCCTATGTATTTATAGTCAATCACGTTTACTGAAACCAGCTGGTTTGCTGGGTTAGTTTGCTAAGAAATATGGAGTTTAATTAAGGAATGCAATGCAACTAAATATATAAATAGGCAAGGAAAACATGTTTTGATATGTTAAGAAAGCCTGGGGGAAAAGGGATCAGGCATTTAATGGATTTGGATTCTTGAAAATGTTGTGGTATTTTTTTAATGTGGGTTGTCAGACATTTACCAGGGAAGGGCTCAAACACTTGGGCTGCATCTTCTGGTGATTTTGATGGTGAATTAACCATAATTTTTTGGGATAATACTTTGCAAACTTCTCACATAGCAAGTGACTGTTGTGACCATTTTCTAATTGGACAGAGTGTGATGAATTTCAGATGGTTAAATTAAGAAAAACTGTCCCCAAACTGGAATTTAATAACCCCCCTAATTTATTCCCACGCATGGAAATGTGCACTGTGTTTAAGTTCTTTCCTGCTTTCCTCCATGGAAATACAAACTGATGAGTTTTCATTAGTAGCAAAGCCTAAAGAAATATTAATTCTGTGTCCTGATCTCCTTCCTGATGCTCATGTTTGAACTCTTTTCCCAACCTGTGTGTTTGCAGCTCTGTATCTTATAGAACTGAGAGAACCCAATGAACCCTGCCTGTGGGATAAATGTTTCGTAAAGAATTTGAGTAGAACTTGGAGCCCAAATTAAGAGCTGTAATTTGGAGATAGCCATTAACGAATCTCCTTCAGAGAAACATCATCTGTTACTAAGGGATGGATTTATTTAGTGATGTTTGCTGTGTTATGACTCTTCCTTCAAGTTTATGTAAATAATTTGAGGAAGAATACAAAAGCAGTATCATTCCCTCCAAGCTTATCTGTTTCCTTGCACTACACACAGACACTCTCGAGCCAAAAAAATGCAGTTCCCCTCCTCCCTGTTCTTTAAATGACTGACACCAGTTTGGCAGCATTCCCACTACAGTACAGTGTCTGTCTTCTCAACAGAATTTTAAAGGTAAGACTCTCTCTTTCCTGAGGACTTTTTAATTTCAGACTGAAACAGGGACAAGATTGTGACATAAAACTCCCAGCGCAGGTTTGTATTTCCCCAAATCTGCTGCTGTCAGAAGCACTCTGTTCCCATCTTACCTACGTTTAGCCTTATCTGGGAATACAGGAGTTAACCTCTACTTGTGCCACTCTTTGGGAAGCAGCTCTTTACTCTCCCAGGGCCATTGTCTCACCAGCACAACTTGCTGAGTTCACTCTGCTTTAGCAGGAATGTGAGGGAGCCCTTGGAGCCCTGCAGATATTCACATAAAGGGTCCATTTTGTCACCTTCATGCTGCAAGTTTCCTCTAAAATACTCCCAGGTTACAGCACTGTGCCAAAGTACCCGAGTAACATTTAAAATCACTGGCACTGGGATCAAACCTGTTACAATTCACTGGACTGTTAATTTCAGTGGGTTTTGTTCACTCTTTATCAAAATTCAATTTTGATTCTCTTCAACTAGAAAAGAATTTCTAAAAAAATCCCCCAAATAAATCAATTTTATGTTGTGGAGGGATGGTCTGGATATCAGCTTAGATCTGCTTTACACCTAATGCCCCAATTCTGTGGCTCCCAAGTATTTATGAATATCAGGTTTTGAAATCTGAAATACAAACTGTCACACTTGCTAATGAGCTAATAGGAAAGGACATCCTAGGTAATCATTTTTTAATGAAATCAATAAAAGTGAACACATTCAACATCAAAAAGCACTATTTTTTTTGCATTAGGAAACTAAATATGACTCGTGTATGACACACAGCAGGTAAAATTCATCATAATTGAGAGCAATGCAATTTAATTGGCTGAAAAGTTTATTTTTTAACAAGATCTCACAGTATGGGGACATCTATTCTGTAATACTTTGATTTAAGTGTTGCTCCTGAACTGTGCAAACTCAGGAAAAACACGAAGCCTCTCTGGCTCATTTGTGGCTCAGAGGTGAGAACAGGTCCAAGCAAACAGCACAGCCCTCTCCTGCCTGGGGTGAATGATTCCTATCTTGTCATACAAGCTTCTTGCTTGATATTTGAGATAAAAGTAACATCCTTGGACTCCTTCCATTTACGCACAACTGCCTGTGTGAGCTGCAGGGTGTCATGTGAGTCAGGCAGCTGTAACCTTAACCATCTTAAATTCTTTGTGATAAACGTGAGATTTAGGTCAAGTTAACAGGAATCATCCCAGTGTTTGGTTCTGTTTGCCAACACCCTGGGCTGACTCTTTGTCTTGAGGTTCAAAGTGTTTCAATTCCCTGTGAGTGCCTGCATGTGAAGGGACGGAAGCAGGAGGATGGAGGAATAGTGGGAGGGATGGTGGGACCCGAGTTTTCCTGCAGGAATGCAGCTGTGGCCCAGCGAGTGCTGCTTCTCCGCTTTCATAAAATTAGCACGAGAAATAAGAACACCATTTGTGTGAAGTGAAATATATAGAAATTAACAACATTTGCGACTGAGAGAGTTAAAATGGGAGGCACAGGGGGTGGGCGAGTGCTGGGGAAGGCACCGCAGCCCCACCTCAAACACAGCAACCTCCCGGTGACTCGAGATTTGCCTCGCTTGAAGCATCTGCTCTTTGCTGCACCTCAACCCGATTGCTTTACTCTCCCAGACACATTAAAAGTCAATTCTTCCTTTTAAAAGTGCCGAGAGCAGGAAAATCACTTTGTTGAGGTGCTGGAAAGACTTGTTTGCTCTGTGGCAGAGCATGAAAGGCGAGGGATTCCCGCACTGCCACGAGAGGTCACTGCGAGCCTCCAGAAATAAACTGGGGATGCTCCCTCAGCTGAGCAGGAGGAACCGGGCCCCAGGCCAGGGATGCTCCTCGAGGATTGCTCTGGTAGATGTGAAAGAGCCGGATTTATGCATCAAGGAATATGCAGGGATTTTACATCCACAGTGTTGGTTCAAGTTCAGCTCAGTGTGGGAGATAAATAAATATAATTTAATTAATGTTTGGCCGATGTGAACTGCGTTGGTGGCTGCAGCCCAGCGTGTGGAAACACATGTCCTCAATTATGCATCCCAGTGTTTCCAACAAAGCTGGAATAGCTGTGGAGGACATGCTGCGTGCCCCAGGGTCACTCCTCTTTAGTCACCCTTTGCACAGGGAGGGTGACATTCCCAGGGCTGGCACCTTCCACGTGCTCCTGGACGGAGCTGCCCTGCAGAACAACCTCTGCCCAGGGCTGCTGCAGAGGCACCAGGGCCTCCCAGGGGAGCAAAGTCACGTCTACCAAACACAGATCAAAAGGAAATGAAAGCACAGAGTTCTGTCGTCTTCCCTTTTCTATCTCCTCTTTTTTTCCTGCAGCTAATTAGGGGGTGATAAGGAGCCAAGGTGCAGTTATGTAACAGCAACCTTTGTGGCAGCTCAGATTGAAAACAGGTAATAAACTCTTATTTCTGGAATCATTGCTGTCATCATTCAAGCACCTGAATTAGGGATCTGTGGAGAGAAGAAGGGGAGGCTGAGGTGGGCAAAATCTTTCACTCTTGGGGTCATTATCCCCTGGATGTCTTCCCTGGTGTCTGAGCATATTTCCCAACCCCAAGAGCTCTCTCTGCAGCTCTTTACACTCTTTGTAGTGGTCACAGTGCCTTCAAGTATTTTTTTTTCTCCTTGATTTGTAGCAAAGCAAAGAAAAAAGTACATTCTCCCACAATTTTTTACAGTGTAATGAGATTATCTGAAACTGTTCTGTTTTCATGTGCCAACTATGCCCCTGTGAACTCCACTGGGTAGCCGTGAACTCCATCACTCCAGAGATTTCCCAGGACAGCTGATGAGCTGTAATTCCTTTTTCAGAAAGAAATTGTTCAACTTTCAGCTGAAGCCCCTGAAAATTCACATGTAATTTTGCATATATGAGGCTTGAACTACTGAAAATTCTACAGAAGTAGTTCAAATAACGTGGTATTTTTTTCCCCTGTAGTCTCCAGGAGAAGGAGCTTAGGTCTGGATAGACAACAATCCTGGTTGTCACAGATCTTGGAAATTAACAAAAATCGTTGACCTCCCCTCAGTAAAGAAAGCACTGAAAAATGTGTGGAATTAAAAGTGTTTTACAAACACAGTGAGAGTTTAAGCCTCAGGTATGGAAAAGTCAGTCCCATGAGATAATGCAGTTAAATCAACATCCTTTACTGTGTTCCCATTTATGAGTGAGAGGAGTAAAGTCCAGAAGGGCTCAGGTTACTTTTCCATACTCCCACCTGGTATTTACCATACAAGGGGAGGATTGGCTGTGGCCTTTCCTTGGATTTCTATGTGGCCACCAGGGCTGTTTCCATCTCCATAACCTCCTTTGGGACATTTGGAAGGTTTTGGACTCCAAAGACGTTCAGATTTTATAGTCCTGCAGGTAAAACAGAACCTCCTGTTCTTTGCCCTGGTGTTTTTCTCTGGAGCTCTGAAGATGTTTCAGTCTTTGTGGATTAATTAACGGCAGCAAAGCACCTGCTCTTGTAAGAATTCACATTAATGATGCACTGCTTGCTGTATGATGGAAAGGAGATTCTTTGGGTAGAGACAGAATGTAAGCCTGGAGAACTAAAGATTTCTGAAGGTTATAAATAACATCTTCAAGTGACTTTTATCTCAAGACCATCCTCCTGTTCACTCTGCAGCAAAATAATTTTCCTTCTCTTTCTGCTTGCACTGAGAAATGTTAAGAGGAGGTTTAACAAACTGTCCTTGCAAAAGGTGGAAAGCTGGGAAAAACTTGAGTTTTAATAGCTCTGATAATCAGCAAATTCTAGAAATAAACAAATAATCTTCCTTCCCTGCTTTAGTTTTTCCTGCAGTTAAAAGTGAAATAATGCTTATTTTTTCTGCTAGGATGTGACAATGACAGTTATACTGTGATAAAATGTTTTGAAAAGGAAAAATTAGATGTAATTGAAATAATTTAATCTGTGGTGGCACGGTGTAGATTGTGTGACTCTTTGCTAGCAATAAAGCAGGGTTACTGCCCTGGGGAATTTACAGCACAGGGGATCAGCTCCTGTTCCAAGGTTTTGTTGGGTAAAGGCAGCTGGGTGTTTACATTATGTGAACAAATCAGCAGAAATCAAAACATAACCTGCTCAAAGAATCACAACTCTCTCTCTTTGTTCTGCAGGAAAAGTTAATTGTGTTATACTTTGTTTCAGGATGGTTTATTCCCTTGGATTCTGTTTTTAGCACACATGAAGAGGGCAGAGAAGCCAGGGATCCTCCCAGTGCCTGGTTTTTTTTGCTGGCAGTGGGTAGGAGCACAAGAGTAGTGCCCACCACCCTTCCCAGGGCTGGAACCACAGTGTCAGCAGATCCAAACAGAATGGAAGATGCTTTTATTTGCCCAGGGAGTCAGACGAGTTTTGTCCTCTAGACTCACATATTAGTTCTTAATCAAAATAATCAAACTGAACTTTATGATCTCTTCTTCTTGTTATTAGTGTTGACTGAGCCTCAACAGTTAGCTGATGCAAAACCACTGAGATTTAAATACTTTTCTGAAGTTTCATTTAAGCCTTCTACATCTGCTGCTAAACAGAGCAGACACTGTGGGATTTCTGAAGAAAGGTGGTCATGAAATGTAATTTTTACACCCATGGTTGTCTCATATTTGTTTAATGAATTCTTTTCCCTTCATACCGGGTCAGTCTAGAAATTGCCACATGATGAGTGGATGAGTCACAGGATGAACTTAGGAAAATGAAAATAAAAGTCACACTAAACTCTGCTTCAGTTTGCAAACTGGGAGTCCAACAGTGTTCAGAGGGAGAAGGTGACACCAGAAGACAGCAGGACTGTGACTGTGTGTGAGGTGTCCAGCAACGCACAAAGCCCAGCAGATCCTCCTGAGACGATGTAATCAAGGTACACCAGGTTCTGCTGTCAAAGAGGATGATTTCTTCCTGCCTTTCTCTGGACAAAATCCCAGATTATCTGCTCCATGATTCACATTGCATGCTGTGATGGTTAATTACCTCTGTATTTTAATCTCAGAATCTGCTGACTGTAACTTGAGAAAGTTACCAGCACCAGTAAAGTCTGTAATGGATTTTCAACTCTTTTTCATTTCTTAGATGGTGCTTGTGCCTTCAATCTGATGGATTTAAGTATGGAAGAGGAATTCTAAAAGTGCTGGGAATAGAGGTGTGGGAAGACAAACCACGAGGGGACCCTGTGGTGCTGCCTGTCTGCAAGTGACCAGAACAAATCTCAGCAAAAATGGAAAAAAAGGCCACAAGGAATGAGACAGAGCCCCTGACTTCCAAGAAAGATTTCTCAGACTGTAGCAAAGGAGATGATTGTAAAGAGAACGGACTTGTGGTCAGGAACCCTAAATCTGCCCTACGGCTGGTGGAGGATGGCAACAAAGTCCACCCCAGCCAGGGGGATAAGGGGGAGGCAGCTCAGATCTCAAATGGTTATTCAGGGGTTCAGAGCTCCGTTCCCTGCAATGGAGAGATGGAGGATGCCCAGGGCACGGCCCCAGCAGCCACCACCACCACTACAACCACCACATCCACCACCTGCGGGGCCGAAGCTCAGCAGCAGCTGATGGAGCTGGAAGACAGAGAGACCTGGAGTAAAAAAATTGACTTTCTTCTCTCTGTCATTGGATATGCAGTGGATCTGGGAAATGTGTGGAGATTTCCTTATATCTGTTATCAAAATGGAGGAGGTCAGTGCTCAGTCCTGTTCATTGTTCCTTAATGCTGAATTTCTTGGTTTATAAATGGATGATTTAGTGGCTTTTAAAATATCATGTATAACAAATGACCAGGGAGAAATTATTTACTGAAAAACCTAAATATTGGGATAAGATAATGACAGAAAAGTTATTTAGGAAGATTTAAAAATCTCAGCACAACCAGAAGCCGAGAGACAAGTAGGTACAGACCCACACTCCAACACAAATGACTCAATCCCTTTCTCAAGGAGTGTTTTAAAATCTGATAAACCAACATGTCTAAACTGACTTCTGAGGAAGGCTAGCCCTTTGACTTACTGACATAAGGGCCAAAGTATAAATCTAAAATCTAATCAAGGAGATCTTGGAAAGGACTTTTGTCTCTCTGATGTAACAAAGGCATTTTACTGGAGAAATTAATTATTTTACCTGTAGCCCATCTCACAGCTGTACCTACTGCAGCCAGTGGAGTCTTGGTGAATCCTGTGTCACAGAAATGTGAGAAGTTTGGCCTGAGTGTTGCTTCTTGTTCTCACTGATAAGTAGTTACTCTTATGAGAAATCCCACAATAATTCAGTGGTGTGTTGGCTAGGGAGGGGATATGCATTTTCCCTGTGGGATAGAAGGAACTCTTGTTTATGGACTGCTGTTGGAAGCGAAGTCTATGAAGAGTTACAATCATCTGCTTTCTCTCTTGCAGGAGCATTCCTCATTCCTTACACAATCATGGCCATCTTTGGAGGGATTCCTCTCTTCTATATGGAATTAGCACTAGGACAGTACCACAGGAATGGGTGTATTTCCATTTGGAGAAAAATATGTCCTATATTCAAAGGTAACAAAGGGAAATGGAACTTTCTGAATAACTGGAAAATATTCCTATAAAGGTGACATTTCGTGGGGAAAAAAGAAAATCTCATAAAGCCAAGTAAGGCTTGTTCTACACAAGATTTTGGCTTTATGAAGAAAGCTTTCCTAAAACTCCATCTACACCTGCACGTGTGTGTGTACTCTTGTATACATATACAGGATGCAACTCAAATGGATTAGATAGAAGCTGACCAAGTCTAAAAACAAAGAATAAAAGGAACTGTTCTATATCCCAGTGTTGTACAAGTATCTCTTGTTCCCAGTGTTATAGCTCTGGTCTTGTGTTTTTATTTACTGAGACTGCAAGGTGACTATTTCTAGATGGCAGAAATTTAGGAACACAGGGAAAAGCCCCCTTTATAACCATGTTCTGTTTTGATTAAGGATGCTTTGCTGGAATCAGAGTATTTCTGAAGCCACAAGAAATGCCAGTGTTGTAAATACTTGGGAGGGTGTGCGTTCCTCCTGCAGAGCTGCCTTAGACAGTTATTAATGGTACTTGATGTGATAACCAATTCCTTTTCTTTTTTGGCCTAAAACTTACACTGTCTGAATGCAATTATTTCCTGCCTCTCCAGGAATTGGCTTTGCCATCTGTATCATAGATCTTTACGTAGCCTCCTACTACAACACCATCATGGCTTGGGCTTTTTACTACCTCATCTCCTCCTTCACGGCGGAGCTGCCCTGGACCAGCTGCACAAATCCCTGGAACACAGGAAACTGCACCAACTACTTCAGCAAGGACAACGTCAGCTGGTCCCTGCACTCCATCTCTCCTGCAGAAGAATTTTATACGTAAGTGCATGTAAGTGAGGATGATGGTGTTAGCCAGACTGCTGGAACACCAGCAAGCTTTTCTTCAGAGGGCAGCAGGGCTGATTGTTGATGGTACCCTCTTCAAATCACTGAGTTCTTGTAGGGGGTATGAGCTTAGTGTGTATGGGGGCTGCTCTGCATTTTGGGAGCTTTCCAGTCGCTGTCTGCTGTCACTTATCATCACTGGTATGCTGTTAATATCAAACTTTTAATTAAAATAAAATGAATCCAAAATGTCATGACTTTGAAGGCTGCTGATCAAGGCCTCAGGATTCCTTGTAATGCTCAGACCACAGTATGGGACAGTTAAATGCACATTTAATGTAAGCATTTGTTAAAAAATTATCTCTACTGTGTTCTTCTTTCCTCTTGCAGCCGCCAGGTTCTGCAGGTGCACAGGTCTGATGGACTGGATGACCTGGGGGGCATTAGCTGGCAACTGACCCTCTGCTTGCTGTTAATCTTCACCATTGTGTACTTCAGCATCTGGAAAGGGGTCAAAACATCAGGCAAGGTGATGTAAAAGCAAGACACATCATCTTGGTACAGTGCAGTCTAGAGGCAGTTCTACCTGAGCCAATTAAATGTCAGGGGATTATCTCAGGTTGTTTTCATGACAGGGATTATGGGCTGATGTATTTGTTGTACAGTGATTGCTACTCTTATCCAAGCAATAAAAGACAAAAATAAGTGACACCACTGTTCTCTGGGCAGGAACAACCCTGCCAAGGAAAAGGGACAAATATGCAAACTGCCTGTCCAGAGACCTGCAGAGAAGCTCACGTGAAGATGCTATAAATGCTAAGAGATATAATATGATTAACTAATTCTTATTATCCCTGTTAACTTTCTACCCACGGTAAATGCTCTCTCACCATGTTCCCTCACAGGTGGTTTGGGTGACTGCCACGTTCCCTTACATCATCCTCTTCATCCTGCTAGTGAGAGGTGCAACTTTGCCTGGGGCTTGGAGAGGTGTCCTCTACTACTTGAAACCTGACTGGCAGAAACTCCTGGCCACTGAGGTAAAAAACTTTATAGAAGAGTAGAGATTTGCTTTCAGCCTATCCATGTGTGTATCTGCACAGGTACATAGAGCATGACTGAACAGATGTCTTAGCATGGACTTAAAAGCCTGACTCCATGCTCTTTCCATGATTATAAAGAATTTTAGAGTCCACCCTCAATTTAGCTTGAACTAAAGGCAGACTTCCCATTCAGTGGTTGAACAGAATGAGTGATATGATTAGAAGAAAACAAGCGACCAAACACTCTTCCACCAGGAAAACGGTGACCAGGCTGGCACTGAGTGAGAAGCTTTGAGCGCTCCTACACTGCAATGAAGTGAGTCACACTGAGCAAACTGAATTTATTAAACCCTAACAAGTAGTGGAGCTGCAGTTTTTTGGCTTAAGGGAACCAGTACAGACCTACAGTGTCCACAGCTGCCCCTATTTAAATAGTGCAGGTTACTGGAGCAGAAACTTCTATCTCCATCCTGTAACAAGCTTTGGCAGATGAGACCATGGACACCAACTAAACCCTGACTCAGTAACTCATGTAAGTGCCTGTGGAGGAGGAATAAATCAGTCAGGCCTGCATACACCACCAAAATTTGAAAGGAAAGGAGGAATGAGGACAAACTGACCTAACCAACAAACCCTAGGCCCTCCAGTATCTGATCCAGCCTTGAACTCTGTGGGTGACAAGCAATCCATCAGGCTCAAGGCTGTGCTCACTTCACTGCCTGTGAAAGTGTCTGGTGAGGAGGGTGATGGAAAAACCCCAAAGCAATAAATACTACAAACACAAAGATTAAAAAATTCCAATGTTTGCAAGTCTGCTGCTGCCCAGCTGATATGGAGAGTTTTGAATGAAGAGGAAATGAAAAGACACCAGTCTGATAAAGCAGCATCTCCAATAAGGAACCACATCTTCTGCAAAAGCAATAAAGGGCATTGATATTGTATTGGATGTATCTGGAGTGAGGACAGCAGATTGCAATCTGTGTGCTGGGTGATGACAGAGCTCTGTCTGGATGATACAGGATGGCCTCACACGATGGGAGAGAATATTAGAAATGAGTTGTAATGAACTCCATGTTTCAATCAGAAGAGAATAAATGAATGAGGACTTTCACCTTCAGAAAGAGAGCTGATATTGTACTTTAGAACATTACTCATTAGGGCTGTGCCACTTTTCAAGTACAACACGCTTTTCATAACAAGATCATCACACTTGCATCTGTCACAGCTACAACAAAGCTGAATTGAGCCCCAAGAACCAGAACTGCATCCACACTGTCAAATGTATTTCCATAAATCTAGAAAAAGTCGACACAGCCTGGAGGACACATTGCCAAACACAGGACTATTCCACAGCACACAGAGTTTGGAAGAAGACTTGGAAGGCTGCAAAATCATGGATAGAAAGTTCTCTATACACTGCAAAACTTGTGTTGAACTGATTACAGGCAATTCACTGACTTAATCTAAGATGCTGTCAGAAGTGCAACAGCCACAACAGATCTACAATAAACATTCATATTTCAACATCTCTCTTAACAGAGTGTCTGTTAGAGCAGGACTGGGACATAGGCAGAGCAGTGAAACACCCCTTTGTAAACCTAAGTGATATTCTGAATATGCCAAACTCATTCAATCAGTTTCACGTCATTTTTTCTTGGCCTTCAATATTTTTCAGGTTTGGGTGGATGCAGCAGCTCAGATTTTTTTCTCCCTGGGACCAGGTTTTGGGGTCCTGTTGGCTTATGCCAGCTACAACAAATTCCACAACAACTGCTACCAGTGAGTTCTACCTTATTCTATAAGTAAAATCGAGTTGAAAAATGCAACTGTGGGTATTTATGAAAAAGAAACAGGGTACTGTACTGATGAAGGGCACTGAATTATCAAACCTGTGTACATAGAAATCAGACAGAAGTGTAACAGAACAGAAATCCTTGCTGCAAGAACCTGCAATCTAAAGCATTTCTCCTTGGTTCCCTACCTTAAAGTAAGGTAATTTTTACCAAGTATAGCAAGCGGTCTAAGGTGTAGAAACCTGCTACAACAAAATGGACTAAATCCCTGCCAAACCATCACATTGTAATTCTTTAATCTCAGTAGTCACTTGGGAAATGATTTCATAGTCTTGAGCAGAAAGGCAATTTATAGTTGCTTCCTTGTTACCTTAAAAAAATTACATTTCTAACTTGTAAATGAAATTCTCAATTCTTTAATATTCATGTAGTAATTCCTATTCTTTTAAAACACCAGGATACAGCCAGCTTTCAATCCAGTGTCAGACTGATGTTACAGCATCTGTATGGATTTGTGAAGAAAAAGTAGTCACGGGTTGTTGGGTTTTTCCCTCTTTCTTTCAAATCTGCTGCTTGTTTTTTTCCTGTATTCCTCTAGTTTTTCTAGGAGTCTGTCCAGACTGTAGACCAAGAGGCTGTAAATCCTCTCTAGCAGATGTAGATTCCCTGATGTGAGTTAGGTCTTCTGTTGCAGAGATGCTTTGGTCACCAGCACTGTGAACTGCTTGACCAGCTTTGTGTCTGGATTTGTGATCTTCACCGTGCTGGGATACATGGCTGAGATGAGGAACGAGGATGTGTCAGAGGTTGCCAAAGACACTGGTAGGTTAACGTTTTATGCACATCTCAAACTGCTTCTAAGGTAGAATATATTTGTATATTAACTTCTAGATTGAGAGCAGCTCAAATTATGAGACATATTTAGTATATTATTCAGGATACTGACTTTATAAGGGCACTGTTATACAGTACAGCTAAAAAATCAGTGCATAAATACCATGCACAAAAGTCAGATTGCAGCTTCACAAATGTGGTGGTAACTGCTCGTGGCAAAACAGCCTGGGGGAAGAAGTTTTCCCCTGGGAGACACCGTGCACCAGCCTGTCCTTCCCTCAGCAGTACTGGCTAACAATGACCCCAACTCTCTGATGCAGGACCCAGCCTGCTCTTCATCACGTACGCAGAGGCCATTGCAAACATGCCTGCTTCCACCTTCTTTGCCATCATCTTCTTCCTGATGCTGCTCACGCTGGGGTTAGACAGCACGGTGAGTAGCCAGCATGGGGGATCCTCAGGGTACAGCCTGAACCCCTCAGACACCACAGAAACAGAATTACAAACACTGCACTGGCACTGAGGGGTTTGCAGCAGCTCCAGGTGCCTTCTGTAAGACAGCAACTGTTGCTCCAAGTTTTATCTAAACAGGTTTAAATATAATCAAATGATTTGTCACTGTCATACTGTGACAATAAGACCCTGAAATACAAGCAAAGCACTTGATTCACACACTCCTGGTTGAATGCAGCCTTCCAGGCTCCTTTCTTGCTTGTAAACTTATAAAGCAATTATGAAAATCTGGAGTTTTTTCACACAAATTGGATTTAAAAGGTGGGAACTGGAGACATACTAAAATACTGCCATGTGAGTCTGATTTTACAGGTGGAGAATCAGCTCCTTCCATCAGGGCTGAACTCAGCTGATTCCACAGTCTTAGTCCTACTGAACCTCCTCCCACTTCTCCACATTCTGGTGCCTGTAGCACAGGACTCTCTTTGGATGACAGTGCATTCCCACAAATACTTGAACACTAAATCCCTAAAGGGTTTTAAAAAGTTATGAGGAAAGACTTGTCTAAAAAACCCCACACCAAACTCTACAGCAGAACAAAGCACCAGTGTTTCAACGCTGTAATGCTGAAACATAATTTTAAGCAGGTAACCTCTATTTGCCAGTGATTTTTCCACGCTTTTCAGTTTGCAGGACTAGAGGGAGTGATTACTGGAGTCCTGGATGAATTCCCGCATGTCTGGGGCAAACGCAGGGAATTGTTTGTCCTTGGTCTGACCATCGTTTGCTTTTTGGGGTCACTGGCAACCCTGACATTTGTGAGTATTTCACCCACCCTCAGCCTCCCTCACTGGCAGTTTCCTGCCAACGACACCTTGGAGGGCAGAAATTTTTGAAGAGAGTTTCAAGAAACCAGACTGAATCTCCAGCCTGTTTTCTTTATGTATTAGATACCTATTACTTGGAATAAATGTGAAGAGTATCTTACTAGGAAACATGCTGCAAAATGATCCTACTGCAACGCATGATGTGCTACACATCACAAATGATGCTGCTCATGAGTCAGCAGACAACCAGCCACATTTCTTATGTGGTTTACTTCTTGTTCCAAAAAGCTCCATGTTTAAAAATAACATGGATAATTATTATAATCTTCACAATGTTTAAAATGTTTTTGAATTTAAAAAAAAAAATTCTAGTAATGGATTTCCTGGATCTTCCTCATTGTTTCAAGGCAAAAATCATCATTAGTCACACCAAATAGTTCCTGTGGGGCTTGTGGATTTCATTCTCATGACAAGCAATTTTTGAATCAGTGTTCATAATGGAAAAGGAAAGACATATTTGGCTTTCCTGCCATGTTTTGCTCCACTTGTTCATTTATGTGTAATTTCCTTCTCATGTGAAGTGTTTGCTGTACAAGGATGCTGAGTTCCTCTGCAAGAGGTCTCCTCCTTCATGGTTCTAGATCCCAAATAGAAAGAAAGCAAAGTAACACTTTATTTCCTGTTCGGTAGCTATGATTCCTGTTGAAGAAAGAAGAGGGCATGCAAAAAGCCATCATGTAAAATCCCATTTGTTCACTAAAATCCAGCCAGAAGTGCCAGCAGATTTTAGCTTCTGTGCATGGCAGCCCCCCAGGTGAGCGATGTCCACAGAGAGTGAGCAGCTCACCAGGATTTCCCTGGCAGAAACAGAGTGACAGAACTGGGTGAATTTCCCACTTGTGAATGCTCTGCTCCAGCCAAAGGCAGTACCACCCAGCAGAAGGGCAGGATTCCCATCACTGGATCCTTGGGACACTTGACAGTTTGATCTCTTTTCCAGGGAGGAGCGTATGTGGTGAAGCTGTTTGAAGAATACGCCACTGGTCCAGCTGTCCTGACCGTCGTGTTCCTGGAGGCAGTGGCTGTGTCCTGGTTCTATGGTACATCCAAACACCCCTGACCCAAACTCCTGAGCTCCTGCAGCTCTGCACTGCCTCAGTTTCTGCAGACAAGATCACCCATGTCTCCAGAAAAAAGTTTACAAAAGCTTTTTACAAATTCACTGATAACTAAACCAGTGAGATTTAGTATTAATTGCTCTCTGATAGAAGTACACAGACATCTAAAAGTAACAGGAGGTACAATTCAGAATAATTAAGGATTTAATAAAATTAAGAGTTACAGGAACAAAATGGTCTTCTGTGATAGATTCTGAATTTACTTGCTCTAGTGTTGAGCATCTACTTAAGAAAAACTTAGATCTCCTGTCATCCCTCTCCTCCCACTTGTCTCCACAGGCATCACCCAGTTTTGCAATGATGTGAAAGAAATGCTGGGCTCTGCCCCAGGCTGGTACTGGCGAGTTTGCTGGGTTGCAATTAGTCCCCTCTTCCTTCTGGTGAGTTTTCTTTAGAGCTTTTTCTTTCCAGCACAAGAAAATAACCACTGAACAATGCAGCTCCTTAGACTTCTAAAAGCTTAATTCCAGAATTCCCTTGTGAAGTACTTTAGTAACAATTTTTGTTAAACCAAAAAGGCTCAATTAGTGAAAAACCCAATACAATGCTGCAAGATCTTGTTACTAAATCACAGTTTTAAGAATTTTTGTAGAGTTAGCTGAATAAGTCTGGGTTCTGAATAACTCCCCCCCACCCTCTGCTAAATAAATTTACTTTGTTTTGTTGCTTTATGTTTACCTCAGCAAAATGAAGCAATAAAAGCTGATGAAACGTACTGTCAGAGGAGGAAAACCAAGATAAGGAAATATACTGCCTCAGGAACTGCTGACAGACAATTTTAGAATATTCCACTTAAAATTTACAGCAGTTAATTACAACCATTATAAATCTATAATTCAGATTTGGAAATATGTCCCAATGTTTGGCTTGGCAGTGTTATTAATACCATTTGAACATAAAGTGTTCATTTCCTGATTCAAAACGAGTTCACGCTACCTGTTATTCTGATTGGCCTTAGTGGGAGCAGAGCAGGTCAAGATGGAGTTTATGAAGCACAGAATGTAGATTTAAGACCTACAGAGTGAATTCAAAGCACTTGTAATGATCAAGGCATAATCAACAGACTTTCATTTTATTACCTTAGAAAGAGAAGTCTATAAATAAAAATGTCACAGCACAGTAATTTTTATACTTCTGTCCTCTTTGTGATCCTAAACCAGCAAAATAAACAGAGAGGCACACAGCTCTGGGGATGTGGTTACCAGGCAGAGCTATTTGTATTCCCTGTGAAAACTAACCTAAAATAAGGGAAGCTCAGGATGTAGGATGTCATTTCTGTACGGAACTTTTGCTGGTAATCCTGATGATACTCTGGAAAAAAGTCAGAAATCCTTCCAAGGACAATCACAAATATTTTTCCTGTAATATTCAACTGAAAGTATTTGTTGCTTCCTAAGAAATTTCTCAGCCATGAATGATATGCTCAGGAAAATGATCCAACAGCAGTAACCAAGATGACATTTTTTCCTTTTCCTGTTCTGACAGAGAGCAGTGCAGTGTGCAGAATATCGAAGCATCCTTTTGGTCTTTGTTTTCTGATTTGTTGTTGATTTTTTGTTTTAAAGCTACGCTAATGTAATTTGGGATTTTTTCAGTGTCAACATATTTTTAATCTTGAGTCTTACTCATTTTCTACTTATTTCAATGCTACACTGGAAAACAGAGCTCCCCAAAGTGTGTGCCATCAAAATCCATGTATTCACACTTTCCCCTTTTTCTCTTTCAGTTCGTCACGTGCAGCTTTCTGTCCAACCCTCCTGAGCTGAGGCTTTTTGATTATGATTATCCCTACTGGACCACAGTCGTGGGTTACTGCATAGGAACCTCCTCCATCATCTTCATTCCCATCTACATGGTCTATCGGTTGGTCATCACCCCAGGGACACTTAAGGAGGTATCCTTGATGCTCTGTTGCTTCTGTTTGACTGTTAGGAAGGAGGTGATTCCTAAAAATATTATGAGTAGATTTTTTTCCTGGGACTTGGCTGTTCTGGCTTGCTGAATTGTCTTCTACCCATTCTCACAAATCTCCCCAGTTCTTACTGAGGCCGCTGACAAATTCTTATAAAATGTCATATCAAGTAATTTTTTAAGCTCTGCTGAACTTGAGAGTCTTCCTAAAATTCACCCCAGACACTCAATATCCCCCAGTCAAGCAAACGAGGCAGTGGAAGGCTGGTTTCCTGGGGTGTATCTGTAAGAAAAGCTTGTTTTTCTCTCCCACATTTAGTAAGATTTCTCTGCCATAAATCTGTAACGACAATACTGGGATTTCTTTTAAGTTCAAATAAATACCAGTTCATAAATAATACGTTTAGTTGGCTTAGGGTATCCAAGTAAACTGCAAAGTCCTAAAGCATTAGTATGACATCTGCCAAGCTTTGATTCCAATTATGCTACAAATAATTTTTAAAAACCTCCTGTGTACTTCTGTAGCACTTCACATCTTCATAGTGCTAACACAGGCCTGAAACATTCTTAAGTAGTTCAAGAGGTGCAAGTCAAAGTCAAGTCATATTTTATTATAAATCTCTTTCTAAATGGCTGTCATGTTATGTACTACCTCTAAAATGAATCAATTTCTAATAATTATTTCTTTCCAACAGCGTATTCTGAAAAGCATTACTCCAGAAACAGCTACAGAAATTCCCTTTGGAGACATCCGCATGAACACAGTATAAGCTAACCTGGTTCTGGGGGGAGGGAAGAGGAGCACAAAATGCCACTTTCCCCACCCTCTCCCCGCAAAGAATCACCTTCCCAGCTGAGACAACAAACGGAGTTTTCCACAGAGGCTGCACCACTGACAACACTCAGAAAGGTGATGCCTCCAAGCAATTTATTCAAGCAATTCAATGAAATCTACTGTGCACTTCCAAGCAGGTTGAACTGAGCACTCACTCTGGAACACGAGGGAACATCCCTGCTCCAGGAGTGGCACCGAGTGCCTGCAGCAGCCCCTCCAGGACGAGCAAGGCACGGCAGGATTAGGTGTAGACCCCCAGTGTGTGGCAGTGCTCCCATATCTCCCTCCGTGTGATCGTTCGTACCGGGCAATGTCGTATTCGCTTCTAAGGTTCTCTAATTGCTTCAACTACATGGGAAAATGCACAAATATTTCTGATAGCCATACATTACTCGAGTAACGCAGGGGTTTATAAACTAGGAAAACAAAAGTAGAAAGTTCCCTAGGTTTGTGGTGGAGTAGACAGAGGGAGAGGAAAAATGCTAAGCAGCACAGCTCTGCACACACCAGCACACACAGCTGGTAGCATTGGCCCTCTTTTCATTTCCTCTGTTTTGTAAGTGGTAACAATTTCTACTGTTTGTTGCATTAAAATTACTGCAAAAGCATTTTTTGTGATGTTTTAGGCTTCACTTTCCTTTAGATCCACTCGAGCCACAAAAACTCATCATGAGTTAACTTGACAAGCACTCAAGTTGCCAGCACTTACTGAACTGTTTCCATAACCAATCATTGTCCTGGCAGACCTAAAGAAACTACAGACCAACAATGAATCTTTTTGAGTTCTCATGCCAAAAAGTGGAATCCTAAAGTTCTGTTTCTCTGCTTCACTTCACTTTTTTTTTTTTACAGTTAATTTCACACCTAAAATTTGCTGGAGCCTGTGGGTTTTTCCTCCTCATATTATAGCGTGACTGCATTGGGTTTTCAAGCTGAAGAAGAAAAGGAGAGGAATTTTTTTTCTTAGGAAGAAGTTGAGCAGAATTCAGCAGGACTGATTCTCATCAGAACAATTTATATTAAATTTCAAGGCACTGACACACCAATTAACTCCATACTAAGCTCTTCACACGTGCTCCCCAAATGCAACTGCCCTTCAGCCTGGCTGCACCTGCCCTGTCCCTTGGAGGACACAAGTTCTGCTGCACTGGAAGTGCAGATAAACCCAAGCAGGCATCATTCATGCACAAACCTGCGTTGTATTTTTATTCCGACACATAGATTATGATGAAAGTAAAATAAAATAGAGGATAAAAGTCTCTTTTGTATCCCTTTGCTAAACTTCTCAAGGTTCCCTGTGCACCCAGAGCAGGGGGCATTAAGGAACCCATTGGAGTTTACCTGGGTATGAAGAACTTGCCAGGTGAGAGGAGAGCAGGGATGCTGTGTTTGCCTTCTGAAAATATTTTCATCACCTCTGCCAAAGTTTTTCCCTTATGTGTACCTGGAGAAAGGTCTCTTCCACTTCCTCTTCCACTCTGGCTAATGACTTTTGAGTTTAAGTTTCAAGCCCAACTTCCAATAAGGAAATAACTTAAGAGGGACAAGGAGTGTTCTTTGAGAACTACAGACTCCTGAACTATATTTAGAAAGGGAATATGTTCTTTAATTGCCACTAGAAAAACATAATAAACCTGTCTTACTGGATGGTTCCTCATGAGAAATAGTTTTGTAGCTCATGCCTCAAGTGTATTTGAAAA
Organism: Corvus hawaiiensis; assembly: GCF_020740725.1. Classification (NCBI taxonomy): domain Eukaryota; kingdom Metazoa; phylum Chordata; class Aves; order Passeriformes; family Corvidae; genus Corvus; species Corvus hawaiiensis. Next base: position 3,962,382 of record NC_063232.1, read on the forward strand.
CTACTTCTAAAAATTAAATTTTCTGAGTTCATTAACTGAAAAAATACACATGAAATGTCAACGTAAGATAAATGAGGTATTTGCTGTTTCCAACAGCGAAGTGTGGGAAATAAAGGAGAAAACCCTACCCAATTTCTTCCCTCTTCAGACAGGTGTTCAGCTAACAAAAAAAATTTGTCATTTTTAAGACACTGACACAGGACAGATATTGCCTCTCTGGGAGGTTTCAGAGAGACTTCTCAAGAAATGTCACATTTTCTAGTGAATTAAATCAGCCAGGAAGCCCTGATACAAACAAGCCCTGCAATAGCTGGAACATGATGACAACATGCTTTGAATCTCAAGATACTGAGAGAGGATGAAAATTCTTAGAATTATTTGCAGATACAAAAAGCAATGTAGATTTAAAAGGCTTTTCTTTTCCTGAATAACACAAAGATAAAATACATCCATGTTTTCATTCTGTAAGTGCTGAACTTTAAAGGCAGTTTAGTCCTCATTACATTTTTGTTACATGGTGTACTGGTTTGAGTATCTTATTATGCTACACTCATTTTTTAGTATTTCTATTTAGCTGAGTGGTTGAAATAGTGAGAAACTGACTTTATTTATTTATACAATTATTTTTTTTTTCCTTTTACATACCCATGTGAAAACATGTAAAGTAACCAATATTTATCAGGTAGCTCAGCAAGCAGCCATACTTTAAACACTGGTTTTGTATAAAAACTACTTATATTGATACCAAATGAGCTGCACTGCAGTTACAAAGTGTTTTGAGGCAAAAAAATTCCTTCCATTCACCTCACCTTTCACTCATCTATCACAAGGATCTCCTACCCTCTGTTCTGCACAGTGAAAAGGAAGTAATGAAACTGGTAAATTAGGACCATCTTTGCCTTTTAAAGAGAATTAAACTGGAGTTTTAGCTGTACAGAACAAAGCATTCCCTCCAACTTGTACATGATGCACCCGTATTAATTTATGCAGCTGTTTAGTTACAAGTGTTGCAAGCTGATTGTAAGTCATCAGTATGTGCCTTGTACTGTAAACTGTTATTGTAATAAATTTAATATTCATAAACCATATGCAGATGTCTCTTGTGCCTCTCTCTTCTGGGAAGAGCAAAGATCAAAATCTCAATTCTAAGGAAAAGCAGAATATCTAGTCCAGTTTATGATGTCAACAAGGCCTCTGACAAAAAGCAGAGGATTTCCTTCAGTGTTTGAACCCTGGCCCACTGCTAAACACTCACTCATTCCATTCCAACAGAAGAACCAGAGCTCATTACACTTGTTTACACAGAACAGCAAAACCAAACTGCTCCACACTGAAGTATGTGCTTAACTACTTGATTAGCTGACATATAAAACTCATTCCAAGCCTTTGTAAAGTGGCAGCATTTGCATTTAATTTTACTCACATTTTGTAAGTCTGCTGAACAAATAATTAGGGAAACACCAATCTCAAAACATTTTTTTTGATATGTAAGTTCATCTTACTCTAGCATAAAAGTGATAAACTTAACACAAAACAAAGTCAAAGAAACAATTTTAAAAGTGCTGAAAATGTATTCTAAAAGCTATGACCACTGTCAGACATCCTACTTACCTAGTTTGAAGGTAATTTTTATTCTTGAATATGAACCTTTGAACAGAAGACTGACAAATCTAAAATATCACTTAACAAGCAGATACAACTGTGATACATGTAAACAGACTCATCTGCCTTATTCCATGCAAAAAAGATGCAGTAAAATAACCTACACATTAAAAATGACCCACACATTAGATCCAATATGTATCTTACGCTTTATTAACTGTTTCTGTACATTTCCCAGACCAAAACCCACACATAATACAAAATTTGTATCTCAATATGCATATAGCTTACAAAACTCCACACTACATACAGAAATCTCCCAAATCATTATTCAGGCTGTTTTTCTTGCTTTTTCACCCACTTTTACAGGTTTGATTCCCATTTTTGAGAGCAGCAGTGGGTAGCAATGACTTCTCCTAAGAGCGAGAACACCTCTGTTTCAGCAGAGCTCACTGTTTTGGCTCCCCCTCCTCAGGGGATGTATTCTCACCCTAAATTGTTTAACACCCCCAGGTCTGTCCAAAATCTTCAAATACCAAGGACATGGTACTGAAGGGCGGGGTGGACAGTCAGCCACATTTAATATTTCAACTGTACAAACACACTAAGGGTGTGTGTCAAGAGACCTCTTAATCCATTCCGAAAGTTGTTCTCTTAAGGGACACACAACTTCTCAAAGGAAAGCCAGGAATAAATAGCTAGGATAACCTTTTCTGTCCAAGAATCTGCACAGCAGTGGCCTTTCCTCTTGGTTGACAGCCCAGGGACGTCAATCCTCCTCCTTCTCGATGTAAGGCTTGGTGCTGACTCGGGCCATCTGCCGGGCCAGGTACCGGTCCCGTGCTGACATCACTGTCTCCTCATTGCTCCTTTTGGCAAATTTGCTCATGCTCTCAGGTGCTTTCTGTGCTTGTTCTTTCTCCTCTTTCTCCCCTTCTTCTCCAGCTTTACGTTTCTGCTCAGAAAAAATTCCAGAGCTGGAGCTTCCCTTCTCATCCACCTCTCTGTCTTTTCCCTTTCTCTCTTTTCCCAGATCAGTCTCTCCATCTTTTTCTAAAGATGTAGGAGTACTTCCCCTCCTCTCTCTGTACTTCTTTTCATCACTGCCATATTTCTCTCTTCTCTCCTTTGCATGATCTTCCCTTTCTCTGTATTTCTCTCCTCTCTCCTTCTCTCTGTCATTGTATCTGTCTTTATCATTTCTTGTTCTTTCTTTCTCTCGTTCCTTCTCTGAGCCCTTCTCCTCTCTCTCCTTTGCCCTCCTCCATTCTCTGCCATGTCCCTCCCTCTCTTTTCTTTCCTTCCCCCTCTGTTTATCATCTTGATCTTCCCTCCTTCTGTAGTGATCTCTATTAGTGTGATCCCCGTGCCTGTGTCGCTCTTCCCTTTCTCTCTGGTAATCCTTTTCATGGGTCCTACTTCTCTCATAATCCTTCTCCCTGTACTGTTCATCATTTCCCCTTCTGCCTGGCCTGCTCTCTCCCCTCTGATGACTTGTTTGGGCTTTGGTGCGTGGCTCTTCCTCCACACTGGATGAGCTTGGTGACCTGGAATGCCTCTGGCTTTTGTGATGTTTAACCTCCTCTTCACTGCTCACAGAGCTCTCCCGCCTTTTCTTCTTCTTCAAATTTACTTTACTATGTTTGTGTCTCTTGTCATCATCACTACTATCAGTTCCTAAGTCGGTATCAGCATCTGGATTGTTCTCTTTCTTAGAGGGCTTCACTCTCTGTCTTTCCGATGGGCATTTGTTCCTTTCACTGGGTTCATCCTGACTGTCAGGTTTTTCTTCCTTTGTCCTACATTTTTTACGTTAGAAAAGAAAAACAACATTAAAAAGCCTGAAATCTTGGACGTTTCTACAAAGTGACTTCTGGTCAGGACTTAGGCAAAAGATGCTGCTTTTTGAAAAGTCTAAGAAAGCAAATCTGTCTGTGGCTCAGGTTCCAGGAATCCAGCACAAAGTATCCATTTCTGGTTCTCTGATGAACATGAGCTGAGGAATTTATCTAAAAGAGCGAGGTTAAGTATGTGCAGCCTCCATCTAAGGAAAACAACATTGATTTGTGTTCCTGTGTAAGCCTGCTGGCAGGTTACAAGTTTTCTTATGTGTTTAGTCCTCTATTCACATCAAATAATTATCCAGAGAAGAAGCAGGTTGTGTGTTTTGTTGACAGAGGCAGGAACATGTTTTTTTTGATCTCACATGTGTTCAGACAAAAATTAGTAACTTTCAACAGCTCAAATATTCTTAAATGCAAAATGCTGACCCATGGAGGGGGTTATGCTTTGTCATTCTCTTCTGGCTGATGAGGAAATACATGTTCAGTTGCATGAGCCACATCTCTTCCACTTAATCACACAGCTCCAGTAACAGCCTGTGGGACACTCTCATGAGTCAGCACACCACCAGTTACATTCTATGTCTGCTGAATGCTTGAAGGCACGGACAGCCTATAAATAATGGCTAAAAATTGCACGGAAAAGTTTCGTAATTTACTTAGTAATCCAATTAATTAAAACAACAAAGGTGGATCACTTTAGGGACAATTCTGAGATCTAAACATGAAGCTGTTTTCTCTCTATATCCTGTTGTACCGCCATGAGAAAGAATAAAATTAAAATATACACCTGAGTTTATTTGAAAGCCTTGCTGGGAACACCATCTACAGGATTATTTGTTTCCCCTGAACTAATTTTATGTGCTAAAGGAAATTCCCTTAATTTGCAAGATTAAAAAAACATCATTTCAAATGGTCTCTACACAGTACAAAATCACATCATCCTGAACACTTCATGGAGAACTCCCCTGCTTCAGATAGCTGAGTAACTTCAGTGATCACTTTCTTCATTTAGGCTAAGAATTTACTTTCTAACAATCCAATCTCAGATCTGGAAGATCTCTTGATGAAAGCTGCATTTTCTTTGGGATGGCAAGCACTTAGCTAGTGACATCCATGCTCAAAACCTCTATCAAATGAGGTTTAACCTGAGTTAATTGTCTCAAATGATCAACTACTGCACACAAGAAACATCCCCTTCATCACATTTATCCACAGGGCAGAATGTTACCATTTTAAATAGCTAAATAATTCAGTCTCATCTCAATACTTTGTTTCGGAATGTTCACGTATTAAGATTTCAAAATATTCCCATTGGATTTCCTACATATATCATTCATTTCCTTTTACCACAGCATCAACACTCAATTTAGTTTTTATGCAACTAAATGTGGAGTAAGCACAAAGTTAAGAGACTCACATTCTTTACAGGAAATTCATAGTATATTCATTTCCTATGACTTACTGCTATGCTCATTATTTTACCTCTTGTCTTCCTCATGATTCAAAATGTGTAACTTAATACAGATTGCTAAATATTATATAAACCAAAGAAAATGTAGGTTAGAATAATACCAAGCAGGATTACAAGCATAACTGTCCTCTTGATACCTTTTAGACAGCATCCCTGTCCTGCTTGTTTCATTTCTGTGTCACTAATGATCATTAGTTATTTACCAAATTATTCAATTAATCAGCTGTTTGAAATTACCAGTTTACGTTACCACTGTTTTGGTGCTCTCTGTCTAATCCTCCAGTGAGTATGGAATCACAGCCAGATGCCGGTTTTTATACCTGAAACCCTTTTGGAATCACATCCTACCTGGCTTCACGGAAGCTGCATTTAGGCATCTCTTCTTCCCCCACTCTCTGGTTTAAAAGATGTCTGTAAAACCCACTGAGATCCCTCTGTTTGGTCACATCCAGGTATGCTGAGAGAAAGAAAAGACAGTTGGATTTACTGTGCCACAAATACTCACCACACACAACTCACAACTGGTAGACACCACCACAACTGCAATCTCCATCTGGGAAGTTTTCAAACCCAAAGAGATAAAAGCTCAGTTACCTGACCTGACCTCACAGCAGACCACACTTGGAGTAGAAGGCTGGAACAGGTGACCTTCAGAGGTCCACTCCAACCCAATTAATCTTATGATCCTACATCCTGTGCTTTACATCTACTCCTGACACTGATCAGAATGTCTGAGGTGAGAACTGGAAACATCACTGTACCCCAGGCTTAGGAGTCTTCCTTCAACAACTGACCCTCCCTGAAAAATTTAAGTACCAACCCAAATAGTACTGACGCACAAACAGAGGAGCTTCCTCTGTTCCATTTGTAAGACGTGCAAAGGAAAATAGCAGACCAAGGTGGATCTGATTCAGGATCTGTGAACCTGGTCCCCTTTGACTTTAATTATCTTAAGCCTCACAGAGAGACCACCAGATGAATATGTTGTAAATCATGTACAAGGCCCTACTTCTTTTTCAGGACTATTATTTCACTGTGAATCTCACCCTCAAGAGCTGATTCTCTTCTTTCTCTCTCCTCCTCCTCAGCTCTTTCTTGCAGCTTCTTCTTATAGGCTGAAGTCACAAAAGCCTCTTTGTGTGCAAACTCTCCTCCTTCCATTTCACGCTCTTTCTGAATTTTTCTTTCCATTCGTCTTTCCTGTTCCTTCTTTCTAATCTCAGCTGCTTTGAGGATATTGTGGATGTATTTGGGCTGAGGTAGAAGGGAAAAAAGTTACCATGCTGAGAGATAATTGAGGTGGCTGAGAGAACACAAATTGGGATTGATGGAGATGTTGAATTAAGTTGGTAATGGAAGAAAATTGTCAGGAGCTACTCTAATGTGTTCTTCCCCTGATCAATAGCTATCCAAAATAAACTGCCACTCCCTTTCACATCCCTAACATGGCACATTTCCCAGTACCAAGAGAGGTTGCTGTATTCAATCAAAACAGTCATCCCATCTTTGACTAGGAGGATTTTTACTCTAAATGAAAAGAAATGGTTTTTTTGATTTTTTCATCCCTCTGTCTTCCATAACTGTAACAGCCTTGCCCTTCTTTTAAGGAGTGGGAGGCTTCCTTTCATACAGAGAACCTGACAAGAGCCTTCAAATTAAATAGAATAAGTAACAATGAAATTATCATTTGTCAGGATAATTCAGCAATGCTTTGAAGTCTACAAGTTAACCAGTCATGACTACCCCAAGCAGAGAGAGTTGGACAGACAGGATACATTCTCATGTATTGACCTTTTTGTCGTCGTTTCCAGCTAACAGTTTGGCACTGCTTTCTTTCTTCTTCTGCTGCATTTCATCGTAAATACTGTCATATTCATACACCGTAGCATCTTCTTCTAAAGCCTTCTGAATCTCCAATTTAGTCTAAAACAAAAAAAGGGAGAAGAGATCCAAATAATAACAATGAAATCTTTACTATTTCCAAATATTTCATTCCTATATTGTAATTTAAGCAGATCTATAGTATAAACTTACCCATCAGAACATTGAGAGCAAATTAAAAATAGTCCCTTACCTGTTTCATTGCTTGCTTTTTCAATGCTTCTTTTTGAAGACTTTCCCCAACAGTTGGCTGAAGGAAGCATTGCAGAAACAAAATTAATTACATTGATAATAGTCTTTTTCTACCATTCTAACAAACAACTATATAGTAGTCCAATTACAGGCAGGTGTGATTCAGAAAATACTGGAAGTTTTCCTGCATGTCCATCAGAGATGTAGCAGTCACAAGCAGAGATACTGACAATCACATGAAAAAAGAAAAACTATTCATAGTTAAATACAAAAGTCTGAAAGGATTTGGTGTTTACTTCAAGTCTGATCTGTATCATTAATTGTGTATTTTCAGAAATAAGAACAAACCTAAACAGCATGTACTTCAAATGTTACTGTTTAATTTCTCAGGATTAACATGCTAGCAAGTAACAATACTGATCTTTCCTAAGAAGAAACAGATCCCTATTTAAAATACGTTTTCTAATCATACTTTTACAAAAAAGCTTTGCATTTTATTTACTTTTTTCTTTTAATTAGTTTTGACCTAAACTACATATCTATCTTTTCTCAACCAGTAGGTAATAGTGTTAATTAAACAGATCCACTATAATGGCAGGACTTGTATCCTTGTTTAGGCAATTAAACATCTCAATCCTAAAAAGCAGAAATAGGAAGGGAAAATCCTTTTGCATTTTGGCAGCTTTCCAAGTTTTGCAACTTTGACTAACACATGCTCTGCGTCACATTTTAAAAAGGCAAAGATATTCTGTAATTTGTTCGTAATAAAATTAAAAAATGAAAACCAAGTAGCAGGGAGCTTGGCAGCAGGGACTAAGATCTTCTGAAATCAAACAGAATTAGCCCCATCTAAATTCAAACAGATCGCCTGAACATGAAGGCTTTTAAATTCATTTGATGTTTAAAATAAAATAATATGTTGTGACCCCTCTTTCTTATCCTATTAAAACTTTAACAGATGTGTTAACAAGGGAAAACACCAAGTGCTTTTCCACAATTTTCTCCAGGACAGACTGTAAACAGTGCAAATCTTTTTTTTTCACTGGTTAATTTCACAAACAGGGAACGAGCTGTGCAGGGATGGAGTTTCATTATACGTGACTCTGTGCACTCTGTCTCTCCCCTCTCCCCTCCCCAGAGGTGCCTGCTTGACTTGGCAAGATGGCAGTGCTGTGTGAGCAGACACTGGCCCTGTGCTGAGTACCCAGTTCCTCCTCGGCACTGGGAAAGACTAAAATCACAAGTTCTCATCCGTTTCTGCCCCTTTACCCAGCTGGCATTTTCACAAAGACCACAGGAACACCTGATATCTTTGGGGGCTCTGTCACCCACCCAGGATGGGAGTAATGAACAGGTACAGACAGTGTTAACCTCTAAAGGATTTTTTTTCTGCTACGGAAACCATAAATAATAAAAGTACTTGCAAACTTTTCTGTGGCTTTTATTTTTTTTAAATGCCAGAAAGATAGTAACTCAGAGGAGTACCAAGTAATTCTAGACTCAGCAAGGGAAGGTGCTAAGGTAACACTGTCATTATTTGGAGAAGTACATTTGGTATCATACAACAGAATCACCTGATCTAGAGATACTCTAGACCTTTGCTCACCTCCCACAAACACATGACCTTCATAAATAATACTACAATCAAAACCCCCTGAAACACAGAACATTGAAAATATTCCTTCCTAGCTCCCTCAAAGCAAAGGACTCACAGACAAGGAAAAAGGGGAACTCAAAAGGGCACATATTTCCACTTTTTCTGGTGCTATAATTGGTAAACATAGATTAAATCCATCTCTGCTTTCAAAATGTTAAACCTTGTGGCTAATAAAGGGAAAATGCGATGTGCACTTTATGGAAGAAAAACCCTGCACTGATTCCGTGCTCATCACTAGAGAGCAGATGCTTGCTATTACCCAGGTGCAGACAACCAGGTAAGGAAGCAGCCCAGGCTTCGGGCTTTAGGAAGCTGAGCTTGGCAGACATGAGCAACGCACAGAGCTGATTGTGGTATCGGGGGCTACACCCTGTCTGCTGCAGCTTGCTGATTATTTGGACTAGAATTGGATATAGTCTTTAATTTATTTATGTAGCTGGTTGGTTGGCTGGTTGACTGGGGGAAGCAGATAGCAGATTATTTAGTTTAAAACCTACAAGAACCCTGGCTTCATTCATCTCATGTTTACCTCTGCTTTCAGTACTGAAACTTAAGTTCTGAAGAATTTACGTTCATTAGTAGTTTACGACCCTGTACTTAATTTTATGACATATACCTTCTTTTGAAAAGGCTATAAATGAGTCAGTATAAACCATAAACAGCCATTTAAAATTACCATAGAACACACATCAGCATTACACAGAAGACCTCAATTTCCTCCTGGTTCTTGGGAAAGAAGATGGTCCTTTGTTTGATGTATTGAGGGTCATCACTGAAGGTTTCCTCTACGGGAAACTCTTACACTGGTTTAACAGAAAGGTACTTCAACAGTGAAGAACCTCCCCTGCACTATTCCAGAAAGCAGGAGCTCAGTGAAAGACAAAACAGATTGTGCAGTTACAATTACAGAATAAGCTTTATTCCACCAAAATATTTGAAACACTGCTTAGAATGTTTTCCTTGTCTGCCTACATGGAATAAACGCATTTATCTGCAAAGATTATGTAAACACTAAAGTAATACATAATCCTTATTATTGGACATATGATGGTAAAGAAGTCCATCTGCCATTTCTCCAGAGTGGCAGTAACTTTACAGAAAACAAACACCTTCCCCAATGGTTTATGGCTGACAATTTCCTGTTGTGTTGTGAGCTCTGACAGATGAGAACTTCCTGTCCTTTTGTATTGTTTTACTTATCAACTTCCCATTTATTAAAGGCCCTATAAGCTCAGCAATCTGTCTCATACTTTTTCCCTCCCTCTAGTCAAGCTATTCTTCTGAAGCACAAAGCTTATAGTTCAATATTTTCTGGAAGGAGAAAACATTTTAACCGTATACTGTGAAAGGACACAGAATCCATGCAAATCAAGGAACTCTGAGAAATGAGACTCTCCAGTCTACCACTGCTACCAGACCATGGAAGAGAGCTTGTACACAACTGAAAAGGTTATTTAAAAAAAAAAAAAAAAAGCAATAAATTACCCCAATCTGTTAACATTTCTCATGGTTCTCTCAATTTCTTACCTCCTTCTCACTTTAAAATGAGCTACTTACACCCCCATGTACATGGATTTAGAAGTGAATCCTTAAGGCCTGCCCTCATAGAGACCTGTACAATCCAACTACAACCTGCACATGAGACTCCAGTCTTCATGGAAAAGAAAAATAAAAATCACATCAGGCAGAAGATTCCTCTCAATTCACATATGATATGAGTCATGGCTACTAGCAGAAGATCAAGAGAATGAACATGAAAAACAAGTCATGTACACAGAATCAGCTTTCCTCGGCACTCCATCCTAGTTTCCAGAAACCAGATCAAGGACTTCCTGAACTGGAGGATGCACCTGAACCACTGTTTGACATCAAGAGCATCCCTTAATTTGACGAATGCATTTCTGAATCCGTTTATATTTTTCACCATGCCACAGTATCCTGTGGCAAGGAGTTCCACACCTTAACTACACAACTTCCTTTTGTTTAGACTAAACCAGTTACTTGGTAATTCCATAATATAACCTGCTGCTCATATTATGAGAAATGGCAACATCTCCTTACTTCCTGAATTATTCTTGATCTTACACACATCCTCTTGAGTTACTCCTTTCCACTTCTCAGAAAACTCTTTTCTAGGAGCCCCTTTACTCTACTTAGTCTTACTTTGCATGGAAACTGTTGCAAAAACTCTGGTCAGCACGAACATCAGTTACTCAGCAAATACTTTTTAATCAGGCTCTTCCTTTGCAAAGTTGTAAATGGTAATGACTGTTTCGGACCAAACCACTACAAAGGATCTGTAAGTAAAACCAAAACTCTGAGCCTATGACAGGATATAGTTTTCTGCTTATTTTCAGCTTCTTCCTGCTTAAACATTCCATTTATCTTTAGGTGGTCACTAAAAAACCCACCAAATCCAGCTGATACATTCACAGAATGTATCACACTGGCTCCACAACCTCTCTCCTGAATTGAGCACCTACTGAGGTCTATGTACAGTTATTTTTTTTCATCCTGTCTTAACAAATCAGTTTTGAAAGACTGGTACAGTACAGGAACATACACTGGGTAATTCTGGTGCAATCAAGAAACAGAAATTTTATCTGCTGTACCACAGAGATAATTTCAACTAAACTCCAAAGGTAAAACAGAACAATGAACAGCACACAGGGAATACTGACAAGGCACCTTTTCCCAGTCAACACTGTATTTCAAGAAAATTTCCATCCCAGATGCTCTGTTTCTTATGAACTAACACAAAGACCATCTTTAGCAACTAACATCCATTAATGTACTTAACCACAGCGGAAAAAAATAATCTAAATTCCTTCAGCAAGGACAGCGGCAGAATCTGAGTGAAAAATGCACAGTAATGTTAAAAAAAAGAAGGGAGCAGAAGTTTGGTATCTAATATATAATCACAGACCAAGTCAGGTGTGCAGATTTCCCAGCACAAACTTTATTAGAGTTCAGTTAAAAATACATAATCTCCAGACATTTGAGATGTAGTTCTGACTGATAAAGTGGCAGACAGGAAATGAAACCCCTCTCAAATGCTGCTCCTTATCTTGAAAAGCTCTGAAATTATTACTGAACTAATAAAGTAATTCTGATTTTTAAAAAAAACCAATCTTCTCCGATAAAGGCAGTTATGAGATTATTACTTTTTGCTGGGTATGTACCATACTGATGAGCACAACAACTTCTAAGAGCTTTTATAACAGACTCTGACAGTAAATCTGTCAGCTTTTCTGAAAGGGAGGACACTTGAGCTGTTAAGCTAAAAGTTGGCAGACAGCATCATATATTATTTTTACTAGAATTATTAGCATTCATTCTTTCGTTTCAATGTTTCGATATTAAGAGAAAATGAAGAAGGGAAAAGATACAAGACAGCCCCCAGGAAGGTTCGCAGACCTACCACATGATGTTTAACAACAACAGATTAAATGAGGTTTATTCCTGGGATCTGGAAAATGTGGGGTCAGATCCTTAATGCAGAGAAAGACACCAAATCCCATCTAACAGGGAAAGTGCTCCATTACCATCTCCAGGAGCTGTATCTAAAGGAAAGCCTCTCTCCATAGCCACAGTGGAGGTAAGCATCTCTGAGGACCACAGCTTAGTGAGGAAAAAGATGGGATTTAAAACATTCCTGTCCTGTTTCCTGTAAGCTGCACTGAGATGTTTCATGTTGAGTGGATAACACTAGGAAGGTCCTCAGCCCTTTCATGCCCTGTAAAACGGGAGCTCAGACACCTTCAACAGCAACACTCTGGATTCTGCAATGGAACCAGGTACACAGGGGCTGTGAATTGCTAAATTCAGGCTTTCTGTGACATAAAATTAACAACTGTTAGCTCATTAAAATAAAAATAGATTTTAAATATAAATATTTCAGTGAGTCAGAAACTGACCAAAATTATTTGATGCTTTATTAGCATTGTTTTTCTCAACCACACAAAAGAACAAGCATGGAGAGAAGCTCCAGGGAAGAAAGAACATTTTTGTAGCACAGGTTTCTGTAAGGGCCCCAGCCCAGCCCATATCCCAGCCTGTTCCTGGATACTTCCCGTGCTTCCAGCAGCACATCCAGGTGGGATTTACATAGCGCACAGTGCCCTCTACTGGGGCAGGTACAGAGCAAGTATTTTGAACGTAATACTTTGAAAGAAATTAAAAATTAAAGAGTACAGAAAAGAACACTGTCACGCAAATTTCATGCATCTTCTTTTGCTTTAGAACTTTTGGGCTGTACAACTTTGCTTTTGTTCACAATATGGACACCATAAAATCAATTACATCAAATTTGGGTGGAATGAACTAAAGGATTAAACACACTTATCCACCACACTTTAAAGTTAGCATCTGAGTGAGATCTGTTGATTACTACTGGGCTTTCTATTTGCAGTCATTCACCAGTGATAGTCAACAAATCTCTTTACAAGCTACAGTTAACTCTAGCAAACAGGTTGTCACATGTGCTGAACTTCTGGAAGAGTTGACAGAAAGTAACAAGAAAATCATCACTTTCATGTAATGTGTACTAAAGAAAATACAGATCATATTTCACACCCAAATCCAAAATGATGACACATATCCTAATGACATTGCCAAAATCTCAAAATCTGATGCAGCCATTAAGGGTTGGACACAAAGAAATTTGCAGAATATGGGGCAAATTACAGAAGAAAATTGTTGAACTGACCTCTTCATCTGACTCATCTGCGAACACTGACAGCTTCTTTGAAACAAGATTTTTCTGTGGCAACTTTTTGGGCATAATAAGCCCATATCTAGAGGAAAAAAAATTAAAAGTCACCTTTAGCATCACTTACAACACAGCACGCTCCAAAACAAAACATCTACAATTTACATTTACAATTTGAAAAGTAAAAGATCAGCATCAACATAATGTATCAAAGTTATATGTGAGCAGCCTTTGCAGCAGAGCACACCTGCCAGCTTCTCCCAGAGCTACTGCAGTCTTTTGCCATGCAAAGTTTCTGGATGCAATGATTGTCCTAAATCAAGACACAAATCCCTCTTGTCCAGAGCTCTCCAAATTATTTACTTTTCTCTCTCAGAGAAGTAAGAAATTATTGTTTAATCTGAAGGGATTTAGCCTTTGTGTATACCAGACACTATTCCATGGCTACATTTGCAGTGCAGTAATTTCATGTTTTGCTGGTGATGTAAACCACAGCTACAGCTATGGCAAAGGACAAGATTTACAGTCAGATTATATCGCGCTGAGATTGATTAACCACACACAAACAACTCCTCTGCTGACAAAGTCCATCTCTGTGCTAAACCCACTTCCCTTTGGTGCTGAGCAACCTCTAAATCGGAGATTTCTTGCCCACCTGCCTTTCCCTGAATCCATCACTGAGCCAATATTTCGCCACAGCATGTATGGCTGAACTGACTGGAACACCCCATCATTCTGGGGGTACCACACCATCCCTGTGACCGCTGTTCGCTTCCGTGAGCCCTCAATCCGCCCCTCAGCTCCGTCTGACCCGGCTGCGGAGGCCGAGCGGGAGCCGCTGGCCCGGCCGCTGCCGGTGCTCGAGGGTGGGAGGTATGAGGGAACACTGAGGAGATTCTCCTCCCTAAGAGTGAAAAATAACGCCGGGCAATACCGCTACACCCTCAAGGGCCTGCCCGCTGTTTTGAGTTTTGTTTGGTTTTAATAAACACAGTTTGAAAGTCAGGCCAACACAGCGAGGCCGAGCGGCGGACACCTGGGATAAGCGAGTCCCTGGGCAAGGGTCTTCCAGCGCCCGCCCTCAGCGCCAGCCCCAAATCCCCCCCCGACCGCTGCCCCGCGGCCCCAGCAGGGCCCGGCCGCCCTGGCCCTGCCGGCACTCACTGCTTGCCCAGCGCCGCCATCTTGTCCGGCCGCCTCCCCCGCGCTGCCGCTGCTGTTCCGCGGCCGCAGATTCCTCGCGGCCGAGTCCTCCCCACGCACTTTCCCCGCCCGCCCCGGAGCCCCCCACGGCACCGCGCCGCAGTCCCGCTCCGGGAGGGAAGCGGAGAGCGGGGGGAGCGGGCTAGAGGCGGCGGGGGATTTTTTTTTTAACCGCTCGGTGTCGAGGGGAGAAAGTGCTGATCGGGGAAGGGCGATGGCGGGCGCTTCTGAGGGGAGCGGCGGGGGAAGGCGAGCGCGCCTCAGGGCAGTGGCGGGAACGGTCCCTGAGGAGGGGAAAGCCCCTGAGGGGGGAACGGCCCCGAGACGCTCCCGGGGCCACCGGTGGTCGTCGGTCCCCGGGCCGGAGCTGAGGAGCCGCATTGTCGTCGTCGTCCCCCCCCATCCATCACCGACTTGTCACTTGTTTCCCGCTAAAGGCTGAAAGAGGAGTTTAATTTCCCAAAATGTTATTAAAAAAGTGATTCTGCCAAAAGGGACGTTATTGGAAAGATGAAATCTCGCTGCAGACAGTGCAGTTGCTGTAATCTCAAGCTTTATCCCAATAAGAAAGCTTTTTGTGTTATAATAATAGTGCTGGGCTTTTCTGCAACGTGTTCAGAAGAACGTTACAAAATGCTGATTAACAACCTTTATTTAAAATTATTCCTAAAAAGTCATTTAAGGAGACCGAGCCTTGAAAATTTTTGCTGTATCATTTATGAGCATTGTAACTTGGGAACCATAAAGATGTCCCTTCCTCTCTTTTTCCCATCAGAATCAATTTTAAAAAACCCTAAAACTTTGATTAAGCCTTTAAAATTTAGTAGCTATACCGGCAAAATTTTTTTCTTTAATGTTTCTATTGCTTTTTCTTCATAATCCTTAACAGACTCCCTCTCATCTTGACTAATAATCCCTAACAGACTTCAGCCATTCTTACAACAAATACTAGTGGCTGTGCATAAAAATCAACAGTTAATTTAATAAAAGATGTGAAACACTAGAATCACAAGGGTTAGATTAGAAATTAAGAAATTTAATTGGAGGCACACTAGAACTGGTTGCCAAAAGGGGCTAAGGTTGGTTTTTTTCGGTGTGTTAGCTCTTTGTGATCTCCGCGAGCGCCCGGCAGGTGTGAAGCCACTGGTACAGGTATTTGGCTGGAGCAAAGCCCTGCTGCCACATTGCTTCTTGAGGGACACCTGGGACAAAAAACCAGCTGTAAATACAACAGGGAAAGTCAAAACTGTGAGCAGTGTTGCCACAAGAACAGAAGATCTTTCCCTCAGCAGAGTTTACCCTGAGTCCAGTAATGCCAGGAATGGTGATGCTTTGAAAAGCACACAGCTGTATTGTGACAGTGACCTGTCAAGTACTGGCTTTCTACTATAATTTATCTGGTTTTGTGGTGGGTGCCCTATTGTACAAAGTGCTCTGCTATATTTTAATGCTAAACCAGCACATATATATGGAACATATGGACATTACCTGATGTTCATTTTAAAGGATTTCCCATAATTGTGACTTATACCTGCATTCACACCCCTGATCTGACACTGCTCTCTCAGAATAGGTTCCATCCTGGGAAACCAACCTTTCCTAGCACACCAGCAGTTTCCAAAGCTACATTCTTTAAGCTAATTAAACCTACATCCCTAACTGTAGGAAAACTGGATGCTCTAGGCCTGTTTTGTTCTTTCCAGTGAATTAGTTTAATATATATAAGGAGAACACATGAAAAGGAGCTATGACTGCCACAAGTGTTTACTCTTTATCAGCAGGCAGGGTACTGTTGATAAATATCCCCAGCTAAAGTAATAACTCTTGTCCACGTTTGGGTTTTAACAGGCCTCCCAGACTGGTATTAGATCATGAAGAGAGAGGTCTCAATGAGAACAAGTAATTTCTCTTGCAGAGATATTGCAAATAATAGTAACAGCCTCTTGACAGCTCTGGCACCAAAAAAAGGCTCACGTTCATTAAAGGAGAGAACGACAGACTGAAAAGCAGCTCCTGTCTATGGCCCGTGAGTACATTAAGCACTTGGCAGATGGTGTTTATGAGGAGGACAGCTCACACTGTGTGTTCCTGTTTGGAGTTGGGTCAGTCCCTAGGGCAGGGCATGGAGGTCTGAAGCAGATTTGCTTGCCAAAAGAACCATCATTCTTCATGTCTTTACATATTATTTGCCAAAAGAACCCTCATTCTTCATACTTATCGGGAGGTTTACAATGAGATCACTTGTTCTGGAAGGTTTCAAAGCTAATCTGCTCTCCTTTCCTGAAGGCAGTGAATTTTGAGTCTAAATTTAACAGGTTGATTTCTATTGACCAAAAACATTGCAGATATTTAGGACCCTTTATCTGTTGTTTAATCTATTGTGAAATCAAAGTTAATTTCTGAAGTAAGGCCCTTAAAAGCACTCAGCCGAACGTTGCCATTGACACGGTTTCATTGTTGAACCGTGCCTGGTAACCTCACACTGAGTTTATGATATTTACCAGTGATGAGGTCCAGCAGCAGCTCTGCTTGAATTTGCACAGATGAAGCAGTTGGATCAAAGCAATAAATCTCCTGAATCAAATTGTCATCGAGTTTCTGCAATGCAGAGAACAAAAAGATTAGGGTGTTTGTGAAAAGCTTTGTGAAAGACAGAATGAAAGGTAGATGAGAAACATATAGGAAATCTATAGGTAATGAATTATTTCACTGCCATTTCCCCCTTGGCAAATTCCACTGTATCTTCTTGGAGGAGGAAGAATAAATAACAAACTCTCAACAGTTTGAATTCTCACCAGTTTACACTGATTCCAGCTCTCAGTCTCCTCTGAGCCCTTCCAGTCTGAATGCAAAAGCAACAGCACAGCCTTAACTACATCATGTACCAGAGCTGGGGGTTCTGCACAGCTCTTTATTCCAGCAAAGCTCTCAGCATCAAGTTTCCGGACACACTCACGCAGCTCCTGCAGCATGAACCGGTGGAACAGAATCCCCGCATGCCTCACGTTTGCCACACGTTCTGCCTCTGCAATCAAAAACAAACCTCTCAAGAAGCTGCTCAGAAACATCTGCTACTCAAGACATACATTATAGAGACAGTCTACGTGCTAGATCCCTGAGGGCAACAATGCCTGCTTCACACCTTTCATTTCAGGACAAGTACCCTGTGAGCCAGAGTTAAAATCTGCCCATTCTGTTTAACTCTACTCTGCTAAGCACCAAGACTTGCTCAGGAGTAGTTTATCTATACCAAGGATTTGTATTTGTCTTTCCATACTTGTAGGAATGATACTTTTAATACAGTTTTGCTGAGATTCCTAATTTCACCCCAAAAAACTATCTCACATCTGTATGCACAATACCCAGCATGTGTGTTGGTTCTGCTTCCTCTAGACACCTCTGCAGGATCTCCGAGCAGGCAGCTTGGGCCATCTTTAGCATTTTCTGCAGGTCTTTCTGTTCCTCAGGTGGTAATTTCTTGTGCTGTCCGATGCTGATATCGAATATGCCGAGAGTTTGTCTTGATAGGTCATGGAGAGGTACTGCAATGTGGTATTCTCCATGGATAGAAGTGAGAGTGACCTCTGAACTTTCTGTGCTCTTGAACAGGTAATCTCTGAAATGAAATGTGCTAGGCTTTACCATACTGGTTTGTTTTGGTGATTTACTTAGCATATTTAAGTAAGATGCCATTCATCTCTTGTTGTTAAAATAAAGGTATTACATTACTAAATCATAGTTTGTTTCCTTGAACTGAAATTTGCACAGCTCTAAGTATCATTCAAGGCATATACACAAAGGAAAAATAGCATTGGGAACACAATGTTGCTTAGCCAAGGTGATTGCTGAAAATCATGAGACTTTAACTAATGTTGCTTTAAAAGCAGTTTGCTGTTTCTAACTGCACTGACGTTTGTTCTACAGAGTTTTATAAAAAGTGAAAACAGCTGCTGGAACAGCAAATGGCTGTTCAAGCAACTTTGACAACAAGGATGATATGCTTAAAAGACAAGTCTGTGAGGATTTTGGCAGTGGAAGGAAACAGAGAATTGAAGGAAATGAGACTAATAAGTCCAGGAAAAAATACAGATTATTCTAAAGAGCAAAATGGTTCTGTGCAGGCTGTAACCCTGCAAACCTTGGCAGCTCAGCTGGTAAGCATTAAGTCAGAAGTTAAGTTTTTGCAGCCTAAAGTCAAAGAGAAAATACTCCTCAGCCCTTCACAGTTCAGCGCCATGTGCGTACGCACCAGAAGCCTTGATAGTGAGAGAGCTGCAGCCAGACACTCTCTCAGGGCTGCACTACCAGGGGCTTCATGCAATGTAGGTCAGCCTGATGCAGACTGAGTCAAGGAGCAAAGGGGACCAGTCCCATTGCAGGTGCTGCAGCCTACCTGAGGAGGTTTTCCTCTCTGAGGAGAACAACAGGAGAGCTATGGATTTCCTTTTGTCCCGTGTTATCTGTAGTGATCATCTTGCACAGAGCATAGTTCTGATAAAGAGAAAGGAGAGGTTTAGCTGCATCCAAGAAAGCAACAGATATTTTGAAGCTTGGAGAGGGAGGAAATGGTTTCTTTCTCACAGGAAACTCCTATGTCCATTCAAGAGCAATGGGATGGTTTAAAGACATCTCCCAACAATGCTTAGTTTTATTCCCAGACATACATGAAGAATGTGCCCTGGACCTCCCTCAGCCAGACTATTTAATCCACCCCAGGCTCCACACTGAGGAACACCCACAGGCCTAGAGATCTCCATACTTTTTCCCATCCTCTTGCAGTCCTTTCTCATGTCATGTTTGTGTCAGTGTGGTTGACACATGAAAAGCACAGAGGGGAGCGACTGACCTGGCTATCAGGCAGCTAACAAGGGAACAGTGCCTAGCCTGGAATGACAACAGAATGCTGCCAACATAAACCATGCTTATCAGAGGAAGCAGCTGAATTATGGCTGCAGCAGATGTCATACAGACTTTGGGATGACACGGGATCAGTCCTAAATATTGCATAAACTTTTCATCTTCTTAACTCACTGGTACATGAAGCGACAAACTTCCCAGGGCCCAAGTGCCTGCTGTAGAACTGGAATCTGACCTGCACGGAGCGGGGCTGCCTTTACAAGCTGGCTAATTGGGAACCAGTCACTTCCTGAGCTGTATTTATGTCTTGGCTGCTGACATAAGTTCAGAACAAAGAGCTAATACATTAGCTGGAACATTCTCATGTCCCTATAAAATACCGTAATTTTGACATGCAGAGAATCTCCAAAGAGAAGCATTTCCCTTTGTGGAAGTCCCAGACAGCAAAGCTGTGGATGGATGGATGGGTGGGTGGGGGGTTCTGCTCTATTGGTTGCTATGCAGCAGTTAGCACTGAAGTAGGAGAATATTCCCCTTTCCTATGGAGAAAGGGTTATACTAGCAGTGCTCTTGAATTCTTTTACATGGGTGGATGAAAAGAATGAAGAGGGATCTCCCTCACAGAGGGAATCTTCCCTCTCTACCTTTGTAGACCTTTTGTTGCACAGGCAGGCACAAGAATCTTGTGCAGACTTCAGCTTTAATGATAAAACCACTGGGAAAACACAGGCAGCTGGAGATGGCACGTCCTCTCTAAAGCAGCCTTTCAGCCCCTGATGATTACAGACCTTTTCTCTGCAGTACCTTGTCTTTGCCAGGTGCCACCAGATAGGTTGTGACAGTGTGGATGCTGGGTGTCCTGGGATACAACCAGTCCAGAGCAGTGACAGCCACTTGTAGGACATTTTCCCTCATGCAGATGTGGTGGTAGGCTTTGCTGAATGCATGGCAAACTCCCTGTGAAAGCAGAATTCCACCAAGTGAGCCAGACAATTCCGCATGATTTGGGGAGAAAAAAGCTGAGGAAATGTTCACGTTGCAACAAATTGCTTTAATCAGAATTTATAAAGCAGAAAAGTGGCTGTGAAATGTCCCTTATCAAATAATGCTCTGAAGTACTGAGTACCCGGTCACGGCCAAGTCCTTAACAAGACAGAGCTGATTTTCAGTGGAAATAGCCAAATGGACTGGTAAGGTTGGCTTGCTGCGCTCCCTGCTGCCCAGATGATGCAACCACAGTAAGGCTGATCCCAAAGACCATCCGGACGGCTGTCGCTTACAATTATTCCACCACGTAAAAAGTAAGGTTTCATATCATTTTATAGAAATAAACACAAATATGAGATTGAGAGCTTGAGGAAATAAAAGCTGCTATCTTTGGACTTTGCACAAAAGGTCAATTAACTTCCTAGTCAGGAGAAGATTAAATAAATTATTGATGAAGTGATACCTCAATAAATTTCAGATCAGATGCTAATCAGCAGGATACTGCTAAGGTGCTCTTCTAACACCACTTTCACCATATACTGCAGAACAAACGTAAAATTCACAAGTTTTTTGCAGGTTGGAGTAACAAACTGCTTTCCGATGGTGCCCACCTCGTAGAAGGTGATCTCATGGGTCAGGAAGATGGATTTCTCACACTGGTCCTGAAGAGTGTCAAGTCCTAGAATGCCAAAAACTCTCCAATGAGCATCGTGCAGGGGCAGCACCAGGAGTGAACCTTTCCTCTCCTCCACAGAGCGGTCAGAGTTCCAGAAGTGAACATTTCCATGAAGCTGAACTCTTGGAACATAGACTGGCTGTCCCTGGTCAATGGCTGCAAAGCTGAAATATAAGCTTATGAGGAGGTTTGTCAGGAGGAGCAGAAAACCTTTAGTGAAACAGTAAGTACTGCAGCTTTGATCTCTCCCTGTTTTTTGGCATCAGAGAAGGAAGGTGTGAGCTCCATACCCTGACCACACTCAGCAATACCACATTTACCACTTGCATCCCAAAGGCAGTGGTAATAAATAGGCACATTTCATCCTTAGGACATTTTAAAAACATCAGTTAATAAATGGAATGAAGAGGAATACAGAAGCAAGCAGCAGTTACATTTAATAGGTTAGAGGCAGCAATGTTTGAAGAGACAAATATGTCTGGCTTTTGGAAATGACAAGTGAAGAAGCATGAAAGCTGTTTATAGCATAAACCCTAGGGAAGGAAAGGCATTGTTCTCAAAAATATCCTGTGGATATAAACTGGCGTAAGGGAATTAATTTTTAAAGAAGAAAATGTAGGCCCAATGCCACAAACATTTGCTAAAGGATGAGATTTATTAGACTGTGAGCTAATCTCCCCAAGGAAAGGAGTGAAATCCCAGACAGAGCAGTTCTAAGCAGACCATGCGGAGTATAGGATAGGAGTATAGTGTATAGGATATTGGCTCATTCCACAATGGTCTCTTGGGGAGATTTCCTCTCTGGAGTACTCCATCAACCTCAGTTTCCAGTGCATCCCAGACACTGCCCTGTACATTCCAAACAGTTTTGAGGAAAAGGAGCAGTTATTTGCAGTTTTTCTTACCTTACTCCTTTCATGTCTCTGTGCAGTACCTGGTTTAGGACGTAGGGAGCATCGTCTGCGGTACAGGCCACATAACGCAGGAGAACCTGTCCCTGCTCTGGGGAGAGCTGGTTCTCCTCCAGAAGGGCAATATATGCACTGATCCTCTTGTTATCCCCGTGGGCTTCCATGTCCTAGCAACCAAACATTTCCCATTACAGTCTGTACATTAGCCACTGACACTTATTACATGGACTTAGCACTTGTTTAATTTTTGCTGTGATGCTGCTCTGGGTCACTGAGTTTGTGTCACCACCCCCATGATGTGGCTGTGTCTCTGCTGTGGCCGTGTCTGCCCAGTGCACTCAGTGACAAGCACAAACACTCAGTATTTTGATTGGCAAGGAAAACTGATTTCCTTTTCCCTGTTGCTAATGGGGAGGAGTAAATAGAAAAATAATGCCTAACTATAACCTGTGCCTGAGCAAAATCCTATGGATTTCTCCTCCAATAGGAGATTCCTTTAAGAATAAAACAAGTGACATAATTGCCACATTTACAAACCTAGACAATACTGCAAAAACACTTCAGCTACTGAGAGAAGTTTGGCTGTAAGGAGGGCTTTAATGGCAAGGACAAACAGCTAAAATTGCAGCTGTAAATTAAAAATGAAACTATTTCCACTACAAATTAACCATCTTTGTCCCAAACTGACTCTGGTGTGTTTCATTTTAGAAGCTCCAAAACTACAGCTGTGGATTTCCAGGTCTGATCTGAGTCAGCTCTTCTGTAAGTGAGGCAAAATTGTTCATGAGATTCCCTCTGTACTGGCAGAGCAAGGATGCCTACCTGGGACAGGGCTTTAAACACTGCTTTGTACACTGGTTCCATGCTTGTTCCGCTGGTCTCAGCCGCTTGCTGGATATCTTGCAGCCATTTCCTCCTGGTTGAGCTTTGCAAGCTCTTGGTGTGACTTTTCCCCACCCTCGTGGTCAGGAATCTCACCAAGTGATCAATAGTTTCATCCTCATTGCTGGTGAACTCGGAAGCAATTAACTCAAGGAAAGTCTGGAATGCCTTTCGGGATAGCTTCCCCACTCTGCTGAGCTGTGGGTATCGGGAGCAAAGCTGCTCCTTTGCTAGTAGCAAAAAAACAGAAAATAAGATAGGGAAAATCTAATTGATTAACCAGTTTTGCAAAATACGAATCAAGACTTAAATTGGCTTTGGGTGGAGTCCATCCAGTCCATCATTCTAGGTTTCTTTCAGCTATCTCCTACATGGAAGTGGTCCCAATGGCAGGTAACCTCCAGTTTCCAGACTGGACACAGCCTTTTCTCTAGATGCCTGCTTTTCCTCCTGAAAAGAAGGGAAGAACCCCGCACAGCCCTGGTTTCTCTCCAGGGGCTGGTTAACTCCTCAGGCAGTCTGTCAGAGCTGTCCCAGCGCGGCGCGGGCTCTGCCCAGCCCCGGCTCTGGGCTCACGGGGGTGCTCTTGCACAGCCGGAGAAACGAGCAGGCGCTGCCTGGCTCCGGGAGCCCGGGGGTCTCTGTGACTGATGCTTCCATCATCTCTTCTGCATCCTGATTTCAAATCCTGTTGGACTCGAATATGTCCCTGCTCATGGCAGGGTGTTGGACTAGATGATCTTTATAGGTGCCTTCCAATCCAAACCATTTTATCATCATTAGCACTGATTTTAGCTGCAGAAGTAGCAAGTACTTACTTGGCTCCAGTCATGGTGGAGCTGACTGTTAATGCTGCCTTATCCAGCCCATCATCTACGGAACATTCAGTATTCTAATTTAATTTCTGGTTTTCTGACAGAACTAGGATGGAGAATTTTTTGATCATATAAAATGTTTGGATTTTCACTTCCACTTTCTCCTCACTTTGAAGAAAGGGATGAAGAAAGAGAATACGCATGAAGTTGAATGTGCTATGATCACTTCCTTCACTACTGAGCCATAGCATAATGAATTATTTTCCCCATTATATCTAATGCTACACTTTAGGACAATCAAGTAATTCTACTCACTTTTTACTCTGTGTTTCCATCCAGGAGAAGTGAAATGTCTGTGAACCCTTCCCCCAAACCTGCTTGTTCCACATCCTTGAGAGATTAGGTTGAGGCTGCTAGAAATAGTTTATGTTGCTGGTAGGTGGTATTGATTTTGCTATGCTCCCTTTCTATTTATTTGTCCTTTATTTTATGAGCTCTTCATGGAAGGGACTGTGTCCTTCCATATTTCTGTGGTATGTTCTGGCATGCTTTGAATACAAGGGAGCAGTAAACTGCCAGTTTCTCCTGGCTGGACAGCCTGGAGATGATTAACTGTGACATGCTGGTGTGCTCCCCACCCCACCAGCTGCCTCCAGTGAGCTAAAGGATAAAGAGATTTTGGTGGTTGCCAAAGTGAGCCATTTTTAGTGATTTGCAGCAGAACAAGCAGCATGAAGATGAGCATGGAGATGAAAAAACCAGTCCTCTCCATCCAAGCACACATGCAGACATGTTCACAATTGCTAATACAGTGTTTCAGAGCACCTTATGCCCACATGTTAATATGCATGAGGCTGCCAGACAGGTTCAGGCGAACCTGCAGCATTTCTGCTGGACCCAAGTCTTTTCTATCAAGGACCAAATTTGCTAAGTTTATGCAGTGAAATAAACCAACAGAGAAATGAGACTCGAAGCTGCTCTGTAATTCATGAGAGCTGTGTGACAGTGTGGATAACTACAGGCTATTTGAGACCCATAAGGAAAGCTGTTCTCTGCTGTAAGGTACATTCCTGCAGGAAGCACAGTAAAATGTATCTATTAAAAATAGCTGGATAACACAGATGGACTGGACTAAAAGTGCAAACATGTCCTCAGGCTTTATGTGTGTTTTTTCACTGCCGTATCACATGTATACACATTGCATGTTACAGCTGAAATAATTTTTCAACACATCCCACTGTCATGAAAACATTGGGCTACTCTGCCTGGGAATCTTGCACAGGAGGAGGGGATGGAGCAATGCATTAACAAATAGGTCTAGGTAACTGTTCCTTTCCATTTTACACCTCATACTGTGTATGCTTATGACTGCTTACAAAACCAAAGTGGTGCTTGCAACAATGTCATTAGCCCTGTCACTGAATGGTTGAAGGCCTCCTGTGTTCTCACAGAGCAGAGATTTTCCTTACCCTTCATCAAGGCCACTTTTCCCATGCCTCCCTCGAATCTGCTCAGAACAGCAACCACCTCTTTCAGGTCCAGAGACCCACATGCATTGCTGTCCCACTTTTCAAAAAGTGCCTCCAAAAGCTGCTTCCTTTGGGCCATGTGAGACATGTGGTGAACCTGCAACAGAGGAACAGTTTGGTAACTCCTGGACAATGATGCTGCTTTGGTAACTCCTGGACAATGATGCTGGACACCACACAAGTGTGGACACTCTGCCAATCACATCATTCCTATGGGCCAGGCTGAATCTGTACATACACGGCTCAGACCTAGAGATGAATCATCAAACCTGGGAGATACTTAGAAACACTAAATACAGGTGACAGTTCAGTTTACCAGGCAGAACTAGCACTGCAGAGTTATTTCACAGTGAACAAATGAAGCCTGTGCTGGATTTAAGGTGAGGTCAGCTCAGGTAAGTGCAAGTCTCCCAGAACACAAATGTCTTCCCAGCAAGAACTAACCACAGCCTTGTCAGTGACACCCCAAGATGTGACAGTTCATCTTTCTGTACACTGTTATTTTGCTGGTGCTGCCCTGAAGTGTGTGGGCTCCAAGCAAATATATGTTACCATTTGTCCTCTAAACCCAGCATAGAGGGATAACTGGCTGCAGTGGAATTCTCTCAAAGGCCAAAATACTGGCAGTGTGTGCTGTGTTCAGTGAGGACTATGGAGCCGTCAGATCCAATATCTCATCCAAATTAGGTCAGCAGCACAGAGGGAAACCAGAAAGAGATCTGAGGAAAACACAGCTAGAGAAATGCACCACAAAACAGACCTGAAGTAATATCAGGTACCCTGATGCTGGGCATGAGGAAGGGGAATTTTTTTTTCAACACATGGCAAGAGCACCTTGTAACTTAAAGAAGCCTGTGCACACATCCAGCCATGCACATAGCAAACCCAAACACACTTGTTTTAAAATCCTCCCCAAATATCCACAATCTTCTGTGTACATGCCAGCGCAGTAGGTCAGAGATCAGGTTCTTGGCTATTATAAAGGTGAATAAACAGAATGGAATGTTTTGGGCTCTTTCACAATTAACTATCAACTGTTGTCTCACTGAGTCCAACTCTAGGACAGACAGAAAACCTTTTACAGGATGAGTCTGTCATCACTTCCAGAGCTGAGGGCTAGGGAGGGAGCATCTATATGAAAACAAAGGGGTAAAAGGTCTCCTGAAGAAACAGAGGATGCAAGGCTGCAAATGGAGAGCTCTGCCAGCATGAGATTAACAGTTGACTTTGCTAAGTGTCTGTAGGCATTTGCTTGGTTTTTGTTTGGACATGGGATCAGCAAAACTTATCAATATTTACTTTTTCTAGTTGTTTCATTTTTTCCCCTTTTGTCTGTTTGTATTCTCCTTTGATAAATGCAGTAAGCCTCTTCACAGTAGGCAGAGAAACGTCTTCACCAACAAAATTGTCCATGAGTTGTACAAACTGTGGCAGGGTGAGGCAGCTTGCAGCAAAGGAACTCTCAGTACAAGAATCCTGATGGTTCTGAATCTCTGCCACGCTGGGACCTGAGTCTGAAAGGCAGAAAACACCGCGTGTCACAGGAAGCCAAATGCTGCCCTAAAGCCAACCACTTGGCAGCTATCAACACAGTCCTCAATCCAGGGAAATTACAGCTGAATACAGACTGACTCCATGCTGAGTAAAGGCCTTAATCTGCTTATCCTGTTCTAATAGTAGCTCTGCAGATCCAGTCTGGCATGGATGCCATTGCACAGCCAGGTCAAACCCTGACTACAGGTGAGCTGGAATTGCTGTTACTCAGCAGGGGGCTGTCTGAGACAAAGACCTCATTGAGGGACTGCGTGTCCCAAACAAACAGGATGCACATCCAGGGACCGACTGAATAACAGGGTAGTGCTGTGCACTGGAAGTTACCACAGAAAGCTGTAGGTACCGGGGGCTGTACCATCAGCTTTACAACCCTTTGCATAATGAATCTGTCACTGGATTGCTCAGACAATGTAGACCCAGTTCTTGCAGTGCTCTAAACTGTGAGACACAAGAGTGTTCACAGAGTGCTAGCAAGGAGGTTGGCCCTTCTAGGATGTTTAAGAAAATACCTCTTTGAAACACGCAGTTGTCTGATCACAGCCTTCCTAGAACAAGGGCCTTTGTAGACAATGAAGTATGATCATTCTTTGGAAACACAGTGAGAGATTAAAATAAAAGGTTCCTGCCAGATGATCTCATAGCACATCTCCCTACAGGTAGTCACAGTCTAAAAATTATTTAAGTAATTTCTAGATTTAATGTGCTCAGGTTCCTGTCCTGCTATAGTAAAATTACAGAGTGAAACAGAACATAAAGTTTCTCCTTATTATAAAAATGCTGCTGCTTCACAAAGTCCCTACTTGAATTAAAATGTCTGCTCAGCACCTTGAATACAGATCACCAGCAAAGTGACTCACCTGCCATCCTGTGAGGATAAAAAGCTCTGAAACCTTGGCAGAAAACACCATGCTGAGAAGATAGCAAAGCTTATGATCTTCTCTACTCAGAAATCACTCTCGGGGTTTTGAAATGGATTTAAAACACCCTATAGCTAAACCAGTCCAAATACAGACATTAAAAATGGTTGAAGTGTGTCAGAAAAAAGGAAAACACTTTACCTTTACCCAGGTCATGCAGAAGGTCCTCATCCTGCAGTCTTGTCTCTGAGCTTGTCTGTTGGTCAGACTGGCTCTTGTTGCTTGCAGGGGTTTCTTCCACAGCCTCTGCAGCCGGAAAATCCTGTTGGGAATCAGTGACATCCGTGTCTGTCACAGCTCTGTCTCCTGAGGCCGTGGTTGGAGCTTCAGGTGTTGTCTCTGCAGTTCCATTGTCCTCTTGGCTAACTTGCCCTTCTGATCCAGGTTCTCTGTCTGAGGTATGATCTCCTTCCATTTTTGTTTCTGTCTCAGGCTCTCTACCCAGGCTGGATTCCTCTTCTTCCTCTGGTTTTCCAGATCCAGGTTCTCCATCTGTACTGAGACTGTTTGCATCAGAGGCTGATCCTGGCAGAGCTTCATCCTGTCTGTCTGCAGTTCCAGGCTCAGCTTCCCTCTCACTTTTGATGTCTTCAAGGGAGCTGGATTTCTCACTGTGTATGGTATCTCCATCCAAATCAGTAGCTTCAAGGCCAGTGCTTTCCACTGCTGACACAGCATCCTCATCTCCGTTGCTCAGCTCAGCACCACTTGGCTCTTCTGCTTCACTTTCCTCCTTGGAAATACCTCCAGTCTCAGCTTCACTCATGCCCATTTCTTCATCAACTCCTTCTGTAACACTGGTGCTCATTCTGTCAGTCCCTTGCCCATCATCATCTACAGTTTCATTTCCTAAAATCTCTCCCTCAGAAATTTCTGTTTGAGACAAGAACAAATTTTCACTGAGTTCCTCACAAACTTCCTGGTCACCAAGGCCTCCCCAGAAATCCATAAGATCAATATCTTGCAGCTTAATTATTGGCCCTAAAATAGAAAAAATATGGGTGAGCTGATAGTTTGCATTGGTTTTATGTTCTCTAGTATTGCATAAGAAAATTTAAAGAAAAAAGGTATTGCCAAGTAAATACAAACTACCAGAAAGTATCTTCTGCAAGGACACATCTCAGGAACACAAAGCTTCAGAATAATGTCTTTGCCTGCAGAGATCTGCACTTCTGGCTATGTATTACACCACTTTTCTTTTGAAAGGAATGTTTCCTCATTCTCTACACTAAGAAGGAGGGATGTAATTCATCTTGCATTTGATCTGAGCAATTAATGAATGTCCAATATCTTTAAAATATTTTACTTTCATGCAGATGATTCCCTGCATTTTTTCTTTATCTTTCTGTGTGCCTGGAGGTGTTTTAGTGCAAACACAAAATTAACTTCTAATATTGCCCAGTAAGAAAGAAAAACTGTTTCAGAAAGAGTCTTTCTTTAATTCTATTTCCCAAAAAGAACTTCAGAATTGTGTAGCAAGGAAAACTTTTGGATGCTGAAGCATTTCTGAACATTGCATCACAGTTTACAAAACGTGTTTGCAAATTCTGGTGTCTAGATCACAGCACTCCTTTGAGGCCTTTTTTGGGCTCTGTTCATTTCTGATAACACTTATAAAATATATCTGAACTATCCAACCTTGTGTGGGCTCACAGTGTTTTACCCACAACTGAAACATCCCACGTGCTCACACTGTCTGGGGTTCCAGAATTCCCACTTGTCAGTCATGGGGCTTCTGTCATAGAAGTGTCTCAGCAGGGCCAGTATTTTTTGTCTATCCAAGACACCAACCTAGGCAAAAAGATTGCAATTATTGGGTTTTTCCTGTGATTCTGGCGACTTACATCAACATTTGCAGCACTACAAAAGCACCATTAGCCAAGAATTACCTGTGACTGATAATTATCCATTACCAGAACATCACTACCAATTTCAAAGAAGTTAATTTATTTCACAGAGGCAAAAATTTCTTCTGGGCTGAGCTGGAAGTCCCCACACATATTACTTTGCAGGCTCTTCCTCTTCCATGCCCTTGACAAATTACAGTGAGATAATTGTAACTGCTCTGCCAAAGGAGTTCTTCGTGTAAAGATCAAAGCTTCAACATTTCATACTCTCGGGACAGATATTGATTGCCTGACAGTACCATGGAAGAATTTTCATGTATTATGGGCTGTGCTGTATTACCTTAGTGACTGCACATTGTAGTTTGGGTTTGTGCCCCATCACCTCCTTTGAAGTGTGATGTATTAGCCTGGAAACATAATTAGTCCAAAAATCTGAGCTGTTATGACAACCTCCCTAATTTCCTTTTAAAATTCATAGATGTTTGACCACAGAGGTGAGAGAGGTATCAGCAGTTCCAGTGCAGAGGAAGGTGCAGAGTTTATTAAATCCTTGTTGCTCAGGGTGAGTGTACACAGATGACAAACCCAGGAAAAGGCAATGAAATGGGTCATTTCCAATCAGGAAATTGTGGGGTTTAAAAAGTAAAGCAAGCCTAAATGATTGCAAGTTTTCCACTTTTATGATGTGTTCCTGTTGTCATTATTTAAGTCCTGACACCTTTGTAATCTCCCTCCCATTAGTGAAATAAAGTAGTTAATTAGGAAACAGATTTACTTAAGTTCATTATTTGTAGCGAGTAGCTTTCCATATGAATTATTGATTTCCTTTTCACATTTTGTTCTTAGATTAAAAACTGCAAAATGTAAAATTCACCGGGCTTTTAAATCCTTGTGAACTTTTCCTGTCCTTAGACTAAAGAAATAAAGGAAGAAATTTGCTGTTCTTTTCTGGAAATTATTTCAAAATGACGGCATTGTTTATAACCTGAAACTGTAATTAATGGCACCAATAGTTAGAGGATTTGGAAACAGCTCAGAGATACACATTGCACCTACTGGTGAAGTTAATGCTGGAACTAAGTGAACACATCACATTTGCTAGTACTGCAGCACCTTCCTCTACAGGGAACTGAAAGTTCCTGAAGAAAGGACCAGAACTGAAATGTAAGAAGCCATCTGGTCCAATTTTAGTGTTTCAGACTCTGGTAATTTAATTCCTGCTGGTAAAAAAATGCTGAAAATCAGGGTTGAATTTCAGCCACGGGTGGGTTTGGAACAACAAATATCATCACAGAATTCTGCCCCTAAACTTACAACATGTAGGTCCTGATTCCCAGTATCTTCTGACATTAACATAACCTTGCACACCCTTTTGCAAACATTTCTCCTTGCCTGTTTGTCTTTCAGTTGAATATATCAGATCGGGTGCTGATCCGTTCAGGAGATGCACAAACACTCAACGTTTTTGAAGACGTTACCAGACCACTGTGGAATATTTGGATTCTCCATTCAGCATTTCCATTACACACACCTAATTTTCCATTCAAATTTCCTCAGCTGTTACTTGTCACAATCATCTGCTGGTTGCCCTGAGCTTTGCAGTACTAATGCATAATCTTACTTTATTAAAAAGGGAATAGATGAATAAAGTATTATTCAAAAGAAAATAAGGATGTTGTTTTGGGATTTAGTTGCCTTTTTGGCATACTAAAATAATATAACTGGAGGATTTAGATGACTCAAATTCTTGAAGAGTTTTTTGTTATTTGGATCCAATAATTTTATTTTTATATAAAATATATAAATATATAAAAATAGATAAAATAGCTGAAATTGTCAAATATTAATAGGGGTTTATTTACTTATTTAAACATTTCCAATTTACACAGACTTGCCATTTTAGCAGGGCTCCCTGTTATTTCAGGACACTTTTCCTTACAACTTGCTCTGGGAAGAACATGTCACAGTACAGCCCTCTATAGAAGAGAGGAGCACTACAACAAGAAACCATTTCCAACTCCTCTCCCCAGCTGTGCTATTTTCCCCAGTTCCTAAATTTAGTAGAAAAGGCGACTTTTCTTTGCACTTGGTGTGTGACTAAGGAGGCTGATGACAGATTCCTGCCCACCTGCCCTTCATGCTGCACCTTGCGAGCAGGACAGGTACAACCTCCCCTCTCCACAACAGAAAACCATCTGTGTTTGCACAGCCGCCCAAAACTCGGGGCAGCTTTAGTGCCCAGGGAGTTGAAATACATTGACCTATTTTTTTTTGTCACCTAGATATTGGCAGGTGATGATTCTCAGCTGTTTTCACCAACGTTCTGTGACCTATGAGTAATTCCTTTGGCAACACAGACTAAACCAGACTTGCCATTTAATCAGGGAGAGGTCAGTGTTTAACCACTTGATTGTTTTTCTGGAAATGTGATGTGCGTATCCTGAACCCTACAATGAGCTTGTTAGTGAGCAAGAGAGAAGAACGGGCACTCAGAAAAGGTCATGAGAAAGCAGACTTCGTTGTTGCTGTACTTCAAGAAAGATAGTCAGGAGTGTCTCAAACTTCAGTAGCTTGAAAACTAATCTCTGACTAAATTCAATTTCATTTAAAAATCCCGGGTTTAAAACATCTCTGGAAATTAATGCATAGTTATAAAAGAAAGTGATAGAAGTGAGCACAGAGACAACAAGCTTAAAATTCACAGATCCATTGCCTTTTGGGGTATTATAGCAGTGTTCCAACTGTGTTCTGGGATTGTCTTGGGAAGTTGCTGCTGCAGTGTATGGTCCAGGCTGTCCTTGCTGAGCTGCCATCCTTCTGGATGCATGCATTCGAAATCACGATAATGATCATGTGGATACCTTCTAATTTGACTGTCATTTAAACACTGCTTTCTCAGCTCCCTGGCCCTAATTGCAGCTCATTGAGGCAGCCAGCCACACTCACCATGCAGACTGGAATAACTGCCTGCCACCAAACAAATGGAAATTAGGAACTGAAACAACTGCTTTGCTGTGCTTTGCAGAATGGGCTCTACAGGTAATGGATCGCATTCAAGTGGTAGAAGTCCTTGGGTTACTTTGCATTTTTATCTCCCCTGTGGGTACAGTAGGACTTTACAAAAGAAACCAGGTCAGGTTTAAAAGAGCTGCGTGGCCCACAGGACACTTCAGTGAACTCAATTTGCAGGGCAGGGCTACCTCGGAGCCTGGAAACCACAACTCTGTGCTCTGATCAGTTTTTTTTCGGCAGCAGTGGCGTCATTGCTGATAGCTGCTCACTCCTGTTGTGTTAGTATTTTTGGCTCTTTGCCTCTGAGATTCCACTGGGATTAGTAGCATGGAGATGGTGATCACTGCCACAGAAATAATAGGAAGAAAGTCACTTTAAAACATAAAAGGAAAGAAGGGATCTTTTGGAAATCTTTGGCAAAGACAGGACTCAGGTTTATACATCCCTGTAGCCAGGAGGATCCATCACAGCCCTTCTTGACAGAGTTGTAGGAAAGTGAAATGTCTCCTAGCTGGGAAGCAGACACATTTCTTCCCTCATCCCTGAAAACAGCAGCTTGCCTGCCATTCTCTAAAACACATTATTGGTGTTGAAACGAGCCCTGTAATTCCTTTCTTTTGGCGGTAATGACATTATTAGCATGACATTGTAGAGCACAGTTCACTCTGGGTAGGCGCTGCAAGCATCGCTGGAGGAGTGCTGGGTGGAATATATAATTTATGTAGGGGAGAGAACTAAGGTTAGGGCAACTGCTTGCTCTGTAGTAGCCAGCAACTGGCAAACTGAGGCTACTCATAACAAGTACCACACTTTTTGGATGAAGCCCAAATTTTTGGCAATAATTTATGCCATTGATTCTTCAGTTCCCACTCTTTACTGATTTTCTAATAAGTCTAGCACTTTTTTTGTTTGCTTTTTAATGGGGATGCAGGTGTACTGAGAGGATGATAGATAGAGCTTAGAGCTGCTGAAAACCAAATTATGGCTTTTGAGTTTCATTTCCAGCTCTGTAACTGACTTACTGTATTTTAATTTCCTGTCCATAAACTGAAGTTCACAGTACTGTTCTCAGAGAGGCTGTAAAGGTGGATTATTTTGCATTTTAAATTTTAACTATGAGATTCATCGATAGAAGCCCTTAAGATCTATAAAGTAATGCAACATAATTAATGCAATATATGTAATTATTGAAGTAATGTGCACTTTTGTTAAAGTCAATCTACATCAGATTATCTTTGCTGAAATGTGGCTGAATAGATAAATGAGCACTCAAATATTCTGAATGTGCTGTGGAAGCAGATAATTTTTACAATTAAAGGCCATGGTTAATTTCTTCTCCAGAATCATCAAACTTCAGTCCCAAGTCATCAGTTTAGGTAATTCAGTTTCTAATTAGCCATCAGTTAATAGGCTATTGGATGTTTCTGTGTCTAAGAACTATGAATTTGACAACAGTGCGGCAGCTATTGTTCCCTAAAATACTGCTGAGTCAGCACAAAGAGAGGATCTAGAGTTGAGACAAAGAAAAAGCAAGCAGTGACCCAGAGAAACACCAAACTGGGAGCATGGCCATGTTGAAATTAGGCTGAGAGCTGCTTTGCCTACCTTTCCATAATCACAATATTGGAAGAGCGCAACAAAAATTTGCCTCTGCGTATCATGTTTTGTTGCTTCTTGGAAGTCCTCAGCACACTTATGGAGATATTCCATGATTTCTTGGAACTCATCATTTGAAACCTGTTCGGTGTAGGAAAGGACAAGCTATGGAGAGAAAGCAGCAGTGGACATGGTTAGCTTTCTTCAAGCATTTTCACCTTTATTTGAACTCCTAAAAATCTACTGCATGCAATGAAATATTTAGGAATTTGTAATTTAATCTGCCAACATAACAGACTTGGTGCCTGCTTGGTTCTCCCCTTCAGAAGAAACAATATTCTCCAAGCAAGCCCGGGACACTGCAGAAATGTACCCTGAACAGTTCCTTTCCTGGTCCAGAGGTCACTTATCAAGCTCAGTGGTTCAGAGATGTTGGATCAGATCCGTCCTATGAAATGTTGTGGCTTAAGCTCAATTTTCTTGTGGAGGATTTAAGTTCTCCATGGTTTTCTGCAGCATTTAGTATTCCTGACTTTATTCCCAAGGAGGCATTTTGAGCCATTACATTGTGCAGAGCTGACAGTCACTCAACTCTCAAATGCCACAAAATGAGCGTTGCCTACAATTTCAATGTTTAGAGGACCAGTTGGATACAATAAAAAAAAATGAAAGATCCTTTTGAAAATGAGCCTGCTGTCACCCAAGTCCTCTGACACTGGGAATACTACTGACTTCAGATTGATTTTACGTTCCAGCCTTGGAGACACTTTAACGCTTTGGATTTATAGCCATGTGGCTTTTATGAGCAAAAGCAATATGGTTCTAAAAATGTGGTGTGCATGACATAAATAATAATGGCCATCAGAATAAACCACAATCCCAGAGCCTGGGCTGAATTATTACAGCAGGTTTCTGGAGCCAGCTACACTAACAGGGAGCCCATACAGTTAAAAGGAGGAATTTCCAAAGCACGGAACATTTCCCATTATCCCATTTTGAGAGTATGAATACCTGACATAAGTGCTAAAACATCTTGGACTTGTTGAAATGCCACACAGGCGTTAACCAGCTGAAATATTAATATATGTTATTATTATTCATGTCTATATTGCATAATTTCCAAATATATGGGACAAGTGGAAAAGAGAGGAAGAGCAGGAAAAAAGCAATGGCCTGAGGGGTGGCTGGTAGGAAAGCAGAGCTCCTAATGCAATGTGGGTTTTTTCTTCATTTCAGTATAAAAAGAGGATGTAGGTTGGAGAGAAGGTGGCACATCTGGGGCTACGAGTATCCACCAGCTCCTTGGGGTTATTAGATCCCACCCTGTGACAGAGGAACCTTAAAGGAGAGGCTGTTGGGATAAAGCAGGTTGGACAAGCAGCTTGTTATTTTGGATGTCACCTTGATGACACATCCAAAGGCTCCTTCACTAATACTCTGTCTAACAGCTTCACAGGACACTGTTTTCAAGCACCATGTGGGCAGGAGGCACCATCAGACTCTTAAGCTTTTCTTAGCTGATGTGTCAATTACTGTACACATAATTAACATACATTTATTTGTTATTAACTGAGAGATTTTGACACCTCTCCAAAGAAAGTTGGCACACCTCTTCTTGCTACCCAGAGACCCTGGTGTAGTTTGTGAATACAGTATCATCAAAAACAATGGATCTGTTCTTCTTGTCCCTACTGATCTCACTAGAAATCAAGAAAGCCGCATGCAATCATGGAAAATAATCTCACCTTTAGAGCCTGATTCTGACCCTACAAAGGCAATGTGAGCATTTCTCTTGGTGCTAATAGCTTTGTGCCAGACTGCTGGGGGTTCTGTGTGCTAGAGCACAAAGCCTGTGAAGTAAACTGTTAAGGTCTGGTCTCTGGGATTTAAATATAAAAGACCCCACGAGGTTGTTACGAAGGATGTAAAAATACAACAGCCACCTGTTCTGCATTTCTGAAAAAAAAAAAAAACCAAACCCCAAAAACAATGATGTGTGAGGTCTCTCTACTGAGTTTCTAAGAGCCTTTAAGTAACTCAAAGCTGCACTGAATTCAAAGAAGAAAAAAAAGTGCTATTTAATTTTAAGGTCCATTAAAAGCAATGCTTTCCACATGGGAGAGGGCCGTGAGCAGCATGGAGGAAGATCATTCTTTTTTGGGTTTGGTGGATGATGGAAAGGGGTGAACAAAGGTAAATTGCAGCTGAGGATTAGAAGCAGCCCTGTCCTGATGATGGAACAGTTCCCAAGGGAGGTGATGAAAGCATCATCATTTGATTCAATTAAAACCACACTGGAAGAAGAATCAGAGAATATGTTCTGAGAGAACATTCCTGGCAAATCAGACTGCCTGACAATCCATGTCTTTTGTGCTTCTGGTCTCTGTTGTCATATCTTTAATTGAGTTAAAATACAGAGTACACAAAGTATATTTTAAACAGTTTTCTAATGCTAATGGAGCATGAATTCATTCAGTGATTATATATATGTACCATAGGGGTTATGGACTGATGCTTCATTGCAGTGACAAAAGCAATTCTCTGGGCTCTCATTATCCACAATAGTCTTCTTAATTAGATGCAATAATTCTGGGGTTAAATTCAAAAATATCTCATTTCATGCTCAAAAAAACCTTCAACAAGTTACCATAAAAATGCATCTCTGTGCAAAATACCAAACATGTGAGTCTCCTGAGAGGGAAGAAGGCACAAAAAATCACACATGGTTGCTTGGAATTAGTCTCTGCACAGCTGCTTTATACTCTGGTTTTAATTATTATAACAGCACCCACTAGAACTGCTGCAACGAGGGTCTGCCATTATTCCTATTCTAAACACCCCTTTTCACAGGTTTAATTACCCAGCCATAAAATCCTGCTCTGTCACAGGTAGAAATTGCTGGCAAAGCCTTGGCCTGGACAGCCTTCAATAAATATAGTTTGAACCAATTTGGTTGTTTTCAGCTTGAGGAACAGCAGAGTAATGGGGTGAAACTTCCAACTACATTTATGATTTTGATGAGTTAAACCCACACTTCTGAGGTTTCCCAATGACAGCTTTTGAGTTTAAAACTACTTGGTTGTGCTTCATGAATATTTATGAGACTTGTTGCAGTTTGTTTATGGTTCAGACTAGTGATAGTTCAGGATGAAAGTTTCTCATCCCAGGTCCTCATGGTTTGGTTCTTCTCTGGTTAATGGAACTTAGTCAGAAATAACAATACTGTGAGGATGTTACTAATTACCTCAGGCTAATGGTTGCAGGGGGACACCAAACCTCCTGTGAGCAGCCAAGCAAAGTCTAAATTCACAAGTGATTCAGGGCTTTGACATTCTAGAAAGGGACGGGGAGGGGTGTCCTGAAAACCTCTGGTCCCAGAGTAACTTCCCAAAGAGCAGCACAGGCTGCAGCTCTGAGGAAAGCAAAACACTTCTCTCCTGCTGGCCTGAATGGAAGTGTTGAGAGAGAAGAGGATGGAGATGCAATGTGGAATGTCCAGATACAACCAGTGACCTGGGGTGCTGGAGAAAGGAAGCCCTTCCCTACTCCCCAGGGAAACGCTGATACTTTGTGACAAACACCACATTCTGAACCAGATGCTCTTATTTCATTTCTCACCTTTGTGAACTCATCGAGGATTACTGTTTTTTCCAACGTGTTTAACATTTTCAGCTTCCTGTCATGGGTTGCTGGTAAAAAAAATGAAGGGATATTGGTTTAGAAAGCAACAGTTGTGATTGTGCATATTGCACACATATTTCTGCACATTGTGCTGTTACATTAACTTTCTTCTCATGTTGGATGACATTTATTTGAGGTTATCCAACAGTAGCTGAAGCATCTGACTGTACAGAGACCATCTAAATCTGCTTGCCTTTCTCTTGCTGAGAATCTGCATTTAGCTATTCAGAATTCTAGAGTCATATTTATTCTTGACAGAAGTTGGTGCAAATTGAGATGATTTTAACAGTACTTACAACTAATTATGTGAGGGAGGAAATGATTTTTGGTTTAACAAACAGATAAAACTGCCTTACAACTCTAGAGACATGGATTCTGCTTTGCAAGAGTGGAATCTGAAAATCATAGTAATTTTCTCAAGAATATGGGAATATTTTTACTGATGATGATATTCAAAAGTATGTTTTGGTCAGCTTCTGGGCTGCTATAATGGAACTGAGAAGAGACATCAAACATCTACATAGGTTTCTGAATGAGTTCTTTGAGCACAGACATGCTATTTCTGTTGGCATTATTTTTCTGGGTTTTTTTCTAAATATATCAGGAGTAATGAGAAAATTCGTCATAGAATGCATTTATCTCTTGTTGGTTAAGATGTTCCTAAACTGTACATTATCTTTATTAAACTACAAAACACAGTGTAATGTTCTGTTAATGTATATTGAATGCTATTAAATGAAATAAATTAAGAAATGGAGCCCACTGGTGAAACAGTACGAAGAGCACCCCCAGCATCTGGAGAGCAAATATCTGGGCAGGAAATTCCTTCACAA
The DNA here is from genome assembly GCF_020740725.1 of Corvus hawaiiensis. Classification (NCBI taxonomy): domain Eukaryota; kingdom Metazoa; phylum Chordata; class Aves; order Passeriformes; family Corvidae; genus Corvus; species Corvus hawaiiensis. The sequence continues at coordinate 4,001,040 of NC_063232.1, forward strand.
CCTCATGTCCCAGGGTCTGTTTGCACTGAGGAACCACAGCTCCACAGCAGGAACACAGGGACTGTGTTTGGCAGTCACACCATGTCCTACCAGTATTGGATGATTACTCAGAGGAACAATTCTGTAATACACAAAAGGGCTGAGCAAGGGTGAGCTCCAGGCAGAGGTGACTCCAGTAGCAACAGGAGCACTCTCTGGAGTGCTCTGTTTATCATCCCAAATCAGCAAAGGCACATTTGTTATCACTGATGATCATTACAGGCTCTCCATGTAAAGGGCTGGTAGCAGGCTCGTGTTGCCACTTCAGTGTTCCTGGCTCTATTCAATTATCATCATCTGGGGAGGTCAAGTGTGAGCTATATAAAGGGGACAGGAATTATGGAAATCTTTCAGAGCTGAGTGCTCTGGTAGAGAGGCTCTGGGCTGTGTGTCACTGCATGCCTGGGACTGGGCAAGGGAATGGCTTGATGAGGTGGGCAATTGGGAGTGGAGCATTAGGTAAACCTCAGCATTTCCCCTGAAACCATTAAAGGTTACAACACTGTCAGACTTTAATTTTGTTGATCCCACCTTTGTTCCACACTTGGAAACATACCAGTGTTTCCAAGACCTCCCATGAGACAAACACTGTCTGATAGGGCACGTGAAGGAGAAGGCTGGCACAGTGATTCTTAAAAATAGCAGTCAGAACATGGCAATGTCTGGCTAATAAGAGATAAGTGGAAAGGGCCTAAATCTGGTCCTTCTATCTCTCTGAAAGATTTTTTAAACTTTTTTCTATACTTTTTATGATCATATTGATGTTACATGGTGGTTCAGTCTCTTTCCAATCTATCTGAAGATTTGTGGTGTAACTATCCTTAGAGATTCTTCCTCTGTTATCAAACCCATTTGCTATTTGCTCACAGGTCACATCAGAATTCAGTTCACAGCAGCAAAGCTAAGGAAGACACATTGAAAACTTGCCTTTTCTCATATCTTCAGGAATAGAACCAGTGACATCTGGAAAAGACCTCAGAGCACTCTGAACCTAAAAATCAAGGTCATAGTCAGAGGCTTGCGTCGTGCAGACAACAGTAGACAATTACGAAAATAAATCACCTGGAATAATCAGACATATGGGCCATACACAAAGGTAAGATTTGTGGACAACACCCTGTCCCCTGATCCTGTGGTGGCAGAGCCATCGCCCATCCTTGTGCCCCACGCTGCCATGACAGGGCACATGCCACCAGCACAAATGCCCTTTTCCTCCTGTCTGGAACAACCACGGAAGGATCTCCCCTAGTTACCAGTGCTGCTGGGATTCTGTGACTGCCATCCACTGTCCACTCCTTGAACAGAGCTGCCAGTGCCTCCTTTCTCCTCACTGTCTCCTCAGCCTTCTTTCTTTCCATCTCCTCCCTTGCCTCACGTTTGTTCTTTGCCTCAGCCTTCATCTTGACCAGCCTGTAGGACATGGGAACATGGATTACAAAGATTCCATCATAAGCGTACTTAAGATTGATTAAGCCTACCCTAAAGAACAAAACAAAAGGAAGTAACTTTTTGCTGAAATTCCTGTCTATGTGGAAGACATTTAATGGAAAATCATCTGTGCAGCTCTCCTAGTTTTGTGCAATTTCAACAGTGGTACATTTTACCTTCACATTTATAATGACATTCATCATTTATTGTGTAGATGTCCTTCAATTTCCTTTCAATTCTAGCAGGGAGACAGGTGCATAATTTTGCTACAGTTGATTTACCAACAAAATTGCATCAGTCTTCATTGTCTCCAAACCCAAGTACCTTTTCACATAAGCACTTCACTGCCAAAGAACAATGTTCAATGAAATTTCTGAAGCAGCCTCGCACAATAGAGCCCTCAATGCCTTAGGACAGGGATAATACCTCAGCCTCTCCATCATTTTGAACACATAGAGTTTGCAGGTTTGGACTGTAGCTCGCTTTCTTCCTCCTTTTGTTTTCTTTGCTCCTCTAATCACCCAGCCATGTTTTTCCCAATCCTCCATTTCACACAACAAAAGAACTGAATAAAATTGATCCCGAACTCATCTGCTTTGATTTTTGACTTTGTTAATTTATGAAACGGGGAAAAAAAACATTTTGGAAGGTCAAAATGCTTAAAGCCAAACGAACAGTTCATATGGAGACAACAGCTCCTGTTCATGGAGGCTGCTAGAATCTTTCTGCACTGAGGTAGCTGCTCATCTTCGTGGCCTTCACACCCTCTGTAGCTACTCAGACAAAGGGGAATTGCTCCTCTTTTGTACCTGAGAACTCCAAAAACTGTATTTTAACTAACAATTCCTGCTCCCTTCTTCCCCCTGTGTTTCACATGCTGTGAAATGGGTTGATCCCATCCCTCCTCTCTTTTGTTCTTCTGGGGTCATCCTACAAATTATAACCCATCAATATTTTCTTTAATGAACAGAAAGACCTGTTTTACATGTCACAGCAATACACTTTGATCACAGTCAGTTTTATCACAAGGTCCTTGTTCTTCATAGCCATTTGTCACAGAGGTTCCTTAATGAATCATTTGGTTCCTTAATCAATGATGGGCATTGCACAAGTGCTGCTGAGACAGCTCAGCCTCAGGCACTTTGATAGCAGGGGAAGGGTAAAATATTTTCCCATCTTCTGACTCCTTCCCAGAGCCAGAGGAGAGAAGGAATGCAGCAGGTACCAACCTAAGTGGACAAACAGATTTTTCTCCAATATATGATGCAGGCAGAAAGAGAAAACCAGACCATTTGTAGAGGTAGCTCCTCCTCTGGAGCCGTTTGCAAGCTGGGAGCAGAGCCTGGACTGTGCTGGAGCTGCCAAGGTGCTTTGGTGATTAATTTGGGCAGTGTCCAGCACAAGTTACATTCTGTGCTGCACCTGCACTGAGCTGCAGTTTTGCAGTCATTTCTAGGGTCCTAAAACTGGGCAGCTGCATCTTCTGCCTGGTGTCCCTGGGGTGGGACAAAACTTTTCCCCCTCAGACAATAAGGGCAAAACAAGGATAACAGCACCAGGCACTCATTGCAAAGTGAGCTCGTTTCTGATCAGACTTTCCCAGAGAAGATGAGGTGGCAGCGAGGTGACTTCTCCCTGCAGAACCAAACATGTTTCCTCAGGAAGAGAGCTGCCTGCCTCCCACACAGGGATGGGTGACTCAGCCTGAAGGACTCCCATCCCTGGACAAAGGCTCAGTTTCAGGTATCAGTCCATGTGCATAAAGAGTTTCTCCCATCTGTTCTCCTTCCTGCCTTGACTCCCAGTCAGGTGGCAGTTAAGGAGAAACTGGAGGAAGTCCAAGAGAACTCCCTGAGGATGGGTAAGTGTTAGATGGGGACCTGTGGTGAATCCTGCCTTTCCTGAAGGTACTGTCAAGGCTTCCAGGACCTTCATTTGGGCCCAAGTTTCATTCCTCACCTTTCTGGTGCTTATGTGAGAGATGTTGAGCACAGACAGGCATTGCTCTTGTAGCACTTCTTTCCTGCTTGAAATCCAGTGATTCACATGAGTCTCTCTGCTGTGTGGTGCTGGTAAAATCCTGTGTTACTGTGATTTAAGAATCCCATGCAAATCCCACAATACAGCCATCACAAATATGTAAATCCTAAGCTGCTGTGAATGCAAATCCCATGATACCACTGGATATGCAAAACCTGCTACAGCCCTGATTACAGAAACCCCCTGGCAATGCTGTCTATGGAGACATTTATTTCTGTAAGTCTTGATAGTCACTTCCTTTCCATCAGCTCTGAGAGCTACAAATTGAGAACCTGTCTCCAAACATAAAGATGGGCTTACAGCCAAGGTCAAGATAACAGGTCATGGGTAGCCAACACTTTGCATTCAACAGGAAAATCTGTCCTGTCCAGAAATAAGGTCTGATTCACAATGAAACCCAAGAGTATTTTAGGAGGGGAAAATAAACACATAAAACAGAACCAAACAAAAGCCCAATCAAAAACCCCAGGAATTTTTATGTATTTCAATTCAATTTCTTTTTCAAAACAAAACTGAGATATGGTCCTGTGTCCAGGTGTCTCTCTGTGAAGCAACATGAATGGCAAAACCGTTCCCAAAGCAAAGGTGTGGCAAGGCTGATATCCTAACCATCCCCCTCAAACAGCCTGTGCTTGAGTAAAAACTCACTGAAAGACATATTTCCCCAGCTCATTTGTTTCAGTGGACCAACATTTAAAAAACAGAAAATAAAACTGAAATTCTTTTACCCGTGACTGTATGAAATTCACTTCACACACTGCTTTGTTGTATTCACACCAGGCATGTTCCTACAAACTGCAGCAGTATGTTTAATGGAAATGTGGAGACAGAAGCTCAGATAGAGAGATTTAACATATCCTTTTAAGCATTATAACACTGGGAACTTCAATTATCTTCATTTAGGGTTTATGCATAAGACATGTCAACATTTTACTTCCCTAATTCCTGACAGACACTGAAACCAATTTTCAAGCTGTATGCACTATTTATGTAAATAAAGAGACAGTCATTCAAACAGAAGTCATTATTCTACAGACAGAGATACAGAGTAAAGTGCCCTAGTTGTGAATGAGTAATTTTGAAATCAATCACAATCACCTCTGGATCGTCTATGAACTGAAAATTCACATCTGTATTTTCCTGAATAGAGTAATGAAAAGAAAGCATTATTGTTCACCTAATGCTGTCATATTCTAACCTTAGCATTTTGTAAGGTTCCATGGAACCCCCTTCCAATATTTATTAAGTATTATACTAAAGCAAACAGCCTAGAAGTAAGCAACAGAACAAAATACAAACCAGTTTCTATTTTAAAAGGAAAATAGAATATAAAAGGAAAGCCTAAATAAAAAATCCCAGGAGAGGGAGTTTCTACAATGTGCCAGGACAATGTTGTTGGCTTGGTGAAGAGAAATCATCCTGAAGGAGGAAAAAAGGTTATATTTTTATTAAGTTTAGAAGACTAGAGAAGAAATGATCTGAAGAATCTCTAGACCGTTGATACTAACACCTGTCCCAAAGAGCTGCTGTCATTAAGCTAGACCGGTTTGGAAGCAGTTTACATTGCACATGTGTAATTAAGATAGACTCTAAGGAGGAATTACATCCTTGTGAAGGGCAGAATATTGCCTTAAACAGGAATAACTAGTGTTTCATTTTGTGTGACATGTTCTGGCATTTGTCCTGCTTCTCAAGTTTTTACTAGACAAATACCATCCCCGGCACTGCCCTCTACAAGGTGTGTTTTGCTCAAGATTCTGCCAGCCAGGCTGCAGTGACCCCATTTCTTTTGTGAAACAGAGACCAAGACACCAGCTCTGGCCTTGTGACCAGCCACACTGTCAGTGCTCTCACCTCTGTGATGTTGTACCTTGCCTCAAAGATTTGAGCTCCTCCGAGACCACCTTCATTTCTCTCAGGTACAGGCCTGGTTTTGTAGGAACATTATACTGAGGGTTATGTCTCATCAGGTATTCTCCAAGATAATTAATGGGGTTAAATCTGGTTGGTTCTTGGTCTGATACAAGCACATGCTTCCTTTCCACTTCCATTATCAGATTTTCTACTCCTGGGACTAATGTAGGGAGGAGATTGTCGAGCAAATAGATGCGAGTGTCTTGTGTCTCCTTCTCCTCATTGCACCACTCTCTGGCCAGCCAGTCCCCGGGTTCTCTCCTCCTCACCTGTGCTTCTTCTGCTTTTTGTGCTTGAACCATCCTCACCTTTGTCTCCTGCAGACTCAGACACCTTTGTTGTACCTTCTCATGAAAACACTCTTTCCACGAAGTGTAATTACTAAGACATGGCAGTTCATCATCCCCCTGATTGCTTTCCATCTCTGTTGCAGCCCTATCCTTATGTCCAAGTTCAGGATCTTGTAGATGTGCAGATTGGGCTGATCCTGTTGGCTGAGCAGTCAATCACTGTGACATAGAAAAAAAAGCTGCTGTTATATAATGCCAAAAGATGCAGCAGTGCCCTAACAGGTGACACAGGAATAGAATCTATTGTTAGGCATTAACTAATATTTTTCTATATTCCTTTTTTATTCTGTTATTGCTGCTTTGTACTCTTAAGTAAATACAGACACTTCACTTCAAAGGTCAGTAAATTATTTATAAAGATTAATTATGTATCACAACAGCCCTTGGAGACAAAACAACTAAATTAGTGTGTTCCTTTCTTAGGGCAGAAGAAACTGAGAACAAAAGGGGAATGATTAATTCCAAGTCACTTAGAGACTCAAAAATCAAGTGGTGAACAGTGCTTGGAACTTGTCCCCCAGTTCCAACCAGTGAAATCCTCTTACCCCCAGTACATTATTTCTGTTTAAGTCCATTCCCTGCCTCCAGGAAATCCAGTGGATATGAGACAAAGGAAGCAAGTAATGGAAAATGCCAGATACCCAGGAGCAAGATTCCTCTACATGCTTCCTCTGCTTCAGCTTTTCTGAGGCTGTGAAGAACAGTGAGGAAGCTTGTCCCACAAACTACTTAACTTCAACTTTGGCAGCTGTTTTTTCCTCTGGACATTTTGTCAAGGTAACAAGGACACAGGTGCATGGGTCAGCAGAGCTTCTACAGAAAGGGGAAATCTATACCATGAACTCTGTAATAAGTTTTTCACAAGCACTTTATATTGTAGGTTATTCTGTAAAAGAATAATCCCCTTACAATTTCAAGAACTTCACTGCTGAAAATGTTCATTCTGTGAAATATCAGGAGAAGCTGAGCTGCTCACAAGGCACAATTTGAAAAATGTTCCTGTATGTCTCCATGCATAACTGTCTGTACCTGGAATGGGATTTACACATGCAGAATGGAACAGAAGACTGGCTACTAATTGATTCAAAGCACGAGAAATCACCAGCACACCACAAATCCCCCAGCTCAGTGTTAAACAACAGCAAGGGAAGAGTGATATTAAAAAATAATCTAACACCTTTCCAAATTAGAGACGAAACTCCACTCTGAACTTGTTGCCACACTACCCTTTTCAAGTTTTTATTTGAAAGTGTTTTTCACTGAGGCCTTTCAGTATCCATAGCAATAGCACTGCTTTTGATATGTATTGCTCTTCCTGTTTAAGCATTTGTAGCTGTTCTGAAGCGAGTTCAGCCTCCAGGAAATGCATAAATGTGATCTACAGCCCTCCTGGCACAGAAATGTAATTATGAATATGTTGACCTTCTGGTTCATTACCACTGTTGGAGTACAAATACTACCTGGGTAGGTGGGATGCTTCACAGCATTAAATTTGTAGGTTTGTTTTCTCAATGGGCTTGTTGGTATCTTCTAGTAATTTTTTTCCAAAGGTGATTGCCTGCTGGGAATGGGATGGATTTCTGGCTCAAGCTGCCTACCTGACCCACACAGAGGCTTTTAGGTTGGTAGTTGGTTTTGCCACCAAAGGATATGACCTGGAAGGGAGTCTGGATTTATAATGGTAGAAAGGGAAACCTGTCCACCCTGTCGAATTGTTCCTTGCTTAGGTGAGTTCCTTTCAATAAGCTGTAAAACCAGAATCCTTGGTTCAAAGCAGCGTGTTAACCATGCTCTGGTCACATTCCAAATCAGCTGGTTTTGTTGTGCCAAAATAAACTGTTCTTGTAGTTTCAAATACTTATATTATTTTTAAAACATCCTTCATGAATCCCTCTGCAGTTGCTGTGCAATGTTGAAGTGACAACTGCGCTCTGCTTTATGAGGTGGCTGATTCTGAAAGATGATGAATTTATTTTCTACACTGCTCTCAACCTTTTGTTAGGATGGTTTTGAGGATTAGTAAATGTTTATAAAGGATCTCAGAACAAAACAAAACATTAAACAACCAGCGTGACTGTTCAGTCTCAATTCCATGGCATCCACATAACTCCAGGAATGGAAGCAGAGCATGGAGAACAGTACTTTAATGCAGTACAGATGATGAAGACTAAGAGGGCATGGAAGAACATACAAAAAAATAAACAACAAAGGAATGCTAAAATCAGGACATGAAACTTGGAATTTGTTGAGGATTACAGAGACACAGCTCCAGTTCGGATAAGACCCTGTTGGCTCAGAACCTTCATTGCTGATTTACATTAGTTGAGAATTTGGCCCATAAGGAAGAATTTCTCCACTGAAAGGGTGGTCAGGCATTGGAAGGGGTGGAGTCACCATCCCTGGAAATGTTCAGGAAACAACTGGACGTGACACTCAGTGCTCTGGTCAGGTTGACAATGGGGTATTTGGTCAAAGGTCAAAGGACTCGATGATCTTGGAGGTCTTTTCCAAACTTAATGATTCTATGAGTCTGTGATTTTACAATAATATGGAGAGCTCTCAGGGCCTATGGCATTCCCAAATGGAGCCCAAATAACAGTAAGCATGGAGCACAGAGGCAAGCTCTAGAATCACCCAGGAAATTTGAAGTGTGATATAAAGTTTCCTGTAAGCCTTTGTTCAAGCTGAAGACAAGATAAGCTTTCCATTATTTAGTAGGATGCCACTTCCCTGGCTCCTTTTCTGTGAGAAAAATACTCTTGCTGGAATCCCTGCAGGTACAAAAATATTCTCTCTGTGTTCTCTGTACAAAACCCAAATCTGCTCATAAATAATATTCTTATGGTTCCATTGTTATTCTGTTAAGAGAATTTTAATGGGTGGGATAAAGTCAGGAAGGACTAAAGTTTGTTTAGGTAAATATTTTGGAGATGTTGCCTTATAAAAGTTCTTTCAAAAAACAAAGTCCATTCTCTTTGAAATTCCATTGCTCAGAAATAATTTTGCCTTTCCCTAACACGTTTCATAGAGCATATTTATCTCATCAATCACAAAGAGACCAATACCCTCTTCATACATGATCTTTTCAATACAATTTAAATTTTAAAACATTTTCCCCTTTGCTTTCTGAAGCTTTGAAGAACTGTTTTTCTTACCTTTGGAGCAGGTATCAAAATAGATATTATTCCTCCTGCATTCAAAGTGGCTTTGCAAAGCAACAGGGGTTTAATATATGCCCATCTGTTCTCAACCATTAAAAATCTTGAAGTGAATTAGGGATTTCTCAGACCTGCTGTGGAGCTGGGCTGTGAGTTTTACTCCTCTGTGTGTTTGCAGTTGCTAAGCAATAATCCCAAAGGTTGCTATGTCTTTCCACGATCAGAATTGCTGTAGGTTGTCTTTTGGCTTTGGCACAGCCCAACAGACTCTTCTGTACTGAACTTAGAACACTGCATCACATGACTGAAAATAAAATAAAACCAAAAAAGGACTATGAATAGCAACAGAGAAAATTAAGGGCACAAATAGAGAGAGAATCCACAGGTGCCAGTGACAGGTTACCTTCAGATTCAAGGTTCACAAAGTCCAGAACTGTCTCAAGTCCATTACCAGCTGAAGAGAGGACTATGTTAACCAGATGTGAGGATCTGAGCCATAAAAAGAAATTAATTACAAACTCAGTTTAAACATTTTCAGGCTTTCTTTCTTGTGTTGCTTTGAAGCAGCCTTGCAGGAAAGGCACACAAAGCACTAACGAGGGGGGAGTGCACACTGCCATTTTGTCAGACTGCTTTTAAACCTGAATCTAAAGGAATTTGATGAATCCCCTTTCATAATTTCTCCTATATTCTTTGAAGAATAATATGATGGGGAAAGGAGAAGGCAAAAGACCAACACATCTACAACAGGCATTCTGCACTCATTTACACAAATGTAAATCAGGTGCCTGTTCAGCGATTCCCTTAGGTTAGGCAGGACTTCCAGCTGAGAAACTTATGGCAAATTCTGCCAGGAAATGAGGTTTATCTAATGCTGTTTCTTTCTTTGTGTTTTGTACTGGAAGTGGCATAGTCTTTGGATTGCCTACCTGCAGGAAAACTGAACTGTGACTTTATCTATGGTATTTGTCACTGGAACAGCTGCGAGGTACCCTGCCCTCTATTAGTCTCCATTTCATGGGACAGCCTGTAAGAAACCTTGAAATAGAGGGGTCAGCTTTCATGTGAAAAATACACTGTAATAAATTATCATTTCTTTGCTGTTTATTTGGAAAAACATATCAGAAGGAAATATGCTCAATGCTGTGCATTTCTAAGATGTGTTGAAGTCTAGCATCAATTATGTTAACAAAATGAAGCAGAAAATTAGTGCACAGGAATAATTTAAAATGAGGCTTTAAACTGGATTGTGCACTTTTTCCTCAAAGCAGTTTGCACATGATTAATTCCTGTTATCTCTTCTCCCAGGTGGGCTTGGTTTTTCCCCTTTGCAATGCAGAATTCTGTTGCTATTATGATTAACTTACAAAACTTTTTGAGAATGAAACATAAATTTAAAAAAAAAAAAGTGATTTTTTTTTTTCGACCCCCAAACAAGAACATACAACTAGAACTTAGAAGGAGGGATCAAAACAGCTCTATTTTTATTTTTCTGGAAGTGGAATCCCGTGGGTTAAGCAAACCTTTAATTGTACCCTATCTATCTTGGCTGTTACCCCTTAATGTTTTTGCTAAGCAAAGTGTATCCTTCTATTATGCCACCAAATACTTGCACTGTTGACAAAATAATGGGCTGAATATATCATCACAGATGTTTTGCTGGAATTGCCTCTTCTATCTTTTTTTTTTGTTCCATTTTTTCTGTGTAAGATACATTTTGGGAGCACTCTGTTGTCTTTTGCAGCTGATGCCAAGATTATGCAATAAAAGCCCTAACATGTAGTAATAATAAGTTGTGTTAGCCAGGGAAATGTTTGCAGTGTATTAAATAGTCAGTTTTGGAAATGTGTACAAAACCAGCTCATGTACAGCTCCATTTCTTTTAAATGCTACTCTGGGCTGAAGCAGCAGGTGCTGACCACAGTGCTGCCAGCACAGGAAAGAATAAGGCCACAGGCTTCCAGTCTGTTTTTTGTACCAACCCTGATGCTGTGACCACAGCCTGCCCTCTAATTGCTCTTTTCAATCCCAATACATCTGCCTTATAGCTTCCTCCTCTACATTTAAATACTGCTGCTAAAAAAACACTGCACATGCAAATTGCACCTTTCTAGAGGCTGGAGAACTATCACAATCTGTGGTTGTTGTAGCTAATAACTGATATGTCGGACTTCTAGTGAACTGTAGATAGCAACTCCATTGTTTACTTGCGGTAAATGTTTTTAAAAAGTGTTTGCTGTTCAAATACCTGGAAGACCTACAAGGTATATAAAAATTACACAAAAGTCTACTTTGGAACTTGGTTTAAATAATCACTTCTTGATAGTAATCCCTGCATGACTTGATCAAAATCCAGAATGAAACACCAATCTCAGGTGAGGGAACTGCTACAACACTTTGGGAGCTTTAGCCTTCTATCAATCCTCTCTATCGATGCAGGCATATCTGAACATGAGCTAGGAGCCTTGAAGCAGCCCTATATTTGCATGTTCAGGACCCTGGCTTGCTGTGCAGCCCACTCTGTAAACTCGGTTTAGTCCAGTTTAGGGAGCTTGTCCTCCATCCCTGTCCTCCATCCTCGCCTGTCCACCAGGAGGCGAAACGCCCCATTCGAGAGCCTGACTTCTCCATTGCAGCCAAGCCCAGCTACAGGAACCTCCCTGATCATTATTTTAACTGGGGAATAACCTAAAGAGCGACCATGTGGCTTCTCCAGTGCTTAAATTTAAAGGGATAAAGTGCTGCCTGCCTGAGGAGCAGATCACAGCAGTATCAGCCATGTGCTGCAATGGAATCGATGGGTTGACACACACTCCTGACAAAGAGTTTGCTCTGTTTAACATTTAGAACAGCTTCTGGTTATCATATGTAATGTTGTCATTCGATACCCAAGACAATTCTTGATCCCAGTTACCTTCTTCCCACGAATTTTGTAGATTCTTGATCCAAATTACCTCCTTCCCATGAATTTGGTACCATCAGGCTGAAACTGCAAAGCAAACGAAGTTTAATAGCATTTGACCCTTTGTTTCAGACCCTCAAACACTTCTGCATCTGGCAATGTTTGAATGCTTAAGATGCACTCATTAGACTCGGTTTTTGGTGTTTGGGCATGTGCGTTCATGTATGAAGAGGTGTTATATGCTGCTTTCATTATGGAGTTACTATTGCTGCCGAATCCAAGGAAAAGCTGTGTTATGTGACCATTAATGCCAACTTTCACCAGGGGTTGCCATACCCACTGTCACAGCTCCCAGCGGGATGGGATTCCACAAACCATCACCAGCCAAGAGGCACCCTGAGGGTGCCCTGCTGACATCCACTAATAAAAGCCACCTACGAGGCTGAGGGACATGGGGGCGATGCCGAAACCCCTTCAGTGATCGGGGGGAAAATGCCAGGGCACCCCAGACCCCTCAGGGGCCGGGGTGAGGATATCGGGACCCTCCTGCCCATCGCGGCCCCCTCAGGGAGCGGGACTGGGGGTGCGGGGACCCCTCAAGAGCCGCCGGCGCCGCGGGGGTTAACGCGGGGCGGCCGCCAGGGGGCGGCGCCGCGCGCGCGCTGACAGCCGGCGCGTGCGCGCTGGCGCCTCATTGTGCCCGGCCGGCCCGGCCCCGCCGCGCCTCAGTCGGCGAGAGGCCGCGGGCGCGCGCGGAGCTGCAGCCGCTGCCGCCCCGTGCGGCCGCCGCCGCGCCACCTCCGCTCCGCTCCCCTGTCCCCGCCATGGAGTGAGGCCCCCGCCGGACGGCCGGACGGGGGGGCCCCGCCGCGCCTCGATGGCTCTGGTCACGGTGCAGCGCTCGCCTACCCCCAGCGCCACCTCCAGCCCCTGCGCCTCGGTGAGTCCCGGCGGGCGCTGGGGGCAGCGCGGTGCTCGGCGGCCGTTGGGGTCCGGCGCGCGGCGCTGCGCATGCGCCGCACCCCCTCCGCTTCACCCCCCCCCGGTGCCGCCGGTGTCCGGGCCCCGGGCCGGGGGCGATGCGGGCCCGCGGTGCCCGGGAACGGGACTCACACACCCCTGGGCTGTGGCCTGGTGACAAGCGAGGGAACGGGCAGGGGTCCCGGTGCCCCTCAGCAGGCCCGGGCTGGGGCTGGGCAGCTCCCTCCCGGCCCCGAGAGTATCGCAGGGTCCCAGTCATACCCAGCCCCTCTGTGAAGGATGGGGCGGCGCGGGGCTGTCTCCATAAATCCGCCCGGTTTATTCTGTGTTCATTGTATGTGGTGGGAGATGTGGGAAGCGTGTGTGCAAGCGATCTGACATGGTTGGGGCTCCGGCCGTGCTCAGCTGATCTCATCTGACAGCACCCTCTGGGTATCCCCAGTGCTGGGCTCTGCCTTTGCGCACAGCTAAGGTGGTTTTCTCCCCCTTTTTTTTCGAACGGTGCACATAATCTTCACAGCGCTGTGTCAAGCCCAGGAGAGACACAGAACGGCCAGATTCCAAATGCCCGAGTGAGATGTGCAGCAGGACAGATGTTCCCATCGCTGCCCTGGGTTGGGCAGGCGGCTCTGAAGGCTTCTGCCTTTCTATGCTCTTCAAACTTGGGACAGGCTGTTGTTTTGTTTGTTGTTTGTACTTCTCTATTATAAACCCCTGCATGTTAACTCCTTAAGCTGCTACCTACCCTCATGTGCTGTTTCCAAGGATGAGAATGAAAATAGCATAGCTTTGCTTTCATTTCTGTACGCTTAGTTCTAAGTTAGCATTTATCCTTAAAAAACCTCATGCATTATCATACTGCTGCTATGCCTGGTTTGCCAATGTTTGGAGGAAGAGAATAGTTGAAATCCCAGTTGCTTCCATTCTCAGTAGGGGGGGGGAGAGAAAAAGCTAACTACTCTGAAAATACTTCTTGTTGTGTTAGGTAACCTCTTCTGAAACTAGATCAGCTACTTGACAGGTCCTGCCTGCCCTGACAGCATTTTAGCTGTCAGAACACTTAGCTCTTTTTTTTTCCCCCCTCTTTCATTCCCGTGTCTCTCCTAAAGTATGTTTACTTAGCAACACAGATTAATTTCACCTATACTTACCTGCTATAAATATTAATGTGCTGCATTACTTCAGAGATTTCTTCTCCCTCTGATTTCTTTACCCTTTCCACTATTCCTTTTCCCATATATTTACAGCAGTGAATACATCTAGTGAGAATAGATAGGTCTCTCTTGGCATCTTCCTTCTTTCTCCCATTGGGATGCATCTTCCTTCTTTCTCCCACTTGGATGCACAGACCCTCCCTTTGTTAAATATTTTATATATATATGAACAATTAGTTGTGTTCTCTAAAGCTTTTCCATCTGGAACAGCCAGGCTGTTTCCCAACCAATTAAATTAAATTGAAATCGTGCTGATATTTGGATACTACTTATTTTTTAAATATAAAAATAACTCCCTGTGGAACCTGATAGGATGCAGCCTTAGGTTTATGTATCTATATTCTCTTTCTCCCATGCCATGATATGGAGGTGTACTCTGTACCAGTGGTGGTTTTACAGCCTTGGTGCCCTATCCAGAAATAAGTGTGTGACAAATTCCTGGCCTGGTTTTGGTCTTCATAATTACTTCCACTTTCTCAGACTTCTCTTGAAGTATAAAGTGAACTTGATTTTCATCACAATCTTAACTGCTATTTTGAACACTTCTGCATTTCCTGTTGCAACTTCCTAGCCACACTTCAGGATCTGGCTGCCCTTTTAGTCTCTTAGATATCTGGGGTGGGTCGTTTCTCCCTCCTTCCATTAGAGCTCGTGTGTGTTCCTCCTCTGCCACAAACTTCTTGTTTCTTAATCAAAACTTTGGTATCATTTCAGATGATTCTCCCTCCTCGGCTGCTGAGGGTTTGTGAGCAGGGCAGACGCATTTTTAGTCCTTAGGAAGGCTTCGGTCCTGTGAGCCTGCCACGCTTGCCATTCTCGTGGACCCCTGTCAACTGCAGCAGGAGGACTTGATTCTTTTAAGTCCAATTGTGTCAACCAATCTGTTGTAAACTGACGGTAACTTCCTTCTATACAGACCGGTGACTATCTCCAAGTTACCTCCTTACACGACAGCTCATCTCTCTGAATAATTTTATGAGTAGAATAAGGGTATCCTTGCTGTTTCTGAGCAAAGATTATCTGGTAACTGCTGGAACTTTGCTGCTTCAACTTGTGGGCAAGGGAGAAGTGTGTCAGTGTGCAAGCATATGGCTAAGTCTAATTCTGTTTCCAGGGCACTAAGAATTTTGAGGACAGAAATGGATTCTCTTTTTAAATTGCTGGATGTCTTTTTGCTTCAGAGATAAACTTATCAGACAAGGAGAAAGGGTGAAATTGGTGTCCTCAAACTGGATTTTTCACATTAAGTGTGCCCTATAAACTGTTATAATTGGCTCTTACGGATTCAGGGGAATAGCTGATCTGAATCACTGAAATTGGATGGCTTTTATTTATAGGTTTTTATCTTGTTCTCATTGCCACAGAGCATCTCATGAGCATTCATTTCAGGGTAGTTCATGCAAAGTGTTGATTATACATTTACAGCCCTCTGGTTGCTTGATGACTTGTAAAATTCCTTTAATTGTCTGTCCAGACTTTTGCTGTTTGTTTTGGCCTTTGGTTATGCAGTCACTCTTGAGAAATAAGACTGCAGTCTTCAATTCTTACAGCAGAACAGTTGTCTTCTGATGTGCCATGTTCACAGAAAGTGGTGGCAGACAGGACCATGCTACAGTAAAATACAAAGATGCCATGAGCTCCTTGGTGCTAATGCTAATGTGTTGTTGTTCAAGGCAGTTCTTGGCTGATAATTACCTGTATTGGGAAATAATCTATTGAAACTTGGCCTTTTAAAGTATTTTTATGCAGTTACCACAAAATTGTATCTAATTTCTGGAAAGTGCTGTTTTCCTTTTGTTTATTATATCTCTTTCCTGAGAAGTGAAGAAGCTGGGCAGGCAGTCTGGCCCTGGCTGCTCTCACAGTTCACTTATCTTCCCCACCCTCAGGGAGACAATATGCTTTTATTGGAAGGGACCGACTGACCCAAAAAGAGAGGATATGCTGTTTATATATTGTTCTAAAATGCGCAGTTTGGGAAAAAAAATATGCTAAAGCAAGTTAAAACTTAAACCATTGGACTTCCCCTCCTTAATCCTAGGAGAACAGCTTGAGCAGGAAGTAGAGTCCTGGAAATGTGTTTGGGAGTGTCTGTGATGTTGTGCTTGGAAGCTCCTTGCTGGTAGAACATACAGGAAATATTTTCCCCACTTCTTTATGGGGAAGCTAAATACAACATTTCTCTACCTCTAGTCCTGTAATTGCTGTTAAACAATGTGGTAATTTTTAGTTTACTTCATCATTGATAAGTCCAGTCTATCTCACGTAGAACTTGTTTTTCTATTTTCCTTTTTTTTTTTTTTTTTAATAAATTAAGGTCTTGATTGCTGCTGCATGGATAAGGTTATGGAGAGTTGATTTTTAGAGGCAACTACAATGTAGCTGGGAGATCTGAAGCTTCTTATGAAATACTTAGGGATGCCTAATATTTAAAGATGCTCTGATCATTAATGATCGTCTGTTGTTTTTTGGTTTTCTTCAGCTGATGTCTTTCAGGTATAGCCAGAGTTCATTCTGAAAACTGAAGTTTTTGGAGGCAGTGGCACAGAAGATTGAGCTGATTCCTGCTTTAGGCAAATCTTGTAGTGCCCTACAGGTACCTGTTTCCTCTGGTGCCAGCTGTCACCATTTGGGAGATAAAACTGTTTCAGTGAGGTGATCTGTAACTTCCTGTCTTTCAAACTTCTTCTGCTGAAAGTCCTGTGAGGGAACCAGAAGGCCTCCATCTCTTGCTGGGTGTGATGCTGTGTTGTTAAAAGATGATTTCTCTCCAGCTGGACAAGACCAGGCTGTTGGAGCACAGATAATTTTTGTGTGTGTAAATGCATTCATGTGTGACAAGACTCTCCTGTTCCTAAAGCAGTTTGATGGTTAAACTGTGACAGAAGACTTGTCCTTCTCTGGAATATCTGCTGCCTGTTGTATACACACTTACCAGGTTTCCTCTAGGATGTGCATGAAATGCAATGTCCCCTTAGAGGTGAGGACAGTATTTGCAGCTGAGAAGAAGGATGATGACAGTGGAATTGGAGCCTCGCTGAGAACCATAGAGAAACATTCTTAAAACTTGCAGAGTGCATGAAAATATTTTTTTTTAAGGGATCTAACTTCTTTTGTAGCATATCTCAATGATAGCTTGATTTCAGTTTTCACCTCTTGAGTTCCAGTGGCACATAAATTCTTGTGTTTTGAAAAGGAGCTTGTAATTTGAAAATGCAAATAGCTTGTGATGCTGTAGTGAGTCATTATCTGACCAGTATTGATTCTTGCTGTTTAAGAAATGAAAATTAAGTTGAAAAGGACAGGGTACAGTAGCATCTACAGCCATTCTGGGAGCCAGTGGCATGTTTATTTAAGTGGAAAATGCTATTTTGAGTGGACACTGCCATCCACAAAGCAGTCTGCTGGAAATATTTTACTGTAAGAGAGCTGCCTTTATGCAGGGGTAATGCCTGAGGATTTCCAGTTACTGGAAAAAATCCTGAAAGATCTAAAGCTGTAACTCTTCTGTCTTGGGAAATGAAAAAAAAAAAAAAAAAGGAAAATAGCCTTTGGGCAGCTTAGCTCAGTGTAGCTGCTCCCTGATCACAGCCTGCAGCTCAAGGTTTCATTCTTCAGTCACAACAAACCACATCCTCCCGGGAGCAGCTGAAGCGAGGGGGCTGTTGAAGGCTTTGCAGTCTTCGCGTCTGACTCTTGCTGATGCCAGTAGCAAGAGGTACAAATGGACCTGCTGGTTTGTGACCAGTGCTGCCTTCATATGAACTGGCCCTGCCACTCAAGAGCACTTAGGCTGGTCAGCTGCCTGCTCCAGGTGTTCCAGTTGTTTAGTTCAGCCACTGAATTAAAGATATCTCCTCTCTGTGCCATTGATTTGCCTGAGTGTCCTTTTAATTTGATTATTAGGTAGCGACAATGAAGCTCATATCTTTTGCATAGAAGGGGAATCTTGGAAGTAGGAGAAAAAAGAAGTGATACCTATTGGAAGTAGCCAGTGATTTAAACAAGGCAGGCACTTTTTCTTACTTTTGGGCTGGAAGCTGTTCCCAGAGCACTTTGTTTAAAGGGATAAAAAATTGTGGAGGCTGAAAACCATTTTTGGGCCATATAAATTGATTAAATTACTGTCAACCCAACCATCTGCAAAATGTCTTATCACAATACTAAAATATTGCAGCGTGTGTTCACGTGTTTTAGTCAGCATTTGGGCAGGTTTCTGTATATACGGGTTTGAATGTGTCAGTAGCTTTTTGCCCAAATATAATTCTTCTGAATATGCATCTTATCAGCGTTGCTCATTGCAGGCTGCTCTCCTCTCGGAAGGCAGAAAACGTTGCTGTGAGATGAGTCACACAGTTTAACAGCTTGTTGCTTCCATGGTGAGACGCACCCTTGCTGTGCATGCCAGCGATCATGAAACTCCTGGCAAATGCCCTGTGACGTGAACTCCTTATGGCCCCGGTAAATGGAACGCCCGTGGCACTCCACTCGCTGAAACGCCTTGTGCTTGTGGCGACTCGCTTCTCTTGGGTGCACTGCTCCTCCTCTTCCTCCCAAGGGACTCCTAAACTGAGGCTTCATGGAAATAATGAAGTTACTGTATTGGTGGGGGCTGTTTCAGGGTGAAATTACTGGGGAACTTAAGGCCACAGTGTAAATTCCTTGTATTGAAGTAATCAAAGACGTTAGAATATTTCATCTGACCTGTTTTGAAAGAGGTGTTTTATCGCAGATCATACTGTCTCTGTTCTGAGCTCATACCACAGCCCAGGAGGTGGCTTTGGTGCTTGAGCTTTCCACTGCTCTGCAAATGGAGAAGCACAGGGGATCTTGGAGAAGTAAATTCCGGAGATGTTGTCTCAGGAGTTGGTCTGCAACTTGTAACTTAATTAAATATCCAAAGAGTGAATTTTGATGTGGAAAGCCAGTCCTGTACCAGGGAACTGTGGCTGTCCTATTCTCACTGGCTGCTACCATGTCCCTTCTGTTTTGATGTACAGAGCTATCATATTTTAAATTGCAGCAAGAACTTTTAAGACTTGTTCAACTGGCTTGCTTTAGCTTCAACAGCTGACATCTGAGAAATGTGTACATTAGGATTCTTCAGAAAAAAAACCCCTGAAACAAAGTATGTCAGGCTTTTCATCTCTACCCTTTTTACACGATGATGAGAGGGAGGGATAGGGCATGTGCCTTGCATGTGTAAAATGCTTTGCTTTCCAAAGGAGAGCTGGTTGGTAGTTAGAGGTAGTCTGACTCTTCAGAATGGCGCAGGACCAACCCTTTCACTCAATCCATCTAAAAATGGAGTTTCCCACAGGTCTCTGAAGCTCCTGAATGGACCGCAGAGAGTCAGCTGATGTCTCTGAGCTTATTGTACAGTAGCAGGTATCCTTTGGAGCCTGCTGTTCCCTTGCAGTAGTTCTGAGTCCTGGAGCATCTTCAATAGGAAACAGGGTGTCACACTGAAAATTTAGCTCACGAGTAGCTGTGGGGCAGGCAGGGAAGTGACTCAGCTCTCTGACCTACGGACAGGAGCTAAACCTAGGTACAAGAGGAAATGCTAGGTGACGAGATAAAGGTGTTTCTGGAATAAGGATTGATTCTTTTTTTGTTCTTTGTTTCTGTTGTTGTCTTTCTGCTTTTGTTTTGCTTTCCGAAGTCCTCCTCAACAGTTTTAAATAGTTTAAAGACAAACAGCTCTGGGCATGTTCTTCAGAGATGCTGTAACCACTGTATTTAAATACAGTGCTTCAAGATGTGGTAGGAAACAACTACCTAGGTGCTATATTGTCTTCCTGAGTGAAGTGCAAAGGTTGAAATGACAGCCCTCCCCTTTGCCCTTTCACACTGCAGAATGGTTGACAACGATTTAATTCACTCTCTGAACAAATATTTTTCTTTTGGAACATCTAGTGAGTTTCGTTACTGGGAGTTTGCTCTGTTGTTTTTTTCAGCTGAGTTGTTTCAGCTTACATGGGGGAGCAAGCTTGTGACTTCAAAAAGTGAAGTGAAACAGGACAACTTAGAACTTTCTGTTCTTTGTGGTGTTTCTTCCTCCTTGGTAGTATTTTGGTTCTGCAGCAGTTAATAGAATGTGTAAGCCTGAATTCCACCTCTTAATGAATCTTGAGACAGCAGCTACCTCTGTAGTGTGGGTCGAGTTTAATATTGCATAAAGTTGTCAGTACAGTTGCACATGGAATCAAATACTAATATATTATCTCTTGCTTTTAGTGTTTGCCTGCCACTGCATCCCTCAGCACTTCTCTGTGTGGCTGTCTTGGTGCTGGGAGGGAATTGTCCTTCTGTGCAGCTTCTGCTCTGCTCCTGAATCTCAAATAAGAAATTATAAGTGAAAACCAATATGAGCAGAGCATATTTTCAACCCCCTTCCCAAAAGTTGGGCATAGCTGTAGGATACTTTAAGGCAAGGGAAGGTACTACTAGTTAACGTTTATAGTATGACTGGAATAGAGTTTGCATAGTCTCAGTGGGTGAAATGAATATTTTTCACATACACTTTACAGATCCCTGGTTTCAACTTGTGCTTCATGCTGCAAAGATAACAACTGTGCCACATGCTTCTGCAACCCACACTTCTGGTCCTTGAAGTGGAATTTTTTCTCCTTTACACATAAACCAGAAACTGCTCTGTTGGGGAGGAAGCTGTGTTTAACTTAGATATGTTCATCTTGACTGTACATGGCTGAGATGGTTATTTTGGGGCAGTTTCTATCTGGTTCTCGTACGACTGAGGAATTTCAAACTCGACTTTGCCTTGAGGAGAAGGGAAAAGTTTGAGAACCTTTTTTTAATATTTGAGGAGAAGATGGCATGAGCCAAAATAAATTTTTTAAGCTTGAGCACTTGCTTACATCTTGGTCCTGAATTTGAGAAGTGCCCCATTTTAAAAAGTAAAGTAGTAAAAAACCCCAAAAGAACCAAAACTAAAGAGCCCCCTCGCTACAAAACAGCCCCACAAAACCCAACCCAAAATTACTCATCTTGTTTAAAGTTTAAACTTGCAAGTTTGATTTGAGGACAGAAGAGCACAGAATGCCTTGAGCCAAAGTGAGTACGTGGCAAAAACAGCTTGAGGTGAGAAGCGATCTGTGCGTGTCAGAATTTCATTTGCTCACTGTGAAGTGGGACATCCTGGACATACTTCACTTCTTAAACTTCACTTTGGTGGTGAACATTCTTTGCACATGCTGTGGGAGATGCTGAAGAATCCTGAAGGATGAGAGATACCAGTGGGGCTTTAGTGCAGACTCTTTCCTTGGGGCAGATGGGGAGTGATTTCCTGGCTGAGTGCTGGTAGTTTGTCTAATGTGGAGCGTTGCTCTTCGTGGCTTGGCACGGGTTCAGTGCTCTGTGTGGTGTGGAAGCATGCTGTGTAAAACGTGAGAACTTCCTGCTGTGATAAGGAACCAACAGTTCTTCCAACAGGTGCAGTCCTGAAGATGTAACAGAAATGTTTGCTGTCATGGGCCTTCAATATTGTCAATCTCAAACTGAGTCTGGGCTGAACAGTTCAGAAGGCAGAGCTTTGCTTCTGCCTTGCATTGCTATGATAAGAGAATTAGGAGGGGAAGCTGTGTTCAAGAATCTCTAATCCATGGTGGTGGCTGTGACTGAAATGAATAATCTTATTTTAAAGGGTGCTCTAAACCACTAAAGCTTTATAAATATTAATTTTGTTCATTTGTTTCCTAATAAAAGGCTTTTATTCATGAAATCGCTATTTATTTATTAACCTGACAAACTAATAGCAAGCTCTCTTCTTTCACTGTATGCATGTGCCATATCACAATTCTGCTTGTCACCGTAATAAGAACTTCATTCATCTGCCTTAAAATGTCATTGATAACAACCTGGCAGTGGCCCAGCTTGGAGCAAGTTAACTACAAAAGGCTGCATTGTAAAGCTTTCTGAGAGTACATGCTACATTAAGTCTAAAATTTAAAAAATAAAGGAGAGAGAGAGAAATGTGCAGGCTGGTCCGAGCTTCATACAACTGCCAAATAGCTTCAAACCTCTGAAAAAAAAAGGAATTCTGTGTGGAGGAATTCTGGCTGCAGATGGGATAGTCTGGAATGAAGGATGCATTCTGCTCACTTTAAAATCTTTGAGGTACACTAAATTTATAAGCCTCATCTTAAAATGAGAGGGAATGCCTTGCTCAACCACAAGCAGCTAAATAAGAGCTTGGACATGTAAGGATCTTGTTATTTCCTTTAGTCTCTTCTTTCTTCAGCTGGGATAAAAGCTACTATCTGAAAATAGTCACACGCCTCTGGAGTTAACTGCTAGGAGTACTGTGAGTTTGTCTTGGTTATAGAAGCCTTCCCTGACCCCATCTGCGGCCTGTGCACCAAACCCATTTATCCACCTGTAAGTTCACAGAGTGCAAGGAGGGTCTGTCACACGCTGAAGTTCAAATACCTGGTCTCTGCCAGTTCCTCTGGAGGGATCTGAGCAGCTCCTTGCTCTGCAATCCTGTGTGTGGGGCTTCATGTTCATGGAGGTTTAGGGCTTCGTGCCCTTGACTCTCCTGTTCTTCAAACTATTACAAATTAAATTAGTAGCCTGGGTGAGGGTGAACCGAACTGTCCATGAAACAGATGCACAGTTTGTGAACTTTATGGAGAGAAGCTCCCAGGGATCTTTAAAATGGCTCATGTCCTGTGCTGTATGTGCGGTCTCTGTGTTTGGTACAGCCCCTGACTAACGTAGGCAGCCTCACTGAACAATTTAACAGCTGAGTTGCCCATGAAACTTAAAGGCATCTTCATCTAAGGTCTTCTGGGAGCACTCTAAACGTGCATTAAACACCATGGTTCTCATCCTACACTCCAGACATGGCAAAGGCTCAGGCAGTATGGGGAAGGGCTTGCTCACAACTGATGGGTTTCTTAAATGGAACAGGGACTGCAAGAGTCTTTAAAAAGTAAAAACCCAAACCCTGCAATTTCATGCTGCTTCACTTCTGTGGTTTTTGTTTTGTCTCTTTCTTAAGTATAGTGTATGGACAGCGCCATGGGTTAGGGAACACTTCAGCTTCATCTTCAGAGACTTTTCGTATGTAGCCTTCTGCTGAAGTCAATGGGTGTGGAGGTAAGCGGTGCTGAGCGCTTTCTGACAACATCACTGCCACCCACTCTGCAGCCTGATGCACACAGCACTCCTTGTATTTGAGCATTGTTTTTCTCCAAAAAAGTCGCATGCGGTTGCACAATAAAGACACTGCTTATTTGTGTAATGCAAATCTGTTCCTGCTTGTTAGTACAAAGTGCAAGCAGCGAGCATCAAAGTGCGGAGACTTCACAGATCCTGCATGAACACTTGCCACTGAACTTCAGTGACATCCTGCATTATGTCAGAATAAAAGATGACATCACAGTTGGTCTGTGAGTGAATGGGATTTGAACTCAGGGTTGAATGTTGTTGCTTGGAGCATTTGTGCTACTGATGCTCAACACCCTTTGCTCTGCTACTGTTTGTTTGTTTATGTATTTTTACAGCTGCTGAGTTTAGTTTCTCAAAGGTTAATTATTTTATCAGGAGCAAGTCAGAATCAGAGTTTCCTGTTTCTTGTCTTTTTGTTAATTTCCTTTTCTGTTGAAACACAACTTTCTCTGTTGAAACAACTCAATTGCTGCACTCTTCGGTTTCCGTCTAGTGTCTGAAATGGCCTGATATTCTCACAGAGATATTGAGAGTGGGGTCTGGTGACTAAACTGTTGTGATAAAACAAAAATTCATTAGTTGATGCTGTTGAAATCCGCTGACTTTTCTGTGCTCCTAATAGAAGGCTTTAAAATATCCAGCTGCAGACTGATCCTCTCCAAGCATGTGACACTGACATCAGTCCTAGAAGTGAGGCATTGAACTGCCTCCAAAAATGAGCTCATCGGATAATATTCAATGCACTGATTTAACAAAATATTAATTAATTTGATTACATGGTCACCTGTACATACTGTTTGAAAGATGGGAATTCGTTCCCATTTTAGTTGCTACCATTCCAGATACTAGTGTTATAAAGATCCTGTTGATACGATGCTGTGCTCCCACTGTATGCTGGGAGCTGGGCTTGGCAGAGCCTATCTCTAATTGCCACTAATTTGCTCTAAGACTTGCCAGTTTCTTCACTTTTCTTCTCCCTACACCACTCCCAATAAACTGTAGGGAATAAGACAAGATTCTGTTGTCAAACCATCTGTCTAAAGCCACTCATAAAACTTGCTTAATTTTCTTGTGGCTCCCTTGATTTTTTTAAATGGCTGTGTAAAACCAGAGCCCTGTGCTTTCCCAGGAGTTTGGGTAGTGGTCCATCTTCATCTCAACCTGCCTGACTCCAAAGCTGAGTGACCATAATGAGATTAAACCCTGGCAGAACGGCCCTGGGAAGCTTCCTCCCCTCCTGTAGTTTGAGGTCAGCAGTAACTGCAGACTTCCTCTTAAAACCCACACAAAGAGCATGGATTGGGGCAGCACTGGACTGATGGTGACCCCAAACACTTGCCTATTATATTATAAACTTGGAGAAATTTTGTATTTACCTTTAATTACAGTAGTAGCACCTTCTAGATGCAACTGTCCGAGCACCTCAACATGTGTGTGATTATTTGTTTATTTGAAACATGGGCATAAGCGAAACGGTTTGTTAGAAGGGTTTGTGTGCATATGTGCATAAACAGTTTTGTCTTCCTCCCCCCCGCCCAGTATTTTCTGCCTGTTACTGCACATTGCAGGATTGTTAGCTTTGGATTCTGTTTCCTTCTGAATACAAGTCTTTATGGAGCTGCCCATAATGTTGCTCTTTTCTTTCAAGAAACACTGCTGCTAACTTAAGACAGAGGAAGATGCTGTCTGTTACAGGGCTGTAACGATGCCTGAATTGCAAACTGTTGTGCAACTAAAGAATGATATTGTGCAAAACAGAATGGAAAAACGGCTGCTGATGAGCCCAGAGAGTTGAGGCAACGAGGAGCCCTACTTATAGAGCAAGAGGAGAAGCTGAGTTTGAAGAGCAAGCAGTAGAGAACAAGATAGGAATGCTCTGTTCCTGCAAGAGTAAATGATCCTGTAGAGCAGCCAAGGAGGCTGGTTGATGTGAACTCTGTGCAAAGTTCAGCGGGGAGTGTGCTCCAGTGTACCGGGTGATGCTGCTTCTTCCTCCTTCTTGTTTACAAGAAGCTGGCATGATTTCAGAATAAACTTCTGAAACATCCTTGGTGGGAGAAGAATTGGGATAACAAAATACTTCTTTGCATCTAGAAAGTTATTGCTACAGCAGTAACTGTTGAAGCTGGCTGAGTGGCTGCTGCCTGGCTTTGGTTAATGTCAGGAATTGTCCTGGTGGGAAGTGAGTTGTGGGGTGGGACTGTGCAGTCCCCGTTGTGCCTCAGCACAGCTCTGAGCATGCTTCAGATGCTGCCTCTGCAAAACCATGAAATAAACTTCCGCTTTTCCCAGCAAAATGCCTGTGGTACACACATCATGGAGTTGTTTTAGTCCATCTTTATTTAACAGTAACAAGGGTTGTGCAGAAAACATGCAGGGCATGGAAATGGAGAGCTGAGCCCCATCTATCCTCTGCTGCTGAAGGGTGGGAGGAGGTAGGGAAGCATGGAAAA
This sequence comes from Corvus hawaiiensis, assembly GCF_020740725.1. Classification (NCBI taxonomy): domain Eukaryota; kingdom Metazoa; phylum Chordata; class Aves; order Passeriformes; family Corvidae; genus Corvus; species Corvus hawaiiensis. The sequence continues at coordinate 4,026,711 of NC_063232.1, forward strand.
GAGGAAAACAGCTTTGCCTGTGCCTGTTTTGATACTGAAGAGCTCTTCCCAGTGATTTGAGAAGGGGGTGGGGAGAGAACCAGATGCTCTTAGGAAGTTCATACCATTGTTAATAATGTAATTCACAGATGGTGGTGAAGGCCTTGAAGAGGCTTTCATGCAGTACTTACGCTCTGTAACAGATCATCACATAAGGGCTCACAAATAGAGATGACTTAATCCCAAGGATGAGTCTACAGTGATCTGTTTGATGATGGCCCTGCAGATCACTGCAACCTTTTTAAACAGTTAAGAGCTTTCAGGATCCCTGAATGTTTAGCACTAGAATTGGACCGATCCCTAATTAAATTGTCAGGATAAAATGTTAGTATAGCTTTGAGACTTTTCCAATGAAAATGGCTCTTATGAAATGAAAAAACAAAATCTTTTGTCCTGGTACAGAAATCAATACAGGTAAAGCATGAACATCAGTTTGTACAATGACATCTTGTTAAGAGGCAGTTTGGCTTTTATTTCCATTTGTCTGCTTGGAGCTGGAAGCAGAGCTTGTGTGTGTTCTGAACAGCTGTCAATATTTTGTGACAGCTAAGGAGGATTGTGCCTTGCACGTCTTCTTCTTGAAAAAAAAGTCACTTGTACCTATAAGCTTTATAGCAAATGAACAGGCTGCTGGTTTTCAGACGTGGAATCAGAAAAGATTTAGCTCAAGTACTTGCAATAAAATTCAGTATTTGTATGTTTGTGAGAGGCTTATTGATAAGGTCTTCACTTATTGATAAGCTGCTGGTCAGCTTTTTTATTTGCTGTAAGCTGTGTAACTACAAGTATTTATCTGGGACTTGTAAGCAATACTGGCTTGCATGTGTAGCACTAGAAATCAAAAGTTTCAAATAACATGAGAGCTGATCTTGGCTTTGTTGTTTGTTGCTCTCTTTTCAAGTGCAGCTTCTCCCTTTTTAAAAGACATTCCCATTGTGGTTTTTTTTATTATTATTAACTTCTTCAAGTTTAAATTGAGTTTAGTAAATTGACTTCTTGTGATGTTTGTCATGTGATGGTTTGTGAGCTCTGAAGAATGTGCTGCTGTGACTTTAGCCATATATTTATTTGCCCATACCAATGCAGGCTGTATCATGTGTTCTTGTTGGTCTTGCATTTTAAGCTAAGTAGTGGAGGGGGTTGGGAGACAAAAAAAAATGGTGGGGGAGCTAATTCAGGGCTAAGCTACCAGAAATTCTCAGACTGCTTAATTTGTGACCTTGTTCCCTAGTTAAATGCAACCCAGGATTTTCTGCCTCTTCCATAGTTTCACAGAAGTGTTTTCTGCATTAGAAGCTGAGTTTTTCTCTTACTATCCTTGTTAAAAACCAGGAAAACCCAATGCTTTGGTAAAAGAAATATCTTGGCATCTTGGGGGAAGAGATTTTTTTAATCCTTGGTGGGTGGGTGTGCTTTAACTGAGAAAGTTAGAAACTGTCTTTCTGATCCACATTTTTTGCATGTATCAACTGTGGCATCTGTAAAGCAGTATCTTTATTACTGCAGTAAAATGAACAAAGTTGAAATGACTGCATCTGTGCCAAGAAGTTTTGGTTTCTTCACAATGGCCAAAGTTTTGGAGCACTAAAAGTGCTGTCAGTGAGTCTCCAGCTCCTTGTCCCACTGCCTGCCTGTGATGTCTGTGTCCAGGGGAAGCAGAGCCCTCCCAGGACTGAGGACTCAAGGTCAGAATTCATATTAGGTTTGTTTTAAGCAGCATTTTCCAGCATTTGGACATCCTTCTATTTATTTTCCTGACACCATGTAATGCTGTTTTTCACATATATATATATAGATAAACACACATACACACATATATGTGTATGTGCTGCCACTGCTGTTCAGTCCTCTGCATTTCCCCCTCTGCATTTTTGTAAATCATGTTTCAGCAGAGCTGTACTCTATACAGTTCCCATACTATTAGGGTTTTTTTGTAGTTGTTATGTCTGCGTGGGCTAAGAATTTCTTTAGATTGGAATCCAACATCAAAGTAACATTGGTTTAATACAATGTTTTTATATCACCTTTTTTCCTCCAAGTTGGATTTTATTTTCAGCTCTGACTCTTATTTTTGCTGCATAATTTGAGACATTTTGCTTTCTCTTCACATTGTTTTAAAAAAAAACCAACCCACACACAAAACTCTGTTTTCCTTAGCTCATACAGTATTTCCACTTGGCTCAGAAGATGTGGATTTGTGAGCTGAGGGAATCCTCGTTTGGCTGGTCACCCAAGCTTTCTGCAAGAGCATTAGAAGGATCTACAGCTTAAGTTCATCAGAGGGCTGACCTGCTCTGCTTTTAATGAGATTTATTATACCTGTACCTGTTGGATTCTGTGGTTTTGATCTTCAAAATGATCTGAATAAACCTGTTAGTGAAAGCAAAACATTTGACAGAAAACTGACTCTACTCAATCTGCCCTGTGTTAAGATTATTGATTTTTGGATTTAAAATAATATCCATTGTGGCATTGGCATGGAACTTCTGTGTGGTGTTTGGCAAAATGTTTGCATCCATGCTTGCCTTCTTAACTCCTCCAATTCCCCTCTCAGAAAACCACACTGATCAAACACTGATATCGCAGTCCAGGCTTGGAGAGGGTGGAAGAAACAAATCTGGATGTAGGAGTTGATGGATGATTGTGTGTGAATGTTACGGATATAGCTGCATTCCTAGCACATGCAGGAGAGATTGGGAGGGGTTGGTCTTGGCCAAATGTAAATGTGTATTTTCCCTAAAACTGCCTTTGTTTTTCATGAAAGCTCAACAGCATTTAGTGATTTGAGTTTTGTTAGCTTAAAAAACCTGAGAGTTCTCGATTTTCTCCCAAATGAATTCCTGTGAACTTTCAGCTTGTCAAATATCTGTGGTCCTTCAGGGCCTAGAATGGGATCCAGAGGCACTGGAGGGGTATAGATGTGCAGAGGTTATGGTTGAGTGAAGGCAGCGCTGGGGAGCAACATGAGCAGGGAAAGTGGTGTCTGGAGTGAAAGTATCTGGGTCAGCCTCCTCTGGAGCAGCAGGGCACATGAGATGCTGCTCCAGGCTGGTTTAACTTCTTTCAGTTTGGTGACTTCCACAGAGGTTTCTAGAAGATGCAGGTTGACAGGCCTGCAGCAAAGGTGGCCAGTGAACCCAGAGATTTGACTTGTTCTGTCAAGATTTGGCAAGCCTGGGTGATTTCTGGAGTTGTGAAGAAGAACGTTGCCTGTCAGTAACAGAACTCATCAACTTCCCTGTGCTGGCGCTGGGACTTTGGACATGCAACACTCAAGTCTGAGACAAATGCATCGCTGGGTGTAACGCCTTTCCTTTTTTTTATTTGTACCTATTAATGGAAGCAGAGAGTATAATGTAATCTTAGAATAGCTCGTCCGTGAATGCAGAAACATTCCACTTCTGACTAATCGGCCATTCAGAATGAGCATTTAAATACGCACCAGAGACCGAGCGGCGGCTTTCCGTATCTGCGTGAATGGAGTTCGAAACGTGCTGCACTGCAGAGCTGTGCAGGCTCCTTGCTTTGTCCTCCTACCCCACACTCCTCACCTCAGTGTGACTGCTTTACCCTGGGAGGCAGCATGCATGTCCTGCTTGCTGTCTCTTTGGTTAGGCAGCCAGCTGAGGGGGCTGTTCATTTTCTCTGCTCTCGAGACTGAGGATCTTGGAAGCATTAGGCTGATAAACAGCCCTCAAAACCAGATTTCTCTTTCTCTTGGTTGTGAATGACCAGGAACACAAAGAGCTTATGGTCCGAGTCCTGGCTCCAGTGCATGGCTTGGAGAGCTTGGCAAGCACCAGGGAGCCCATGTGTAGTGTTTTGACTCTGGCAGGCAGTGCCTGCTGCCTCGGAGTGTCTGGCCCAGCTTCACAATAGGAATGAGACACGCAGATACACGTGGGGGCTGCGGGGGCAGGATCCGTGTGGTCGGTTGTGTTGCTGACCTAAAAACTGTCCTAGCTTAAGGTTTTCTCTTGCACCCACTCACCGCCTGCCCAGGGGATGGTGCTGCATTGTGCAGGGCTCTCACCCCGGGAACGAGTGGCACTGGAAGTGGGTAGGGTCTCACCTGTCAGAAAGGACACACTTTCACTCACTCACTTGTCCTGGCTTTCTCTGCACTGTAGGAGTCAAATTCCTCTTTCACTGGGTGTGTTTTGTTTTTCTACTCAGCAAATACACATCATTGCTGGGTCAGACTGTTGATGTTTTGTGCGCAGTGAGACCGTCCTCGTGGTCTGCATGTGCTGGACTGTGTATGGCACTGGCCTCTCCTGGCAGGCTGAGGGTCAGGGCTGGCTCCCTGTCCTAGTGCTGCTTTCACTCTCCTGCCTACGGGCTCAGTGCCAAGGGAGCTGCCTGGGCCAGACCAGCCAGGCAGAGTCTACAGAGGTGATTTTCTTTCACTGATCCGTGTTGCTTTTCCAAATCCCACATGGCCTATATGGCTATAATTGTAGCTCATTTAGAGCTGACCTCAAAGGCAAGTTCTCCTTTCCTCCCAAAAAAAGGAGGTTTTCGCATAAGGGCTTACTCTGGTTTAAGGCTGCTTTATCTTAGTGTAGCATAAACCTGTTTCTAGTTATCTTAAGGCAGAAAGCAACTGTGGGATTTGGATTGGACTGAATGATTGATTCCTGCTGATTTAAGCAATCCATAAGGAGTGCCTTTTGCCCTTACCTAGCTAATCTTGATTTCCTTTTCTGGCATAGGCAGCAGCAAGAACTTTACGCTGTCTCTTGCAGTGGGACAGAGTTCTGGGAAGTGCCATACTCCGAGCATTGGCTTCTGCAGCTCTGCTCTTCAGGTGGTTATTTATGCAAGGCACTAGCCAAAGGGAAAGGAGAGTTTTAACTGGATTAACCTCAAGAAGAGAGTGTGGGGATTTAAGGATTAAGGAACCAAAACCAGCCAGCAATCAGTGACTTAAAATCTGCAGTAAGAGAGCCAGTCTCTGTAGACTGAGAATACAGTCCTTCCTTACCTGCACAGCGTTGAGATTGGCAGTGTTTTTACCTTTGAGGTCTTGGAGAAGATGGTCTTAAGGCTGCAGGGTTCATGTAGGGTGTTTTCTCTGAAGATTTGTGTATTGATGGAAAATTTTTCACAATTGGCAACTCTTTAACAAAAAAAACTAGTGAAGGACTGACTGCTCAGATGCTTTGATGTGCTCTCAAACCTGACACTTCGAAGGTATGTTGGTGGCTTGCTCCAATATAACGAGAACATCTGGTTTCCATCGACTTGTAACTCTTGTAGCTTCATGCACTCCCTTTTTACACCTTCTACCCTTGCCTTAAAGTGTTTCTGTCATCCCATATATTTTTTTTTTCTGCTGATGCTGTTATGTATCCCCTGCAGGGAAAATCCTGCTAGATTACTGGATTGATAGAAAGATTTGGAGGCGTGGGAGAGATCAACAAAAACCTGTTACTAAGGAGACACGAGTTTTAGCATTGAGTCTCTAATGGCCAGTCTGCCGAAGGGGAAACAGATGGCACAAAGGAGGTTGGGATTATACAGACAAGTACCACAGGGCTGCAAATCTGATACAACCATTGAACTTCCTGGGGTCAGGCAAATCCAGGCTTGTGCCAAGACTGGTGTGGTTCCTTTGCCTTTAGCACTGTGTTTCTGTCCTGTTAAAGGCTGTTCTGGACAGTGAGCTTCTGCCTCAACCATTCCTGCCCCAGGGAACAGCCAGGTTTGGCACAGAGTGAGGGCAGGTGGCTGTATGTGTGTCCCTTTGACAGGTCAAGCTGTAACCTCTGCCAGTGGTGCTCCCTTCCTGAGAGGGGGAAATAACCAAACATAACCCCACATTCTGCTTGAGTACAGCTTTTCTCCTGTTACTGATGCATTCGTGTAGAAAAGTGACTTCTGTCCTGGGAGAATGGGAGGATGGATGGTGGCCACAGTCACTCCTGGCTTTTGACACAGCCTGGCCTTTATTGCAATATAATGTTTTGCAGAGGCTTAAGTTTCAGCAGTGATGCTCCCAGCTGTGTGCTGCTCGGTGGGTGCCTGCTTCCCTGGCTCCTTCCTGTTCCAGAGAGACGTGACACAACTCTGCTGGTCTGGACTGAGCAGTGGGTAAATAAGCAAAGGCAGAATTCATCCTGGCTGAGGAGAAACAGTGCTGGAGTCACTTTTGCAAGGGACTAATTAACATCTGGTTTTGTATTTAACTTTCAGGCTGGCTCTAGAGAGTGTTGCAGTAAACAGGGCACTGATTCGCTAATAGTGGGAGAGTGCTAAATGACTACAGTGCTAGAATTAATAGCTCGACAGCATATCCTCTTCTCCTTTTCTCTCCTCCCACAGCAATTTGGACTGATACCCAAATAAACAATAACAAATAAATTTTTGGAGGAGCTGGCTAGGAGAAATAACAAAAGTCAAGGGGCACTCGTTATGCAACATTGTTCTGCTAGAATTTGACTCATCCAGAAAACCCTGTTCTGCTCCCTAGCTTCATTTTCCTTTTTTCTTTTTTTTCTTCAGCCTCTGTTGAGGAGGTGTTATATTTTCTGCCTTGCTTTTGGTCCCTCAGAAACTCCCTATACCCTTGGATCTCCAGTTGCTGTAGGCATGGAGTGCAGTAAGAGTGTAGGCAGAACTCTGCTGTAGAGAAATAATGTATGAGAGCCTATAAACCAGCTTGTGTCAGGCAAGAAAATGGCTCTGGCTTTAATTCCAACCACATGAGACTAATACCTGGGTGTATTTTGTGAAGAAGTGAGTGATTCTGTGTAGTTTATAATAACCATTATGTCCCAGTTTTAGCAGCAGTGGTCCCCTGCCAGAAGTGGGGCAGCTGGGAGGCTGTTGTGCATCCCAGGGACCGCGGATGTGAACAAGGAGTACGCTCTGTACCTTGTGATTCTCTCTGCAGTGTCTTGCCAGGGAATATCTTCAGGCGTTCCTTTCCCTCTGCTCTCCACAGACTCTGCTTTGTGTCCTGCATGCACAGAAAGCTGTCCCAGCAATTCCTTTTGAAGTTTTGCCTGAAACACTTGGGGGTTTTTCCTTACCCAAATGGAGGCTAGAGGTGAAGGGACTTTGCTGCCAATTCCTCTTCTGATCTAGAGTCTAAACTCCTGCTGTTAAAGCCCTACCAGCCACTTCTGTTCTAGATATGTCACTGCAATAGAGCAGAGCCTCCCCGGCTGTGCTCCTGCTTGAATCCAGGGTTACGCAATAGCAGCCTGCAAGTGCCAACGCAGATGCTGCTGCATCCAGACATGCTGTACAATGTAGTTGCTTGGATACCCCCTTTTTTTTGTTGTTATTTTTCTCACAAATGCTAGGTAATAATTTGCAACTCGTAATTATACCGTTGAACACAGATTCAGGTTAAGCAATGTAAAGAATTTGATATATTAATGATTTCCTCTCTGCTTTTTAAAGGTTGAGCATTGTGGAATTTGCAAAGACTGAGTGTTGCTCTGTTCTCTTTTCAGAGTCTTTATTTCATCTTTCTAAGTGTTAAATAACTTCCCCCTTTGAGAATATCTTTCATCCAGAAAATCATCTCTTAATTATTGATGCAATATGCCAAGATCCCTGAGTGGCCTGGCTGCTGGTGCTTTTATTTCGGGTAGGTCACGAAGATTCCTGCACTGCTCCTAATTCTCTGTGTTGTGTGTTCCTTACGTCAAGAGGAGATTTGACAGGGACTTGCAGGGATTGGATCTCGGAGGAGCTGAGTGGGTGAGAGTCTCCTGTAGCATTCTGGCAGGGAGAAGGATACCTTTGTGTTACAGGCAGCCCCTGGACTCTACGAGCTGGTGTGGGGTGAAGGTGCAGCTGAAATGTGTCTCAGGGATGGCTGTGTGTGCTTCCCTCTGTGGAATTTGAGGCAAGCTGTCAAAATGAAAAATCTGTGCCTGGTTAAGCTGCTGCTGACCAGGAATTAGACTTTTAACAAGAGGGATGTGCTGGCACAGCTTCATTTTATGGACACAGCTATGACGTAACTAGGAGTGGTATCCAAATAACTCTATTCTTTTTCCATTGTGGGAATAATATATTTCATGTATGTTACAGGTGGATCAGCATTGTTTTAGTGACCCTACTATACATTCTGGAAAAGTCAAAGCTCTGGAGTTACAACTTGATCAGAGCCCTAGAATAACTCCCTAATTTTTAATGGAGATAACTCCTGCAGGGATACAAATGAGCGTGCACCAAGGTAAACTAGATGCTAACAGGAAGATGGCTGATTGCAAGACAAAGACCCTTCCCTTTGCCGTGTACCTCCCTTCCTTCCACCCTCCTCCTCCTAAAATAGCCTTTCAGCATGAGTGAAAACCAAATATTTTCCTCTTTTAAAAACACTTTAAAATGTTTGTTCATGTCAATGGGAAAGTAATTTAACCCAGAAGCTGGTGTTGTGCATCTACTGTCTCTGAACTACGTTCTTATTCCTTGTAATGCTTTCCTATTGCTCATGGATGGTAAAAGATTATCAGTTGCAGTTCCAGGTCTCTAACTTCCCTGCGTATGGCTCATTAGCCAGTTTGCCTTTCAGGCTCCTTCAATCTTGTTTAATTCTAGCTGCCACTTTTTTAATGCAGCAGTTGAGGAGAGTCTCTCTCTCTCCAGCTGGAAACGGGCCCAGCTTCTGAGGTGAAGATGTCAGCCCTGTGGGTGAGGAGGTGCATGGCCAGCGCTGCTCTGGAAGCTCTGGAGGGCATTGGAGGTTGAGTAAGGTCTGTGTTTTAACAAGCAGTGACTGGAGAGAGTCTGAGGTGTGAATGTCCATCCTGCATAATTGCGGAGGGACAATTTCATGCATGTAAATGTGTCAACCTGCATGAGTGCATAATGAACGGCTGCTCGTTGTGGTAACCTGTGGAGCTGGGATTTCATTTAATCACAGACTGTTGGTTGTGTAGAAGCCCTGCCCTGAGATTCACTAGTGTACACATGCATATCTTTGACTTGGTCTTAGCCAAACTATACCCTTGACGTCAGCAACAGTTCCCAGTATGAAAACTGGAGTTCCAGTGCCTGTGTTTATACAGCCAGTGAGTCTTCTCACACTTGGCTCGTCACCATAAGCATTTGTTATTGTTCTAGGGTAACAAATGCTCCTAGATTCCAAGATTTCCAGTGGACAGTGTCATTAGCTTCACCTAAAAGGAGATTAAGCAGGTACCTTTAGGGTTCTGGCAGGCATTAAACCCAGCAAAGCATCATAATTACGTTAAATACCTGTCTTTTCTCTCATGCTTGCACAGTGCTGAAAGGCCTTCTGAAAGCCAGGGGGAAGGTCTATTCAGGGACACAATAGTTCTGCTGGGTTTTTTTAGTAACTGTAAGTGGCTAGAGATGATGTCCTACTACACAGTTTTAGAGATAGAAGTTATATTAATACATATTTGGTGTAGGGATATTTAATGTGAATATATATCTACAATGTATGGGTTTGGTTCTTTTTCCCCTTGGGTGGGTATCTGATTAAGGCAGAAGCTGTTGTACTCCCTATCAGGCAGGCTGATTTCACTGCAGAAATTCAGTTGACAGTAATCTGCTTTTTAATCTGTTCTTGTGGTGTAGTGTAACAGGCTGTGTCACACTGTATTTCTCATCCTAACTCTTGTACCAGTTGAAGGCTTGTAATTTTTGTCTTGAAGTGTCTGAGTTTTAGTTCTGAAGTTTTTAGTGAGTGCTAATCTAAACAAGGTTTTCATAAAGCTGTTTGCTCCAGTGGGAAGATGAAAGCTTTGATAAGAACTTGTTTTTTTCTCTCTCCCGAGCAGGAGCACAATGTCTTTGACCTAAATATACCAATTACTGACATAGCAAAGTGATACAGAAAACAATCTGGAAGGAATGCCAACCTCTGAATGAGCACTTGGCTGCAGAAAGCTACTGCTTATGTGGAACCTCAAATCCAGAAGAAATGTGAGGAGGAAAACAGCGTTCATTCAAAACATTTCATGCAAATAGTGAGGGGTGAGAGAGCAAAGGCTGGAGAAATGCTTGTTTATCCCTTATCCCTATGGCTCTGGAGAGGTAAAAGCACTATGCAAAACACAGTGCAGTTCTCCCATTTCCTGTTTGTGGCCTGGTTTGCTCAGCTTTTTGAAGAACTTTTATGTCAAACTTAAAGGCTTCCTGGTAGCAGCTTCTACTTTAAAATGCGTTTGGTGGCAGATACAAGTATTTCGAAAAGTAGCAGTGAGCTTCCTCTCTAGAGCGTGCTAGGTGACTTCATTAATTAGTTTCATAATTTTTATTCATGGTTAAGGTTAACCATCTCTGGAGACCGAGGGACTCTGAAGTGAACTCGTTTTCAGTTCAGCTTTGAGACCTAGCCTCTGTTAGTGAGTACTTGCACACTGCTACCACACTAATGGTTTCCAAAATACGCTGAGTAAATTGGTTCACACAAACTGCTGCAGATTTCTGGTTCTCCATTTTGCAGCTGTGGAACTTGCAGACTCTGGATGCCCATTTTTTTGGTGGCCAGATCACCCTTTTTAGTACCAAACCGCTGATAGACATGGTCAGACTGGAAGTGGTACCTGTTAACAGTTCTGCATCTCCCCATAACCCCCAGTGAATTTGTGTGTAGTCTTGGGCTTCTTGCAAGAAAAAAGGGAACCTTCTATCAACCTAGGTTTTGGAGTCAGCCCTTGTTTCATTTTCCCAGGCAGTGTTGTTGCTGGCACTTCAGCCATACTGCAAATGCAGCATGTGTGGGCTTTTTGCTCACACAGTTTATTTAAGAGATTGATACAACTCAAACTACTGCAGGAAAGTCCCTCTGCTACAGAAATGTGTAATAGATATTTGGCAGTGCGACTCAAACATTTGTCTTGCTTTGTTCCAGCAGATGATTGGAGATTATTGATAGGACCGGCTCTATGCAGGGTCTGCTGTTGAACAGGAATCTGTCAAATACTTCATCTTGGAAGGCGATGAACTTCAGTTCTGTGTGATGTCCATGCACAGACCCTGATACCTGGAACTTCATAAGCCTCCACTGAGTTGCTTCTTTGGGCATCCAATGCCAGTTCTGTGCAGATGCTGAGTACCACAGGCCATCTCCACTGTCACCACGTGTCTGTGTCAGGAGTTGAGTTGAGCCCTAAGGAATCTCATCATAGAGTGGATGCTCTTATCTCAGTGTGCCTTGTGTTTCATTGGAGGAGAGGCTGTGTGGCTGCAGCAGTGGCAACCTCTGCAAGACTTGACCGGACTGGGTTATCCATGCATTGGGAAATAGTTGTGGGAGGGTGGCTTTTGTACTGACTTGCTTAATACTTGCTGGCACACGAGGAGAGCTCTCGTATGGAGAAGCGTGCAGTGCTCTGTACGGCTGTAGCCCAAACAAAGGGACACTGGGACACTGGTGGATGCTGTGAAAGGAGCAGGAGCATTTGCATGGTTTAACAACTGGATCAGTGCCTGGATGCACAGCCTCTGATTTGACTGAAGCAGCTGCCTTCTTCCCAGGAAAGGTCATGTTTGGCTCAGAGGCACTTAGTGTGTGTCTGAACAACTGGACGGGATGTAGCCAGGGAAAGAGAGCAGGGAGCAGGGAGACTGCTCATTTAATTAAAGTCCTTTGCTCTGTGGCTCCTCCTTTGAGACTGAGTCCAAAGCTGTCCACATGGCGGATGTTTGACCGTGTTAAGCGAAAAGCCCCTCTGATGGCATGGATACATCTGAATGTTGCTGTGGGTTTGGGGGGATCTATATTAACTAATTTTCTGTGATTACACAATTACAGAAGTGTCCGAAGTGTTCACCTCCCAGCTACAAACAAAATGTTGACTTAGGGGGTGAAAACTCTCTAAATTGTTGGTGCTCTTTTGATATTGCTGGCTGTGACCACTTACTCCTGATAAAAACACTTCCCAGGCATTGTCTACACAGTCAGGTATGTTGGCATAAAATCATACATAGCCAGCAGTTACTAAATGGGAATCCTTTTCAGGTTTGAAAGCTGTATTTTTAGGGTGTAGTCTGTGTGAAATGTTCCTTGGTTAATAGAAATGTAGTGATTATTAGGCGCATGACTTAGGCTAATAATCATATCTTACAGTAAAAGAACTTGCTGTGATGTTCCTGATGTTAAATCCAGGCAGACAGCTCCAGTCCCTGTACGTAAGAGTGGAGATTGAATCTTGTTTATCATTACATCAATCTGCAAAAAAGAGATTTATAAGAGCAGAATTGTTTGCGTGACATGGAGTGACTCCCATTGTATAGAACAGAAGAGCACTCCAAAATTTCTCTCCTTTCCCTTGCCCTTTTGATGACAGATAGTTGGCAGTGGATCAAAGCACAAACAGGATTAATGTTTTGCATATTCTGTCCTACATGGCCTGAAAGGAGCAGAGATGGAATTTTTCATCTTTCACTTTAAACTGCATTTAATATCGTGGCCTAGTTTAGAGCTATGCGACTCATTCCTTCCCCTGAGGCCTCTGTTTCTGGTCAAGGAAAGCAGGGCATGACTCCCTCTGGAGCTCATCAGTGCTGCTCAGCTTCCTCCTCCGTGCAGGCTGGTGGAGCGGGCTGGTTTGAGGCTGGAGCAACCCAGCATCAGGAATCTCCCAAGGAGCATTTGTGGAAGCTGCTGTCTCTTGGTTCTGTCGCTGTGGTCACATCACGGGTGCTGCAGGGCACGGGGAACCCGGGGCTGGGGCAGCATCCAAAGTTTTTGCCACCTCCTGTGCAAAGACAGCTGTGAAAGCTGGAGTGGTGTCACAGGTCACACCTCCAAATGGCTGGGTTCACTATCCAAGGATGCTGTCCGAGCACGTTCCTTCTCAAAGATGTCCTCGGAAAGGAATGTTTGATCCGTGTCTTGGCTGGTGAATTGTACTGGCAGCAATACTTCTTCGCCTTTGGAAATACGCTGAAAGTGGCGAGAAAGCGTGAAGAAAGCGCGAAGGCGCTGGTTTTTAGGAGTCGTGTCAATGCCGGAGCCGTGTCCCCTTGGAGCCGGTTCCTCCCTGGAGCGGCACCTGAGCGGGCACATCCCTGTCCTGCCCTTCCCTCTAGCGGGAAGAAGCTTTACTGCAGCCGCTTGGGCTCCAGACAGGGATTTGGGGGATGTTTTGGGGCTGCAGGATTTTACAGTGACCACAGCACAGCGGGAATGGCAGCAGGGACTTGGGGTGGGATATGTGAAATAGGGGAGCATTGGCTGTATCATATTTCTCGCCCTCTGTCCACATTCTCGTGGATGCATTTGTAGAGGGAACAGTGGATGGGGTGAACATGGTTCAGATACCTGAATCTGACCACTCTGTAAATCCAGGACAAAACACGAAGTCCAGGGAAGGAGTTGGCTGCAGGCTGGTCAGAGTTGCTGATGAGAAGAGGAGGAGGCTCCTGAAGGTTAATTTTGTTCCAGGCAGCACCCCAGGTACTGGCAATGGGTCTCTTGCTCAAATCACACTTGTCCACAGTTATTTTTGTAGTCAGTTATATTCTGAGTGAATGTGCTCCTCACACAAACCTGCTACATCTATGTCTGATATCAAAGAGATGTAAGAGCTTCAGCAGAGACAGATGGTGATTAATTGGGCCATGTCTGGCCTCCTCCACACTGAGCTCTTGAGGGTTGAATTTTGAGGGGAGCTAAGATCATGATCTACATATTTCAGGATCTTCTCCTGTCATTTGTGGGACTTTTGGCTATGGCACACCAGGCTTGCCAATTGCTGTGACAAGGATTTTTCTTGGCAGGTAGAAACAGCCATTCATTATAATACTAAAAATGTTTGCATAGCTTGAGTTCCTGAGCAGCACAAATGAGACTTCAAGGGCTCTTTCAGTTGTTTTGCCTAACTGTGGAGTTTGAGGAACTTGTTCTCTAGCTAAATACACACTTTTTATTCAAAAACCCCATCATGTCTTTAGCAATTCTACATGTAATGAAGCTTCTTGCACCCCCCCCCCCCCCAAAAAAAAAAATCAATTTCTTGTAAACCCGCAGAGAACTCAGTTGGAGCTTATGTTCTGGCACAATTGCCTGCACTTTTTGGTGCTGGGGTGAGAAATGAAGGTACTCTATCCTGGGAAATGCTGGTAATTAGGATTACAAATCTTCAAGGACTTGGCTCCCTGGTCTTAAAAAGCTGCTTCTGCTGCTGCTGCTGCTCCCGTGGCTGCTCTTCATCTGCACCTTCTGAATGATGCAACAGCTCCTTTGCTGTTGACGGTGGAGTTCATTGGTGTTTTCATCTTGAAGGGGTCAGGAATGCTACCTCCTTACCGAGTTGCTGAGCCAATTCTCAGGTATGATGAGTAGAAGGTATTCCTGCCAGCTCTTGTTTGTTGTAGATGGTCTGCAGGTTTTAGCTCGACTTTGTGGTTGCAGGTGGCTCCATGTGAATGACTTGGTGGTGCAGTGGTGCTCTAGTCCTGTTCTTAGAAATAGAAGACCAGTAGCAAGCAGCATTTTCTAGTTATTCTCATGTATCACAGATTCATATCATTGAAATAAGAGAGAAGGAATATCCAGCAGAAGCATCTGCATTTTACTCTGATTAAAAAGTGAACTAAACTGGACCTTTGCATCCAATAAGCACAGAGAGTGTAGTTCAAAAGAGTTCAGAAGAGCTGTACAGTCTCCCCAGGGGTTGTTCATGGGAGAACATCACTGGAGCCTGTTCAGAGGAGTCTGGGCCAGGGGCAGTGCTGGGAAGGAGAGCACTGTCACTGTGTCACTGCACATCCAGCGTCACCCTTGTGTGAAACTCTCTCAGTGGCACAGGTCTCTTGCAACTACCTTGCTGGCTGTGGCCTGAAAATTCACCACTCAAAATGAGACCTGCAGGAGGGAAGCTCAGAGCAACCAGGAACAAAATTATCTTTTTCCTTCCTCTGTCTCAACTCTGGTTTTCATGGGATGCCCCTGCCCTGACAAAACCCTCAGTATGTTTTAAAATGCTTTTTCTCTGCAGACCTGCCCGAACACAGTAAGTTCTCACTAATAAAACAGATCCTGTACCCCATCTCCAGTGCCTGGCAGGGCGTATGTAAATGTACTGTGAAGCAGAATTAATTGCTGAGATCTCTCTGCTGAGGTATTGCTTTGGGCTGTAGTAGGTAGGCCTAGTAAAATTCCACAGCACATTAGAGATTGTGCATATTAATATCTCATCTAAAGCAGCGTAATACGTCAAATTTCTCCTTTCTGGTCAGATTTGTGCTCACCCAGTCCTATTTGTCAGGTTTATTACATGCTGGTTTTGTGGATTTTTACACTTGATTGCTGACACTGGACTATGAATTAATATGATCTCCATAAAGGTAATAAAAACCCAGAGATTTTTGCCCAGAAGTGAACTATGTTTTTGGCTCTTGGCCTGCTGTGTTTGGCAGGGGTCACTGGAAGTCTGTGCAAAAGCATGCAAAATCCTGCAGGGGCAAAAATTCCTGTAATGCTGAGTTTTTAAAAGGCTTTTGAGAGAACATGAAGTGACAGCTGAGCAGAAAGTGAGTTCCTCTCTAGTGACAGCTGCATGCAGGAGCAGGGAGAGTTCCCTTGCCTTACACAATCAAACCAGTGAAATGCAAGCCTTTGCTTTCTGCATATATTAAAAGATATTAATGTTTTTCTCCTTTCCTTATGTATGCAGGAGGCAGACAGTGGGGAAGAGGAATGCCGGTCCCAGCCCAGAAGGTAAGATTGTCACTCAAAGCTCACAAGAGTCCTCGAGGATGCCTTGCTGTGTGGAATGTTCCACGGGGCTTTAGTTGTTCCTCTGGCATGTACTGCAAACATGCATCACTTTCTGCCTGTTGTTGATGTTGCACAACTGTCTCATGCAGCCTTACTGAAAAATGGATTTAACGGTGGCCTCAGTGATGCTCCCAATAACGGGGTTGCTGCAGCAGGAAATGGGAAAAGTCGGATTGCACACTAAAAAATATATATGGGGAACAGCTGGCAAAGATGTCAGTGAATATATTCTCCAAACTGCTGTTTCTGTAGCTCCCTCCAGTGTCTTGTGTTGCTTCTCAGGATTTAGTCCACCATCAGAGTATTCAGAGTATTCTAACCAGAATAATAAACTCCTGTTCTCTGGTTAAATAGTCCCTGTTGCCATCAAGGGTGATCTGATCCATACAGGCACCTGCTGATTAAATAGCACATTCAGTGGATGTGTGGGTATTTGCTGCTGATGCAAGCAGTCAAACTTACACTCCAGAGTTAGGAGACACTGAGAATTTGCAGGGATTTTTTTGTTTAACTGGGATTGTTTTGCAGGGAGGTGTTCACCTCTTGTAAATGCTGATTTCAGTTGCTTCAGGAAGACCTGATTTTTTGGTAAATGTTATTTGCTAAAAAATAAACATTGAAACAGTTGATTGAACACTGACAAGAATAAATGGTGATTTTTATAATGTAGGCATAGTCTGAAGGGTAAGACTTTTGGGGGTCTTGTAAGCTTTGTCCCCTTTCCTCTAAGCCATCAAAAGAACTATTTCAGCTGAACTTAATAAAAGCAGAAATTGTATATATCAGGTGACTTCTCCAATGGCAGGAGCACTTTCTTGGCTTAAAATGTTGCAGTCAGATTTTGTGAAAGGTTTAAGATTCCCTCCAGAGGGAGTAAAGGGGAAGTGAAGGTGAATTGGTTCTCCCTTTATGAGCTCTCTGACTGTTACAGTTCTTTGCTTAATGTTGTTTGTGTGAGTAGGTAGCAACAGAAGCCATAATATGTAGTATTTAAAATGCTTGAATGAGATCAGGACTTTGTGTTTTGGGGCCAACTTGGATGAATCTGCAAAAGAAAAAGTTGTCCTGGTTGCACATTCCCATGATTTCCCTGTAGTTCTGTGAATCTGTGGCTCAGGGAAGGTGACTGCCCTGTTTACTTCAGTCTTCTAGCCCTAAATGATGATTTAAGAATTGCTGTTTCTTCATTTTACAGCTTTCATGAGTGAGAGGAAAGCTGGAAAGCACAATTCCCGAAGGCTCAGATTGAACTCTGCTAAACTCCGATTTTTCATTTCACTCTTGGCCTTCCAGCAGTCACAAGATCAACTCATGACTTGATCTCAGTATACATAATGTATTGGAAGGGATGGGAGGTATTTAATTGTTGTGGGTGCTTAGCAACCATTGTAGGTTAGGTCTGAAACGAGCATTTTTTTAATATATTTGAAATAACTTCCGGGGGTAGGAAGTGACAACCTGCCGCTGATGTGGTGATCCAAGCTCTGTGACTCCTGTTACTGGGGTCACAAAGCTAACTAAAACCAAGCTCCTTCTGGGGGAAACAGGGGGATGGGTGTTAAATGTGTTTGATTACAGCAGGATAAAAATAATAGAGTCAAATGGAGTAAGTAGTGAACCTGGAGTCTGCTGCGGAGGAGCAGCAGATGTCCATAAACAGCTCCTGAGTATATCTAATCCCCAGTTTTCACAAGAACATAGCAAGTAGCAGCTATTAAAAATCCAGACAGTAAAAAGGCTACAGATTGAGTTTGGCTTAAAAGGAAAGGTGTGTTTCCAGCTACAGTGTCACTCAGGTAGTGTTCTGCAGCAGCCTGACATTCCTCACTGCCTGCCTGGGCAGGGCCCAGTTCTCCTGAGGCTTCACTCAGGTGACCTGGCTGCAGCTACAGTCAATGGTCAGTGTTTGGGGTGGGATTTTTTTTTTTTTCTGTTTGTAAAATTCTTCTGGCAAGGAGACCTTTTGTCTCCTGCAGTCATGGAAAATGTGTTCACATTCTACCTCAGCGTGTCAGGCATCAGGCATGTCGAAACTCATCCTGTTAACTGGACACTGAAGCCAGGAGTACTGCTGTGGTAGGACTAAAAGTGTGTTTACATTAATAAAATAACTTTTCAAATGTTACTAAATAGGATCTTAGTGCACAAAGGTGTTAATGCTTGCAGGGGAATTAGTGAAGACCTAAGCATAAGCACATGGACTTGTTTGGTGTCAGAAGATTTTTGCAGTGGTCACTCTTGACAATCATTGGTAGAACCTTCATTTCCATTCCTGTGTCCCCATGTCTCTGCACAGCCTGTGATTGCCTGGACTGGGTCTCACAGACAGGGGAGAACTGTGTGAAAACGTATAAACTTAAACCTGCTCTACAGAGCATTCAGATGACCTGACAAGTCTGCACTTGCCAGCACCATCTTGGAGCGAGGAGCTTTCTGCTTTGGGAATTAATGGATGGAAATTAATTAGATGGAAAGAGCTATCAGAGTGCAGAAAGAGTTCCTGTGTGCTCTGCAACCATCCTTAGAAGGTGCTTGCAATGGCATTTCCTGTCGAACTCTTTTGTGTTGATGCAAAGAGGAATGGTTTGTTTTCCTGTTGAGGAAAGTACTTGGGTATAGTGAACACAGACCTGATTTCTATAAATATTTATATCCATTATTGAAAACCCCAGCAAGTTAATGCTATGAATAAGCTGAACAAATAGGTGAAACCAGCTTGGCTTCTGGAATATTTTTTCTCATATCCAGGCCCTGCTCTGGGGGAAGCCCAGGGGATGTCTCTGTGTCCAGCTGTAGCTGTGACCATTCGTGCAGTTTACAGGTGAGATCCCCAAAGCCCTGACACAGGTTCTTGCTCTGGAGCCCCTGATCAAGCCAGTCCTTGTCACTCTTGGCTAATGGAACCAAGACAGTGCTGCATAAGCAGATGTCCTGAACAATCTATTTATTACATTTATTACCTTCATAGCTATGTTCTGACATTTTTATTAGGCTGTCTGGAGGCTGTGGAGCTAAACTGGCCTGCACATCTCTCCTGTCCCCAGACATGCTGCTGCCACACTGAATACACTCTTAATGGAGCATCTGTGTTAACGAGCTCTTTGCAGCATCCCGAGGTTGTTAAAATTTACCTAAAACTCACGTGTATTGAGCTGTGAGTTGTGTTTACACCCGCTGAGGTATTGACATTCAGGTTTTGTGTGCTCTGTGCCAAGGTTGCAAGGATTCAGCATCTTTGTTTTGCTGACCAACAACATCTCCGGGGCCAGCGAAGCAGCAGTGCTGCAGCTGCGTTGGATTTGCTGTCAGGATCTGCTGCTTGCTTTTTGGGTTTTATGTTTTAAATGGTGCCTCTATTTCCACACTATCATGATTTTACCACTTCTGTGTGCCTTGAAACCACTCTGGTTGCTGAAATGCAGCATTTGAGGCTGCTCAGTAACTCTTGCATATAAAACTGGGTGAACTGTATTGCCTAGTGAGGCTGCCAGGGACTTCAGAGGGATTCTTTGAACTTTTATGGTCTGGCAGTGGGTCAGACTAAAGTCAGTTTGCTCAGGTAAAGCTGAGGAGCCTGTCGTTCCCTTCAGGTGCCACAGAAGGTGATTACATCCTGCTTGAAATCTGGGGCTTGTTACCTGAAAATGTTCTCAGAAAGTGCTTGTCCTTCCCTCTTCAAGTGGAGGCAAGAGTGTGGTGTTAAATTATAATTTAAAAAGAAAAAAACCCCACACCTTTTGCAGCACAAGTATGGTTACCTTTTGGTTTGGTCTTTTTTTTAGTCAAAATAGTTCCTTCCAGGAGTGAACTGGGAAGGAAAGCAAATCAGATTATTGCCATGATAACAGTTGGATGTGCCAAGATGCCTCAAGGTCTCAAGCTGTGAGTAAATACTTTTGTTTTAGGAGCGGAAGACCACAGTCTGATGCAGGAGCTGATGGTTTATAGAAGTATAGACGTTGTTTTTCAAATAGTAAGTGAAATAGGTGCATGTGCTTCCTTCTACAGGACAGCAGCTCAAGAAACTGTAAGCCAACCTGTTTGATTTTTAAACTGAAACCCGTTGTAAAATGTGTGTTAGTCCCTGTGAGAAGTGGGGGGGGTGATCGTGTGATACTGAATTGCCTGCACTTCCGAAGGCTCATTCACACTCCACACTGAGATGTGTGGATCTGCAGCATCCTGTGACAGCTGTGACTTTTGGAGATGTGTATCATCAGCATTTGGTGCTCCTGTGGCAGGCTCCTGGCACTCCTGGTTATCCTTAAAACCTATCTGGTGTTACAAGAGACACTTCCAAAAGCCGTGCGTTGGGAGTTCTGGCAACTAAACCTTCCTTGTGCTGCCTTTGCTTGCTGCTGCAGCTGCCAAACATTTACTCTGTTGGTACTTGAACCAACCAGCTGGGTCTTTAATGGGTGTGCAAGACAGTTTGTTAACTCCAGATCTTGAGTAAGAAGGGACTGTGTGTGGTGTACAGGAAAACGTGTGTTTATCCGTGCTGGAGATTACTAAGCTCTTGTAGTATGAACCTTATCTTTAGAATGTGTTTCCTGAATTCATCTTTCTGTCTTTCCTTTCAGTGACAGCTCAGCCTCTCTCTGGCATTTACTACAGCTGCTTGGGGAAGAGTGTAATACCGAGATAAAGAACAGTTCTGGTCATCTGCTAGCTCTGCTGACCACCAGAAAAAGTTCTGTGGGCCATGATTCATTACAGTGGCCTTTATTTTTGAATACCAGCTCTTTTATCACTAAACTGTGAGCAAAGGTATTGAACTGGCAGTAAAATTTGGGTTTATTAGATTAGTAACAGGTATCTTCAGGGCTAGTTCACTGCAAGGTCTGTGTTTGTGGTTGCAACATGTCCAGTCCGATGACATACTTGTGGATCACAATAATGTGTGAGATGATTTCAGGTGTGATCTTCAGGCTGAAGTATCAAGCAGAGTAATATCATTGCATTGCCAAATTACCAGGTAAACACAGGGAGCTCGCTCAAAATCTGAATGCTTATGAAAAGTGGTTTTGCATTTGTCATTCTAAGCGTGTGAACAGAGGAGAATGAGGAACAGGGCAAGGACAAACGGGGAGTAAAAGGAATGAAGGTGGGTCAGATCCTTCAGCTACCAAAAGGGTCTAGAGTCCAGAACAGCTGCTCCCATGCACTTGTGCTCCTTCAGAGGTTCACAGAGGAGGGGCTGACCAGGAGGTGCCTTAAGGATTCCATACGTGCTTCTGTCTCCTGCTGAGCATGAACCAGGTGCTCTAAGCTAGAGGAATAGAAAGGGAAACTCTGAAATTCCCTTTCCTGGTGGGATACCTTCACAAGACTTCAAACTTAAACATGAATCCTCAAGAGTTTTCAGCACTTCATGGATTTCAGACACTTAAATGTATTTTGATAATCTGAGCCAGGGTTTCTGGACTCATTGCCATTCAGCTCTTTGGTGTCTTTGCATCAAAATCATTCCTTTATAAAACTGGGGGAGTGGATGGTTTGACGGTTGGGAGGATTTAGATCTTTCTTTCCCACAGGTCACTGAAATAATATGTTACCTACACTGGTGTTGCTTGTTGAGAGCAGACATTGCTGCTTGTGTCCCTTTTCCTGCTCGGGTCCCTTCAGTCATCTTTGCTTCAGCTCTGTAAAAAAGGTGTAATTGAGCATTGACCTCTCTGTGTCAGACTCTCGAAGATTTAATGATAAGTAAACTATACAGTGATTGGATGTGGGGCTGGTGAGGGAAGGTTTTAATGAACTGATAATATTGCAAAATAGGTGTTGAATTCTCAACTAGGCAGCCTAATCATCGATCATGATGGGCAGCTGACCAAAGGGCTTTAAAAGCAGGGGTTTGGTCTTTCAGTGATGCTTATCTCCCTACTCCTGTACTCGTCTGATTTCTTTGCTCAAGAACTGGAAACAGAAATACTCTTTGACAGCTTAAATAACCAAATTTAGAATGTGGCTTCCTGTTCTGACTGGTTCTTCAGGATTAAAGTACAGTTTTGCGTGCTTTCCCTGTTCCTGTCTCCTCCTGCCTTTTTTTGGTTTTTTTTTTTTTTTTTTGTTTTGTTTTGTTTTGTTTTAACTAGATATGGGCTCCTTTATAATTACTTGGTTAAGTTTCCCTGGCCGTGTGTAATACAGCTGGTGTGTGTAAGCTGTGCCTTGGTGGGTGGTATGTCTGTTAATCACTGGGAAAGCTTTGTGTCTGTGCTGTACTCTATCTCGTTCTGCCCTGCGTGCATTGGCTTGTTTATGATCGCTGCTACTGAAATTGCTTCATGTTTTCCTGATAAATTGGGCTGCAGAATGCAGAAGGCTTCGTCTCCCATGCTAAAAACATCCAGAAGGCTTCTGACAGATCAACTTCTCCTCTGAGGTGCGGAGGTAGCAGCAGGAGATGAGTGCAGGAGGTGCTGCTTTCAGCCACTCAGTCTCTACCTGTTTACAGGTTTGCTGCACTAATTTAAGGCTCTTCCCAAATAAATCATCTATTTGGACCCTTAATCCGCTCAGACTCATCTGTCAACTCTGTTCAGTGCTTAAAGCCACATGTCCTCACAGCAAAAGGATTACTTAAGTGACTTCCCACCAAAAAAGCAGGGTCATCAGGTCCTTTGACCCTCAAAGAGCTCACTGTGGCACCAAAGTTTTCAAGGCTACCCCTTAGGACCCTTTTCCCATCAGAGCTGATGTGGCGACAGCTGCTTTTGTGGGCAAAGATTGAGTGTAGCTGCCGGTGAGAAAAACAAAGGACTTGGCCCCACCTCTGCACACGGAAATGAACTTGCTACCTCTGCTCCCTGGCGGTGCCTGTGCAAGACTCCCATGCTCGGCTGTGGGCAGGGACGTGTTGTTTTCAAAATTCTGTGACTTTTCATAAATATCACCGGAAACAGCTGTTGAACAGTAAAGAACAAACTTTCCACATGTGCAGTAAAGGTGGCTGAGCAGGCACGGCTGTGGCACATCGCTCGGCAGGGAGAGGATGTGCTGGGGGGTGAGGGGGAAGTTTGTTTGTCTAACACAGCAGCTTAACGAGTTTTTTTCATAATCCCCTGAAAACATGGGTCTGGGTTCTGCATTGCCTTATCTGTGATGCTGATAATAATGATTGAGGGCAGAATTCCTATGTGTGACAGCCTCCCACTGTCCCCTTTACCTTGAACATGACTGATGTTACAGCTATAGTACTTTCTATATTTGTAGGAAGAGAACGTTACTTGCTTTTGTAGAGAGTTCCTGGACTTCAGTCCAAACAGACTTAATACCCAACCCTTCACATCCACCGGAGTTAGAGACTATGACAGTATATTGTGTTCATTAGGGCTCTCAAAAAGAGAGAACTGAGGGGACCAGAGGAAATCTTGCTTGTAGGTGTACTCTAAAATGAAGAGGTCATCATGTCCCCCTTAGTGTAGACTAAAAATTGAAGATGCCTAATAAGACAATCATGCTCCAGATTTAATCATCTTAACATGTGAGCAGACACTCAGCAAGCCCCTGTGGGATAGGAGTGGGTGGAACATGATGACACCCACACCTTTTGTGGTCTGACAAGAAGCAGCAGTTCAGCCTGAAGCTGTTGATCTTGGATGGAAACAGAAGCTTGATGAATGCCCTGTTTGCATGTGGACTATGTGCACTGACAAGACTGGGTGTCCAGCTCTGAGCATGCCTCCTGCAAGTGTCAAATGTGGGCATGCCAGTGCCAAGCCTGACTGGAGCACTTTGTGTTGACCTGTGCACCGAGGCCTGGGCTGGCCAAGGAAAAGCCCATTAGCAAGTGCAGGACACAGAATTACATCACTGCAAGATCAGAAACTGCTAAAATGCAGCAGGAAAGCGAGACAGCTGAAGGTACTGGTGCGAGCTGCTGTGATGGTGTAGTTTTGCAATGCAGACACTGGTGAAAATGATGACTGTATGAATAAACAATATGTTGTCAGCCTTGTCTCCCAGACCGAACACTACAAGTCAATATGAGAGATTCGTGCATGCACGTTCCCCTTCCACCCCTCAAACTTCTCTTCAGAGGCAGCTCTGGTGGCATTGCCTCTGCTCCGCCCTCCTGAATTGCCTGCTCAGACATCTCTCACGTTCTTTATCTTAGTTTTTTTTCCATTGTGCTTCCATAACTGGTTCTAGCTGCTGCCTTAGTGTAGCAAAGGTTTTGGGATGGGTGTTTTTACAGTGTATCTCACGTGCTGTATATAACTCCACTTTATTAGTTTGTGTGGTGTTCAAAGGTTAAATGGATCCTGCTGTCCCATAGGCTCGTGGTGTTGCAGTCCCGTGCAGGGTTTGCTGCCTGCTCCGCTCGACCCCGCTGATCCCATGGCCTCGTGGGGAGTGCGAAATGCCGAGGAGAACTCGGACAAGCAGTGCCCTTTTCCCTGCAGCAAAGTGTCATTTGGTGCACTGGGCTGGGCAGCACTGGAGACCCCAGACGGGCGTATTTACATCATGTCATGCAGTGATTAATGGCTCTGCTCGCATGCTCTGTTGCGGCACGGTGGTGATTTAGGCTGCTACCTGTCATCACTGCAATCTCGTGCACTTTAAATTCTTTGTGAATTTGTCCCAGCAGAGTGCACCTGCTTCCAGCCAGGAGCAGTTTCTTGGCTGTCTCGTGACCTGCTGCCTAAACTCCCATCTCGTGCATCCCCTTCTTTCTGCGTGCTCCTTGCTCTTGCACGCTGAGAGATCGAGTTACTGGGTCTAAACTTTTACTTATGTCTAAACATAGGAGCAACTTTATTAAAGACATTTGAGTTGTTCCTTAAGTCTGATTTTAAAAAGCAAAATATGAAAATAACACAGCACTTAGTGCTGTTGTCTAGTTGACAAGGTGGTGATGGGTCAAAGATTTGACTTGATCTTGGAGGTCTTTTCCAGCCTGAATGATTCTCTGAGTCTACACAAATGGACAGTGGGAACAGAAATGCTAATCTCACTAATGTGTACCTGGAGGCAGTGCCAGTCTCAGGATGGGGTTTCAATCTTTTTGCCAACAAACCCAGGTTCAAATAGCTTTTATTAATGCAGATTACAAGATATGAACTTATTTGAGGATTTCCTATTTCTGTTCTCTAAAGGTTCAAAAAGAAAACAAATGGGATATTTCTGTCATCACTTGGTTCCCTGGCATATGGAGATGCAGAGCATGATTGTATTAATCCAGGACTAATTCATTTACAAATCTATTATCCATATGTTATGAGTAGCTGCTTGTAGTTAATCAGTGCGCTTGTTTTCAGCAGGTTTTAAGGGCTTGCCTTGTAATGGTTGTTGCATGTAAGAAATCTGACGTGTCTGGACAGTATCTAAGTACATTTAGTCTTCTACAATGCTTGAATAAAGCCCTTAAGTTATTAATTAGAATAGAACAGAAGTTCTGGGCTTGTTTCTCAGTCTGTGAATGTGTGGTATGTGTTACTACTGACTATGAGGTTCTTGCCAGTCTCTTGACCTCTGGAAGGATTGAGTTACCCTCCATTTCTTAATGTCCCGATTTTTCCATTGCTTCTTGCAGCCGACTTCGTTCTTGCCTAACAAAATGATTTTTTTTTGGCATTGCAGCAAGCTGGCACTGCATTTTCTTTACAGCTGTGAGGCACCATTACCAGAGCTGCGCTCTTGGCTATATGGGATGACATTGCTTAAATTAATGCAACCAAACAATATCCTAGCAAAACTTGCAGAATCACAAATTGCACTGCTTTGCCCTTTTCTCTGCCCATCCCTGAAGTGGGGATGGTCAAGACCTTTCAGACAAGTGTTTTCTTGCTCCTGTCAAGTCTCCTATCAAGACCTGAAGCAGCTGCCATCACAGTGTTGGTTTTTTCAACCTCTCTCTGCTTCTCTGAAACTTTTAGTTAATAACTGGAAATAAAGCTGATGAAGCTTTTGGCTTCCAGCTCTCCTCCCAGATCACAGGAAGCTCTGCAGTGATGCCTTGGTACTTTTTTTATTCTTGAGTAGATGTCATTAACAAGTAGATGTGTTTAAACTCACATCTTCCCCTGGCAGCTCACTTGTGCCTCCTTGCTGGGCATGTGCCACCCACAGCAGATGACTTAAGGCTGGTATATCGTGTTCCTCTGTGCTGGGATGTCATGCATTCCTATGGGAAACACAAAACTGAGCTTGCTTCCAAGGCTCCTCGGTTGTTCGCCCGCGCTGCTTGCTGAATGTAAGGGCTGGAGAATGCCGATCTGGGATGGGCAGTGCAGGGTGGGATCGAGCTGCCCCCGCCTCTCCCCAGTGGAAAACTGTGTTAAGTTTCCCTCGCACTGTAATATCTGAATTCCCAGCAGCCAGAGGACCAGACTTTTGTTCTAAATAACTTCCTTTCTTCCTTTTCTCGAGGGGCGATGGAGCTAAAGATTAAACAGCACTGAAAGGCAGCTGCTTCTCTTCTCCTTTGGCAGAAAGCAAGTTGTCGCGTATCTGCATATGAAAGTTACTGCCAAGAACTCTCCCCCCCGTCTCCTGCAGGAGAGAAATTAAGGTCGTTTCCTAAGCACCCGAGTTGTCGCTGCCTGCCTTTTGCAAAATATCGTTTGATGTGCTGCATCAAACCCGGATGCAGGGCGTGCAGCCTCGCTGGCCTACATCTGAGGGGGGAAAGGAGGGGAAGAAAGGGAGGGGAAAACGAAAAGGGAAGGGAAAAGGAAAAACCGAGCGCACCCGCGCCCGGCGCTGTGCCCCGTCCCTCGCTGCCGCCCGCTGGGGGAACCGGCAGCTGAACTCCGGCCCGTGAGCGGGGCGGACCGCCCGCGTGTCCCGGTCCCTCCTGTCCCCGTCCCGCGTGTCCCGGTCCCGCCTGTCCCCTCCCGGTCCCGGTCCCGCCTGTCCCGGTCCCCCGTGTCCCCTCGCTGTCCCCGCAGCCCCGCGCCGCCACGTGCGGTGTGGGCGGGGCAGAGGGGGCGGAGCCTGCCCTGGCCCCGCCCCTCGGGCCGCGCCTGCGCGGCGGGGGCGGCGCGGCGGGCGCGGGGCAGAGCGGCGGTGCCGATGCCGCGGGGCAGGGCGGCTGCCGCGGCGGGGAGCGATGATCCCCTACTTCTCCGATAACGCCGTCATCTCCCAGGGCGCCATCGCCCAGCTGTGAGTACCGGTACACACCGCCGAGACTCCCCTTCCCGGTGCCGCTCCGCCTGCCCCGGTTCCCGGCGGCTCCCCCTGCCCGGGCGTGCGCTGCTCTCACTCCGCTGTTCCCTCTCTCCTCGCCCTCCCCGTTCCCCGTAGTTCGCTCCGCCGCCGGTTGCCTCCGGGCAAACTTTCCCCTGGCCGGCACCGCAGTGTTGGAAGTGCTGATAAGCACCGGCAGCGCCCGGCAGCTGCTGCTCCCTCACCGCTCACTTCTCTGATTATTTTTTTTTTCACTACCAGTACTCCGAGTCCCATCCGAGCGCTTCTCTCACGGTTACACGGGAGCTGCCCGGGCAGCTCAGGGCTGCGCTTCCTCCCGCCGGAGTCGCTGGTTTCCCGTGTGGTGCCGGTGCGGGGCCCCCGCGGCCCCCTAGCCGGGCTTGGCGCTGACAGCGGGGTACAGATCCCCTGCCCGCATACTTAGGCCGTCTTTTGGGCTCAAAGCCGAGATTAGCCCCTTTATCTGATCTCTCGGCTTATCGCAGAGCGGCAGAGAGGGGCTGCGGGGCTGGGGTGTCCCAGGTCGGAGCCATAGGAGCAGGACCGAGACCTTACACTCAGCACCTGCGGGTGACAAGGCAGGGACGTGAGCTGCTGCCAGTTGTTAAGTAGTGTCAGTCTTGGGCAGCCCCAAAATGCAGTGTCTCCGTGTCCCAAGCTAAGCCGCATGGAAAATCAGGCTCTCCAGCTGCACACCCGCCTTGGATATGCAGATATGAATAATCATTTAATTTATAAACAATTAACAGCCACTGCCTGAGTCGTGGGGTTTGGCTGGAGGGATTAAGGAGGGAAGTGGCAGCTATGGGGTGGTAGATAAGGAGTACAGAGAGATAGTCACTGTGGTCTAGCCACGCTTGATACTTCTTTAAAGAAGCCAACGGATTGCTTTATCTCTTGGAAACATCATGAAAGGCTTCCAGATAGTGGGATGAAGTGCTGGGTCCCACCTGGAACTGTGTTCTTGTCATAAGAAGCTTCTGCTAGAACTGCAGCTGCCGTGCACTTACGAGGTCTTTAGTAGATATCTCTGCTTATGCTTCATATGGAAATGAGTCCCCAGCTCCTGTGCCTTCTTTTGTGAGCGCTAGCAATCACTGCTGCAGTTGGTAATCAGTTTAGTTAAGTGTCTCTGAGCCTTTCATACTCAACCCAAAATGTTTGTAGTTAGTAATTTTTTTCCGCTTGCAGTGTTGCCTGTAAACATCAGGGCTTTCCCTGCGGTTGCTGATAATGTAGGTTTAACAGAGATGTACCTAAACTGTTCTTCCAAAGCAGTGATGCAAACAGGATATGCCCTGGGCTTCGGGAAGTTGCAGTAATTCTGGAATTGTGGCGAAAACCCCAACATACTGTAGGCTGAAACATTTCCTTGGAACTCCGGATGATTTACCGAGCTAGAGTAGGTAGCCAGGTAACAGTTTAAGTGCTTTTAAGGTGTTTGTTTTATCCACCGCTCAAACACTTAACCTGCACTTGGAGACTGTACGGAAAGGGATCAAAAGAGAGAGGAAATGCTGTTCGTCTCTGCTCCCTCCGTCACATGTCACACGGATCCCTGCAGCAAAGTGCCTCGTGGTAGTTTAAATGGACACTTGGTTGGAAGGACCACCCTTTCCTTTTCTGGGGAGAGAGATAACAGAGTTATCAGAGTGGAGCTTACACTGTCATTTGCCTCCTGTAAGAGAAGATTAATAAGCATGAGAATGACAGAGCTTTTGGCCCACGCAGAAGTGTTCTCACAGGGCTGAGTGCTGGATTAATATTTTGCTAGTGTTCTCAATCAGGATGGTGCTGCAGCTCTCGGGCTGGCGTAATAAAGGCCAGTGTTTAAAGTTTGCGCTCCTAATTACAAGTTCACAAAGGCTGATTAATGTTGGATGTCCTTATTTCATCATGGACAAGACCTAAAAATCCAGATTTAGTTGTTTGCTATACTAAAAATGTGTTCTCTGTGGAGTGGGAAGGGCAGTGGTGACCCAAACATTATCAGAAACTTCTGTTTCAGTGTATTCTTTAGTAGATGTATTTGGCTGATCAGCTCTGACTTTCAGAGATCAGCAGAAATTACTCTTGTGTTGACGCTTTTAGTCAGTAATGTAGTCAGCTGGTCTGAGTCTAATTCATTTCAGGTTCACAAGGATTCAAATAATGTCCGGGAGACTTGTGTTTATCAAAATGCTCAGAATTTATAGTTGTAACTTGTTCTAGAAAGTCTTGCTACTCTCACTGAACCTAGGCGGAATTCTGCTGATTAACTGGTTTGTTTGTGTGTAGGATTCAAAATTTACTTTGGTCTACTAAAACTCTAAGGCAGCTGATGGAAAAGATAGAAAGAAAAAAGCAAAGCTTCAGATAGTCTGCAAATATCAAAGAATTTTTAATGAGAAACTTGGAGGAATTGCCATGGATCAGTTCTTCCTGCCTGTAGTCGCTTCCTCTGCCTCTGGCCAAGTTTTAGTTATTTAATCCATTGCTGGTGTCCCTGAAGTGGCTTTTCCAAGTTCCTCTGATAATGCCAGATTCCTCTGTCACCCAGTTTTCCTCTTTATCTCAGTGACAAAGCAGGATGACCCAGTGATCAGGGCACTCACTTGGGGTTTGAGAAAACCCAGCTCTTGCTTTCACTGTGCCACATCCTTCCTGTGTGAGTCTCACTGGGCCGTGCTCAGTCAGGGAGTGGGGCCAGAAGGTGCAGAGGAATGCTCAGCCTTTGTTCTGAACCTGAGGATTGACCACCTCACTTGGGTACCCACGTCCACCTGGCATTCTGGGGCATGTTTTGTTGTGTTTAAATACTTTTGACTCTGCCTTGACTTCCTTTCTGCCAGGCTGCAGTGGGAGTCCTCCCTGGGCACACATCGAGCACATGTTGAACCCTGTCCTGTTTACTCCTTCATCCTCCAACACTCGGGAGCCAGATGGACCTAAAAGCACAGATACACTCACTGCTTTCCATGGTTCTCCTGCTTGCCTTGTACCAGTCTGTTTTCTATTATAAGATGTTAACTCACAGTTTTTATATGTATTTTAAACTTTGAGGGGGGAAAAAAGGAGCAGGAGTAGACACTTTCTTGACAGCATTGTGAGTTTATGGCAGAGCTCTTAGGGGAAAAAAATAAACCAAGAAGTTAAACTGAATTATTTTCAGCAATAAGTAGACACAAAATAACCTTTCAGACCTGGCTTAGCAGCCTGTTGCTCTCTCCCGTAATCAGTTTTCTTCTAAGTGACAACCCTTGTGCAGAGTGTGAAGAAACAACTCTTCACAAGAAGAGGAAGTTCTGAGGCTGTGCAGGTAATTACAGACTGTACAGTAAATTACAACACTGGGTAATTCAGGCTCATTGTGTTGCCACCTCCGTGCTGTAACCTGTATGTGTGCCCGGTCTTCTTGGCCCTTGTCCTCCCCCACCCCTTTCATTTTCCTCTGTCAAGGGGCTGTGGCCTTTATGGTGGGAAATTTCATGACCACCTAATCTTGACTTGTGCCGAGTGCCAAGTCAGGAACTTAGATAGGTGTGTGGCTGCTGTTGCCATTCTTTGGAGAGCTGGTTATTTATTTATTTCTTGTATGGGAAGCCTTACAACCTTTTTATCTCCTCACAGTGTTGTTGCTGCCAAAACCCTTGACCGTTCAGCAATTAGACTGCAAGCCTCTGAGCAGCGTGTTATTGGAAATCTTTAATTGCTTCTGTGCCATTGTAAAGCACTGTAGCTTTGTGAGTATTTTACCTTTGTGCTGAGAGTCGATGATATTCAAGAGCTGAGGAGGACATGCTTGGAAACTGCTGCAAAAAGACTGGAAGATCAGAAGAGTGATTCCAGTTGCCACTGTCAGCTCTAAACTGAAGTTGCCTTATGAGCTGAGGGTCGCTCTGGTTGGAGGTGCTTGAAATGCAGAAAGCACTTGTTTAGCCCTTCATCTCTTGTAGAGGCTGGTGGGATCAGGGCAGACTGCAGCAGTTGTTTTCTCCCTTTAAGTGTGCATTGTGTGCTCAGGGTTTGTATGAGGCTGCAGAAGACAGCCTCATACTCCATCAGGGATGTGATGGGAATGTGCAGGCAGGGGAACCTGACCCCTTACCCTTCCTGCCCACCCCTCCACGCAGCTGAGCTCACCCTGCACAGTGGATGGGCTTCCTGTTGACAGAGCAGAGTTGTCGGGGATTTCTCATCTTTTTTATTTCTTTGCTGCTTGTGATGAAACAAATGCGATGCTTAAGAGGCCTCTTACTACCCACTGATTACTAAAAACTACTCAAATAGGTTGTGGTATTTGGGTAAAAGTAGTATGGTCTGTGCAGAGTTGATCATTAACTAAGCAAGGGCTGTATTGTTCATAACTACTTTTCCTGTTTGGCTTTTCCTTTTATTCCCCTGGAAGCTGTGGGTATTTGTCTCGCCGATCCTTCCTGGTAAGGGCTGGAAGAGAGACAGAGATGGTTATCGGACATCAGATCAAAACCTGAGCCACAAACCAGTGTTTCAAGGACAAACCCCCCACGCACCACCCTTTTTAAGCAATATGTTTTAGTTAGGAAGCCC
Source organism: Corvus hawaiiensis (assembly GCF_020740725.1). Taxonomy (NCBI): domain Eukaryota; kingdom Metazoa; phylum Chordata; class Aves; order Passeriformes; family Corvidae; genus Corvus; species Corvus hawaiiensis. Next base: position 4,058,182 of record NC_063232.1, read on the forward strand.
ACGCTGTTGGGCTGCCAAATTAATGTTTTAAAAGGATTTAAATGGTAGAGTTGACTCTGAGATGGTGTTGTCTTGAAACATCTGCAGATGTTCCTGTCTCTGGAAATGCTTGGGATTTTTCTAAAGACCACAAAGCAGAAGGACCCCAGTGAAATTATCAGCAGAAAAAGAAAGACCTTTTGGGGCCGGTTAATAGCTAGCTGGGATTTTTTTTTGCAGGACTCTACGTCCTTGCACCTTTATCACAGAGCCCCTGGTTAAAATATTGCTTCATTGTTTTTCAAACAACTTCAGGCTAACTTTCTTGACAGTTGCTTCTTACTAGTGTTTGTGGGGTCAGAGAAAGTTTAAAATTCTGTGTCCCATTTTGCAGTAGGCTCTGAAGAGCTGCTGTCTCCCCTGCATTGGTGTGACAAACAGCATTTAAATTATCAGCCTGTATGGGCCTAAAACTAGTTCAGCAAATATTTTTCTCCAGTGTAATGGATGTAATGTGTACAGAGCAAATCTGCAACTTGAGTTTCCAGCCATGGTTTTTCATAGCAGCTGGTTGGAGACTCAACTTTTCACAAACACATGGAGCAAAACTCACTCCTGTCCTTAATACTGAACACTTTTGCTGAGGTATCCCAAAGCCACCCCTTTGGTTTGTGTGTGCATTTGGGCCAGAGCTTGGATTCAGCATCTTGGGAAGGAACTGGAGACTGGCAATAGCTGTTCTGCAGCCACCTATTGCTGGGTTGTGTGGGATTAACCAAGTGTTTTGTGACAGAAGCTTTCTGGTTCAAGGACATCAGCTGGTGGACGAGGGAGGGTGAGGAGAAGAAAAGCCTGTAAAGGTAAACTTGAGACAAGTCCCAGAGTTGCTGAAGGCTGGGAGTGACACAGGAATCCAAACTGGAAGATCTCCATGTAGGGTTGGCATTTCTTGGCGTTGGCAGCTTTATAAATTTGGGCGCTTCTAAGTATATTGAGGCTACAGACTCCTTGTTCAGTGCATATCCCTGTTTATCCAGTACTTACCTGCCCCTCACCAACATCATGTTCAGCCCTTTGGGCTCTCTGGTTTACTTGCAATAAGCCATTTAAGCAGAATGCTTTTCCTCAAAACACCTTTGTTACAAGTAGGCTAAATCCAGGCTGCTGAACCAGAAATTATTTAGTCCTTTCCTTTAAACAAATGATCTTTGTCACTTATTAGCAAACTCCTTCATTTGTTCACACACTTCTCACAATGGCTTAATGAGCTCCATGCTGTCCCACTGGCCAGGGCTGGCTCCTGCCCGGGAACTCCGCAGGTCAGGGTCTGAGTTGCAGTGTTAAACCTCCAGCTTTTCCCTGGAAGAGCGCAGATCTGTGACATCTGACTGTTGCAGTGTGGCTTTAGTGGAGGCACTGAGGTGGATCAGAGTAAGTTCATCCCAAGGTCCAGAGCTGTCTGGAGTGCCCAGGATGGATTGGGACCCCTGTTGAGTTGAGCTTGGAATTGTCTGCACAGTGGTATTACCGTGTATAATGTGCTGGATTTCCTCACTCTCTGTGATTTGTTTGCCAGCATGAAGAGAATGAATTTGCTTCTCTGAGCCTCTTGTTGCCCTGCAGCCTCTTTTCTTACAGTATCCCAATGGGATGCTTTGGAGCGGGCGGGTACCTGTGGCTTGGCTCAGTCACCTCTAGCTGACAGACAGGCACGGACAGCCCTGTTCTGGGTGTATTGCTGATGTTTTGTGACACTCCAAATGGCAGGTGGGGCTGGTGTAGGGTCGTTTTGATTGGCAAATGATAAATTTACCTTGGTCAGATTATAATGTAAGGGGGAATCTCATTGGCACAAAGGTGTAAAAAGCTAAAATTTGTTTTATCTTTGTCCTTCTGTTAGTTTGCTGCTTGCTTTCTGCAACCCGATGCTGAATTAAAATGAACCCAAATTGTGGGAGGAGTTGCACTGGGGTTTTTGTTTGTTTAGTTTGTTTGGGTTTTTTTGAGGGCTCATTGCATGGTGGCGTGTGAAGAGCTTGTCACTGGCTTTGTTGTTGTTATTGTTAGGGTTGGTTTGTTTTTTTTTTTCCTTTATTTGCTTTGTAAAAGAGATGAAGAAATCAAAAAACAAATGCAAAGTAGAACAGCCGCATTCCTCTGTGGCGAAAAGACCGAAAGCCAGTTAGTCTAAATAAAAACAAACAGTTTGTCAGCACCATTCCTGGCCCTCCTGTTGGTTTGCCATGATGAGAAAATTACAAGAAAACAAAAGAGGAATATCCATGTGCCTCGATAGCAAATGGGAGTGACACAAACATGCGCCCCAGAGGTGGGTGATGCTGTGTCCAGAGTGTGTGAACATGACTGGTGTGTGGGGGTGTCTGAGCCAGCCCAGGAGCCACTTTTCGGAGAGCAGGGTCAGGAGATGGGCCAGGACATCACCCAGATTCCCAGCACAGTCCCCAGCAAAACCTTGACACTTCTGTAATCTTCCTGTCTCTTTTGTCCTTAGTTCCTTCAAGTACATCATGAAATGTTCTATGAGAGGCTCTCTAGCTTGAAATTAAGCAAATATCTATTCTGGAGCCTTTTAAAAAGCTGTTTAAGAGCCTTTTCCCTAAAGTACACTGTGTTCTTGTTAGAGACTTCGCTGGGTCTGTGGTACATAGCAGTGTTTAGTATTCTGATGGTCTTTCTACTTTAATGTGTGGTTTTTAAAGGGGTTTCTATGCTTTTAGGAAATAGGAAGACCTGAGTTAACCACAGAAAATTGGCTGCCAAACTGCTTAAAGTGCTAATTCTGCTGAAATTTAGCACCTGACTTTTGCAGGGATAAACACATCTGGAATCTCTAGTCTTCTGAGTTCAAACTTCAGTAAAATAAAACTTTATTTAATGTGTTTCCAGTCTGAGTCTTAGTCAGCAAAACTTTGCAGAGTTTTTATGTTGGGTTAAAAACTCCTTTATATGCATTTTGAAGTAAAGCATTGACATCCCCTTTAACTGAAAGTCGCATGAAGGTGCTAAAAGAGTTGGTTAATTTGCAGCTGTGCTGAGAAATCACAAATGCTAAACTGCAGGGTGATGCTTCAGAATGAAGCACGTTACTGTTTTTCCTTTAATTCACTTTTTTTGTGAGCAGATACCATGAAGAGCAGATGGTTCATGGTACTGCTTCCCTGCTTGTATTTAAAGTAGCTGTATAAAACCATTTCAATTCTTAGGAACATCTTGAAGAAGTTTTCTTGTCTCCTATTTAGAAGTCTCCTTTTGCCTGTTGGGGTGCCCTTCGTTTCAGCTTTTATTTAAGTCGGGAGATGCTGTGCTGGTGTTAGACATCCCACAGTCTGTCAGCTTCTGTTTAAAGTGGTGTATGATGAGTGATTAATGGAAATTATTTCGGGAATAAAGGACTCCTGGTAAGCTGATCCCTATTCAGAGCACCAAAAGAAAAAGCAGAGTCACAAGGGATGTTGTCTCCAGGAAGAACTTGTAACATCCGCAGGGGGAAGAGTTGGATTGGAAAGTGATGCTGAGCTTGCATTTTGAAATGGATCATAATTATATCTCGTGGTCTGATTTGGAGAGCTTTTCCTGATGGCTCCGGAGGCTGATTGTCACTTACACCAGCAGGATGTTGGAGTGTTTTCCGTGGCTGCTATCAGGGTAGGTGTGCTGTCCTGGGTGTGTGTGCTCTGAGCTCCTGGGGACAGGCAGCCTTGCCTCTACGGGTTGTTACCCCATTCCCTCAGTGCTGGGTCGCTTAACCCAAAGTGAAGCTATGTTTCTTCTTTGGTTTGCAGCTTTAAATCGAATCTGAAGCTTGTATTGACCTTCCTTGTGCAAAGAACTGTCCTTCTAAGTGTTGCCCTTAGAATCCATTAAACAGAATCCATTAAACTATTCAGCTATAAAATGCTTCTGATCATTTGTCTTTGATGATTCCTCACTTCTAGCTGATTAAGATTTCAAGTTATTAGTTGCAGCCACATTTAAGTTTGTATTCCCTTAATTGTGGCTTCCCTGTTCCCTTGAATGAAGTCTCTGGCGTATTTGCAAGGGGGAGCAGATCAATGGCCCGATTGCAGGCTGTATCAGCACAACAGGTAAAGCTCCCTGTGACTTCCAGTTTCAAATCAAAACCTATTGAAAGAAACCTGGCACGTGGCAGTTCTCTCTGAAACAGCCCACAAACCATCTCACATCACTGGCTGCTGCTGACTGTTCTTTTTGCTAATCTAAAGGGACAGTCATTCCTAAACCGATTTTACTGTTCTGCTGGAAACTGTCATTCAGGGATCAAATACCATTGCAGGGGAGGATGCAATAAGAATGAGAGAAAATTGAAAGTGCTGAGTGCTGCAGAAGTTAAAATACTGAACAAATAACTTCCTTCTATATTTTTATGAGTCAAATCCAACAGCCTCTTGATGATTTTTGATGCTTTTGGTAAACAAGCATCTGCTTCTTCTTAGCAAGAGGAAAAGGCTTATTATTCAGCATTGATTTCTTTGTGTAGAGACAGAGTGGTCCTTGTTTTGGTGCTCTATTTACAGGGGTCTGTTAATGTATTTACTGAGGGCAGCCAACAAGGCTGTGATCAGAGCCAGGCAGCTTCCCCAGCGTAATTCCTCCATCCCATGCCCTGGTTGGGGTGGTTGCAGAGCTGAGTCCTGGCGCAGTTCCCTTTCTCAAGGCAGCAGGAGCTCTGCTCCTTGGCTGACCACAGCCATGCTCGGTGCTGGCCACATCCACCGTGACCAAAAAAAGATGGAGCAGCGTCCTTCTTGACCACTTACATCCTGGGCCTGCGCCTGGGGAAGCTGTGGCTGCCGAGGAGGGGGTGGGGGGCACAGGGTACCCCTCCTTGAGTGGGTGCTGGGGACTTGTCAGCTCCCGGTCACACCCATCTCAGGGAGATGGCCAGCCTGGCCGTGGTTCAAGCAAGTCAGTGATCTCCTTCCATCTGTAAAGTGCTGGACATGCTTTTTCTAAATATAGGGGACCCTGGACTTGGCTGTGGCGGGGCGGGACAGTATGTTGACCTCAGTGTGTCTCCTGTGACACTTGTGTTACAGTTGTATTTAGAGCAGATGGGTCCTTCTTGTGCGATGCTGCCAGTCAGGCCAAACATGGTCAGGTCTGGGACAGTGACATGCAGGGAGATTAGCATAAAAATTTGTTGTAAAATATCCTGTCTTAAATGCATTTAAAGGTAGTGGGGGGAGACTTGGTTGTTAATCAACTGCTCCGGGGTCTGTCAGCTGTCATTTAAAGTTTTAAAAGAAAGGTGCTGTGTATGAAGGCAATGCTTTCAAACTCTGGTGGCAGAGGAGATTACTGTGTTGTTTAAAGATAATCGACATGGACTGTGTTAATTAAGAGAGAAAAAAGATAAGTATGTGTCAATCAGAGGGGTGCTGTACCTGAGGATTAACTAATCAAAAAGCCGGTGGTTATTTTTCTCTGTTCCTTGATGCAATAGATTCTCCTTGTGAAGTTTTCTCATGTTGATTGAAGTGTTCTTAAGAATGTATTTGTGAAAGCATTTTGTTGGTACCACAGCAGCTGGCTCACTTTGGGCAGGCTGAGCTGGTAGGAGCACAGCACATGGTGCTAAAACACTGTGGAGTGTTCTCCTGGGTATTGCTGTCCTGCTCCGTGAACCCGGTGGTATGCATTAAAAATGCCCAAGGATGTTTAAACAGTATATAGCACAAGAAGAATGTCATGTAGAGCTTTCATCTGGGAATGTCTTGACTTGGAGACCTGGAAGCCTTTGGGGACTATCATGTAAAACAAATTCCTTTCATGGTCTCGCTTCCGGTCTGGGTCTCTTGCTTTAAAAAGTGCAGAGAATCAAATTTCTTCTGTAAACACCAAGTGCCCGGATTTCTTAATCAGCATCCTAATTGTGTTAGCTACCCCCTTTCTAGTCTGTGAACCGCCGGGCTCGGACTGCAGGAAGAACGATTTTGTGCATATCTTCAGTCTCGAATTCCAGGGACATCAGAACTTTGTTTGCACAACTTGTTTTGCGGTTGCTTTTTGGAATCTTTTTCTTTCTCTCTGGGTGGATTCCCTGAAGCTGCCTTGGAGGCTGAACATGGGCCACCAACACGTGCTTTGCTGGGACTCCCTCAGTGTTGCATAGCCAGGGAGATGGGCAGTAAAGCATTTTGCTATTCATGCTGCGTGGAAAATGGGTCGTTTTCAGTCTGTGATAACTTAAAGCCATCCCTGTTTAACTCCCTTCTTCATTGCCATGGTGATCCTACAGCCTGCGCCCAGGTTTGTATTCCTTGAAATGTCATTACCTGACAATCTGGCATCAGCAGGGTGTCCCCCCAGCCTGTGCTGCTTCATGGCAGTGACAACAGCCACAACTCAACACATCTCCCCTTCCCCAGCCTCAGCACCAGGACATTCCCTCCCTTCCAAGGCTGCTGAGCGCTGGCAGAAGCGATGGGGACAAGCTCAGCAGCGAGGTGACACAGGGAGGGCTGTGTGAGGCTTACTGTAGGAGCACGCGCTCAGCGGCAGCCCAGTGAAACCCAATCTGGAGCTGCCGGCAGCAGGCTGGGCACAGGGCTGGGTGGTGAGGATGCAGCTGGTGCCCGTGCCAGGGCTCTGCCTGCATTGCCTCTGCTTTAGGGGTTCGTTGAGCTGGTTCATCCATAGGCCAGGAGTATGAGGGGAACAGGAAACCCACATGGACTTTCACTTCCATCAGACACTCTAAAATGTTGTCCACCTTAAAACAAGACCTAATCTGCTTTCCTTTGCCTGTAATGAATAAATCCCAGCCCTGCCTGTGAGGGAATACATTGGATGTGAGTATGAAACTCAGCCCTGCAGAGCGAGCCTCAGGGCATCGGGAGGCAGAGGAATGCTGCAGGTGGTTGGGGTTGTCTCGGCACAGTGCAGCCCCGTTGCAGCTGCGTGGGCTGAAAACTTGGGCTGCAAACAGCAGCTGTTGTTGCTCTCTTTGCCGGCAGCGAGGCAGGGATGAGTTTCTGGCAGGGATAAGTTTCTCAGCCCAGAGCTGTTGTCTTCTGTGCAGTCTCCAAAGGTCACCACTGCTCTCTCTCCAGCGTACCCAGGCTGCCCAAGCTCTGAAGTTTGCAAAGTTATTTCTGGAGCTCAATTCAAATGCTGTGGTGGCAAAGGAGCTCTAATGGCATGTCATGGTTGGTTCCAGCAGTGGATGTGGCTTGCAGACTGGTAACTCACTCAGGTGTTAAGTGGGTATCAAAGCTCCCCACAGCCTGGTGGGATGACCTGAGGCTGGTTTGATCCTGTCTCTGAAACTGTGTCTGAGCGTGCTTGTTTCATGCACCTGAAGCAGTTGTTCTTCACTTAACACACAGCTGTGGTCATCAGGGTTCCCTTTGGCAAGTTGTATCCTCTCTGAATTCAGCAGAAATTCTCTCCTTGTTTGGAGCAAGGAAAAGGAATTAGTCTTTTGGAATTCAGATTCACACCCATCCATCCTCACCTTTGACTGTCTTCTGGCAAACTGTGAGTTTTTCCTGTTGTCTTAGTTTGGCTTCAGAAGTTGTCCATATTGCAGCCCAAAGCAAGGGAAAGGTGACTTGGTGCTGGTGAGAAGGGATCAGTAGGTAAGTTCATGTGGACGAGTAACAATTGGCATTGCAGATCTTTCTGTGATGATGCCTGTCTGTGTCATGGAAGCTGAGTTCTCTCTCCAGGGAGCCCCACCTTGGAGAAGAGGAAGTGCCTGTAGACAGTTCCTTTTTTTAATAAAAGAAAAAGGCACAAATGCAGATGTTGCTAAAAATGCAGTTTGCGTCAAACCCCTGAACCCAAGTAGGTTCCCACGCTTGGTTTGTTTTTCTCTTTGGGCTGTTTCTTAACTTGCAAAAGTGCTGAGTGGTGAGAGGTGGCCTTTGGTGGAGAATCACTTCCCTTTTCTCTCCCTGCTGACAGTGTGACTGACCCCTTTTCGGTAAGCTGTGGTCCTTGTTTTGCTCGGCACTGAGTTTGTTTCTGTTTTGGGTATCAGAGAAGCCTGCACTTGTCTGTGTTTGCTGCCAGCTGACCCTGTTAATACAAATGTCAGTGCAGGGCAATCCTGAATTATCCTTGCCGTTTAATTTTCCCTGTAGGGTTTTGGTGGGTTTTCTTTATTAGTACGTGGTATTGTGCTTTACAGAGCCCCGAGATCTGGCCTCTGTGTGAAGAGAATTGAGCACCTTCATCCCTTGCCTAGGAGCAAAGGCTTAAACTGGAAGCCAAACATCGCTTGCCTCTATTTAATTCATTAATACTGTAGGCAGTTATTAAACCAGGTGCTTTAAAAAGTAAACAAGGGAAGTAGGGATGTTGTTTATTGAAAAACAAACTACAGTGAAGGTGAAAGAGACACTTCCCTGGGGAGGGATGCTGGAGGAATGCGATGTTTTATCTGGTGTTTGATGGAGAAGTGCCCTGGGCTGTCAGGCTGCACATAATCCAGCTGTGCACCGAGCTGCTGGTGCACCCTTGGCTGTGGGACTGATGCTTTATTAACCAGGACTTCTCTTGTGGGCAGGTGCAGGGAGGGGAGGATGGCAGTGAGAGCTGCCCCCGGAGCAGGTGTGATTCCAGACCCTAGGCCTGCCTGCAGAGGAAGGGAAACAGCCAGTTTGGGGAGCAGGAAGAGGGAGGGAAGTAGCTTGAGGTGCTGAAAACACCAGCAGGCTGCTGTGCCTGCCCTCCTGTGACTTCTCCCATGCCAGGCCCAGCGAGCTGTGGGGGAATTGCTGCTCTTGCAGGGTGAGTCCTGACTGCTCAGAGCTCGCCCGCATGTCCCCAGCTGCCCTCTCTCCCTCCTTCCACGCCTCGGGAATGAGCTAAGTATTGATGCCTGCTCTGCCACTCCTGCCAGCCTTGGAATTTTGGTGTTTTCTTGGGTTTGTGTTTTGCAGTGGCTGGATTAAGGGAGGATGGTAGAGCTGAGCTGGCAGCTGAGGTGTGCAAGGCAATATTGGCTGCTCATGTTAGAGCAAAATGTGGGGGGCTCTTGAGGGACTGCAGAACTCTCTGGTCATGGGGAGCTACAGCTGGAGCCAGGCTTGGCATTGAAATCCCGTTGTAGCCTCTCAGCTCTGTTAGGATGCTGCTTCTGAGCTCTTTTCTGCAGGGCTCTGGTTAATAAATACTCGCTAAGAGAAATTGTATTTCTGTAAATCATACAAGTAGTGGACTTTTATTCAAACGCAAAGTACCTTGAAATCTTCATTTCCCCTACCATCGCTTATCAATGTCCCATTTCTGCTAAGGATAAGGGTGAACAGGGTGGGAGGACGTGACCTCCCTGCAGTGCCCATGTGTCTTGGGCATGGCTGTGAGGAGGTGACAGCACAAGGAGGTTTTGGCCCTTGCCACGCTGACCTGTTCCTGTGTGTTTTGTGGGAGGATGTGGATGGAAGGACTTCTCCTGCTGAGCCTGTCGGGGAATGGTGCCAACTCTCTGGTTGTGCTACTTGGCAAGTGCCTGAGCAAGGGCTGGGCTGGACAGGACAGAGCCTGCTGCAAAGGAGCTGCTCTGATGAGTAAGGAGAGACGACTTTTGGAAAGTCATCCCCAGGCTCGCAATAACTTAATTGTTTATGAGGATAAAACATTGCCAGAAGCTGTTCAGGTGCCTCCTTGCCTTATTCACAAAAAGGTTTTCTCTCCTTTCTCTGTGAAGCAGTTTCAAAAGAAAACGGCAAGGTTTCTTTCTGAGTTTTACACTGAGGACTGAGAGTTTCTCATTGAAGCTGGTTGGTGGTACAGATTCACCTGTCTCCTGGCTGGGAGGCACAAGGCATCATCCAGGAGGTCGTGACAATGCATCCAGTGATCTGTGTTATCACATCTCTTTGGCACAGTCCCTAAACTAGTAACACTTTCTCTTTTGTGTCCTTAAACCAGTGTATTTGGTGTTTGTGCTTGCAGTTTATGAACAGAGCTGTGCAGTATAACATCTGGGAAGGCATTTATTATTTGTTTGCCATCTGTAAGTTCTGTGTGGATCTCATTTTGTAGCGTAATGATAATTTAGTTTGAACTGTGCAGTGATTTCCTTGTGCAGGAGGAGCTCAGCCCTGGGCAGCACGTCAGGGAGCACAGGAATCACTCCTGTTTCCTGCTGTTACTGCTGGTTAGAAACAGAGCCTTCTGAGGGCAGTGTCTGTGCTTTTTGTGCAAAAGGCTTTAAATAGTTCTGATGTGACTTGTACAATTTCTACAAAACCTTTTCTGCGTGGGAGAAAAATTGGTACAAGTCGCAATTTCCGTGGGAGTTGCTTAAGTTCTTCTGCTTGCGTTGGTTCTCTTCCCAGCGAGCAGGGAATTACAAATAGCACATCACTGGTGGCCTTGAGGTTGCTGCTTCACTGCAGAGGTGAACATGGAGCAGAAGGGGGTTTTTCCCCCAGCTGTAATACTGAGGATTGTGAACTCTTTCATAGGTATGTCCTGAGTAAGTCTTCTCCTGAAAAAACCTGCTGTGCAGTACAGAGGACTGATGACAAGCCTGGGGTGCTGATAAAACACAGCTCAGCTCTGTTACCTTTGCCAAGTTGGCTCCTTGTCTTCTGCTGTCCTGGACTCAACTTCTCCCCTAACCACGCTGAGTGTCTTTTAACACCAGTCTGTTCCAGGAGATTGCTTCAAAGAGCGCTGAAGCTCCCGTAGGCTCTGGAAAGCCAGGTTTTGTGAAGTATTTCAAAGCCCACATTAGGCTTGGGAGCCATCGAGCTGTCAGCAGGGTGACATCAGTAGTGGATGGCAACACTTGTTCTAAGCCCTAATTGCCCTTTTTACAGACATCTTTTCTGCCTTTTGTGTTTCTGAAGTGTCTCAGACTGGGGCCTGCTGTTAGTGTCCCACCTGAGGAATCCTTTCTCCTTATATATCAGGGGCAGTGTGCAAAGGTGATCTTGCCCTGAAAGATGATGCTTTAGGTGAAGACTGTGGCAGGGACTGTCCAAGCAGGATGGACCCAAGTGGAGCAGCCATCTGAGTGTGGCACAGAGGATATCAGGCCAGTGATTGCTTTTTTTGTCCCTGTAGTGCATTACAGGCACTAAAGTCAGCATCTGCTGAATTTGTTATTAGAGTTACTTGGACTTTCCCAAAAATTTGGTGCCTTTCCTCCAAGGATTTTCTTTACTGCTTGAATCTCAGAGCTAGGGCTTTGTTGTGTGTGTGTATCATGGGTTTCTTTTCTGGATACTGATGCATCTGGAGTTAGGATTGGGGGCAGGTGATGCCAGGAGTGCCAGTAGCGTGTCTTGGCTGCACAGTGAGTGTCCCCACAGCTGGATTTGGCACAAGGCTCTTGTCTCCATGGATCTGCAGTTCTCCCAGCAGTGCTGATGGCCATCTCCTGCCCTCGCTCCTGCCCTGCGGGAGGTGCTGCCCTCCCTGCCTGACCTCCTTGTTCCACAAGAATGATCTGCTTTGCCACATTCTTCAGCCGTTCCAGCCCTTTGTATGGGAAATTACTTTCCCTAGTCCTACCAAGTTACATTTACAGCCCGTGGTTAATGGCCCAAAACAAGGCTCCCCTGGCCTTAGGAGAGAAGGTGGCCTCCTGGAAGGATGCACCTGATGGGAATCTGTTTAGTTCTGCTGCTCTTTCCTCTGCAGGCAGGTGGCTGAGAGCTGGTGATAAGGGAAAGTGATGGAATTGAGAAGATTTTTAACCTCTCAGCCCTCTTAGCTACACACTGCATTATCCACTAAAAATAGTTGCTAATTCCACCTTCTGGGGGAACCTCAAGCACAGGCTAAAGGATTGCTAATATTACTGGTTGGCTTCACTGATAAAGTTAACTGTGTGAAAGCTGTCTGTGAGTGCTGAATTCTTTCTCCTCCTCTGCAGCCTAACATCTTTTAACAATTGTCTTCTGTGTTGAGATTAGAATGGGAGGAGGAGAATTTATTTTTATCATTAATAATACTACTATTATTTTTTTAAGTGTCCTTAAGATAACTCAGTGTTTCTCTAGTTCAGGTTGTAAGAAACTGTGTAGCTTGAGAACCTTCAGAGGATTTATTTGTCAACAAGAGCTAGAAATGCTCAGTAAAATTTTTTTATGTGAGAATGGTTTGAGGAAACATGTTCAGTGTGCCCAATGAATTTATTGGTTTTTTGGCTTTAACTTTAGTATGGGTAGAGAACTCTGATCCATTTTAATTTAGGATCCTTTTCAAAATTCTGGTTTTTTTGAAACATCCAGAGCATGTTTGACATCTGGTTCAATTTCAGGGAAAAAGTTCTGAGAGAAACTTTGTCACTCAGGAGTGATGAGGGTATGACAGCACGGTCTAAATATTGGGATATGCTGCAGCCTTGGGAAGAGTCTTTCTGACTCCGTGCATCTGCTTTTCTGGAGCTTGGAAAACCTCATTTTTTACATCCCTGGCAGCAAAATGGAGAGGTGCCCAGAAATGTGCTTGAGCTTAGGGGGAAATCCAACTTTAACACAAGCTTTTGTAATTCTTGTACTTCTAAAAATGCAGTCAGAAAAGCCTTTGCTAAAGCAGTCAACCCCAAATAATGAAAATACATGGCAGGGCTTTTTACTCTATTAATTTCCCAGTCCTCATCCCTTAGAGGAAGGGAATAACTAACTAGGTTTGATATTTGTTTAAGTGGAGAAAGGAATAAAAAGTTCCTAGGCTCTTGCTCAGTTGAAGGACAAGCCAACATCTTTTTCAAAGCATGGAGCTGCTGGGATGCACGATGCCAGGGACTCTCCCATCCTGTCTTATCATATTCATCAACCATCCTGTTGACTAGAGAATTGTTTCTGGCTTTCTTCAAAGCCTCTAGGACTGTCTTATCAATTCTGAGAAAAGCAGGAACCCTCGAGTATGCAACAGGATGGCTGAATTGCAGAATCTGGAGTGTGTCTTGCTTTTTCCACGAACCACAGCGTCTCCAAGAAAACAACTGGAAGATGTCCTTAAAATACCAGTTGTTCTTCAGTACTTGAGAATTCTTTATTGTCCCTTTTTACAAACTTCTCTCCTCATGTGACTTCAGAAAGGGCAAAATCAAGGCATAAAGTGATGTCTGATTTCAACAGCATTACAGTTTCTTGCTTTGTGATTTGTAAGTCTTTGAGAGTTAACCATCATGCAACTCACAGAGAGTAGTTTTATGATTTCTTAATCTGTTTTGTACACTAATTTTCTTTTGGCTAACTGCTGAAGGGAGACATTTGTTTCTGCAGGGCATCAGCTGTGTCTGAACCACAAAGCTCAGGGTTAACGGAGTCCATAATTACCCAGATGCGTGGGCTTGTTCTATTCATCACCATTTAGAAATGTGGATCTGTCATCTTGACTTTCAAATCGAAAATGTAGTCATAGGTTAATCCCCTCTGCCTGCTCAGGTTGCACCTCTGCAGGCAGAGTGGCACCAGCACATGTTCTGCTTTTCAGTGTTTCTCTGTTTGTGTTGTTCCCAGTTATGCTTTGAATGTTTGCAGTACTTACATGGAAGGGGGGAAAGTTCTTAACCAACAGAATAATTTGGTCTAAATCACTTCCTTGCAAAAGAACAGAGAATGCATTCAGTGCTTTGAACCTCTCTTGTTCGTTGCTTTTTTCCTTTTTAAAGACAAGACAGTTTTCCTCACTCCCTGTTTCTCTCCCCTTACAGCATCAGCGAAAGCTTCCTCACTGTGAAAGGTGCAGCTCTCTTCCTGCCACGAGGAAATGGGTCATCCACTCCCAGGATCAGTCACAGGCGCAACAAACATGCAGGTAAATTGTGGTATCGATGGCTGGGGCTTGTGTGCTCCCTCTTGTTTCAGAGTCCACCTTCCTTGAGCTCATTCTCACCTGATGATACACGTTTGTCTGGTCCATGTGTGTATTATAGCCTGACCTGCCAGTCTCAACGCTGATAGGAAGGAAAGGTTTCAGAGGTCTCCTGTTCAAACAGGATCATCAAACAAATGAGTGACATCAGGGCAGCAGTCATGACATGGTGGAGACTTGAGAGTAACTGCCCCCCAAAATATCATCCTGTAATTGTAGTCTGAGAGAGGGAGGGGAGGGTTGCCTTCAAAGCCTTCATGCACTGCACTAGCACACCTGAGGTTGTGATACGGGGTGAGTAATGGTCCTTCCTAATCTGAGAGTAACCAGTTATGATGGAGGAAAGGGAGGAGACTTACCAGACTCACCTCTGTGTGGGGTGAGGAAACCTCTGAGCAAAGTCAGTGTGACTTCTCAGAGCTGTGAGCAGAGTGAGTAATACAGAGTCAGTTACAATTCCGCCTCCTTTATCTGCTGGAAGTTTGATTTGTGGTTTTGCTTTGACTCTCTTTGAACAGTCGCTCTGAATATTGTAACTCAAACATTTCAGGGTAGGGTATTTTTCATTGGCTATATGGTGCTTAATCACTGATGGAGTTTTACAGGCATCAGATAGTGTGGGGATTTTTCCCTTCCATAAAGCAATCAACAGGAAACAAAAATAAATTGAGACCTTCAGACTTGCAAATGAGACAGAGGTAGAAACAGAGACAGGAGTCAACGTGTTTTGCCAGAAAGTGACCAGGAAAAACGTGATTTGGTTTGGTTCCAGGTGTAGATCCCTTTGTACTTTGACACCATCAAACTGTCATCCACCTCTGCATCTGTCAGAGTTACGGATGTGATGACTGGCCACCTCAAAATCTGTTTGCAAACATATTTATAGAAAAAGTTTAAGTCAGAAGGCATTTAATTATATACTTCCACTCAAACATAGCACAAGTGGTACCCAAATTGCTTTGGTGAGATGCATTAATTACCAGTTGTCAAAAGAAAATGTTCTGATACTTAATTTAAAGCTGGCCTTTCTGGTCGAGAGTGAAGTGAAATGTCCTTTAGCATGAAAGTGGAGTCACCAGACTTTAAGAAGTTTCTCTTGGCCCATCTTGCTTTTTAATCTCTCCAAAGTCCATTGCTGAAGCCCTGGCACTGCTGCCTTGGCTTTGCCTTACTGAGGAGACCCACAGGGGAGTTTTCCTGGTGAACACCTGCAAGGCAGCACAGACAGCTGTTGAGTCTCTCTCCTTGCTGCTTCTGCTTGCTCCAGCTGATTTGCATGAGGTCTGGAGACCTTGGTGGAAAATAATTGCTTGTCTAATCAGCTCAGAGCTCTTGGAAGCCAGATTGCCAAGGAAGCAAATCCGGTGTGTTGTAATTGCTTACAGCGAGATGTTTGGTATTGCCGAGGCTGGCTTGCCTAAGGGGTGGGATTTTTGTTCTTAGAAGACCTATTTTATTCCTGTTTCTTCAGTTTACAGGGTGAGATTTAATGAGACGTCGGTACTTGTCCTTTCCTCAGCTTCCCTGCCTGTCAAGTGATGGGAATGCTCTAGTGACTTTTTTTATGGTGCTTGGAGTTTTCACTGAAGAGAGTCCCTTGTCTGAGTGTGCACCAGATTTCTGTGAATTTTTCTAATATCAGCAGACCAAGACACCAGAGGATCAGTGTGTCACCTTCCTGAGCAAAACATCTGCGCCACCAGAATTAATCAGTGATGTGGAGAGCGTGGCTGGCAGAGTGTGTGCAGCTGCCTCCTTTCTGGGACACTGATAATCCATGCTCAGCTTCCATCCCCATGTGTGACTTATCTCTGGCACACAAAATTAGAAGGGGGTAGAGAGCGGGCATAACTTTCCAGTATGGAATTGCTGCCTATGGATGCAATAGTATTTCAAGTGGCTCCAAGAGCATTTTCTAGGAAGGCTGACTGACCTTCCTGACCTGCCTTTTTAATTCATCAGAGGTGCTAGAATCCGGTGTGAAGAGTGAATGGGTAACAGGAAATCATTAATGCTCACACCCATTTCTCTAATCACATCTCCATAATAGGAATCATTGGCAGATTGACTAGATATGGTACCAGCTGTCCATGCTCCCCTCCCTGGGTGGTCCTGTGCCACCTGGCAAACTTCTGTGGGATGGTGGGCTTGCTTTTCCACAACAAACAACGTTGGAGGAGGCCAGAAAGGGATGTAACTTCCCTGGCGCTTTTGCCATCTCTGGAATACTGTGAATCACTTTTCAGATCCCACCCTCGCCCATGCTTTGCACCTTGCCTGCCAGCTCAAGGGAACAAAAGCATCTGCTCAGCGCAGGACAATGTGATAGGAAGCAGCAGCCCTGACATGAATGCCAGCAAAGCCAGCTCTTCACAGGCCAGGATGTGATATCTTTGTGCTGATTCTGGCATGTTAAAGCCTTTCCTTTGGTTTTTCTTAATCCAGGAAGTTTACAAAAATGCCTTGTGTGTTTGGGACTGAAAACGCTGCAAATTGATTAAAGCTGGCCAAGGAAGCAATCCTTTACTTTCCAGCTCTGGAGATCCCAAGGCTGGCACGGGAACAGGGAGGAGTGTGGTAAACTTTCTGAGGATGAAGGATAATGGAGCTCCTTGACTGAGCCTTGCAGAAAGGGTTGTCGTAGAAACTTCCTCTCTTCAAGTATTGAGATAATCCACTAGTCCAGGTGATTTTATTTTTTAAACTCCAGAAACTTTGTCTCTTAAGATGGTCCCTAAATTACTGGCAGCAAGAAGTAGGAACTGCTACATTTTGGAGAGGGGAAAAAGCTGAGGTGAAGCATCTTTGATTTCAGACTAAGACATGTGGATGCTTCATGAGTCAAATACTTGCTGAGCTCTTCCAGGCTGTGGGCAGGAGGTGCAGAGAGACCTTCACTTGTTGACTGACAGTTCTCGACGATTCCCACTGTGGTAATAGCTGCAGCTTGCTGGAACTGAGCAGTGCCATCAGGATTTTGCACTGCTGTTGACGTGGGGAGATCCTGTCATGGCACTCCCGGCAGAACAAGCATCTGATGGATGACTTTGCCTTCCTGAGTACCCTATCTCCATAAATAATTGCTATTTAGGGAGGCTCATGCCAGCCACTCCCAGTGCTGGGAACAATGTCCATGGGCAGGAAGCAGCTTCAGGTGCTTGTCGCCGGTGATACTTTGTGATTTCCCAGGCACTGCTGAGTGCCTCAGTGTTCCCACCCCCAGTTAAAAACGCATTCCCAGATCGCTGACTCATATTCCATATGCTGAAATGTGTTTCAAGGAGGAAGGAAGAAGAGAGCAGGGAATGCAGTGTCCTGTGTAACCCACTCCACGCTATGGGTCTCTATCCCATCCAGAGAGGGGCTGCACAGCCCTTCAGCCTTGCTCTTCCACCAGCTATAAAAATCATTTGGAAACCAGGTACTCTCACTGGGCAGCCTTTTCTTTCTTCCCCTTCCTTTTTTTTGGTATTTCTGGATGCTTCTCCATGTCCAAGGTTTTCCTTATTTCTGAGAATCTGAAATAACATGGGTTCTAGCACCACTGGTGAATCAGAAAGGGAGGTCGGGGAGATTAACCAGCCTTCCTAGAAAAGGTTCTTGTAGCTGATCCTGCTGAATATTTGCTCCCTGCAGTGTTGCCTAAACTCAGCTTCTTTGCTGTGGGGGAGTGGGAGAAGGTAGAAGAGTAAAAGCTCCTCTTCTTGCTGATCTGCGCCACCCACCTGGCAGCCCTGCACTCTCCTTTCTGGGAATGCTGATTAATTTGCCATGTAATGATTGAAAAAGCAGCCCCTTGCAGGAGGTGTTGCTGCTGGCTGGTACTCAGGGGGTGATGTTGGCTCTCTACATACCAGGAGTAGTGCTGAGAAGTCAGTGCAGCAGTGCTGACAGAAAAGCATCTCACTTGTCTTTGAAATGCTCGATGTTTTAGGAACCTGGGACACTTGTCTCTTCTTAATAAGACTTAAAATCACAGTCATGCAGTAAATTTAATTTTCTTTTATTTTTCCTCAGCTTTACCAGGAAAGGTGTTGCAAGCGTTTTCTAGGAAAAAATTATAAAAGTTTGATTTTTTCAGGTGGCAGTTCTTAGCTGCTTTTGGGCAGGGTTGGTACACAACTGTAGGTGGGCATGTGCTGCTCTAAGGTGGGACTAAATCTCACTCCAAAGAGAGGATACTTTTGCCTGGGTAGTAGTTCTGCACTGAGTAATAAGCTGGTGTAAAAGAAATGGCAGATTTCTGTTTTGGAGCATGTGGTAGAATGAGATGTTGAACCATGGGGTGGGGTCCATTTCTACCTAGTTTGACTTGTCTGTCAGAGGAGCTCTGAGTACCGAAACACTGTTCATTTCTGTTCAAAAGGGTAACAGAATTTAGCAGGAGAGAACACGGTAACACAGGAACAGGTGAGCACACAGAGCAAAGAGCAGCTGACTAAGAGATGACAAAACCCCCATCTCTGAGTAGGTGGGAGTGACAGTGACGACACTCCTGGTGACGTGTCAGGTTTCTCGGTGGACATTTGCTCTGGCTGGACAGCCAGGAGCTTGCATGTGATTTAAACTATTTTTGTGCATTCACCTTGCCCTCTTGCCCACAGGGGATCTCCAGCAGCACCTGCAGGCCATGTTCATCCTGCTCCGCCCAGAAGACAACATCAGACTGGTAGGTTGGCTTTCTGCTTATCTCCTGTGAACCAACGCAAAGGTTAAGCACCACTTGACAAATACACCTGTGTAACTCGGGAGCAGTGGTGTGTGTGTGTGTTGGAGTGGTTTTGTCAGCAGGTTTGGGGAGGCTTTGCAACCACAAAGGTAGAAAAGCAGCTAATTGTGAAAGGCCTGCTTTGGTTGTTCGGTGAGACAAATTGTATGGCTAGAAGGTTGTCTTTGAACCCAGTACTGAGTGTGCTCTCATAAAGTATTGTAACAGTTGCCAGAGAGGATGGGTAAATTATCTTGGTGTCCTGTTTAAATCAAGAGTAGGTGACTTACGTCTGACCAGTGTGAGCATCTGCCCTTCTATCAGAGTTCAGTTGTGTTCCTCACTCTGCTCTCCTGACTTGTGGCATGCCAAAAGGCCATGGCTGAACAGGTGGGAGCACGTAGGATCCCCATGTGGCCATGCACCTACGCTGAACCTTGGCCTTCTGCTTTCCTGGGCTGTTGCCTCCTATAATGATACAACAAAAACGAGGCATTGCTGTTCATAGCATTGGTGCACAGTCCTGAAGACCTCCGGAAGCCAAATGTGAGCAGTGAGGAATTTGCCTGGGACATGTTGAAGTGCTCTACAAGGCCAGGCATGACTGCACTATGTCCGCAGCTCTCATCACTCAGTAGCCTGAAGTTTCTTTCCTGTGTTTTCTTGGTGCATCTTAGCAACGTCTGCCCAAAGAAGGACTGCCAGCATCACAAGTGTTGTTCTGGCACCTCTGGTTTGCTGACTCCTCCTGAGCTGTGCTGGAGATGGACTGATTGTATGAGTATAGCTAGGAAACCGCCAAGGTTACTATGGAATGCTTTAGCTTCCCAAGTGACCACCAAAAATAATAGCCAAAGGACCCACTCCCCTAAACTTTGCCAGGCACACCTTGCTGTCACTAAAATTTCAGCGAAAGTGATGAGAATGAGGGTTCTCAATGCTTTTCAGAATTTGAGCCAGGGTTAGAACATTGGAAGCTATTGAACAAGGCATTGTTCAGCAGTATCACTGGCTACATTGTGTGATTTGGGACAAATTAGCCTTAACAGCTGAATAAGGACTTTGTGGGCTGAGACATAAACCCTTTTGTCCAGAGCTACATTTGGAATGCTGAAATCTTGCATGAGGTTAAGTTCGATAGTCTACTTGAATTTAATTGATTCTTGATGAACGAAGGGTGTGCAGGGCTGCAATGGACTCTCTCATAAAACAGCAGATACAAATGAGATTTGAAATATAAACAGTACTGAGAGAAATGCATTCTCTTCATTTTGTTGGCTGCTGTCATTCAGAGAGCAGGCTTCACAGCTCAGGGGGCAGCAGAGGAATCTAATCCTCTAAAAACCTACACTTAAAATTTGGAACAACTCTTGTTTCTGTTGGAGCTGTTGGCAGAGGTTTTTAGCCTTCCATGAAAGCAGGATTAGAGTCATAGTACCAGTGTAAGATCAGTAGGAAGGAGGAAAAGCAGTTAAGAATGCAAAGTGATTGAACATGTTCCTGTAGCTTAGCAGAGCTGGGAACTTGAAAGTTGGACGTGCTTTTTTTGTCTTCAAATCAATTATCTCCATGAGAAATGTGTTTTTGTATGAAACACCTACTATCGTGGAGCATGAAAGGTCAGTATGAACTTCTCAGAATGTGCTGTTCTTAAGGGCTGGTGAAATACCACATCATACTTCTAATGATACAAGAATGTAGCAGAAGATAAAGTTGGCTTGTGTTCAGGTGAGCCTAAAACTTAAGAAGAGTATGGCTGGCCCTGAAAGGACTACAGGGAATGACTTGTTTTGACCAGACTACAGATAACCTTCCCAAACTGAGGAGAAAGCCAGCTCTGTGTAGGTGAGCTGGTTGAGAAAGAACTTTCCACCTCATCACAGTTGCTGAAGCCAGGCCATCCTCCCTAGAGTGACTGGGATTTCAAATATCTTCATTTAAAAGGCATCAGAGCACTTGGTGTGCTCCTGCTGGCAGGTGAGCATGTGAATTAGCACTTCTTGGAAAGGTTAGAGATTCATTTGTGATTTGGTAGGCATGTTGGGGCTCTAATAGTAACTTTCAAAGTTGGCTGGTTTACAGTGTCCAATCTGCTGTTTTCTCCAGTAAATTTAGCAAAACAAGTTATCTGCCCCAGTCACGGTTCTTTACTTTGTGCTAAGGGTGTAAGTGTAAGTTGAACCAGAGATCCACACTAAGCTATGCCCTGTTTCTCTTAACTGGCCTCTGAAAATCCCACCCCACCAGCGTGTAGCTACGTGACCTTTGCTCACTGTTTGTCTCGCCCTGTTCTAAAGGGTCTTGCATCAAGACTTCCCATTACTCCTGGCCAAATGGGTTTAGCAAAGTATGTTAGATTTTGTTAATCCTCTTGCTGCTGGACTGTCCTCAAGAGAAGCAGAACAGAAACTCCTGTGTGGATGCCCCAGACATGGGGCAGCTGCATCCGTCTGCTCCCGTTTTAGGCAAGTCTGTGCTGCTTGTTGAGGTTTGGTTTTAACCACCAAGACCTTGGTGATTACTTGCTCTTCTAGGTTGAAGAGCACCTTTCTGTTTTCCCACAAGTGGTTAGTTCTAGAAACAACCATCTTGGGGAGGATTCGCACCTTGAAGGACTGACCAGTTTGATCCTCCATGTTTCCAAAGGAATCCCAGTGACTCAAGAAGCAAGAAGGAAAATAAGGCTGGTTTTAGCATGACTTAACCTAAGGAGATGGGGTGGGGCATAGTCTCTGGCTGTACAGAGCACGGCTGTCTGCTGGCATCAGCATTTGGGTAGTTTCTGTTGGTCTTTGGTCCCACTGGGCAAGTCTGGAAGACTCTATCAACACCATCTCCTGCCTGCACTTGCTATTCTGCCCCATCACCAGAGCTGCTGCTCCCTGCAATGCCACTGGGAAGCTTTCCCTGCCGCGTTCAGCATTCCCTGCCACAGAGCACTCCGTGGGGATGGCGAGCTCTGTTCAGCTGCCAGGCACTGGTTTAACCTTTGCTGTAGACTCCACCACGTCTTGTGGTCAAGATTTCCCAGCTGGTGGACAGGAGAGCTCTGAGGAGATCAGAGGGGGCTTCCTCTCAGCTGAGAGGTGCTGTTCTGACCTCAAGACTGAGTTGTAAACAACTAAAGGAGCATATTGGGAAAGGCAGCCTGCTCCTGAGAGATCTCACACAGTAGGTAATTTCGGAGCTTTTTTAAGGATGACTGTTTAAACTGGGGTCTCTGAGCCATGACCTGCTGTGAAGGCCACCAAGAGGTGTCTACACAAGCAGTGGCTCAGGAGGGCTTCTGGTGCTTGAGGAATTTGGGTTCAGTTTGTGGAGGATGTCAAACACCACTTCAAACTTCAACCACTGGGTTGCAAGGAATTCAGGAACTGGGTCCCGTTGCAGCAGGCAGGGATGTGTCCACAGCACGGTGCAAGGCTGGGCTGGGACGGCTCCTTCTCGCCTGTGTTTGCTCTCTGCAGGCCCTGCTCAAAGTTCAAGCAGCAGTTTAACAGTGTGGTAAAAACACTGAGGCCAGACAGAGTCTTGGGTTTGGATTGGGCCATCCAAAGTTAAGGTTTAGTATACAGAATTAAGACACTTCCTTTCTAGGGATGTCCTAGTTTCTCTGGTTGGGATCCTGTGACTAAAATAGCTGCAGACAGCTTGGAACAGAGTCCAAGAAGTGTTGCAAGTAAAGGATGCCTGCTGCATGTGTTGATAAGCAAAACTTTCAGTGCTGGGCTCCCTTCCCCAGGCTCCTCATTAACCAGCAGTCTGTCTGCAAAATTTCCTGGAGTCCCTTCAGTTCTCACTCCTTGTGGCTTCTGGAGGAGCAGCTCACCTCAGTGCAGCCTTCCAGGAGCTTCAGCATTGATCTGACACTCACAATTTTAAGTTCCACTGCTCTCTGAATGCTCTCAGTAGTATTTGATCTGGAGGATTTTGGGCTGAACACCAGTCCTCCTAGAGCTCTTTTGGCACTGGGGTACAAGTGAACGTGGCAGGAGCAACGAGGCACGATGACTTTCACCTTTCCTGGGCAATCTGAATCCAGTGAAGAATACAGCTTAATCATAGGGATATCTTTTCCTGCCAGGTGTACGGCAGGTGCACGGTTGCTTCTGCACCGGGGAACTTGCCAGAAGAATTCAAAGGGCCAACAGGAAACCACATTTGAATTAGATCCTGGTTTTCTGTCCAGCTGCCTGGGCAGCTGGTGGAAAGAGACTCATTGGAGCTGTTGTTGCGCACAGTAGTTTAAAGGAAAGCTCTGGTTCTTGGGGCAAAACCAAAAGTTGAAGGTTCAACACCCGTCTGTCTCACTGATGGTCCATGAAGCTCACTGGGCTGGGACCAGTCAGAGGGCTGAAGGTTGTTCAAAATCAGCCTTGGTGGGACAGAGCAGGGCCTGCAACCAGGTGTGCAGAGTGCACCAGGAGCATCCCAGCTGTTGAGGAAGGCACTGTGTGGGAGTAAAGCACTTCTTACCCAGCTGAGGAGCATGGGACATCCGTACGAGTCCAGACTGCATCACTGCTTCTGCGCCTGTCACTCAGCATGAAAAAGTGGTCTATAAAGGTAATAATGTGTGTTTTGCTGACTGCACTGCTGATCTCTTCCCCTTCTTTTCTTCAGGCTGTAAGACTGGAAAGTACCTACCAGAACCGCACTAGATACATGGTGGTGGTGTCCACCAATGGCAGACAAGACACGGAGGAGAGCATCGTCCTAGGAATGGATTTCTCTTCCAATGACAGGTACTCAGAGTGTCCAGGTGGGGAAGTCCTTGTGCTCACCCCCACATCAAGTTCAGTGTAGAAATCACTGTTTGGTGTCTTGTGTTTCCTGGGGATACGCTGCTTTAGCTTTTCTAGCCTAACATTTTTCTTGAGATCCAGAATTGCCTTTTTATTTCTTCAAAGGACATGATAAATGTGAACACAGCAGTGCAGGTCAGCATTTCCTCATTCTTCCAAGCCTCAGGCTTCTGTGAGGATGTTCAGTGCCTCTGAATGGTCAGGTCCCCAAGCCCTGCCATCTGCACACCAGAGACAGGGACAATTTGCATGCAAAGAAAGAAAAAGCTGCAATTAGAGAAGCTGGACCTCAGGGTTCAGGAGAGCAGGTAACAAGAAAGTGACTGTCAGGCAGCCCCTTGCCAAGGTCGTAGCACAAAGGCCTGATGGCAGTGTCAGGGTTGGTGATGGCAGATCTTGCACACCGTGTGCTGTCCCCAGGCAGCAGTGTGTCCTCAGGGTTTAGTGCTTCTGCTTCATTCATTTAAATTCCTGCTGACCTTTCCACAAGGCTCTGGAGTGTGGCTGGGAAGCAGCTTTTGCTGCTGGAGGGGCTGTAAGCCAGGAAACAACAACCCAGCAGCTTCAAGGGCAGAACCTTCATATTTAGAAGGGGACAGTGGGCACTTTGGAGAGGGCATGGGGGCACATGACTCTCTTAAAAAGAGCTTTAAGTAAATCTTGGTCTCTACTGCAAGACAATCAACTGGATATTCAACCAGTTTTGGAGGCTTCATACTTGTGCTTACTTCCAGCACAACTGCTACAGGTGTAAGTCTTGCTTTTGACACTAGTTGGAATAAATTACTTCCAGGTAGTTAGTAGGATCACTAGAAAATATTTTTGAACTATTTGGCTAAGAAATTGCCTTCCAAACATTGCCTGCTGGTCACAGCAGCCACCATGCTTGGTTTGGATGCTTAGCTTGGGTGATGCCTGTTAAAATGGGGGACCAGCTTGATGCCACCCCTGGCTCCTGTCTCTGCACGTGTGTGCACAGCTGTGGCTCAGAGATGCTCTTGCCTTGGGGCAAGAATAACTTGTCCTTGCACAGGTTGCTGTGAGCTTGGAACTCGTTGTTGGCTGTGATGTACCAGCACAGCCACCTTTGATAACTGAGAGCTCGCTGGTATTCAGTCTCTAATAACATAGCAGGGTCGTTTTAGCTTTCTGCTGGAGTTCCTGGGGTTCTGGATGGTCACTGTGATCTGCCCTCCCCGAGCCCACTCGGTATTTATAACTCCATGTAGACTTGTTGCTATGGTCTCTGATAAGCGCTCGCTGAACAGTATCACTAAAAATACCCCGGCCACCTTGGGAAGCCTTTTAAAAACATCTTTCCATGAGCTCATCTCATGTTGTCAACAGAAATAGCTGCGTGCTGCAGTGTCTCCTGGTGCTGGGCACCAGGCATGTACATTTCCAGGGCTCCCTGTCTGACCCTCCAAAGCCTGGTCTCGCCCTCTTCCCGCTCTTCTCGTGAGCTGGAGACTGGCAGGGGGGCTGGAAGTGGTGGAAATCTGGGAGCACCTGGTGCAAAGCATAAGAGCAGGAGGCAATTTAATTCTGTTCTTCAAGATGCTGCTTTGATTATGGAGCAGTTTTGCAGCTTTATGACATTCAGCTCTTTCAGTTTGACAACCTGGAGCAGGTTGTGTTGGGTTCCCCCGCCCCTGCCTTTTTTCCATCGCTTGGTTTCTGCTCTTAACTTGGCTTTTTGCTCAGCCTTACAGAAAACTGGTGGGACTGTGAGGGCAAAGAGAGCAAAGCAGCTGAGAAAGGAGTGGGATTGCCAGGGAGGTGTCTGTATGGGATGGCTGTTGTGCTCATTCTTGAGGTGTGGGAGGGTGAAGAAGGGTCAGGAGTCAACCACAGGTGATAGAGGCTGTGATTGCCAACCTACCATGCTGCCAGTCACCCTGCTATTGCACTGCTCTGCTCCCAGTCCCCAGCAGCTGTGGCTGAGGGACAAACAAGAAAATAAAGCTGTGGATTGCAAAATCAGAGCTAGAACCAAACCTCTTGAGCCTGAGAGGGATTAATCTGTAAAGAAAGCCTTGAAGACTGTGAGCCCCCTCTGACCTTCTGAACAAAGTTCAGTGTTTTGGGATCCTGTTTGCTCTTCTCCTGGGTGTGTTAACCCTTTAAGCTTGCTTGAAAGGATATTGCTGTACCCTGAATCCGGTTGGTGTTCCTTGCCAAGCCCCTGTAGAACAACATTGGCACCATTTGTCACTGAAGCAACAGTGGGATTTTTCATTTTCTTTTTTTTTTTTTAATGAATACAAAAATGTGCAACTATTGCCATGAAATCAGAATAATAACATGGAGCTGTAGTAGATAGACTGACTTTCTCTTTCTCACTGCAGTAGCACTTGTACGATGGGCTTGGTGCTGCCGCTCTGGAGTGACACCTTGATCCACCTGGATGGCGATGGGTGAGTGCTTCTGTGTGTTCTGTGCTAATACAACTTAGAACCAGGTGTATGGGGAAGGATTCCAGTGCTTGCAGAGCCCTTGCATGTCCAGCAGCCCTCCTCTGTTGACCTGTATTGGGTTAGTAGGCTCAAAGGCCCTCAATCGCAGTGGTTGTGGCAGGGAACGCCAATAATTGACTTATCTGTGAATAAACACGCACTGAGACCGTGGCTTATGTGTGTGTTTAAGCTGGAGTAAAGGAGCTTTTACTGGCGAGTGGGTGTGTAGTGAAAGCTCCTTAAAGGGATCCTATTATGTGTTCCTCCATCACGCTTGCAGCAGGCAGCACTCAGCCCAACATAAAGCAAGAATGATATTTCTCTGCCAAATAGACACCTGATTTGCAGACTCCCGTTTGTGCCAGTTACTCAGGCTGTCCAGTGCAGTGCGTGGAATGACTTTTCTTTCCTTGGTAGCTGCCCCAGGATCTCTTTAGCTGGATTCTGTTGCTCCCAGCTGTGGCACTGAATTTGTGTTGCCAAGGTAAACAGCACAGCCCAGCACTGTCCCACTGTCTTAGTTTCGTTCCCAAACAGCAGCTGCTTAAAAAAGTTATCTTAGAGCTTTTAGTGTGCTATTTTGATCTGTTTGCTAGCTGAACTCAGCAGTGTATGCATAGGGCTAGACCTTTGCTGTTCTAATGTGCTACAGACTATCAGTTATTAACTAAAAAGTGACTTTTGGGACACGTTTTTACTGTGCCTTTTTTCTTCTCACCAGAGGGTTCAGCGTATCAACAGATAACAGGGTGCACATATTCAAGCCCGTGTCTGTACAGGCAATGTGGTAAGTACTTACTACAAGCTATCCCAATGATCCTTTTTCCAGGTATTTTGGCTGCTTAAGCTCTTAAAAAGCAGGTGCTGCTTTACATTACTGGTACCTTGAGACCTACTTGAGCAGCCAAAAGTTTCCTTCAGAGACAGGGAAGGAAGTTTGATACCAAAGGAAAAAAGCCATGTAAGTGCTGGTGTACAGCAGCTTTGTCTCAGCTGAGGGCAAGGAAGGAATAGGGTAATTTTCCTTGCAAAGGGCTGCTGCTTTGAGCCCAAAGTCACATTGCTTTGAGTATATGTTTGAAATATTTTGAGACATGTTCATTGTGATAGAGGAAAGAGAAGCTGCATGCATTTTTCTTTCCTTTTAGGGTGGTTCATGTAGTGATCATGAAAGTATTTCTGGCTTGAGCTTCTTTGCATTGCAAAAATACATCGCCTGTCAGCGATGCTGCTGTCACCCCAATGATTTTGACTTGGATCCTTCTGATCCCAGTCAAAGATTTAAAATAAGCTAAAAATAGGAGAGGGGGATTTGTTTCTCAGCAGCAGCTGAAGAAACTTCTGATACCCTCGTGCAGTGAGAGAGGGCAGACACCTAAACATCTCAGTACAGTCCTGAGCCCTTGGTTGTGCATGTCTGATTCCTGGGTGTCCCTGCCCTGCATGCAGGGCAGCTGATGGCACAGTAGGAGCTGTCAGCACCCTGTCTTGGACACAAACTCTGTGCATCTTATTTAGGGCTTGGGTATTTGTAGCAGATTTTGGAACCAGAGACACGGGTGCCTCTGCCCTCTGAATTGTGGGCACCTTCACTGCTGTCCATGCTTGTTTTGGCATGCTCCAATTAAGACATACAAGCTCTGGCAGCGCTAGGAATCCACAGCCTTGCAGGACAGCCTCCTGCACAGTGCCAGGGGTTTGTACCAACTGATGGGACATGAGCAGCATCCTGGATTTGGCTGCTGTGTAGTGCTTGACACCAGCCTGAGGGAGAAATGATAAACCTACAAATATCATTCCCTTGCTAGGTCTGCTCTGCAGAGTTTGCATAAGGCTTGTGAAGTGGCACGGAGCAACAATTACTATCCAGGGAGCCTCTTCCTCACGTGGGTCAGTTACTATGAGAGCCATATCAACTCCGACCAGTCGTCAGTCAACGAGTGGAATGCCATGCAAGATGTCCAGTCCCACCGCCCTGACTCGCCTGCCCTCTTCACAGATGTGTAAGTTGGGCTGGCTCTGCTGAGCCAGTATGTGACTGTCCCCAAATGAGGAGAGAGTTTCCACAAGAGATTGCTCTTAATTAGGTATTAATAAGGAGAGGCTTCCTGTTCCATGTAATAAGTGGACTCTTGGTTAGGTAAACACCAGCACTGGAAGTTTAGCCCTCCTGGGGCTCCCTTGCATCTCTTGCAGCCTCTGTTTTCAGTTTAGTTGTTTACCTTGGGCTTTAGGCTTGCAGACCTTTGCTTCTGCAAGGTAAGTCCCGTGTTACTGGTGAGAGAGGTGTGGTGTACCTAAGCATTGTCCCTGCCGGTTTTGTCCTCTGGTTCCAGGCCTGGAAGGAACAGGTTTCTCTGGACTTTGTTCTTACACTGGCACGTGGCTTTGCACATGTTTAGATTAACGTGGTCTTTTTATCCTTACTCAGTTCATTTTGCTGTAAAGTGTTTATGTATGGACTTCAGAGCACGTGAGCTCCGAAACATCCTCATCTCGTCCACCTGAAACACCTTAGAATGAGGGCAAAGAGCAGTGCAGGTTTTTGTCATTCTGAGGAGCTCAGCAAGTGTGGAATGGGACAGTGTGTAGGTCCCACAATGCCTCCAGCTAAATGCTTGGGTATCAGGTGATAGATGGTCCAAAGCAGTGGCTGAGGTAAATGGGTAGATAATTTGGAAAGGCAGAATTTATAGGCTGTATCAACATACAAGGTTTACCACCCCTGTCATTAGTAACTGCTGATGGTGCTGATACCATATAACATGAAAGTAGTGTGTGACCAGATGTGGTGCCAAGTGTGAGGGTTTTCAGTTGCCCATTTTGTAATTACTTCACTGGCCCCAGCTGCTTTCCCAGGATAATAGTGCCTTTGGTTGATTAATGCTCCCAGATATTTCCTGTTGCTGGAGTCCAGTGAGTGAATAATGATGCTAAGCAGTTGTTCAGCTGTGAACAAGTCTTCACACTTGATTGTTTTTTAATGTACAAGGCGGGTGGCTGGAAAGTTTTGGCAAGCTGACAGATTAATATTTTCTTGTAGCTTTTCATATATAAATTTTATCTAACCCACCCTTTCCCTGGTGGCAACTTGAAATTTAATGATTTCCTGGGGACACTTAAACAGCATTCTCTTAATGGAGTCCTGAAATAGTGCATGAGGTTAAAAGAACCAGGAACTTTCATGATTTTTATTTGTGAACCACCAGTTGAACACTTGCAACGCCCGTGCCCTCGCCAACCTGGCAGCCTTCCAGGGAAAGGTGGTGGGAGATGTCACTGCTGGGTCCCTTCTAAAGATGCTGGGTGAGCCAGCCCTGTGCTGCTGCTCTGCTGCAGCTTCTCCTGGTGTTACTCAGGCTATTTTTGCAGCTGGTGATAAGGCCCCTGGCAGCAGAGGCGGGAGGAATGCAGAGGCTTAGCTGCCCTCGTCTCTCCATGTAAGGAGTTTTGGAGCTGTTACCTTTCCAAGAAAGGTAGGGAGAGGCTTAGATATTGCTCCAGAGGGTATAATGCAGCCATCCCAATTTAAATTTTACCAAATACCAGAGGTTCTCTGGATGACTACAATGGATTAGGAGCATTCAGTTGGTGTCTTTCATATACGACTGTGAATCTAAACTGGGCTTTACTGTCACCTGAATTCCCTCCAGCTGAGGACATGCCTGGGGGAAGTAGTGTGAGAGTCTGAGACCCTGTAGAGTATGCAGTCTGTACCTATTTTAAAAGTGTCATGAATCCAGTTTGTCTCCCCTCCCAGTGACTCTGTTGCTTTCTTCTGACAGCCCAACTGAGCGGGAACGCACGGAACGGCTGATTAAGACCAAATTAAGGGAGATCATGATGCAGAAAGATTTGGAGAACATCACCTCAAAAGAGGTAAGTGGTGAGGGGAGCAGCCCTGGAAGTGCTGTTGTGCAAACTGAAGAGCTCTGTGCTTCATGCCATGAAGAAACAAAAGCTTCACGTGACTTCCTTGTGTCCCTCCTCCCCATGCAGATACGCACGGAGCTGGAGATGCAGATGGTGTGTAACCTGCGGGAGTTCAAAGAGTTCATTGACAATGAAATGATAGTGATCCTTGGGCAGATGGACAGCCCCACACAGATATTTGATCATGTCTTTTTGGTGAGTCTTAACAGTGAAGACAAGAACACTCCTAATACCTCCATGAGTTGGTTGACACAGGGGCCTCTGGAGGAAGTTAAAGGAATTCTAAAGGAGAGATTGGTCGATCTGGGGTCACATACTCTTAAGCGAGACAGTAGTGAACAAGAGCAGCCTGGCTTTTTGGCTATGCTAAGCTTTGCCTTGTAGCACCAAGCTGTAGACCCTGTCCCTAGAGGATGAAAGGAAAAAAGTCTTAATTCTAACAGTTTTTCGGGGCTGTTTCCATTGATGTAAGACCAAGTTTTGTGGCTTTAACTGTCCAGGGTACCCACATGCCAAGTTCTTTTGTTTGGGAAAGGCATAACTACAGCAGAGAGGGAGGGAAGCTGTGTGACATCCAGGTGGAACGACGCTCTTGTAACACGGAAAGCTCTGAGCTCGTGTGATCCAGGAGGACCAGAGTAACATAACAAAGAATCCTGGAGATAAGTCACTTAAGGAAACATAAACATTTTGCTGTTTAATGTTTTGCTTGCTTAGTTGCTGCTGGGGCCTGTCTTAATTACTGCAGCTCCTTCTGATGAGTCAGCGTTCCGCTGGATTTCCCAGCCCCGGAGCCATGGACACAGGTTTGGTTGGGCTGTCTAGCCTGTGAGGTTGGCTCCACTTTAAACAAAGCCATTCCTCTTGGACCAGCTGGTCTTTCCAAATGGAGAGAGCCTCTCCCAGTCTCCGGCTCAGAAGGGATGGTCTCTATTAATGTGAGCACTCCCAGGATATCACGTTGGGGTAGAGCCAGGAAACTTGGAAGTACCTACGATGTAATGGATTTTTTTTTGCAGACTATGTGTTACAAGGGGAGAGAGAGACCTGTTACAGGCTTATGGTACTGGCCAAAAGCTGCACAGGCAGCTGGATCTACTGCAGGGCTTGGAGTCTTGGCTCCGAGCGCATTTAATAGGGAGAAAACCTTTCAAAAAAGGCTTGCAGGCAGCACCAAGGAGAAGTGCTGTGGTTAGAGTGTGGAATAAAAGTATTTGCAGAGCAGCTGCTATGGTGAGGAGCAGTGCTGCTGGGGCTGGGCACCAGCTTTGCTCAGGAGCATGTGTGCTGCAAGGCAGGGTTGTGTTGTGAGGGCTCCGAAAGGCAAGGAGCTGTTTCCTTCCAGGTCGAGGCAAGAACCCTGTGGGATCCCACTTAGGGAGTGCTAAAACAACTAAGCAGGAAATAAGAGACCTAATGATGTTGGTAATTATGGATCAAAGGACAGGAGAAAAGGCTTTCACCCCTGCAGCATTGTTCTCTGTACCTGTGGAAACTGATGGTTCCCAGGCCTGAATTAAATTGTTCTTCCTTGACTAGAAAGAGACAACATTAAACTGAGTCTGGGCCTTGGTAAATACAATCATTTTCATCTGGATCATCTTTCCATTTGGGAGCCTTTTTAGGGCCGGGAAGCAGAGAACTTGTACACCTTAAATTTTGAAGGCAACCTTTGAGTGGTTTTGTCCTCAGTCAGGTTTGTGTTTGAGTAGAAAGCAAGCAGCTTGGAGGCCCTGTGTGTGCTGCAGAGGACAGGGTTACCTAGCCAGGGTTAGTTAAATGTGTTCATTTCTCTGCTCACACAGGCTTTGAACGTGGGGAGAAGAGCTGTAACCCAAGTGAGCTTAGGTGTTGCTGCCTTTGATGTCGAGATGGGTGTTTCGTGTATAAGGAGCACCTGGATGGTTTTTAAATGCAGGCAGTTTCTCCTCTGTGGAGCAGAGCTGGCAGCAGCCTCCAGGGAAAGGGTGGAGTGGTCCTGTCTTGCTGAGGTTGATTTGTCAGCGGTTTGCAGGAAGTGCCAACACACAGTCCTGGGCTCTTGTTGGCAGAGCTGCTTCTTGTTTCAGAAGGGATCTGGTTAATGGGGTGAGAGAAGGTGCTGAACATCAGTCCTGGTTACCAGTTGTGTACCCCTATGCTCAAAGGACCCCCAGCTCTTCAACCTTTTGCTGGTCAGCTTCCTCCTCTGGTTCACTGGTGACCATCCCTCCCTCCACCAGTTGTCTGGCCATGCCTTCCTTCTGCCTGATGTGTCCCTTTGCATGTTTTCCCTGCAGGGCTCAGAATGGAATGCCTCCAATTTGGAAGATTTGCAGAACAGAGGGTGAGTAGCTTCAGGCCATCAGTTTAAAAGCAAGAGCCTGGCTTTAACCAACAAACTCTATTCCATACCTGCTGTGTAACCTGAGTCTTACTAAAGGGTTTGCAGATCCAAACAAGCTCTTGTTTCCTCTAGACTCCTTGTCCCACGAACAGGCACCCTAAAGTAGAAGAATCTTCCTCCGACCTTGACTAATGTCCCCAAGGCAAACAAAGGAAGGCAGCAAGCTCATAGCTATAAGTAGTAAAAAGCTGCAATTACTGAACTGGATGCTGCATAGTTGGCTCCGTGCCCTCGGCCCCAGCCCGTTGTTCTGGACTGATTACAGAGGCACTTCGGACCTCCAGGCTGTGGCAGGAAGGAAAATGTGGAGAAGAGCATTTGGTGCTCTGAGTGGGGCCCAGTAGGAAGTAAAGTCCTGCAGCTCTCAGGCCGAGCACTGATGAGGTCCTCTGGTTCTTGCCATTCCTACTTTTCAAGCTTAGAGTGTCCTTTCTCCAGACCAGGTGGATATAAGCATCGGGATTGTGCAATTAAATAATTATTCATGGGTTTGGCTTATTTGTGCCAATCCAGTGGAAAAAACTAATCATGCTGCTGAATTGATAGTGTAATTCTATACCTCAGAAATTCAGCCTGGCAAAATTGACTCTTCTTGTTGAGCTCAGGCTTTGCTGTGGTTTCCTTGAGTCTGACAGGTCCTACTTGATTGCCAGTGATCTCATACCTGCTTGGGAAAAGGGGTGTCACTCCCTTGCAGCGCCCTTGTTCTGCCTGATATCCCAGCACGAGTGCATTTCATAAGCATCTTACAAGTAACCCTCAGGGCTAAAAATACTGAGTGCAGTGTACATAAATACCACACGCTTTCTCTAGCAGTTTCCTTTCCAGAAAATTTAGGGATAAGAAATAAATCCTCCCCAGTGGCTCATTGTCTGTTACATCTCTCTAGTTATTTTATGCATTTGTTTATCTTTGGTGTTACTTGGGGGCTTAGTGTTCATCTTCCCGTGGTTTTGGTACAGCAGGAGGAGAGATTCACAAAGGGGCTTGGAGAAAAGTGTGCAAACACTAATTGCAGGAGCTCCTGTGGCATAAGTGTTGCTGACACATAGCATAGAGGTGGTGGGCAGTGTGACCTGACATAGTGCAGAGGAAGTTTATATCCATGGATCCCTGTTATCAGGCTCTACACTGCCCAGCAAAACCTATTGTCTGTGTTAGCTGCTGCTTCCTTGCATTAAGTCCTGGTTTCCCAGGAATTTTGTTCAAGAGTGCACTTCCAAATGCCCTTAGCAAAGCAAGGCAAGGCTGCAGTGTAGCAGTGGGACATCTCTCTGAACTGGCTGTGTTTCTCTCTGTGTTCCCATGCAGGGTGCGGTATATTTTGAATGTGACTCGAGAAATAGATAATTTCTTCCCTGGGCTCTTCGAATACCACAATATTCGGGTTTATGATGAAGAAGCTACAGATCTTCTGGCTTACTGGAATGATACCTACAAATTCATCTCCAAGGCAAAGTAAGTCTTTTCAGAAAACACAACACACACGTTTAGAAGATATATACTAAGCATTTTGTTTTCCTGCTGATTTTCCGAACTGCTTTTCCTCCTTGCCTACCTAGCATCAGAGCATTTTCATTTTGTGGTTTGCAGTAGAACAACATCTCCGTGCTAGAGGCTGCCCTGAACTGCTCAGTATCTCTTTGGGATGTGTTTCTAAGTTGTGACACCACGTTTGTGGTACAGGTTCTCTTTTTACTTGGAATACTGCTTGATGCCAGTGGGCCATTTGGGCTGAGCTCAAGGGTGCTACATTAGTCTTCAAGGGTTTTCCTGTATCTCTGTGTTTATCCACTTTGCAATAACAACTTCAGAAGAGCTGTTGTAACAAAATCTGTTGCAAATATTAATTAGACCTTGTTCTTCAGTTTCTTTGTGTGTCTTGCTCCAGTTTGTAAATTGGATTATCAGATCACATCCCAGACTCCAGCTGCGGCCACAGTGTTGAAAATACATTTGATAATACTCTGGTAAAGAAGTTGCTGCTTTCTTAAGCTTGTCATATGTTTTCTGTTTAATGATCCTCTTTTGTTCTTTCTCTCACTTCAGGAAAAATGGTTCTAAATGCCTGGTGCACTGCAAGATGGGAGTGAGCCGCTCAGCATCCACGGTGATTGCCTATGCCATGAAGGAATATGGCTGGAACCTGGACAGGGCTTACGACTACGTGAAGGAACGGCGCACCGTCACCAAGCCCAATCCCAGCTTCATGCGGCAGCTGGAGGAGTACCAAGGGATCCTGCTGGCCAGGTGAGTGGAAGGAATGATCCTGATTGTCCATGTTAAGGCATGACACTTCAATGGTTGACTCTGTTCTTATAGTCAGAGCTTGTATCACTGCGTTGTGCAAGCTCGGGATCTTAGGAAGGGTAGCACTCTGTTCTCAGGGTTATCAACTGAGCCTGGGAAGACGGGTGTAACAAGGAGCTTTCAGGAGGCTGCTTGACTTCTAGGATGTTTGGTTTTTGGAAAGTAGCATCCCATGAAGTGTTATCTGAGTGCAACATTCAAGAGCTATGCAGGCTCCAACAGAGATAAATGATATCCCTGTTGCTTGTAACATCACTTGGCAGGGAACTTGCTTTGTCTCCTCACAGTTCCCTGTTGAGCATGCCCCTCCTCAGCAGCTGGTCTGGTTTTATTTAGATCCCTTTGGTAAGTGTTGGTGTGAGGGGAGGGGACAGGATGTTCTGTGCATTGCAGCAGTGGTGTTTATTCCTGCCTGGAGTCCTGAGGCCGGTCTGGAGCTGGGCCTGGGTATGGGCAAGTGTGTTGTAATCCCAAGCCTATCACCTGACTAGCAAAAAGAGATAAATATTGCATGTTTCTAAGCTGTGTTAAGCAATGTCTTCACGTGATCAGCAGGAAGGAGGTAGTGATACTCTGTTTTGCCAGATTATGGTATTTTGTTTGGGATCCTGGTGTGCTTTGCCTGGGAGCAGATCTGCAGCAAACAGAGTTACTCAATCTGAGCCTTCTGCCACAGGGGGTAGCTCTTAGCAGGTTTGGACCAAAGTAAACAGTAAATTTCAAAGCTGCTCAGTGCTATTGGGAGATGCCTGCTTATTGTGGAATCAATTTAGGTTGGAAAATAGCTTTAAGGTCGAGTCCAGCCATTGTTTTATACGCTGTTATTTACAGCAGCTCAGTCACTCATGTGCTCGCTTTAGGGCACACTTCTTACCTCTGTCCCCTGCTTGATTTTGTCCTTTCATGTCAGTTCTATCCACTTGCAAAGACCTCCCTTCCCTTTCATTCTAGTAACTTATCCTTCCTTCTTTGCTCTCTACCTGTTCCCAGCAGCCTGACTGTGTGTGTTGCTGGGCCAGGCCTGGATTCCCAATTTTTACACCAAACCCTTGGTGTAAGCTCCCCTGTCACTGTAGCGTGCTTCCTCTTTCCCTCTCTGCCCAGGTAAACAACCTCGGGGCTCCTCCCAACTTATTCCCTGGCCAGGTGCACCCACAGGATCTTCATCCTCCACCTCTTGCTTTGCCTGCTTTCCTCTCTCCTGCTCCCCAAACCCTGCCTGCCATAATGACCCTCTTTCTCTCTAAAAAAGCAGCCAAGTGGTATCGAGTCTCAGGACAGATCACATGGAATAGATAATTTTAAAAAACAGTGCCCTGCTGGACTGAAACCCTTTGGGACAGACACCACACCTGCCTTGGGTGCCTCATGTGACACCAAACATGCTGCTGGCACCAGTTAGTAAAGGTCAGTGCTTAACTCTGGGCCAGAGATGACCTGACCAGTGTGGTTTGCAATGACCACACTGGGAACTTAGATCTCATTGGGGTAGATTGGATGGAGAAAAAGAAGCTTTTTAGGTGTGAAAAATGCACCAACAGGTTAGTGAACACCTGTGAGGAGCCCTGGTATGGGACCAGCTGGTCTCTCACATCTTTAAGCCCTCAGGCTAGCAGTTGGTTTGGGTAATCTGCCAATCTGGTGGTTGGTGACATGCCTGCAAAGCCACCCTGTACAAACATTTTGGTTAAGGATTAAAATTTTTCCCTTTTAGTAATTTCTTTTTTGGAGGTATATCTTTCTTGCTGCCACCATTTATAGGCATGTGGCTTCCCTTCCACTGAAGCACAGCCCTGCTCCTGACCTACTCTTCAAGTCCCTGTACAATGGCACAAACAGGATTACTTGTGAGGCTTTAAAAAATGCAAGAGCAGTGCATTACATCTGTGGAGGACGAAAAAGCCTGCAGTAAATGAAGCTTCACTGAAGCAAGGAATGGCCCCTCCATGCTGCAGAAACTGTCCCTCTTTATCCACTTCCTCTCTCAGCTCCAAACTGCTTTTTTTCCCTCTTTCTTTGTGTTATTCAGCTTTGCCCTCTGGCCGCCTTGTTTATTGCTGCAGTATTCCAGGACAGGTAAAAAAAACAAAAACAAAAAAACCAACAGATTGACACTCATGTGACTGCTCCAATTTCAGGGGGAAGGTATGTGAGGGCAGCCATGTGCTCACACTATCCAGTTACGGTTTTGTGCTGGGGTTATGGCAACTGGGATATGTTTTCCAGCTGTAAAATGAAAACCCCCTGCCTGCTTTTAGTCACAACAACAAGTGTGTTTTGCTCTTTGGGACTGTCATGCTTCCTGGGGTTAGTGAAACTGTCCCCTCCCTCTGTTGATAAACACAGCAAGGCTGAGCCAGGCCTGTTTCTGTTATTAGTTATAGATAAGTTACAGGAAACTGGTGTTTGGGATCTCCTGTGCCTTGTGCAGCTTGTGAATCAGCAGCAGTTTTATACCCAAGCCTGGAGAGCTGATGGGAGGTGTGGGGGACTCCTGGTCCAAAGCTGGTGTGGGCACAAGCACTGGGAATGTTGCCCAGGAAGGTCAAGGGGTGGCTGTGGGCTGTGAGAAGGGACGTGGGCTCCTGTTCTCTGACTCTGCATCAAGCACCTCATGCAGGTTGTCAGACTGGGGAAGTGTGAGATTGGAAGGTAGCACAGCACACCTCTGCCAGTGGTGCTTGACATCTGATTTGGTCCTCAGATCTGTGCCAGTTGCTCACACAGGAGGGTAATTTTCACTTTAAAAATCAGATGTGCAGCAGAGGGCTGGATTTGAGCACTGAAGTGCCCTCAGAAAACACCAGCAGCTCCCCAGGCTGTATGAGCAGAGATGTCAGATGACAATCCCATACAGAGCCCAGGCAAGAACCTGCCTTAAGGGCAAGCCTGGTTCTGCTGCCAGTGTCAAACTGCTCCAAAAACCATTGGAGACAGAGCATGTGCACTTCAGGACAGTGTCCTTGGCCTTTGATCTTGACCCTCCTCTCCTGAGAAAGGACCTGTGTCGCACGTGAAGGTTGTCACTGATTATAGGGTTGGAAAGCTAAATCTGCAATGGATTATTTTCCTTAGCTGTTGGGCACCCACAGGTGAGCTGGCACACGGTAATTAGCTCAGTACCATCTGTTAATTAACTTCCTGTGGTCACTGGATGTGTCTGGGAGCGCCTGCTCATAACAGCAAGGTACTGGAGGGGTTTTGCAAGATCTCCTGCAGCTCCAAGGAGGTTTCTGTGGTTTTTGTGTTCCTCCTAGGGGCAATGGGTGGAAACACATCCCTGTGGCCGTAGCCACTCAGCAAACCCTGGCAGCCTGGGCTAGCTCTGGGATTTCATGGCAAGAAGTTGCCTCCAGTGCTCTCTGTAAGCCCAGGTGCATGGGTTGGGGATTTTGGCAGGTGGAGA
The DNA here is from genome assembly GCF_020740725.1 of Corvus hawaiiensis. NCBI lineage: Eukaryota > Metazoa > Chordata > Aves > Passeriformes > Corvidae > Corvus > Corvus hawaiiensis. Next base: position 4,095,992 of record NC_063232.1, read on the forward strand.
TAAGGAAGGTGATGCAATGCCACTGGCAGTTGCTTGGCCTTTTGATGGTTCAGACTTTCCTAAAGGGGCTTTCCAGGAGCTGGAGGAGTTCTGAGCTTCCTTCCTGTGGAAGGTGGGTGGTAATTTGGGCTGTTTGTTTACCACTGAGGATATCTTATGTATTTTTGCACACACCCACCTCTACTCATCCCACCCTATCCTTTGGTTACAAGAGCCAGTTATTGATGACTGAAGCTACTCAGAGAAGGAACCGTGAGGGAAACTGGACTTTATTCAGTGCCCACCACCTGCTTGTGTCCAGCACAAGGGGTTCTCTCTCATCTGGTCACTGCTCACCTGCTAGCAAATGGCAAAGTGCTGGCTGAGAAGGGACCAAATTCTGCAGTCAATTCAACATTGCATTTGTTGAGTGGACAGATCCAATGCCACAGGGGAATAGCGAGGGGTATGTGGAGCAGAATGGTGCCATGGGATTCAGCTCCTGGAAAGTGGCTCTTTACTGAATCAACTTTTCCAGCAGCAGGTTTGGCCCTGAACTGTTCAGGTGAAGCTGCAGTTGTGGCCAGTGACTCCTCCAGCATTTGGCACAGTTTTTGTTGTAGGTTGTGTCCTCTTACAACCTCTTACAAGGTGGATCTGGCTCTGGTATGTGGAAATTACTCACTGTTTTCCTTTGCTCTCCTTGCCCGCAGCAAACAGCGGCACAACAAACTGTGGCGCTCACACTCGGACAGCGACCTCTCAGATCACCACGAGCCCATCTGCAAGGCTGGGCTGGAGCTGAACAAAAAGGAGATCACCACCTCAGCCGACCAGATCTCAGAGGCCAAGACCAACGACAACCAGCAGCCCATGTCTCCCATCTACTCAGCTGAGCTGGACAGAGAGCAGCAGCTCCCAGAGGACACAAACATGATCGAGGATGTGTGTGTGAAGGAGAGAAGGATCCACTTAGAGTTTACTTGCAGAGACTTCCACGCTGAGCAGATGGAGGACAAGCTGAACCTGAACAATATCAATGGCTGTACGGCGGGGTGCTGTGTAGACTCTGTCCCCCCTGACAACTGCCATGCTTCTGAGGCCTTAATGCAGCTCCAGCACCCCTTGGAAATAACGGAGTTTCCTGATCTGACAGTGGACGATCTAGAAAAAGATGCCCTTAAGCCTGATATGAACGTGCACTTGGTTCCCATGGAAGAATTCACTTCATGCTTAAAAGACTTCCCCCAATCCCCAAACCAAAATTCCCCAGGTCTCCAACAGAACCCTCAGCCCGAAGTGACAGACCTCAGCACAGACAGGATTGATTTCTTCAGCGCTTTGGAGAAATTCGTGGAGCTCTCCCAGGAGAGCCGGTCACGCACCTGCTCCCATTCCAGGCCGGAGGAGCAAGGGATTGGGAGGAATGGGGTCTCCAGGGTGCCCATGCTGGAAGTGCCACCTGCTGCAGATGGGAGTGCAGATACTCGAAGGCACAGCCCTGGAAACTCTCCTCAGGCATCAGATGACTCTTCCACAGATGAAGAACAACAAAAGGTTAAAATAACTTGCTCAGTTTTTTTAGGAACTGCTGCTCGATGCTGTCTGTGGGGTGGCTGTGGATGGGATTTTCTAGCCCTGCTTTCACTGGACAGAGTGTTTGGGGAGGGATTGCTAGATGCTTCTCCCTTCCTTCACTTTTAGATACTTGCCCTTTTCTGAACTTTTTCCTTAAACATCAGTTTGCTGGCATTGGCAGGGCCATGAGCTGACCTTGACCTGACCTGCTGTGCTGTTCTCATGAGAAACTTATTTTTGAGTTTTGCATCAGGACAGCAGAAAGGTGGGACTTGACCCACTAATTTAGCCAGACCCTGAGCCCAGCCAGCATCCCAAATCTGCACAGATACTTATCTGACTTGAGAAATCCACCAAAGAATGGGGCAAAACTGGCCCTTTTCCCTGGTTGGGAAGTACCAGCATTGGGGTAGTAAATCAAGGCAGGTGTAGAGCTTCCATTGCTGGAGGAAGAAATTAACCTGTCCAGGTCTGGAGTGATGGGATTGGGCACGTCATGGCTCACTTCTCCTGGGTAGAGAGATGGTCTTGACAAAATTTAGTAACCTCTAAATTTAGGTACCTTTTTCTAGTAATTGCTTTTCAGCCTCCAGGACTCTCACAGGGATTGATGATGTCCTGGGCCATCATTTTCTGGGAGCTTCTCTTATTTAAATTCCACACTGAATTGCTTGAATCTTTTCCATCTCCATGTGAGGCAGTAAGGCTCTTCCAAATATAATAGGCCAGTGCTCTCTCCTGTGATTTGGCAGAGAGTGTCTGTGGGGATTGGGATCCTCCCTGGCCATTTTCCTCTGGGAAACCAGAGTGTTTCAGTGCTTGGTCATTCTTTTTGCTGTACTTCTGTTTGCTCCATACATGAGCAGAATTTGTCATGTTTTCAGTTCAAAATGGCACTTTTAGCAGTATTAGGATTCTTTCTGTTGGACTTTTCTTCACTTAAAAAAAAAAAGCTACCTTTTCCTTGGGGTTTGTGGCAATTAAAGTTCTTAGATCTCAGTCTAAGTGAAGATCCAGCCTGGAATATGTTAAGTTCAGTCCCAGAGACAGTAAAAAAATCTACGTTAGTGATCAGTGCTGTGGTGATCTCTCTCCACACACTGCCACATGCTTTTTTGTTCCTTTGGGGATGTGCACCCCTGTTTTCTCTACCCTGCTGCTGTTTGCTCTGTGTCAGCACAGCTGATGCACTCCGTAATTCTCCTGTCTGTGTGTTGCAGGAGGTCCCTGAGCTGCCTGGTGCAGGTCATCTCACGAGATCCCACTCGGAAAATGCCATTTCTGTGAAGGAAATTATCACAGAGATTGAGTCAATCAACCAGGGAGTAGGACCTGCCCAGCAAAAAGAGGGTTCAGCCAACCTCAGCCAGACACCAAAGAGGAACATGGTGCATGACCTGCCAGTGGAGGTGATTTGGGCATCAGAAAAACTGGAACAGAGTGAAGGAGCCTGTGCTGGACACCAGGAAAAGGAGAAGGACCCTCTGCCAGCTGAGCAGGAAGAAGCCCCATCTCTGCAGCTGTCTTCTGGTAAATCAGACCTGGAGGAAAGCAGCTCTGGTGGGGAGCAGCAGGAGCCTCGTGGCTCTATCAACCCTGAGCCCAAGTGGTGCCCCGGCTCCGTCCGGCGCGCCACGCTGGAGTTCGAGGAGCGCTTGAGGCAGGAGCAGGAGCACCAGCACACAGCCCCAGCCTGCACTTTACTGACCCGCAAGAACTCCAGGAACGACTCCCCTGCTGCCGAGCTCCTGCCACGGGGGAAGAGCGAGGAGCCACCCCTGGAGCTGGCTCTGGAGGGTGAGAAGGTTCAGGGTCCAGGCGCTGAGGAACCACTGCTGCCTCCTGGGGCAGAGCAGCCTGTGGGCAGACACCTGCCTGCACCCCTCGGGCCCCCTGCCCAGGAGTCCCTGCCCGCAGAGCCCAGCCCGGGGCAGGAGGGAGCGGCACAAGAGCGCAGGACAGTGGTCTCGTTTGACGGGACGGAGGAGCCGTCCCTGCCCTCCCTCCTGCCAAAGAGAATCGAAATCATCGAATACACTCTCACGGTGAGGCCTGCAGAGCAGCGCCCCGACACAAGCTGTGAGCAGGGCGGGCTGGCCACGGCCACCCCGTCTTTAGATGAAAACTTGAACCCCTCGGTGTGCTTGGAGAAGGCTCCGGTGGATCCCTCGCCGCCGGAGCACACGGTACGCAAGCAGGCCGCCTTCACCGTGGGCAGCCCCAGCGAGGAAGGCGGTGGGATATCTGCTCACCTCGGCGTTGCTTCTCCCTCTGCCCAGGTGACCTGTCCACCTCCAGGCAGCCTCGAGCCCTCTCCTTACCCCTACGTCATTCACCTGGAAGGTGTCACCGAGCAGAGCACGAGTACAGACGATGAGCCGGTCACGCCGTGTGGCACCGAGGGAGATGCAACTCTCCCGTTCAGGGATGGTCCCAAACCTCTCTGCGGGGGCAGTGCTGGCATCTCGAGGCAGCTGAGCAGTGAGGACTTCAGCAGGCAGCATGCTGAAAACATGGACTTTCTGGACATCTCGTTCCTGTGTTACAGCCTCCCGCACAGCTCCAGCAGCCGCAGCGTGGAGGAGCGCTCCAGCAGCCCCGGGCTGGTCAAGCAGCGGGCCAAGGAGATAGAGGCTCGGATCCGGCACGCAGGGCTCACCACGCCCTCCCACATGAAGCGCTCGGCATCCCTGGCCAAACTGGACTGCCTGGACCTCTCCAAGGATGACTTACGTGAGAGGGAGTCAGCCTCTTCCGATGCCAACCCGGTGCTTCTCACCTGCGTTGCCCTCGGTCGTGGCTTTTGTGGGGGGAGTTTCGAGAAGGGCTCGGAGAGTCCATGTGGGGAGCATCTCCTCTCCTCCCCAGAGCCCACTAGGCATTTTGTGGAACAGCTCAGAACAGCCGAGTGCATTGCCCAGAGCAAGCCGGTGGAGAGGCCGCTGGCTCAGTACGCCAAAGAGTGCAGCTCCAGCCAGCAGAGTTTGTGTTCCAGTGCAGATCCGACGTGGACTAGCTCCGGGGAGAGCCCTCCACTGCTCCAAGTGCAGGTCCTGGACTCCTTGTCTCCATCTCAAGCTCTGGCTGTCGCCCCACGGCAGCAGCACGGGAGAACTCACCCTCTGAGGAGGCTCAAAAAGACCAATGACAAAAAGCGGACAACCAATCCCCTCTACAACACGATGTGATCCTGGGCCCTTGGCTGTGATTTCTTACCCAGAACCCGTGGTGTTGCTTTCACGCAAGGGGCAGGTGTAATATAAGGAACATGCACTTTATTGGTTAATTTTATATATATTGTCATTTTACTGTTCCTGGCGCATGTAGGTGTGGGTTGGTTCTTCTATGTGTGACTCTGACTGCAGGACTGTTTGGGTTTTTTTAAGTTTAACTCAGATAACCTCAAATGTTCTTTTTTTGTTGTTGTTGTTGGTTTGTTTTAAAAGAACACCTTTACCATGAGAAAATTGATGTTGGCTTGCTTCGGCAAGGTGGAGTTTTGCTTACAACCAGATCCTAGTTCCTAACTTGAATTTTCCCCATGCCTTGAAATGGTGCTGGGCAGTTGGTGGGGTGAGAGCCCCTGTAAATGTGAAGGTTGTGCCAAGGTCCCTTTGTTTGGCCTTTCTTTTATTCTGTAAACTGGAACTCCACGATGCTGGCAGAACCCTCACAAAGCTGCTTCAGGACAAACCCCCTGGGCTCGCTTCAGCTGGTGCTTCCCCAAAAGGAGCACACAGGGGTAAGTCCTCCCGAGGGATGGGCTCTAATAACCCTAGGCAGCACCTAGACCAGCTTTCCTGTCTGCCATGGGGCACACAGAGCTCTCTGCTCTGTGCTGAGGTGGGGCAGAGCTCCTCCAAGAGCTGCCACATTCACCTCTACCCCCAAAGCCAGTGTTCTTTTAAAACAAACGCCTCATAAGGGTTTTAACCCTCCCATTACTTGAATACTGCTGTGGGCCTTCCAAGTTCATGGCCATATCATCTGTCCTCCGCCCTCCTCCTACTGCCTGCCCTCTGCCCCAAAGCTGTTCTTGTGCTGCCTGAGTTTCCCTCTCCTCTCTGCCACGCTCACGGGTGTTTCTGGCCGCTCCCCAACCTTGAGCTGTTTTTGTTACATGACATACTGCCCTTAATGCAAAGCTTTGTCCTCTCTGCTGTCACTTCTAACTCTGGACCCAGAGAGAAAATCTTTTCGTGAAGATTTTTCTTTTTCTTTTTCTTTTTTTTCTTTTTTTTTTTTGGGGGGGGGGCTAAATTGTATATATGATATTTATATTAATTTTTTTTTGGTCTTTTCTATGTTTTTTTTTAAAAAAAAAAAAGGGCGAGACTGTGTTCTGTAAACTGGAAAACAAACCCACCTGACTCAAACTCAGTTCTGTTCTTTGTGATCTGCACAGACACGGGAGTGGATTTGACATTTTAAGCTGTCTTCCCTTTCCAAAAGTGAGCCTCGATGCCAAATGTGTCCCTTCTCCTCCAGTCCTGCGTGAACCCCTGTTACCCCACGGTGGGAGGGGCACTGTGTGTCTGCCCATCTCCGTCCTGCTTGAAGCTGGGCTCCAGGAGTGCCAGTTGGACGTGGAAAGCTTTTGGCTGCTCCAAGCCATTCTGCAGGTTCTTGCTTCCCCAGAGAAACCGTGTGTGAAGGCTCTGCTCCAAGTTTCAGCAAATTATTTTGTGGTTTCTGAGCAGTTTGGCTAATCAAAGCTCCTCATTTCTAGCTGTGTGCATCAGCAAGTTGTCCCTGTGCTGTAGGAGCAGAGGGAAAGGCCAAGAGGAGCTCTGGGTCCTGTCCACAGTCCTGTGGCAAGTCCTGAGCTGGTGCTCGGCTGGGGCCCAGACCTGCCCTCTGGGGAAGAGCAAAGCAAAGAGAAGATGCAGAATGGCTCAGGCTGCTGAAGCCCAGCACGGAGAGGACGTGGTGTGGGAGGAGCAGCAGCCAAGGCCATGTCTAGAAAGCAGCCCTAAAGCTGCAGAGCCTTGCAGGCTCTGATGGGACAAACTCTTGAGCTGGAAAGGAGTGCACGGCACCGGAGTGCTCTGGAGTATTGGGAAGCAGCATGTGCCTGCCCTGGGGAAGGGGTGTCAGCGATCCCCAGCCTGCCCACAGCTGGTGGCAGAGGATAGCCGAGCAGCTGGCAAGGTAATGCCACCTTGCTGCGCTCCATTAGCTCCCAGGGGTCCTCCTGTGCTGCCTTGCAGCCTGGGCAAGGTCTGTGAGTCTACCTGTGCTCCAGCAGCCACAAGCACTATCCCTCCCTTTCCTGAACTCTGGCAGGGGGTTGTCACCCATGCTGGAGCACAGCCCTGTCCTGGGTCAAACAGCACGTCACCCCAGGCCATTTCAGTCCCTAGAAGTCACCCAAGCCCCTGGCCCAGGAGGCCAGATACTTCTTTGGGACACTGAGAGACATGTGGCTTCTCCTAGCCCGCTCCAGCTGGCTCCGGAGCCAGGCAGACCCTGTGGAAAGGCCAAGTGGCTCATGTCATCTTGAGAAGGGCAGGTTCAGTCCTTACCTCCCCCACAAACTTGCACCAGGCCCTACTGCCCACCGTCCTGACCCCAAGGACATGCCTGCCTGCCCCTCCACAGGTGGAAGGGACTGGGTGCCACCAGCCTGCCTTGCATTGGAGGGTGCATGCTTGGCTGGCAGCATGTCCTGGTGACGAGGATCTGCTGGGGAGGGAAAAGCCTTGTGTAGAGTTTTTTCCCTTGAGAAGGCAGGAGGAGGAGGAAAAGGATCGGGTTTCTTTGCCCGGCTTGATCTCAGGAGAAATGCCCTCTGGGAAGGGTCTTCGATGCAGACCAGAAATGCTGCTTCCTTCCAATACTCAGCTGCTCTCCAGGTGCTTCAGCTGGGGAGAGCAGCAAAGGGGCAGAGGCCCCTGCAGGGAGGTGCTTCGCTGTCCCCTTGTCCTTGGCTCTGGCCCAGCACAACTGGTTTTTCTCTGAGAAGGCTGTGGGCAGGCAGAGGGAGTCAGGAAAAGTGGTTCTCTTGCAGAGTGATGAAGGCCTTGGAGGTCTGGAGGCTCTGAGCGGGATGGCAGGAAGGGGACGGACTGGAGGGACCTGGACCTCCTTTCCCAGTGTCTGGGCAATGAAGCCACCAAGCCCCTGGCATCAGAGGTGTCTGCTGGGGACGATTGTCCCTTCTCCATGCTCTTGGCTCGTGGGAGGTTCCTGGAGCCACCCCACGAGAGCTTCTTGTGACCCGCTGAGCACCACAGGGAGCAGCAGCACCTCCGGGGTGCTCAGCAGCTGACAAGCCTCGCGGGTAGAGGGGGTTTGGGAGAAACGTGTTGTTTTAAGGGCATTTTTGTACAAAGCAACTGTTCTTTGGTCTCTGGCGAAGCCTCTCGGAGGACGCTTTATTGTTTACATTGACTCCTGTACAATATCCCAGCCATCGCTGCCCCGTCCCGGCCGTACTGTAACGTGTGAGCCTTGCACAAACGGACTGCGTGTGCGTGAAACTGGTTCTACACTGCGTTCTGTTGCACTCGGTGGTGTGTGTGGGTGTGTGTGTGAGTGTGTGTCCGGTCTGCTTGAGAAGTTGTGACGTGTACAAATCTCTCCCCTCTCGGCCCTTTCCTGGGGGCACGGTCCCAGCGGGTGGCAGGAGGTGACGCCGCTTCTGGGTCACTTGGATGTTTAAACGGAGCAGGGATTAGTTCCATGTCTCTCTGCCAGCAAAGGCCTGGTGGAAGGGATCCCGCCCCACCTCCGGCTGCTCCAGGGACCTCCTGGGAGGAGCGAGCTGGGAATCCATGGCCGCAGGGGCACTGCACCTGCCGGGGGCTCCAGGAGCCTCGCAGCCCTCTGGCAGGAGGAAGCCATACCCACCGCAGGTCCCTGCTCCCCACACGGTGCGTCCTGCCTTAATCCGGTCCTGGCTCCACACAAACCCCACCACTTCTCCCCAAGGGAGGGACCCCCGAGCCCTTGGTGTGGGGCAGAGGCAGGTGCTGGCCTGGCGCAGGAGGGTCCGGGCTGGCGCAGGGCTCGGTGCCTGTCCGGCGGTGCTGCCAGAGGTGCTAACAGCCCGCCCGTGCTGCAGACATCTCTGTTGGCACGAGAGAAGGTGCCAGTGCCTTTTATTTTCCTTTATGGAGATGTGACGTCCGTGCGCTGGTTTGTAGGGATTGTCCGGGGCCGAGCAGCTGGCGGTGGGGTTGCAAACCAGGGAGGGGAGCACTTCTGTCTGCCCCTCCTGGATCTTCCTTGGTGGCTGGGATCGTCCCCTTTCCCCCTAAAGACTTTATGACCGATGTGCTCAGCTGTTTTTAAATGTGAACTTGTGCACTGATGTGCAGATTCAATGTTCTTGTTACCGAATAAATAAAAGTTTTATTTTGAAGATGACAAAGATGTGTGGCTTCCTGTTTGGGATCAGGGCTGGGGGTGAGGAGTGATCTGTGCTGCTCTCTGAGCATGGGGTGGCAGTGGGGATCTCAGAAGCCAGAGTGGGGTTGTTCCTCATACGTCCTACCAGAAGGGTGGACAGCCCCATCCTCTCCCAAGTGATGGAGCAGTGCGTCCAAGCAAGATGAACTTCCAGACCACGCTGCAGTTGGAGGGAAGATGCCGGGGGTTAGGTATTTAAAATTGTTGGGATGCGGCAGGTGCCCTCCTGGCACTGCTGCAGACACAGGAGCTGTGAGGAGGGGTTTAAACTCCCAAGGGGGATGTGAGGTTTTAGCTGGACACTGGACAACCTGTCTCAGGCTTTGGGTTTGCTCCATTGTGTCAAAAAAGGCAGTGCAAGGGTTTCTGTGGCCTTGCTGTGAGCAAGGGGCTATGGAGAAAGCCAAATTCCCTAGGCTCAGCCTCGCCATCCATGGAGTTTCCCACCAGGCCCGAACAGTGTGGGCACCAGGGTGTGGGGCCAGGGCTGCAGGGCTGTCACTGTGGGTCGGGAGCAGTCTCTGCCCGATCCCCTCCTGCTCCCCCCAGCACCAGCTGGGGAAAGGCTTCCCAGGGCCTTTTCTTCACTTGCTGGGGATGCGTCTTGGAGTTGAGGACACAGGACATGGCACTCCATCCCCAAGCACAGAGGGCCAGGACAGCACGTCCCAGGGCCGTGGTGGGACGGGGCGAGCAAGGGGTGTCTCTGCAGCCCCCTCCCTCCCTGCCACCCCTTTGGCCGGGCAAACAAGGATGTCACCTCTTCCCTGCCTTTTTGCCAGCTGCCCCCTCCTGCCCGCTCAGCCAATGCTCGTCCAGCTCCACACGGTGCCCTTGTAGGGTCCAGAGCTTTGCTGCCTTTCCAGGAACCACCGCTCCCCTCCCTCTGGTCCCTGAGCCCTACAATCCCTTAATCCCCTTGGACCAGGGCATCCCTGCAGGGCTGGGCTTCACTAAATCCCAAATCTGATTTCTGGATGTGCCTGTAACCATCCTGCTGGGCTGCGGCTGAGGTGGGCTTGCAGACCCCTTTTTCCTGGGGGAGGTGGGGACCCCGCGGGGTGCTGTGAGTGTTGGGAGCCTCAGGGGCAGCCCATGGCCATGGCCCCTGTGGGGGCTGGGCTGGCACCGGGCTGTGGGATGACCCATCGCAGGGTCACAGCCCTGTGCAGAAGTGACCCCCGGGGTGATGCCGCTCCCCTTGGTTTCCCCCAACACTTCAGAAAGGCTCAGGGGGCTTCTCCTGCCCCCCATCTCCCAGCCCGATGGGCTGCGGGCACCCTTGGGCCCCCCCGCGTTTGGGGCGGGCGCGGGGGGTGGCCGTGCCGGGGCTGCCCCCGACCCCGCGGGCAGAGCGGGGGGCCGGGCAGGGTGCGGGGGCAGGCGGGGCCGGGCCGGGCCCCCCCTCCCCTCCCCTCCGGTGCCCGCCGCGGGGGGGCTGTGCCGGCCCCGGCGCCCGGCTCGGCTCAGCTGTTCTCTGCGGCAGCGGCACCGCGCGGGGCCGAGCCGAGCCCAGCCGAGCCGAGCCCAGCCGAGCGGAGCGGAGCCGAGCGGGGCCGGGCCGGGCCGGGCCGGGCCGGGGGGAGCGCAGCGGGGCTGAGCGCGGCCGGAGCGGGCGGAGCGGAGCCGAGCGGGGCGCAGCGCGGAGCCGGGCGCGCCCGGGCGCGGAGGAGCCGCCGAGCGCAGGTGGGAGCCGGGCGCGGGGCGGGGGCGGCGGGGAGCGCGGTGGGGAGGGACGGGGGGACGCGGGGAGCGGGGCTGAGCCCCCCGGGCCCCGGCCCCTCGCCGCCCGCCGGCGGAGATGGCTATATTTGGACAGTGACCTCTGGTCGTTCCCGAGCAGTCGCTGCGGATTCAATTGTGGCAACGTAATGGCACGGCCGGGGAGCGGGGAGCGGGGCTGTCCTGCCTGTATCCTGCCTGCACCCCGCCTGTATCCCGCCTGCACCCCACCGCTCTCTGCCAGCACCCCATCCGACCCCACCTGCGCCCTGCCTGCACCCCACCCATCTCTCATGCCTGCACCCCACACCTGCACCTCATTCAGCCCTGCCTGCACCTTGCCAGCACCCCACCGGCTCCTCCCCAGCCCAGCCTGCACCCTACACGCTGCCTGCACCCTGCTAAACTCTGCCTGCATCACATCTGCCCCCCACCTGCACCCCACACGCTGCCCGCACCCTGCCCAGCCAGCCAGGCCGTCCCTTCCTTCCCTGCGTGCTGACACCCCAGACTCTGCTCCCACTGGCAATGGTTGAGGTGCTGGGAGAGCGTCCCCACGGAGCCCACTCGCCCCTCCCCAGGGCTGGGGACTATGCTCGAGACGAGGGGGGTGACACCAGCGGTGCCGTTGTCCAGCCCCGCTTGGTAGCCGGGCTCTGGGCCCCTTAGCGCCCAGCTCCAACCCGTTCAGCCAGGCCAGGGATGATGCTGAAGTGCCGTGAGGACTCCGGGGACACTCAGGGACTGGGCAGATGTGGTTTGGCAGGGCACTGCGTGTGCCCTGTCCAAAATGCACCGGCTGGGACATGGAGGAGCAGATGTGCTCCTGCCTCTGCCCACACCAGCTCTGTGGGCTGGGGACAGCGGTGCCTGGCCCTCCGGCCGTGGTTTGGTGGCTGAATGTGGCTCCTGACAATGGCTGTGTACCCAGAAGAGCAGAGGGGAGTCCCCGGGGTAGCCAGTGGCTCATGGGTGCGGTAGAGCCCCAGCTCCAAGGGTTTTGTGGTCCTGAGTGTCTCAGTTCCCCCTGGGGCAGGTCCCAGGAGCAGCACAGGCTGGGGGGAGAGATGGGTGACTGTGGGCATCGTGCCCAGCTGTGGCTGAGGTCTGGACACCCCTCTGGGGCCATGGGAAGGGCTCTTCCACACCCCAGTGTGCCTGTGGAGCTGTGTGTCTGTGCCAGGTCCAGCCCTTACCCAGGTGGGGGTGCAGAGTGCGTGGCAGGGATCCGTGCCACCAGACAGGGATCCATGGAGGGAGGTGTGAGCCACCAGCAGGCAGCTCTGGAGGCACAGCCCTCCTCCCGGGTGCCGGGTCGAGCCAGGCAACCTCAGGCCAGTGATGCAGGATGGGATACAAGGGGACAAGCTGTGATCTGGTGTGCAGCACCTTTATGTCCACCCCAAAGTCCCCTCTGCCCTGCTACTCTGCTGCAGCAACTCATGTGCCAACTCCAGTGCCAGCCACGGGGCATGGTACAGCTGTGGGACACAACACAGCTGTGGGACAGGGCACAGCAATGGGGCATGGTACAGCTGTGGGACATGGTACAGCTGTGGGGCACGGTACAGCTGTGGGGCACAACACAGCTGTGGGACATGGTACAGCTGTGGGGCACAGCACAGCAATGGGGCACGGCACAGCAATGGGGCATGGTACAAGTGTGGGGCATGGTACAGCTGTGGGGCACAGCACAGCTGTGGGGCATGGCACAGCTGTGCATTATGACATGACATGGCCATGTCCCTGCCCAGTGCCAAGTGGCTCTGGCCACCACCTGACAGTCCCCAGCACCTGCAGCACCCCCACATCCCTGCACAGGGACCACTCCTGCTCCCTGAGGCAGGGTCAGGGCCACATCAGGCACCATCCCGTATCCTCATCCCCTGGCACCTCAGTGTTCCTAGGCTTCCCACTGTGCCCAGAGTAGGAGGAATCTCTCAGAGCACTGAGGGGACCAGAACCCCTCCAAGCTGTGCCAGGGTGGGGAGGTGGTGGCCTGACCCTGTCCCCCCAGCCATGAGCCGCCGCGTGGTGCGCCAGAGCAAGTTCCGGCACGTGTTCGGGCAGCCGGTGAAGGCAGACCAGATGTACGAGGACATCCGTGTCTCCAAGGTGACATGTGACAGCTCCTTCTGCGCCGTCAACCCCAAGTTTGTGGCCATCATTGTGGAGTCTGGTGGTGGTGGGGCCTTCATTGTCCTGCCCCTTGCCAAGGTGAGTGGGGAGGATGCTGGGGTTTGGCCACGCCACTGGGTGGGGGCAATATGCTGATGGGTTTTGATTTTGGGGAGCTGCTGTGGCCCCAGAGCCCCCCAGCTTTGCCCCAATACCCTCTCCTCATGTGGGGGCTCAGGGCAGGAACAGCCTGGGTCATCATCGACACCTGCCAAGGGTGACATCCCTGGGGCAACAGAGGTGATGTGGGAAACCCCCAGCTTCCTTCCTCCCAACCCTAATTCCCTGGGAGCACAGCATGCCCAGGGAGCAGCACCCAGTGGAGTGGGGGTCTGCCCTGCCAACCCTGACAGAGAGACTGGGAGGGGGTCCCCAAGCCCTCCTCGCCATCAGAGCAGACACAAAACAGCCTCGCATAGGTCACATCCTTCCCCTCTGAGTCCCTATGAGGCCTTGTGCCAGGTGAGCCCCGTTTGCCCCATGTGCCTCAGTTTCCCCCTTCGAGGCAGGTGCAAACCTCTGGCCACTGCCGGGATCCCCTGCATGTCCCCATTTGTGCCACAACCCCACAGGGTGGCCGGGCTGGGCTTTGGGGGGCACCTGGCAGTGTCTCTCCCAGGGAGATTCATCCCGGCCCCTCACCATTGCAGACAGGACGGGTGGACAAGAACCACCCGCTGGTGACGGGACACACAGCACCCGTGCTGGACATCGACTGGTGTCCCCACAACGACAACGTCATCGCCAGCGCCTCGGAGGACACCACCGTCATGGTGAGGGGCTGGTCCCCGCGCGGGAGGGGGGTGGCGGCCGCTGGGGGAGCGATGCAGAGCATCCCCCCCCCCCCCTTGCCGCCTGTGAAGTGTCACTGGCCTATTTTTAGCCCCGGTGCCATGCGTTCGCGCTGGCAGCGGCTGCTCTCTCCATGATGCAGCAGTTTGTGCTAAATATACCCTCCCAGGCAACTCAGCACGCAGGAATAGCTGGGGGGGGGCTGGGGGCTGCACCCCAGCCATGCCCCCCTCCCTGTGTCCACCAGCACCCTGAATGCTGGGGATGCACCCCAGGATGGAGGCGCTTCTGGCATCCCCTCACCACCCTCCCCGCAGGCTGAGCTGGGATTAATGATGTGGTTAATTGGCTCCGAGGCCCTCATCCGCTTAGTGCTCACACACGGGGTGATCCCCAACGCCCTGCTCTCCGTCCCCTCCCCCAGGTGTGGCAGATCCCTGACTATGTCCCCGTGCGCAACATCACGGAGCCCGTGGTGACACTGGAGGGACACTCCAAGCGGGTGAGCATCATCTCCTGGCACCCCACCGCCCGCAACGTCCTGCTCAGCGCAGGTAAGGGGGTCCCGGGTCACCCTCCCCGGGGTCGCAGGAGATCCACGCGGTGACAGCATCTGCTCCCTGGGTCCTCTGCAGGCTGTGACAACCTGGTGATCCTCTGGAACGTGGGGACGGGGGAGATGCTGCTGGCGCTGGATGACATGCACACCGACCTCATCTACAACGTGGGCTGGAACCGCAATGGCAGCCTCCTCGTCACCACCTGCAAGGACAAGAAGGTCCGTGTCATCGACCCCCGCAAGCAGCAGATCATAGCGGTGAGTGCCCCTGCCGTGCCCCCCCTCATCCCACCGCGGGGTCCCCCCCAGTGCCTGCCTGACCCTACTAACCCCACACCGCGCGTCTCTGTGTTTGATTTAACCTGCTAACGCCGGCGCAGGAGAAAACCAAACCGCACGACGGCACCCGCCCCATCCGCGCCATCTTCGTGGCCGATGGCAAGATCTTCACCACGGGCTTCAGCAGGATGAGCGAGCGGCAGCTGGGCCTCTGGGACCTGGTACGAGACGGCGGCTCCAGCCTGGCCAGCACCAATCCCACCGATCTCAGCCCAGCCCGGAGTGCTCTGGGTGCCGGGGATACTCTCTGGCAACGCTGTGCGCTCAGGGAGCACCATGGAATAGGACTCAACGGCTGTTTTGGGGGACAGATCCGGACCCCCTCCATTTTCCCCCCTTCCCGTGCCCCATGCTGACTGTCTCCCCCTCCCCCCAGGAGAGGTTTGCCCCCCACGAAGGGCTGAGGCCCGTGCGGGCCATCTTCACGCGGGAAGGACACATCTTTACCACGGGCTTTACCAGAATGAGCCAGCGGGAGCTGGGCTTGTGGGACCCGGTAACGAGGCCGCATGGAGTGCTGCCCTGGGAACTTGGCCCCCCAGGCCCCCTGCCAACCCACCCTGCCCCCGGATGGGGTGTCTGCTGCATCCCCCTCCCAAAAGATGCCAAGTTCCCAAGTGTGCCGTGCTGTGTTGTGGTGGGGAGGGGGCTGGGAGGCAGGGAGTGCTGTGAAAGGGGGGTATATCTGGGCTGGGGGGTTACCCAGCCGTGCAGGTAAACAGGAGTGGGGCAGGGGGCTGGGGGGGGGCATGCCAAGCTGCCTGCCCAGGGGGTTATGTACCCCAGAGGGAACAAGCCCTGTCCCCCAGTGTGCCGTGGCTAACGTGTGTGACTAACCAGGGTGGGGGTTTTGGGGTCACTGCTCACACCCCTCTATCACTGCTCTGGCCCCGCAGAATAACTTTGAGGAGCCCATTGCCCTGCAAGAGATGGACACGAGCAATGGGGTCCTGCTGCCCTTCTATGACGCCGATTCCAGCATCGTCTACCTCTGCGGGAAGGTAACCCACCCTCCCCGCGGTGCACCCCCCGTGCCACCCTGTCCCTGAGGGTGCCAGGGCTGGCTGACAGCTGTCCCCACCCCTGCAGGGTGACAGCAGCATCCGGTACTTTGAGATCACGGACGAGGCGCCCTACGTGCACTACCTGAACACCTACAGCAGCAAGGAGCCCCAGCGGGGCATGGGCTTCATGCCCAAGCGTGGGCTGGATGTCAGCAAGTGCGAGATCGCCAGGTGAGAGCCAAGGGGTCTGGGGGGAGCCAGAAGGGTCAGGGCAATCAGCTGGACCCTGACTGCCTGTGGCCCACACAGGTTCTTCAAGCTGCACGAGCGCAAGTGCGAGCCCATCGTCATGACAGTGCCACGCAAGGTGAGCCTGGGGGGTCCCAGGGGAGATGGGGGCCTGGGGGGGACACCCCACATCTCACCATGGTCTCTCTCCCTCCCGCAGTCAGACCTCTTCCAGGATGACCTGTACCCCGACACGCCAGGCCCCGAGCCAGCCCTGGAGGCGGATGAGTGGCTGTCAGGGAAGGACGCAGAGCCCATCCTCATCTCGCTGCGGGATGGGTACGTCCCCATCAAGAACCGGGAGCTGAAGGTGGTCAAGAAGAACATCCTGGACAGCAAACCCCCGCCAGGCCCCCGACGGAGCCACTCCAGCTGCAACTCCGACTACTTCTCTGTGAGTGTCCTGGGGATAGGGACAGCAGAGCTGTACCCCTGCCCTGCGGTGGGGTGGGAGGGGCCAGACTGGTCGGTGACCCTGTGTCCCCCCTCCCTGCAGCAGCCAGCCTTGGAGGAGGTGCTGGAGGAGATCCGTGCCCTGAAGGAGACGGTCCAAGCGCAGGAGAAGCGCATCTCCGACCTGGAGAACAAACTCTGCCAGTTCACCAATGGCACGGACTAGTGCGGTGGCCACGGCCAAGACCACGGGCACGGCCAGGACTGCCCCGGCCTCCCGGGGATTAAAGCCGAGTCCCCACCTTGGGCAGGAGCCCGGAGCCGTGTTCTTTCCCCAGGAGCCGAGGGGGCAGGGAGGGGGTCGGACCCTGACCCCCTTCTGTGGGCATCAGTCGCATCCTTCTCCCAGGGTGCCCTGGCACATGGGCACCCCATGCAGCACCCGAGGGGGTCCTGCTTCAGTGCCCGCAGGCTGGGGCTGCCGAGCATCCCTCCACGGGAACCTGCACGGTGGGCACCAGCATCCTCCCAGGACAGGGAGCTGCCGGGCCCCCCCGGCCAGGATGTGCTTGTGTACGGTGCTACACCCCCACCCCATCACCCCCTCACCCCCCTCTGCCCCATCAGCCCCTCGGCGGGTGCCCCCAACTGGCTCTTTGCTCCTGGACCCCTTTAATAAAGGGCTCAGCCACCCTTGGCCGTGTGGCAGGTACCAGGGACGAGGGACCATCGTGCCAGGGGTGCTGCCTGCACCCCACTGCCAGCACCTGCTGCCTGCGGACCCCCGGCCCAGGCAGAGGGAGGCCGAGAGAGACAAACATTAAAGAGCATTTATTGGTGTTGGCCGCGGTCGGAGCTGCTCGGGCTCCCCCGGCCCTGGCCCAGATGTTGCTGTGGGGTGCACGGGTGGGTGGAGGGAGGGGCACCAGCTATGAAAAGTCCCAGGGGAGCGAGCCCAGCCCCCCTCACCCCGCAGCCCCCGGCCCCCCATGTGCAAAGGGGGAGCAGCCGGGGCAGGGGGCCGGGGTTAGCACCATTTGACGTAAGGTTTCTCTTGGGGTCAGTGCCCGGGACGAGGGGGTGCAGCGCTGCCAAGGGGGGGCATCCGAGCAGGGTGGAGAGGTGCGAGCAGGGGTAAGGGGGGGTGACACCGGGCGGCCCTTCACAGGCACCCCTTCAGCTGCCCCAGCAGTCCCCGTGCCGTGGGGGGGCGGCTGTGCAGCCCCTCGCTGGCTGTGGGGTACAATAGGGCAGAGCCCCCCACCCCTGTTGGCAGGCAGAGCAGCTCCCGGGTAAGTGCACTTGGTAGCGCCTGGGCAGGGGGGGAAGAGGGAGCCGGGCAGAGCCCCCTGGCTCTGGGGGAACCCCGGGACCCCACGCAACTGGCAGCCCACCCATCTGGGGGAAAATGTGCCCCCCACCGCCTTCCTGGGGTGAGGGGCTGAGCAGCACCCCGTCGGGCGGCTGGGGGGGCAGGGCTGTCCTGGAGAGGGGGTACAGTCTGTGGAGTTGCCCTCCCTGGTCCCTGCCACCCCAGGTGCAGGGTTAACACCCACCCCCACCCTGGGCTGCTGCGGGGCGCCCCCACCTCACCCCAACACCGCCCCAGCTCTGGGGACCTTCTCCCAGGGCCAAATCCTGCTCTCCCCTTCCCCACTTGCCCTCCGCAGTTCCTGGACTGGTTCCCCCCCACACCGCTCCCTCTCTGTGCCCCCAGACACGGCCCCGGCCGCGTCCCCATCCCCACTGGAGGGGGGGGGTGTGAGGGGCTCAGTGGGGCTGCGGGGTCACTTCTCCGTCAGCGAGAGCTGCAGGATCCGCTGCAGATCCTCTTCCTCCTGGCGCGTCCGGCGCTCCGCTTCCTCCTGCTCCCGCGCCGACAGCGCCATGGCCAGGCGCAGCTGCTCCGCGTAGCTGGGGAACAGGGCGCTGGGCCCCCTGCCACCCCCCGGCGACGGGGCCACGGGGGGACGCGGGGACGCCGTGTGCTGGGGAGTCCTGGCGGGCAGCAGGGGCTCAGTGGGGGCCCCGTGGGTCCGGCTCCCACACCCACTCCCCCCTGCGGGGCTGGCCGGACCTTACCAACCTGTCTCCCCGGCGGCCCTCGTGCGACATGGGGTGGGTGCCCGGCTTGCTGTTGGTCAGTGCTTCCCAAATGGTCACCTGTGGTCGGTGACAGAGGAGTGTTGGAGGGTGGCACCCCAAAACCCAGTCCTCCCGGCATGAACTCTGACCCGCCACCATGGGATGCAGGGATGAGCGGAGGTAGGGTGAGTGAGAATCGCGGGTGGCACTGGGATGGGGAAGAAGGTGGCAGTGCCCACCTGGTCGTACTCGCTGCCCGCTTCCAGCAAGCTCTGCTGGATGGCGAACTGCAGCAGGTCATCCTCGTCCTCCCGCAGGGCATCCTGGTGGGTGCCCACCACGCTGTACCCCCGCGGCACCTCGAACAGCGCCGGGTCCATCTCGCACGCTCGGCACGAGGCTGTGGGGAGACCAGAGCTGGCCTGGCTGGGCATCCTGTCCTACTCCACTCTGCCAGTCCTGTGTCCCTTACCCTGCTGTGACCCACTCCCACCCCACCAGCTGTACCCCCAGACCCCACTGGGATCCCTTCCCATCCCACCTCACCATGTCCCCCCCACATACTGAGGGAGCTGGAGCTGCTGACACTGGAGGAGTCGCTGCTGGGTGAGGGTGCCTCGCTGCTGGGGCTGTGCCGCAGGGAGCTGACAGGCTCGTCGCACCCGTTGAGGTTGCCGAAGGTTATTCGGGCATTGAGGATATGGAAGATGGGGATTTCTGCAGGAAAAGGGAAAAAAAGCGAGGAGGGAAGCTGCCTCTGCCAGCCAGGTCAGCAGCAGAGCTCAGTCCATACCAATCTTGACAGGGAAGCCGGGTGGGAGGCGCAGGGTGATGAAGTCCCGCAGTTTGGCGAAGAGAGCATTGCTTATTGCCATGAGGTCGATGATGGGGGCAACCTGCTCGCAGAGGGACAGCGGGTGGTCCTCACACAGCCACAGCTTCGCCTTGAACCTGCCGGGGACAGGCGTTGGGCTGGGGACCCCCACCTGTCCCCCCCTCGCTCTGCAGTAGTGTGGGTGGGGACACAGGGAGCCCCTGTCTGCTCTTCCCCCTCTCACTTCTGTGTCTTGGTGGTGAGCTCCATGGGCCGTCCCATGTCCCGGTTGCCCAGCTCGAAGTTGGGGTTGAAGTACTCCTCAGGGGTGATGGCAGTGGGGTTGGCGTGGCTCAGTGTCTGCGTGATCAGTGTCTGCATGGGGGGACAGCCCGGTGGGGTGAGAGGGGGAGGTCAGACTGCAGGGCCACCCCCTCCAACCCCTGATGCACTCACCCCATTGTTGGGTCCCACGTGCTGCTCAGCGATGCCCAGGAAGGACTGCAGGGGGGTCTTACAGCCTGCGGGAGAGGAGGGGGTGAGGGCAGAGCCAGGGGTGCCCTGCCCACCCAGCCCGTGCTGGCTCCACCTTTGCTCTTGCCCTTGTGCTGGTCCGAGAGGTGCTCAGTCCGTGTCCGTGTGATCAGCTCCACGTTGGAAGCACCATAGACCTGGCCAAGGAGGGGGAATGGCAGAGGTGGGTACCCCACAGCTGCCACCTGCTGTATCCCCCTGGGCAGCTCAACTCCCTGCCCCTCACCTTGGCCTCGTACCCATTCACCATTTCCGTCTTCTCGCTCCTCCAGCCCAGGATCCCAGACTTATTCCTGGCGTGACACAGCACCATGAGTTTGCTTGGACAGCCCGGGGTGCCAGCACTCCCGGGGGTGGGCTCAGTACCACCCCAGCCCACCTCTCGAAGGCGATGTTCTTGGTGTCGAGCTGGGTGGTGACAACGGGGGCCGTCAGCCGCCCCATCACCTGCTCCTCGGTGGGCTGCACAGCAGCCAGCAGCACCTCCTGGTCGTGGCCGGCCAGGGCCAGCGTCTCTGAGTAGACCACCCGCCTGTCATGGTCAATCTCCATCACCACTGCACTGCTGTCTGCAGGGAATGGGGTCAGGACAACCATGGTCCCCACCGTGTCACCTGGCTGGCTCTGCCAGCACTCCCCAGTGAGGGGGACATCCCGGTGTCACCTCACCTTGTCCCCGAAAGACGAAGCTGCGGTTGCCCCGCTGCCAGGTCATATGGTCGAAGCCCAGCAGTGTGGTGTCCACCCGCAGGTTCTGGCCACTCTTCCACACCTTGTAGGTGTCACTGGGGCAGATCTTGGACACCAGGGGCACTGGGGAGAGATGCCAATAGCCCAGCCGGGGATGGGGCCATCTGCACCCCTGAGGGGGCTGCCAGCGCTGAGATAGGTGGGGGACACACCTGGGGAACATGGTGCCTTGGAGGAATGGGGGGGTCTGCAAGCTTGGGGTGTCAGAAGGCAAGGGGGCAGGTGACCCCCAGCATGGGGATGGGGATGGATGCTGGGGCTGGGGGACTCTGCTGGGAAATTCCCGCTCCCCTCACAGCCACGCTGTGCCCCGAGCTCACCCCAGCTGGTGAATTCCCACTTCATTTCCACGTAGAAGTCCTGGGCCTGTGGAGAGCACCAAGGGGTCAAGGGATCCCCGTGGCTGCAGCCCCCCGCAGCCCCCACCAAGGGCGGTACCTTGCGCAGCTTCTCCAGCAGGACGGGGATCCCGGCCAGGCGCTTGATGGCTCTCTGGTAGTCGCGGTAGCGCAGGACCAGCTGCACCAGCTCCAGGTCACGGGTGCTCACAGCCTCCTGCAGGACTGCGGGGCAAAGGGGCAGTGCCCAGGGCCATGGCACAGCATGGCAACCTGGCACTGCAGAGCTGGGCACTGCACAGGAGCCACAGGCACGCAGCACCAGAGTGAGCATGACCATGCCTGCACCCGTGTCCATGTCCACATCCATGTTGATGCTCGTGCCCACACCCATCTCCATGCCCGTATCTGTGTCAGGGCAGCTTGCAGGAGGATGGAGGGAAGCAGCCACCCTCTCACCTGTCCATCCACTGCGGTTCTCCTTGCCCACGTCAGCACCATGCTTCAGCAGCACCCTGGCACACTCGAGGTGGCCCAGCGTGGTGGCCAGGTGCAGGGGAGTGCGTCCTCGGGGGTCCAGCTGCTCGATGTCGGCCTGTCAGGAGGGAATGAGACTCCGGGATCACTGGGGTGGCCAGACCTTGCCCTCCAGTGCTCTCCCACAGACATGCAGCTCCCAGACACAGAAAGCAGCCAACATTTGACAGTATCTGGGAGAGCGTCCCCACCCCTGAGCTCCCCCAAGTGAAGCACCTCAAAAGCCTCTCCCGGCTGCCACTGCCAGACCCACGAAGAGGGCATGGAGAGCACAGTGGTGGCTGCCAGCACCCAGCACACCTCGGCACAGCCAGGCTGGGCTGCACCCACCAGGCGGGCACGGAGCAGGAGCACGGCATGGCAGCGGGGTGGGGGGGCACAGATGCCCCTGGCGCAGCGCACAGAGCTCTGCACATCTCCATGCAGCTGCAAGCTCCAGAAAAGCCCCCACGTCGGGGATCTGGGGGGGGCTGTGCCCAGTTGCCAGGCAGCAGCTGCCGGCAGCCCCCCTCCGCCAGGGCCGGGAGCGCGGCGGGCGCCGTGGGCTGCGGCGGGCGCACGTGTTCCCCTGCCTGAGCCGGGGGCGGGCGGCTGCGGGAGCGGAGCGGCTGCTCGGAGGATCCCCGGGGCCCTGGGGAGCCGTCGCTGGGGCTGCCGTTGTTTGTGCCAAACCCGGAGCCTGGCACCCGGCCAGCCCTGAGGAATCCCTCGCGCGCTGGCGGGTGGGCACCCCCGGCACCCACGGGCCCCGCTCCCCGTGTGGGAAGCAGCGTCACACCCCGTGCCCCGTGCTGGGGACGTGGCTCGGGGAAGGGGGGGACACTCTCTGTGCCCCCCAGCACCCAGCTGGAGTAGAAGCCTTGAGACCGGAGAGGGGCACTCAGATGCTGCCAGGGCAGGAGGCAATGGGGCAGTCCCCAAATAATGGGTTTTGGGGAGGCCGCTCTCAGGAGAACAAACCTGGGGTGCAAGACCCAAAGGTGCCAGCTGGGACCGGGCAGCCAGAGGTGTTTGGGCGTGGGCAGAGGTGGAGCGTGGCTCCCTGGTGCCCAGGGTCTCACCGGCAGCATATCCCTGCCTCGCTCTGGGTATGTCCTGCAGTCCTGCTGCCCCAGGGATGTTCCCATCCCTGCCTGGGCTGTGGGTATTCTCATGGCCCTCATCCCCAAAGACTCACAGGTAGGGGGACACCCCCCATCTACCCACACCACCGGAGTAAAACAGCCCCCCAGTTCCCTGGTAGTCAATGTGCTGCTCCAATGCTCTCCAGGCTGCTTCTTAATTGCACTAATGAAACGACTCTAATTAAGGCAATCGCCCCCCAGCTGTGGGCGGGAGTTGCAGGCTCAGTGGGGTTCCCCAGCTGCAGCTCTGCCCCAGCGCTGGGCAGGATGAGGGTCCCCAGTCTGGGGATATGGCGCTGGAGCCACCCCAGGGGACACAGTGTGACCCAGATTTGCCAGCAAGAGCTCAGTCCTGGACTCTGGTGCTGGGCTGGCTCCAGCTTGGGGACCACAGCACAGACCTCAAGGTGCTGCCTGTCCTGAGGCCGTGACACCCACTGGGGATGGTGACAGGGATGGGGGCGGCTTTGGGGTGGCAGCGGTGCAGTGCAGAACCGCAGCTCAGTCGCTCCTCCTGTGCCAGCTGGGCACGTGGCACAGCACGTCCCTCCACTGGGGTTGTCCTTGGCTTGGAGCACCCCAGCTCCTGCTCCTGGGTAGCAACGGGGCACATGGGCCAGCAAGGGAAGATGGTGCCAGGCAGTGCTGTCCCTGTGCAGCCCCGGGTCCCTGTCACGCCCCAGGGGGCAGGCTGCCGTGAGGGGTCTCCTGGCACAACAGGCTCTGTGTCACTGCCTGCCACATCCTCGTGATGTCCGTGCCAAGGGGACCCACTGACCCTGGCTCCCTTGTGGAGGCAAGTGTGGATGGGAGCTCATGGTGACAATTTGGGGGTGGCAGACACAGAGCCCTTATGGGGACACGGAGAGGAGCAATGCTCTCAGCTGCCCCAGTGCTTCCCAACCCCAAACACCTGCACTCGGGAGGAGCAGCACGTGCAGCCACTGCCCTGTGGGGGTCACCAAGGTGGCGGGAGGGCAGAGTCCTGGGTAGGGGGACACCCGGCCCCCAGAATCTCACACAGCACCAGCCCCAACTCCTTATCTGGGGGATGCTCTGGCAGGGATAAGGGCTGAGCCGTGTCCCTGGATGCCCTGGACAGAGCAGGGGGCCTGGGCTGGCCCCCACCTTCTTCCCCCAATCCTCCACCTGCTCCAGAGTCTGGCCTGCAGCACCCATGGGCCCCCTCGTGCACCCCTGGGGTGCACACACGGCTGGCTTTGCTCTCACCCTGAAAATGCCAGTGGGGGCCAGGGCAGAGCCCCTCTGCTTCCCGGGCAGGGAGGCTGGAGCTTCTCTGCAGGCAAGAGGTTCGGAGCCCCCCTCGCAGCCCCTCCACCTCCCCAGCGTCTGCCGAGCCCAGCTTTGATCTCTGCCGCGCCGGGCTCCTGGGAAAACTGACCCCAATTTACCACGGAAATAAAAACACTGGCCATGGGGTGGGAGACCGGGGCGATGCTGGCGCAGCCTCCGGCTGGACCCCACAATGGAGAAGGGTGTGGCGGGAGCCATCGCCTGCATCCCGGCGGGAGCTTCGCGGCACAATGACCCCCGTTTCATGCATCACCAGGGTCCATCCAGCACGGCCCTCAGTGCCTTGGGGTTTGAGGACCTGGGCCGAGGGGACTGGGGATGCTCAGCACAGCCTCCCCATCAGCCTCCCTCCAACGCCTGCGGTTTCCTGCGTCTTCGGGGTTGGGTTTTAATTACCTGAATTGCAACGCCACGGGGGAGAAGGAGGCTGGGAACCCGCTGGGGAAGCACCCACACCCCGCTCCATCACCGGGCGGTTGGGAGGTTCCCGGGCTGAGGGAGAAAGTGGGTCCCCTCGCCCTGAGAAGGACCCTTGTGAGGCTGGGGGGCTGCGCCCCCGGCAACATCAGGGCCCGTGTCCGTCCCCCCCCTAGAGAGGCTCAGCCTGAGAGTGGGGAGCTGAAGGCTGCACCCCCAGAGGGGTGGCAATACCCTGAGAAGCGGGGTGCGGGCCGGGGGTCTGCAGAGGCCTAGCAGAGAGCTGGGGACACGTGCGGAGGGATGCTCGGGGCTGCGTGTGCTGGAGGATGCAGGGGAGCCGCGGGTGGTACCCACCGCTCCGCGGCAGCCCCGGGGGCAGCAGGCACAGTCCCGGCGTGCAGGTGGGGACACACACCGCACCCCCAGAGCCCCGCCAGCGCAGACAGCGACCCCATCCCTGTCACCCCCCTCATCTCCATCCTCATCCTCACCCCGGCTCCGAGCATTGCATCAGCCCGAGCCGAGCGGAGCCGGGCCAGGCCGGGCCGTGCCGTGCCGGGAGTGTCCCCGCGCCGCCCCACCTGCTTGGCGCTGAGCTCCCGGTCCAGGTCACGGGCGCGGTTGTGCCAGACGAGGTAGTGCAGCGGGTACCTGCCCTCCGGCCCCTTCCTGCCCGAGCAAGACGCGAGCATCCTCCGTGCATGCTGGAGCGGCGCGGCGGGCGCGGCGCGGGGCGGCGCGGGGCGGGGGGGGCGCGGGGCGGGGCGGGCCGCCACCTCCCGCCCGGTGCTTCCCCGGCCCCCCCCGCACCGCCCGGCCTCATGGGACTTGTAGTTGCCCTGCCCGGCATCGCCCCCTTCTTCTTCCTCATCTTCATCCTCCTCTTTCCTCGTCTCCCTCCCGCACCGCTGAGCCCATCACCGCGGCCTCCGATCCCGCGAGGGGGCCTGCAAAACGGCACCCCATTGGCAATCAGCATCCTCCCCAAATTCCCCCCTTTCCTGGGCTGATCTTCCCCCTCCCAGCTGGCCTCCGCTCCCCCCGTGGGGCAGCGGGCCCGAGCATATGGCGAGGCAGGGGTGAAGACGGCAGGTGGGGACCAGGTGGGGGCCGTGGGGGAACCCCGATTCCCGCCCCCGCTGCACCAGGCACGGGCCCCCAGCCCCGTTTCCTTTTCCGCCTGCGTCTCTCCCGGGCAGGCGTCGCGTTTTCCGGCTGCCGCCCGAGAACAATGCAAGGCTGGGCCTCTGCGGCCGCCCCGGCCTCCACCGGCGCCACGCTCCTGGCCCCCCACCCGGCTGCTCCCCACCCTCCCATGGGGGGCACCCCCCCGGCATTATTCTGTGCTCAGCCGCGGCGGTGGCGGTGGTCGCATCCCCCCGCCCCTGTCCCCGCACAGCATCCCCCATCCCCCTGCCAGCCCCGCTGCCCCATGACGTCATGAGCCACCTCCTCGGCAGCCCGCAGTGAGGTCACCCCGCCTGCCCCGTGGTGCTGGGGGGCACGATGCGGCCCCACTGCCCTGGCTCCCGCTGGGCTCTGACCCCCCTCAGCTGTCTGTGGGGCCTCCATGGGGTGTCCCCTCTGGTCCAAGTGCTTAAAGGGTCACAGTAGGGAACAGACCGCAAATAGTCCCCAGTCCCCACACCCACCCCCAAAATCCCCTGTGGAGGGGGTGTGTGGCCCAACCCAGCGTCCTGGGGAAGGGGTGTGCCCGGGAGTGGGGTGCACAGTGTCAGAGGTGGCACTGGGAAGAGGGCTGGGGGTGGCCAGGACTGCGGCTGGATCTAGGACAAGTGTCCAGAGCAGGACTGAAGCAATTTGGGGGTACCCTGGGCTGAGACTGGGTTACACAGGACCCGGAATAGGAATGGGACCAGTGCCATCCCTCCGGGATAAACAGGACAGGGGCTGGGAGCAGGACCAGGACAGTGCCCTGGGCTGAAAATGGGACCGGGATTGCACCGAGGACGGGGACTGGGGTCAGGACTAGGGGATGCCCGGGACCAGGAGCAGAGCAACGGCAGGGCTAATGCCCAGCAGCAGGTGAGGTGCCCGGGTCCGGGACCGGGCTGTCCGGGGGGGCGTATGCAGGTGCGGGTGCGGAGCGGGGGCGGTGCCGGTGCGAATGCGGAGCGGTGCCGGTGCCCGTGCGAATCCGTGTGCGGGTCCGGGTCCGTGTGCGGAGCGGGGGCGGTGCCGGTGCGTGTCCCGGTGCGGGGCGGTGCCGGTGCGGGTTCGGGTGCGGCTGCGAGTGCGGGGCGGTGCCGGTGCCGGTGCGGGGCGGCCGCGGCAGCGCTGCCGGTGGCGGGGCGGGGGCGGTGCGGCCCCTCCTCCGCCGGGGCCGGGCCTGCGCCGCTTCCTGCGGAGCCGCCGGGCGCTGGGAGCAGCCGGCAGCCCCCGGCCCCGCCGCCCCGGGCCCCGCCGCCCCCGCCCCGCCGCCCGGCCCCCCCCCCCCCCCCCCCCCTTCCCCGCCGCCGCTCCCCCGGCGGGCCCGGGGGGCGCCGCCGCCGCCCCACGCTGGCGCAGAGGCCCGGGCCCGGGCCCGCCTCGCCGCTGAGGATGTCCCGGAAGGCGCCGCGGGCAGAGGTGTGCGCCGACTGCAGCGCCCCAGGTAAGGGCCCCCCCGCACCGGCACCGGCACGGCCCCGCCGGCCCCCCCCGCGCCTCCTGCTGCCCCCCGGAGCCTGCCCTGCCCGCCCCTCGCGCCACCGAGAGCCCCCTCTGCGCCCCATGGCACCCCCCGGTGCGTCCCCCGCACCCCCGTCAGCCCCATCTGTACCCCGAGGTGTTTGCCCCCGGACTGCTCCCCATGACCTCTTTTGCATCTCCCTCTACGTCCCAAATCGAGACCCCTTTTCACCCCCTCTGGGTGGCCCCAGGATCGCCCTGGTTATTCCTTTCTGCGCTCCACTCTGCACACCCAAGGCACCCCCACCGAGTCCCCTGTCTGCCCCCCAGGAACCCTCTGATGTGCCCCCAGTGAAACGCCTTGATGAAACCCATGACCCCCTTGCTGCACCCCCTTTTAGCCCACTGGAATACCCCAATACACCCCAGACATAGCCCCGATACCCCGGCATGCCGTCCTCCGTGCCGCTCCGGTCCACCCCGCGTGTCCCCACCGCCCCCCTGCACCACCCACAGCCTTCGCACCCCAGCGCGGGGGCTGCTGGCACAGGCTGGGGACGCGCCGGTCGGTGCCAGCAGCGCTGGTGGCCCTGTAAAGGGTAGGATGATGGGGGACACCCTCCTGCATCCCACAGCACCCCACAGCCAGCACCCACCCCAGGCGGATCCGGGCTTGGCGGTGCCGGCTGGGTGAGCCGGGCGGCCGCCGCGCTGCAAGCCGGAGCCGAGCCTGGGCAAGACCATTCCCATCCCCGGCGGTGCCGGTGCCCGCAGCCCCCACGCTGGGCACGCGCCCGTGGGCGTCACGGTGGGTTTGGCCCCCCCAAACCCTGCCCACCGTAGGGCCGGACCCCAAACCTGCCCGTGGCCAGTGCAGGTGGCCCCACGGCAATGAATGAACGGGTCTCCGAGCCGGCCCCGGAAAGCTGCCCGCGGGCCAAGGCTGTGCCGAAATTATTCCGGCCACGTGCCAATGGCCGGATCCTGCCAGGAGAGCTGTCGGCACGCGTGGGCGAAAGGCTGCCCTGCCTCCAGGCATCCCCCGTGCCGGCGGGCAAGCGGGGGGCCAGGGGTTCCCGGGGCGGTGCCGGGGCTCCCTGCTACGGCCAGGGGAAATGGAAACCAGTTTCTTCCAATCTCTTATCGCCTGGCAGCCATGGGAGGAAATGAGTTATAAAGTCCAGAGGCCGTTTCCTACCGCGCTGAGAGCACAGGCTGTCGCTGCCGGGGATGCACTGCCTGGCCCTGCATGGGGGTTGCCTGTGGGGTGCTCTGATCCCTCTGCCCGGGCTCCCTTGGCCCCATGGATGCTGGCTGGCCCCAGCCCTGCCATCACCAGTGCGGGGCCGAGTGCTGGGGGTCCCGGTATCAGTCCATATCCCGGTGTAGGGATTGATGTGCTGGGAGCTCTCTTGGACTCCAGGATCCTCCCACGGTTTGGGGTGTCCCAGTGCCTGCGCTCCCCGAGCTGCTGCAATGCCCACCCGCATCCCACCGCATCCCAGCTGTCTTAGGGCGGGAGGGGGTGTTGCCCCGGGGACACTCTGGATCTGCCCGGTTGGGGGGCCGCGGGCCGGCTCCCCCCGCACGGAGCGTCCTGTTCCCGGCGGTGGCCGTGGGCAGCGGGCGCGAAGGCACAGATGCCGCCGCACCGGCTGCCAAGGCGCTGCCATCTGCGTGCGCGGGGCTGCCAGGCTGGGGGGGGGCCACCACTCCCCGCGGCCACCCCACCCCGGCCCCGGGGCACTGCAGCATGGCAGGATGCCGTGCCCCCCCCAAAACAGTGTCCTCAGGGCTCTGGGGGGATGCGTGGGGAGGGGTCCGGGACCCTGCAGAGAGGAAGGAAGTGGGGGAGGCTTGGCTGGCTGCCTGCCTGCCTTCCTCCCTCCCTCTGTGAGGTCGTGGGGCCACTGTCCCCCCTCAGGCCATCGGGCAGGTCAGTGCGGCCACCCCCCCAGGCCCTGTATCCCCGAGCTGCCCCTTCTTGTGGGACAGTGTGGTGTTTATGTAGGACCTACAGAAACAAGGGGAGGGGGTGGGGCTGGGCAGAGGGTGGCAGGACTCCCCCATCGTGCCCGGCAGAGGGGACACCTGGGAACGATTCAGCATCGACACCCCGTGCCTGGCTGCTTTCCCGGGAGGAGGGGGGCTGTGACCCAGCGGGGGTCCTCAAATCCTGTCCTCATGCTGCTGCGAACAGCTGCAGCCCAACGGCTGCACCACGGGGCCAGATCCCCTCGTCCCCAGGACCCGTTTTTGGGGTGCAGGCGTGGCGAGCTGCTGCCTGGCCAGGAGCAGTGCCCCCGCGGGTGCTGGGGCTGGTGCCAGCACGGGGCCAGCGCGGCTGCTCAAACGATCCTTTGTTCCCGGCTGGGACACAAAGGGCTCCAGTCCGGCCAGCCGGGGCCAGCGGCGGGGCTGGAGGGGCACGGCAGCGTGGGGGGCCATGGCACCTGCCCCAGAGCTGGGGTGTCCTGGGGGTTGGCTGCACCGGGGTGCTGAGGCTGCAGAGCTGGTGACCACCCTACGTCGGAGCCCATGGACTGGGGGTGCCCACCCATTGCAGGGCACACTGCCACCATCCAGGACCCCCCAAACACTCAGCCAGGGGCTCTGGGGGTAAGCGACCTCGCAGCAAGCCAGGGTGTCCCTGCTCAGGGTGTGCTGGCATCATCCCTGCCACCAGCTGTCCTCCTGATGGTGGGGGGCCAAACTCTGCCCCCCTTTTGGCTGGTGGTTGCTATGGGAAACCCGTGGGTTTCCCCTGGTGATGAGCTGAGCCCCTCTCCATCTCTCGGGAAATGGTTGCTGTGGCAACGCATCCCCCCTGCTGGATGGATGCATGGGGAGGGGACCACATGGGGAGGGGACACCCGCTGACACCCCCATGCCACCCCCAGACCCTGGCTGGGCATCGATCAACCGCGGGGTGCTCATCTGCGACGAGTGCTGCAGCGTGCACCGCAGCCTGGGCCGCCACATCTCCATCGTCAAGCACCTGCGCCACAGCCCCTGGCCCGCCACCCTGCTCCAGGTGGGTGCTGGGGACACTGGAATGTGGGGAGATGCACACCGGGACCCCTCGTGCCCACTGGGCCCTGCCTGTCCCCTGCAGATGGTGCACACCTTGGCGAGCAATGGGGCCAACTCTATCTGGGAGCACTCGCTGCTGGATCCGGCACAGGTGCAGAGCGGGCGCCGGAAGGCAAACCCCCAGGACAAAGTGCAGTAAGTGCCCCCTGTGCTGTGGGGAGAGGGTCAGTGCTGGCTGGGAGCCCCCTCCTCACCCCAGAATCCACTGCCCACCCACAGCCCCACCAAGTCGGAGTTCATCCGTGCCAAGTACCAGATGCTGGCCTTCGTCCACAAGCTGCCCTGCCGGGATGATGACGGCGTCACTGCCAAGGACCTCAGCAAGGTGGGGTGGGGGCTCAGGGATCCCCCTTTGGCGGTGGGGACAGATTCCCCCCGTTACCAGCTCTCTCCTCCGCAGCAATTGCACTCGAGCGTGCGGACGGGCAACCTGGAGACCTGCCTGCGCCTGCTCTCGCTGGGCGCCCAGGCCAACTTCTTCCACCCGGTGAGCACTGGTGGGGCTCGGGGACCCGAGAGGTGGTGTGGGGCCCAGGGGGTCCTGCAGCCCCATCCCACGTGCAGGCTGCAGGGCTGAGGCTGCCATGCCCACAGGAGAAGGGTACCACGCCACTGCACGTGGCCGCCAAGGCCGGGCAGATCCTGCAGGCAGAGCTGCTGGTGGTCTACGGTGCTGACCCTGGGGCACCCGATGTGAACGGCCGGACCCCCATTGACTATGCCAGGTGAGGGCAGGAAAGGGGGTCACCCCTGCCTGCACCCCCACCTAGGGTGGGCATCACCCCTGCTGGCCCTCCCACAGGCAGGCAGCGCAGCACGAGCTGGCAGAGCGGCTGGTGGAGTGCCAGTACGAGCTGACCGACCGGCTGGCCTTCTACCTCTGCGGCAGGAAGCCGGGTGAGTGAGGGGGTCCTGGGGTGAGGGGGTTACCCTGGAGGGACCACAGGGCCCTGCTCACCACCCCTCTCTTTGCGCAGACCACAAGAACGGGCACTACATCATCCCGCAGATGGCTGACAGGTGAGTGCCCGGTGCCCGTGGCCCCGCTGCCCTGTCCCATGTCCCCCCCAGCATCCCCGCTGGGCTGAGGGGGGGACCCCGGTCACTGGAGCATCCCTGGGGGGCGGGGGGTCGGCGTGCCCGCGCGTTTAACGTCCGCCTTTATCCTGTTCTTCCCTCCGCTGCCTTCTCCGGAGCGCAGGGTGCGCCCAAAGTGCATGGCACAGAGGTATTGTCCGCTCGGCTCTTGGCTCTGGGGGCCCCCCATGCTGCTGGCATGGGCCCCCCCTGCAGCCCTGGCCGCTCGGCCCAGCCCGGCACCTGGGGGGCACTCGGGGAGGGGGGGTCCTGCTTGCCCCCTGCCACCTCATCCCCCTGTGCCTGCCCACCAGCCCTGCTTGGTGAAGCCCCCAGTGCCTGAGGGGGGGGGTCCCTGTCCTGGTGGGGTGCAGCTGGGGACTGTTTTGGTGGGAACAGGCCAGGAATGACCCCCACTTTTTGTTTCCCCCCTCCCCGTACCCCCCAGCCTGGACCTCTCTGAACTGGCCAAGGCAGCCAAGAAGAAGCTGCAGGCGGTGAGTGGGGGCCGCTGCAGGGCTGGGGGTGTCCTGCCTGCTCCCCTCATCCTGCCTGACACTGTCCCCTGTCCCGCAGCTCAGCAACCGCCTCTTCGAGGAGCTGGCCATGGACGTGTATGACGAGGTGGACCGTCGGGAGAACGACGCGGGTGAGCGGGGGGTGCGGGGTGCAGCTCCCCGGGGCCGGGGCGGGCGTCACGGCGCGGGGAGGAGCAGCCGGCGGGGCCGCGGCCGAGCCCCGCGCTCCCCCCGATCTGGATGCGTCCGCCGGGACCGCAGGCCCCTCCTTCTTCATTCCTCCGGCCGGGAAGGTTTGCTCAGAGCGAGGGGCCACCGCTGGGTGCCAGGGCTGGGGTGCTGCTCGAGGTGGGTGCCGGGATCCCCCAGGGATGGGGGCTCAGCCTGCAGTGGTGCCCCTGATCTGGGGGGTTGGTGGGGTGGGGGCTACCCTGTTTCCGTGGTGGGGTGGGTGCCAACAGACGTGTCCAACCCTCTTCCCACCAGCTAGGGGGTGCTGAGATGGTGCCTGAAAGGGTGAAGAGCGGGGCGGGGTCCTGCTAGGGGGTGCAGGGGGGACCCCAGCCCTGCTGGGTGGCTGGGGGAGGTGATTCCCGTCAGCCTGGCCAGGCTCCGCTCCCAACCCCAGCAGGCTGGCCCTGCGCCCGCGCCTGCGTCCTGCTGGCTCCGGGCTCTGCGTCCTGCTTGTCCGGGGGGGTCCAGCCCCTGTGTCCCCCAGGGTCTGACACCAGGTGCCTTCCTGCAGTCTGGCTGACGACGCAGAACCACAGCACGCTGGTGACAGAGCGCAGCGCCGTCCCCTTCCTCCCTGTCAACCCCGAGTACTCAGCCACGCGCAACCAGGTGAGGCCCTCTCTAGCACACGACCGCCCTGTGCACCCGGATGCCTGCTCACCCCCTTTTTCCCCCTCCTGCCCCCAGGGCCGGCAGAAGCTGGCCAGGTTCAACGCCAGGGAGTTCGCCACCTTGCTCATCGACATCCTTGGGGAAGCCAAGCGCCGGCAGCAAGGGAAGAGTCTGCTCAGCCCCACAGGTGAGGCATGGAGGGCAGCGAGGTGGGGCTGAGCACTCCCCCCTTCCCTGTGCTCAGCACCCCCCTGCCCTTCCCCAGACGCCCTCGACTACTCGCTGCGGAGCCAGAGTGACCTGGACGACCAGCACGACTACGACAGCGTCGCCTCCGACGAGGACACAGACCAGGAGCTGCTGCGCAACGCCTCCCGCAACAACCGCGCCAGGGTGAGCCCGGGCCCCGGCCTGGACCCCCACCCAGACCCCTGGCTCTGGAATCCTAACGCTGAGCTCCTCTCCCTGCAGAGCATGGACTCCTCCGACCTGTCAGATGGCCCCATCACGCTGCAGGAGTACCTGGAGGTGAAGAAGGCTCTGGCTGCCTCTGAGGCCAAGGTGCAGCAACTGATGAAGGTGAACAACAGCCTGAGCGATGAGCTGCGCCGGCTGCAGCGCGAGGTGGGTGTGGGGCCGGCAGGATCCCCCTTGTCAGTGTTACCCCCCGTCCTCGCTGATGCCTTCCCCCTTCTCCCTGCTGCAGATCCACAAGCTGCAGGCAGAGAACACACAGATCCGGCAGCAGACTGGTCCTGCACATCCAACCCCAGCCCCCAGCGAGCGGCCAGAGCATGGGCACCCCCCAGGCACGGCCCCCCCACACCGCCGGGACCGCCAGGCCTTCTCCATGTACGAGCCGGGCTCGGCGCTGAAACCCTTCGGGCAGCCAGTGGAGGAGCTGGTGACACGGCTCCAGCCCTTCAGCCCCGGCGTGAGTGTGCTGGGGAGGGTGGGAGGGTTTTGGGGTGCAGCAGTCCCCCTAGCCCCACAGGGTGCTGGGTCCCATCTCCGCGGGGCCGTAACCTTTCGTGTGTCGCCAGGAGGTGGAGGACGAGGCTCTGTACTCCATGCACATCCCGGCCAGCGTGTACCGGGTAAGGGGGCCGCAGCGGGGGCGGCTCCTGCATGGACATGGTGGCTGTTGCCTGCCCAGGATGTGGCCTTTGGGATGTCCTGTCCCCCCACCGCCCTGCACGCCCTTGGGTCAGGCCGGGGACCTTCCCAAGGGATGGCAGCTGCGGGATGGTCCTGCATGCAGGGTGGCGGTGTCCCCTGTGTTCGTCCTCCCCTGCACATCACCAGGGTTGGCTCCAGACCCTTCTGCACCCTGTTCAGCATGGGCTTCCCCTCTTTTCCCCCTCCAGATCCGGAAAGGTCCATCTGCCTCCTCGGTGCCCTTCCCTCCATCCTCCCCGCTGCTCTCCTGCCCGTCTGATGGTGCCCGACACATGGTGACGTATTGGGGAGGGGGAGCAATTCTTGGGGTGAGGAGACTCCTGACCCTGTGTGGGGATGGGGCTGGGCAGGGCTTGACACTGCTCTTCTGCCCTCCAGAGCAAGCTGGACCGGCACGGCAGCGGCACCGACAGCGACTACGACAACACGCAGGCGGGTGAGGTTCTGATCAGGTGAGTGGTGGGGCTGGGGGCTGCACCAGGGTACGTGGGGACACAGGGGCTGACACTGACCCAGGGTGGTTGGTTGGTTGGTCCCTGCAGCATGGAGGGGAAGCGGTTTGTAGAGCTGAGCAAGGATGAGGACTTCCCCCACGAGCTGGACCCGCTGGACGGGGAGCTGGACCCCGGGCTGCCCAGCACGGAGGATGTCATCCTCAAAACTGAGCAGGTCACCAAGAATATCCAGGAGCTGCTGCGGGCAGCACAAGAGTCCAAGCATGACAGGTAGGACTGGGGCACGGACTCAGGGTCCCTCTGGACACCCAGACCAAGGGTGGGGGGGGCCATGCCTTGCCACCCTCCATGGTCAGAGTCGCTGTTCTCCACGGTGCGGTGCTCACCCTTTCTCCTTGCCCCCAGCTTCGTGCCCTGCTCAGAGAAGATCCACTTGGCTGTGACGGAGATGGCATCACTTTTCCCTAAGGTACAAGGAGCGGTGTGTCCCTGGGGTGGGGGTGGTCCCCACCAGACACTGCCAGCCCCGTCAGCATGGGTTCTGACACTGGTCCTGTGCTCTGCCACAGAAACCAGCACTGGAGACGGTGCGGAGCTCCCTGCGGCTGCTCAATGCCAGCGCCTACCGGCTGCAGAGCGAGTGCCGCAAGACCGTGCCCCCCGAGCCTGGCGCCACCGTGGACTACCAGCTCCTGACACAGCAGGTCATCCAGTGTGCCTACGACATCGCCAAGGCCGCCAAGCAGCTGGTCACCATCACCACTCGCGAGAAGAAGCAGTGAGCGCCAGCCCGTGTCCCCCTGTGTCCCCAGGCCCCTGCGCTCTCCGTGTCTCCCTTCCCTCCAGCAGCAGCTGGCACCTGGGGTGAGCGTGGCTGCAAGTGGCCTTTTGGGGGAGCCGGGGTGCAGGGTTCCTCGTGCCCCCCACGCCGTCAAGGAGCTGGTGCTCAACCTGCGGGGTAGGTGCCTGCATCCCCCTGTACAGCCCCCTGCCCGCCCCGCGGCACGCGCCTAACTTATCCTGTACATAGCCTCTGTAGCTGTCCGTGGCGGTGGTGGCCTTGTACCCCCACCTCCCACAAAGTCCCTCTCTGGGTGGCCGGTACCCCCGAGGCCACCCACAGCATTACACTGGACTGGGGCGCCCGCGGGCCCCCCCTCCCCGGGCGTTCTGAACCCCTCCCCGGGCGTCCTGCCCCGTGCCGGGGCCACGCTCCCCACTGTAAGATGTGTCCTTGTACATTTGTATCAATAAAGGTGTGAGCATTGCACGGGCGCCCGGCTCCTGTGCCCATGGAAGGTCCGTGGCTGCAGGGGGTTCAACTCCCCCGGCGCCAGGCAGGGCTTGGCCACGTGTCTCTCCCGTTTCACCCAGTCCCCTTGGCCCTGCTGGCGGCCGCTCACGCCATCCCCGGCACAGCCCTGCTGTTTGCCCAGCCCCGGGGCTGGGCTTTCCCAGCACGGCCCCGCCATCGCTCTGCGAACCCGCCGACCATCGGGGCTGGCGGCTGGGGCTCCTGCCGCCTCCATGCTGTCCCCGGAGGGTTTGGTGGCCGCAGCTGCGGTGCTCATGGGGCTGGCCGTCCTAGCTTGGTGCCTTTGGGCAGGGAGGCTGGAGGCGCCTGGAGACGTGGGAGAGGAGGAGGAGGAGGAGGAGGAGGAGGAGGAGGAGGAGGAGGAGGGGATCCTCTTCATGGCCGAAGAGGGCTCGGGGCACTGCCGGCTGCTGTGCAAGCCCTCGGCTCTGGCCCAGCACCTGGTGCGGAGCTTGGGGAGATCAGCGGCACTGCGGGGGGGTCGCTGGCCGTGGCCGCGCTGGCCAAAGCTCCAGATGCTCTGGCAGCTCCTGCAGCCACCTGAGCCGGAGCCGGTGGTGGCCCGTGAGCTCCTGCAGCTGCCCGACGCTGGGGTGGTGGCCCTGGACTGGCTCGTGGGGCCGTGGGGGGCTGCGGGTGGCGGTGGGGGGGTCTCCAGCCCAGTGCTGCTGCTCATCCCCAACGCTGCCGGGAAGGTGACGGGGGGGCTGCTGCAGCTGGGGCTGCGGGCGCTGGAGCGGGGCTTCGTCCCTGTCATTTTCAACCGCCGGGGCCACAACGGCTGCCCCCTCACCACCGCCCGGCTCCAGCCCTTCGGGGACCCCGGGGACTTGCGGGAGGCTGTGACCTACCTGCGGTGCCGGCACCCCTCTGCCTCGCTGCTGGCCGTCAGCGAGGGCTCGGGCTCGGGGCTGCTGCTCGCCTACCTGGGGGAGAGCGGCTCCTCCAGCCGCCTGGCCGCCGCCGCCTGCCTCTCCCCCATCTTCCGTGGCCGGGACTGGTTTGAGGCCGGGATGCCCTGGCTTTACGAGTGGCCGCTGCTCCTCCACCTCAAGCAGGGATTGAGCAGGTCAGTGGAGTCCCTTGGGCTTGGGGAGGTGGAGGAGGTACCCCGGGAACCCCTCAGTCATCCCTGGGGGTGTGCATGCGGTGGGTGCTGCTGCCGGCACCGGGAGCCTCAGTGCAGGGGCAGAGGTGCTGAGGGCAGCAAAATGTGCTGGTTAATGAACACCAGCCTGGAGCTGGCTGCCATGGGGCCAGCTGGGCCACCACATGTGTCCTCAGCCTGGCTGGGGCTGCGGCAGCATCTTGGGGTTCCTGAGCTGGGAGATCTGTCACCCCTGGGAGGGATCGGTGAAGCCCCTGTGTGGTGTTGGACCCCTAGGGGTGAGTGGGGCCGGCCCCTTGCCCTGCACTGCCCCTTGTCCCCAGCACCCGACCCTCCTGCTGGCCCTGGGGGGGACTCTGATGTCAACCCATAGCTGGACAGGCGGCTGTGACTGCTGCGTTCCCTTCCCAAGGGGTCTGGGTTCCCTCTTGCCTAACACAGCCAGGCTGGAGTGGGCCAAGCACCGGCTGGGACAGGAGACCTGTCTGCCAAGGCCTTGAGCAAGGGGCACTTCCCCGGGTGGTGCTGAGAGCTTGTGGGGGCAAAGGGATCCTGCAGGTGGGGGCAGATGGGGGCCAAAAAAATGCAGGTAAACCCAAAAACATAGGGGCAAACAGGTGACGGGTGCAGCCGTGCAGCAAGGTACAGTGCTTACTGCAGGGATGGGGTATTGGGGGGTGGGCAGCAGAGGGTCTCCCCCCTCCCTATTTCCCGATACCCACTGCAAATGCTGCTGTCACGGCAACGGAATGGGAGTGCCGGCTGTCTCCCGTTGTCATGGCATCCGGGCTGCGCTGTGGGGACCCTCCAGGATCCCTGGCAAGGGGCTGGGATGGCCCTCCCGAGCCCTTCTGGGGCTGGGACAGTCGAGGTCACCCCTATTCCCTGCATGAAGGGCAGGACTGTCGAGCAGCCCATGGGCAGACGAGCTGGTGGCACCCACGCCGCAGCATCCCTGTAGCCCCCAGCTCCAAGTGCCATCCCTATGACCCTCCACCCCTCTGGCAGCACGCTCCAGCCCCTGCCAACATTCCCTGTGTTCCCCATGCCGTACAGTATCCCCATGTCCCCCCGTCCATAGCAACATCCCCGAAGTCCCCAGCACATCCATACGGGGACATCCAGTGTCCCCATAGCTCGCAGCATTCCCCAGCCCCCCGGCGGCATCCCTGCACCTCCAAGCCCACGGCGGCCGCCCCATTCCCGCAGGTACGCGGGGGCCCTGGCCGAGGTGGTGGACATGGACATGCTCCTGGGCAGCCGCTCGCTGCGGGAGCTGGAAGAAACCCTCTTTTGCCGGACCCGGAGCCGCCCCACCAGCTGGGAGTGCTACTGGGAGCGCAACGAGCCCCTGCGCGACGCGGACGAGGCGGCGGTGCCGGTGCTGTGCCTCTGCAGCGCCGACGACCCCGTGCGCGGCCCCCCGGCCCAGAGCCTGCCCACGGAGCTCTTCCGCAGCAGCCCCTACTTCTTCCTGCTGCTGACCCCGCACGGGGGGCACTGCGGCTTCCCCCGGCGGCGGCCGGGGCGCTGCTGGGCCCACGAGGCCGTGCTGGAATATTTCAGGGCCATGGCCGAGTTCCTGCGGACGGAGGAGCGGAGGAAGGGGCTGCCGCGGCCCCGCAGGTGGGGGGGTCCCTCCGTCGAGCCCCCCGTGTTCACCTGGCAGAGGTCCTACACGCGGTAGCCCCCACCCCCCCCCAGGGCAGGGTTTCACAAAGGCAGGCAGACACTCCGTGTACTAAAATTACTTTATTACAGTTGATTTTTTTTTTTTAACATTTCCTTTGCTATGATACAAAGGATACTTACAAACAAAATATTACATATGACCTTATTTTTTTTTTCTCTTCTCTTATTTTCTGACAACTTGGTAACAGCTTTAAATGCACAATCTATACAATTAATACAGGTTATATATGAGCTATAATGTATGTTGAACCAGAAGAATACCAGAATACTGACAATATACTGTACATTAAGCCTTACCAGTTAGTGCTCGTGGCATTTTCTACAAGAAGGAAAACGCACACCTGTAGATTCACTCATACCAGCTGGTGCTACCAGACACGGAAGCAGGAAGGAGTTTAATTCCCCTGGTTAAATCCTTCGTGGCCCATCACCGTGGTGCTGAGCCTGGAAACCTCAGACCAGTGTTCATAGTAAAACAGCAGATATGTGTGTGTTTTTTTCTATCTAATGCTCTGTGGCACAGCACGGCGCCATCCAGGCTTGGCCATACGTGGATGATGCCCCAGAGCAAATGGCCACGGCCCTGGGGCCGGGCGCTGGGCGAGCTCTTGTTGGGGAGCTGGACCTCGTTGGGGAGGGGGAGAGGAGGAAGAGGAGGAGGAGAGGAAAAGCAGCAATAGCTTTGCTGTCATCAGCAGGCAGCTCCTGGGTTTGTGCACATGAACAGGCGGGTGCCAAGGGGGGAAGAGCAAGCCCAAGGCACGGCGCTCCCGGCACGGCTCCGAGCCCGGCCGCACACGGAGCTCGTGCGCGGCAAACCCTCCACGGGGTCGGGCAGCAGCTGCCCTGTGGTCACCTCCTCACCAGGAAAGGTTTGCTTTTGTTTCGCAGCCAAAGCCAGAGGTGTGTGGCTACAGGTGTGCACTTCCCCTCCTCCTGCCGGGGTCTACATCGCACTGATAAGGTTACATTTTTGTTTTTTATTTAATTTTTTTTTCCTTTTTAAAGCAACCAGCAAGTGAAGCATTTTTTTAGTTGACTGGCAAAAAGACCTGGCATTTGCACAAAAGCTGCAAATGGAAAAGAGCCATCCCCTCCTCCCACCCGCTGCATCCCAGCCCAGAAAAATCCCAAACTGTTGGCGGAAGAAAGAAAAAAAAAACACAACAGGGGTGGAGGAGAGGAAGGGGAGGGGGAACAGGTTGGAAAATACCAGGTTTGAGTTAACATTTCCTTGACTTCACACAATGCTTGTGCAAAAAGAAACACCCACCCACCCCCCCCCCCCCCCCCCCCCCAACAAACAAAAAACCCAAACCCAGAAACATGCTGGAAATAATGAAAACAAATGGAAAG
This sequence comes from Corvus hawaiiensis, assembly GCF_020740725.1. Classification (NCBI taxonomy): domain Eukaryota; kingdom Metazoa; phylum Chordata; class Aves; order Passeriformes; family Corvidae; genus Corvus; species Corvus hawaiiensis. The sequence continues at coordinate 4,135,423 of NC_063232.1, forward strand.
TAATATATAAAATTAAAAATATAAATAGGATGTCTGGCTGACTGCTGGTAGAAGAATAGGTCATTTAGGTTACAAAAAGGAATATACATTCAAGAGGCTCTGAACCCAGTGGGGTAACTGATGTTAAACTTGTGTTAATAGTTAGGCTAGAATTCTCAAGTTTGTCTTTAAAATCTTCACAACACAAGCAAGCTATTTTTAAAAAATATACACTATACACACCTCACACAGCTTCTCCTATCCGTATTACACACGTTACGCTACCCTCCCATCCACTACACCGGGGGGGGGGTCCCACGGCCAAGGGGCCCGGGGTGTCCCCCCATCCCGTCCCGACCCCCCGGCCCCGCGGTGGCGGTGGGGCAGCGATGGCTGCGGGGCCGGGCAGGTCGCTTGGCCCCTCCACGTCTTACCACAACCTTCTCAAAGCATTTACAAGTCACCAAAGGGCTGTAGCCTTTTATGTTATACACACTTCACTTTGCAACGTTAATTATTTACATCAGGGCTGCCCCCCCATCTTTTAGCTGTTTCTAGGCAGGTAAAAAAAAATGTTCTTTTTCCAAGCAAGCAGGGGGAAGAGCTGCGGGGGGTTAGGAGGGAAGAAAAGCTGAAGAAAGGAAGCGGGTGGTTTGCTTGCCAGAAGCCAAACCCGTACGCGCACGTCTGCCTCTCCTTCTCTGATCCTTGAATCCTTACAAGCTCCCATTCCCTACAACCTCCAGGACAACCAGACCCGGAGAGCACAGCCTCACCGGCGCTCAAACTCCTCTGCTCGCAGCTTCCCGGGATGCTCAGCCCAGCTACTGACTCACAGGCCTGCCTCTGCCACAGGACACGGAGCACAAATCCTGACCATTCCTAGGAGCCCATGCCTCACTCAGCAGCAGGTCTTGCAGGGCAAGCCAGCTGCAGTAGGGCAGGGACACCAGGACCCCCACAAGACATCACACTGCACCCCCAAACTTGCTCTTGGCAGCTGCCACCAGCCACAGTTGGGCTCTGCCGGAGCCGTGCAGAGGCAGCGGCCGCTGACTTCAGCTCGTCAACAACCCTGCACTGATTTCTGCACTCTGCTGAGCTCAGAGTTGCCATAGAAATGTGTGATCCTGGCACTAAAAGCAGGCAACGGTCTCAAATCAAAGTCTTTTTTTGTTTCGGTTTTTTTCCTCCAGTAGATTTAGATGAACTCGGGTTTAAGACAAAAGCAGTTGGAAGGGGAAAAACAGATCATTTCTAGAGAGACTGAAAACATAGTCACAAGCCGGTATTAAACTGCAGCAAAGAACCTGAACTTGGTTCCCGTTGAGTTCAGCTCCAGAGCAAGCTCGAAGCCACCGCTCTGTCCCTCGCACTGCCCTCCGTGCGGCACACGACGCTCATGGGAAGGAGATTCCACACAGCCATCAGGGAAAACCCAGCCGGAGGCTGGAAGCCGAAAGCCCCGGGCGAGCGGCTGTTGGCCTCCCCAGCTCGCAACAGTTAAGCACAAATTCCTTACAGCATCACTGGACAAGTCTCAGGGATTAGGTGCATGCTGAACTACGACTGGCAATTACAGTAGCTTTTTGCTAGCTGGCACATACTGTATCTATAAATTTTAGTACAAAAACTTAAAAAATACAGAAACTAGGTCAATTTGTTAACTACATATTTACAGATAATTACAATTCTTTTCACTGACAATAATTAAACTAATTGTCAGTGAAAATTCAAACTGTGCATGTTCTGAGGTACCCGTACTCAAGGGTGGGGAGCGGGGCAGGGGGCCGGAGGGGCGAGGTGGGGGGAAGTTTCCCCCCGGGTTTGTTCACATCCGTGGGGGCAATGCTCGGCCCTCCTGGTTCCTGGTCTCACTGTGTGCACTCAGAGAAAGCAAGGAGAGCGGGAGCTGATATTGGGGTCTATTTTCCCTAGGACATGGCTTTAGGATGTTTTGAGGATGCCAGGCAGGTGCAGAGCCAATGGCCATGTACCAAACTGCCTTCTCCCCCCCAGGGAGCCTTCAGGTGAAGTGCAAGTATCGAGACCCACAGCTCAGTGGTTAAGGTGCTTGTTTGCCGGCAAATCCGATTTACTAAGTCCCTCTCTAGCTGACAAAGGGCTCTCCTTCCCCCGGAGAAGGGGGCAGGGATGCAGCAGGCAGCATCACGGCCCCAGCTGGCTGAAGCTCATTGCGCAACAGGAACCCGGGTTATCTGCCGCCACCGCTCCCTGGTGGGGTGATGTTTACTAAAACCACTAGATCTATCAGGTTTTCTTATTTTCTGGCTGTAAACAGCAACCCCCAACCCTCCAAAGCGCCTCACATGGATTTCTCAAAAGACTCCGGCTCAATTCATTTGTAAAAGTGCAAACTCAAACAACCATAGCAGAGGGACAGTGACCAGCATCCCTGCCTGGCTATCTACTGCTCCTCTGTCCTTGGCACATGGCTCTGGGCTCACTGTGGGCCAGCACTGGGGTGGGAACATCCCACAGGCAGGAGCACAGCCAAAGACAACACTACTCCTTGGGAAAGGGTAAGAATGACCCAACCAAATCTGAGTCTCTCCTGAAAGACTTGCAAGAGACCTTCCAAAAGGGACAGAGGGAAAATTGCCTCCTAATTCTCCAGTAGCACAAAGAGAGCCCAGGGTTGGCATTCTGCTGAGCTGGCAGGTGTCCTTGGGGAAAATGCGTGACCTGACACAGGCGAGAACTGCTTATCCCCTGAACTGACAGATGCCTCCCTAAGATGGGGTCTGTAGAGGACAAAGGAGGAGGTGAGAAGGGTCTTCACAGCTTGAGGAGCTGGTGGTGTCCAGCATGGCACTCGCCCCTCTACTATGAGAAAAACCAGGGCAAGATTTACTAGAACTGCAGAGCAAGCACCCAGGAGAGGAATGAGGCCATCCGCTGCTGGCTGGACTTGAGTGACGAAGCACACAGGCCTAAGAAGAATAAAGAATGGACCAAGAGCATCTCTGTGTGTATATATGTATGTATAGACCGTACACACACGTGTACTTTAAATCTTCCAATTTGGCTTCTCTTTTGCCCCTCCACACAACCTAAGAACCTCCAGGTATCAGACACACGCCAAGGCCATCAGTGTTCAGAGCTAGAGGCGGCTCCACCTCAGGAATGCCAAAAGCCAGTGCCGGTGCAGCGAGCCAAGACCGTGCCGGGCTTGTGATCTTTCGTGGCGAGACGCAGCTGGGGACTCTGAGCTCAGCCTGCTGAGCACTTCACCGGCCCACTCGCCGCCTCCCCAGCAGATCCCTACATTGCCTCCACTGCTTGCCTATCGCTAAACCGTCTTGTTTTCTTCTCTGCTGCCTTCTGACTTTCTGGTACCCTCAGGGAGCTCCTTCCTCTCCTTTACAGCACACCCACAGCAGCTACCTACCCTCTCACGCCCCAGAAAAAGCAAGCTGCAATTAGCAGGGCTGCACTTCAGCGAGGGTTCAGCCCTAGCACAGCCTGTGCCACGTCAGTGCCCTCGCCCTGAGAGCCCTGCTGCGGGGTTGCTTTTGCTCCCAAACAGGAGTGCTAAAGAACAGCAGAACTGAAGTGCCCTGACAGAAATGCACAGCATGAGGTGTGTATGCACCTATACCCACACACACGTACATACAGAGTATATAAATATATACAAATGAGATACCATATATATATCCAGAGAGATGTGCGTATTCAACAGAGTAATGGTAGACAGTGGTACGATAGGATTTATTGCCTCTCAAGAAATGGCACGTAAGCAGGGTCGAGGGGCTGGGAGCCTGGAGGCGAAGGGTCCTGGGGGGTTAAACAACAGCACGGCCCCAGGACCACCCCAGCTGCACCCCCGTGCAGGTCACAGCGAGTGTGCAGCGCACATTCTTCCAGCATGGGAGGGCTGGGTGGGACACAGAACGATGCCAGGCAAGTAATGGCTGCAGGGAATTTTTCTGTGGAAAGTTTGGTATCACACCACGTATTTAGTTGTTCAGCCTCTTTGAAGCTCACAGGCTTGGAGGGAATGCAGGTGAAACAGAGCTGTGGCCTCCATTTCAGCGCTGCATCCGAGGAAGAAAGCACGAAACGTTCAACATGGACAGGAGAGGTGGCTGCTGGCTCCCTGGGACCATGGAGAACAAGGAAAATGTGGTCCCTTTCACTGATTTTAAATAAAATCAAAGGAAATTCGAATCAGAGGTAAAAATGCTGGCTACTCTGTTTTTTCCATCTCTGGGCTAAGCTACACCAGAACTTCAGGTCGTTGCAGAGGGGAGAGAAAAATAACCACAGAAAAGAGATTTCAGGGGTCAAGCTGGTGATTTGAAAATACTGCAATAAAGTTTGCAAAGTAGTCCACACAGAAGAGTTCCCCAGTGTTAAATATGAATGTAAGAGATGCAAGAGAACATCTTTGCTGAGGTACTGGAGTAGTTTCCACAATTTACAGATTACAGTAATTTTAAAACCAAAGTTAGGGCATGACTGCAATGAGCACAACATGGAGCAATTGGCCTCACTTTTTAAAACACTTTACTTTTAAAAATAAAGAGTTTGCAAACTGATTCAGAGAGTGTTTGCATCTCTAGTGCACAGTTGTTCATGTATCTCAGAAATAAACCTGAGATACATTAAAATTCTCAACACCAAGGGCCTCCTCAAATACCTCCAAGGCACAGCCTGACCCTGAGTTCCTCTGGCTACAGCTGTATAATGAGGTACTTCCTCTCGAGATCAGGCAGTTTTGGGACAGCTTTTCTTCCCCCACGTACACACAGGGACACACACATTTAGACCAGTTGATCTGAATCAGTTTTTGCAAACTATTTTAATTAAAATATTAACTTGTTGGAATAGTCCAGGTCTGCACATGATATACATGTAAAAATGGTTACTACACAATTCTTTTTGAATACAAAAAAGCCAATATGGGATAGCCATCATCTGGATTCAGCATTCAGTCATGCTTGACATTACACAAAGAGATGTGTTGAGAGTATTCTGTTGAAGTAGCTCAATTTAAGCCAGAGACTTTGACCAAATTCCAACCATAACAGAAGCAGAAGAATGAACCCACTGAACTTGCAGGTATAGCCTGTCCCCACTGTAGCTGCTGCTGTTTGGGATAGAGGAGCTGAACTCAAAATGCTGTGTTAGCACCATGCTTTGGGCACACCCTCCACACTCACATGGTAAACCCAATACAATTTTGGCCTTTCATTTGGTTTTATCTCTCTCCAAACCTAGGAAAACACAGGTACCTTTCCTAAATGAGTTTCGCTGCATTTCAACAACACTGCAATGCAAAAGAATGACCCCAAAACATCCAATTCCACATAAAAACATAGCAGAGGAAAGGACAGGACAATTCACAATCACCACCTGCCCCTGGGAGCATCCAGAGGCACCTCCATGGGACCCACGCCTCATCCCAGGCTTCTGTCAACTGTTAGTACTACAGAACTCCTGACTAAGAGGCTGCTCAAACATATTTTGGTGGAGTTTCCATCTTCAATTAGAGTGATACACTACGTCAAGATGTTAGAAATCCCAGCTGGATTCACCAGACTCTGGCAGAGAGTTAAGGATTGGGAGTGGATGTTAATTTAGCTAACGAAAGAACGCCGCCCTGTTGAGTACTGAACAGCAGCGAGACACTATTTACTATATAAATATGTCACGTGGACAAACACATTCGGAAAACCTCGCTTTTGAGCCCTATAAACATATTAAAGGCAAATCCTAGAGTTAGCAGCTAGTGTTTTCTTCAAGATGATTAGTGTGCAAGGAAAAACATTTACAAAGAACCCTGGCTGGTCAGTCCCCAAGACGGAAATCTTTGCCTCAAACCAAACTTCATCTACCTGTTCTTCCCACAGTCCTGGCTGACCCAGACCGTCCTGGCACTGGCACGAGAGCATGGGGGCATCTCTGGTTCCCAGCACTAAGGGATGACGTGATGCCACAAAGTCGTTCAGTTATGAGACTCCCTTATCACTGTATGGATTTCACAACCTCCTTTGCTTCCTTTCAGTAGTACAGCAGCTCCACTGAGCCCTCTGGAAGTAGTGCCTTCTCACATGGTGTGATACGCTGCCAAAATATCACGGCATCTCAAGGGACTGTAAAAGTTGTGAAGTATTGCAGCAATGAAAATAATAAAAAAGGAGCCTCACATGCAGCAAGATCTACAGTGGTGATGTGGGTTAGTCATCAGCTGGGAAAGAGTCATTGGCTCAGCTCCTCCTGGTACACCATGGCAACTAAACATTTCAACAGTTGGCTACATGCTACATGTAAACAGGAAATTGCAACAAGCCAAAAAGGTACTAAATTGGTGGATGTAGTGTGTAATAATGAAAAACCCGATCAATGGCATTTTGTGACTATGGCATCCCTCAAAACACCTCTGGCATTTGAGACTGATTGGCTGAAAGTCTAAACATTTCTGAATGGAGCAAAAAGGACTACGCTGGGCTCCAAGAATTATTCTGATGCTTAGCTAAAATGAGATGTCACAGTATTAGCTGTACAAGTGCATTACTTACGCTCCTCTGCCCAACCTCATCTGAGCTACCAGCAGCACAGTCGGGGAGTGCCAAAGCAGACAGACAATTTCAAACATTCCTAGCCTGTTCTCTCCAGACAGGTTTACCTACAGAGTTCTCGGGCAGCTGACCAGTGCCTTCTGAGAGAATGTCACTTCTTACACGACACGGAGCGGGCACTTGGGTAGAAGGGCCCTGTTAAGCCCTGGTGTCTCTTGGCCTCTCTTCTCACCTTCTTCCTCACCTACAACTCTTTGAAAATGCCTCTTGGCAGAGGCAATACCCTAGAAATTTATCCAATGTAATGACAAATAAAAATGGAACAGAAGATCCAGCTGTTCCTCCCCTGGATGTTGGTTTAAAGGCAGCTTGCCTGGTTTTTGCAGGGTGGCAGATCGAAATTTATGGACATGGGAGGAGGTCTCCGTTCTCCCTCAGACTTCCTACATGGATGGCATGATGAGGGCAGTCTGAGGCCCTTCTGTCCTGTCAGTGTGATGACCACCAGCCAACTCTTCTGACTAATTGCATATATTTCTCAGACGCCCTCCCAAGACCCCTCCAAAAAGTAAAAAAAAAAAACAGAACAAAACAAAAACCAACAACAAAACAAAAAACCAAAAACCACCCCCCCAAACCCTGCAGCCAAATACTATGACATCCCAGTTAGTAAACACAAAACATAATGCTTTACAAAATGAATACAATATTCCATGTGCACCCAGCTTCCACACGTCAGCACCGCACTGAGGAGGCTGCTGGGCTGGTGTCTGTAGGCAGTTTCTGTTGGCAGACAGCTCCAGTGGAATTGCCACCCTCAGTTATTGTTTAAGTTATGTATAAGACATGTGTGAACCATTGGATATTTGTGAAGTAACACTTGTGCTCCTGCTCATGCCCTGCTCCGTCCGTCCCCCAGAAGCTGTCCGCCTCAGAGCCTGGGGGCTGTTGCGGACCCCTATAGCACTACTTCGAGGTACCCCCTGCATGGGCCCCGAGGGGTGACCCCATGGCTGGGGTCCACCTTGCATTGGATGGCCCCAAGCTTGCGGTGGGCCACCCATGGGATGACCCCAGTGAGGTCCTGCACCCCCAGTAGGATTGTGGGACCAGCCAGAAGCTCCCGGGTAGCTGTGGCTGAACGCCTCGGGGGAGAGATTAGAAAGAACCATATTACTAAAACCTAGCCTCATGCTTTCTGAGTCAAAGGCTTCGATCTCGCGAGCTTGACGCTCCAGCAGGCTTCGTATCCGCTCGGTGCGCTCATTCTGCAACGCCAGCATCTCCTCCTCAATCTAGGAAGGAAAAAAAGAGACAGTCTGTAGCAGCAGGACAGGCACAGCCTCTGGAGGACCTGAAACAGCTACTGAGGGACCTTCTCCCTGTGTTTGTGCAGGAAACTGGCTCTAGATCAGATGTCCATGGACATGCAGTCTGGTCTGAAGACAAAAGGGTGAATTTTTTAAGGGTTAAGTCCCGCAGACCCGCACAGGCCAAAGCATGGTGAACACCAATTGGAGGGTGTTGGTCCCTGTTCCCTGGTGAATACACAAATTTGAGGGATGCAAATCCAAAGTGTGCACTGATATCAACAGCTTGACATAGATTAATCTTTTAAGATGCAGCAAAGTCTACAGCCTCCATAGAAGCCTACTGGGAAAGCACCTTCAGGTGCAGCCTGCCAATACAGCTCATGGTGACCTTCACTGTTTGTAGCTGAGTCTGATGATGATTATGATGATGACTGCTTTTTTCTCCAGGATTCAATGAACAAGCCCACATTCAGCTTCCTCCCTAATGTTCACTGGCCAGATTTTCTTAGCTCATGTATTTATCACCTCCTTTCCTAATTTGGTTTTCTCATATTTCACTGCCCTGACACTTTCTCCAGGGTGTGTGGCTGAAGGACACAGGCTGAGTTGTGTGGCAGATTATTAGCTAGATGATATGCAAGCTGGCAACACCAATTTCTCCCCCATAATGGTGTTCCAAATTGGTTTCCAAGATTACTTTGGTAGGGGCACTGGGATCAGCGCTCTAAGTACTGAAAACACAGGACTATGGCCTCCTGACACCCATCAGACAGTGATGAAAGCCTTTCTTATTGAAATCTTTGCAGTCAGGTGGAGAACCAAAACCCATTATCTTCTTGCCAGAACTGAAAAAGCTACTTTTGGCCTCAGTGAAAAAGACCAAATGGGGAAAAAGCAGCAGCCAAGACTTCTAGCATAGCTCAGTGGCATCTCCCTGCTGTCAGCAGCAACACGGCCAAGAGGTGTTATCTCAGTCTGTGCTGAAGGCACTGGGCAGAGCCTTGTACTTGTAAGCACTCTCTTGCCTGAGTCAGGGAATATGCAAAGCAATTTCATCTGGAATTTAGGAAACAATCTGCTCCAGCATGAGTCATCTCCTGAGCCATTTGGGGTTTTCAGAAACTCATTTTCCACTTGCCTGTTACTCTAGGTGAGTGACAGACTCTGCACTGAGCAGCCCTGCTCACTATTCCTGCTGAAAGCCACGAAGGCAGCAGAGGAAGAAGGTTCCTTCTCTAACATTAGCTCTTTAAAATGCTCTGCTTGTTTTTTCCTGTCCTGCTATCTACGCAGAATCCTCCTTTTTCAATGTCTTCAGCATGTCATCGTTTTCAGTCTCAGTGACAGGTCTTGGTGCAACTGAACTTCACTGAAAGGCCTGACACTGTGTTAAAGTGACATCACTCAAACCACTCTGAAAATGAAGTGTCTGAGACATGTGGGAAGGAAACGACTAAATCTGAACTCTTTTAAAGACACTCTTGGGACATGCTCATTGCTGGTGCAATACAAACAACATTTCACATCAATGGGGCTTGGCTAGTCCCTCCTTACTCCAGGGTTGGACACGACACACATGCTCTGGTGAGTTATGGTGATGGGCACCACCAAAAATAAAGAGCAGCCTGCTGAAAAGGAAGCAGATTTCTATGCATACGCTAACTTCCGGAATCTGGTTTATTATTGAACACCAGGGACTGACTTTGCCACAGGCTACACATTTATCTGTGCATATAAATGCAGACATTCATCTCGTGCACATACCTGCCCTTTCTCTGGCTGCCAGCTTCAGTTAGCACATGCCAGCAAACACCAGGTGACATTGCTGAGGGACCCACACCAGAACACTCGCAACTCTTAGTTCTTACAAAAACAGAACATCACCTCTCCTCCCAAAAAATACCCCTGCAAAAGAATGATGTGTCTGCCTCTGGACCCACATGTTTGCCCTTGAGTCGCTGCCAAGTGGCTGGAACCCCACCAAGGTCTCGTTGCTGGTGCATGACTTGTGATTTTCATGTGCCAAGACTGAACGTATTACTACAGGAACCCATGAAAGCTGAAGCACCATCAATTTCTTTGCTATTCTAAGGCAATATAGGGACACAAACATAGAAAATTATGCTAAGTGATATTTTTACCAGTTTTTCCTCTCTGTGAAGTAGTCTTGCTATGCTTCCTATCCCCGTTACTGATGCCAAATCCTCCACAGGGGTTTTCCATGCACAGAGACTTCAATCCCGGTACACAATGAAAGACTTCTACAACATTATTATTGGTTGATGTGCATTTCTTTGAGTTGCTGGCCTCACCGCAGCTTCTAACACTATCTGCAATATGTGCTGCTCCCACAGAGCAGGGAGCACTGGCTCACTGTGGCACTTCCTCCCTGAGCAGCTCATGCCACCAGAGGGCAATGCACCTCCAGAAAAATCCATATTCGTGCCAGGCTGTGATGGGAGCTGGGACCAAAATAACCAGCAGTGGTGTCTAAAGGCAGCTATTGCACACGGGTGACACACAGGAACTCTGCTTTCCCAAATTCGCCTATTTCCTGAGAACAGCTGTCTCCCCGCAGAAGACCAAAGCCCGACAGGACTGTGCCGCCTCCTTGGGGGTGCTCCCTCGGCTGGCCGCGAGGTGGGGCAGTGCTCTGTGGACTATCCCAGCATCCATCCATTAGCCCCTGGAAGAACTGCAGTGTAAAGAACTTCGAGGCCACAGAGTAATCGCCCCTACAAAGTTGGGAACTGTTGTGTGAATGGCAATGGCTGACACCTACAGGGTAAGTCCAAGGGGAAAACAACTGCAGGAGGAAGGCTGACAGTGTATTTCCTTCCACCAGTTTTTGGTGCATTTCCCTTCCCTTGGTCTGTGTAGGCCACTCATATTTCTACACACACGGGTCTGGCACTGCACAGAAAAGCAAACTTCAACAAGGAGCACCCGAATACACAGAGCCAACTACAAGCTGAGATCTGGGGAGCATGGGGAGCCATGCCTGTGGCTTTGGCTACTTCAGTTTGCTAGTAAGACACAATTTCATAGGGAAACTGCAGCTCCCAGCTTTAGGTTGTTACTGTGTGCTCCCTGATGGGCCAGGGAAGCCAATCTCCAGCTCACATACAGAGAGAACAGTTCTCTATCCCTTCTGCCCAGAGAGGCCAGTTCCCTCTGGCAAACTTCAGGCAGCTCTATCCCAGCCAGAAGCTGCTCACACAGGAGGGCTGAGCTGGCAGAAAGTTTAGTCTATGCGTCACTGAGCTTTCAACCCTAGAGAGACAAACACCCAAATGATCTGTGTTACTATATACAGCAAAGTAAGAGCAGCTTCTCTCTCACTGGTAAGTGGAATTTAAGATCTGAAATATGGAGTATGCTAAGGATCCTCACATGCCCATTTTACCTTCTGCTCCAGGAGGGCCCGGCGGAGGGACACCCTCTGCTCAAGATCACGCAGCTCCCGATCATGCTGGGCTTCTGCCTGCATCTTGATTTTACTCTGATATGCGTTCAGCAGCTCCAATTCTTGCTGCAGCTGCATCTTCAAAACCTGGCACTCTGCTTCCTGTGCCTCATCCAAACGCAGCTGGGAAAGACAGACAATAGAGACGTTTCACCATGGGGTAACCACTGCTGACACTCCAGGGGAGGACCGCGGGGAGAGGGAGAATGGGTTGGGACATTGTTTTCTTAGCAATACAATTGGTCTCTATTGTACTTCACTTCACTGAACAGAGGACCTATAGTGACAAAGACTGGTGACAGTGAGCCCACAGCACTGATGCAAGTGATGCTGATGAGCAGTGGCGCCTCAGGAACCACGATCCACACTGCAGAGACCAGACTGCTGGAGGTGCAAACATCCTCAGCTCTCCTTTTGCTAGAGGCAAGAGAAGCTCTCTTGCTCTGTTCAACTGGATTAACCAATTACCTCTACCCAGGAGACTTAAGTCCATAGCCCTGCCAACGCAGGACTTTGGGCACAAGGATATAATGAAATAAACCTAAAAGCAGTATGATACTGAACTTTTAATCTTCCCATCACAAATGAAGCCAGCTACCCTGCCTCACAGCGTTAAATTTGTGTACCAAGTGATGTGAGCAGGATGAAATATGCAAGAATTGCAAAGAAAAGTGCACATTTAGCTGTAGCAAGGACTCGAAGCATTGCTCATGTGGTCATTCCTTAAAGAAGGAATCCCTTAAAGGAGGAATCACAGAACTTTCTCAACACTTTGACCTCAGATTTACAGTCAAAACTGTGGACTCCTCCATGACTCAATGAGCATCTTCCACCAGTGGCACATGCTTTGGGTGGTATCATCAACAAATCAAAACCTAAATGAGTTAAGACAGCCAGTTGCACACTATTTAATGATGCTCTAACAGGGATGTTTATATTGCCATATTTCATGCAAAAGCAGTCCTGTGGCCACACAGATGCATCACTTTGCATCTCTGCAACAGCAGCTTCAGCTTCAGCCTGCCTGGAGGGGGTGGTAGGTCTTTCCTCTGCATTTGAACTCAGCTTTCTAAACACAGAGGAAGGACTGTGCAAGGAATGGCGTGTGCAGCAAGGAAGCAGAAAGCCTGCTGTCAGGATACAGAGCGGTTAAAATGCAAACATCCCTCTTTGGCTGAGGAACCCTGGGTCCCTCGGAGGCGACTCACAGCTTGTGTAGAGAGCATTTCATTAATGCTGTGATCATACTGCTCAGCCAGGATAGCCAGCTTCCGGGTCTGCTCCTCCTTGAGCCGTTTGAGGACAGCTTTATGTTCACTCTTTGGCGTGGTCTCCAGCAGATGGTTTCTCAGTGCTTTGTACTGTCTGGTTTGGATCTTGCATGTATCCTGAAACTGCTTCTTTATCTGTAGTTCTTTTGACTGGAAAGATGGAGGGGACACAAAGAAAAAACCAGCATGTTTCAAATGAGTGAAATATCCATTCAAATGGATATTTAGGATTACATTAAGGATATGAGTTCAAGAATCCACAAATGTATATTAACATCTACAGTGCAAGGAGGGAAGCAAAATACACAAGAGGCAATGACTATTGCTGCAGCTGCTTTGACACTGCTACTGTGCAAAACAATTACAATACAGACACTTTTATAACAAAGCTCCAGCCTAAATACAGCTGTCTCTGCACAAAGAGTCTCACATTTGTCACTGGACTGGATCCAGTCCTGGGTGTTGCTTTTCAAGAAAAGTTCTTGAGGGACAGGACTAATATTTACTAGCACCAAAAGCCATACTTACACTACTGTGCTTGTATGGCACACATATATATGAACAGCACTTAACGTTATGAAAAGAAGCAGATCTGCTGCATGGGAAAGGACAGGGAAAAAGAGCAATGCTTTTTCCATTGAGGGTTTGATGAATATAAGATGTACTCTAACCCTTGATATTATGAGCCTGGTTTTCACAGAGAAACCCAAAAAATACTAGATGCTTTAAAATGTACACCACAAAACAGTACTATTGTGCTGGTCTAGCAAACAAAACAATTCCCCAGTCCCACTGGAGGCTTACTGGAGACGGAGTTTTCCTCACTTTGCACTTGCTAGCATCTCTGTATTGTTTTAGAGACACAGCTGTGATTGCACAAAGGGCTGGGAAACACCAACCCTAGAAAAGGTATTGGGATCCAGTTTTGCTGTATGACCTTGAAGGAACTGATTTTCCTTTTCTTTTACCTGCCTTCAGAGCAGCTTGTGAAGTTTAACAGCTAGTAAGTGTTTCAAGATCCTGAAAAGGAGGGTGTTCTGGAGTTCTCTGTATCTTTCTATGGGATGGCTGGCAGGGATACTTCTAACAAAGCAAAACCCAGAAGTGATGAGTGATGATGGTTAACTGACAGATGATCAAGTTCACCATGGCATGAATAAATAAATAAATAAACACAAATCACTAAAATCAGACATGAGGGCCTTCCCACTGTTAGGCACCATGCCAAATACTGAAGCACTAGAGGCACAAACAGCACAGGACCAGATTTTTGTTCGAGTAAGCTGGAAGAGCTCTGGGATCTGAACCAGTGGGGCAGATATCTGTGCGTGGCCACATCAGCCCCTCCACTGCCTGCTCCTGGCACTAACTCAGGGCTCAGCAGGGCAGGTGATAAGCACAGCACTTGCAGCCACCTCGAAAGCTGCAGTGGGATCAAACAACACACCCAGCCCAAGCACATTTTCCTGCATAAAACAACAGAAACAGTTCGCTAACCTGATGCAGAGAACAGGACAAAGATGGGTTTCATTCAAATCAAAACATGTATCATGAAGAGGAATGCATCACTTTTAACCTTTCTGAATTTCACAGAAAGTTATTTCCTTCCAGGAAACCTTTAAGGTTGTTTCTCACTGCCCTTAAGGGAAGTGTCAGCAGGTTACACATTCCCATCAGGGACCTGGTCACAGCAAAACACTATCAACCTATTTTGTCCTCATTTTCTATGAAGTCTTGCTTGGACACCAGACCCTGTTTACAGGCTTCCAATCCAAAGGCTTTAACAACAGGAAACAGAAGGGAGGGGTAAGATTTCCAGTCAGACTTCTGACAAGATCATTTTGACCTAGTATTGTGAAATACCAGCAAGAGGATATTTGCATCACAATTAACACACTCAAAATAATAACAGCCGTTTTCACTGAAGGGTGAATTCTAGTTATGGGTCCTTCTGGTGCTGTCATAGAACAGACACTGACCGTTAAAAACCTGCTTCCAGGACAAAGAGCCTCACTAAATAACAAAGGGAAAGCCTGAAATGTGCCCTTGAGGGAAAACGTTGCTGGAGAGAGAAACTGAACAAATGGTCAAATTATCTATTCAATTAAGAATACTTGCCTGCATTAATCAGAAGCAGGAGAAGGAGTTAATGCTAGAGAACAGCCTTGATAAAGAGGGGATTGTGCTACAAACCCAACGGTTGTCCACGGACTGTGTTGTTAGCACTGCATGTACAGAAAGGTGCAGGATTGACAGCTCAAGCCTGAAATCCTTCACTAATCACAGAACAGCCATGCAAAGCAAAGTGCAAGCTTTCCATGCTCCCTGCAAAACGCTCCAGCCCTGTCCTCCCTGGAAAAGGGAAGGGGTTGGAGAATCTGCAGAGGTGAGAGGGCAGCCAAGCCCCTGCAGCACAGAGGTACCACAGATCCTGCTGTCCCGACTGCAGCCAGGGAAGGAGAATGGACATGCTGTCCACTCGTGTTTGCACCACATCACCTTGGGGAGGCAGAACTCATTCATGCTAATCTCAGAAGGATCAACCTAATACAGCTGCTTCAGTTTTACTCAGCTCAGAGTGCAGCACAGCTTCCCTGTGAAGTCATCAGCTATTTATACACTATATCCTTGGAGATTCTCAACAGTGATCAGATGGTCCCTTGTTCTCACAAGCCAGGTTTTCACTACTTAATATTATTCTAATATTAACAAATCAGGTACAATTTTTTCTTTTCTGAAGTTCTGTTTTCAAGTTGATTATTTTCTCTGTAAGAAGATAACTTGCAGGTGGTAAACACTAAGTCAGATGGAAAATACCATGAAGAGGAAAGATGCAGAACAACAAAGAAACCCCATGCTCAGTATGCCATACACTCATTTTGCTACTGGCACAGCTGAACACTGGGTGGAGAGAAGTCTGCCCCCTCAAAGGAAATGTACCAGGCAGCTTTGTGAAAGGCCTTATACTCTCTTCTCAGACACTTCAGAATAAACCACTGGACTTCTTTGGATGAAGTGAAGGTTTAAATGAAAATACTAAAAGCCTTAATTACAGAGGCCCCATAGTTCTGGTCAGCCACCACAGCTAGAAGGGCAGCATGAGAAACCCAGGAGAGACACATAGCAAAGGTCAGCGCCAGGAGCTTCCTGAGGACACTGCACTTGGCCAGTGTCTCTCTCTTTCCCCCTCCCCACTTGCCACCATGCCAGCTTTAATATAAAAACACTAACCAGGTGAGTTAGCCAAGACAACGGTGCAGTTCATTTTGATGCACACAGCAACACAAAGCTTTTGGGTTTTGTTTTTAAATGACACTGCTTCATTACAGAAATACAGGTTTTATTTTTGTATATGGGGGAGAGAAGGATCAGAAAATGGTGTAGGAGGGGGAAAAAAAAAGCATACTGCAAACATTAAATGCATTTTAAACTACCCCAAAAAGGAAGGGACATTGCTGAGAAGAGCTTTTCAAAGAAAAGGAGGGACTAAAGCTGCCGTGGCCTGCCTGCAATACCCTGCAACCCTGATCACCACTATGGTACTCCTCAAGTTAATGAGCTTCAAATCACTTTGGCCCTGCCTGCACTGCGAACAGGTTGTAATGGACCACTTTTCCATGGACTCCAGCTCTCACCTGGAGTTTCTACATCACTTAGTACCTTCAGAGTTCCTACACCACTTAGTACCTTCAAGCTCTTGGGCTGCTGTCGGACCTCCATGACGTGCTTGCGCCGCAGCTCCCGCTCCCGGCGCTTGTTGTATTCCAGCTGGTTGGTGAGTTCAGTCTGGTGCTGGAGCCGGATCAGCTCGCAGCGCATCTTCTGGATGGTGCTGAGATGGCGGAACTCCAGCTCCTGCATGGACTCGTGCTGGCGCAGCAGCATGGCGTGCTCCAGGTCCTTCTGTGTCTGCCTTTTGTTTAGTTCCTAACAGGAGGACAGAGGGAATTATTAGGTTCTTTGTACTTACTTGGATTTCCGTTCACAAAGTGACATTTCACTTTGTTTGCAAGGGCATTTCTCTCTTTCCAAGGCATCTGAGGACAGACCACAGAGTTTCTTGGTCTTATCAGCAGCAGACAGCAATGCCACCGGTAATTTTTCCTTCCTCATTTCACTTTTCTTCTTCCTGTTCTAGATGCTCAAGAGGATTCACAGTAAGCATCTTCTGTTAACTGCTGTGTCTGATGACTTTTTGGACCTAACAATTCTCCTGCAAGAGGGCATTAATCTGTACGCTGGATGCCACAGGAATTACCAAATGGCACTGCAAAGCATCAAACCACTGTTCTACCAAAACACTTTGGATGTGATAATGAACACTTCTGTTTGATTTGAGTTGGATTGCAGGTGGTCCAGTGAGATGCACTTCCCACAGGTGCATCCAGGTCTCATCTCTGCCTGTTCCCTTACCTCCCGAACCAGGTCCTGCTCCAGGTTATGGCGGCCCAGGAGCATCCGTCTCTTGAAGCGGCGACACTCCAGCTCCAAGTACTGCCTCTGACGCCTCAGTAAGTTGGCCTCTTCCTCTGCCTGGAAATGCTGGATGTTCTCCTTCTGCTTGGAAAGCCACTCCTGCTTCTCCTTCTTTGGAGTGCTCTGGTTTTCATTCAGCTCCTGATAATCGCAAGGTAATTAATTGTGGAATAGTTACATTAAGTTCCTTGGCTAATAAACTGACTAATAAATGACTGAATTATGTTCTACCCTCTCTTCTCAAGGTTGGTGCCATCTCAGCCTCTTCAAAATGCATCACATCACATAAGGTACACTAAGGAAATACCAGGAGATAAATCGCAGTGGAGCCACTTTAACTACCACTTTTTTTTTGCACTGACCAAAATACTGGTTTATGTCCACAGTTTCCAGACCTACATATTAGCTGAAAATGTCAAAATGATGGGCTGCCACTGAAAATGCTTGGAGGTACTGCCATACTGCCTGGCAAACATTTTTACAGGCTCCCAAAGGACTGAGAGAAGGAAAGCATTGATGTCCTGTTGTTCAAACAGAATCAGAAAATTTTTTGTGTCTTGCTTGATCAGAGCACGTACTCATTTTACAGTAACTCATCAAGGCAGAGCTGCTCACTGAGATGCCATAACTCACAAAAATAATGTAAAGAAGTTCACAGGTAAAACTTAAGAGTTTCCACATTTGTACTACATTCAATGTATCGCTTAAAGTATCTTTGGCAAAAGACTCTGCTTGCTTGGATTACATACTAGAGATGCCCATGCAGTAATTAAGACTTGTTGTGATACATTTCAACTGAAGTATGAGACAGAACTCCTCTGTATTTCATCAGTGTTTCTTGGTGCTCTGTGATCTACTGCCCACTTAGAAAAAGATTCCATATTATTATAAAGAGCCCACGCTACTGTAGTTTCTGTTAGATCTTTCTTGGCTCTGCTGCTCTTTAGCCTTTTTTTTCTCCTGGGAAATGCCTACGTTTGGGAATATTCCCCTTTGGAGCAAGTTCTAAAGTTGTGTCACACAAGCTGATGCTTGAGCATTAAATGGTTCTTTCAAAAAAATTATTTATAGTGCTTATGGTTTCAATCACTCCAGAAAAAGAATCAGGAAGTTTCATTCTACAGTTTCTCTGCATTTCACAGGGATCTAAATTTTTACTAAAAAGCAATGATTATTAAATAATTACACAGCTTTTTCCATTAAAATTAATAGTGCTTTACAGGTATTTTCCTTACAAAAAATGCAGATCATCTTTATTGCTCTGTTCTCTTGCTCCTGTACAGAAATATCATTAAGTGATAAGAAACTTCACTTAACTGCTGCAGTGAATGGCCACTATCTGCAACAACAATGTATAACAAAAATCTTCATGACCTTTCATAAACTACCTTTTCTCATTCCTTAGGATTGCCAAATTCCCATGTTTCTGGCTAAAAAGCAGTATTAAACAATGGAGAGGTTTGTACTTTCACAAGTACAAAACATACAGGTATCAATAACTAACTAAATTCTCTTACTCAAAGGTCAAAGATATGGAACAAATATAGTACACACAGGACTCTGCTCACAAACTGCAGAACTCACTGCAGTCCTATGGAAGATCTCTGGTGCACAGTGTCACTTTTATTTCTGAATGTTCACCACTCTCACACTATATCACCTATTTTTCATTACAGGTGAGTTACCTCTTTCAGCTGCTCTTTACGGAGTTTATATTCTCTCTTCTGGGACTCCAGGAAACTGTTCAATTCTTTTTTCTGTTGGGCCTGAATATGCTGTTGAAATTTCTTCTCTTCATTGGCCATCACTTTAGCCTACAGC
Organism: Corvus hawaiiensis; assembly: GCF_020740725.1. Taxonomy (NCBI): domain Eukaryota; kingdom Metazoa; phylum Chordata; class Aves; order Passeriformes; family Corvidae; genus Corvus; species Corvus hawaiiensis. The sequence goes on from NC_063232.1 coordinate 4,154,297, forward strand.
AAATCCAGCAGCAAGTCAGTCTGAGTCCCAATGGATTACAGCTCGTGTCCCATTTCAGCTCCAAGACCCAGAACTCATGGTAGCCACCACAATACTCACCACACCTCTGCACAAGTCCAAGTCAGAGGAGGTTGTTCTCACACTCTCCTCATTCCCCATCCCATCAAGGCACCCAGCAGAGCCCTTCTCCAGTGCCACATTCCCTCAGCTAATCTTGCCTAACAAAATCAACATCTTATGATAAACTATATCCTCAGCCCTCCACTGAGAGATCAGAGATGAACAAAAATCGATAATAATTGCTGTAGGGAGCACCACTTCATTATCAATTATTTAAAAGCATAGCCCCCCCCATCCATACACAACTAGACAGTGAACATTTAAGTGTAGCTGGCACATTTCTCCGCAGGCTAATCTGCCTCCACAACGCTCAATGGCAGGCAATTATTGACAGCACAGACATGGCAAGAAAGAGGAAAACCCTCACAGTGTTTTTTCTGGGGTCAGGATTCTAACATTCAGTGTAACGCAGTGCTGTGAAGGACGTACCTTTCCTCTAGTTACACAGCCCCTTAGTGTAAGGAGGTGATTATTAACCATTTTCTAATTAGCAATTTGCTTGCCTCCTGAAAACAAGACATCTAAGAGCCCACACTGTCATCTCTAGATCAGTCAGGGGAAGTGGACAATTCCATGTAATTAACAAACATGGGTTGGTCTGATAAACCATAACCTCCTACCTCTTTTTCCATGGCTGCTTGGTGCTTTTTAATTAGCTTTTCCATTTCGGCAGCAAAATTGTTACGCTGTGTTTCGAGATCTTTGTCCAACCTGAGGCGGTGCTCGTCCATCTCTGCCTTCAGTTTATTCTCTAATGCCATCAGTTGCTTCTGGTGCTGCCGTCTCATACGTTTATAGCCAGACATCTGCTCTCGGAGCTCTGAGTCTTGTTCATGTTCCTGCATTTGCCTTGTCACCTAGGAAGATAACCACATCGGGCCAGAGGAAGTTAATGCTGCTTAATCTACTTTTCAGCAGTCTTCAAACCACAAAAGAAAACGATTCAGTTAAGAAGTATAATTTTGTTGTAAAGAAAAGCACACATCCTAATGGCAGCATTAAAAACTCAATTCTGCTGTAGCAGATAAACTCACGTGGGCTTCAGCAGAAAAACAGTACAATTGTTATAAAGCTGGCACTAAATAATGGCCTTTTAGCCTAATACAATGAGGGTGGATACATATACACACATACAAATATTAATAGCATGCATATGAAAATAAAAACCAGCTTATTATTATAAATGGTTTCCTATATTCTGCTGGGTACATTGGGTTTGAGACTATTTAATATACACAAATTACATTTGCCCAGGTGTCGCACTGAAGCTTTTATTAATTGACACTAAATTATTTCAATGATAGCATCTCAGTCAACGAAGACAGCCCATATGCTGGTGGTATTCTGGAAGCTCTGAGAAGCTGCACAGAGCAGTGTTCAAAGCATCCCCTCCTGCAGAACTCCCCCAAAACCAACCCTCCACGTACCAGCGACGCTGTGCGTATGGTAGCAAAGTGCTCTCGGTTGCGATAATGAGACTTGTGGCGAGATACTTGGGGAGGAGACTGGGGTTCTGATGCCCTTGTCCGAGGATCCGACTCCTCTCTGTAGTTTTCTTCCTCCTTATCAGCAAATATTAATGTCAGAGAATAAAGAGAAACTGTGTTACTAAAGATTGTTAATTTCGGTCTCTTTATTTAAAAGGAAGAAAAAACCATTTTAGCATTCATCAGCCCTGAAAGATCCTCCTGCCAATGAAGGTACATACTGCAAAAGGAGTTCTGATCTAGGACCTTTGCTTCAGAAATTTCATCATGAATTTTTATTACTAAGAGGAAGATTACTAATTAAAGCTGAAAATGAGAAAAAAAAATGGAAAACTGAAAGCTGAGTTAAACAGTTTACTTCAACAAAACATGAAAGCTATGAAGTAGATTTTATCAAGTCTGAAAGACAAAAACAACATCTTTGTACCTCTGAAAGACAGAGGAAGATTTTCATTACACCCACTGCAGAAATACCTCAAAGCAAATTTAAAAATTTGTCATGGTGTATTCCACATTCTTATTTTGAGTTTGTCATTCATCACAGAGAGATTACTAGTTAGATATGATACACTAATTAACTCCCTGAGGAAATACCTGCATCTTTGTTGCATATCTGGGCAAAGAACAAGACATTCTAGCCACACCTATCATTAGCCGTGGAAACGGTAGTGCTTTGAGCAAACTGATAACCCCTCCATGGCAGGAGCAGCCCAGCTCAGAGGACACTCCCCAGCCCACCCTTTATCTGGCAGAGGGAAGTGGTTTCTGCTGCATTTCTTTTTCCCACACCTTTATTCATTAACCAAATATTCAAATCAAGTGCTGGGAAGCTGGGTGCTGCAGAACAGATTTCGGCTTCTGCTGTAGGTCCTGACCTTAGGAATCCTCTAACGAGGAAGTAAAAAGGGGAACTCTCACATCCAGTTGTCCAACAAGGCAGTGCTGTGCAAATTAAGGGCATCCACCAAATAAACTTATTTACAACCTGCCATTCCAACTCCTCCTGATAAAGCAAACTGCTTTTGAAACAACTGAATTACTAAAATAATTCTTAGTGAATTAACAAAAATAAATGATTTTCATAGCCACTTTCCCAAGTCTCCAGTGCACATTCATATACTTGGGGCACAATAATACAAACTGCAAATAATGACTTGGGAATGGGAGCAGCTGACTTCATACCAACCAAATTCTCTCCCACTTTACACCTTCAAAGTTCTCCAGTAAGAATCCAGTGCTTACCGGCTTTAAATGAATGACAGAGCTATTTGACATCACTGTGTGGTCCCCCTCCATCATATCCAGCTCGCTCTTATCATCCGAGGCATCTGGAAGACTGTTAACACTACTGCTTTGGCTACTGGCACTGATAGACATACTAGGAATGGACTGATTACTTCCAACACTGTTCACTGTTCCTGTCCTGCCCACACCATGATCTTGTTCCTAGGAGAAAGGAATCAGAAAGAAAATTCAAACCCATCCCAGTGGTACCTGCGGACATTACCAAATGGAACATTCATGCCATTTTTCTCTAAAGGCATCCACCTGACACATCACGGCACTTTCCACCCTCCAGGCATTGCCATGAAACATTTTTCACGTGGGATGCTGGGGAGAGAAGGAGTCAGCCTTGTGAAGATTAACTGGCTGATGTCAGATTCTTTTCAACAGAGAGCCTGTTAACAAGCTGAACTCGATCATGTATCAGCCACAGCGTGTCACCAGAAACTGCTGTGACACCAGCATCACCTGAGTGCTCAGCTGGGACCCTGCACCATGCAGGTTCCTTTGTGTACACAAGAACTGGAATTCAGAGTCTCTAGCTCTGCATGGTGACTGCAGCACTCAACCCAAAAAAGATAAATCAATTTCCTTGATGACCTGTTTTTCTGTTTTTTCCTGTTTTTGTTTAATAAATCAAGTACAAATCTCTATGCCTTAGACTTAGAACAACATCCTCAGTACATATGGTCAAAACAGAGGCTAACTGCAGTTGCTAAAGAGTCCTCATGAAGCCTCATAAACAGGCAAAAAAAGTGAGGGTTTACAGGACTGGAAGCTGACTGTTCAAGCATGAACACATGGCACAGCTTCTTGCCAGCACCAGGCATGTACCCTGTTTGTCCTTGTTTGTGCCTTGAGGTAGCTTTATTCCAAGCACAAAGAGGGAGACAGTGTTTACAGCCAGGTGTGTAAACAGCCTTCCTTCGTTTCAGCAATATCTGAATTGTGGTTATTTAAATGACAGTCTAATTTTTTTCTGGTTCAGTGATGAAATCCAGCATTTCTCTTACCTCCTCCTCCTCCTGTGTTTCCACTGCAGGACCATTGTGGGCCTCCTGGAAGAGGAGCTTCTTCATTTTACGATACTGCAGGTTGTCCAGTTCTCTCACCGCATCCTTTGTTCTCTGAATCAGGTCTATTAACACTGTTTCGGGCCGCTCTCGAAGAACAAACATGTGCTGCAGAACACACAAACAGGTGAGTGGCCTCTCATGCCTCCAACGCACATGCTTTGAGGACACAGTGATGAGCTCTAGTTGGGTTTATTAGTCCTCTTCCCTGCACAGGAGGAGAACACCTTCACAGCTTACACCACCATTATTTTTAGACTTCGCAATCCAGATAGAGTTCAGAATGACTGCTTTCTGATGGCAGACTTCCACCAAAAAAATAAAGGTGTAAAAACCCAGAAATGGCGTCTTACATGCCATGAAAACTTGCTCAGTATAAACCTGGACTTCAGAGACATTATCTACTTGTGGTTTAGTGAGGGAAGAGCAACAAATACCAGATAAAAGCTAAAGGTGCTAGACTGGCTAGCATCCTTAACCAAATGTTAATTAACTCATCAGCTAACTCTCAGTATAAAACCCTTTTCCTTGTTTAGAAAAGCTTGGGAATCAAATATTCATCATACAGCTCTGAGTCATAAAATAGGCTGTGAACCTTAAGAGTCTGGTCCTGGAACAGTTCCCCATGTTTTGCTCTTCTCCTGGAGATATTCAACACATCTGTCTGCAAAGGTGGCTACATTTTGCCAATAGGTAAAGCAAGAACTGTCTGTGTATGTCAGAAGCAGCTTTTGCTTCTCCAGATGCAATGTGCTGTGCAAGCATGAGTCATTATTAACACCACCACTACTTTCATTTTGTTCCTTTGGAGAACAGCACTGCTGTTTCCAACATGGCACATTCCCTACCTGTCCTTATAAAGTGGCATGCAGCTGTTTCAGACTATAGTTATGGAAGGAATATGTTCCCAAATGTTTCATTTCCATCAATGTTCTCTTTAATTGCAGCACATTGCTCAAAATAAAACCAATCCGTAGAATTCTGAAATGGCAGGACTATACACCCACACCGAAACCTTTCCCGGATAATTGCATTTCTTTCTGAATAGACAGTTTTCAAAGAGGCACAAGTCCTCAGAGCCATTTTTAGGTAAAAACATGCAAAAAGGTGCTGATAAAACCTTCATAAATAGCATCCATTTCCCTGCAATGCAAAAAATTTGGAAAAACACTGTTTAGCAGAAACAGGGCCAGGATAAAAAGAAACCCAAAATGTCACAAGCACTGTAAAGAGAATGACAAGTTAGCAAAATTCTGAATGCCACCTGATGCCACAAAGGAAATCCATCAAAGTCACACAAAAAAGCAGCCCTAACACCCATCTTCTATGTGAGTTCTGCTCACATGTCAGCCTTTTGCAACAATCTACCCCACTGGCTTTGTCTCCAGACTAGAGTGAGCAAAGCCAAGTACCGGCAGCATCCAGGAACACAAATGAAGAATTAAAAAAGAAGCTAAGAAATAAAACAAGCCTGCAGACTGCTGAGGCTTTTTCATGCCACGGAAAAATATGGGGAGGAAAAACTGCTTTCTTTTGCCCCCTTTCCCCCAAGGATACCATTAGAACAGTGAATTTCAGGTCTGTGTAAAGCACATTGGAGTGTATACAGCATAGAACACAGAGGCAAGTAACAAAAGGTATTAGTTAGCTAATGCACGGCAGCTCTGTCAGGATTAATTACAATCACTGGAATGACTGAGTTTACAAACTAAAACTCTTGACAAGTTGATGGTCATCCAGTGTCACTTGGTGGAGTGACCTTTTATGATGAGAACTCCAAGGCTGGCTTGGAAAGTCACCTGGGGAACACTCTGAGACACTGCAGACAGGCAGTAAAGCCAGGGCTGCCAGCTCAGTACACCCCACAGCACTCTCAGCTCAAAGGTGTTTGAGCATCGCTAACCATAACCTTGTACAGTAGGTGAGACAGATCATCATCACAGGGCACAGCCCCTTTTAATACCACATGGAAAACAGAAAGGACAGGCAAACCAACCTTCAGAAGCTCCTCTGATGTAGGCCTGTCTTGAGGAATTTTCTGGAGGCAAGAATCTACGAAGTTTCGAAAATAATCAGACCTGTGTCAAGGAAAGAAAAAAAAAAAAAATCCACCTAAGTTACCAACCCAGTTTAATTCATTAAGGAGTCAAGATCCTCACATCTGGATGCTTGTAGCTCCTAGGCCAAGGACTATGGTGCCATAAACCATAATTAGGAAGTTTTTAACTTTTGAAATTAGTTTACTGTATTTGTTGTTTTCAAAAGACAGTTGTTGAGGCTAGGAGGCATAAAATGTTACTACTGTGCTTTATTCTTCTGAAGTTTATGCAACAGACACTTGCCACACACAAGCTGTGTCTTCATCTTGCAAAGCAATACTTCAACAAAACAAGATTTAGAAATTGACTGTGCGGTTTGTGACAAAAAAACACTAAAACCCACAGTTTTGGCTAGCTTGGGAGCTTCCAAAGTTTACTGACCCATGAACGGAATTTTTTACAGGATTTCAAGTTCTTCCAGCAGCCTGTCCTGTTCCTACTACACTGAAGAGTCTCAAATGTATATTTAGTAATTGGTCAATTTTGTATATGAAATGTATAATGAATCTAATGAGAACCTTCCAGCTCACATCCTCCCAACAGGACTCCAGCCATTTCAAGAACTCAGCATGACAAAGCACTCCATTTACAGTGATCCCCTACAACATTCCTCCCTCAGCAATACTCACCATTCATTAGACTGTAGTGTAGGGGATTCATTCTGCGCTATGTGATATAAGGCACTCATTGCGTTCATGTTAAACAAAGGAGGCTTCCTTTCCGCTGCACACAAGAGAAAAGAAGTTTTTATATAGGGAGATAGTCTCATGTTGTTGCCCTTTTTTTTTTTTCAGTTTACATCCCTTTAAAAAGAAAACCACATCAGCAAAATCCCTACTGCCTGAACATGGAACCCCAAACCAACCCTACCCTGCAATCAGACAGATATGTTGGCATACGTCCTGTGCCATTGCAGAAGATGAAAGCCCTTTGAAGATCAAATGCCTTGTCCTCTCAAGCTTTTAAATTACGTGGTTTATCATAGTTGAGTTCTCTGACTCATTGTAATGTACTAAAATAGGAGTAAGTTAACAGTAAGCTCTATACTGGGTGTTTAGCCACTAAGCATTCTTGGTTTCATACACCCCCCATTTGTTTTTTTTTTAATCTACAGTTGCTAAAAAGCTAAGAAATATTTATTTCTAGCAGGACAGCAGTGATGAAGAAAAAGCTGGTTACAAGAACCATCAAATCACACTTAACTGACTAAGCACATGGGCAGGAAGTCAGCAACAGGCCAACTCTTTATACTATTTTGAGAGTTGCCTTCTCTTTGGCTCTTCTCTCTTTCAAGCTTGTGTTACTCTTATAGACTGACACAGCATGAAAGCTTAATGAGGAAGGAGATGATCTCACTGTAACAACAAAATTGAAGCTTCATCAGAATGTTTATGGGGCAAACTTTATAAAGCTTGGCCTCACCATAAACATTCCAGAGAAGCTGGTCAGGCCACGAGGACATTCCTACACTACTGAAAATGCAACAGAAAACTTTCCTTCCTCAAAAAAACCAACAACAAACAAGGAAAAAATAATGCTAGTTTTCTTATTCTGCTCCTCAGATTTGAGTCAAATAGTAGCACTGAACTATAGATCAGAGATCATGGTTCACTCATGGCTATGGCAGGATGGACTAAGCCCTACAAGTTCCTCAGAATGGGTAAATTGAGGACTTAAGTCTTTCTGCAAATGCAGAACTTTACTTCCTCTAATCTGTAAGATAACTAGTTGCTGCTATCAAGGATCAGACTGATTATTCATTAAACTATTTTAACGGAATGTTCTCTCTAGCTTTTTTTTCTTAGCTCACCTGAATAAAACAGAAATCTTCCAGAAACCCTGAAACTGAGCCCTCAATAAGACCATTTCTAAGAGTAAGTGATAATTTGAGAAGACTACCAGACATCTCATTTTCCTCCTGTCTTCCCATGCTTACTCAAAGCAACACAAATGAGCCAGGCACACAGACCCAGCCTACACTGCTCTGCTGTCCTGACCTAGTCTCACCTCCCACCACGCCAGCAGCCGTAGACGAAGCCCAACACGCTTCATCCTGCAAGAACGCGGCGTGCAGGACTCCCGGGGGTGTGGTGGCCATGAGCTCACTGCATTCCTGGAGCCCTGCAGGCAGCCAAGTCTCCTTACTCCACTCGGAGCAGGATTCTGTCATGACAGTCACACCCCTTCAACTTGCTTTATATTGGCAACCAAAAAAAAAAACCAAACGCAACAAGATAATCTCTGCTCTGAAGAAAGAATCTATTTCGCATCCTGGAAGAAAATGAAGTTGACAGTTTGGAATGCCAGACAGCATTTTTAGCTAAACTGTGCGGTTCACATGGATTAGTGTGTTCCTGAGAGCTCTCACTGCCTGGCTGGGCTGCTCCTCCATGGAGGTTGGGCTGGAGCATGAGCAATCAGATCTGACAAGGATGGGAGGACAGCCTCAGGTGCATGGGAGCAGTGGCGTGCATGGTGTGCTTCAGTGAGGGCATTTTTGTTCCAAGAAAATGCAACGTGTTAAATTTAAACAGAATGCCATACTAACAGTGCCCCTTTAAACTGACATCCTGCTTTAAAGGGTCTGTTCTAATGGCAATGCCATCATTTCTTTAGGCTTTCAGTTTCAGGTTACCACTTCAAAATTGGATTATTTCATATCTTTTCCTTTAAGGAAAAAAAAAATCTATTCAGCAGCGACAACACACACTGAATACAGCTTTAAAGTTGTCCACTTTTCTAGAACTTCATCACTGCAGATTTTGTTAATGTATCTTAAATTTTCATGGAAACAATATCAACTTATAGCAAAAATGTATCTCCACACTGGTACCTTCAATAGTTCACTTCTAAAGCTGTTCAGCAATAGACTGTTTTTCAGTTCAGAAGTTAACTGCCTCTCCCACAGAATGTGAACACCCTTAGTGATATCACTTGGCCACTCTCTTTGTCTACATAACTCTATTTCTTCAGGTAATGCAAATACCAGTTCAATAAACATCACACTAGAGACTTGGTCTTGAATTCTAGAGTACATTTAGCTCTTTTCTCTAAAACTCAGGTCCCAAAGAAGCCAGGACAAGAAAGGGAGCACAAATCTCCTGCACTGTGATTCAGCTGAAGAAGTTTTAGGTACTAAATAACTACATTTAAATTTTTTTCAAAGAACGTTAACTTACCTAACTCAATACAGGTAATTCCAAGAGACCAAACATCTACTTTGCCATCATACTGCCCTTCATCCATGGCTAAAATCACTTCTGGGGCCATCCTAAGAAAGGAAATTGGTGCTCAAAATAGGCAATGCAACAAACACATTCTCTTCATCAGTACAAAATAGGCTGTTTCCCTGATTTCAGCTACCATAAACAAATCATTCCCCAAGCTATCAGGCATGACCATGGGATACTGGGAACAAAGACCAGGCACCCACACTAGTGCAGGCCTGCAGAGGCTGCTTGATGTTCTCCTGTGCTTTGCCCAGCTCCCCCATCTATGAGTATCATCACCTTCTCACCCTCCCACATTTCCAATAGTTTAGCTGGCTGACCAACTCTGGTGAAATAATTATAACATGCAGTTGTGTAAACACCACACATTAGGTGTAAGAGATCAAAAGCATACAAGGGATCTGCAAAGGGGTTGGTTCAGTGAACCTGGCCTTTCCTATGAAAGAAAAAACACTTCAGTTATTTCAACAACCAGACGTGGTGAGAATACACGAATTGTTTAAACCACTTGGGGGAGTGATTAAAATATATTACAGATGATTCAATCCCACCTCTACCACTTTAGGTCAGTCTAAGTAGAACAGCTAAATATTTTTACTACTTTTTGTGAACTACAAATACAGGGATACTCAGTTTCTTGGAACTCAGAGCCTGCTTACTTATTTGAACTTTTTTTCTAAGAAAGTACATTTCATCACCACCTCAACTGGAAGATTACAAAGCTAGCTCCAGTAAGACCAAGTATATTAAATAGCCAATACATGACCCTTTCACTTCACAAAGCCAGAAATAAGTAAAACTCTTGGCTTACCAATATGGCGTCCCCACAAATGAGTTGGCAGGAGATGCTATGGAAGCAGACCCAAAGTCAGCAAGTTTCACCTGTCCTGGCTCTGTCAGCAGGATGTTCCCTGCCTTGATATCTCTGGTGATAGAATACAAGTGTCAGTACTACTCCTCTCCAAAGAAGAAAACTCTGTTGGACAGACTACAAAACACACCAATATTCACACGTTCAAGCTGCAAAATATTCCCATTTCCTCCAAACACAAAGTCTTTAACCATTAGGTTAATTGCTTAAAGTGGCCCTTGATTTTGGAATCTTTTGTCTTAAATGTTAGTCTTAACGTTTGTCTTAAAAATGAACTTTAAATGGTGTAACAGGATAAGCTTCACATACAGTTCAGCAAAAGCTTCCGAACCAAGTGTGTCCTTTTTCAATGTTTTTTAAAAGGACTTCATAATGTAACTATTTGAATTCTTCATCCTACTGAAATGCAGCAGCTACTTTAAACACAAAGAACATTTGCACCCCAAACTTACTGTGTGCTTCTCAATGTGTGTGTTTGTGTAAAACTAATTTTTCAAGAATTAGGGCTCTCCCTGCCCCAGCATTCTTGGCCTCACAGCTCCTACAAACTGTGTGGGTGCACTTGCTATTCACTGCTTCAGGGACAATCAGCACTGGATCAAGGACTGAAAAGCTTAGCAGATTCAAAGGAATTCTGCAGAAATTATGAACACCAGCTGTAAGAGAGTGCATGTGCAGATACAGAGCTTGCTAGTGTTTAGACTACTAGAAATCACCTGTTTGGGAGCATATGGATACTGTGGAAAGAAAATCTCTGCTTACAATGTTGAATTGGGGATGGAGGGGATACAATCAACAAAACAAATTACCTGTAAGTGTGTATGAGACAGCAAAAGTATAACCACTTACCTATGGATCATATTGTGAGAATGCAAGTATGCTAATCCCTGGAGAGCACCATGGGTAATTGCTGCTATTTCCACTTCTTGCAATGGCTTTTTATGAACTTAAGGAAAGAATTTATGTGAAATTCAATATTACAGAAAACAATACAGTTTGCAGCATGCGAGTACTGTTAACAATACAATCAGAAATATTAAAAGTTCATTTTCACTAGGTTCAGTATGAGAAGCAAATGTAAAAATAGTTCACAGAGTACATTCTATAATCAGATGTAATCTTCTAACTGCAAACCAGCAGCTATTTACTACCAAAGAGACCATTCTCCAACCCTGAACTACATTCCTGTCAGTTCTGTGACCATTCTCCCAAGTAACTACTTGAGACTCAACACCCACTTTTCCATTAATGAAGCAAAATCCCAAACCCCAGAACTTTACAGCAATTCACACGCAAATAAATTGTAGCAACACAGGTGAGATTCTGGCAGTTCAGCTTTTGGTCCTGAAATGCTTCTGGCAAGGAAAGGAACAACCTACTGGCCAGACATATATCTTCAAAGAAAGTTCACTATAAGAAGTCTGATAGAAAAATGACCACTTAACAGAAGACCTCATCAAGCAAAACCCTAATACTGCTGTAGTGCTATTTTAGTCAACAGGCCTACAGTTGTTAGTAAGCATTAGGATCAACAGCAAGGGTTTTCAGAAGTAAATCTTGAACTGTCATGGCAGGAGAACCTAAAACTCAGAAGCAAACAAATAGCTGACAACTTTAAAATAATATGAACCAAGGAGAAACTAAGCACCTGGGAAAGCCAATATTCTACAGAAAAACCATTACAGCTATGCAAGAATCTGACAAATTTGACTGTGCCTGTTCATACACACTCTGGCCCCAAATAAAACTATATACTCAAAGACAATTCTGTGATGCTGTAACCTCCTAGTTCAGTAGGTTCCTGACTTTCCACCAAATAAACACGTGTGACTTACCTTCTAATAAGTCTGATGCTGATCCTAAACAATATTCCATAACAAGCTGTTATAGGAAGAAATCAAGTAGTTAGAAAATCTGTAATAGTAAATGTATGTTTTCTAGACTTGTATGGAGAAATCTAGAACTAATTCCTGGAGCACACAGTGCAGGCTGCCATAACAAAACAAGTGTTCCTTGTACCATAAACTCCATCCCAGCACTGTCACCTCACACAAGGTGAGTGCCACAGCACTGACCCCTCCCACAAGTACAGCTCTAACTGGAATTAGGCATAACCCTCCTGTGTAAGACACCAAGCAACACCACTTGTAAGGAGGGCAAAAGCACATTCATAACCAGTTAGGTATTGTATTACATATTGTATTTTATATGCACATACTTAACAGGAATGTTAAATTGCACTTAACAAGCTTATCAGAGTATTAAAGGGCTATTTAGGGATTTACTTAAGATTCTGTCCCAGTCAGATTTCAAAAAGAGAAACTAAAACTTTGCCCTATATATTTATTGAAGCTAATTCAAAAAACAGTACTTAAAACTTAAACTATTAGTTCAGTAATATGATTTCTTTAGTACATTGCACTACAAAACTTTATTAGTGATGGGTGTATGTTATTTCAAACACTCAGTTCATCAAGCTAAATACATCAGAACAGCAACACTTAATCTAAGCGAAAGAGAAGATTTCCGTAACTCTTGGTCCCAGAAAGTACATTCAGTTCTGCTGAGCACCTGTAAGGCCCTTGGCTACGCTCATCTCAGTCTGTGCAACACCAGTGCTCAGGTGCCTCCCAAAATCCAGCTGGAGAGATTTCAAAGCACCTTTAACCAAGGCAAGAGAAGTGCAGAGCAGCAGATGCTTACCCATGCTGTATGCTCCCGCAGATAGCAGCCTTTGTATTCTATACTGTTAGGGTGTTTTATTCTTTGGAGGAACTTGACTTCCTTAATAATATCCTGCCATTTCTGTAGGGAATAAAAGGAATAGAAAGACTTTATAGAACTGTTACCTTTTTTTTTGGTTGTTGTTATTATGTCATTTAATTATGTTAAGAGGCAAAACTATCTCAAGGTTCAAATCAAAGAAGTTTGTATCAACACCATGATGTTCACTGCTTAACTCCTCAGCAGACCTACAAAATAAGTTGCTGATCAATTTGGCTGTATGCAAGGATCTCTTATCAATGTAATGCTTTATATTTGTATGCGTGTATAGGATATACTGGTAAACACTTAATATCTGAGCAAGTCCTCAAAAAGGAAGTGGTCCTCTATTAAAGGACACCATTTCTGTTGTCAAATCAAACACACACCCCAACCTGAAAGAGATGTGGGTGATTAAGTGTCCTTCAGCAGGATCAGCTGCCTCTCTCAACTCTTGTTACTATAAAGACCTATCCCTACTAGTCACTATATAACACTGGATGAGGCTCCCTTTATCAGCTGCCAACTATCTGACTACATTCTTGATAATGTTTCTCTATTACTAGTTTAATCTTTACAAGGGCCAATTTAAAATGAGTTACCTACTAGATAAGGGAATGGTTCTCCTGCAGAAAAAATATAAATAGATAAAACAAAGCCAGGTTTATAATAAGGGGAACTCTGCCAGTGCAACTTTAAGGTACAGAAGAAAGTACAGAAGAAGTACAAAATGTCAAGTTCCAATGTGCGCCTAGACACTGACATTGCTCCCCTCAGAGACCTCCAAGTCCCCCCATATGCTGCACATCCACATCTCCTCAGGCAAGAAAGGCAAAGTCTGAGATTGCAACAGCAAAACTACAACTACCAGAAAGTGCCTTCAAAACCAAATGCAGTAGCTGAAACCATTTGAGTATGCAGCTGTCAACGTAAGAATGTTGACACTGCAAATGTTTTTGAGCAAGAGTATCAGTTCTGAAGTTAATCAGAGGTAGAGAAACCTCACCCAACACCAAAAGGCTCAAAAGCTGTTTTCCAGGTCCTGTTAATCTCTCAGCACATTCCTCCTCAGGTGTTGGTATGTGGGTAGCATTCACAGAGGGACAGAGGGCCCATCTACCCTAAGGCTTTGGAAAACATGTGCAAAAATCCCAATAAAAATTTTAGGGTTAGAGAAACACACGAAACCAGGGAACACGGAAGTCGAGGCAGCTGATGGACTAAGTTAAGCATTTCTCAACACCAGAAATGCTAGAGAATGACACAGTGTAGCTATAACATAAACTCTCTTACTGACACTGGAGTGACTTAGTTGCCTTTTACCTTCAGCCTCCAAGGCCTTGAGGTACTAAGCAATACAAGCCAAACCAAGAAAGCACCATGCTAAACTTCTACACTGGGAAGAGAGAAGTGATGTATTAGTCAAGAAGTAATCATGATTTCCTGCATAAAAAAAAGCTCCAAGATCACATTAAGAGCACAGTACTACATTTTTCAAAGGTTTTGAACTTATTTTTAGTATAAAATACGGCCTTATTTGAGAAAATAATTGTTCCCACCAATGATAAAATCTTATTATGAAACCAAAGTAAATACAAACAATACCAGAATGCCCTCAATCAATTTTCTTTACATACACTAAATCATAACTCTAGTGAACTTCTGAACAAAACAAATAAATATGGATGTAACATAGAAAGTGTTTTAATCCTGGTCTTAACTTTCTTCAAAATAAAGAAACATACGCATTGAAGACAAACAAAAACTATTTCTGAAGCATGCACAGTTTGTTTCATTCATGTGAATAGAGTATTTATAGCTCACAGTAATTAAAACAGTAGGACAAGTAGCAAGTACAAATTATTCTTTCATCAGTACACAGTTAAACAAGTCACCGCAGTGACAAAACAGAAACAGCCATAGCAAATTTAACTCTGAAGCTAGAATTCGGGACTGCTGGAGACACACTGCTACCTCTACCTCCTACACAGACATACACACACACACAGAGGAAGGAATAGTTCAGCTCCTTGGAGTGAAGATGATCAATACATAAAAGGCAGGCACAGAAAGCAATGAGCTGTTAGTCGAACTCATCAGAGCAAGACTGGAATACAGAGAATGGAGGGAGGGAACCATTAATGCCTTGGACAACATGCTTACAATAAATACTTCTGTTGAAAAATCATGCCATGATTTGGTAGACATTATTTACCAGAAATAATATCAAATCAGCTGCTCGTGTCATCTTGGGATTTTCAAGAATCTGTATTAGCACTTAAACATTTCAAGTATAAAATCAACTATCTCTGCTAAGCCCTAGGGAAAGGAGACACATCTGGGGTGGCCATGAAAACACTTAATGTCTAAATCTCAGAGGCCTACTTCTACAGACCCCTCTGCAAAGACTGCCTTAATCCCTGGCTCTGGCAATTCTTCTGGAATTATGCTGCTGTTCAGATTTTCACACTCATTCATTCACCACTGTTTTGCCTTTGTTTCACCTGCTCATGAGCACAGTCATTCCAGGGAGGGATGTGTTCTGCCTCACTACTTTGTACAAGCAAGGCTCCCTCTGAAGCTCTCACTACTGCATCCATTCCTGTCATTCCTTTGTCCAGGAAAAAACATGGGTTTTTTAGAAAGGCATTTCAAATGGAACATTTAAGGGCAATAAGACACCAACATACCAACCCATCATTTTTAATTTTCTTTTTTTTCCTGTCTACATCTTTATGTGGTCCCAAAAAGAGCCCTTTGTGTCTCAAAGAAGAGAGTTCTACCCATCTTTTTCAGGAGCAGATTACACAGAAATACACTGTGAACAATAAACTAATTTGTTTTGTTTACACAGTACCCTTATTTACCTTTACACTTACAGAAAATAATTCTCCTGCAGGAATCCAAGCTAACTAAAATCATCCCATACAGTAATTATTTGCAATGATCAAGGTTTAATATACAACATGTTCTACATACCTCATTGGACTGCTTCCCACTATATGACATTTTCTTGATGGCCACCACTTCATTGGTGCGCACATCACGTGCCTGTAACAGGAAAACACAATCCATCAGATTCTTCAGGCCCCAACTTTCCATAACATGCAAACCATACACAATCATAAAATAATCTTTATTTCTTAGTTAACTTTTGCAGAGCATTAAACTAAAATATCTTCCAAGGGGTGTGATGCTGCAAGAATTGGAAATTTCTTTCCGAAGTGAAAGATCACCCTCCTGCCTGGGAGATACTACAAGGTGTGGCATTTTCCATGCTCAGCATCTACCAAGTGTCTGCAGGAGTCAAGCATTGTGACTTAAACTAAAAATCACAGCTAATAAAAGCAGCTCTGGTTCAAGTAGAAGGGATTTTCCTTAAATCAACTTCTCTCCCTGCCGAGGTCCTTTCCATATGAAACAGAAGCAAGGCTCAGTCACCCAGTTCCATTCAAACCATATGGGAAGATGTCACACGATGCACTGGAGATACCTGCTCCAGACACTGGTGGCTTTCTCCCCAGTGCTCCCAAAAATTAACTTTTGTGGCTTAAAGGAAGGCAGATGATACAGAGAGAGATGGCAGCAATCCAAGTGACCCATCTTCAGATGAGACTTCTCAGTTTCATAGTATTGTTATTTACAGTGCACCATAAATGTACTATAGTTTTTCACACTTCAAAGGCAAACTTCCTGACTTCATACAGCAACAATGCAAGGCAAGAACTAGACAAGAAGCTGTGTTTAATTCAGCACCAAAGCAAGGGTTCATTCCCCATGGCAGAAGAGGCAGCACCTTGCAGGAAGGACGGCTCCAGACAAGACCCCAGATTTCCTGTTAAATATTTCAACAGCACAGGAGGGTGGTAGAGGAAAAGGCCTCTCAGTCTCTCTAATAATAATAATCAACTTGGACATGAAGCCAAATGATATAAATCAGAATAATGTGCACTACAGCATTCACTGATGACTGATGAAAACACTGATTTTTAATATATTTGTACTATCAAGCACAGCCTACCAGAACATGGATTAATGAAGTACTAGGGCTCTGCCTTTTGTAAAAAGGTTTTTCAGTCATGTTTTAATTCTGCTGTTCATTAAAGAGATTCCCAGAATTCCCTGTTAGTCTTTATTTCAACTGGTTATGATAAGCCTGAACCAATACTATTTTTACTTTCCTTTCTGTTTGAGGGGATCCTCTCACTGATAGTACCTGTAAGGTTGAGTGGGGGGGTGACTATTTTTGTTGTTCGAGATAAAAAAGGTAGAACAAAATTCTGACTCCTAGATCTTTACTGATTAGAGACAATCTCTGAAACATTCAACTGAGTGAGGAACTGTCAATAAAACAGGGAAGCAAAATACTACAGTAAAGCAGAAGGAACCCAGCTCTAACAAAAGAGAGTGGGTTATTCTTCTGCTCCATCTGCAGTGTTCCAGTGTAGTAGGTTTCCTGTGTCAAGCAAAAGCTATTATTACACTGCAGAACAGGGAGTAGGGTAAGGATAATACCAAAAATGATTCAGAGGTGCCAGACTTGCAGTTTCTAAGAAACTAAAACCATGAGGTGAACCAGCAAAATTCATATCAATTATGAAAGAAAAAAAAAAAGAAACTTTCTGCCATTGAAGGATGCAACAGAAACAAAGAGACAGGAGCAAGATCAAACCCATTGTTGGGATCACTGCTAAAGCGGAAGGAAGATGGGTACAACTAACAGTGAAACACTAAACTCTATTTTAAATAAGGTAGGGGAGATTTAAGGGTTATATGAATTTTCTATTGGATAATTACCCCCACATCTATTTACCAACCACATTTTTTTGTGCAGGCTGTATGCCATGAAAGCAGCCTGGGGAGAGGATGCTTTGCATCAGAAAATCCAAGCAAACACCACCTGACAAAGTTTGCTGAACACCTACAGTCCTACAGAGGGAGAACTGTCCTGGCTGACACCCCAGAAATATTAAAATCACGGAGTTTCATTTGCTTTTTTTAGTTTCCCTGTGATCTTGGATAATTGAAATAACAGTTCCTCAACAAAAGCCAGGAGGATGTGCAAGGCTAGCTCCCTTAAACCATCCAAATGAACAAGGCTTGTTTTACGGCAGACATATATCCTGCTTTCCTCCAAAAACTCCACACAAAGGATCAACATCTGGTGACCAGAGTAGCTTCAGCATTGATACAGGCAAAGTATGCACAAAGAAAATGTAGAGTATGTCACTGGCTTCAGTAATATCACTTAAAGCAGTTATTAACTATAATCCAGTATTATATTAATTAGAGAAAGTTTCATTTGTTTGCAGTAGCTGAACCAAAATCTTGTTAAAGAAACTCAAGAAGTTTTATTTCTAGCTTTACAGAGGAATAAAGTACCCAAGAGATAGACTCTCCTATGTTTTAGTTCTTCGTGCTTATTTAATTCACATTAAATTTCCCTCTCCATGTTGGCTCTCTCATCTTTTGGGCTTCTGTTTGAAGAATGGGGTACATTGCACAGAATAGTTTCAGAATCAAGATCTCAGAACCATTAGTAGTAGAAAAGATACAACACAACTTACAGGTTTAAACTTCCTAACACAGAAACAACAATAGAGTATCTTTATCAGAAACCCTCTCTTGACAAAAATGAAGCCCCCAGACGGGTTGGAGTTGTGTGATGCACTGCTTACACTTGTCTTTATGCAAGTGCCAAATCAGAGGTACTTTCTGACAAAGAAGCACAATCCAAATGCCAGCAAGTAATTGCACTCTGTAGTGAGTAAATACCGATCTATAATGAACTGGTGATTTAAAATGGTGGGGGGGAAAAAGAGAAAGAAAGGGCTAGAAATTAATGGCCTCTGAGTTGTAATCGCTTTGGAAAAGGAGCTGGTAATGGGCCATCAGCCCTTACCACAACGACAAAGTTCAGGCAGGCTACAAATACCCCATGGCAGCTTCCTGCAGCTGTTTGGGAATGCTGTTTGCATCCAGCTCACAGGCTACCTGCAGCTGCATTATGGGTTTCCATACCTGTGTGGTCCATGCATGCCTCTGAAAGATACAGTGTTCCCAAAAAACTTCTGCAATATTTCTTCAGTACTATTTCCACACAGCAGGAAGACAGATTTGTCAGTTGCCTCCCTTTATATTCACTCTTTAACCAAAGTGAGTAAATGAGGTGAATTTAAGGCCACAGGTGAGTATTGTTTCGTTAGAAAACGCTTCCTCCCCCAGATCCGTTCCCAGACAGTGGTGGCTCATAGTTTTAAGCAGGGAACAAAATTAAGAAGCTTTTCCTAATTAGTTCATCTGTGCTGCATTAAATTTGTGCTGGAAGGTTCCCAACATGGTCTGCTGCAATTAGTAACACTGAATAGGCATCTCATAAAATAGTGACACAAATGGCTTTCTGAAGGAAAATTGGCAGGTTTGGCCACACCTCCTATAATTATAAACGTGAAAAGGTTTTCTGAGAAAAGTGTTTTTTAATGAAGGCCCCACAGTATTTGGTTAACACACAGCAACCTGCACTGAGGTTACCATGAGGATCCCACTGCCAGTTAAGCTATACAAGCAGCCTGAGAAAAATTCTGCTGTCCAGACGTTCATGTCAAGTTAAGTTTTATGCAGATGGATACTGGGATTCTTGCCTCCAGTAGGAATGGATGTGACAGGACAAATGACAACAAAAGCACCAACACTCAGGTGTCAAATACAAAGAATGGCTTTAAGGGAGCCTCGGGGCATGCACAAAGGGGGAGAGAACTCAATTTCTCTCAAGGAACAGAGATGATAAGGAGATGATCGGACCAAGAGAACTGCACTGCCAGTCAGAATTGATTGAGCACAAGTCCATGTTTTAACTTGCACATAAATCCCTGCTTGCAACATAATGAGGCACCTAAAAGCACGGGGCAAGGACCAAGTTTCCAGGGCTTTTCTGTATGCAAACACCTTGCAGAGACTGCAAGTTTGTGAAAGGATTGAGACCATACAGACACACACGATAACATCTCTGCCCCAACCACCACACAAAGAAAATCACAGCAGGTTTTTTTTTTCCTTATTATGTTCAAAAAAGTCTAAACCCACAGCTGAAAAACAAACACAGCTAAAATTCACAAGTCATGGTGCTACTTACAAAATAAACTGCTCCGAAGCTTCCATGGCCAATCTCTCGGAGATCTGTGAAGAGCTTTTCTGGATCTTCTTTGAAGAAGAGCTCTGCAATTTCGGGGTCCTTCAGGCTGCCCGCTCGGCTGGTTGATGGCATCCTGCTGGGCAGTCAGCCGACTGACTATCTGGGTTTAAAGTGCTGCTTCAACCCTTGGCTCATCTGTATGAATGGAGCCTCTTCAGCATGGATTACTGCAAGAAAAAGATTGCAACCCTTCACTGATTATCCTCCGCTCAAAGAGCCTGAAACAAGCCACAGCAAAGCAGCTTCCACTTCCTCCAGAGCAAGCAGCCCTGATGCGTGAAGCAACACACCCTGTGTGATGGGATAATGTCACAGCCCCACCGTGACACCAGTCAAGCATTTCTCCACGACAGAAACCAAAATCAAAACACAAAATGAAGCACATTCCATGTTCCAGCATCTGCTCGATCACCTGCAGAGCAGTCAGAGAATCTCTAACCTACAGTGACAACCAGTTCATCACCAATGAGCCCATATTGCCGTGACACCTTCCCTCTGAAAAGTTACACCCACTGTGTCCTAAAGAATTGTTTGGATTTTGTGATGTCTATCACAAAGTGCCTGTTCTTCAGAGATTTACTTGCAATCCCTTTCTTCAGAGAAACAGCATCCAGAACAGGAGATACCCGATTCCACACCCGATGCTCCTCCTTCTGCTCTGCTTCAGCAGAGGCAAACACACATTTAAATTGTGATTGGCACATGAGACAATGGACAATAGGCCATTGACAAACACTTTCTTCAGAGGAACTTGCAACTTCAGACACGACTGGGAACGTATAAAATTCTTTCTGTCTGCACCATGAGTTTGCTTTAATTTACTACAAGCTCTGTGTCTTGGAATCTATCCAGAATAAAAGTATACTGTTAAGTTGTGCTAAAATCTTAGTGTATCTTTACAACAGGTGATGCCAAACAACCACTACAAACAAAAAGCCTTTTTGTTTTCCCATTAAAGGAAGCTATTGGAATTCCTACCAAATCTCTGTAAATTATCACTGATAAAAACAATTCTGTCACTGGCAAACAGTTAATCACACATCTCGCTTCTTTCCAAAAAAATCTGTCTGGCCAAGACTTGTGCTTTTTAAATTTCTATTTTGTATCTCAAATTTGTTTTTTAAAAAAGCTGGGGTTTTATTTCCATTATGAAGATGTGAAAGACAACAAACCTGAGCTTAACCAACACATCAGAAGGCCCTGTCCATTTCTCCTCCCTTTCTGGACACTATGAACTCCACCTTTCTCCAAGCCTCTAGACCATCAATGAATCATTTGTTTTCCACTCCCTGCAGAGCAATTCCTGCAAGGATGGAAAAAGACATATTCCTGCATGTTTGTACTCAGTGGTTCTCTTCTCTGGAGAGTTGCAGCATGTGGAAGTGCCACAGCCTGCCTGCTCCTTGTTAGAGACCTCCCAGCACTGCTGCAGAGCCCGGCTGTGAAACACAGGCGAGACGTAGCTGGTTGTAAACTCCACAAGAGTCTCCAGTTTTTCTGAGGAAGACAGGCATGGGAGAGAGAATACAGAGAAGGGAAGAAAAATCCAGCATTTTCCTCCAAGCAGTCAGCATTCAAAGAGATTTATAATGCAACCCAGAATGTGTTTCCGTGATAGCCCGCTCTCAGGGGATAAGGAAAAGCCGACACTGAAATCCCAGTGGTGGACCAAGTAGAAGAACATATACACACACATACAGAAAATATGCAGCTGCTCACAACTCTGCCACACTGCAGTGCTGAGCACACACACGTTTCCTATCGACGCAGGATCACTGCAGGAGCCTCAGAACAACCAGCATCTGCACACAGCTGCCAGTGAGGCCGAGTGGGATGCACAGGAATGGGACTGTGATATCCCCACCTTCCCTTGCATAACACAGTAACTAATACCGTGTGGGAAGGGAAATAATTAGCTCCAGCTCAGCCCATACCTGAAGCACACTACATTTATGAAAGCTGGAGGAAAAGTGGAGTTTCTGTTATTTTTCTTTCTTTCTTATAAATCAACAATATTCCACTTGATTCCAGCTCTAGCAAGCACATAACACTGAAAGACAACTGTTTCACATTTACAGGCCCCAACAAAACAATAGACAAAAAGCATGTCAGAAAAGCAAGAGAAAGGAGCTGGGGGAAGGGAGCTGATAACCAGAGCACACTCAGTATTATTGAAGGAATGTTTCTTGGATCGACGGTAATGATGTCATGTTCCATCTTTTAAGAAGCATCAGATTCTTACAAAAAGGACATTGTTGTTCAAAAGCAACTGCTGCAATCCCAGAATGCCCTTTTCCCTACATCTGTTAGTCAGAGGGGCTAGGCTTGGATAAACCTGCTAATATGGCCAAAAGTCACATGTCCCCGCGAGCGAGCGTGCGTGTGAGAGCCAGCGCGAGGGGAAAACCCTGC
This sequence comes from Corvus hawaiiensis, assembly GCF_020740725.1. NCBI lineage: Eukaryota > Metazoa > Chordata > Aves > Passeriformes > Corvidae > Corvus > Corvus hawaiiensis. The sequence goes on from NC_063232.1 coordinate 4,176,828, forward strand.
GCTCGCAGCTGAGATGGATTACAGCCTTCTCCCCCTCCCCACCGACCCCCCATGCCAAACCAGCCACCAGACTCACTCTTGGCGTCCTTTCTGAGCATGCCTCTGAAATGTCATCAATAGGAATATTTCCTCCTGCAGCTACAACTCCTACCAGGCCCACTGACAACACACACAGGCGTGGGACGGGACAGAGCAGAACTCCTCACCTACTGTGATACACCTTAAAATACACTTTTTCCCCCCTTACTCCTGAGAGTATCAAGACAAATTCCATTATCTTTATTCTTGGAAATAATTGCTGCTTTGAAATGCATGAGAAAAAAACCATTAAGTATTAAAATCTATTTAACAGAATAGTCACAAATGTGTACATGACACTGTGCTTATCGTTTCATCTCCTTAGATGGAACAATAAAATGCATTAATGTAAATTCCATCCATAAGAAAGCTCTACACAGTCTCGCTCAATAAAGTGCTCCCACTTTCATGGATGCTACAATATTAAATTCCCTCAGTCTTCTTTTTACCTGGACAACAGGCACTGCCAACCGAAGCCCAGCAGTGCCAGCAGCAGAGCTCTGCCTACTGCCTTGCAGTAATGACACCTGAATGCTTTGGGGAAATGGAAGGGAAGGCAGGAGAAGCAGCATGCAAAGCAGTTATTGCATTATTTTAAGTGTATTAAAAATACAGGTGAGACTTAAGATTAAAACAAAAAAAATCAACCCTACAAACACACTGCACTGAAAATTAAATCACACACCAGCAGGCAGCTGGTTTTCTAAAGTACAGTCAAGCTGCACTTGGGTATTTTACATTCTTCCACCAGTGCAGTCTCTTCACTACCGGTTTTTTGAATAGGTGCAGCTATACTGTGAAACACAATTGTTCCCAGTGGATGGGACTGATCATATCACTTAAGTTCAGATTAGGTGGCTTGATCCTGGCTCTGGCCAAGAAACTGGCACTGCAAACAGGATACGGCACCCTCCGACCCTGCGTGACTACCTACAAGCCACCTTGCAGGCTGCTAAAATTAGAAAAAATAAATTCACATTTTTTCCTAGGTGTCACTCATACAAAAAGAGAATATTGCACTGCATAAACACAACTATCAGGACTTAGATCAATTCCACTCTTAACCAAGAAGGTGGTGTAGGAACACGAGAAAGATTCAAAGCAAACCAGGGAATGCCAAGGCACAGGACTGGCCCAGCTCTATTTCCACACAGTAGTTTGAACTCACTACACTTAGTGGCTATCATTACTGGTGTAAATGACACTGACTACAGGACAAAATGTTTTATCAAATTACTTTCATCTGAACAACTATCAGTTAGCAGAAACCGCACGCACACATCCACAAAAGTCTATGAATTGATAAGATGTTATATCCCTGTAATTATGGCTATATTAAAGGTACACACACCCCTTGAACCTCTGACACAAGAAAGCTGAAGATGAGGACGGGATAAGACCTGTTCTCTGGAGTTTTCTGCCTCCTGCCATGTCATCTCAAGCTGAAGTTAAGACCCACCCCTGTGACTAACATCCCCTGGGATGCTGCAGAGCAGAACAAGCAAAGCTCGAAATGGTCAGTTGCCATATTTAAAGTGCATATTTCAGTCTTATGCTACAGAGATCTCAGAGAAATTAAAATCTGTCCACACTACACTAAACTCTCTCACAGCTGTCACTGTCACAGATAACCATTTTCAGGGAATAAACCAATGTACTAAGAGAATGTGCTTGGCCTTCCCTGCAGAAGAGAAGGGACTCACCCACTGAGATTATCACCTGTCCATTTTATTTCTCAAGTTCCCATCCAGACCAACTCAGTGAGTGACAGTGACTAGAAGGTACTTGGTCACACTAACCATGAGATACAGCAAAGCATTTGTAGTTCCTTAAGATGGTTCAAAAGTTCGCAGAAACCAAATTACACTACAGACTTGCTCGTAGATGATTAGCACTGAAAGCAGCTTTGTCCCTACAAATGACATTTCAAGGAATTTAACATATACAACAAGAACATCGGAACCAGAGCTAAACAAATACCATGTGAGCACAAAATGGAAACAACAAACAGATTTCTGCATCCATCATCCCATGTCTCCCCATTTCACTGGGAACAAGAGCCACACAGACTTCCACAATGGCTAAGGAGGCCAACAGGAAAGCTGTCCTCTATTACTGAACTATAAACAAAGTTATTTACAATTTGAGACATAAATCTTGTTTTATGTTATAGTCATCTGGTATCCCATACACTTAGCACAGTAACGTCTATAAAAACTTCTCTTTGGTGTCAAACATAGCTACAACTGTGTGTTTTTCCCTGACAGAATATATATGACACTTTAAAAACAAACAAACCAAGCAGGAGACCAGTTACAGCCCCTATGATCTTCACAGCTTACACTCTAACAGCAAAGACTGTTGTGAAAAAAGAAAGTGAATATTCAACACAAAAAACTACTGGCTCTTTGCAGATCTTCTTACTCAAAGTAATAAAACAACCAACAAAAAAACCCCTCACACCACCAAAAAACAACTTCCCACCACAACATAATTTTATTTAGAAACTGATATTTAGATCTTTTTTTTAAGAATCTTCATTGCATGTAGTGCAAACAGTTGCTAAATTTTAGTGTAATTTTCTCTGGCACGATCTAATGCAAAAGCATCAAATAAGATGGGGAATGAGTGTCATCATACAACTGTCAAAAACGGGAAAAGGGATTTTCTCTTACTTGCATATGGGTCAGATCCAGGGAGTGTATGAAGCTGAGATTAAATTATCCTCTCAACACACTATTAAAAATTTCCTGAATGGCTTCCAGCTGACACTGAAAATTTCCACAACTATCATAAATATGATAAACTGAAACTATTGAAAGAACTGACTTTTAATTTTTTTTCTTTTACTTGCAATTATGCCTCAAGTAAGAGCTAGATGGTAAGAATGCTTAAAGAATGATTAGATTATAAGAATGCTTAAAACAAAGAATTTTAAAAGTTTCTGTGTGGTATTGAATATTTGACCTGAAAGCATGAATTTTTTTGGAAGTAGCAGACAAATCATTCCCCATTTCTATAAACTCTGAATAAAAGCTTGCAAGGTAAAAAAGATGAAAGCACTCTAAGAAAAGCAAGAACCTAACCCGGAATAGGAAGTGGAAGGGCTGTACAGTTCATGGGAACACAGCAGGAAAGATGATGAAGGTCCAGCATTGGAAGAAATGGAACACTCATCACACCGAGCAGTGCTGATATATGTGACTTTAGGAATGATGCTACTTAACCTTGACTTAATTTTGTGATCTGCATTTAAATCAGCCTTTAAAATTATAGGCTGAATTCTATGTATGGAGTTACCTTATCCAGAAAGAAAAAGGGCAGGGATTACTCACTACAGGTCCTATCACTTTATTTTCTGTTCCCAAAAGCCAGGTGCCAGCCAGTGGTGGGGCCTTTCCACAAGGGCACAGACAGGAGTTCTGTTGGCTTCTCTGAAATTCAGGGAACCTGCAGCCAGTGTGATACTGTCAGATTCAAGATTGACTTGCATCCATCCTTCTGCAGAGCTCAGCAAACACAGAGGGACACACATTCATCAGGTCCTTCATGGTTCCTGGAAAAGTACATTCCTGCTCACAGCACCACATTTCTCCTTCCAGCAAGCTTGTCAAAACGATATATACTGCTTTTTATTGCTTTGCATTTCTTCAAACCTCTTTTAACCCAGGCTCTGCTCCACCCAGTCGGCTCTTTTTTTCCTGTTCTGACAAAAGCAGAGCAATTCTCAAGGGCCTTAAGATGCTCTGAACACATGGAAGAAGAGTTACTCTGCTCACAGCAGAAGGTGGCTGTTTCCTTGAATAGCTAAAAACCAGCTTCCTGTCCACCCTCAGTGACCCCAGGCAGATGGCACCAAGACAGTTGTGTTCCAGTGACTGTCACAATGCAAGGTCCATCAGCACCTCAAACCTCCCAGAACAGACAGGAATTGTAGTCCCTTGATTCATGTGAAACCCCGTATCACAGACTCCTTGTGCACTTGGCTAAGCCTCTCTCACCAAGCTAACATGTTATTCTTTCTCCTCCTAGTTCTGCAATTTGGAATTCTTCCTAGAGTGGCAATTAAGGAAAAAAACCCACAAGATCCAAAACCCAGAAATGAAACAAGAAAAGGCTGGAGATGCAGCAAGAGGCATTTTACTTCTCCCATGCCCTGCAAAGGGGACAAAGGGCACTCAGGAACATCTCCCTTGGGATCCTGCTAACTTACTTTTACCACTTAGTCGTGAGCCGCAGCTCAGACAAAAAAATGCTGACGAAGTAATGAACTTGCCTTTCTCTTAATGATCTTAAAATCATTCTTTTCAGTACATTTGTTCTCCACACTGGATCCACCACGGCTGTCAGTCATTAAGGAAAAGGGAGGTGCAGATGAATGACATTCTACAAGAAACTGTTAGAAAAATGTTAAATACTCAGAAAATATCCAAAAAGCTGTCACCAAACTGATCATCCTAAAATGATGCCAACTACAAGCAGAATAAAACCACCTGGAATGGGATGAGCAAACTGGATTGTGGAAGGTACCTGCGGAGCACGGGAAGCCCCACTGAGATTCCTTCCCACGCTGCTTTTCACTCCAAGCTCATGTACATGAGATGCTCCTTTGCTTTCTGCCAGGCCCCAGGAGGAGGGTAAAGACAGAATCATTTCATCTCCAAGTGAGGAGACCCTCCTGCTGCCAAAGCCTGAAGCAGGTGAGATCTTAGAGCCGTGCTGGACACTTCCATCACTTGCCTTACAGCAGCAAGGGCACTTCACATGGTCTCTAACCCCAGGTACACCTCTGTAACAAAGTTCTGCTTCCTGCACAGGAACTTCTCCATAGTTCACAGCAAAGAACAGGGATGAAATGCTGTCCCCTCTATCTTTCACATTCCCTCACCTAGATATTTCTAGAAGGATAAGATGAATCTGCACCTGGATATTACAGTGAATTCTTGTAATTTTTTGTCTGTGTGAGCATCTATGTTCAAACAAGCTTTTCTTCCCAACTCAGTACTTCTTTCTTCCTCTGACAAGGAACAAGCCTACCATTCCTATAAGATTCCTTTTTCAATTTCTTTTTAAAAGATTTTTGAGGAATGGTTCTATCCTGAAGAAACCTCTTTACAGATTTTTTCCCCTTTCTCTCTCTGCTTTTCTACCTCTGTTTTTTTCTTTTATTATACTTTTTCACAGAATAGCCTCAGGAAGACACTTTTATGTTCCAGCACTGCTTGCATTTCTCTTATGCGTGTACTTGTAGACTCTGTGCCTTACTTTGATTTCCTCTCAAGATTCTGACACTAAAATGTCCATCATCAACTCCTTGAATTACTTACCCCAGCACACTTTCTGATCCTACTGAGCTGTTCTGCTTGGGTGTTTACTTTCCAGGAATGTCACTAACAAAAGGGTCAGAGAGTTGTGTTTCCCAAACCTTCACTGACAAGCCCAGGATCTCGTGTTTCTGGGCTGGGCATAAATATTTATTTTTAATTATTTCTACAATCTTTGAAGTTTTCTAAGTAGTGCAAAAGATAACTAACTGGGTAAGTGTGCTCTTGTGTTAAAGACAAGATATTCTACACAAACTAAATCTCTTTTGACAGGTTTCATATGTCAGTCATAAGCAAACACAAACATATTTAACACACTTAACACTACTAGTACTCCTGAAAACGCTAGTTTTGTTAACTGGCAATTTTTACAATGTCACTAACACCAAACCTACCACTGACCCTACCACTTAAACCACGTACACAAAAGACAATCCTGACACAGTTAAGAAAAATTAATGCAAAAAAGCATCTTGCATTTTTCTTCCTACTATTTAAAATAGAATATCCCACAAGATCAAAAATTAGACCTATAGAACAGCTGAAGAATAGCCAGCACTCATTTCTCAAAGACCAATGCCATGAAAGTTCAAGAAGTGCTCACCATTCCCTGACATATTCAACACTAACATCTCCTGGATGTCTTTGCTTGTGATAGCTCTGGTACATTTATTAAGAAGGTCAGCTCTAAATTTAGTGATTCCTTAGGCTAGCAAAGCTATGAGGAAGGCAACTGGAAAAAATGAAATCTTCTGTCCCCCTTCTTTTGCAATTCATTAAGTTCACAGTCATTGCCCACTCTTTTCCTTTCCTAACGTAAAGCATCACATTAATAAACATTCTGTGAGCGCATCACCTACAGCCAACTCTCCATGCCCACGTCTCTCCAACCAAGGAGCACATGTTATAATGGATCCAGTGTGGGAGATGCTGTGCTGGCAGCACACTGGCCAGGAAGAGGTTAGCAAGGGGCCAGTTGATGAGAGTCAATTAAGTCTAGAAGCAAAAATACTGGGAAACTCTAGCTGCCCGTAAAAAAATTAGCCAGATATCCTAATGGGACTGGAGTTTAAAGAAACCTTTGCTTGACCCCTAAGCAATTCTGTCTCAGAACAATAAATAGAGTAAACGTAAGCAAATCAGCTATTTTGAATTCAGCATAAATTACTTAGAAATAAGCTACTAAAGCTCACAACATAGATAATTACCCTTGAGAAAAGAAGTAATTAAAAAAAGGCAGTATCACCATAGTTCTAGAAAAGAGGCCTGAAAGGAAGCAATTCAAAGTCTTTCTGGTCAATCAGTAAAAATCAATCCAACAATGGCTGCAGCCAAACTGAACAGAAGAATTAACAGAACTATTAATTAGTGGGAGCAACATGGTAATCACTTGGTGGTTGTGCTACACTAAGAACCAGAAAACGAACTATTTATGCACTAGACTATATGCCATTAAAAGAACAGAACAACTCAAAAGGATATTCAAAAAGAAGCAGGAAAAGTACACAAAATTATTGTGAGAATTAGTCATAGATGGAGAACAGAATCATCGCCTTGGAACTGATACAAAACTAAAAAAGGCAAGAGGTCAGATAATAATTACATTTTGAACAAGAGAAAAGGCTCTTGCAACCAGAGTGACCACAGCTAATGTGTAGATCCAGCATAATACCTGCACTTAAGGAATGGGAGGGAAAGGTACGTGATGACATTTTATTTAGGGCAACTGACAGCATCAGAAAGTACATAGGAACCTTAAAAAAGTGTATGGATGAGCAACAAGACAGGAGATGAAAGGTCAAAAAAGTAAAGAACAATAAAGCACACATCTACTCTTAAACTAAACATAACTCAGGAGCTGAGCCTGCTGCAGACAACTCAGCAAAAATAACTGCACAATTATACCAAAGATAATGTCAGACTGGTTTTTTTTTAAAAAGCAAGATGAAGAATCAATCAGAAAAGTAATACAGAATTTCTGACAGTTCTTTAAGTAAGAAGTCTCTGCCATGGCCTGTTCCTGGAGATTATTCTTCACCCACATATAGTAAAATGGAAGCACAGTAAAATGGCCTTAGAAATGGGAAGTTGTAAATGCCTAAAAAGACGAACTAAGCTTCAGGAGAAAAGGTGTAAGAATTAAAAATCATAAATAAGAAGGCCATGATAAGTGCTCAGACTTAAAAAACAAAGGGAGAAACCATAAACTATAAGAGCGGCGTGTTTCTAACAGAGTGAAGGAATTCCACCGATCAAGGTATAAACAGCAAAATTAACCTGCAGAAATTAACTGTGAGACATTGAGCCCAAGAGACAGAAACACTAGTTTTTAAACCAGACATTTACATGAGTAAGAACATCCACAGCCAGGTCAGGTAAGGTATTCCTGGATGCTCCTGGCACCGCTTCCGAAGCACCCAGGTTGTCACCACTGCCAGGGACAGCAGATAGGACCAGACAGGCGAGGTATCAGAACCTGGATGACAATTTTTATGTTGCTATTCTTCTAGGGTCAAACAAGCACCATCAAAACACACGTTGTTATGAAAAGGTCAAATTCTTTTAACACAGGATTTTATAAAATACAGGATTACTATCATAAATAGAAAAAAGGTTTATTGAAAGGCTGCAGGGAAATAAGGAGAGTTTCTAGGAAGGTGCATGTATGTGATGGCCCCTCAGCACTGGGCACAGGCAGAGAAGCCCTGTCAGAAGCGATGACCAGTGAAAGATTATTCTGTTCTTTAGGAGTGGCCAATCCACTGGAGCACACAGACACTGGCAGTGCAGCAAGGATTTACAGAATTTAAAAACTTGCCTAGGTTTTTAACTTAAAGCATGTTCGAAAAGGGGCTCAAACATATTTCAGCTTCAAAAGAGTTTAAAACCTTTTATAGCTGTTAAATCTGTGCTACCAGATTATCTGTAGCCATAAATGGGGTAGCTTTAATGAGCAATTATGTCACACGTTTCTAGAGCCCGTGAGCACCTCCTTTCCTGCTGGAATTCCCCAAAGTCATGGCAATTTGACCAGTTTTACTCTAGCTCAGGTTATTTTTTTTCCAGTCTTCACATGACTGAGCAGAACCATTTCCTACACAGCACACAACAATGGGAAGAGGCAAACAACCAAAACAAATTTTAAAAATCCCCCTTTTTTTACTATTCTACCTACTTGAAGAAATGCCTCTCCAGTGGTTTCTGCAAGGTCTGAATCCCTTCTCTTTGTGCTTTTCACTTAAAACTAAAATAGTTTTCAGTATGTATTAAGATAACAAGCATAACCTTTTAATTTGATGAGTTTTATCTGCTTTCATGGGGAAAATGCTCCTTTCAACTAATACACAAAACAACTTGTGGCTCAGATATACAGAATATGTCTCAATTAGACTGTTAAGATCACAGGACTGAAGGTCCAATTAAGTCCTGTTCCTGCTATTTTAAGCAACTTTATAATAGAATCCAATCATCAAATAATAACCAACTCCTGAGAACTTCTTGAAGCCACTACTCTGATTACAAGGCTGCTCCAGAACCCCACTCCTATTTTGATTAGGAACCAATTTAAGATTAAGAACTGATTAAGACTGATTTACAGATTTATTATTGTAAGTTTACACTGCTTTACTCTTTTTCCCACACCGGCCTTAGTGTTTAAACAGTTTTCTTCCCTTTTCAATACTGAGGGATAAGTACAAGGAGAGAGAGAGAGAGAGAATACTGTTCCCTTAAGCCTGTTAGCTGAAAAAAGCCAGTTTTGTCTCTCTTTGTGACGCAGGAGAGAGAACTGACTTCCCAGACCATCCTAAAAGCCCTTCCTCACATCTGTCCCAAATGAAGCTTTAAAAAAAAAAAAAATCCTCCACCAGCATTCTCCACATCTGCTTATTCCCTAGATATACAGCACTAAAGTTTAAAAAACCACCATGGTATCAAGGGATATATTCAAGTCTTTTACATCTTTCCATTTCTAACTGATAAACCCTATTTTTATATTTCATATCTTTACATGCAACAATGTATCTTTATATATTCTATATCCTATTATATACTTGCTACTGCACGACCATTCACTTTGCAGAATTCTGTTCAGGTCTCCATACTGCAAATCCTCCAAGTCACTCAGTCCTGTCAGCTACTCCAGTCCTCCTCTGGACTGACAATGTCCCCCAGCTTTGCACCAGCAAATTCCATTACCACAGTCCTTTCATGCGTACATCAAGACCAAAATACCACTTAAAACTGTCTGAAGACTGGACCTTGAAAACTTTTCAGCAGCTTCCCTGCAGCCCACATTTCTTCACTAGCACTAATTCATCCTTACACCATTATATCACACTTGGCTTTAGGAAATTTCCAACACTCTGCTGTGCTCTGTGCTGTCCTGACCCTCACCTATGTGGGATGGACTGTACTTGCAGTACTTCTCCAGCCTGGACACTGCTTGCTGCATCCAGCAACCCTGTCCTGTTGAGGATAATCCTCATAATCCATCTTGTCTCCAACCACGGGAAACATTGCAGAAATGGTTTTTCAACCAGAAGGTGTGGGCATGGAAAACACATCCTTGCTGCAGATGGATGAAGGGATCAGAGGTGTGCAAGAACCATCATCCTTTCCACTCCTGTGCCAACAGCTGGCCCACATTCCTGCCCGACACTCCCCAGGATGCTCTTGCTCCCCATCATCTTCCCCAACTGCTGCAGCTGGGCAAGACCTCACCATCACCAAACTGCTGTAACAAACACAACAGCATCTGGCACACAGACTTTACCAGGTACCAGCTGCACTGCCCCAAATTCACCTAGACAAGGAGGAGAAAACTGGTTGTGTGATGCTGGGAATGAGTCACACACCCCTGGCTCAGCCAGCCCTGGCCTTTGAGCAAGGAGGGAAGCAGGTGCCAGAGCAGAGGGCAGCAGCGGCCTGCTCCCATCCCGCACACTCGTGGTCCATCCAGCCAGCATCTGTCCTGCACTTCCAGCAGCTGGGTGGGAACAGAGACCTCCCCATCCTGGCACAGAAGAGAGGTACATGGTCTGTTTACCCAGAATTTTTGGGCATGTCTGCTGAAATTCCAAAGCCCCAAAAGATTTATTGTAGAAGCTCTGACGTCACTTTCACACAGGAACACACATCCTGGCAGTGAGAAATGACACTGAAGCAGGAGAAGTTTGTAAGGGCCTGCTTCCCAAATTCCGGCAGTCACAGGTTTGTGTGCTATGTTACAGCTGTTCTGATTGCTGACATCTCATCTCTTATGTACTTATATACCCATTACCATAGTAACCAAATTCCTCAGAACATATAATGCAATTTTTGTATCTGGTGTATTAGAACAAAATTATTAAGGTTACAAAGGCAAGCATTCCAAAATTAGAAAGTGTCAGAATTCAGACTGCCATCTCCCTTGCCAACCCATCTTCTCTTGCTGCCTCCCTCCCCATCTCCCAGGCTCCCAAGTCACCTCTCCTGCAAACCTCCATCTCCAGTTCTCCATCAGCTCCAGCTCCATCCTCTCCCGACCCCTCTGCAGTCCCAGTTTCACTGTACTTCTGTCCTAACATATTCTTATCTCTCCCCTCTCATCTGACTTTTATACCTCCTGCATTCACACCAGGCATTTTCCTCCTCCACACTGCCTGAGTGCTCTCCAGGAATGATTCACTGAACACAGGACAGATTCCTGACAGTCTAGGAAATGGAAACAAGAGGAGCCTCTCTTGCAGGGTAAAGTCCTTCTGATCTCCCATAGTCCAGGGCTGGAGCATCTTCTGCTGCTCTCCAGGGATAACTGCCTGCTCAGCACCAGGAGCTGCAAAATGCCTCAGCAACACCCAGTGCTGGTTCACCCTCTTATTGCCATTGCACTGCAAGGATGGGTCCCACTAGGGAATAAGCCCACATTTCAGGAGGTGCTCTGCAAATACAAAGTCTCCATCTTGATGGAACTTAACATAAACAAATTAACTGTTATACTTTACCTGCCTATAGCACTATTTTATACACATAAATATATCACTAGGAGAAAGACACATGCATGGAATGCTTAAGTGCTGTGTTTTCCCTGAACACCAGCACCTGCAAGCACTGTGGAATCAAGAGTTGAATCCACTGCAGAGCAATACACCCAGCACACTCAGCACATTCCTCCTTACAAGTTTCCTAAAAAGTCCATCAAACCAGGACTTGGACATCCTTGTGCTTGACTGCCTCTCCACTAGAGAGAAATGTTGAGTTGATACATCATTCTGCACACACAGAAAGTAAATTACTAGATCTTTTCTTCAAGAACCTGCTTTAAAAAGTTATCTGTCTCTTTTCTGGTTTGGCAGTACTACTACTACTACTACTAATAATAATATTAAAATAATAATAATTACTAATATTACTAATTGTCCTGAACACAAGGGATGAAAGAGGTAGGTCAACATCTGCACCTGAAGCAAATACTTGGAACAACAATTCATAAACACGGCCCATACAGCAGGTTTAATGCCCAAGCTTTGTTCTACCTGGGTTAACTCTTACTAGGAGTATTTTAAAAAATTCTTCTCTGGTACACCAACTCTTCAGCTCTCAAGTAAGAAATGCAGCACTTTTTTCTGGTCTGAAGAGAGGAGGAAAGAGTTTAAGTCACTTGAATGTATCTACTCAGTGTTACAGCATTTTGAGGACAGAAGGGTAATTTCAGCTCATGTAGAAACACATCCATCCTAAACTTGACAGAAAACTGTAATCAGAAATTGGTCTATTTCAACAGCACAAATCCAAACACCTCTATATTTCACAGGTTCTTTCTGTGCTCACACATAAAGCCACTTAATCCAGCTGTTCTCAGCAATCATTCACAAAAGCAAATGAATGAAAAAGAAATAATCAGCAACCATTTCCACTCCTACCCTTTAACTGAGGGGAACAATAATTTGACTGCTTCAGTCAATGGACAAACTATTTCCTGTGCATTTAAGCAGAAGGTTAATTGAGATATGGTGGAACATGCTCTCACACTTGGACTTTCTGAAAACAAGGTTGTCCTGCCTGCTTCAAGGACTTTGGCCTCAGCTTTTTCATTAAGTGAGGCAGGGAGCTGCCAACAGGTGACTTTTTCCAAGACTGAACTGATCTTCAGGAGACATAAAGGAATAGCATCGCAAAGAAAAAGCCAACTAAATTGATTCTATTTTTCTCCTTAAGCATTCCTGCTGGCAGAGAGTGGGCTGGAAGGCTGTGTCCTGGCCTGGGCTGTGCTGGATGGCAGCACTGGCTGCTCCCAGGAGCTGTTGATCTGAAGGCAATCAGTGATTTGGTTGGTCCAAGCTCAACCACGCTGCTCAGAGCCCCACAATCATGCCATCTAATGAAGGATGAGAGCTGGAGATGATTAAAGCTACTACCCAAAGCAATAACCACAAGCACAGCTGGAGCAGGACTGAGCTCTATGGTCTGAAGGGCCTCCTTAAAATGGTCTGCAAATATGCGACAGAGGGGCCTGGCTCTAGCAAGACATGAAGAAGCAAAGCATCAGGGAACAAGGACAGTCACAAGAACAGTCCCAAGAGAGCGCTGGCACAAGGGATCTTGCCAGAGAGGTGTTAGAAAATTTCAAAAATCAATCACCTACTGGTTTGTTTTGGTGTTGGCTTTGTGTTCTTTGGGGTTTTTGTTTGGTTCCCCACCCCCGCCTCCCCCCACAGAAAGAGGGCTTGATAGTCTTTCTCAATTTTCATTTTGGAAAATGGATGACTCACACAGAACACTACACTTCTCTTACATGACACACCTCCTAGAGACCCTCCCATTCCCCTGGAGAATTTATCAAACATTTTAGACAAACCAGGAGAAGTTGGCTGCATCAGAGTTTCAATACTGGAGTGGTAAATCTTTGCAGAAGAACAGCTAAGTCAGTGAATAACAGAATCACGACCATTAACATCTTCTGCCTCGAGACTCTCAGCCTTCCTCCAGTCAGAGAACATGGGGGCCGAAGGCTATCTCTGCTCCAGCAGCTGTTTAGAGGTAGATGTTATCAAATTCCTTCCACATCTGTTTAGATTTCAAGAGACAAGCACCCACATCACACACAAAAAAACCACCCTCACATCCTTTTGTCAGCCAGCTCTTTGAAGGGGCGCAGAGAAAGGAGGAGCTCCTTGCCCCAAGAGGCTTCCTGTGAAGGGCACAGGTAAGGTGTAACAGCAGAGTAATACAGGAAATTTTTGCACTACTGCAGTCTGCACTGCACCTTCTCTAGGGATAAATAAAATTCCGATCTCCACAATCTCCATGGCTGTCAATCTGACACCTTTTGTGAATACTAAATTCACACATACAAAGAACTTTCTCCTTTGTAGGTTTTGAAACATCTCACATGCCGTTTCCTACTGGTAACAGAACAAGCAGCATAATTTCATACCTGGCAATTTGAAGCCTCTTTCAGCAGTTTGGAATAATGGATTATGCCTTTTGTTTGTCAGTAGGAACAGGCAAATAAGAGGGGAAAAAAACAACTGCAAAGTTTCAAGCAGCAATTCCTGTATTAGAAGAAGAGCTATTTTCTGACTGCTCCTGTTGGCTAATAAACAAAGGGAACGTCAGGTGTCCATTTTATAAATTCTAAAGATCTCGGATTTTTGAACTGGGAAAGTAGGGCAACCTCCTGATACCTTGGGCAGATACATCCCTAACAACCAACCAGCAAAAAGCAAGAACTGCTCCCTCATCATGCATGCAGCTCACCCGAGCAGCCCAGCTGGACAGGGAGCTACTGAGAGCTCAACAGGCCATGCCAGGAAACACTATTTACTTTTTGGACACAAGCTATAAAGAGCAACCAAGAAGTAATTAAGGTTCTTGAACACAACGGGGCAAAGAATATCCACTCCAGTGTTGCTCACTGCCCAGAAGTTCTTATTACATCTGGACAGCTTCTCAGAGACCACCAGCCCATCCTCTCACTATCAATATTCAGTTTAGAGCCTCCAAAAGACTCAAAATGCCTCTCTGCAGATTATTTTGCAAAGTCATTCTGAATGAGGGAATATCTAAAGCTCTAGCCTGAAAAAGAATAAACCTATCCATGTTTACAGGAACTGTATTGCTCAGTATAGCTAACAAGCTGCATGAGAGCCAACTGCTGCCAGGCCACAAAAGGGCTCCCAGAAAGAAGGAAAAATTCCAATACACTTTTATATTAATATAATCCCAAAGGCTTGAATAAAAATCATCCTGGTTATATCAGCCCAGCAGTTGGTTTTGGCTGCTCCCCTGACCCTGGCTAGGGCCCAAAGGTAATCTTGGTGGGAAGCTGCTGCTAGTACTACCTTGATATCTATACAAACACCTGAAGTGTATGGGACAGTTCTCTGGTAGAAACCCACACCAGCATGGCAAGAAGACACTGTGTAGTGCTCATTTAAATATCTCCAAAATAACCAAAACCAGAGAAAGCTTATATTAAAAGATAAAAGATATATGAAACAAGGAATACTTGGATATTCATAAAGTGCTCCTATATTTGTATCTGGCACAAAACATACATCCCATCCTCCAGTAAGGCAGGAAGGAGTTATTTTTGAGAACTTGATAGTAAAAACTGAAAAGAAATAAGTCTGCTTCTCTTGCTCTCCTTTTCTATTAAGCTAATTCCTGTTGTATAAAGTCAGCTTGAAAGCTCCTTTCAAAGAAAAAGGGGGAGGGAGGAGAGGAAGAATCAGATCTGCTTGTTTTTGCATTTGACATTCAAGTCTCGTCGCCCTGTTTTGTTTTCCTGGAGGACGCAGCGGCGCAGACCTCGCAGAATGATGACATCACACCTACAAAAAAAGCCAAACCCAAACAGGAGGGAAGGAGCTCTCCCTCAAACTAGCTCAGAACAGCAGCTCTGCTTCTGGCTGCTACCTTTTGGACAACTCAAAACTCAGTGGGTCTGGGGGTAACCAAATATTCCCTTCAGACCCCTGGCCCATGTGAGCAGCCCACGAAAATGGGGAAGGTGACAGTCCTGCTCCTTTCCAGGTGAGGCAAAATCAAGTTAAGAGGTGTTTAGCTACTGTTCCCCTCTAGAGATACCTTGAATACTACATTGTTTTATGCCTGTTTATACATGTTTTATTGTTGGTTAGGAGTTACACAGGCAAGTGGCTTTTACCATGATGAAACAAAGCAAAGTACAGCATGTTTAAGTCGCTCAGTAAACTGGAAGCTGCTCTGTCTGCAATGCTTTATAAAGTTATTCTTCCATATGAAGTAAGAATTCTGAGCAGCATCTTTCCTGCAGAGCAAGGAGCCATGCTGCACCAGGGACGCAGGAACAGCATGCTAGGCGTGCACGCATGCAGAGTGCAGCGCCTGCACAGGATAAAAACACTCCTCTTGTGGTGAAGAAGTGTTCATACCCTGTATTTACTAAAACTCCAGAAAGGCCCTTGCCAGAACATGTGCACTCACTGCTCCACATCACAAGGAGATTTACCTTTCATGTAATATCTGAACTCAACACATTGACATGATTGGCAAGCTGAGAAATAACAGGCTTTAAGTGAGAAATACCTGCCAAATCTTGAAAACAAATCTCCATTTAAGACACCAAACTAGATAGCACACAACCACTCTCCTTGCTTCTAACAATTTATGACTTAATTTTCACAACAACAAAAAAAATCAGGAAAGAAACACAGAGAATTACAGAAGTGGAAGTCACTAAATATCCAGCGGTCATATGGTTCCACTTATAGCAACTGAACAGCACAATGGTGGCAAAGCATTCGACTGCTTTTGCTGTGATTTTTTGGTAATTGAACGTGAAACTACGAAGACTGCCATATCTACCTTATGTACATCTCTTGTACGTAAGTACAAGCTCAATTCAGACAGAACACTAATAATTCCTCAAAGCAGCAAAACAAACCTAGCCTTGCTATTAACTTAGGGACAGTGCTCCAACAGGAACATCAGCTAACCAGGGTTTATTCTCAGATTTTGTCCAGAAAAATATTTTTTAAATATGCCCTCATAGAGGACTCTCATGCCTCCCCTGAATTCAAAAGTCTTGTTATTACTATTCATTAAATACTAGGAAAAAGGTTCTTCATCCAGAGGGTGTTCGGGCACTGGAACAAGCTCCTCAGGGAAGCAGTCACAGGCTGAGTGTTCAAGAAGCATTCAGACAATGATGTCAGGCACATGGTGGGATTCTTGGGGCCACAGGAGTCGGACTTTGATGATCCTTGTGGGTCTCTTTCAACTCAGAATATTCTGTGATCATCTACCTTGAGAAATCCTCTCACAACAATGGCTGATTTCAGATCAAATGCAAGTACAGATTTCTGTAAAGCAACTGATCTTTTCTATAGAATCTGACTTTCAACAGTAAAACAGTAAGAGCATTCCAGTGTCTATCTAAAGATCTCAATCTCCTGCCCCAGTGATTAAAAGGAAGGAAAATGAGACAAGCAACTGCCAGTAAGGAAGCATCAAAAGCAGGTGGTTACTCCAATCCAAGAAGGAATTCTGCTTCTAAGTTTGAAGTCTGAGCTCTGTTGTCTTGGATGGGCCCAACGGAGCGTGCCGAGTCCTGCTGCGTTGACTCTGGAGACCAGTCAGGACAGTCGGACAATGACCATCTCTGTAATTTTCTGTTTACATATTTACAGAACGTATTCAAGTGGTGAGACCGTATGTGTCATGTCCTTAGAAATGCTAATCACAGGCATGAAATCACATACAGAAAACCCCTAAATCAGCAGGTGCTTGGTGCCTCCAAACCAGAAAATAAGCAGACAAGTAGAATCACAACTCGCACCATCCTCTCCTTCCACTCATGCTCCTCCGTATCATCCTTGTTTCCCCAACACCTATGTAAATAGGTAGGTAGATTTTGCAACAGGCATGATAAACAGGTACGAACTACTTCAAACCAGCACAGGTAACATTCACTTCAAAGCTGAAAGCCCCTTTTGGAGAAAGCTTGCTAAATTTCACATTCCATGTCTGTGGCAACATGAAAAAAAATCCCTCAGAAAAAAAGAAGGTCCCAAAATATCGAGCACTTTCAAACAGGTACTCAAATGTCAAGGTTTTAGTGCTTTTTGGGGGTTATTCTAGTTTAAAAGAATGACTGAAGCAACAAAAGTCTTAGTTTTACTATTTTCAGGTAAGCCTCAGCTATTTTTCTGCATAGATATGCTTTAAATTAATCCCCACACTGCACACCTCTCTGCAGAGACAGGTACAGTAGAATCTAGAACAGATTAAAGTTACTGGTGATGAGCTGAGCAGTGGCTCACTCTGCAATGCTTGTGGGTTCCGACAGGCACAGGGGCTGGAAGCTCCTCTTCCTTCCCAGGGCATCAGGTGAGAACCCTTTCAGCTTTTTACAGCAGTGTGCATTTGCATTACACAATAACTAGATCCTGAAGAAAAGGTGAGATTCAGCTGTGGCAGAAGACTGCACAAACAGGGTGAAAAGATACACTCTGCCTCCACAGATCTCCATAAAAATGTCCAGACAATACCCAAGTCTTGCAATTTTATGTGCACATGAATATTTTTTACTTAGATGGGCAGTCCCCAGTTATCCCTGTGCGTGCTGACTCCAAAAACGAAAAAGCTTCGTTTGTTTTTCATCAAGTTCAGGGACTGATTTACAATGCATTAAAAGCCATTTTCAGATTTATGTAAAGATAAAAATCAGAAAAAAGTCACATTATAGTAACAAAGAATATTAAGAATTCCAAGATCTAGGCAGCTCATTCATGACCAGCATTAAACTGCCATTACGGTAAGAAAAATCTACATAGTGCTCCTATGATGAAACAAGAAACCCCATCCCCTGCATTTTCAGCAGGTCAAGCAGACTTTCAGAGGGAGATCTGTGACAGTGGTGCTGCTGAACTTTGAGGTCTGTGTTGCTCCACTACACCCCACAGGCAAAGCAGCATCCCCTACACTTCTGCTTCCACCTTACAACCTGGGAGGTGCTGATGCTAACTGAGGACCCCATCACCAGGCATGCTCAGTAAATCACTCACTTCTCCACCTGTATTTCAGTATCCCCACCTTATAAATGTGGAAAATAAACACGCATTTATCATCCACTTGAAATACCTTGAGATTTGTGGATGAAATTCAGAGTGGGGAATTAATACTATTATCCTGCCAATTCAAAGAAAAGTATAAAACCATCACACATATAATATTTCTTTGTTATAGCTTAAATTTCTATTTGTGTATTAATATTTCATTTCTCATATTAATTATAACTATTTCTGTTTAAACATAAAATATTTGTAAATCTACAAAAAAAATTGTTATTATATCAATTTGCAGTCTCTAGAGTAATTCATTTTCAGTATCAGAGATTCCCACAGCAATGGGAAGACTATTCAGATGAGGATCACACACCCTGGTGCTGGACCAGCCACTGTGGGAAAACTCCAGAGCCCTACATGATGGCCCACCTGCACAGTGGCCCACAATTACCAACTCCTGTAACAAGGGATAACATAAGAGACTTAAAATAATGTGCTAATTAGTATTTTCAAGAGATAAGGGCCATTCAAGAAAAAGCACTAAAATACGTGGGAAGATTTAGGGGGCTTTTCCAAAATATTTTTTAAAACTGGGCATCAAAAATTCACTGTCAAATTTTTTATTCAATAAACTAGCAAATAATTCTTTAAGTGTTCTTTATGTCTTTGTGACTAATTATGAGCTAGTGAAGGTAAATCATATACTTTATAAGTAAACTATTTTCATGTTAGTCTAGTATTCAAAGCACTCTGCTTGTTGTTGTCAAATCAGGAACAAATCTTTTGCCCAGTCTTGTTTTTGCAAATAAATTTACATCATCAGTATTGCAGTGAAATTAAAGCAATGGTGAGGATGAAGACTTCCTTCTTCCAAAACATTTTATTTTGGATAAAAAAAACCATGTATACAGACCTCTTCTTAAGTACAGATAATCTTAGTATTTTGGTCCCTGTGCTCTGTCCTCCCAGTCAGCAACAGAAATGTTGAATTCTCTGGTCAGTTCAGGACATCTGTGTAGGTTGATCTGGTAAGAATGTGGTCAACTACTGAGCTAGCAGCTGACAGCAACATCTTCTGAGAGCTGGAGAAGGAAATATCTCCAGTGATTGTCATGCAATCACCTAAATTCAGCCCAAGCATCCTCACTGAGCCCTCTTCTCCCACCTCCATGGGCACTCCAGCTTGTACAAATCTGGCCACTTGAGGTGGCTTTTGGAATGGAGATGCTCTAGGATTTCTTTGCCCATATATTGTGCCAAATGAAGGGAAAAATAACCTTCCATCACTCACAAAAGACAGATGATCAGCATTCAGATGGGTTCGCCTGCATTCTTGCTGCAAAACGGGCAGGTCCCAGCAAGAATTAACAGGAGGTTCTACCACACACCTCCAGCCAGAGATTAACCTAGTTTTAAACACTTCAAAGCATGTGTTAGAGGGGGGTTTGTGTGGAAAGGGAAGAAGGAAAATTAAGCCAAAAACACAGGTAAGAGTTCAAGGTTTGCCTATACGGCAATTAACCCATAATAAAAATGGAGCTTGGCATTCTTTGCAAGGCACTGCCTCTGAAATGTATCATTATTTCCTTCCCCACTCTGACATGCACTTCTAGGAGACAGCAGGATTTTTTGTCAAGGCCAAGGTTACCCTCTTTTTTAACTATGGTTGCAAGCCTTCATAAAAACCCCAATCTAAGAGCCTGGCTGCATACTCAGATGTACCAAGCAAGTAAAAAGTGGGGTTCATACCAGTTCAGCTGATGCCAGGGAAAATCATATCACTGCTCCTTAGTCTTTATGGGTGGCAAAACCACATTACTGCAGTTAGTCCAGTACGTAACTCTCAAGACAAGACTTCAATATGCAAACACTAATATAAAAAGCCCAAGGAGATATGAAGGTGGTAGATTTAGAGGCAAAAGATCATGTGCTGTGCACAGACCCTGTGTTCTGTTTGACCCTCAAAGAGGGAGGCATCTTACCTAGGGGTACAGGGCCAAATCATACCAAAATAGATTTGAAACCCAGGGTTTAACTAGTTTGCTATCTAGGCCAGGAAACAGTTCTGGAACACATTTAACACAGTTTAATCGCATCAAATCACGGCTGGCCCAGAACTGATTTTAACAACTGTCAACTGCTCCTTGGAACAGGCAAAGCCAAAAGAAGATCACAGCACACAGTTTACAAAGAGCACGGAGACAACCCAAACATCCAGAGCAGCAGCAGCAAAGCAAGGCACAGTCAAATCCCATGATCTTTATTCAGACTGGGTTACAAGGAAGTGGGAACTGGGAGGAGTTAACGTTAGTGACAACTGCAAGCCAGAAATAAGGGAGAAACATGTTGCACTGCCACCAGGACACAGCTTGAGAAATCCTAATAACTGATGGAGAAAGTTACTGCACTACTTACTGGATACCCGTGGCCTATTTGAGAAACAGCACTATCAAAAATAACCTCTCCTCTCATCTCGGCTGGGGAGGGAGGGACAGTCACCAATTAAAAGGGGACTGAGATGGGAAATGAGAACTGCATATTAAGAATGGTGAAGGAGGAAAAAATAACAAACATGTGCAGTAGCACATGAGATTCTTTCCAAGAAATCTCAGTACAACACTTCTCTGGGCATGGGCTCATGGGTCTGTTATTGCCCTTGAGCAGTGGAATGTCAGGGAAGATTGCTGGGCGCTTGGAAAACAGACTGAACACATGGATGAGGAGCAAGCCAGAAGTGTTACAAGAAATGGTCCCTACCCTTTCAACATATACTTGTACTTGCATATTCCACTTCCCCATGCTCCCTGATCCCAAAGCTTTCCAGAGGTTAGAAATCAGCCAGACCACAGTGAGCTGAAGTTGAACCAGCAACGCAAAGGGAAGACCTGATCCTAAGGACCTAACCCCTCAAAATCTGTGTCTAGTGGTGCTCAACAAATGGCGGAAGGCTAAAGGGAAGAAAAAGAAGTTTTAAAGTTTAGATGAACTAAGTGAAAGGCTGAAAGTAACTTTATTCACATTTTAAGAATTCAAGTGTAATACATATTGGCTTTTGGTCTAAAGCTACAAGCAAAAATCCCTGAGATTAACAGTAAACATCAAAATTTTCAAATACGGGTTGACAAAGCTGACATGCAATAAAAGCTTCCAACAAAACTCACAGGCACTGCTCCCCCACATTCTGATAAGAGGCTGCCCTGTAAACACGCTGCACTCAATAAGCATAAGAGAAAACTGTTTTTATAAAACTACATCTCACTCTAAAGAAAATATTTGCATGGCTGTAGCCAGGAGTGTAATAAGGGTCACTGGAAGATCACAGGCACAGAAAACTGAAGATCCTGCCAGTTTTAGAGTTTTGTGACTTTTACTTTTTTCCCTCAAGATCCAACTTTTCCCCCAAACAAAACATTTCCAGCCTTTTCCATCCTAAGGACAATACTCAATATGTAAATCTCATGCTGTCACCCCATCCTGACCTCTAAAGAAAAATCAAAACTGCTTCTAGCCAAGCAATACAGCAGGCAAAACTTCGAGCTACTGTCCAGTTGTATTAAGAAGCCATTATCACTCTAACTCATGTTGGACTGTCCTCACTTATCCCTAAGAGAAAGAAAACTTCACCTCCAAGCTATAGGTGTGTAACTAATGCTGCAGATCTGTCCTCGGCAAGCTCTGATTAAACTGGAGAAACTTCTCTGTTTAGACAAAACTTATTGCTGCTTTGGCAATTTCATGCTGTGTTTACAGTGGCTACCTTGCCTTTTCTTCTGGCAAAGAAACAAAGATTTAGGAGAATGTGAAAAAAAAAAAAAAAAAAGTCAAGAATAATAATGCACTGATTTCTGACCAAGTATTAGAAGTTCCTAATAGTTTCCCTTTCACTGTCATTTCAGTCATCACCAAATATTTGTTCAAAAATTGCTTTAAAAACCATGTTTGGAGCCCCCACTGTGCTGGCTAATGTCCATTGTGTTTCTAAGGGCCTTCAGAAAGTATTCCCTCCTCCATGTTCTGTACTGTAAATGAGCTCAGATCACCAAGCTGACACTTAGACAAGGAGGAAGGAGTAGTGTATAAAAGCCAACTCTGCTTTTAAACAGCTCTCTATCTTTTCCTACTATTTTCTGCACACTTCTTCCCCTCAGACACTTTGCATTTCACCTCTGATTTAATATTTTTATATTTTGTATTTTTTCACAGGAAGGACTCTTCCTCTGGAACTTCACATGAGGGGATTAGTGATTTTCTGACCCTTTGTCCATTGAATTTTTTTCAGTCTCTTCTCCACAGAGAAATCAATGTATGATCAGCAATGCCTCAGCATGTTAAAGGACAATAAAAACAAAGAATCCTGAAACCTAACCACTACAAATTTGGCAAAAACTGCCACCAGCCACCTCTGTCTCTAAACCTCATCACTGGCTGTGATGGTGCATCCCAGTCCCTAACCTCACCTCACTATGCACTGAACCATTTCAGATCACCAAGCTGGCACAAAATTGTATTTTTCCTTAGGTTAGCTTTCTGCTGGTGCAGGATCAAAGACCAGAGCCACTGGAATGACACACATGGAGAAGCAGGTGGAGGACAGAACTGCACACCTCAGTCAACTTCCAGCGTCAAGGGAAATCACCAGAGAGCACCAGGCTGCACCGGGGCTTCATCCTGCACCTCATCCATCCAGAACGAGCACTTTGTGCAGAAGAGTAGGACACATTCACTATTATAAAAGAAAGGATGGATGTGGGTCTCAGAAGGTATTAAATCATCCTGCTCTGTGCTGTTGCAGGCAAGCTTGTCCCAAGCATGGTTAAACAGAGGAGGACATGTGTCAGCCATAACTGAAACCCTGCTGTCAGACCCAGGAAACTTTCCAATTCAGACATGATTCTATCCCAGGGTTGAAGTTCAGCTCTTCCCTTTGTCCAGGTTCACAAGAGGAAATAAAAGTAAAATCCTTGACACTACACAGCATAACTGAACAGGAAAAATGTAATGGTCACCCAGCACCACTGCCATTCAGAAGGCAAGAGCCCGGCTCACCCCTGGTAACACCAAAGATTTTTATAATTTCTAGTATGCACTTCAACCTAACAGTATGTTGTTTACATGATTTAGATGTGAACAGGAACACAACAGAAAATGCTTCTAAGATAGGATCTTACTGATTATGAGAGTGTTCTCCAAAATACACTGAGAATGAAATAAGACAAGTGGTATTTACCATTGCTTCCTTACCACTTCTGGATCACAAAGAGAGCCAGAGTAACCCTAATTATTTCCTTACTTGACGAAATACCTATACCGTCAAAAAACTTCTATGAGGCTTATTTTGCAAATGACCTTACTCCCTAGTAAGTTAGATCAGAAGCATATCCTTGCAGAAGTGACAGACATGAGAGACAACAGCAGCAGTACATCTAGTCTGTCTTTGCTAGAAAGAGAATTGCACCTGAAAACCAAATACCTGGAAACCACCTAATGTTCAGTTGAGTATGCAAGGGTCATCTCAAAGTGGAACTCACTACTGCAGAGTCAGCTACCTACAACATCTTTAAAACAAATCTCTGAAATTGCTGCCATATCTATTGTTCTCTACAAAACATCCTCATTACAGGAAATCCACTACTAGGATACATCTGAAGATGTAATTATTAGTGTGATATTTGCTTCTCTTCTAATGAATGTCACCAAGCATAAAACCTAAGACTGTCTTACAACTCATTAAAACCTTGTTATTCTGGAGAAAAAAGCTGGTGAATAGAGCTAGAGATGAAAACTGCAGAATCGGAAATGTTATTTAGCTGGAAGTAAACATTTAAAGTTCTTCAGTTTAGTTTACTCTGGAATTTAACAGCAGGACATAGATAACTTTTTCAAGTAGTCTAACTTGAGGCCTAAGCCACCTTATCTGTACATAATTTTAATGCCAACATCTGGTCCTGTACAGGCAACACTTAATTCAGTCTAGTTAAAAAGAAAAGTAACATCAAACTATCCAAAGAGTTTTTACTTCAGGCAGTTATGTTTCAGCAGGATTAAACTTAAAATTAAGCTGTTCTACCACAATCACCTTCTCTTCAGTTAACAGAGGAGAAAAACATCCTCTCAAGTTCAAAGGACAAATTAAGGTTCAAGTTTATCAATGTATTTCAGTCTACAGATGAAAGGAAGAAGAGTCCTAAAAATGGCAAACATACCAGTCAGAACTAGGCCAATGTTGTGGAGAATCTAATATGAAGGCTCAAACCAATCGTTGATTAGGTTTGCCCTTGGACATAAGTAGCAAAAACTATGACACACTAACTATGAGGAGGCACAAAGGCAAGGAAAATGTAGGCTCAAAGTAGGCTCAAGAAAAACATACCCAAAAGGGTATTTATTGCAACAGAAGTTGTTATTCTGTAATCCTGAAATATGAAAACAAACCTTCCCTAGTGTCAAAATGTATCAGTTCTCCATGGTTCTCACTATTATATGCTATCTACTAAAGCTTCTTTTCAGACACTGAAGATCTGAACTATATTGTTCAATTTTATATACATATGGGGTGGTATTTTTGAAACGTTTCATCTGAAGCATTCCAAGCTGATAACCTTTATCCAAACACATAAAACAAGAGCCATGTCAAACACACTATAAATAGCATTAATAGTAAGGAATCAATAACATCCAAACCTTTAGGTAACATCTTATTAATCCGCCCTTGGCATGCATGGGCACACTGCTGTAAGGGCTCTCAAAAAAGCAATAGTCAAAGGTGAAGGACACAATTTCTTCAACTAGTTAATGCAACTGCTATTTAACCAACACAGCCACTAAAATGCCACCGAATGAAATACTCCCTACCATGATAACCAGCAGAGACAAGCACGATAAACATGAAACGTTTCTCTAAGAAAATATATTAAAAGTCCTCAGGGCTGTTACCGATCTGTCATAATTTTTTCCGAAGGCATGTAAAGATCTACATTTGACAACAACCATTTTAATCTCTGGTTCTCCCCCCTCCCCCCCCCATTTCTTGTACCGCGCCCAACACAATGGTACAACTGCATCTCCCAGGTATCGCCTTGATATTTATTTCTGCTTTCACAGTGACAAAGGTGAACTCTGATGCTCCAAAGATGCTTGCAGCAAAGCGGGGTGAGAGATATTTCTAACGACATACCCACACGCGGGTCACAGAAATCCAGCCTCCATGAGATGTTTTAATCTGACAAATTAAAATGGTTGGGAAACGCTATTTGGGTAACGGAATCGGCCGCCACATGCATTGCTGAGGGGGGAGCAATAAAAGGTCTTTAAAATAGGTCACTTTCAGCCAAATCCCACACCAGCACCGAACAAAATGGTATATACACTGAAAACTCACTGCTTGGGGAGGAGCGACGGGCAGGGAGGAAAAAGAAAATAAAAGGGTGAAAAAAAATAAAAGGGCAGAAATCCCAGCGGGTCTCCGAGGGACCCCCGACCTCCCCGGGGGTCGGGGCTCGGCCGGCGAAGCCCCCGGGGGAGCCGCAGACAAAAAGGGCCGCGGCGCTGGGCACGCCTGGCCGCGGGGCCGGCCCCGGCCCCAGCCCTGGGCCTCCGGCGGCCCCTGACAGCGGGGAACACCCCTCCGCCCGCGGCCGCCCCTCCGCGGGAAGCGCCATTTCGCCGCCCGCTCCCCCGCCGGTGCTCGGCGGCGGCGGCCCCGACCCTGCGGCACTGCCGCAGAGCGCGGCGGGGGAGGCGCCGGCCCCACCGGGCCGCCCCCCCCACCCACCTCCTCCCTCACCCTCCCGGGGCCGCCCCGGCCGAGCCCCCCGCCGCGCTGCCCGCCTTACCCTCCGCCGCAGCCGGGCTGGGAGCGCCGGTCGGCCCCCCGCGGAGGAGGAGGAGGAGGAGAAGGAGGAGGAGGAGGAGGAGGAGGAGCGGGGCAAGGGGCGGCGGCCCCGCGGGGGGAGGCGCCCCCGGAGGGGCGTCGGGCCCGGCCCCCGCGGGTGCCCGGGCGCGGCGGGCACAAAGGCGGCGGGGCACGGCACCTAAGATGGCAGGGCGGGCGCGGCGGAGCGCTCAGCCGCCGCCGCCGCCGCCACCGCCGCCGCCACCACCGCCGCCGCTGCCTGGGCCCCGCTTGCCGAGCCTTGGCCAGGCCGCGCCGCGGAGGCACGGCGTGCGGGAGGGCGGGCGGCGCCGGCCGTGCCGCCGCGGCGGAGCGGGTCCGTGTGCCGGGCCGCGATCGCTGCCGCCGCCCCGCCGCCGCCTCCCCTCAGCGCCGCCCGAGCTCCGGCTGCGCCGCCGCCGCCGCTCCGCGCTGCCCGCAGCCAGCGGCCCCCGCCCGCCCCTCTCGCGAGACTTCGCCGCCCTCTCCCTCCCCCCCCCCACCACCGCGGCCGGCGGGAGGGGCTGGGGGCGGCGGGGGGAGCAGGGGCGGGGCCGCGAGGGGGCGGTGGAGGGGCAGTTGTGGCGCGGGCGGGGCTGCGTGGGGAGGGGTCGTGGGTGTGAGGGGCGCTCTGAGGAGGGAGTGCTGGTGTGAGGGGCTCTGTGGGGAGAGGTCGTTGGTCCGGGGGGGGGCTTTTGTGAGGAGGGGGCGGCCGGCTGTGAGGGGTTGTGTGAGGGGGAACCCCTGGTGTGAGGGGCTCTTGGGGAGGGCTCATTGGTGTGAGGAAAGAGTGACCATCTGTAAAGGGTTGTGTGGGGAGGGGTTTTGGTGTGAGAGGCAGGTTGAGGGGACAGGTGAGGGGTAATTAGGGTGAGGGGTTGGTGAGGGACAGGAGAATAGGAGAGAGGTGGCACGTGGGGGTGCTGAGGGGAGTTTGGGAAGGAAGGTTTGTGGAAGCCTTGTGTGGGGACACTGAGGGAGGAGAGGGGCCTGAGAGAGAAGATGGTGGGAGGCTGCTGAGGCTATTTGAGCTCAGCCAGGGTTGTAGGGGGCAGCACTCCTGAGGGGGAATGAGAAAACTTGAGTAGAGGTGTGGGGGAGCAGAGAGACAGGGGGCTAAGTAATGGGGTACGCATGGGGCCCAGACATGGATAGGGAGATGAGGTGTAGGGGAGAGGCCTGGCACGGGTGGGAAATTTTGGGGGGCAGTGTGGCAGAGGACAGTGGGTTTGGGGCAGCCTGGCTGGGGTGAGGATATGGAGCCAAGTGGAGCTGCCTCTCTGGCCAGGAGCAGCTGAGCTGCAGGTGGTGGCAATCCCAGGAGGTGGTAGGTGACTGCTCTAGTGCAAATGCCCTCACCAAATGGGTGCATTTCAGCCTGCCCTTGGCCAAGCTGTATCTGGGTTGCGGCCAGAAGAGGAAAAAAAAAATTTGATGGACTGAGCATGTGGTCTCCTGAACTGTACTCTTGGCTTTCAGTGGTGGGTGTTGAACTTGGTAGGTTATTGAGCCTTTGTGTGCTTTGGTATCTCCATCTACAAAGCAGAGATAACAGTTGGCTTCATGCAGGGATTAATTATCGCATCTTGTAGTCACGTATTTGTTTATTTGTTTTTACTATAGATTACAGCTGGAGGAATTCTAAACAGTCCACTTCTCCTTGTCATGGTGTTTGAGCGCATTGTCCTCCTGTCTGAACAGAGGAAATCACTGAGGTCAGTCTCCCTTGTGTTTATAGTTGCTTTCCCTTTCAGAAGTATGGGGGCAAGGAATCATCAAAATAACAATTTGTACTGACATCCTGGTAATAAATGAATAGAAGCAGTTACATAAGACACAGTTTGTCAAAGGTGTGTTTGTAGGGATGGCTTCCGCTTTGGACTTCAGAATTACGTTGAAGGGACAGCGTGCTTTATTATAAAGTACCCTGCAAATATTCAATTTTGAGATGTCCCCAGCATGAAATAATACAATTCTGTAAATCCAGTATTAGTGCTACTGCTGAAATAAAACAGGCGAAACAAACTTCCTTCCTATTTTCCACATAATCTGAGATACTTTGTATCATAAGAAAGCTTTGTATCCAGCAGGTGTTGAGGTGATGCTGGATATGATTTTGGTAAATTTTGCATTTACCTTTAGACAAGCAGAGCTACTGGGGACTGTTTAACCTGGGATGGGGGGGACACCTGAGAAAAGTTGTTGGCCATAACAATTGTGGACCACATCTAGAGTTTTGTGAAATTGTCACAAAGTGGTTTGATACTTTGCCTTTTCAAATCCCAATAGGAAAAATGAGACAAATGTGGATCACTTCAAACATATGTTGTTGTGGGTATTGGGAGAGGCAAACTAAAGGTTTATCTGATTATCTCAACCTTGAAGTTGGCAGCTATGACAGGAATGGTTTCATTCATCTGCCAAAGATATTTGTAGTGTATCATTTGACAAGTTAAAAGGCATTTTTGTAATGACACAAAAATAAAACCATCCGCTTTCTGAAACTACAGTTTTTGTCTTCTGAAATAATATGGGAGACATGCTTCTGGGGAAATTAAGGGCGTGCTCGAAAGGTAAACATTTGTATTTTCAAATGTTAGAAGAATGGTGTTTAATGTGAATCTGCTCAGCGTGGCCTATTGATATTAATTTGGTTTCATACTTGTTTCGTCGAATTGTGTATCATTTGCTTTTGGAGATGGGAGAACAAAATGGAGCAGTAAGAGAGAGTGATCCGCCCACGGGGTCAAAAGGTAGAGTTGAGAATCAGGTTCTTCTGAATCTTGATCTTGTACTTCTTCCTGCAGACAAATTGCCTGTAAAGCTCATGAATTATGAGAGTTAGCGAGGTCCATGGAGCTAACCCAGCAAATGCCAGTGGAGAGTCTGGGCCTCAGTTCTTTGTGTTACACACATGCAAAATAATGAGAGCTCTAGGTAAAAATCCTTAGAGTCTCTAACAGTGGCTGCAGAGAAATGTGAATAATGCTTTACCATTAACTACCAAGTATTTTACTTGAAATGCTAGATCTGCATTTGATATGTATTCAGTGACTGCTTCAAAAATATACAGTATAGTCTGTGAACAGACTGTTTAGAAAAAGTCCACTGAAATTCTGAAGGAACAGCCAGTATGAAAATTATGTTTATTGTTGCCAGCTGAACTAAACAGCACATTTAGCTTTCCTAGTTCATCGCATTAGGCATGTTCTTGCTGCCTTCTCAAAAACCATAGACGGCATCTAGAAAGTTAGTTCAGCTTCATTTGCTAATTTCCTGATGCAAATTTAGTCCATTTAAAGAAGAACTAAACAGGTTTATGTACATCTGCATCTGGGATTTGCACCAGTCTATCTGTCAGATAGCTATACCCATAGTTAATTCCGTCTGAAGGAGGTGCCAGAACATCAATAAATAAATATTACAAATTGCCTAGCGGTTCAGCTGACAGGCAGAACTGGTTTCAACACATTGCTCCCAATGTGCTGCTGCGGAGTTGGTCCTGGAGTAGACCCATATGACATTCCAGCATGGACAGGACCTTTAAGAGCACGCACCAGCACTCCATGATATTGTAGGAGAGGAAGTAGAGAACAATACTATGTCCAACGGAAACTGTGGCAAGAATTTATTCAAGGCACATTGTAATTACTCAAGCTGGGAGTTTGGCCAGGACATTGGGGTTAACACCCCTACTCCTTTAGAGGTGTCATAGTTTATTTTTTTTAATGACTTTAAGTGACGAGAGGCTTGGCTTTCTGTCTCAGCAGAATGACACCAGTTCAAGCAGCGTAAACTTCTTACAGCAACATGAAGGTGCTGGTTCTGAACTAACTCGGAGCAGTGACGGGGCCTAGTACAGTAATCATTGCTTTATAAACACTTGGAGTAGATAAGAAAGATAAGAGTGTGATTAGGGCACAGTTTCAGCTGCTGTAATTACAGCCGTGCCTTCCTCAGCCTTCAGTCCACATGCTGCTTGAATCTGGCCATTTTTAAGAAAACAGTTGTAAATTTTAGGAGAAATCATAGAACTTGAAGCAGAGAAATTTGGTTATTAATTATATAGTAGTTGTCGACAGCAGTTATCAGTGTTTTTTCTTAGGAAATTTGTCATCGTACAAGCAGGGTATAATTTAGCCAAGTTAATTCTTTCATGCCATTGAGATTTTTTAGAAAGTGTTCTTTGTATGTATGATGTACCAATTTAGAAACTAACTTTCTGCTTGCAGAGAAGATAAGCACTTGTGTGTTTTAGTGAGTGACCAGTTGTGCAATGCACAAGTGAGGAGTTGTTTTGATTTTACTAGCACACGAAACCTGCCATCATTCCTATAGTGCAGTTTGGGCCATTATTATGGGTTATGAGGTTATACAGGAAAAACATGTTCTAGAGAGAGGCTGGTCAAAATAAACGAGGTAGAGTCTTCCAGATTACAACAATCTGGTTTTGTATCAATGATGTAAATGCTTGGGTACATCCACTGGGATGAAAATGCCGTGTCAGACAGTGTCCCTCTGACAGTTCATGTTGTAAGGACAAAAATGAAGCAATATTGACATTATTACATAACTGCTTTTGTATTCTATGACAACAGTAATAATACTTCACTCTTCTCTTACCTTTTATTAGATGCTCCTTGCTGTGCACTTATGATTGTCCCATGAGTTGAGTGGTTTTAGCTATTAAGAAATGGTGAAATGGTGGCACAAGAAGAAGTACTTGTCGGGGTCATATGGGAAATCAGTGTCAGAATCTCAGCCTTCTGACTGTCCCACTCTGCCCTCTGGGAAACCAGACAAAAGTGGAAAAGTGGCTTGCAGTGTGACTCAACTGCTTTTCCTTCCTCCGCCACTGCCATGCTGGGCAATTACAAATAAATGCCAGTAGGTCATTTCCACCTGAGTCAAACAGGTTTCCAAGGGACTCTAGGTAGCATGTCTTCTGCTAGTGAAGGCTCTTCAATGGGTCTTGGCAGTAATTTTGCTTTGAAATCTTTTCAGAATTTCAGAACTAACTGGTTTTTTAGGCCATGACAACTGAGTATAAGGAGAGTCTGTTCAGGTATCTCAGATTTTTTCCCAACAGCAGTGCTGAAGGGGGTTTTACTCTGGCATTGGCTCAGAATACCTGCAATGGGTACAAGGATCAGTATTATGGAGGCCTTGGTCTTGAAGACTGACTGATGGAAAGAAGCAGCGCAGGAAAGGCCTTGGCTCTGCTCCTTGGATGGATGGGTAAGAAGAGGCCTTTGGCAGAGAAGGGAGAAAGGTGACTAATAATGTGAAACTGGGAGGAAACTCATTTAAGTTATGCAATCTGCTGGCTTGCTTTCTCTGAGGGAAGACACCTTTTGTTAGTTGTTCCACTGGCACTTGCTGCTCACGCTGTCTTCTGAATAGAAATCTAAACCAATTATTTCTCTGCTTCACTTAGGAAGCTTAATTTAGCTTCGCGGCAATGAAAATACAACAGCATTTAATTTCTTTGTTCTCTGTCTGCAGGATTTCTTTTAGATTTAGTTTGTCTCTTCCCTTTATTATTGGTTCTTTTTCCTGGCTGTCCAGTAGTTTAACCAAGATGAAGAAACTTTTTTTCTGCTGTCATGCATTCATTCCCCATATCTCACTTGTTCCATGGTTTTCTGTGTCCTTTTTGCCACATTTCCAAAGCTTCCATGGAGAATTTTGCTGTGGCGGTTCAAGAAGTTGCTGTTGTCTGATCTAATCCTTCTCCACAGGTTTTCCCTTATAGCTGAGTCAGCAGAAGACAGTTTGTTCTGTGCCTGACCCTGCTGGGTTAGGGCTGGCTGTCTTAGCTCAGACCCGAGCCTGACAGTGCTGTGACTACCCGGGGCTTTGTCCTAGACTGGCTGGTGTAGGGATGTGTATTTACACCAGCTGACCGTGGTACAGGGAAGTAGCCTCTGGAAGAGCAGTTTGCTGGAGATGATGACTGGAACTGCTGGAGCAAGAGTTGATGGAACTCTTCTGAGAACTAGATTCCATTTTAGCATGGTGGCTTTTCCAGTGATCTGCAGTGAACAGCTCTGCTGTTGACCCCATCTGGATCTTGATCTCCTGTTTTACAGAGTTTACGGGTAAAACAACATTTTACGTTGCTGTAAATGTGCTTCCAGGCACTGATTCTTATAATCCGTAAAATAGTTGTGAAATTGTGGCCTTGCTCTTCAGCAGTTCTGCAGTCACCTATCTCTGAGACATTATATTTCACCTTTGAATAAGATTCTAGACCAGAAAAAGAGATAGACTGCATACAGATTAACAAATGTGTTGCTAGTATCTCTGGCTACTGCAGCATGACTCACCCATCAGTGCTTGTCAGAGTCTGGCGTGACCTCATTGAAAGCTTCAACATCTCATATGTGAAGGCAGGTTGTAATCCAGTGTGGGAATCCTAAATAGGTGGGGAATGAAGTTCTGAGATTGTGATAATGCATACATCATAAACATCTCCCTGGAAATCAATTATGCCCTCACCAGGAATAATCTTACTGAGTTCTGAAGATCTCTTGATGCTAAGCCTGCCTTTCCCTGCTTTTATTAAAAAAACCCACCTGTAGCTATTCAAGACAGCAACAGAAATCAGTGCTGGTGGGAAAATTTAAGAGTGGATGGGACATGTCAGGGAGGAGATGCTCTGTTATTTGCAAGGACAAGAAAGAGCTGATGGTTCCTTTTTATTTATCACAGCTTCTACAGGCTTTTGTTCTTTATTTTTTTTTCCCTATGTCAGTAATGGGGCTTTTGGTATGCTGGTTGAGGGACACAGGTGAGCAAACAGCAACAGGGACTATAGATGAGTGAATTAGCTTGTTGTACCTTATATGTGTGGCTTAGGTATGTAGTGTGATGGTGAGGAGTTTAGGAAATGTATGGTTCTCTTCAACTGGTGCTGAGTAAACATGAAGCTTGTGCTCAGAGCCTCTACCTCCTTCCCATGGGCTGTCACACACTAACAAATGGAGCAATGCTGCTCACTCTAAACTGAGATAGCTGCTGGCAGTTTAACTGCAGAACCCACATCTAGAGACAGCCAAGCAGAAGCTTTCATCCTCTCACCTGCTAGTGAGGGAACTCTCAGTCTCTGAAAGCACAAGACTGGCATTGTCCTACAGGTATCTGCTGCTACTTGAACTGAAAGTGAAATCCCTGGCTCTTGGTCTGGTTGCTGTCTTTAGGACATGTGAATGTCTGTTCCTGTTTTGCTCTAGGTAATTTCTGTATGTGGCAAAGTTGTCTGTGCCAGCCTGGCAGCTTTGTCCATAAGCAGTAACAGTTACTGTCTCTTGGTTTCTCAAAGCTGCAGCTTCTCACTGGTTCCACAGACCTGCTTTGTCACAGAGTGTCAGTAACTTTGCAGAAGTTATTGCATTGTCTGCTGTGCTTGGGATCCACTCTGGCACGTGTCTGAATGTAGGCATGTCCATCCTGCAGATCTGCTTTTCCTATCCAGACTCTTAACTGGTGAGTTTGTTCTCTTATCCTTTACCTTAGGTAGATGGTAGTATGACTTTGCATTTCTTAATAATTTTTTATCTCGAGTCTGGGAACATGGATCAGTATTGTTTTAGGGTGGGGGAAGAGGGCAAAAATCCTGTTCTGAGTAGATATATTTTACATTCTGGTCCTTCTTTAAGGAAGGTGTAACAGGTCACAGAATCAAGGTATGCATGTCATTTGTAAGGACAAAAGAGACAACCTTAGGCCTTTTTATCCATGATTCCTTACCACAGAGATCAGACAGGTACTATCTGCTTAGCTGTTTTGTGAATCCATGATAAAAGAAGTTGATGGCTCTGCCCAGTGTCTAGTACTGAGCACTGTGCACGTGCACACAACATACATCTAGTTCTAAAAGATGATGTCTCTGATGTTCTTTGCGCAGAGACCAAGGCCTGGATGATGTTTTGAGACTAGGCATACCTTTGCTGGATGATCTGATGGATGCACATGGGTGTAAGAGATGGAAGCCCCATAGAAGTGTTGTCCATGCTGCATTCAGCTGTAGGGGTGTTGGCTTAAACGATTGATCCAGTATTTGAAGTCCTATTGCTTGATGTACATCTTGATTTTTAGCATCTTGGCAGACCTTCCTTTCACTCAGTAAAGCATACCTCGGGTTCTAGTAGAATTCTGCTCTTACATCGAGTTCAAACCTCATTGCTGCTCCCTGCCTTCAGCTGGAAACGGACAGGCACCATTTGTGACTGAATATCCTGAGTCACCGATTCCCAGCTGGCATGTGCGCTGCAGTTCCATCTCTTCCTTTCCGACTGCACTCCCTAGAGGAGATTGGGAACAACTGCAGTCGTCAGCTCCAGCGCGGTGTGTACGCTTGCCGAGATCCACACAATTGGTGGACAACCCCTGTCTACGTCTATGGGGTGAGCTGCCTGTGATTTGCTACTGTATTCCTGGTGTTTCCACACCGGAAAATAGAACAGGTGTAGGAATGTTTGGAAAAAAAAAAAAAAAAAATCAGTTTCTTGATATTTACTAGAAAAATATCTGCATTGTGGAGATGGTGATAGGATATCTTCATTAAATAATCAGTGGAGACAAGAGTTGATGCCAGTAATGCTCTCACAATAAGATTGTGTGGTAATGGATGAAAACTAAGAATCTAGAGAAATGATTAAGGTGAAGTAGTTACTTCCTACACTGGCAAAGTTCTGCTACCAGGAGCATGGGTCCACCATGCAGGAACTGCCAGATTATCTGTTCTGTTAGACTCTTGTGCTGTTTTTGTTATCCTGCTTGTGCAGTGTCCCAAAGAAAGGCTACTTAAGCTCAGCAGAGAAATAATGCAACATGTTGCTATGTTATTTCATCTGATCAAAACGTTTTCACTATGTAATGCTTGCTGCTAGTCTTGTGCATAGCTCTGGGGGAAGCTGATACACAAAACACTTCATTGAGCTTTTTGATCCAACAGGTCTTGACATTTTGCTGCTGGACATGTCTCGGTGTCTGATCTGAACTGCAACAATTCCATTCTGTCCTGCTAAAATAACAGCATATTAAACAATACTATTCTGTCCATGCCATTTCCACCTATTGACTAAAAAGTTAAATTCTTATTAAGCTAGTTTTAATTTACATGTCATAAGATATTAGTTAATGGTTAGCTGATTTTCCTGGCATGAAGATTGCAAAGTATATAACACAGATTAATGCTTGTCTGGGACCAAATGAGTTAAACCAGCTCCTTCTGCTGAAATGCCCAGTGAAATACAATGCATATCAAATCTGTTTGCAACAGGTCACCAGTGTTTGCCTGGGACATTTCATCCTGTTAGCAGGCACTGATCCGGCTACGGAGGAGATATGCGGGTTGTGCTGACTCATGAAAGCAGGTGCAAGTTGCATCAGTGAAGTAAGGAGTGGCTCACCTTAGAAGCAGGATGTAGGTTTTAGTGTAAGAACTGCTAACAGACCAGCTTTAGAAGAAAGTTGGGGGAAAAAATACATGAGAGAGACTTTGAAATCTGACTTGATGAAATTCTGATTCTTCTTGCTGCATCAGGGGCTTGTTCCAAATGGGATAGGTGCAGAATTATTAACACCGCTGAAGTGTCTTGGGAAAACATGCACCATAGCTGCAGACAGCAGTAGTCGTAAGGCAAGTTTTCTGGGGTGGGTTGGATGACAGCTGTTCAAAAACTTTCATACAGTTCCTTCTTTAATAGATCTGACTCATCTGTCCTAAACAGCAGTTTCAGTATTTTTTTTCTCTCATTTACCTCATATCTCATATCCTTCAAGATTCCTTTTGTATCTCTGGGCTTAATTCTATTAAATCCAGTTCCTTTGACTTCTACTTTCCTTGTGCTTTGCACCTGCTACAGATCCCCAGCAACCTTGGCAGCCAACCCTTGGGCACTCCAGAGAAAACAACTGTCTAGACCAGGCACCTTCTGCCTGATGCCCTGGACATACCCCAGAGCTTCCAGGCATTACTCTGTATTCAGGACAACATGTTGCTATGCAAATGATTCCTTTCTGTTCTTCCTTTTACCTCCACAGAGTTACATGCACCCGACTTCTCAGCAGGCACTAGCCTAATGTTTATTGATCTTTTACAGAGGTCTGATGCAAAGGAAGATTGATAAAATCTTGTCCGGTGTTTTTGTGAACTCATAATTGCACCTGCCTCCTCCTAGGGAATGAGGCAAATGGGAGTGAGGGAGCCCACAGAATAAATAGTACCTTCTGCAGACCTGGAGATAGTGCAAGCTGGAGGCCATCACTGCAAAGACTTTCAGAGCCCCTGGTATCCAGCAGAATTCAGGAAGGTGTGTTACTCTTTCCTAAAAGGAAGGGAAATCAAATCTTGGTCTAAAGAGTCCTATGGCATGGGAAGGGCAGAGAAGCCTTAATGCAAAGTCACAAGCTGTGCCCGTTCCCAGTTAAAGCCCCTGTTGCCCTAGGCAATCATTGAGCCTGTCAGCATCCTGCAGCTTTCATACAGAGATGTGACCAAAATAGCTCCACAACTTTACAACGTGGCTAAAAATAGCTTGCAGGTCAGCTTTTTTCTCAAAGGTAGTGGTGACATCGGTGGAGAGCACTCTTGCTCCTGTTCAGTGCAGATAGAACTGGGTAAACAAAGCAGGGACAGCAGCAGTTTAGCTGAACAGCCTTGAAGAAAGAGAGGTAGTGAGGGATGGGAGAGGACTGAGGAGAGATGGGCTGAAGTGTCAAAGGTGTGGGCGGACCTGCTGCCACTCGCCAAGTTAGCGTGCTTATACCCAGACAACTTCTCCCTGGGGTTTTGTTTCCATGATGTTTGAGAGTTATCAGTCTGTTCCTGTCTCCTTGTGGCCCATGTCAGGATGTGTCACTGGATGGGCTGGCCAGCCAATGCAGCGTTTCTTGCTCCTCATTTCCAGACAGTGAACACAGCCCATGACATCACCTCTGGCCAGCGGCGGATCAGAGGCTAGGCCATGGCAATGTCAAGTGTGTTTTGCTGTAGCCATTCAACCAGAGAGCTGCTCTTTTACAGTGCAATTTGCATGTGGAGAAATCTGGATGGCCCTTAGTTCTAGGGGGATTTCAGTATTTGTTCTTGGGCCAAAACTAGGCTGTTTTTATGAGGTTGAACTGTCTGTTTTTGTAGAGCATTACATTTTACCAAAGGAGCAAAGCTGCACACCATGATCCTCAGAGTTTTAGTCTCCGTTGTGTATACTAAGTCTGGCTATGGATATGAGTCTCAGCCAAGTCTGGAAGTTAAGTGCCTGATTTGGAACGTTATGGGAATCTAATGTAGGTTATGTGAGGTTTGCCATGCCTGCAGCTCCTGTGCTGCTGAGGTAAGTGTACTGCAGCAGGCTGTGCTAGCGAGAATTTCCTTTGTGCTGCAGGTTTCATGCCTAGTGCTTTTATAGTGCTGGAAGAGAGGAAGGAGACTACAGAAATGTGAAAAATCGAGGCCAGGTCATTACTGTCAGACGAGGACAGAGTTCTGTAGCCAGTCAGATGTGACAGAATGCACTTGCTGATGCTGCTACCAGGAAGCTTGAGAGAAATGTGACTGAATGATAGCAGTGCGCATGTGCCTTTGGAGGAAGGAGGCTATGTGTGAGCTCTTGCAATGCTTTTCTCTGCCCAGCAACATCGTTGCTTCTTTTCCTGGTGTTCTGCTTAAGCAGCTGTTCTGCATTTATGATCCAATCTATTCTTCATACAGGGCCATCTTCACACTGAGCCACCTTCGCTGTCACTATCAGAAGGACTGATAGGACCTCAGGTTTGCTTTGAGTAAGCACTATAAATAGGGCAAAAGCACTATAGTTACTGTTCTCTTAAACTAGTGGGAGTCTTGTAGGACCAGCCCCTGTCCCCACCTATTTAAAATGGCTCCTGTTGCCTCATAAGAGGGAGACTTCAGCCAAATGCATCTCCATATTGACAAGTATAGAGAGAAATATGCGCATGATCAGCTTGCTAAGAATTTCATTTGATGTGCAGCTGGAAGTCAGCTGCCAATAGAAAAGGGAACTCTGCATCCCTACTTGTGTGCTTCTAGTGCATTTAGAAGCTATATGCCATGTTAATTACAGACTGCAGTTAGAACAGGTTATAGGTAAAATCAACTCAGTACCATCACCGTGACCATTTAATACAGTAATTTCTGAGCACTGCAATTTCTCACCACAGCCTGCTCCTTCCCTTCAGTGAGAGCTGTTCCCTGGTCTGCCCTGCCCAGCTTGTAAATGTAGCTCATCAGTCTCTGCTTCTTTGCAAATGAGCTGTGTAGGTAATGGGAGGAGGAGTAGGAGGCAGCAGCACTGCAACCTTGCCCATCCCCAGCCGGTCATAAAGGCTCCATGCTCCTTAGGCTTTCTGAAGTTATTTGCCACGTGAATCGTGTGGGTATAAAACTTTGTTGTTTCCTTAAATGCTCTGCCTTTTGCAACAGGTCATTCCCCAGTGGGGAAAATACGCTGTTGATGTGGTAGGCACTCAGCTTGTCTTTTGGATAAGATCCAGAGCCGATTAGTTTGAGCGCAGCAGTGCGCTAACACAGGCAGAATGCACCCAGACTGGCTCCTGTCGAGATAGCCCCGATCTCCCCATTCTCCCCACCTCTGTCCGCAGCCCCCAGCTCAGCGTGAGCACCGGTCCCTGTCCCTGTCCCTGCCTGCGCTGGCACGCCCGCAGGGAAACAGAATTTGCACCCCGTGCTGCTTGCCCATGTCTTGATCAGTACCAACCCTCCCAAAGCAAATAGTGATTTGCCTGTCTGCACTGACTCAGCTGTGCTGAAGGCAGGAATCAGTAATAAATCCGGTTCAGTAAAGTCCATAGGTAAGGAACAGCCTTCTGTAGCAGATACTGAGGCATTTTAAAGGAACTTGACTCTGTCCCAGGAAATGCACTGAAGTGAGCAATGCTGCATTGGGCAAAAAAGCCTACCCAGGAGCCATTAATCTCTCAACAACTGTAGCCCTGCGGTTGTGAGCACTGGGGGTTGTCTTCCCCTGCCTGCAGTTACTAGCTAACAACTGGGAATTCAAAGGAATCTGGGCTATCTTTAGGAAGCAAGTACCTACTCTTTGCCTCCTCTCAGGAAGCAAGGTCCTTCATTACAGCCTGTCATGGCAAGGGGCTTGCAGATAAGGAGGAAGGGCAGGAAACCTGCTGGGCTTTGCTTCTTTAGCAACTCTAAATATTTTCCATAGTCTTAGCACTGTGAGTCAGCATTTCTAGAGCCTTGACTTGTTTACAGCAGCAATCAGTGAGATGGTACAAGGTAGGTGGGGTGTGGAGGTATGTTTGTGTCTAAAATGAGAAACCCTTTGCCCAGGCACAAGTGGGGAAGTTACCAACTGTATTTTCCATTTTTGACTAATGGGAATCAAAGGACTGGGTACCCTAAACAGTAACTGCAGTGGAGCTATTTCCAGGGTAAGGAGTTTCCTAGTGTGAGTAAGGGAATTGGAACTTTACAAAGCTGTAAATACTGTGTTGTCATAGTTCACTTGATATAAAAAAAATAAGACTGCAAATATTTATCAGTATAGTGGGATAAAGGTAGCACTTCCCATCTGAAGTGGTATGGATTCATTCTGCAACCAGATGGCTGTGGGGCAGAAAGACCCCCAAAAGTGTACAGGTAACAAATCAATCACTGAAGTTTCCATTCAGAGCTGGTACCTGCCCTGGAATAAGGAACGTCAGCCATGGGATATCTTCTGTCACCTCATGCAAGCTTTTTCCCTATGCCTGACTGGTCAGCCTGGCTGTATCTCGTGGTAAAGGGAGGTAACATCAAAACCAAGATATTTTAGACCTGCAACCTCAGTTCTGCAAAGGTATTTATTTTGAAAATTCTAGTTTCCATAGTGATGTAGTGCTGTTCTCTCTCATCTCTCTCCCATTGCCCCAATCTTAGCAGCCATTAGATAAATTACCAGTGAGGCAAACCTTAGTGTTTTTTAATCTTAAGTGATTTTATATGTGTTGGTTCCTTAGTGAATCAGAGGCATTTAGTCAAGGATTGACTCATATCCTTTCCTGGGGCTGACATGAGGTCTATTGCAGTGAAAAGATGATAATGAAGAGTGAATATTATTAATTGGACTTGATGAATGAATTCATAGGCTACTACAGAGTAGGGGGTCTTAGTGGGGGTCTAGAATTCTGGTTCAGTTATGTCTTTAGATTTTACTTGTGTTCCACCACAGCTTCATTAGGACACCATATTTTTGTTTCATACATGTAGTAAATAAATCCTTTTGTAAGGGTTGCTGTGTACTGCTGTTCTGCTGCTTTTTTCCACCCCAGAGGTGACTTTTGGACACAGTTCTCCTTCCAGTTGTTAACAGAGCCAGTGCTCGTGGCTCATTCCTTCATTCTTCTTTTCAATATCTACAAAAAAGAAACAGTTAAGAAAATAAGGCAAGATCTTTTTTATTGGTGTGTTTTGTTTGGTTGGTTGTTGTTTTGTTTTGTTTCCTGGTGCATCTAGCCTTTCCTGATTGAGGAACTACTAGTTTTGCCAGAATAGTTATGCAGGTTGGAATGTAAAAATCCCAGACTTAAC
The DNA here is from genome assembly GCF_020740725.1 of Corvus hawaiiensis. Lineage (NCBI taxonomy): Eukaryota > Metazoa > Chordata > Aves > Passeriformes > Corvidae > Corvus > Corvus hawaiiensis. The sequence goes on from NC_063232.1 coordinate 4,217,709, forward strand.
CCTGCAGCAATGATGGCATGCAAAAAGCAAAGATGTGGAGATGATTTATTCTGATGGTGTAGTTTGCCTTTTAAGGACATGATTTAGTGAGTTCTTTTGCCTATATGAACTGTATCTCCACCTGGGGAGCCATGCCAGAATAGCTGTTCCACAAACCCTTTGTTGCGAACAACAGCCTTTGTCCTGGAATTCAGTCCTCATGAGTAGGTAAGCAGTGGAGTACAGAAACTGTGTGGGAGAACGAGAGTGGCACCGTGGACCAGATTCCAAGATAAGGAAGCAGGGCTAAATACAGGCGAGGGTTAGCCTTTGACTCCTGCAGCGTCCTCACTTAGTAACAAAAATACCTGAATTGTATAAAATGGAGCACAGATCCAGGCAGTTGAGGATGCAGGAACTCCTCTGTGGAATCTGGATGTTAACAAGCATCTGCTGCACAGTGCCCATTGCTTGCCCTGCCAGTCAGTCTGTTTTCCTCCCCAACTAGAGCCATCAGCTGTCTCGTTTGTATTCAGTCCATGAGTTCTTCAGAGGAGATGGGTTTTTAAAAGTAAGTTCTTCACGCTGCTTCTATATGAGCTCCCCAGGCCCTGGATACCTGGCAGAAATAGTCTCTTAAATCCCAAGAGGCAGAAGCTCATTTGTGCTCCAAAGAATAGTAATCCTTACAAAACCTCTATTTTAGATGTCAAATATTTACTTTTAGCTGAATTATGCCCATTCGTTGACAAAACTAATAATACTTTGCTCTTCACAATGTAGCTTATCAGTGAATCCCGTATATATTTTATGCAAAACATTAAAAGGTGGTTGCTTATCTTTTCATTTACCTTTTTTTTTTTTCCTTCATGTTCCTGCATTCCTATGTTTTGAGATAAGGTGAACAAAAGTTCGCCAGCTGCTATCTCTAAGCTATGCATTCTGCAATACCTTCACTGTGTTCTTTCTGATTCACTCCCTCCAAGGTGAATGGTCCCAGTCTTTTTAAATTTCCTTCAGACAAGGGCTCTTCCCAATCCCTAATCTTGTAGTCAACCGTCATTGCCCTGTGTCACATAATGAAGCAGCAGTCACAGCAATAACTCAAATAATAACCCTTCCAGATCTGGTGTTCTGTGAGTGCTGGGCCTTGTTAGGTTGGAGACCCTGAGTGCAAACACAAGCAGTGGAGTCCCCATGTGCCAAATGCAGACATACCCAACACACATTTAAAAACTAATAATTACAAAAAAAAAAATCCCTGTTTCAAAGTAACTGCTTGGTATCCAAATGAAATGAGAATGAAATGTGACTAGCAGCCTTGTGACTGTTGTGTTGTATAACAAGATAAAAAGTGCTTGGGATTTGTGGATTGAGCTTTTTTTCATTTGTCTTCCAGAGGTCAAAGTCTACTGCAAGCAGTGACTGATACAATTTCCTGTGTAAGTCAGGCTGGACTGCCTGTGCCTCAGGTCCTAACAGCAGGGGTGTTTGTGCAAGAACACCTTGGTAGGTGTTTGTGGGGGTTTCTCTGTGCTCCCTGTGACGATCCTAGGAAGCAGGAGGAGATCCAGAATTATCTGAAAGCCAGGATTCTTTGAAATCCCAGAGAAGTAAGGATGAGAGATGTGGCTGAGGCCAATCTGCTAGCCTGCCTCCCATGCTGCTTCTTGTATGTGTCCAAGAAGCTGCCTCCAGTTTATACAATTGCACTCTAGTAAACAATTTTGCATGCAGATATGGGCAGCAGATGTTACTCATGCTTGTGTGAACACTTCAGTGTCTTTACAACAGGGATGATCCTCAGATTGAGTCCTGTGAAACAATGGATGTACCCACCAGAAGTCCCACTGGTTACAGCCATTCTGTTACAGCTTGCTCAAAACACTTTGAAGGATGGTCACGCCATCCTCCTTTGGGCACTTGAGGGAATTGACTCACAAATATGAGCAAAATAAAATTAGATGGCTTAAGTGGCTGCAACCCCAGCTGTGTCCCCACTGCCCAATTCCCAGAAGGTCATCCCTGCAGCCAGGCTGGCTGTGGAAAGGCAACTCCTGAGCTGCTGTAATGACAGCCCATTCTTCAGGGTGTTAATATTTGTCTGTTTCCTCTGTGAAACAGTTCAGGGAGCTTAACCAGAATAAAAATGTGCACTTTTCCATCTGAAGATTTGTTTTTTAGTTTAATTTCTCAAATGGGCTCTGAGAAGCAGCAGCATTGCTGTGAGGGCAGGGCAGAGAGAGATGACCTTCCCTTTTGGGAGCAGCCGTTACGTCAGTTTTGCTGCCTCACAAAACTATGCCTCATGGTTATTTTTGGTGCTGGACTGCCTTAATTTTCTGGAGAGTGAATGAAGAATTAACATAGTGTGCTTATGGCATTTGGAAACTTAAGTTTTTAGAAAAAAAAATCATAATTCAGCATGTGCTGAGGTGGAAATGCTGAAATTGCTAGGGATGGGAAAGATGAGTGTCCGTTGTATCCATTTCTACAATTCAGCTAGGGGTTAAATCCTTTTTTAATTTTTTGGGGTTTGCTGCTTTTTAAGACCTCTAACCTAATGCCTACTATCCAGCTGCTTCTAGAGAGAGAAGTCTTTAAAGAGACCAGCTTTGTACCTATAAATAATGTACACAGCAGAGTACAAAAATGGAGTCAAGGAGAAGCTCCTCCTTACCTGAACGTAACTGCAGCAGCTCTGTGAGAATAGCTGTGGTCAAGCTGTGAGCAGTGCTCGTACCCTGTCATCCATCTTGACTAAACTGCTTCTGAGAATTAATTCTGAGATTCCAGCACTTGCATATCAACTGGTAAATCACAACTGCCTTGTACTGAAACACATTAGATCCCAGCGGCCAAACGTGGCAAGGTTTTGAACAGTGTGGTTATAATCCTGCTTGGAACTGAAGGTCTGCTGGAGTGCTTTGTTAAGTTGGATGTGTTGGAATATGGAGAATGTCGCAAGTCTGAACCCCTGCTATAAATGAAAACACTGTGGTGAAAAAATGTAAATAAATGCCACACATACTTTGTATAACAGCTCTTCCCAATATCTATAAATATGGTAATTTTTGTGTTTCCCAATTTTGAGTTTTAAACAGGAGACAGACATATGAAATATTACAAAGCAAGCATTTTATTTTTTTCATGGATTAATTTTATAGTTTCACTTTTAACTTACCTGAAAACAGTTAATGGAAACTAAATGTAGTGTCTTAGTGAGGATTGCCTTTGAAAGGAAATAATTTGTTCTTAAAAAATCACTTCAATAGCTTCTCAGTTTAACTGCATTTTAATATGAACACAAAACTCATCCTGGGTCAGACTCTCCAGGAAAACTTTCTCATGATTCCTGTAGCAGTTGATTCATTCCTTGCTGCCTTAATTTTGCAGCTTTAAATGGCAGGTTCTCTGCAAAGCCATCCACTTCAAAGCTTCATAAAACAGACCTTTGAATAAATTACTGAGTTAGAAATTATACTGGCTGTGCCCAGCTTTCTGCCTGGATGTGGGAATACTTGGCACTGGGTGTGGAATTCCAAGGAAAATTGCCTCTTTGCTAGCTTGCCAAAGTGCAGTAAGAAGGAAAACTGCTGCAGATGAGCAGACGTGGAAATCTCTAGTTTCCCTTTTCCAGAGAACACATCCTGAAGAACTGTTGAATATTAATGCACAGTATAACTGTTGCAACACTGGGCAAACACTGGGATCAACAGAAACTACAGTTTCTGAAGGGGATGTGTTCCAGTGTGGCAGGGGGAGACACCAGGCCACGGCGCCTGCTGGAACTACTCTTAACTTCAAAATGCATCCCTGCAGACGCAATGTGGAATCGGTGGGAAGTGGGGAAGGCCCACTGTGGACATGCCATGTTGTGAGGTGGGATGCCCATGCTTCATGTGCCAGGTGTGCTATTGAAGGTGATGAGCCCCAGGCTGTATTATTTTAGATCTTTTTTTATCTCTTTTGCAAGCTTTAGATAATATAATACTGATTGCATGACACTTCTAAGCAGTGACATAGTTGCTTTGTCTTTCACAAAGAGACAGCCCACCTCCCTCTCTATTCAAATTTTTGGTATGTGTATGTGGAGCTGACTTGTCTATAATTGTTTGCTTTCTTCGGAGTCTTTTGAAGTTTAAATCTTCAAGCCAGCTCCCTATATTAAAAATAAATTCTTCCAAGCCACCAATAAAATGTCAGCTGTGATTAAAGCCCAACTCTTCATTTTAAGACTTGTCTCCTAAGCACTGTGAGGTCACTCAATGAGTCAGCGTTTGAAAGGACCAGGACCGTTATTGTTTGGGTAAAGCCCGAAGTTCATCATTGCTTGCTTAAATGGTTTCATCACGTTTTAAATTGCTTTGCATTGTGCTGAAAGAAATCTAAACTGCAGGAATGATTTGGCAGAGAACTTGTGATATTTCAGGCACCTCAAATCTTGAAAAAACCCTCTGTATTAATGTCGAAGTTGGTATTTCTGGTAAGAAAAAGCTTTACCTCCTGTGTAGTAAAGAGGAGGGTGAAGTGGGAAGCTGTGTTTGAGGCATAAACTTTCAACTGTGTTCTCTTAAAATAAAGCTTGGGAACTGTAAAATCTCCAGACAAGGGCTCTGTCCTTCATACAGTGCCAAAGTCTGATAGGGCTTTCTAGACAAGTGAACTTTATTAATTTTATTTACTTTATTAAAATAGTCAAAAAATAGAACAGAACATTAAGCTGCAACGAAAGGCCTTGAGGAGCGAGTCAATACTATTTTGAAGACTATTTGTGGAGCCTGCTTATATTTTTGTGCACATTAATTGTAACAGTCTTTAATTACATGAATACATTTTATTTTGTCACTTTTCCTCCCTGCTTGCTGCAGTGCACACTGTTGGGAGTATTTGGAGGCAATTAATCACACCAGAGCAGCAAATAACTTGGAGCAGGATTCTGCCTCTGTCTCCAGCCTGTGTCAGTCGTGGATCTCCCCGTTCTCTCTGCCCTTTTCCTACATTCCTAATTAACTCCTGCCTCAGTTCCTCACTCCTCCATGCAACCCAAAACCCTTTGTCTCAGTGCTGTCTGGAGAATTGGGCCTTGGTGTTGAGGAGGGATCCAGGAGCAGCAGTTGAATGTCTTGCCCTCCTGCAGTGGAGGCTGGTCGGAGCAGAGGCGGGAGTTCAGGTCATTTAGCTGCCACCATCCCCCCCCGGAACGTGCTCAAGTGGGGATAATCAGAAATTGAAATGGTATGAAATCTGTTGTAAATTCTGACAAGTTTCAAGAGTTCTCCTCCTTACACTCTCGGGCTTCCCTAACAACCTTTGATCTTTTGTTAAGTATCAGTCAAAGCTCCGGTGCTTCTCTCGGAGATGGACAGGTGCATTTAGTGAGCCCACCTTTCCCGGACCGGGTGGGTGCTGAGCACGCCCGGTGGCGAGTCCGTGCGGGGAGCGGCGGGTCCGCCCGGGCGGCTGCGGGTGGAGCCCTGGAGCCGCGGGAGCTCCGGCTGCCGCGGGAGCGCTGCAGCTCGGCCCGGCAGCGATTCGGGGCGCTGCTGCTGCTCCGCGCTCTCCGTGGCTGCTGCTGGGAACCCGGCCGCTCACGGTGATCACATTCCTGCCCAGATCCCCTCCGCGTGCTGCTGGCTGGGGCTGTTCCAACCCTCTACGCCTGCTGCGGGGCGCGGTTCACCCGCTCCATGACGGTAAAACGCGGCTTTGGAGCATCCTGGGCCTCCCTCCTCCCGGTGACCCTGCGGTGAAACCCCCCCCGGGGCCGCACGCCGCTCCCCGCCGGTTATGGAACACCCCAACGGCGAGGGCCGGGGACGGAGGCGGCTCCGCCGTGGACGCTCGTTCCGGCTCTACCGCGCTCGCACGGGGAGGCGGCGAAGCGCGCCCGCCCCGAAACAGCCCCGTCCCTGGCAGCCTCACCTGCCGCTGGCCCGGGGAGGGGGCGGCCGGGCGGGTCCGCGCTGGCCGTGCCGGCTCTCTCCCGGCCGCGGCGCGGCGGGGCGGGGCGGAGGGCGGGCGCGGCAGCGCCGCTCGCTGATTGCAGGGCGGGCGCTGCCAGTCCGCCGCCTCCCCCGCGCTAGCCGCGTCCCCGCGCCGGAGCCGCACGGCCCAGCAGCGAGCGCCCAGCCCGGCCCGGCCCCGCCAGCCGCCCCCCATGGAGGAGCAGCCCCACCACCACCATCACCACCACCACTATTACTACTACGGCCACCACCACCACCACGCGCAGAGCGCCTACCTGCCGCCGCCCGACGGCCGAGCCCAGCCCAAGCCGCCGCTCCGCCACGAGCACAAGCACGGCGGCCCGCAGCACACGGAGGCGCCGAAGCGGAGACCAGGTTGGGGCGGGCAGCGGGACGGGGCCTGTGACCTTCGCGGGGCGGCGGCGGCTCCCCCCCCCCCCTTCCTCCTCCTCCTCCTCCTCCGCCGCCGCCTCCCCCGGCCCGGCTCGAAGCTTCTCCGCCGCGCTGGGGCCGCTTCCTGTCCGCCATGTTGGGGCTGCGGGAGCCGCGGGCCCGCCGGCACCGCCGCCCGCCGGCACGTGGGGCCGGGCCGCGCTGCCGCCGCCGGCCGGGTCCCGGGGGCGCGGGGGGGCGCGGGGGCGGCCGGGCGATTGATGAGCGCCAGGATCAATGAGTCAGAGCAGACGGAGGGGCCCGGCGCGGCCCCGCCGGCGGCGGGAGGCGGCGCGGCCCGGCCCGGCCCAGGGCGCTCGGCCGCCTCCTCCCCGCCGGGGCCGGGGCTGCGGCCCCCGGGCCGTGCCGAGCCGCCGCTGGCCGGGCGGCAGAGCCGCAGAGGCGGTGGCCGGGCAGCGGCGCGGGGGGAGCCGATCCCGGGCAGGGCCGGAGCCCTCGCCGCGCTCCTGGGGGGCTCCCCGGCTCCAGCAACCCCTTTTGGGGGGGCTTGTGCGGGGTCAAAGCGAGTGCGTGGCCACCAGCCGGCTGGAGTGCCGCGTACATTTTTTTTTTTTTTTTTTCTTCCCTTGAATTTTCCTTTTACATAACGAGGTGGGAGGGGGCCTGGCAGCAGCAGAGCGGGGTCGGCAGTGCCCCATGTGCAGCCTGGGCAGGCAGGGAGGGACCTGATCCGGTACACGCTAAAATAAGTTACCGAGCAAAAATAAGTTGAGTAGTCATTTCACTGTTTGCAGCGTGCCCAGGGTTTTAATATGTGCCTAGGCTGGCACCCCTCCCTTTCCAGCTCTGAAACGGTTTGTGAGCTTGCCAGATCCTCTTCACCTGTTCTTCTTACCATCGTGGTTTTTTCTCTCTCCCCTAAATTTTGGTTCCTGCACCTCCATGTCCAGGCCAAGGCCAGCTGTGCCAAATGTTGATTTGGAGAAAACTCAGGCAGCTGAGCTGTGAATACTTGAGATTGGAACTAGAAACTGCTGACACACTGACTTACTGAAATGGATTTTGTTCTTCATTTTGTTCTTTCACTCCTCATCTGCAATGGTCTTATGACCACTCTTATTGTTTTGTTTCGTTAACAAGTGGTGTCAGAAGTCTTGAGTCATACAAGGTCAGCTGTAACACGCTGCTCTTGAGAGGGCTTCCTCTTCACGCTATTCTGAAATACTTAATTTTAGAGGATCCCACTGTACTAGTTCTCTCTGGGGTGAAGTATTTATGGTTAATTTTCTTAACAACATATTTGAAAGCTATAGTGGAAGTTGTGGTGGTTACAGATACTTGGATGTAGTAAAATCCTTTTTGATCCCCCTCGGCAAACTCAGTTGTGGAATTTCTGTAAAGGTTCCTACAAGGATTCTTGTGTTCCCGACTTGCACAGAACTTGAGCTGTTACATCTGCCAGACATCTGAGGCTCCAGGATGTGAGGGTAACAATGATTTTTAGTTACAGCAGTTAATTTCAACAACATCAGCAACAACAAAAACATTCTTTTTCAAGCTGGAGTTTTGCCCGCTCCAGTTGTTGAGGGACTCCCTTTCTGTGCTGACTCCGTGCCACCGTGGCTGCAGATGGAGCCTTAGGTGGGTCAGTGGTTGTGGGGGATGTAAGGCTTTCCAGCCTCGGGAAGGAGGACGGATGAGTCAGAGGAGCAGCAGTAGGAGGGATCCCTCTGCTCCGTCCGCAGCTGGAGTGCATTTGTTAAGCAGGGCACAGTGTGCTCTCCCTGTCTCCCAGTGGGGCTCCAGGGCTTCTCTTGGGGCACTGTAGCCAGGGTCCTCGAAAGCAGCCGGCCTCTGGCCAGATATATTTAAAAGGGAAAAAACAAAGAGGAAGTTAAGTTGGTTCAGTGTGGACTGTCTGGGCTTCCAGTTCTGCTTGAACTGCACTCCCAATATTCCCTTCAGAGCCATAAGGCCTAGAAGTGAACTTCAGAAGGAAAAATGAAAGCTGAGTGTACAGCACAATCTCATGGTTTTGTGAGTTGGAGCCCTCAGCAGGTACTTGATTTCTCGGGTCTCCAGCTCATACCAGCTCTCTTGGGGACTCTGAAATACTAGTTTTTCAGTGGGCAAGAGATCAGTTCCTGGTGGCAGCAGAAGGGTGCTTACAGGGATGCATTTCTTCTCAGTTTTGTCACCTTTTCAGTGCAAAAGAGCACGTGTAGGGAGGTGCTGGTTCACTGTCTTGAAATGTGGTGAGGAGATGCGGTCACATTTTCTTCCCTCCATCTTCCAACTGGACTTGCACATGTCCTTTTGGAAATCCTGCCTTTTTCTTTTTTTTTCCTCCCCACCCCTTTACTGAGATGGCATTTGGGAGGAGGGTGGGAAGGAGGACTGCTGGTGTTGCAGGCCCTGGAGCTGATGGAAATGGTAGTTGTCCCTTGTTCACAGTGTGTATTCTGAACCTCCACAGATCTTGTCACAAAGGCAGCGGATCCCGCTGTCTTGAAGCATCCTGGGAATTAATTTTTTCCTCTCTGTGACCTGGAAATAGTAGCTGATGAAATAGCTCCCCAGCTTGCCAGAGATCTTCAGTACAGTATATTTTCCTGACATAGTATCTGTATTTTGTTTTGCTTTGTTATGTTATCTGTGTGTCACTCAGTTATGTGAGAGTCAGTCATGGCTGGTCCTTTCTGCTTAACCCTTCTTGCTGTGGGTTCCAGCAAATAAATTTATGCTGCTTTACCTCAGAGACTAGATATTTTCCTATTTTAAAATGTCTGCATGAGGAAACTGGGTATGTTTGGGGCTGACTGCAGCTTTCTGCAATGACAAGTCTTAACATTTCACATTCTAATTCTTGCCTTTTGCTGTTTTTGGCTTCCCTCTAGGCTACGGAGAGCTAAATGGTAACGCAGGAGAACGAGAAGTGTCACTAAAGGGCCTGTGCTCTGATGAAGCCACCACCCCAGGATCCAGGGTACCCAATGGCAGCCAGCAGCTCGTAGATTCTAATGTCACCCCAAAGCAGACTGTGAAGGCCAGTGCTTTGGGGAAAGCTGGAATCAAAACCAAGAACTTCATTCAGAAAAATAGCATGGACAAAAAGAATGAGAAGTCCTACGAAAACAAACACAGAGAAAACCAGTCCTCAGACAAGCCAGAGGGAGTGGCTATTCCAAACGGTGTGGTGACCAATAATTCCAGCTACATCACAAATGGCTACGTAGGCAAAGGGGCCGACAACGATGGTAGTGGCTCCGAGAGTGGATATACTACGCCTAAAAAAAGGAAAGGCAGGCGCAACAGTGCCAAGGGTTGCGAGAACTTGAATCTAGTACAGGACAAAATAATGCAGCAGGAGGTCAGCGCACCAACCTTGAAACAGGAACTTGAGAGTTTCAAGCCTGATTATAGTGAACAAAAGGGGAACCGAATTGAAAATACTAAGCCTGTTTGGAAATACGAGGCTGGGGCTGGTGGAGCAGGCCGGGGAAAGCCTGGGCTTGGGGACGTACCGCGGAAAAACTCTGATGCCAAACCTGGGATTAGCGGCAAGAAGTTTGATGACCGACCCAAAGGGAAGCACGCATCGTCAGCTACGTCTAAAGAGGACTCATGGACCTTATTTAAACCACCCCCAGTTTTTCCAGTGGACAATAGCAGTGCTAAAATTGTTCCCAAAATTAGTTATGCAAGTAAAGTTAAAGAAAACCTCAACAAAGCAGCTCAAACCCCATCCACATCATCCTCGTCATCTTCGTCATCTGCTGGGGAAACTCAGGCCCAAACATCAAGTCGACTGTCCCAAGTCCCCATGTCTGCTATGAAATCTGTCACTTCTGCCAGCTTCTCCAACGGGCCGATCCTCGCAGGGACCGATGGAAGTGTGTATTCCCCAGGGGCCCAGCCACTGCTCTCAACTGCTGCTAGTACTGTACCATCGACTTCCTCCGAGTCAGTACCCCAGGACATGAGTACAACTTCGACAGCCCTCGAACAAAAGAAATCTGGCCTTTTTATCTACCCTTCAAATATGCAAACTGTGCTCCTGGGGACAGCGCAAGTCGATTTCCCTTCGCAGACGAATCAGCAGAACCTGGGGGATATCTTCCAGAATCAGTGGGGCTTGTCTTTCATAAACGAGCCCAGTGCTGGACCTGAAACCGTTGTGGGGAAATCTGCGGATAATCAGTTAATGGAAGTGACATTTCAAGGGGAATATCCTGCCACTTTGGTTTCACAGTGTGCTGAAATCATTCCCTCAGGAACTGAACAACCTGTGTTTCCTAAGGCTTATGAGCTGGATAAACGGACTAGCCCTCAAATTCTTAGTGCTATTCTTAAGCCTGGGACTGCTGTTGAGGGTGGTGTCTTAGCTTTGGAGTCGCATCACACAGGTGACCTACAAAAGGCAGACACCGGTAGCCAAGGTGCTTTAGTGTTTCTTTCAAAAGACTATGAAGTAGAGAATCCTCTGGCCTCTCCTACGAACAATTTGCTAGCCTCCGCCAAAGAACAGAGGTACCAGAGAGGCCTAGAAAGGAAAGATAGCTGGGGTTCTTTTGACCTGAGGGCTGCTATTCTATATCACACTAAAGGTAATGGCTTAACTTGCTGCCTAAGGGCGTTCTCTTATTTTTTTTCTTTTTTTTTTCTTTTATTTTTATTAGTGCAATATTCTAACATGATAAGTTCCTTCCAGAAATTCTAATTGTTTTAACAACGACCTTTTCTTTGCTTGCCGATCTCTCGTGGCAATAATGGTTTGGGGAAGTTACTCAAAGGGTTGTTTAATTAATGTTAAGAGGTATTTGTTTCTCTGTTCCCGTGGACAGGCATGAGTGATGTTGATAGGGATGATACTTAGCAGGTCCTCCTAAGCATTAGAAGGAGTTAAATGTGTAGGTTCAGCTGCTCTGTTCCAGATGTACCAGGTGATATTCTGTCCCTGTGAAGGCTTCATAGTCTGTACTCACACCTCTGCCACCAAAGTGTTGCAGCTTCTCCCCTGGGCAGATCAGACCATGAAATCATGGCTTTGAAGGAAGAAAAAATTATTCCTACAGCTGTAGGTGTGATTTATTTTTTAAAGTGTGCCCCACACACACTTTTTCCCTGCCCTTGAGTATTACAGCAACAGCAAGACCAATCTTTTCTTACCAGCTCCTCTGTAAGCTGCAGATTGAATTCTCTCCTTGTCTTTGTAGACCACATCTTTCAGATGATTTTATTGCTTTCATGGAGTCCTTTGTAGTCCAGCTCCCTTTTTCTCCTGTTTTTTTGAGATTGAAATGACTCAAACACGATACAGACACTTTAAAATGGGAACGAAGAGAGGGAAGCCTGTGGGATGGTTTGCTTTCTGCTTTAGCCTCAGCCCCAGAAGCTCTGAGGTCTTGGGGCAGTTCTTGGCTTTTGGTGGTGGCTCAGTGCTAACAGGAGTCTGGTTGTGTGTTCCCTTTTGTCACAGTGTTATTTACACACTCTTGACCAACACAGGGGCAGTCCCTTTTTTTTGACCCCCTTCCCTCTCCCTGCACCCCTCTACCCTGAAGGGAACAAGGTGATCATCCTTTTTTTGTTTAGTATTCCACATGCATACAGGGATAATGTCTTGCTCCCCTCTGCAGAGGGTTGGTACTTGGTTGGCTTTGGCAAATTTGCTGTTTAGACCCACTGCAAAGTTCTTGAATTACTACTTCACAAACTCTGTATAGCATAAACTCAGATGCCTTCCTATAGTAATGACAAGCCCAGTCATTTAAAAATAATAACTCCAAATATTTTTTCCAGGTCATCTCCCTCTCAAGATGTTTACATTTCAAGCTCTAGTATTCTTGAGAGCAGTGTTCATCAACTGATTTTATCTGGGTCCTCTCCCTTCTACTCAGTTTATTCCAGCATTAAAGCAGGCTTTCTGTTCTCATTTTTTGTGTCTGCTTGCGGCCTAAATGCCAGCTTCCCATCAGAAAATAGGAGTATCAGAAAAGATAAGAGAAAAGAAAATCCTCGGTGATATTTTTCTTAATTTTGCAAATATTCCCTAGATTTCTGTTAGCCTCTCTCTTTTTGTCGGCCTGAACTTGTGGAAAAGCAATTGTGCTGCCAGCAAGGCTCATCAGCTCTCCCATTCTCACTTGCTGTGAAAGGCAGAAACAATAGGAACAACAGGAAAATAAAGAACACTCCCATCCCATGTCCTCTCAAGGAGGTGTTAACTTCAAAGCCTGGCTGCGTTGAGCTCTTCTAGACACGGGAGTTAATTACATTTGTTGGCAAGAATGGCCACTTAAAGCACCCGATAAAATACTGTTCTCTGCTCTTCTTCTGCATGTGAATGGTCTTGCTTTGAGCATCCAGAGCAAACATCCTTACGATGGCCTGGGGATACCCGATCCTGCCCCAGCACTCATCTCTGCTAATTTCTTTTTCAGGTTACGTGTGTGCCATTTTCAAGGTGTTATTTAGGGGTAAAAGATGATGGATGTTTCTAATCAGCATTGTCATTAATGCAGTGATGGGGTGCTCCAAACAGCTTGGGCTTGTCTTTCCTCCTATTTAGAGTTCAAAAGCTGCTTTACAAAGCAAGAGATCAGTCCCGGTCTTAGTACTTCTGTGATAATGAGCGTTGCATTTCACCCTTGGGGTGAGTTGGGTTAAGGAATATTTGGAGGAACGGTGCTTCCTGTCCTCTCTCCGTGGCCGTGGTCCTGCAGCCAGAGCCCACCGTGTACTGTAAAATGCCTCAAAACCGGAGCTGTGGGGTGCGTTAGCAGGACGGCAGTGCGGGGGTTAATTCCCACACTGTTCTCTCCGTTTATCTTGGGCTGTTTTCCTGAGGTCCAACTCCAAGCCAGCCAGTTCCTCTGAGTAGGAAAAGAACGATTTCACTCAGTTCCTTTTTCACAAGCTGCCTTTTCCTCCTTGCTTGGGAGAGCTCGTGGGTTTGCCTGGGTCGGTGTTAGGGCATTCCGGGCAGTCGGGTCCTCAGACTGTTTGGTTTTGATTTTGAGAGTCGGGTGAACTTCTCCCTCTCAGATTGATCTGTTTGCTTTTGAGCAAAGTCTCGGTAGTTTGATCTTTGCATCTGCCCTGCCCTTGGGGTTATGAACACAAAGAGAAACGATCACAGGACAAGGACAGGGGTGAGTATGGAGCACTGTGGGGTCCTGCCGTGTTCCCCACTCTGAGCTCCGTGTGCAGTAGTTCAGTGCAAGGATGAAGCTCTGGGTGTTGCAGTCAAGAATGAGCTGTAGTGTGAGTGGTTGGGGTGCTTTGAATGTCACAACTGTGCACCCTTTTATGCACTGTGCCTATAACTGTGGCCAGGTTCTGTGGATCCTCATTCTGGGCTGTAAATTTCTCTGGGAAAGCCTCCAGCTTACTCAGTAGCTTTGTTCCAGCAAACCAGGCTTTCCTATGCGTGGTTTGCCCAGCGACTGCACAGGACATTATAAACTATAATTGCTTCACAGCTTCCCCGTGGAAAGATGGATGGAGGAGGTGGCACCCAGAAAAGACTGGCTCTGGTACGGTGCTCCTGTAACTCACCACAGTATCCCTGAGTGCTGGCAAGGCTGTGCTGTGCTGGGGTGTGAGGCTGGGTGGCTGCAGAGCACAGCGAGGTCCTGGTGGATTCCTGTGTTCTTTTGCCTGTACCCAGAGTGCTTTTTCCCCAGAAGTCAGAGCACTGGGAACATTTAGGCAAGGATGATGATGATGCACCCTCTTGTTCATCTCTTGGAAGCTTTTCCTGTTGGTTTCCTTGTACCCCTGCTTCATGCCTTGCTTCTTCTTTATTTTTTCCTCTGTTTGAAGGGCAGAAAGACTTCCTTGATCATCTGATCTGCTTGAGTGTAAAACACGATCCTTCAATGTGGCTGCCTTCATTGACAGCCCGTGCTGCTCGGTGTTTGTGACAGTGCCTTGAAACACTCACGGGTGACAGATCTCATTTACCAAGGGAGATCTGATTTAGCTCGGTGCTGGTGGGCCTGCTCTGGATGTGCTTGGAGACAGGGATGGGCTTCACATGGGAGACTGGAAGGCCCAAGAAGAAGTGGTGCTCTTGCTTCGAGTCATTGTCCCCTATCTAGGTTAGAGTTGAACTTCTGCCTTTGTGTGACATTGCCAAAATCCTTATCTTTTTGAGGTAAAACTGATTCTTGCAGATATTTTGGTCCTTCAGATAAGGAGGTTGAGTATATGTCAGCTTTACTTGCATTGAAACCAGCATCTTCTTACTGCTTTAGTCCTCCTTTTAATGACAGCTGGATGAAACACTTCATATCAGAATAATTGTCAATGCTTTGGAGAATTTTGTCATGTTCAGGCAGTTGCAGTCTTCCAGGTCAGGCTGTCACTAACACTGAGCTCTAAATGGCAAGCTTTGTGGTGGGAAGCTCAATAATTTGCTTGTCCTGAGCTAAAAAGCAAATAATTGAGGCCTCCAGCTCAGCTGCACAGCAGCAAAGACCCACATGGGTGGAGGAGAGGGAGCTGCAGGGTTTCCCTTGTTCTCTTGCCCCTGAGTTTCTGCCTGTGCTGCGCCGCTTTGTTCCTTCTCAGCATCTCGATGGCAGCAGCATCTCTGCTCGCGTGAAGAAGCAGGAGAGCAGCATGGAAAATAGAGCAAGGCAGTGTGGGCCAGCCAGGAGTGGCGTTCGCCAGAATGGTGAACTGGGTCAGAAGAAATAGCAGAGCTGTGAATTCAGCAATTTTCATCCTTTACATCAGGAGAGGGGGGAAAAAAAAGCCTTGGTGTCCCATCCCCCCTTGGTGGGAAGGGGTTAGAGCTCGCTCTGTTGGTTATGGCCTTGTGGGGCCTGAGTTGTGGGGCAAAAGCTGATTTAATTCTCCTTCCAGTCCCTGCTCTTTCCAGTTGTCAGGATGAGTACAGTGTATGCTGTGCAGCCATGAGTCTCCACAGCATGGAATACTTACTCTTTGCTTTGTTTCCAGGGCAATCCCCATACTTAATCATTGTCCTGCAGATACAAACAGAAAAAAATCAGATGAGAATGGTCCCTTCTTGTTATTTCTTTAGTGTTGTATTTTAGGGAGAATTTTGGGATTTATAAGGACAGTGAAATAGTAGCGTGGCATTGTGCAGACACTTCTGTTAGCAGGGACTGCCTCTCTAGCAAGGAAAATGTGTGTAAAAGTGCTTGTCTTAGGAAGTTATTACAGAAACACTTCTTTCCCCTCCAAGGTTGTGTACCAGTCCTGCTGTAAAGTTTATTGACCTATGAGGAATCCCAGCACTATTCACCGGAGTATGCCTTAGTCTGTTCCTGACATCAAAGCTTTCCTCCAGTGACCCTTTGTTTCAGTGATAGTCCCCAGAAAAATGCTTTAGGTGGATGTGGCTGGGACTGTCTGCCCCAGGCAGTTCCTCAGTAAACCACGAGCCTGAGGGCTGTAGAGAGGTGAGCTAATTGTACAAAATCCTGGAAATGAGAAGTTGGAAGGGGTACAGGAGGTGACCTTGTTCTGCCCCTGGCTTGGAGCAGGGCTGGGTTGTGCAAGGATTTGTTGATGGCATTTTCTCCAGCTGGGTTGGAGTCCACTTGAGAAGAAGGTTTGCTGTTTCCTCAGCCACATGTCTGGTTTTGGGAATGGTGGCTCCTGTTGGGAAGGTCTTTGGAAAGCAGCAGTACTGGGTTTGGGGGCAGTATCTGAGAGACAGGACTTGGGCTGATGGTGAGGATACCCCTTTTCTTCTGCAGGATAAGCAGCTGTAGGAGTCCTTTGCTTAAACTCACTCTAGAAGCTTTACCCAGGGAAGAGAGGCTCAAGAAAAGAGCTCTTTGAGCCCAAGGAAGGAGGGCTGAAAGCTCGCTTGGGGCCTCTTGCATGCCCAGTGCTTGGGGGCTGTCTTTCCTTCTGCATGGCTGGAGCCAAGCACTGGGCAGCAGTGGCTCTGCTGAGCTGCCTGCTCACCAGGTCAGTCACCAAGTCACCCTGTGACAGTGGCCTTGGCGTTTGTCACAGCGCCTTTTGTCAGTCATAGGTGACCACAGTCTGGAACTGACAGGAAAACTCTACTGTATTACCAAGTAAAGCAGAATAAATCATATAATTCAATTTTAAGATTGAAGAAATCCCTTTTTTTCCCCTAGTTTTGTGTGGCAGTTAGCCTCGGACATTTTTTTTTCTCTTGTGAAGTTGTTTCAGTTGGTCAGTGTGCTTAACCTGTGCTGTCCCCTGGCCCTGTGCTGCCAGCTGGAGGGGAGGACCTTGCTCTGCTGATGGCAGGTGATATTTAGTAAGAGCTATTATTGCATTTGTTTGCTGATGGTCTTTGGTTTTGTAGCTTGCTCAGGCTGAGCATCTGCCAGCCAGTGTGTCCAGGTGTCTGGGATTTCCAGGACACTTTACACCACCCTCCCTTTCTGAAGGAGGAGAAGGGAAATTGAAGTCTGAAAAGGTTGTAAGTTTGTTAAATTTTTTTTTTTAACAGAGCTTTGTCAACTTAGTAGTTTTTTTGTTGTGTTCTTAACAGTATCTCTGTTTGTATATCTGTTTATCTGTTGGTCTTATTGTCAGATATTCTTAATACGAGGAGTTCACATTGTGTCCAGAGTTAAGGCCAAATGAAGTGCACAGGACAGCGTGGTCTCTGCATGGGGGTATAGTGGTGGATGGTGCTTCAGCTCCTCCTTGTATTTGATGCTCAAATGTTGCTCTAATGTGCAGGAGCCAACAACTCGAGAGTAGTTTTCTGTCCCCTGCCTTTGGGGAAAGCTGTTAAAACGGGAGATGTTCTTTAGCTGTTAGGAAATGATGCATCAAACTGCGCTGAATGGAAAACTCGCTCCACGGGAGGTAATTTTAGTAGCTGGTTCATTTTACTTCAGGGGAATCTGCATCTGGCAGATGAGGGAGGCAGTCCCTCGCCAGCCTGCTTCTATCCCTGGGGTGTTAGAGGCTGGCTACTATTCCCAAAGCACTTAGGGCTCCCCAATAGAAGTGCAAAGTGTTGCTGTTACTATCCTGACGCAAAAATAACAGACCTCGTAAAATTTTGTCAGGGCCTTCCTTACAAAAGGCTTAATTGTGCAGGGAGGGCTGGCAATATTTATTTGCATGCAATTTCCTGCCCCAGGGAGCTGGAGATTGTAGCAGACAAAGGACAGATGAAGGGTTGGAGAAGGGAGGTGACTGATGGAGGTGACACTTGGCACACATCGTGCTGAGGCCATGGGTTTTGTAGGGCTTTTTCTTCTTCCTTTCCCATGCTGGTTAGTTTACTTACTGCCTTGTTTTGTGCTTTACTGCACATCCCATGTAGCCTGATAATCCCTTTCCATCTCCTTTTCCTAGCCCCTACCAAGGTCCTGTCACCCTTTCTGGCAGAAAAGAGACTTGAAAAGTGGCACTTGCAGGTTGCGTTCTGACTAAATACTCATTTTCTGTAATTTTGTCTATTGAACTTGGACACTGGGTACAGTCAGTGTCTTCATAAATATTCTACCTCACAAAATTCCAACTTGATAGCAGCTCAAAGTAGTTGTTTTGAACAGTTATGTAAAGATGCGACTTTTGGGGGGGGGGGATATATTTTAAAGGGAAGAGCCTTCTGTTTCTGTGTGAATGAAAAGAGCATTTAACTTTGTTGTTATTTCTTGGGTAAACAGAAGCACATGCTTGTCCAGGGAGAACTGGGAAGGGTTTGTCTTCAGCCTACAAATGTGTTGTAGAGGTAAATTGGGGGAACAAGTGCAAGCCAGGTGTGTGGAGCATCACACCTTGCTCCTGGACAGTGTGTTGGCAGCAGCTCTGCAGAGATGTTCACACGGCAGCCCTTGCCTGGTGCCTCAGCACACGCACGCTGTGAACCATGTGCAGCTCGCTGTGTCCAGCAGTTCTCATTTCACACACACTAAGCATCAACTTGTAGAAATCATCTCTCCAGGCTCCTCGTTGAGGCTGTAATGTGCAAAGCAGCGTTGGAGTCAGAGTAGTAAAGCCTGAAGTTAGACTGTGGTATGTAGGACTGGTGAATGGTGATGACATTTCTGATGCACAGCTTGGCTCTCTGACCCTTAAAACCATGTTACAGCCATCCCTTTGCCTTTTACTGCTGGATTATTCATGTCAAATTTGTGTAGTCCTGTGGGCTGGCGCTGTGCTGCTGGGTTGGGATGGGTTTGGCTCTGTTTGAAAGCCTCAGCACAACTGCCACACTTGGAAAATTAAAGTGTGTTTGGAGTGGTCTCTAATGGCAGCATCAATCTGCATAATAACAATGGTCTCCTTTTGCCTCCACAGAAATGGAAGCGGTTTGGAATTTGCAGAAGCAAGGTAAGGACATTGGAAAGAGTAAATGAACCAAATTGCTCTGTCTGTTGGGATGGGGGATGAGTGAGAGTGGCTTGTCTCTGTCTGGAGATGCCCAGGTTCAGTTCTTCAGCACCTGCGGTTTGTAGTCTGGATTTATCTCCCTTTCAGGTTGCTGAAAGTCAGGACAATAAGCTTTGCTACAATGGTGAGCTGCTTGGAGAGAAGCAGAGTCTCTAAAAGAGCAATAAACCTAGTGTCAAATTAGATTTAATGACTCTTCCCTATGTGTATACAAAATTGCTTTCTGTTTCTGGTGTTGGGTGTCACATCCAATAATAAGTTTTAAATTCTGGTGTATCCCCACGAGTCACCTGAGAAGAGGTTTTGTGTGGGAAGAGCCATACCTGGAGACCTGTGTGCTGCTGTGGGGAGCAGGCTCTGCTCTGTGGGAGCCCACCTGGCTTTGGGCTTGGCAGGTGGGGGCATCCAAAGGAAAACTCTGTTAACAGCCAGCTACCTTGTGTTTATTTTCAGCCACAGGGCCTGAAAGTAGCTTGTCCAAAATTTAGAATTCTGCTCTCTTTCCAGATCCCAAAAGGATAATCACTTATGATGAAGCCATGGATCGCCCGGATCAATGAAGGTAGCAAGACAAGACTGCCTGTTATAACCTTTCTGCAGCATTTGTGCTGTTCCTGGGGGACAAAAAGGCTTTTATGCTCCTTCTAAATCTTCAGTGCAGCAGAGGAACCATAACTAGAATCACAGGATAATATATACAAATATATATATAGTTATTTAAAAATGGCAACTGAAAGTAATTAGACTTCTTAAGGAATCTGAAAATTTATTTCAACGAGACTACACATGTGATTATTTAATCTCCGGTACTGAATAGATTTTTTTTTTTTCATTTTTGTTTTGTTTTGTTTTTGTTTAAAGAGTGAATGCAAGTGATTAAGGAATACAGACTCAGTTACAAGCCCGGTTTCAAAGTTCCTGCTGTCGTCTACAAGGGCAACAGCAACCCACTGGAGAGGCATTTCCACTTGACAAGGTTTCTGTTTCTTGTTCTGTGACTGTAGTGACACACTAATCACAGGGAAATCAGGATGATTCACCATCCTTCATCTCCCCTTTCCCTTCCACCTCCCCTGTTTGGTTTCTTTTTTTTTTTCTGATTTGTTTTCCATTGAATGCTGGAGAAACACCTTGAAGTTTGCAGAGTTTCTTTTTTTTTCCAGAGAATTATAATCCGCATGTTTTGCCAGGAGTAAAGCAGCAATCCTATGCTGGTGATACTGTCTTAAAAGGATCATTCTGCTGAGGGAAAGATGGTAATACTGCAGTTCTAGGATGCATGGTGAAGTCACACAGTTGACCTGGCTCCTGTTACACGTTGGACTATTGCAACTGAAGAGTTATTTCATTTTAAAAGACAACATGGAAAAATAAGCAATCTGTTTAGGCATTTAATATGGAAAAAAACCAACAAAAAAACCCATTGTTCCCACAGTTTAATGTCATTGTATTACTGGGAGCAAGAAAAAAAAAAAAGACAAAAAAATGTATCTTCTGCTTTCAACTGTAGGTGCTTCATATTTGCTCTGTCTGTCTCCTAACACTAAATGTGCTGGATTTTTTTCCCATTTTCATTGGAAAACTGAAGAGGAATTGAGTTCTGCTAACTTTTCACCCTTCTTGAATTATTTTTTCTCTTAAAAAAAAATTTCAAAATAACAAAAAAAGGAAAAAAGTTTAAAAAAAAAAAAAAAAAGGGAATTTGAATCCTTTTCAATTTGTCCATAGAATGCCAATGGCTGGGCTTCCTGCCCCTTGGAAATGCTCTTTTATATTTTAATGCAGTCTGTGTATTTCTGGGCTCTGCTTCTAATTATCTCTTAATAAAAATATATTTTATTACAAAAAAAATGGAGGACTTAGGAATGAAAATAATAATTTAAAAAAATAATAAAAAAAAAGTAATCCCAGGGAAAGGAAAGCTTCCTAGCAGTGGTAGGGAAGGCTGAGCAGAGTGCAGGCTCCAGCTGTGTAACCCCTCTGTCCCGTTGCAGCTTGTGTAACATGTCCAAATCATCTGGGGGTCGGGCAGTTTTTCTGGATTTTTTTTTAAAGGTGGAAAGTTCACAGGGTCCAGTGCAAGAGCGGGAAATGAATAAAGCAGAAATAGGTTTGTTGACCAGCCCGAGCTCACCCTGGGTGTCTGTGGCCTAATCCTGGCTCCTGGGTATCCAGGTCAGCAGCAGCTGGTGTCTCCTAAAATGAGACTGGACCCTCTGGGGCATTACAAGGAGTAGATAAGCCCAAAACTTTGGGATCCCTTTGTGCTTAGATCTGTCCATCCAGCCACGGGGCCAGTGTCCGGTCCCCAGAGAGTTCCACAGGGCTCCGTCCTCGGCCCTGTTCTCTCCAACATCTCATTAACAACCTGGATACCAGACTCAAAGAGATCATAAGTTTGCTGACACACTGAACTGGGAGGAACTGGCAACTCCCTCGAGGGCAGAGGGGCCTCAACAAAGTAGAGATGGGCAATCACCAACTATTTAACAAGGGTGAGTGTTGGATTCTGCACCTGGGATGGGCAGCCCTGGATAGACTGGGGAATGAGAGGTTGGAGAGCAGTGCCATGGAAAGGGAGCTGGGGGTCCTGGCCCATGGCCATCTGGATCTGAGTCAGCAGTGCCCTCGCAGCCATGAGGGCCAACAATGTCCTGGGGGGCACCGGGTCCAGCATCACCTGTCCCGCTCTGCTCTGCACCGGTGTGGCCTCACCTCGAGTCCTGGGGGCAGTTTTGGGCACCACAAAGTGGAAAAAGACCCCTACTTAGAGAGCATCCAAAGGAGACCATGACGATGGGGAAGGGTCTGGAGGGGAAGCCTTATGAGATCACTTAGTTTGTTCAGCTGGAGAAGAGCACACTGAGAGGAGATCTCATTGTGGTCTTCAACATCCTCCCAAGGCGCAGCAGAGGGGCAGGTACCAATCTCTTCACTCTCATGACCAGTGGCAGGGAATGGCCTGAAGCTGAGTCAGAGGAGGGTTAGGTTGGATAGCAGGAAGAGGTTCTTCACCAAGAGAGTGGTTGAGCACTGGAATGGCCTCCCCAGGGAAGTGGTCACAGCACCAATCTTGTCTGAGTTCAAGAAGGGTTTGGACAATGCTTTCAGGCACAGGGTGGGATTCTTGGGGTGTCCTGCGCAGGGCCAGTAGTTGGACTCAACGATCCTGATGGGTCTCTTCCAACTCAGAATATTCTATAATTCTATCGCTTTCTTTTTTTTCCTCTTTTTTTTAATTAATTAGGAGTATGTAGCATGTGGCTTTTTTAATTGTTTTTATACTTTTAATAAGATTGTTCCTGAATGAGACGCTTATGAGTTCATGGTGGGACAATGAAACTGAATTCTGTACCTTGTGTAAGACGCTCGCTTTCTGCCACGCTTAAACATTTGACTATGGATTGCCTACTCCATTTGATGTATCCAAAGCTATATAGTATAATACTGAGTGTGATACTATATAGTCATCATGTATTGTATCAGTCCAGGTTCAGAAATGTGTGGTTGGCCAGTCGCAAATAGTTCTGTTTCACCTATAAACTGTACCACCTCGACAGGTGTGTGTAACTTTGAGATGTATAACATGTTTACAGATGTGCCCGACATCTAGTCCTCCGACGTTCCTATTTTTAATTCTGTTGAGTCTCCCAACTGCTTGCCAAAAGTCGGAATCACCTCCAGCTCTGCTGCTGAAGAGCTGGGGCATTCCTGAGCTTTAAAGTGTTGAACAAACTGGATGGTGGGGCTGGGAAAATGAAGGTGGAAGAAATGTTCTTTTTTTCTTTTTTATTATTATTATTTTCAAAAAGTTGAAGTCTAATAGCAAAGTTTCCAGTTTGTTTTACTGGCTTTAAGGCTCTGCTGTGTATTTATTTGCCTTGTGTAGTCACTTGTCGCCTTAAGGGCTGGGTTCCATTAAAAAAAAGAAAAAAAAAAAAAAAAAGAAAAAAAGAAAAAAGACAAAAACACCCTGTTTTGCTTTCCTGGGGTCTGTGCTGTCCTGTCCCCCTGCCCCAGGTCCACACTCGGGGCAATGGAGGAGTTGAGCAGCACTAACCCTGCATCTCTAGAAAGGTCTGAGTCTTGCTGAATATTTGAGGACTCTGATCTTGGCCTAGTCCAGTCTGTCACCTAAATAGCAAAAGAAATGCTGAGGGAACCACAGTTGGAGCAGTGGGATGGGCTGGATCTCCCCCGATGCTCATCCCTGTGGCTTTGCCTCGCCAGCGGGACCCATCCAGAAACACCCTCGGCAGCACCTTCTCTGCTGTATTTGTGACCATCCTCTGTTCAGATGTCTGTCTGTCTGTCTCCATGAGCTCCACGGCGTGTGCTCAGCGCTAAGCAGTTAGGAATTCCTCTCTCTGAGCTCCTGTAGCTCCGGCTCCCCGGTATTTCTGGGATAGACTTGCCTAGAGCCAGGCAGGGCCATGGAAGGAGCTTCCTTGTGCTGTCGTGTAACTCGCCCTGTCGCTGTCTGCAGTCCTCCCCAAGTCCTCACACAATTCTTAACTGAGCACTTATTAAAAATATCTTAAGATTTAATCTGTTTTCTGATTATTTTTGTGTATACTTATAAAAAAAACAAAAAAAAAAGGAAAAAAAAAAACAAACTGAAATTGAGCTGTGACTAATTTAGCACATTGAAATAACGATAAGGTGTTACTGATAAGTCTCACATTTTGTTTTGTTTTTTTGTTTGACTCAGAGTATTAGTACTGTAGCATAAACCAAATACAGCCCGGGAAGGGGAGCAGCAGCCTCCTGTCCCGGGTCTGCACCCGAGGGTGTCTGTGGGGGCGAGGGGCCGGCGGTGCGTGTGCGAGCATCTGACTTGTGAGGAGAGCGAGCGTGTATTTATTTGTGCCATTGTTTTCATTACACTGAGTAAAGAAAGTTTTAAAACCCCTTAAGTACGTGTAGTATTGGAAAGCGGCACTAAGGGTGAGATCATGACCTATTTTTTTATTAGCTATGAAGATACTAATTCAGGTTAAGGCTTCTCTCTCGTTTTCCTGTTGTGAGTCCCTTTCCTCTGGTTCCCTTTCCAAGCTGCCTGTTCACTGAAGTGAGGATTCCTGCACAGGCAGGGGCTGTCTCCTTTCTCCTCTGGTCATTCCCCACCTCTCCTTTTCTGCCAGCAGGTTCTTCTGGGTGTCTCTTGTACAGGGTCTTGTGTAATAGCGACGGGAGTGTGTGGTGCCAGCCAGATCCAGCTTGGGATCTGCGTGCTCTTTGGTGGACCGTGGAGTGTTCCTTTTGCTCCAAGAGGTGATTTAACAACTGCTCCATGACAGTGGTTTGGGGCCTTCAGTGTCTGCTCTCTCCCACTCCACCCATCTGGTGGGTTGGCAAAGCAATGGCTTTCAAGCTTTGCTTGGAGTTTGGTTTTGGTTTAAACCCACCTCGATCCTCTGTGAAACCTGTTAGAAATCTCCTGTGTCTGACCAGTGGGTAGGTCCAGGGCGTGGATTCTGTCACTAACCCACTTCAAACCTTTCTGAGCTAGTAAATCCCACTTTTTGCCTTTCATAGCTGCTGTGAACTTCTTTGAAATGTGGAAAGAAACCCAATTCTCACTAGGTTGTGAGGCTGGCAGCTGGGAGCGGGTGATGGGTGAACCAGCCAGCTAAATGGAAAGGAAAATTGCTTCCTGCTAGGAAAAAAAGAAGAGCTGGAAGTTGTCCTCCCAGTTGTGTGTGTAATTAGTGCTTTCACCTTCAAGAGAGCATTATGATAGCACCATAGTGTCCTTTCCCAAGTGGCCAGTGGGTGATGTCAGGGACATGTGGGAGCGATGGCATTCACAGCCAGAACTGCTGGTAGTTTTCCTTTGTGTCCAGTTTTGATTCAGTAAGTTGCTGTGGTGTCCCAAGCTTTCAGGAGTCTCACCCTCTCATCCCTACAAGACTTTTCTGTCCATCCATCCGTCGTGATTTGTTTTCCTTACAGAGGCTGTTTACAAGGGAGCTGGTTGAGGTCAGGAGGGGAGAGAACAAGGATTCACCCACTTTAAAGCTGCTGCACATTTTCACACCGGGGTGTAAGGCAGGAGAAGGGCTGGTGTGGTGGAGTAGCCAAGAAAGCCAGAGTAATTCTGGCTTTGGCCACCGCCAGAGCGTTTTTCCATGTGGGAAAACCCTAGTGCACACAGCTGGGAAGCAGGAACCTGGGCTGGTGGGAAGGAGATCTCCATGTGCTGCCTTCCAGGGATTACAGAGCTTTAGAGGTTTGCCCAGTACATGTTACACCCCAGGGTCAGGCTGGCTCCTCTGTCCTGCCTGAGATCTTCTAAAGTGGCATTGCTCAGCAACAGCAGAGTGGAGCTGTGGATGTCGGGGGAGGTGAAAGACCCCTGTGGTGGCCTCGTGTCCTGGGCATGAGCCCACTCCCTGTGCTGGGACTGGAGCAAGAGTCCTGCCTGTGCCCTGATCAGGGGATGCTGCTGACCTGGATTTATCTTGACTGTTAATCAGAAGGCTTCGTACAAAGTGTCCAGAGCTCTAAAGCCATTTTGTAGGATAGCAGTGTCCCTTTTCTACAGCCTTATTAATGACTAGAGTATCTTGAAAAAGAAGGAAACAAACAACAAAAAAAAAGAATTGCTCATTTCTTTCTGTGGTATGAAACTTGTGTACTGCAAACTTCTGAACATTTAGCAAAACACAACTTACAGTTTTCTAAAAAAACAAACAAAAAGCAACAAAAAAAACCCCCCAACCTGTCTGCTTTCCATATGGTCTTTCCTCAGGTGCTAAATAAGGGTTCCAAAAATGGATACTGCTTTAGGAGTTTCTGCTTTATTCTTAAAATACATATTTTTTTGCTTAGGTGTTGTAAAGATATTTTAACAAGAATGGGTTTTTTTAATGTAAATAAGATGGTGTCTTTAATTTTTGTTTTATCTCCTTTTTGTCCATATTGAATAGTCTAATTTTCATTTTTATCCTTTTGAGAAGGACCCTCTTATGCCCTTCCCCGAAGACATTTCATTAAGTGTTGCTGCATTTAAGAACGAATCTACAACTGTTCATTGTCTTGGATTAATGCTGATGCTGCTGCTATAAGTAACCCTGAAAATCAAGAATGTGTGATGCACTTTTGTTTTTCGTTTTTGTTGTTTTGTTTTTTAACATGACCATGTAGTTCCTCTGCGGATAGTTGAACCCTCCTGTAACACAGCCACTAACTGGGAGAGTGTAGGAACTGGGGGAGCTGGGGTGTAGGACAGGGGTGGACCTGATTTTGGTGCTGACCTATGGGAATTTCTATGCAAACGCAAGCAAAGGAGAACTCTTTAACTTGAGAGAACACTGTGCTTTTTTTTTTTTTTTTTCTTCTTTTCCTCTCCTTCCTTTTCTCAAGCTGCTATTGGAAGGGTAGTGCAAATCCCTGAGGTTTTCAGCTTCTCCTTCCTCCATGGCCGGTGGTGCGGGAAAGGTGCCTGGGTAACTTGTAAGGTGGAAAAACCTCCGTCAGCTCTTGTCTCGTCTCCGGTTTTAATATATTTGTTTTCTATTTGAATTTACCTATAGAAGGAAATTGCTCATCTCTACAAAAAGATCTTTTGAATGCTTTATCTCAATGTGAAGTTAACCAGCAGTATTAAGGATTGCGTGGCCTCCGTCCTGCCCTTACCCCAGTGCTGGGGACCCACCGGCTCCTTCTCCACCTGGGGAGCGCTTGGTGCCCGGGGTCAGATGTTTTCCAAGAAAAAAGCAAGGCGAAGCCATCCAGCCAGCCAAAACCTGCCAGTGAAAGGGTTAGGGAGCAGTGGAGGGAGGTCTCACTGCATCAAGGTGCTGCCATGAGGCACAGGCAGGTCCGGAACCTCTTCTCTTTATGGGTCACGCCTGCATCGTGGTGGGGGATGTGTACCCTGGAGGAGGAGTTTACTGGAGGGAAGAAAGGGAATTTACTTGACTATTTATAGAAGATCCTTTAGGAATATAAAGTACCTCTCTGCAAAGTGAGGGAAGAGTAAGGAAGGTCTAAAGTCACGTAGGAAAAACACTTGGGGATTACAACTGCCTGGAAAATAGTCTGCAAATACATAGGCCAGAGCTCTCTACCTGTTTAGTTAGTTTATTCAGCATCAATTTATTTCTTTTTTGGCCAGCGTTTGCTCTTTTACACACCCAGGTGTGTGTGTACATCTGACTCAATGTGCCTTGCATGTGTGCTTAGTCTTTCTGGAGAGAGGTGATGGGGTGTGAGCTGGGGACGTGGCTGGGAGGGCCACTCCCCATCCACAGTCGAGGGTTCCTTGGTGTCCTGGTGACCCTTTGGATCGAAATGAGACCTGGACTCCAGCCTGTGTAGTGGCTGTCTTAGTTTGGGGATGAAGTCCTGTGCAGTGGCACCTGTGACTTCGGAGGGGAATGGGAGGGAGAGAAAGAAAAGCTGCTTTGCTCTTCTGCGGACAAAAATCAGCATTGCCATGGTGTTCCTGCAGAGCCAAAACAAGCTAAGCTCTGGAACTAGCTTTGCTGGAGTTCAGGCTTCGTGTGGCACCATGATCACATTATCCAGGGGATTTATTCCCTGCCAGGTTGTGGTTCTTGTTTCTGTGGGGTTTATGAGTATTTTTTTGTAAAGGAGAAGTCAACATGCCTTGCTTGAAGTTAGCGAAATCCAAACGCTTGTGTTTGCAGTCAGTGACTCAGAACTCCAAGCTGTGCAATTCTGGGTTCTCCATCTCCCGCCCCAGTGTGTGATGATTCTGTCCGAGTCTTTCTGTACTTCTGCCACAGTAAATGTGAAAGCTTGCTTGCATTATTTTTTAGAAATGCATTTTGCACACTCGGGTTTCACTGAAGCTCCGTGAAAAGGTTAGTTTGAAGCAGATGAATAAAGCTATGCACATGTTTTGAAAGTTTAATTTGTGTCTCATTACCAGAAGTGACTTATCTGCCCTCTTTTGCATTCCTGTGCTGTCATTGCCTCCATTCTGTTCACCATCTCAGAGGGTATGATGTAAGGTGACAGTTCTTTGCTGACAGCTGTAGCAGAAAACTGGCGCTTCTTGATTTTTTTAGTAGCCTTTCTCTCTCCTTTGCTTTCTCTGTATCTCTCTGTATAGCTATATAAATATATATATTATTTTTTTATTTTAAAGAGCCTACTTTAGTAATTGAATCAGAGGGAGTGGGGTGTGCTGGCTTGTGCTTCGGATACACTTTGTACTGTCAGATGAACCAGTGCCCTTTTTGGGGAGAGCGTGGTGACGGCACCCGCCAGTGTCCCCATGGGGACGGGGAGCCCCCACGCAAAGCAGCTTTGGGGAGGGGATGGAGACCAGTCCACTGCGCTGCAGGCCGGTGGTGTGGGCAAACTCGAGGCTTCTAATGACAAAATGAACCAAGAGGAATCCTACCGCTGTGTATTCCCACTGTGAGGCAGGAGGGACAGGGTTCCTCACTATCCCACTGCGGGGCTGGAGTGGAGACAGGGTTCCCTCCAGCCTTGGGGGTGAGAGCTTTATTTTGTTTTTGTTTTCATGCGTTGGGTGCGTTGGGTTGCAGGTACCACCTTTGGAAACATGTTGCTTAGCCCAGAGCCTGTGTGCAGGAGAGTTGGGATTTTGTGACAGGAGAAGGACCCTGACAGCTTTCTCCTCCTGTTCCCTTCGCCATGGCAGAAATTTGTACTAACTTGACAGCTTTTTTTCATACAGAACAGGGCTGCTTTTCTATCTACCATCACACGTGTACTTACACACCTTCAGAGGCTTCCGAGCCTCTGAAGGTCCTCAACTTGTTTACTGGGGGGACTGATGCCCCTCTCTCTCCCTTCCCTGAATATTTCAGTGTTAAGGGCGGTGCAAAACACAACCGCGCGCTTCGACTGCGACTGCGAGCTGGGGCCGGAGAGATCCCTGCAGGCAGAGCTGGGCGGGGTCTGTCTCCTCTCCTGCCCCCCTTCCCCTTCAATAAGTTCTCATTTTGTTCCTGGTTTGTATTCAAATCGCTGCGAGGGGTTGTGCTCTACCTGCTCAGGAGCTGAATTACCTCTGACCTGCAGAGAGGGGCAGCCCCTCTTTGGTGTCGATGTTGTAGTGTGCGACCACACGGGTCGGTAAAGGTAGTCTGTGTTTCCTTCTCCCCTCCCCGGTATTTTCCAATTAGGTGAATGCACTCTGTGTGCCCAGCTGGAAAAGCGTAGGCATTTTCCTGGTGGTGAGAGGGTGGCTAGAGGAGTTTAGTGTAAAACCTGCTGTAGCTGTGTCTGGCGCAGCCCCTTGCGCTGGTGTGGGTGATGTCACGGACTGTAAGGATAGGTAATGTCCATGAGCTGTAATGGCATGATGTATCTTTACCAATGATGTCATACTTCACACTATATGTTTTGAAAAAAGAAAAAAAAAGAAAAAAAAAAAACCCAACCTTACCTGAAATTTTGTTTATTCTGCACCAACAGGTCTTCAAAATTTATCCAAATTTTATTATTTTATCAGGAAAAAAAAAAGAAATTTGTGTAGATCGAATACGTTAAGACAGACAATAAGTGATGTAAATTGTTGAATAAAAATTTTAAAGTTTGTGGGTGTCAGTGTGACTTTCTTTTTTGCGTTTTCGGGGAGCAGCCTGGGTTTAGATCCCAGAGGCCTGGCTGTGCTGGCCACAGAGCCCACAAGCTGTGTGTACGTGGATGGTATGGCTCAGTGGGGCAGAGTCCAGGTGTCCTTTACCTTGTCAGGGGAAGGAGAGAGCAGGCAGGGAAAAAACCAAGTGTTTCTGTGCAACAGTGGAGGTCTGAATCTCCCTCAGTGTGAGCCCTGCCACGCTTCAGCCCAGCTTAAAGTAAGCAGGAAAGAGTCTGGTCCCCGCTCCTGGGATGAGGGTGTGCAACCTCAGTCCCAAACACACAACAGCAAACACACACCAAGCTGTCTTATCTTTTTCTTTCAGTCACATTTATTGGCAATTGTGGCGATTGGTACCGTTTTGGGAGTGTTGTTCCATAAGCAGTGGTAGTACAAGAGGGGGTGATTATTTCGGGAGGGGAGTATTAGCACCAAGAGGGAGCCGGTGAGCTTTCGAAACCTTGCAGAGATGTACTGGGAAGTTGGGGAGCTACTGCTGGACACGCCTGATGGATTGGATCTGGGAGGTCTGGGCGTGCGAACCCCACTCTCTCCAGTGCTTGTAGTCTCCACCGTGGTGGTCAAACTCCAGGACGTACTGGTAGCCGCGGTACCCGGGATACTGGTAGCACACCCAGCTGGAAGAAAAGGACAGAGGTAAGCAGGGGGGTTACAGGGTGTCCCCCTCCCACCGTGGTGGCACAGTGATGGCAGCGGATTGTCCTGCTGCTCCTGGTCCTTGGCCCGTCACTTACGCGCCGCACTGGATCTTCATGGAGCCCACTTCGTTGTTGGCCCAGCCCATGGCCTGCAGCGAGGGGTAGTCATCAGCAATCTCCCACTGGCGGCCGATGAAGTTGTCTTTCTCGAAAATGGTGATCTTGGATTCCTTGTGATTCTGAGGGGGAGAGCAGGGGCTGAGGGGGAGGTGGTGCTCCCGCCCCAGCATGGGTGGGAATGGCAGGGCTGTCACTCCCTACAGCATTACCCAGAGGGTTTCCTGGAGAGGGAGGTGTTCAGACCCTGGCTGCTTGGAGTTTTCTGGGTGGCTGGGAGGTGTCAGCTATGCCACAGCTACTGTCTCAGACTGGCTGTCCCCTAGCTCTGGTCATGTAAGGCTTGCCCAGAAATTCCCTCAAAAACTTTAAAATAAACAGGACAGAAGGAGCAAATCCTGCTGGGACTGGGGGGAAACACTGAGCCTGCCCCTGGCATAGCTGTATTTTCCCTTCCTAACCTCACTGCCATGGCCTGGGACATTTTAACGGAACCAGAGGCCCGTGGGACACTCACAGCGGAGCAGACGGGGCGGAAGGACATCAGGCGCTCGATGTGGTAGGCGTTGCTGCCGCTCCAGGCGTCCCAGCGCGGGTACTCTCCCCTCTCCAGGATGAACTGCTGCCCACAGAAGCCGGTGTGCTCATAACCGACCCAGCTGCAAAAACAGAGCGAGGGCTGCCAGGGCTTTCTGCGGCAGCTCAGGGGCTCCTGCTTGGAGCTAGCACAGGGGCAGGATGTAGGTGCAAGGAGGAGGTTGGGGTCTGGCCTCTGCCCACAGGTTGGGAGGAGGGGAAGCGGTGCTGGATGTGGGCAGAGAACCCAGGGAGTGTGAAACTGCATCTGGTGGTGGGGAGGCACCCCCACGGCATGCCCGGCTGCAGTGGGAGATGGGGAGATCCTGGGGCCCATCCTGCACAGGTGGTTCTCCCCCTGGCTGCTCTGTCGTTATTTATGCAGACCAGCATCGCTTCAGGATGCCCCAGCTGCCCTTCTCTCCCAAAGGCCTCATTTCTTACTTGTTTCCCAATTACAACCTGACACTGCTGAAAAGACCTGAATTCCTGATGTCCAAAGCAGGCAGAGCCCATCTGGCTCTGAGCAGAGAGCAGGGACCTATGGCCTTTCCCCTTTCTGCCTTCGCTGGAAGCAAACAAGGAGAGGTGAGTGGGATGCCTCCACCCTGCAGAACACATTTTGCAAGCCCTGGTGCTGCCCACACAGCACCTGCCTGTCTCCAGGGTGGGGATGTCCCCTTAAGGAGACTGGGGACAGAGCCTGGGCTGGGGGTTGGAAGGCGGGTGGCACGGGCTGTTCAGTGCATGGATCCCTTGCTGATGGGGTACAAAGGGTGCAGAGGGCCTGAGCTGGCGTGTCGAGGGTTTCTTGCCACTGAGCCCCAGTGCCATGTCCTGCAGCCAGCCTGCCCTGTGCAAGGTGAGCAGCCTGATTAGGAACATGTCAACTGGAGCAGGGAGCTGATTACGGCGTGAGCACGCATGCTGCTGTAATCCCATTAGCATTACACGTCCTAAAGATAGCAGCACAAATCTAGCTCGTCTGCTCCCCGCCCCGGAGGGATGTGCACCGCGGGGACCGCTCCCGACACACGGCCTCCCTGAGCTGCTCGGGAGGTGCCTTGCCTGTGCCAGGGAAGATTCCCGTGTGCAGGGAGAAGCCCGGCTCTGCTCTCTACCCCTCTCAGGACTGGAGAAGCTGCGGGAGGGTTCTGCCCTGGCCCTGGGAGCTGTGCAGTGCAGGGAAAGCCTAGGGCAAAGGAGGGCAGGGCCCTGGGGTGAGAGGTGGTTCTCTAGGGCTGGTGCTTCGTGGGGTTACACAGACAGGATGGGGACCAGGCTAAGCTCAAGAGCCACTCACTGAGCACTGACCCTTGCTGCATCCTCGGGCAGCTCCAAACCTGACTATTCCAACACTGTGGGAGGCAGTTTTGGATGATGCCAAAGGTGTTGCCACTGTCCTCTGGCCCTCTCCCTCTATCAGTGCTTCCCGGAGCTGGCTGCTCTGCCCTGGCAGGGTGGGATCCCCCCATGCCTGGCTTCCCTTGGCTGTGGTGCTTGGCTCCAGCCAAGCAGAGCGGGGACAGCTGGTCCCACTCCATGCTTGGGCACCCCTCTCCCAGCCAGCCCGCCTGGGAAAGCACCCCCTCCATGGCAGCTGGGTACTCACGCGCCACATTCCACTTTCAGGGAGCGGATGTTGTCGAAGCCACATTCCATGATGTTTGGACAGGCCGAAGTGAACTCCATCCTCTTGCCCTGGAAGTTTTCTTGGTCGTACACGGTGATCTGGAACGGAGAGCGAGCTGCCGAGTTGGAAACTGCCCGGCAGTGGCCCCAGGCAATTCAGCGCCTCTTGGAGACGGAGGGTGGCTCCGTCAGGGAGAGAGCCAGCGAAGGCTGCATTGGGCACCCCTCTGGGCTGGGACACAGCCCCGCACGCCTCCACGTCCCTGCACTGCTGGCCCCGCGACGCCCTGCCTTGGTGTCGGGGGAGCCGCAGGCTGGCCCCCGCTCCGCTCTCCTGCTCACCCCTGCGGAGATCAGTTCCCGGGGCAGCGGTGCCGTCCGGAGAGAGGAGCGGAGCCGTTCTGGGACGGGCGGGTGGCAGGGCTGTGGCTGGCGGTTCTCCCGGCCTCGGCTCCGAACGCTCTAGGGCAAAGAGGATTAACGGGGGAAAGGGCGAGGGGCACCTCCCCGGGGGGCTGCGGCTGGCGCTCTCCTCTCCCGCGACAGCTCCAGGCTTCGACGGGATGCTTCTCACTTGTGCACGTGTTTCTCCTCTCCCTCTCGACTCCTTCCTCGACCTATGGCCCTGGGGCTTTTGCCAGACCCCTCGGGGCTGCTCCCCACCTTGCTCCACAGTGCCCACTGCTCACCCTGTCTGCATGGACAGGGGAGGGTGAACAACAGCCGGTGGCTTTTGGGGACTCTGCAACTGCCTGTCACCGGATGCCTGGTAAGAGCAGGGCACAGCTGGCCCGGGATGCTGTGAAGACCCTTATGAAAAACACCCGGGAGGTATTTGAGCAGGCAGGAGGCACATTCCCATGGGCAGAGAACAGGGGTGCCTGTTTCCTGTGCTTGTCCCTGCCTCACTGCCCGCTGTGCGACTTTCCTGGCCCTGGAGGATGGGCTTTGCCCTTCTCCCTGTTCCCTACCTGCACACAGGGAAAGGCAAAATACAGGGGATGCAAGGACGTACCTTCCACGGGCCCATGGGAACAGGCAGAGGGTTTGTCTGAGCCATCTTTGCTGCTGGATCGGTGTCTGGAGAAAGAAGGAAAAGCCATTTTTTACTGCAGCATGTTCCTGTGCACCCCTGCTGCCCGCTCGCGAGGCTGGGAGACGGCCCTGTGCCCACTACCCACAGCGCCTGTTCAAGGACAGCTGCCCCACTGCTGGGGACAAGCCACACCAGTCTCAGTGACACCCTCCTGCCAGCCCAAGGATGGGGAAGGGGGCACAGTAGGGGGCTGTGGGACACATCCAAAGCAGGGTGCTCCCTTCTCACTGCTGCAGTGCCCCTTCCCTCCTCCCGGCCATGGCACGGAGCCTGCGTGCCCACCAGGGCACAGTGCCCGATCCCCCTTTCTCCTTCCCCGAGGCCAGACCACCACTAGGAAAAGCACCCCTGAGCCAGAGCAGGGAGCTGTGGCGGGCACGGGCTGCCCTGTGCCTGGCAGTGTCCAACAGACCCACCTGCTCCCCTCTCCCTGCCCAGTGTCCCTTGGGAGGCACAGTGGGCTCCCATGGACAGCCCTGGCTAATGGTGGGACATGCCAACCAGCGTGCCATGCCGGTGGGTGCCAGGAGTGGGGTGCCCTCTTGTAGAGGGGCTCTCACCCCCCCCCCCCCCCCCCGGCTGCCAGCGGGGATGTGTGAGCCTGTCTTATGCCATGGGAAACAGCGATGGTCCCTCTGGGTGTCTTTTGCCACCAGGCAGGAGGAAGGGTGTCTGCCCAGCCAGCTGGCAGCAGAGGGGTGAGGTGGGAGAGGTGCGCATCGGTCCAGGACTCACCTAGCTCAGGCGGTTACTGCTGCTTCGCCCATGTAATGTTTGCCTACTTCAGCGGCTCAGCTTTTATAGGGTACTGCTGGCCGGGAACCGGTGCCAGCGTTTGCAGAGCCGTCAGCACAATGCTTGCTCTGGCATTGTCCTGCTGATCCCCAGAGATTTCAGCTGCTCATCCCCATGGTCTGAGCCACATTCTTAGGGAAAAAGAAAAAAAATTTGATAATAAAAAAAAAAAATAATCGGGGCGGCTGTTTGCACAGATAATCTTGGGCACAAATGACTCAACGATTTGACCGCGCTGGCATTTTCCAGGGGCAATGCACCGCGCCGTCACGGGGTGAGCCTGGGGGCTGGCCTGGCCCTGGCGCCAGTTGGCACCGTGGGGACCGTGGGGACACCTCCCCATGAGACCCTGCGGGCGGTGGGCTCACGGGGGAGTGTCTACCAGGCACTGTCCCTGTGCCTCACCAGCCAAGGTGTGTTCCCCATCACCGCGTTGGTGTGAACACCCTCCTCCCATCACCGCCGAGGGAGGCTGGAGGTGAGAACTGGCGTGGCCCTGGCAGACACGTCCCCACAGCCACGCCGAGCCCCAGCGCTCCACACAGCGCTGCCACAACCACAACCCCACACCCAGGACGCCTGCCATGACCTTGGGGAGGCCTCGGCCCTGCGGTGACCACCGCCACCAGCCCCACAGCCCCCTTCTCATGCGGGGCTCCCGTGGGGCGGGCACTGCAGGCCCTGGGGCACCATGGCGGGCACAGCCCGGGCCGTCGGGGGTCACGAGGCGAGCGTGGCGGCGCGGGCTGCTGCCTCAGCGCATGGCTGCCGGCACAATGCTCGCCCGCGTCTGACTGCCCCTTTTGTCTCCCCGCTGGGCAGCCGCGGCCGCACAAAACAAAGCGCCCCGTCAGCGCTGCCTGCGGCATGGCCTGGCGCCCGGCCCGGGGGACCCTGCGGGGACGCGCGGCAGGGTGGCACCCGACCAGACGGGCCTCGTGGGGCTCAGCGGGGTTCTGGGGGACCCCTGCTGCAGGCAGGGCACTGCCCTGACGGGGGAAGCTGGGGTTTGCGCGGGTCCTTCCCCTCGCTGGCTGCTGCGGGATGGGGATAGGGGTGGGATCGGTGTCACTGGGGGGGATCACCGTGACACAGAGCCGTGGGGCTGCACCCCCAAGGCCTGGCACGCCAGGTGACTGTGCCACCACATCCCAGCAAATTTGGGTCAGGGAATGGGAAGGGCAGGACCACCTGCCCTCTGCAAGGATGCCAAAATGGAGGGCTGGTGGTGGGATGCTCCTGCGAAGCGTTCCCAGCACCCTCCCTGTGCACTTGCTGTGGGCATCCTGGCTGAGGGGAGAGGTCAGCTTCGAGCTTGCCCTCCAGCTCACTCCAGCCCCTCGGACATGCCCTGGTCACGGCTCCGGCCACCCCAGAGTGTGGAGGCTTTGGCAGGAGCCTGGTGCCACTAGAGGGAGAGCTCAGCCCGAGCAGGATGGGACACCATCGGCGCATGCGGGTGTACCGCGGGTGGGTGGCACTGCACACCCCTCTGCACCCCACACAGGGACCTGCCTCCCCCTGCAACAGGAAAACTGTTTCTGGCTGAAAACCACCCCAGAGCAAAGCCTGGAGCTGGCAGCCACCCCAAGCCAGGGGCGAGGTGGGGGGAAAGCATGCCATGCACAGCCCACACCGGGCATGGCTGGGGATGGGTCACTCTCAGCAGAGAACAGGACCCCGATATGGCTCAGGCTGCTGTGAGCCCCCCCAGCTCCTGGCCCTGCTCACAGTGCTGCTGGGGCAGGTGTCCAAGGACCTGGGGGCACAGTGGCGAGTGCCTGAGGAGCTGATGATGCTGGCGGGTCCGCAGGTTGTCCGGAACAACTGGTTTTTCTAGATCCAAGAGACTATAAAAATGCAGTGACCTATTTAGGGAACCCCGCGGTGCTGCAAAACAGATGCTTCCCCTCCCAGCCCGGC
Organism: Corvus hawaiiensis; assembly: GCF_020740725.1. Taxonomy (NCBI): domain Eukaryota; kingdom Metazoa; phylum Chordata; class Aves; order Passeriformes; family Corvidae; genus Corvus; species Corvus hawaiiensis. The sequence goes on from NC_063232.1 coordinate 4,253,811, forward strand.
TCCAGGCCCTTGCCCTGGCCAGCCATCCACGCCTGCCAGGGGCACGCAAAATGCCACTGGCACCGGAGCTCTGTCCCGCTTGTCCATAGAAAACCCTGGGCAACACAGAGACTTTCCTTGGATGTGGGATTTGCTGGTGCCTGGGGAACCCCCTGCCAGGGAGAGCTGCTCAGGGCAACCCAACCTGTTTCTGGCAAAGCCAGATGGGATCATGTAGACAGGAACAGCTGGCCAGCTTACTGGAAAACACGGGGTGTTTTAACCCTGGATATGTGGCAGGAGAGTGGCCCCAGTGGGTGGCTGCTGGTGGCAGGGCTGTGTGACACTGGGGACCCCGTGCTGTCCCACAGCTCAGCAGTTCCAACCAGCACCAGCCCATCACCACCTGCCCAGCGTGATAAGGAAGCAGGAGTTGCCACAGGCTGTAACTGGCTGTTCACCCACCTGTGCCAGCGAGCAGGGCAGAGGTACAGCCACACAATGTGTGCCCTCGCCACCGAAGCTGGAAAACCCTCCTGAAAGTTCAGACGGGCTCTGCCGCCATTCCAGATCACTCGACCCCATCCCTGCTCTCCGGATGGCTGCGATTCCCTGCGCTTGGTGCCACGTGCCTGGGACAAAGGACAGTGTGACAAAAGCAGGCAGCTGCGCTCACTGCCGCCGTCCTCCGCCCCTGCAAGGGCTGCATCTCCTCCACTCCACTCCTCCCTCGGGCCAGGGCCCAGCACAGGGCTCCTTGCTCAGCTGCCAGCTTGCTCTGCCATGCCCCATGTGTCCTGCTCTGCTGCTGCTCTGGGACCATGTCCTGGGCACAGGCTGTGGGCTGGAAATCACAGCCAGCTTTACCACTGCAAGGGAGCAGGGCTTATGACACCCAGAAAGGTGTGTCCCAAGAGTGGCTCACAGGCTGATGGTAGGAGAGCCAGGACCACAGGACTCAGCCAGAGATGGCAGGATGGCAGTAGGGGTTTGGAGTGAGTCCCCTGGGGTACCTTGGGACAGGGCACTGTCCCTGTCGTCTCTCTATCCATCCTGATCTTCCCATCAGAGATTGAGCACTGCCTGAAAAGTGCTTTTGGAAAGAGCTTGTGGATGCCTCTCTCTGGGGCCCCTGTTCCCAAAGACCCACTCCAGCTTTCCTGGGCCCAGTTGCTTCCACACCTGATAGGAAGGGAGGTTGTCCCAGCACTGATATGGCAGGGCTTATCCTGAAACCATCTGTCCCAGGATTCTCGCTGTGTGTGACCAACCCCAGAGTGACGTCCCAAAGCTGGACACCAGTGGAAGGGGTGTAACAAAGACTATGCTGCTCTCGCTGCTGGGTGTGCTGGGAGATGCTCATTGTTAACCACGGGCGGTCTCCTGGACAGAGCAGCAGGGCACTCTCGCACTGTCCTCACAGTCAGTCCCTGCAGGCTGACAGCCCTCGCTGGGGACAGGTGCTGCGGGAGAAGCTGCAGAATGGCTCCGCAGGCAGCTCTGCCATGGCCGGCTTTGTATTCCCCACACTGGGGCCAGTGGGCACTGGTCACCCTGCTCTGGCCAGCAGCCTCCAGCCTTCCCTGTCTGGATCCAGTCCTGTTCCTAATGGGATTCCTCCAAAAAGGAGAACCCCAGGAGTGCGTGTGTGCATTGTGCGATGCACGGGGCTGCGTGTGCACCAGTGCGAGAGCACAACACGTGAGTGTGCGTGAGGATCGGGCTGTGTGTGCGTGCGGGAACCGCCAGATGGACGGTGTGTCACCGTGTCCCACCGGGGGTGCGCACACACCGTGTGCGGGGGGGTGCGGGGTCACCCCGGTTCGTGGCTGTGGGGCGGGGGGGGGGTTGCACCGATCCGGGCTGCGCGCCGGGCTGCGGGCGCCGGTCCGTACGGGGGTTGTAGCCGGGTTGCGGGGCGCAGCGGCGCTCCCGGGTGGGCAGGGCCCCGCTCCGTTCCGGAGCCGCGCCCGGCGCGGCGGGCGGCGCGCGCAGAGCCGGCAGTGCCCGCCCCGGTGCGGGGCCGCCCCGCCCCGCCCCGCCCCGCGCCGCCGCCGGGGCCCGGCACCGCCGCCGCCACCACCGGGCCCCGCTCCGCCGCCGCCGCTGGGTGAGTACCCGCCGCCATCCCACCGGGACCGGCCACCGGCCACCCGCACCGCGGCCGGGGCACCGGCACGCACCGCCCGGCGCGGGGCAGGCCGCGGCTGCATCGCCCCCCCGGCGGGCCGGGCCGGGCCGAGCCGAGCCGAGCTGAGCCGAGCTGAGCTTAGCTCAGCCGTGCCCGTGCCCCCGCGGCGTTGCACAACGGCTGTAGATGGGTGGGTGGGTGCCGGCCCCCCCGGTGCCGCCCCCCGGTTGCGGGGTGTGGGTGTGGGCATGGCCCGCTCTTGTCTTGCAGCGCCTGTGCAGCCCCCGGTGTCAGGCGTGTGCGGGTTTGCATGTGTGTGTCACCTTGTGCGGGGTGTGTTTCTGTGTGCCGTGTCCCTGTGTGTCCCCCCTGCAGGGTGCCCCGTATCAGGTGCTCCGTGTTGGGTACCCCGGTACCCGCTGCAGGGCTCCCCAGGGCCAGCCCTGCTTCCAGGGAGAACCCGCTGGCCTGGGCCTTTCCCACACCACCAGGGAATTGCATCCAAAGCCATTAGCCTGGCTCGCCACTAACCACATCGCTGCTGGGGCCGGTGCCACTGGCACCTGAGGCACTTTTTTTGGAGTGACAGAGGTGGTGGCCCTCAGCAAGCTGCTGTGCTGGGGGTGGTGGGGGCTCGCAGGGCTGTGGCTACCCCAGCGCCTGTTAATTTTCCCAGAGAGGAATATTTGGAGCATCGGGCAAGGGCTGGGATGCACATCCCTAAATCGTGTGGTTTCCAGCCGGCCTGTGAGATGCAAATTTTCTGGTCAGCCAGTGCCAGAGCTAAACTTAGGGCAATTACAGGAAAGTGTGGTCACATGGCAGTGTGTTCCTACACCCCAAGGCTGGCCCTGGCACTCCAGAATTAGGGGACCCCTGCCCACTGTCCCATCCCAGTCGGGAGCTGAGCATTCCCACCACACCTGCATCAGCCCTGGACTTTGCCCACCGACGAGCTGGGGCTCAGCCCTTCACCTTTGCCATGGGCTGGGCCATGCAGGGTGTCAGGCTGTGAATTTGGGGCTGGAAAAGGGTAATGAGGGAGGCCTGTGCCCTGTGCTGAGGGGGCTGTAACCCACCTGTCCTCCCTCAGCTGGTCATGGAACCATCTCCCACCTGGCAGCCCAGCTGGGATCCTGCCCCACTCCCTCTGGGTTTACCCTGTAAGACCTCTCAAGCTGTGTCATTTCCTGGCTTTGGGGCGAGGCAGATGCTTGCACCCCCTGCACCCTCCTGGCCCAGGGTGACCCCTCACAACCAGTCTGGGTCTCCTTTGCTGTTGGACATGGGGTTCCTGCAGCAGGAGGGCCTGAAATCCTGCTCTGGGGACAGCCTGTTGGCACATCTCATCTGTGACTCAGGTAGATCCGGGATTGTTTTCCTCTTGACACATTCCAGCATTGTCTGTAAGGGAAGGCACTGCAGAGGGATTTGGAAACCCCCTAAATTTCCTTGTTTCATGGAAAACTTGTGTCCAGCAAAGAGCCATCACGCAGGTCAGCTCCCATTTGCCCTGCGTGGGAGCTGGCCTGGCCGCTCGGAATCGCTGCCAGCAGCTCCTGCTCCCTGGCACAGCATCATCCCTTCCTGGCTGGGCGCAGCCAGGGCATGGGGTACCCCAACATGGTGTGCCCAAGCAGAGGACAGCCACCAGCTCCTGTGCCAAAGTGGTGTGGGAGCACAGCCCTACTGCTGGCATCAGGGAGCAGAGCAGGGAGGGCAGGTGACCGTGAAACTTGCTGTGCAGGTCCCTGCACGGGAGCGTGTCAGACGAGATTGTGTCTCGAGGAGGGAAGGAGTGGCTGGGAGTTTCAGTGAACGCCTTCCTCCCTGCCTGGAACTCCCTGACGCCCTGGCAGGGACACGGGGGCTCATGGCTGTGGTGGGGGGGGGACATGGAGGAAGGTGCATCTGGCTGCTGCTTGAGTGGCTCAGGGAGGACTTTTGGCTTGGGGAGCATTGAGGTGCATCTCTCTTTCTGCCATCTGGCCCTTCCAAGGTGACATCCTCATCTTTTGCCAGCCCAGTGTCACACAGCAGCATCCTCGCGTGCGATCCCAGAGCGCAGCCAGCACTGGCGGGCGCCTCTCCCTTCCCTGTCACGGCTCATGCACGCTGCTGCCCCAAACATGCCTGGCCAAGGGGAGTCCCGGAGCGAGCCCGGGCTGAGTCAGGGAAGGCGCGTTGGGGCTGAATCAGGAGCAAGGAGAAGCTCGGCAGCCGCCTCCTGCTCACGGCATTGGGCTGCACCCATCCGTGGCAGGAGCTTTCTTGGGGAAAAGGGAACAAACCACAATTTCCACACGGGCTGGGGACACCAACGCAGGGGGAATGCTGCAGTCCTTTCCCCAGCCCACAGAAGTCCTGTCTCCCTGCCCCACTGCTGCCTATTGTGGCCCTGAGTGGGGCACACGTGGCTGCGGCAGTGGCCGCCAGTGCTGCCTGATTAGCGATGCGGCTGGGAACGCTGTTCCCCCTTTTTGTTGGGCATACAAAGGCTGCGAGGCAGCCTGTGTGCCGGGAGAGAAACCGCCGAGGACAAAGAGCGCGCTGGCTGCCTGTCTTCTGGCGCTGAGGCTCTAACCAGCACCTGCCTGATGAGTGGCTCTGCTCCCAAGGGATCCCCGGGAAGGGTCCCAGCAGCCATGGGGTGAGCACTGGGTGCTCCCAGGGGTGCAGCCCTTTCTACAGCTTCAGGGATGCCCAGGCTACTGTGGTACCAGTGGTACGTGTCACACAGAGGGGACAGGAACAGGTGCAGGTGGTTTCCTCCCTGCCATTGTCTGTGCTGAGGCCCTGGCACCCCCAGGATGGTATGGCCATGGGGCCCTTTGTGACAGCACCTGCTGTGCTGTCCCATGGCTTGGGTCAGCGATCGCCCCACAGCCAGCAGTTCTGGGAGAGGAGAAAGGAACTGGGTTGTTTTCATGTGTTTTGGGGTCCTGCCCTGCCCAGGTCCTGCTGTGGGTCTGGGTAAAGCCCCAGGTGCTGTGAAGAAGGCAGAGCAGCCAGAACCCCGGGGCTGGATGATGCGGACAGAACTGTGGTAGCGCCTCTGGCCATGGCCAGGAGCCTTGCAGCTGCAAGCCTGACCTTGTCCCTCGGGCTGCTTCCCCTCACTGCCTCGGAGGTATCACACACCCAGGGCCAACAGTGTGCCATGGCTTGCAGAGCTCTGTCCTCACCTGCCCTGTGGCCAGGCCTCTCCTGTGCATGTGTGCTTCTGCCTTGGCCCCGAGGGGCAGCGAGGTTCAGGGAGTTCCCTGCCATCCCTGTATGGCTTTGCCTAGGGGAAAACAGGTTTCCCTTGTCCCACTGAGTGTGTTCAAGGGCAGTGGAGACCATGTGCCCTTGCAGGGAGATGGTCCAGGCAGTGATGGTGATGCAGTACTGATGCTGTGCTGGAGCCAAGGTGCAGCTTGGCCCAGAACATCCCCGCACCCCAGGCAGAGCCCACACTGCCACCGTGGGCAGCGCTACCCATCCCAAACCTTGTCCCCACACCCGTCAGAGAGCTCTAAAGCAGATGCTTCAAACGTGGGGAGCTTTCCTGTTGTCCTTTGTGCTGAGGTTAAGTTCCTGTGCAGTTTCCTGCCCTGTTATATATAGCTGTCAGCCCGTCCCACGGGCACTGCCAGCCGCCTGCTCCACTTTGGAATTGTTTACCGGCAGCCCAAGCGCTCGATGGAGGTTGGGGGGGGCTACCAATTACCCCAGGGGCAGAGGAGTCCCGTAGCACCCCATGCAGGGTGAGACTGTGGATGCTCCCAGGCACTGGGTGTCCCCAGACACTGGGTGCACATGGGGTTTTCCAGGAGGGAGCTGGGTTTTCTGCCCAGCCGTGTTTTTCCCACTGGAAGCTGGGTGCTCCCCCCGCTCTGCGCGGGATGCCCGAATGAAAGAGCGACTGTTCCTGGAGGTTGCCGGCAGCGTCACGAGCCTCTACGTCGCCCTGGCTAAAATTAGACACTTATCAGTGTTGGGAGGGATGTGATTTTACAGGTTCCTGTTTATTAGAGCAACCTTTGCTCCAGGCCGTGTTTCCAGCTCCTCCCTGGTGGGGACACTGCCCACAGCAGTCCCTGTGGTTTGCGGTGGCCGGAACCAGGATGAGCAGCAGAAAGGCCTCTGTTTCCTTGACAAGGGGCTTTTGAACAGCAGGCAGGACGCTGGTGGCTGGATGGGATGGGGGTTTTACCCTGGGGATTGTCATGCTGGCAGTAACTGCTGCAAAAGCCACCAGGATATTTTCTTCCCTGCCCACCCGTGCTGCTCCAAAACAGCTCCTGAGCTGCTGAGGGCCTTGCCTGCAGTCAGCCCCAGTGCCAGGCACTGCCAGGCTTCTGGGCTTCTTTTGGGGTGTCTCTGGGGGTACAGGAACATCCCTGTTGCATCCCTGGGGCTTGGTGCCCAGCCAGGGTGAGGACACATTGACTGGGGCAGTCTCAGCCCTGTGGTGCTGCGGTCCCCAAGGAGGGTGGGAATACTGGGACATGGCCCAGGGGTTGGGGGTGGCAGCTGGGGTGACCAGTGGGGTGGATGGAGGGTGGTGGGTGGGTGTTGGCCGTCCTGCTCTCTGATGGCACCCTTCCTGTCTGTCCTGCACAGGCGGCCGTGCCGTGACCAGCGCCCCAACCCAGTGTCCTGCCGTGGGGGCAAGAGCACCCCAAGCCCCCCATCACCATGTTCAACCTGATGAAGAAGGACAAAGAGAAGGATGGGGCCCGGAAGGAGAAGAAGAAGGAGAAAAAGGAGCGAATGTCAGCAGCTGAGCTCAAGAGCCTGGAGGAGATGAGCATGCGCCGGGGCTTCTTCAACCTCAACCGTGCCTCCAAGCGGGACTCCAAGACCCGTCTGGAGATCTCCAACCCCATCCCCATTAAAGTGGCCAGTGGCTCTGAGCTGCACCTCACAGATATTGACTCTGACAGCAATCGGGGCAGCGTCATCTTGGACTCGGGCCACCTGAGCACGGCCAGCTCCAGTGACGATCTCAAGGCGGAGGATACCAACTTCAAGGGCTCGGTGCTGCAGCGGGCAGCCAAGTTCGGCTCCCTGGCCAAGCAGAACTCCCAGGTGATTGTCAAACGCTTCTCCTTCTCCCAGAAAAGCCGGGATGAGAGCACCTCAGAGACCTCCACGCCCTCCGAGCACTCGGCAGCCCCATCCCCCCAGGTGGAGGTGCGCACGCTGGAGACCCCACTCAACAAGCAGGGGGTTCCCCCCGGACAGCCCTGCGCCCCTCTCACCACCTCCCTGCGTGCCAGGGTGCCGGAGCTCATCGGCAAGAGGTTCCCTGCCGAGCTGCGGCTGCCCGCCCTGGTGCCCCCCCAGCCCCCCACCCCACGGCAGCTGGAGCTGCAGAGGCGCAACACCGGCGATTTCGGCTTCTCCCTGCGCCGCACCACCATGCTGGACCGCGGCACCGACGGGCAGGTGTACCGGCGCATCGTGCACTTCGCCGAGCCCGGAGCCGGCACCAAAGACTTGGCCTTGGGCTTGGTGCCGGGCGACCGGCTGGTGGAGATCAACGGGCGGAACGTGGAGAACAAATCCCGGGATGAGATCGTGGAGATGATCCGGCAGTCGGGGGAGACGGTGCAGCTGAAGGTGCAGCCCATCCTGGAGCTGAGCGAGCTGAGCCGCTGCTGGCTGCGGGGCGGCCAGGGGACACGCCGTGCTGCCTGGGATGTGAGTAACGCCGGCCCCGGCACGGGCCCTGCCGGGCCTGCGTTCTGCCAGCGCCAGTGTCTTCGCGGGGGTGTTTAGGTTGGCAGGGGCTGTGGGAAAGAGCGGGTGCTGGGGCTGCTCCGGCCAGGAGTGATGCACAGGGAGGAGTAGGAGGCTGTGGCTGGGATGCAGCAGTGATACATCTGGTCTTGCAAATCGTCACTGGCGGGTTTTGCCCCCCAAGATGCTCCGGGTGCTGTTGGGTTGGGTCTTCCTCCTGCCAGAGGGGCTGCAGGAGAGCCCAGCTCTGCATTGCCTGCAGGAAGTCTGTCCCCATCTCTTTGCTGACTGAGCACGGTCCAGCTGAGAAGGGAGCTTTGCTCCTCACTGCCCGGAAATTCCAAAGGCTACTTTGCAGAAGGACACTGCCTGCTCCACTGCCCACGCTGGCGTCCCCCACTGGGATCCTCCCCAGGGACTGGGGCAGGCACACAGCGTGCCAGGGGCCGGGAGCTGCTGCCGGCGTGCTCAGCCCTGCGTACGCGGCTGCTGCTGCTGTATAAATAGAAACTTAATGGCTGGGTGACCCACATCCCTCACGCCTGCTGCCCGCCACTGCTGACCCTGCCACAAGCTAACCAGCGTCCTGACCAGCCAGCAGCCTGCACGGCTGGACCCCCTCCATGGTGGCACGGGATGCAGCAGCGTGGCGTTGTTTAGCATAAAACTGGACTTGTTTAGTGTATTTTTAAGCCTTTCTTAGGGATGGAGGATGCCTGTGTCTGCAGAGCAGGTTGCCTGCACTGGTGAGAACCACACTGAGCATGGCGAGGCCCTGCGCCTGCGGGATGGTGGCCAGGATGGCGTGAGGGTGACTACGGGGCTCCATGTGCTCCTCGAGCAGATGCCGGCACCGCGGGGTGGAGTCTGCGCCAAGCCACAGCGGTGGCTTCCCCGCAGCTCCTCCCCGGAGCCCTGCAGGCGTCACTGGGCAGTGCTGCCTGGATAACCCCGTGTGGACACGGGGCGCGGCTGTGACCCTGGCACGGAGGCAGGTGTGCGTTGGATGTTGGCGCACGGGGCCAGCGAGGCGCTTGTGCCTTCCAGGAGCGCGGGGCTGGGCTGGGAAGGGAGAGAGGAGACGCCGGTGCCGTTGGGGCTGCATGGGAGAGGCTGCAGCCTTGTGCCGGAACGTGGTGGTGTGGTTTGACGGCATCAGCCGGTGGGAGCTGGCCAGAGGGCTGGCACTGACCGTGTCGTGGGGTTACCACCGCAGCACAGGCACCCGGCACAGGATGCCTCCTCCTCCTGCGTGGTGCACCAGAGTGACACGCTGTGGCTTTGCCGGTACTAGGGAGCCCAGACTGGGGAGCTGGGTGCACTTGGGGGTCTCTCACACAAGGTGCTGGCACACAGGGAGGCCTGGTTCTCCCCCAGGCCCCACTAAGCTCCCTGGAATGTTTCTGGTCCTAATTTAAATAAAAATGATCCTTTTTGAAACAGGAAATTATAGACATATTTTGGGCTGTTGCTCTGGAAGCCCCTCCCCAGCTGGAGCAGGACAGTGCCAGGCTCTCTGTGCACCATGGGGGGGTTTAACCCCCTCACCAGGTCTGTGTTGAGTCACCCTTGTCCCTGTGGACCCGGCTGGGCAGGGGCAGCACCCGCCGCATCTCGTGGGGTTGACAGTGCTGTGGGGTGACAGGGGGCCAGCCAGTGGGACAGCATGGCCGGGTATTGGGGATGGGGTGAAACCCCCTCTGTGTCCCAGGCTTGCTCCCAGTGTGGCGCAGCTGGGCTGGCTCGGCTCCACACTCGTATTTATTTATTTACCAGCGAAATTCCTCAGGCAGGGCCCAGGCGTGCGCCGGCCCAGCAGAAATATTCCAGAAACGCCTCTGACCGCTCCAGGGCTGCAGCAGGACCACAGGCATCCGGCGGGGGCACTGGCCGACCTTGCGTGCCACTGTCCACGGGCACCCAGCTCCCTGCAGGTCGCTGTCCCCAGGGTGCAAGGCCACTGTGCCATGGCGTGGCTGGGTTCCCTGTGTCCCACCAGGGTGGGATGTGGGACTCTCATTGTGTTGGAGGCACTTTTATCATTTTTCCGTGCTTGGGAAGTTCTTGGTTTGGCTCTTTTTCTGCTCTCACTGAGGGGTTGGTGCTGCTGTGGTGTCCCAGTGTGGGGGAGTCCCAAGGGGTCCTGGGAGGGGGCTTGTGTCCAGTGGGCTCAGCCATGGGCCAGCATGTGTCTGCCAAATTTCCTGGCAAAGGAATGAGAGAAATAATGTTGGCCCGGCAGAAATGCTGCTGTCACCAAACAGCTGGGCTGGGCATCCCAGTGGAGGTGGCTCCAATGCTGAGCTCTCTGGGGACACCCATGTCACCACAGGCACTCTCTGCTGTGTTGTGCCAGCCCTGCCAAGGGTGTTTGATGTGGCCTGTCCCTTGTGCAGTGGGGTGTGCCAGGCTGGAACCCCCTGCTTCCCATGGGAATGGTCTTTTGCTCAGGACACATCTGTCTCCTTTAGATCGGGCAGGGACCTGCTCAGCTGCCAGCTGGGGTCCCAGTGTGCCATGCCTGTGTCACTGCTGCTCCTCCATGCCACCAGTGTGCCTGGCTCCCTGCCACCAGCTCCTTCCAGCAGCCCCCTCACAGGGAGGCCCCCGACCCCCAGCCCCTTGCCTGCTGCCCCACTCCCGCTGTTTCCAGGGAGACCTTGGTCTTCCAGAGGCAGCTTTGCCATGAAAATGTCTTTACCATGGGCTGCTGGGGTGCTATCCATCCCCAGGAGCATTTTGGGGGGAACTTGTGTTCGTGGGAAAGCTGGAGGAGGAACAAGAAGTGTCAGGGTTGCACCGCCTGGCACGACACCAGGAACCCAGCTCTGACACCAGGCACCCCGGGGTACAGGAGTGTGCAACCCCATATCTTGAGGCACAGAGCCCTCCCTGGCTCCCCCAGCTCCACAGCTGCACTTGGCTTGGGGGTGTCTTTCTCTCTCTCTCTCCGTGTGGACGGAGGCCGGGCAGTTCCCCCCGCGGCGGAGCCCACATCACTTCCTCTGGCAGTGGCGGCGGTGACGGTGGTGGTGGCGAGGCCCCACTGCCCGCGTGTCCCCCCCCAGCTCTCCCTCCGGCTGCTGCTGCGCCGGCGGGGCCCTCGCATTCCTCGGCTATTTTTAGGGTGGCCCTATCAGCCCAGCTGTCCCCGCTGCCGGCTGCCGCCCCACTAGTGCCTCTCCCGTGCGGTGCTGCGCTCGCCCCGGCGGAAACCCCGCTCCTGGCTCCCTCTGGTAAGGTGGGGACCCCCAGCGTGGTCAGCACGGCTTGGGGAGCACGAGGGGGGCATGTGGGAGACAGTCCTGGCACTGGGAGTGGGGACTGTGAGGCTGAACCCACCCCTGGGGTGCTTTGGTGGCTGGGGGTTGTTTGTTGTGGGGACCTCATGGCCAGTGCTCTCTGGAGACCTTTGTGGCAGTGCCAGGCTGCTTGGAGGTGGGAGTGCTGTGGGCAGGGGGTTTGGGGGTTCTGACCCACAAGTGGGTTCATCTCCAGACCCTAGTGCTCAGCCTGTGCTCCCAGCACTGGCATTTCACAGCGTGGTGATGGTTGGGGGGTACAGGGGAGCCCTCAGGGATGTACTCCCAGACTGCTGGGTTGGTTTGGTGGCTCCCCTGTGCCACACCTGGCCGTGGGAGGGGGCTTCTCCCCAGTGGCCCCAGGCACAACCTGGGGTTGGAGAGCGGGTGCCATCCAGGGCAGGAGGTCCCACCAGAGCTGCCCGGCTGCTGGCACAGGGTCAGGCTCAGAATAAACCCTGGCTGTCAGGGCAAGCAGGGAGCTGGGGCAGAAAATATCCCTTCCCTCACCCTGGCATTTGCTTACCGCAGCGGGCTGGCCCGCTCGGGGGAGTGGGGCCACGGTCCTGCAGCCTGACTAAAGGGGCTTTTTTTGCACGGTGAGCTTTGCTAGGTCTCAGACTGGTCACCTGCCTGTCCCCAGAGCCCCTCCTGTGGGCACTGTTTGTATGCTGAGCAGGGCCAGGTGGGCTCAGACCCCCACTCCTGAGGATCCCAGGTGGGGAAGGGCACCATGCCTGTACCCTGGGCCGTGGTTTGGTGTTCTGTGTGCTGTCCCCAGTCCGTCTCACCTCTCCCTCTCTCCCCAGCCAGGGCTGCGGCTCCATGAGACATCACCATGGCGTTCTCATCCCGGTTTGCATTCTGGGAGCAGAAGGGAAGTCTCTCTCGCATGTTTGCCTGCACCCCACATTTGGGTCACGCTGCTGACTGGCTCCCCCAGTTTGCCCAGTGCTGGCACCATGTTTGGAGCAGCACTCCCAGCCTCATTGTGCTGCCATGACAGGGGCTGTGCCAGGCAAACAGGAGCTTGGCCAGGGCTGGGGTCACCAACACAGCCATGCATGTGATCACTAACACCATCACTAACGGCTTTGCCAGTGGCTGGTGCAGCCCCTAACTCAGTGTGAGCCACCTCAGTGCCACCTGCCAGCCAGGAGCTGCTGTGTGATGGCGAGTCGGAGTGTGCTGGCCACAGGATGCACCACATGCTGCCACCACAGTGTCACAGTGTCCTGGCACTCAGAGACATGGCTCAGGGCAGAGTTTGGCCGCCCACCCCCCCCCCCAGAGGCCCCTGGTTTCCCCGGGTCAGCAGGGATCTGGCATGTCCCACTTGCGGCTGCTGCAGAGATTAGCTGGTGACACTTAAAACGTGCTGTGACACCGGGGGGGGGGTGACGTGCAGAATGACAGAGCCCTGCAGGAGCGGTGATGGGACTCTGAACCAGCTCCCTCACTGGCTGCACATGATGAGAGGGCCCAGGCCACCTCTCCCACCTTTGGGGTTTGCCATAACCAGGGTGCATCTCTGTGCTTCACCCCTGTTTTTTCAGCTGATGGGAAGCCTGGAAGGACACACGTCCTTGTCCCTGCAGTGGGCTGCAAATTGGGGCTGGCATGGAGCAATGGTCCTGGTGGGTTTTCTGGCAGCAAGGCCCCACAGTGGGCTGAAACGTGCTCCTCTTGTTTGTCTGACCCTCAGGTCAAGGACGAGGACAAATCTTTAGCTGTGAAAAGACCCGTGAAGGAGGACGGGGCTGTAAGTGTCACAGGGCACGGGCAGGGTGGAGCTTTTGGGGATGGGGCTTGTCCTTGGTGGGAGCAGCCCCTGTGACAGGGCTTGGGGACACCATGCAGGGTCATGGGCTTAGTGATGCCCTGAGCACTGAGTTTTACCCCCGTGCTGGCAGCCTGAGGGTCAATGGGTCACTGTGTGTGGGGCAGGGAGGTCACCACTGCTCCTTGCCCTGGGATCCATTGTGGGGCTGTAGGTTGGTGGGGAAGGGTGCTGTGTCCCAGTGCTGGGGTCTGGCTGGGAGCTGTGCTCCGTGGCAGGGCAGAGCCCTGGGCACCACCACGTCCCAAAGAGCAGTGGAGGCTGGACCTCCACTCACACTGGTGTCATTGTGGCTGCAGTCAGAGAGCCTGAAGGATGCAGCATCTGCACCCCTGAAAGCTGAGCCCCCAAAACCTGAGCCTGGGAAGAACTCTGAACCCACTAAGAGCCCTGAGCCTGTGAAGAGCCCCGAGCCACCTCCTGGGAGAGGGAAGAGCCCAGAGCCGGTGCTGAATGGGGCAGCTGTGAATGGGCTGGAGGGCCCAGCCACTGAGGAACAGGGAGACGATGGCCAGGGGCTGTCCCGCCGCAAGGTGGTCCGGGTGGTGCGCAAGGTGGTCCGCAAAGTCCTGCCAGGGGAGGACACTGGCAGTGCCAAGGAGCCGGGACGAGATGCCAAATCTCCTGAGCCAGTGCCACCCCCAAGGAAGGAGGAAATAGGCCGTACCAGTGTCCCGGCTCCCCCAGCCCCGCCACCTCCCCCCACTGTGGTGCCTTCAGCTCCTGCCAAGCCAGAACCCAAGGATGAGATCTCAGAGGGGCTCAAAACCCTCATGGCAAAGGGCAAAACCAAGGAGCACCGGCCGCGGCTCCGGCCGGGGGACAGGCAGGAGAAGTCCCGTGAGCCGGCTGGAGGGGACGCAAAGCTGTCCCCGGGCGCCGAAGCCAAGCCACAGCCACCAGTGCAGCCTTCAGGAGGGAAAGCAGAGCCAGCAAAGGTGCCTGCTCTGAAACCCACAGCCCTGGAGAGGCACAAGGTACCGGTGTGTGCACGGTGGGGGATGCTCTAAGTGTCCCCAGTGCAGCATGGTGTGATCTCACCTGCATGGTTTGCAGTGGTTTTGAGATGTGTGGTGTGGGTGGGAGTCACTTTTTTGGGGCAGTCGTGTGTGCTGTGGCCACTCCATCATACTGCCCCTTGTCTCCCCTCCATTTCATGTGGAGAAGAAGCTGCAGACCAGCGAGAAGCGGCCGACCCCTGTGAAAACTGCCCCGGCTGCCCCCCAGCAGGTGTGTAGGAGTGGGGACCCAGGTCCCTGGACACTGTGGGTACGCGCTGGTACCCAGCTGTGCCTTCACCCTGGGACCTGCCCCAAGCGCTGATGGGCTGCAGGGCTGGGAAAGCCCTTGCAATGGCCCCACTGGAGCCCATGTGCCAGGGCTGTGAGGATTGTGGGGCAGCTGGCCTGGAGCTAATGGTGCTCTGCCTCCAGGCTGCCCCTGACCCTGCTTCCCCTGGCCCCACATCCCTGCTGAGCCCATCCGAGGAGGCGCAGCTGCGGCTGGAGAGGATCTTCACCACTTCTGTAATTCCAGAGGTGTTGGTGCTTGCGTGTCGCCTTCCCAGGGACGGGGAGACGTGGGCACTGTGTGGCTGTCCCGGACATGCTGTGTGCTCTGCACACAGTGACTGTACCCCTGTATCTGGCTGCCAACCCCATGGTCCATCTCTGGGTGACACTGGCAGCAGGGAATGGATGACCAGGGCTGTTGGTGGGTTTGGGGATCATTGCCCAGCCCAGTGTGTTGGGAATGGGGAACTGCTGGCATCCCCGCGGGGGCCCCAGGCACGCTGCGGTGGCTGGGATGGATGATGTCCTGGTGGTGCTGTGTGAATCATGGCCATGCCAGGGCCCTGTGGCTTGTCAGCGTGCTGCTTCTGCTCTCTGCCTCTCACCCCCTCTCTTCTTTCTCTCCTCCTTCCTTGCTGCCATTAGCTGGACCCCGCCGCCTCCGGTTCGGCACCCAGCCAGGTACTGTACCCCCGTCCTCAGGAGCCCTCTGCCTCCACCAGCGACCCCCTGCCATCCTCTGTCTGCCGGTGGGCTGGCATCTGCGCCCGTGCCTCGTGCTGGAGCGTAAGGCTTTCCCCATCCCACCCTGCTCCGTGGGCTGCCACGGGGCCGGCAGGTGCCAGGGCAGCCAGGGCTGGGTGCCTCTCCCCTCCCCAGCGAGGCTGTGCCGGGAAGCCAGATGTTCCAGGAGGGTGCCCTCAGTGGAGCTGGCACAACTGGGGCGGGCAGGGGTGTGGAGCAGGGTGTGAAGGGGCAGAGTGCTGGCATTGGCAGGATGCATGGCTCATGCCAAAGCAGCTGTGGCAGAGCTCAGAGCAGGGTCAGTGAAGTGACCCCCAGCCACAGGGCTTTGGCAGCACAGCCTCATGGCCAGCGTCCTTCCCAGCTCTGTGTATGTCCAGCACTGCACTGGACTTGCCACCCCGCTGTCCACAGTGGTGGCCGTGGCATGAGGAGCAGGGTTTGGCACAGTGGTGCTTTGCCCCCGCTTGCTCCTCCCCGCCTCTTTCTGTGCTGTGTGCGGGGTAGGGCTGAGCCCTTCTCACCTTCGCCGTCTCTCGGCCTCGCCAGGGTCCAGCGGACGATGCGCCGGCAGCTCCTCTTGGCCCCATCCCTGCTGCAGCTCAGGTTTGGCTTTGGGGCTCATCCTGCTCTCCGTGTGCCAGGCACATCCCCGCTGTGCCGGCCACGCCAGCCTGGCATTTCCCGTGTCACAGTCCTGTGCCATGTCCTTTGTGCCTCCATTATGTGCCTCAGTGTGTCCTGTGTCCCTGCAGCATGTCCCTGCAGCATGTCCCATGTCCCCATAGCATGTCTGGTGTCCCTGCATCCTGGCACGTGGCTGGCATGGGTGCCTGCTCTCAGGGCTGTGGTTTGGGAGCTTGGCCCCTCCAGGCTCGCCCGAGGTGGCCGTAGTGAATGTGCCTGTGGGTCACTGTGTCTTTATGTCTGTCCCAAGCTGTGGCAGGGCCCTGGTGGTCTCTGCAGCCCTGAGCCCACTGGGGTCCCCCCAGTGGGCAAACTGGGGACATGCTGGAAGGGCTTGTGGCTTGTGAAGGTAGCCTGGATGGCCAGCACATGGCCCTGTGACCAGTCAGCCCTGCTCCCTCCAGTCCCAGAGATGTGGGCAGGGGGTGAGACAGGGCAGGGGGCAGGTGACTACAACCTCTCCACATCTGCTGTCCCTCAGGCCAAGACGGAGGAGCAGATAGCAGCCGAGGAGGCCTGGTACGAGACTGAGAAGGTGTGGCTGGTGCACAGGGATGGCTTCTCCTTGGGTGAGCCAGGGGCACTGCTGGGACACAGCACCCCATCCTTCCTGTGGCACAGCGAGCCCCCCTGACCCTACTGCGGTGTCCCTGGGGGCTGCCAGCACAGCCCCTCTGAGTGCCCTATGCCCTTTGCAGGCAGCCAGCTGCGGCCGGAGGCGGGCAGTCCCCTGCCCGAGGGCAAGGTGAAGGTGAAACTGGACCACGATGGAGCCGTCCTGGAGGTGGAAGAGGACGACGTGGAGAAGGTAGGGCTGCGGGGCGGGGGGCCAATGGGGCAGAGCCCCGTTCCCTGCCTGACCCGCCCCACCCCAACCTCGCTGCCAGGCAAACCCCCCGTCCTGCGACCGTGTGGAGGACCTCGCCAGCCTCCTCTACCTCAACGAGTCCAGCACGCTGCACACGCTGCGCCAGCGCTACGGCGGCAACCTCCTGCACACCTACGCCGGGCCCACCATGGTCATCATCAACCCACTGAGCTCCCCCTCCATGTACTCTGAGAAGGTGACGCTGCAGCGGGGTGACACCGCAGGGGACAAGCAGCTGGCGCCGTGCAGAGGGGACAGAGGGGTGGCAGGGTGCTGACCATCACCCGCTTCCCCTCCCCGTCCCCTCCAGGTGATGCACATGTTCAAGGGGTGCCGCAGGGAGGACACGTCCCCGCACATCTACGCGGTGGCGCAGGCCGCGTACCGCAGCATGCTGATGAGCCGCCAGGACCAGGCCATCGTCCTGCTGGGCGCCAGCGGCAGCGGCAAAACCACCAACTGCCAGCACCTGGTCCAGTACCTCGCCACCATCGCCGGCAGCACCGGCAAGGTCTTCTCTGGTGAGTCCCCCGCGGGGCACGGAGTCCCCTTGTCCTGCCTGCACACGCCCCTCGCTTTGCAGTCACAGCCCCACGCACGTGGCAGCGGCCGGACACGCACCAGAGGGGCTGTCACTGTGTCACGCCGGTGCCTTTGCCGCGCTCCTGGGGGCTGCTGTGGCGCAGAGCATGGCACGGGAGCAGCAGCACCTGCCTGGCTGGCTCTGGCCCCCTGCCACTGCACAGCCCCTGCACCGCCCTACTTCTCTTCCCGCAGTGGAGAAGTGGCAGGCTCTCTACACCATCCTGGAGGCTTTTGGCAATAGCAGCACCGGCATGAACGGCAACGCCACCCGCTTCTCCCAGATCATCTCTCTGGACTTCGACCAGGCTGGGCAGGTGGCGTCTGCCTCTGTACAGGTGAGGGGGCCGGGGTGGCCCCCCCCAGCACGGGAGCTGGTCCATCCTTGTCAGCGTGGCTTCCCTTGGTGTGGGAGCGAGTCCATCCTCACTGGAGTGTTGCCCAGAGAAGCTCTAACTGCCCCATCCCTGGAAGCATTCGAGGCCAGGTTGGACAGGGCTTGGAGCAGCCTGATCTGGGGGAAAGTGTCCTTGCCCATGGCAGGGGTTTGGAACTCATCGATCTTTAAGGTCCCTTCCAATCCAAACCATTCCATGATTCCGTGATTCTCCCGGTGTTTTCTACACTGCCAGCTCTGCCATAGACCCCCAGCCCCATGCTCGCAGCACTCAGCAGCCTGGCATCCTGCTCTCGTCCTTGCTCACACCCAGATCAGATGGGCTGCCTATCCTTGCTGAGTTAGTCCCAAAATCAGGGGACGTGTCTTCCAGCCACCTCCCTGCTGTAGTAACAGCAGAGCCCTTAAAATCCAGGAGAGCCACTCCGTGCTCTTGTGGTAGCATTCACTGAAGAGAGATGCTCATGGGCTGCTTGGGTGATGTTTGCATTCACATGGTGCCCTGCAGTGGGAGGGACACCCTCACAACTCCGTGGGGACCCTGGGCTGGCAGCAAGGACGAGCCTGGGGTGGGCTGGGTGGTCTCAGTGGGAGCGGGGCACTTGGGGGCAGCTCCCGACTCTCCCACCTCCGCCAGACACTGCTGCTGGAGAAGCTGCGCGTGGCCCGGCGCCCGGCCAACGAGGCCACCTTCAATGTCTTCTACTACCTGCTGGCCTGCTCCGACAGCACCCTGCGGTGAGCTGGGGGGAAGGCACAGCCCCCATCGTGAGGGGGGGTCTCTGGGACCTCCCCCATGGGGCCAACCGTGGTGTTTATCCCTGCAGGACTGAGCTTCACTTCAACCACCTGGCAGAGAACAATGTCTTTGGCATTGTGCCCCCCTCCAAGGTTGTTACCATGGGGAGCTGTGGGGGAAGATGGGGGTCTCTGGCCCATTTGAGTGCAGGGGGAGGCAGAGCTGGGCTCCCAGACTAATGGCTCCTATTGTTTTCCACAGCCGGAGGAAAAGCAGAAGGCAACCCAGCAGTTCAGCAAGCTCCTGGCAGCCATGAAGGTGATGGGCATCTCAGGAGATGAGCAGAAAGCCTTCTGGCTCATCCTGGGAGCCATTTACCATCTAGGAGCTGCCGGGGCAACCAAAGGTAGTAAGCTGGGAGCCATTAATGAGAGGAGATTTGGGACTGATGGATGTGAGGGGTTCCAGAGCCAGAGTCTCCTGCAGTGCAGCCAAGCCCTGGGGGAGGGGGTGGGGGCTGTATCAGCTGAGGGACAGTGCCCTGCCACCCTGGGTGCTTTGGGACACCCAGTTTGGTTCCCATGGTCGGGGTGGTCTCGTTAACTGGTGGGAATTGAACACACCCAGACCCTGGGCTGCCCCTGACAACTTGGGGGAGTGGGGGACTGGGTGGGGCCTGAGGGAGTTGGGGGGGGGGGGGTGTCCGCCCATTCCCAGTGTAACACCTTTCCCTCCGTCCTCCTCGCAGAGCCACTGGCAGATGGAGCTGGTAATGGGAGTGGGGAGGGCTCTGCTTTCGGGGGTGCCACGCGATGCTGGTTTGGGGGCTGCAATGGGGGCTTGGGATGCTGCTGGTGTGCTTGGACCAACCCTGACCCTGGCTGTGTCCTGGCAGCCCCAAATTTGCCTGCTGCTCGTGAGGACTCCCAACCCCCTCCTGTCAGCACCATTGGTGGTGTAGGGCAGGGCTGCCTTGGCACACAGAGCTCACCATGGGTGTGAGTCTCCCACAGCACCAGCTTTGCTCTCATTTCTGGGGATGGCAAATTTGGCTTTGGGGGCTGCCTTTCTCCCCCTGTGGCTTTCTCTTTCTGCCTTTTGTGCTGGAAGCCCATGTGATGCTGCACACTGGTGGGAGAGCTGGGCATGTCACCCCCAAAATGGGCACCTGGAGCTGGTGGCTGCACCCAGGGAATTTGCAGCCCTGGGGGAAAAAATGAGCTGGGGATGAGAAGGGAGAGACCGGAGGGGTCTGGATGCACGTTGGGGTGCAGTGCTGGCCCGTGGTGTGTTCTTGGGGTGCAGTGCTGGCCCATGGGGTGCTCTCAGGGCACTAGAGGGCAGCAGGGTCCCACTGCAGCCACTACAGCGGGATGCTCAGGCAGCTCCGGAGCCTCTCCATGGGAGCCTGCTGTGTGGGGGAACCCCAGATCCTGCTGGGGGGGAGCATTACTGCATCGGGGCGAGCATCCCACTCCCAGGTCTGTGCTGCTGCTGCTGCTGAAGCCTCCCCTGCACCTCGTGGACACTGGGGGTGCTCAGAGGCAGCTGAGTTGCATCAGCCCCACAATTTCCTTGACCCTGGGCTGGATCCAAAAGGGGCTCCCCATGCGCCGGGGCAGAGCCGAGCTGCTCCTCAGCAGTGCCCGTGGTGCGGGGGGCTCACAGGGGAGGGACCCCCATGCCAGGTCACAGTTTGTCACTGCAGCGATGGCTGGCGAGGGGGCAGGCATGGCATGTGCGGTGGCGTGGTGGCAGGAGGGCGTCCCCGTGCCGTCGCGTGTCGTTGTTTCTAACCCCTGTCTCTGTTCGCATGGTGCATGCTGCCCTTTGCAATGCAGACGCCGATGAAGGTAAAGTCCCGTTCTCCGCTCGTGTCTCTGGCTTCCCCCTCCCCCCGTGCCACCGTCATCCTGCTTCCGTGTCCCTGTGTGTCACCATTAACCTGCTCCCGCCGCCCCCAGCGTCCGTGTCTCTGTGTCTGTCCGGCTGCCCTGCGGCTGTGTCACCAGGCAGGGACATGTCCCCTTGTGGGGTGGCTCAGAGCCTCAGAGGTCCCTGGGTAGTGGTGGCAAGGGATCCGTGCTTCACACCCGTGTGGCTCCAGGCTCAGCCCTGCAGCAGCACAAAGCCATTCACCCCTGTCTCCTCTAGACCCCAAACATCTCTGTCTCCTCAAACCCCAAAACGTGTGCTCCCACTGTACCCATCATCCCCAGCCTACTCTGTGGGTCCCTAAGATCATCTCAGGCCTGTTTGGAAACACTCCCCATTTTTGGGGGTGCCCTGCTAGGCTCTGAGCCCTCTTCTCCACCCTTCAGCTGGGAGGAAACAGTTTGCACGGCACGAGTGGGCTCAGAAAGCCGCGTACCTGCTGGGCTGCAGCCTGGAGGAGATCTCCTCTGCCATCTTCAAGCACCAGCCCAAGGGCACCCTGCAGCGCTCCACCTCCTTCCGGCAGGGCCCCGATGAGTCTCCCCTGGGGGACAGTGGCACAGGTAGGGTGAGGTATGGGGGGGACAGCAGATGGCCCGGAGAGGGATGCTGGGCTGGAGACACTCAGCTTTGCTTTGGCCAGGTCCCAAGCTGACGGCGCTGGAGTGCCTGGAGGGCATGGCAGCTGGCTTGTACTCCGAGCTCTTCACGCTCCTCATCTCCCTCCTCAACAGGTACGTGCTGGGGGGGCCGGCAGGAGAGCTGGGGGGTGCCTGGCAGCAGCCACTGACCCCACTGTGTCCCTTTGTGCTCCCCTCAGGGCGCTGAAGTCGAGCCAGCACTCGGTGTGCTCAGTGACGGTGGTGGACACCCCCGGGGCACAGAACCCTGAGCTGGCGGGGCAGAGCCGGGGGGCCACCTTTGAGGAGCTCTGCCACAACTACGCCCAGGAGCGCCTGCAGCAACTCTTCCACCAGCGCACCTTTGCCCGCGAGCTGGAGCGGTACAAGGAGGTACCAGAGACAGCCAGGGCTGCCATCACCTCCTTCACTCCTGCCCTCCTACACCCACGTGAACATCTCCTACGTGGCCCTCCTGGTTTCTTACCCAGTGGTCACTCTGGACCAGTCCAACCAAAGCAGCTCTGACACGATGCTCGGTGCTCAGGGCTTTCCTCAGGGCTCCTGTGCTGGCTGTGGAGCACAGCAAAGGCGGGCCGGGCTGGGATGTGTTGGAGTAGCTGTGGGTGATGGTGATGGTGGTCACTGCTGCTGCTCCATCTCACCGCTGACAGCCCACAGGGACCCTTCCATGTGTCCTGGTCCCCTCTTAGCATGTGGCATCACCCTAAACCCCATCGACATCCACACCCTGATGGGCTCACGATCCCTATCACTGCTATTCTGCGGAGTGGACACTCACCTGCCTCTGTTTCCCCTCACCAGGAGAACATAGAGCTCGCCCTGGCTGATGCTGAGCCCAGCTCCTCTGGCTCCATAGCTGCTGTAGACCAGTCCTCACACCAGGCACTGGTAAGCACCTTCCACTCTTCCTTCCATCCACATCACAGCAGCAGATGGGCAGCTTTTTGGCACTTCAGTGGTAGAGGGGAAGGAAAGGGGCTATCCTGAATGCTTGGCCATGAGAGCATGGGTACAAGTGTGTGTGCAGCCCACATACCTGGTGCATCCCCCAGCATGGTTTTCCCCTCCTGTCCTGGGAGCTGCTTGTGCTGTGGGCAGGGGGCCTGGAAACTTTGTGTGATCTCTGGGGTGCTCCAGTCCTCAAAGTGCTCTGGTCCCCAGGATACTCTGGTCCCCAAGGTGCTCAGGTCCCCAGTGTCCATGGGTCCCCAAGGTTCTCCAGTCCCTACTGGAGGAGGCTGCAGAGACCAGGGCTGCTGCTGGCACCACCCCTGTGCTGGGTTTCAGCCCAGCGCTGCATTTCCCACCTCAGTGGGATGCGCTGCCAGAGTGTCCCATGTGGACTCTTTCCCTGCTGGGGAGCAGGATTCAGGAGCCCTCTCACACAGTGGGAGGTTGCATGATTCCTGGGTGGCCTGGGTGCCCTGTGTCACCCCATGTCCCTGCCCTGGGGGACACTGGTGTGCCAGACCAGCTGCCAGCATGGTGACCCTGCAGGTCCGGTCTCTGGCCCGCACGGACGAGGCGCGGGGGCTGCTGTGGCTTCTGGAGGAGGAGGCGCTGCAGCCAGGCGGCAACGAGGACACCTTGCTGGAACGGCTCTTCTCCTACTATGGCCCCCAGGAAGGAGGCAAAAAAGGTATGGAGGGGGGCCTGGGACCGTGGGGATGTGTCCACTAGACCAGAAACAACTTCTGTAATGGAAGGTGTCCCTGCCCATGGCCGGGGGGTGGAATGAGATAATCTTTAGGGTGCCTTCCAACCCAAACTATTCTGGGATTCTGTGACATGCCCCATGGTCCCTGGGGCTGTGCTCACATGTGCTGTTTCCCCACAGGGCACAACCCGCTGCTCCCCAGTGACAAGCCCCGACACTTCCTCCTGGGCCACAGCTCGGGGACCAACTGGGTGGAGTACGATGCTACAGGATGGCTCAACTACGTCAAGCACAACCCGGCCTCCCAAAACGCCTCTGTCCTGCTGCAGGAGTCCCAAAAGTGAGCAGAGTCCTGGGGTGGCAGCATGGCAGGGGGGAGAGGTGACGCTGGGGGGTGACACGGCCTCTGTGCCCTGCAGGAAGGTGATCAGCAGCCTGTTTGCCGGGCGCGGCAGCTCGGCGCTGGTGCTGTCGGGCTCGGTGGCGGGGCTGGAGGGGGGCTCCCAGCTGGCCCTGCGCCGGGCCACCAGCATGCGCAAGACCTTCACCACCGGCGTGGCTGCGGTCAAGAAGAAATCCTTGTGCATCCAGATCAAGCTGCAAGTGGTGAGTGAGGGCGTGTTGGGGGGGTCCCCGCACCTGGCTGGGGCACCTCTGCGCGTCACCGCTCACCCTGCTCTGCCACACCTGCAGGACGCCCTCATCGACAGCATCAAGAAGTCCAAGCTCCACTTCGTGCACTGCTTCCTGCCCAAGGCAGGTGGCGGCGGGGACCCCCAGGCTGTGCTGTGCCGGCGGGTGAGCGGCAGCGAGCTGGAGCTGCCCACGGAGCACTGCGAGGCCGGGCTGATGCAGCTGGATGTGCCCCTCCTGCGCGCCCAGCTCCGCGGCTCCCGCCTGCTCGACGCCCTCCGCATGTACCGCCAAGGTGAGCCCTGGCACCAGGGGTGGACAGCACGGAGGTCCTGCCTGCATCTCCTTGCTGGAGAGCCAAAGACCCCCAGGAAGCCCTTCAGCACATACCCTCGCTCTGAACTCTGGAGTCTCTCCCCAGGGTGGTCCTGTCCCTGTCCCCCCTCCCCTGCAGGGCTGTTATCTGCGCTGGGGACAGGCATGGCCTTAATTGGATGTCTCCCCTGGTGCCGTTGGTTCAGGGCAGCAATCCCATTGACATCCAGCCCCTGTCCCACTGGAACGAGGGCCTCTGGATTGTGCTCAGCAAAGCATTTATTGATACATTGGCTGGCCAGCCACCCGGCTGAGGGTTTATTCCTTGGAGGCCAGACCCTTCCTGCTGTGATTGGAAATCGATGCCACCTGCACACCTCCTGGATCGATGGCCGTAGCCAGTCGGCCGTGCTGGGGTCAATGTCTCCATCAATACCTCATCGTTAATTAAGATATGGAGGCTCAGTGCTGGAGCCTGATGCAGGAGCTGGCTGTGGCTCAGAGTGGAGCCAGAGCAGGACTTGCACAGGCAACACGTGTCCCTGCTCTCCCCCCGAGGAGAGATTTGGCTACTTTCTCCTCAGATCCCGGCCAAAATTGCTGGAGGACGCAGCCAAAGAAAACCTCCCAGGGAGGCTGGGGGCATTCCAGCAATGCCTGACCCTATGGGGAACTTGTGTCACTTGGGGTGACCCCATCAGCTCTCCCAAAACATGAGCCTCAGCATGTCAGGGCACGTGGGACTGTCCCTGGCCATCCCCCAGGTGTGCTGGCTGCCCACACAGCCCCACTCTCCCTTGCTTCCCCAGGTTACCCCGACCACATGGTGTTTGCGGAGTTCAGGCGGCGCTTTGATGTCCTGGCCCCACACCTGACCAAAAAGCATGGGCGCAACTACATCGTGGTGGATGAGAAGCGGGTACGTGCCCCATGTCAGAGTCACTGCTGTGGTCCAGGGTCCCCTACACCCTGGAGTGCCTGGCCCTGACACCTTTCCCTCCCTGCAGGCAGTGGAGGAGCTCCTGGAGTCACTGGACCTGGAGAAGAGCAGCTACCACATGGGCTTGAGCCGGGTACGGTGCCCGACACCACCGGGTGTGGGTGTGGGCAGGGCTGTGCGTCATGGCACGGTGGGACAGCAAAAGGGCAGCACTGTTCGCTCCCACCCACGGCATTCCTCGTGCCTGGGGAATAAAACCCCACCGTGGGACAGGACCAGTGGCTGCGGAGGGGAGAGACACATCCCCACCAGCGGGAGGGTGGCACGGCGTGGCCAGAGGGATGCCAGCACCCATCGCCGTCCTGCTCCCCTCCTGCAGGTGTTTTTCCGGGCTGGATCACTGGCCAGGCTGGAGGAGCAGCGGGACACGCAGACCAGCAGGAACATCACCCTTTTCCAGGCGGCGTGCAGGGGCTTCCTGGCACGGCAGCACTTCAAGAAGAGAAAGGTTCGTCCCAGCAACTCTCCCCTCCCCGCTCTGCTGCACAATTTCGCCTAAAATGGGCAGCGCAGCCTTTCTGCGCCTCCTGGGCCAGCACCTCCTCCTCCCGCCTCCCCCGGAGCCGTGGGGGGCCAGGGGGAACCGGGGGGCCAGGGGGAACCGGCAGGGAGGCTGCTGGGCATCGCCGCAGAAGGATGAAGCTACACTTTAGCTCCTACTTTTATCATTAGAGAAGGTGTAAAATAGGCATCTCACAGTGCCTTGCTTTCCCAGGATTAGCATTTACAGGGGCTGGAGAGGATCAAACAGCAGATTTGCTGGTGCAATTAGCCTAAATGCTAATGAAGGGAAGCATGCTGGGGTGCTGGCAGGAGTGCTGAGCACCCACACACTCCATTTTGCCCTGCTGGTGGCCCCGTACTGATCCCACGCCCCGTGCCCTGCACAGATCCAGGATTTGGCCATCCGGTGCGTGCAGAAGAACATCAAGAAGAACAAAGGGGTGAAGGATTGGCCCTGGTGGAAGCTCTTCACCACGGTGCGGCCCCTCATCCAAGTGCAGCTCACCGAGGACCAGATCCGCGGCAAAGACGTGGGTATCCATGCCAGGGGATGCTGGATGGAGCAGGGAGGGCTTGGGGGAGTGTTGGTCGTGGGCAGGGCCCCATAGAGGGGTGGGATGCAGGATCCTGTGGTGGATTGGGATACAGGACCCCACAGTGGGTTGGGATGCAGGAGCCCATGATGGGGTGAGATGCACTACGACCACAACTGCCTGCATCCCGCCAGTGCCAGGCTCGAATTGCTCCCTAATTTGCGAATCAGCATGTCATTAGCATCCCAAGAGCCGGCTGTTGCTTGAGCCCAATTACAAGCGTGGAGAATGGAAGTGAAACCGTGTGCCAGAGGCAAATGCAGGGGCTCCGCTCGCACTGGCAACCAGACACCGGTGCACTCACCGAGCATGGAGCTGCTGCCTGGCTCAGCTTTCACCTTGACCTGCTGGGGACAGCACCTGGGTGGGGGCACCTGAGCAGGGGCACCTGGGCCCCCTGCTGCCCCCCAGCCTGTGCTGGAACCAGAGGAAGAGAGAGGATGATGTTAACAGACAAACATGCTTCCACAGCACTGGCTGGTGGTCCCTGGTTCCACAACATCCTGGTGGGCCCCCTCCCTCCCCACCTGGGCCGGGTGCACCCAAGCCCTTCAGCAAGCTGCTGATGGGTGGATTTGCTCCCACCCCCTCTCCCAAGGGATGTGGGTACCCCTTTGCAGCTTTTCTGGGACTGCCTGGTATTTCAACACCATTTATGGGGTTGGAGTCGGCAGACAGCGGAGCGGGTTGGGGAAAGTCCCTGCCCAGCCCTTGGCAGGGGAGAGCAGCCCTGGGGAGCCCCCACCCTGCCCATCCTGCTCTGGGGGGGTGCTGGGGAGGGGCAGAGAGCTGCCAGCCTCCTACCCGCCAGCCTCTTCCCTGCGCCTGCCCCCTCCCTCACCGCCCTCTCTGTTGCAGGAAGAGATCCAGCAGCTGAAGAGCAAACTCGAGAAGGTGGAGAAGGAGCGTAACGAGCTGCGGCTCAACAGCGACCGCCTGGAGAGCAGGGTAGGTCCTTGCCGGTGCCAGGATGGGGTACGGTGCTGTGCCAGCCTGCCCCAGCCAATGGCCCCATTCCCCCTGCTGCCCCCAGATCACAGAGCTGACGTCGGAGCTGACGGACGAGCGGAACACCGGCGAGTCGGCCTCCCAGCTGCTGGACGCTGAGACAGCCGAGAGGCTGCGGGCTGAGAAGGAGATGAAGGACCTGCAGGTAAATGTGCCCCTCCCTGGCCTCGCAGTGTCTCCTGTCCCCTGCAAGTGCTCACCACAGCCATGTCCCCTCCCAGGCCAAGTATGATGCCCTAAAGAAGCAGATGGAGTCAATGGAGATGGAGGTGATGGAGGCTCGGCTCATCCGGGCGGCCGAGCTCAATGGGGAACTCGACGATGATGATTCAGGTACTGTCCTGCCTCCAGCACTGGCTGCTGGCACACCCTGCAGTGTCCCCCTCTCCCTGTGCCACCCCCACAGCCCCTTGGTGACGGCGTTTCCCCACACAGGTGGCGAATGGCGGCTGAAATACGAGCGGGCGGTGCGGGAGATCGACTTCACCAAGAAACGGCTGCAGCAGGAGCTGGAGGACAAGCTGGAGGTGGAGCAGCAGGGCAAGAGGCAGCTGGAGCGCAAGGTGAGTGGGGCTCAGCCCTGGGGACTCCCTGGTCCCCTCAGCATGGCTAGGACTGCAGGGACATGGTGGCATCCCGGAGCCCTCACTGCTCTGCTCACCTCTGCCTGCAGCTGGCGGACCTGCAGGCGGACAGCGAGGAGAGCCAGCGGGCGCTGCAGCAGCTGAAGAAGAAGTGCCAGCGCCTGGCTGCCGAGCTGCAGGACACCAAGCTGCACCTCGAGGGACAGCAGGGACGCAACCACGACCTGGAGAAGAAGCAGCGGAGGTGGGGACCATGTGCTGGCAGCGGGGGGGACACGGGGGACGCGCCTCTGGCGAAGTGGCATTACCATTTTAGCAGGGATTTGGGCACCTCACCAGCTCCTACTTGGCTGAGGTGTCTCTAGTGGGATGGGGCTGCCCAAGCTGGATGTGTTTGTTGTGGGGAGGATCCCCATGCCCTTTTGGGGGGGCCCAGAGCTGAGTGATCCCCCCTGTGTGGGGTCATGTCCCATGGTGGAGGCTGCTAGTGCCCTGCTTCTGCGCTCAGCACGCGCTGCCATCCCGTCCCCTCTCCCAGCCCCAAAGTTTGCTAACGTTATTAAGCAGCAGGGACGCTTTCATCTCATTATGGTAATGATCGCACACACAAATACAGCGAGAGAATCCAATCTAATTAATTTCAATTTCCGCGGATTGGAGTCTGTGCTAATGCAGCTGTTTATTACCCAGCGCGAGGAAAAATGGGGATTAGCCGCCGAGGTGTTTAACGCAGGTCACAAACTCAAGCGCAGGGTTGTTTTCCAAGCCCCAAAGGCAGTGATTTCAGAGTAAACCCGGCTGATCCCATCCCAGGGGCACTGGGAGAAACTGCCACGGCACTGCCTGGCTACAGGCTGTGCTGAGCACTCCTCCACCAGGGCCTTGTGTCCCCTCCGGGGGGTCGCATGTCCCCTTCAGGGATGGGACCGGTGCCATGTCACATGGAGCCCCGGCACTGGGATGCAGCTGTGGGAGCCAAGCTGCTGCAAGAACCCATCTCTCTCAGAGAACTCTCCATATCCTGCTTGGAGGGTTTGGTGTCCCCAGCTGCCTTGGAGTAGCCAAGTCCCTGCCATTGGCAGCCACAGTCCCACGGCCACGTGCTGGCCCTGGAGAACAGCTGAGGTGCTGCTGGGGTCAGTGCTGCAGGTGCTGCACTCCCCATTAGCACGGAGCAAAGGCGTCAGGAGGAGTGTCTGAGTGACTTGGTGCCACCGTGCTGGCAATTAAAGACTCATCAACAGTGTGTTTCAAACAAGCACTCGGCAGCACACTGCCCTTCCCAGTGCCTGCTGCTGAGGGAAGGGGATGCTCTGTGCAGTGCCCCTGGCACAGGGCTGAGGGTCAGTCCCCAGGCTGCTGAGCTCTCACCCCACTCTCCCCACACAGGTTTGACAGCGAGCTCTCGCAGGCGCATGAGGAGGCGCAGCGGGAACGGCTGCAGCGGGAGAAGCTGAGCCGAGAGAAGGATGTTCTGGTGGCTGAGGTCTTTGGCCTCAAGCAGCTGCTGGAGGTGAGTGGCCCCCGGCCCCCTCCCCAGCCTCCCAACCACCGGGTGCCCCGGGCTGACAGTGACCCTGTCTCTCACAGGACAAGGACTCGGACATCGCAGGGCTGACGCAGAAGGCGGAGGCGCTGGAGGCAGAGCTGCAGGACATCTCCTCCCAGGAGTCAAAGGACGAAGCCTCCCTGGCCAAGGTGAAGAAACAGCTGAGGGACCTGGAGGCGAAGGTCAAAGACCAGGAGGAGGAACTGGATGAGCAGGCTGGGACCATCCAGATGCTGGAGCAGGTACGATGGGGAGGGGCTAGGTTTCTGGGTGGGGTGGTTTCATGCAGGGCTGTTATTACCTGGGCCGGGCTTGCCTGGGAAGAGGAGGCGGTCGCCCTGAGCCCGGCGTCAGGCCAGGCATCGCCGTGGCCAACACGGCTCCCGGCCCTCCGTGCCATGGCCCGGCAGGTCACCATGGGGCGGGCAGCCCAGCTGGCCTCAGACCGGGGGGTTTTCAGGGTGAGTGGTGCCTGGACAGTGGCATTCAGGGGTCCCCACGTCCCCTTCACTCTGACCACATCCCCACCATTTTCAGGCGAAGCTGCGGCTGGAGATGGAGATGGAGCGGCTGCGGCAGACCCACGCCAAGGAGGTGGAGAGCCGTGATGAGGAGGTGGAGGAGATCCGGCAGTCATGTCAAAAGAAGGTAGGGCTCTGCTGCGGCCCCTCTGCCCAGGAGGGCCTGGGATGCATCCCCATGCCGGGGCCGGGTGCTGGGAGCTGCCAGCTGGGCACCGTCATGCAGTACCCGGCTCCCACGCAGCCGACCACAGCCCGGCTCCACCGGCCCGGCGGGTCCGACCAGTCCTTCTGCTGCCCCGGCCAGCTCACACTGGGCTTTGTGCCTCTGGTTGCGCAAACACCTGGCCGGTGGGGTCACTTGGTGTCCCTAGTGTGTGGGGACACGTGAGGAGGGGGGTCATGACCCCTCCCCACCGCCCTGACCGGCTGCCTCCTGGCTGTCCCCCAGCTGAAGCAGATGGAGGTGCAGCTGGAGGAGGAGTACGAGGACAAGCAAAAGGTGCTGAGAGAGAAGCGGGAGCTGGAGAGCAAGTTATCTGCTGTCAGCGAGCAGGTGGGGTGATGGGCAGCTGGGCACCTGCCTTGCTTTGGGGACCCTGAGGTGGCCATGGTGGGGTGGACACCCCTCAGGCATGGAACCATGGGAAGGTTTCCCCTGCCACAGGCCAACCAGCGGGACTTCGAGACGGAAAAGCGCCTGCGCCGGGATCTGAAGAGAACGAAGGCGCTGCTGGCTGATGCTCAGATCATGCTGGACCACCTGAAAAACAACGCACCCAGCAAGAGGGAGATCACCCAGCTCAAGAACCAGGTGTGCATCCAGACCCTCCCCAGACTGCAGGCTTTGAGGGACAGGGAGTGTCCCTGTTCCCTGGCCAGGCACTGAGCTGTATCTCTGCAGCTGGAAGAGTCGGAGTTCACGTGCGCGGCCGCCGTCAAGGCCCGCAAATCCATGGAGGTGGAGATCGAGGACCTCCACCTGCAGATCGATGACCTTGCCAAGGCCAAGGCAGCGGTGAGTGGGTTTGGGGTGCCGTGAACTATGGTGGGGCCATGCCCCATTTGCACCCAGGGTGGCCCCACTCTGTTTGGAGTGGGTTTTGGGGGTGAGTGCTCAATTCCAGGGATGCTGCAAGAGACACGTGTGTCTCCCTGCAGCTGGAGGAGCAGCTGAGCCGGCTGCAGCGGGAAAAGAACGAGGTGCAGAGCCGGCTGGAGGAGGACCAGGAGGACATGAATGAGCTGATGAAGAAGCACAAGGCAGCTGTGGCCCAGGTGAAGGGGGAGCAGCAGCTGCACCCACCCCACCCCCTCAAGGTGTCTCTTTTGGAGCCGGCCCAGTGGGATCCCCACTGATGGCCCTGGTGTGACCTGCAGGCGTCCCGGGACCTGGCACAGATGAATGACCTCCAGGCACAGCTGGAGGAGGTCAGCAAGGAGAAGCAGGAGATGCAGGAGAAGGTGGGGATGCACCCTGAGTGAAGCCAGGGTGATGGGGGGCACCCAGAGACCCGCTGCCCACATCATGCAGGGCCCCCTGCACCGTGGGGATGCAGAGCAGTCCCATGGGAAGCTCTCCATCCAGATGGGAGCAGCATGTCCAGCAGCTCTCCTCCAGGACGGCGTGGCAGGGGGGGCAGGGTGATTGTGGTCGAGGCTGAGGCTGTGCCCTCTCCCGCAGCTGCAAGGTCTGCAGAGCCAGCTGGAGTTCCTGGAGCAGTCCATGGTGGACAAGTCACTGGTGAGCCGGCAAGAGGCCAAGATCCGTGAGCTGGAGACCAGGCTGGAGTTTGAGAGGACTCAAGTCAAGCGCCTGGAGGTAGTCACGGAGCTCCCCCTCTGTTCCAGCTGGGACAGGGGTGCAACAGGACCATAACGAACCTGCCTGAGGGTCTGCTGAGTGCCTCCCCTCCCCAGGACCCCCCCCGCTGCAGCCGTCTCCCTCTGGCAGCCCATCCCCATCTCCACAGGGAGGACTCCCTGCAGGCACTGATAACAGTAATCCACCTCCCAGCCCGGCAAAGTGCTGCTCTTTCCCTGCATCGACTTAGGGAAATTATAGACTCCCCAGTCCCGCGAACGCAGCCTGTTTTATATTCTGCCTCCGCAGCTCTGCCGGGGAGCGCGGCAGCTTAGCTCTCCTCTTCATATTTTCCAAGCTATTATTTCCTTCCCCACTCTCTCTGCCGAGGCCATAAATATGCAGCGGCTGGCTCAGTGGCTGGGGGAGAACGGGAGCTATTTTTTCCCTACGTTACATGTTTTAATTACTTCACACACAGTTAAATCTATTTTTCCAATTCAACAAAGCCCGTGTTGTTGTTCTGCCCCTTCCCTGGCCCTGGGAGGGGATGGTTTCTCCTCCATCTCCTTGTGTAATTTTATGGGAGTGAGATCCATCCTCGCATCATCTCCTGGTGGGTGTTGGGGTGAGGGTGGACCTGCAGGATGAGAGGTCTGTGGGGGGATTTGGGGTGACCCCGCTGCTCCGCAGAGCCTGGCCACGCGGCTGAAGGAGAACATGGAGAAGCTGACGGAGGAGCGGGATCAGCGCGCAGCCGCCGAGAACCGGGAGAAGGAGCAGAACAAGCGGCTGCAGCGGCAGCTCCGTGATGTCAAGGAGGAGATGGGCGAGCTGGCCAAGAAGGAGGCAGAAGCCAGCCGCAAGAAGCACGAGCTGGTGAGGCACCCATGATAGGGCCAGGCAGGGCACACGGGGGTGTTCTCTAAAGGAACCCAGCTCATCCCGTTCTCTCATTGCAGGAGATGGACCTGGAGAGCCTGGAAGCTGCCAACCAGAGCCTGCAGTCAGACCTGAAGCTGGCCTTCAAGCGCATTGGGGACCTGCAGGCAGCCATCGAGGATGAGATGGAGAGCGACAGCAATGAGGATCTCATCAACAGGTGAGAGCACCGGGGCCCAGCTCTCGCGCGTCCCTGGGGCTCACTGCTTCCCCTCGCCACTTCAGAAATGCCACAGGGATCCCTCGGCTCTGCCTGGCCCTGGCAGGATGCTGTCTGTGCATCCATCCATGCATCGTGCACTCATGCATCTGTCCATGCACCCGTGTCTGTCCATCCGTGCATCGGGCACCTGTGCACACAGGCATCAGTCCATGCACCTGTGCATCCATCCCTCCGTCCACCCGCAGCCCCCATGAGCTTCAGCCACTTGTGGAGGTGCCTGAAGTGCATCCAGGATCCTGCCAGCTGGCTGGAAACAGCCCAGGGAGCCCCAGGAGCCAGGGCAGCACAAGCTGGCAGGAGGTTTGGGATGCTGGGATGCAGCCCAGCCCGGGATAGAATCATAGAATCATACAATTGTTTACGTTGGGAAGGACCTTCTGAGATCATCGACTCCAGCCATTAACTCAGCACTGCCATGTTAGCACTAAATCATGTCCCCAAGTGCCAATCCACACATTTTTTTAATGTTTCCAGGGAATGACTCCACCACTTCCCTGGACAGCCTGTTCCAATGCCTGACCACCCTTTTGGTGAAGAAATTTTCCCTAATATCCAAGGCACAATCTGAGGCCATGTCCTTTTGTCTTATTGCTTGTTCCTTGGGAGCAGAGCCTGACCCCCCTGGCTACAACCTCCTTTCAAGGAAGTTGTAGCGGGTGAAAGTGCCCCCTGAGCCTCCTTTTCTCCAGGCTGAGCCCTCCAGCTTCCTCAACTGCTCCTCATCAAACTTGTGCTCCAGATCCTTCCCCAGCTCTGTTGCCTTTCTTTGGATATGCTCCAGCACCCAACCTGGGATGCTGGGATCCAGCTGGGTGCAACCCCACTCCAGGGGCACAGAGCAGCCTCACTTCCCTCCCCTGTCCCGTCCCCACCATTTAATTTGCCCACATCTATTCCCCACCCATTTGGTCTTTTTTTTTTTTTTTATAATTTTCCTTTCATTTGATTTCTTTTCTGTTGTGTTTCTCCCCCCTCCGACCCCCCCCGCCCCTCCAACCCCTCCCAGTTTGCAGGACATGGTGGCAAAGTATCAGAAAAGAAAGAGTAAACTGTGAGGAGCATCTCTTTCCTTCCTCCCCTCCCCTAACCTCCACCTCACCCCCAGGGGCCGGGGTCCCGCATGCCACTGGCCCAACTCCGCATGCCCTAACAGCACCCACGGCACAGCACGGCACAGCACATAACCACATCCCACGCATGGGGACAGGGCAAGCCCCTGGGATGGGCTGGGGGGGGGATGCTCTGCCGTGGCTGATGACAAATCTGTCAGAGTGGGGCAGCAATGGAGCCCTGCTGCCACTAATTAATACCCCCATCCATGGTCGCTCCCACGACCCAGATCCTGCTTAACTAACGGCACGTTTGCCTGGACATAAACTGTGTTTGATGTGGAGCTTAATTTCGTTGGTCAGAAAACCTTAGCTGCTCTCAGAGCTTGTTTTTGGGGCTTGCTGGGGTTTTTTTTGGTGTCGTTCTGTGTCTTTTTGTTGGTTTTTTTTTTCCCCAAGCCCAGCGTTGCCTGGATGTATTGCAGGGGAGGGAGATGCGCAGGATGGAGTGCGGCTCGTTGCTCTGAATTTATAAAGAGAAGGATTCATATACAGGGTCTATTCCAGCCTGTCCCTTGTGCTGTTTGCTGTCATTCCCAGGCAGGGAATAAGCCCAAAACCAGGAGGATAAAAGGCTGTTTAAGATCCCTTCCTTAGAGTGGCCTGGTGGGAGCGGGGTGGCAAGAGGGGGACCACACTGCTTCAATTTCCATATAGATCCCACTGGTGCTGCCATAACCCTAATGAAAGCAGTAAGCGGTGAGGTATTAAGAGAGATTTATTCAGGGATGCTTTTAACGTGGAGGAATGGATTTTGCAATGCAGACAGCACCTTCTTTCTAAAGGCAATCAATATGGTTACAAACGGCCATTATAAATTAGATGGTTTAAGCCAGATAGGACTTTTTTTACGCCGGGACGTAAATCAGGGGCTCTCGGGCACGGCAGGGCTGTAAATCTGCCCGCTGTGCTCCCACGCCCGCTGTGCCAGAGTCGTTTCTGTTCCGCCTGCTAAACTCCTGTTTACCCGGGGCCATCAGCATTGCTCTTCCTCGCTGTAATTCTGCACGCGACGGCAGCCTGTAAAATGAACCCACTTATTTCCTTCCCGGTCCTGGAGTTGGAAATCTCCTGTGTTTCTGGAGCTGTGCCCTGCCTGATGCCCCAAAGCCAGGCCCTGCTGTCTCCAGCTCCAGAGCTGTGCAGTGATAGGGAGAGATGTTGGATAGAGGGTGCAAGAGCCCCTTGGGCAGGCGCAGGGGTGGTTTGGGGGTGCTTCAGGGAGCCCCTGCCTTGCAGGTTGAACTATGTGCATGCAGATTATGCCCCGGAGATGGAGCAGAACCATAGGATGGGGTTTCACCCATGCCAGGGTACACAGGCAGTGGGTACTGGAGGAGTTCAGTGCCCTCCAGTGCACTTTCATCTCTCCAGCACCCAAAACATCACTGCCCCACGCTGACCTCTTGCTTTCTCCCACCCTGACCCGCTCCTCCGGCAGTGATGGTGACTCAGACGTGGACTCAGAGCTGGAGGAGCGCGTGGATGGGGTGAAGTCTTGGCTCTCCAAGAACAAAGGCTCCTCCAAAGCACTCTCGGATGACGGCAGCCTGAAGGGCAGCAGGTGGGTGCAGGGCTGGGCACAGGGCTGGTGGGCAGAGGACAGGCTGAGCTGTGCTGGGACATGGACAGGGTGGGTGCCCACGGGATGTGGGATTTGGTACCGTGTTCCCATCTGGTGTTTGTTGGCCAGGGAAGGGTTAATGCTGCTGAGCAGCTCAGTCTCCATTGGGGACACACGTCCCCCCACCCAAGGGGACCTCCCTGGTCCCCCTTCCCTCATCCCACCCTGGAGGCATATGGGCATCCACAGCCCCCACCCCATCTGCCTCCTCAGGTCTTTCGATACTGAGCTTTAGCTCTGTGCAGCATTCCATCACTCCAGGACTGATTCCCTGCTCCATCCTGTCCTCCTCTTCAGCCCCACCCCATCCCTCTCCACACCTCTCAGAAAATGTTGGCAGAGGTGGGGAGCATGCCCAGGTGCACCCACGGCATGGGGCTGGGGCACACTACCCTTCCCCATGGAAAATGCTTGCCTGCTGAGCACAGATTGCTTTGCTTTTATCCAAACCCAATTTCCTAGCAGGGCTCCAGGAGTCCCAGGGGACTTCCTCCCTCTGCCGAGCAGAGGGGAAAGATCTGAGCTGGTTTCTGTTAATTGGTTTAATTTATTCAGCGGTGCAGATGTAAAACATTTTGTTATTGGAGATAATTCCACCTTTTCTGAAGTCGGGAATCAAACACAGCGGCTCCCGGTAGCCGACAATGAAATAAATTGAAGGCAACACTTTAAAGGGGAATCAAAGTGCTGGGCTAGAACAATTCCCACATTTACATGACATTTTTCCACGATGCCATTTCCCGCTGACGCAAATTGCCGAGGCCGCCTCGCAGCCCCCCCCCTTTGCCCGCTCATCTCCGTGTCTCTCTTGTCTCCCCGGTGCGTGCGGGGCCGCGGTGCCGCGGCACAGGTCAGCCCCGCCGGACGGCCCCGAGCCCGAGGAGCGGCCGGTGTCGGTGTTGAGCTCCCTCAGCTACAGGAAGCGGCCGGGCCTCAAGGATTCCATAGGCGGCCGCGGGGATGAGCAGACGCTGTTCAGCGCCCTGGGCGAGCGGCCGCCTTCCCCCGAGCGCCCTCCGCGCCGGGCGGCCCGCGGCGGCGAGCCCCAGGACCGGGCGGCCGTCATCGCCCGCGCCTTCGCCGACGCCAGCGGCCGGGCTCGCCAAGGGCTGGACAAGCGGTGGTCCCTCTCGGCCACCGACGTAGAGAAAGCCTCCGTCGCCTCCGCCCCAGTGAGCCGCGTCTCCTCCGCCTCCTGGCGCGGGCTGGAGGACGGCGATGATGGGGACGAGGGGTGCTCGATGCTTAGCTTCGCCCTCTCCAGCCCCGGCAGCTTGCGGAGCCGGCGCGGGGGGCCCGAGGGCCGCCCTGAGTCGCGGCTCTCCCTGGCCCGCAGCCGCCTGGATGAGGCGGACGAGGGGTCCCGCGGGCAGCCCCTCTTGGGGCGCAGCTTCTCTGTGCCCCCACGGCCCCGCAGCGCAGCCTCCGAGGAGGAGGGTCCTGGAGACGCCCGTCCCGTGCGGCACCGCTCCTACCTCGATCCCGACCTGGAAGCCGCCATCCAGGAGGTGCTGAGCTACCGTCCGCTGCTGGCCAGGGGCTGCTCCAGCCCCGAGGCCGACTCGGGGGACGACGGCCGGAGTGTCCGGAGTGTCAGGAGTGTCCGGAGTGCGGCCCCCCTGGGCGCCGCTGACCGCCCCTCCGGCAGCCTGCGCCGCTCCGCATCCGCCCTCGACTTCTCCCGGCACACCTGCCGGTGCCGCAGCAGCTCGGGCTCCTCTGAGGAGGAGGAGGAGCGGAAGAAGAAGAGCTCCAAGAAGCGTGCCAAGAAAAGCAAGAAGAAATCCAAGAAGAAGAAGAAGAAGCAGCAGTCATCATCCGAGTCCAGTTCCTCCTCCGAGTCCTCCTCCGGCTCCACCAGCTCCTACCGCAGCACCTCCAGTGTCAAGAAGGGCCCGCGGGCGGCGGGGGGCGAGGAGCCGACACGTCCTGCCCGGGGCAAGAAAGAGGAGAAGCAGCGGAAGAAGCAGGTGGACAGCCTGATGATGAAGTACCTGTACCGTCCCGAGAGCGACTGAGGCAGGAGGTGGGAGCGGTGTGTGCCGTGCAGCATGAACCTCCCCGTGTGCCACTAACTGCTCGCCCTAACCCTCTCCTGACTCTGGAGTTCTCCTCCGCCGGCATGGGGCACCCCGGGATGGGGCAGCCCTCTGTTCCTGCAGCAGCCCTGCTTTTGGGATGCTGCAGGGCATCCCGAACGCATCTCCATCTGTGGGGAGATCCCCGGCATGGCCGCAGCGGGACCGGCAGCTGCCCGTGCTGCCAGGATGCAGCGTGTTCAGGATTAGCAGCTGCGGGGCACCAGGAAGTGCTAATCCCTTCCTGGCTCCCCAGCCATCGACCGGGACACATCTGGATTTATTCCTTCAGGAAATTTTTAAGGGTTTGATGGGCAGCACAGCCCCCAGGAGCAGCGGGGAGTGGGATGGGTACTAACACGCACCGACTGCAGTGTGTGAGCATGGATGGAGGCAGCACCCGCGGTGGGGGACCCAGAGTGGGCAACTGGAGCTCAGAGTTGCCCTGTGCCCTGTTGGGCGCCTATGATGGGAATTCGGGGTGTGAATGGCCTCAACCTGCAGGACTTTGGGGTTCTGCATGCTGTTTGATGCAGAGGGGAGGGTTTGCTGGGGCTCGCCAGCAGCGATTCCAGAGCAGGCTCATTCCTTTCTGATGGTTTGAATAGGAGAGCTGCTGGAGGAAGGGAAAGAAGCCTTTTGGAAATGTTGTCGCCGTTGGGTTGCCTGTCCCAGGGGCAGGGAAGGCATCATGGGGTACCGGGGGAGCAACACCCCCAGCACCCAGCCCTGGGCTCGGGTACAACCGGGACCCTCAGTCAGGGTGTCTGGGAGCGCTGGTGTTGGCATCCAGGGCCACGAGCTTTTTCCTGGGCAGGCTCAGCTCAGCCCCACTGCAGAGCAGGGGCTCAGCTCAGCGCAGCGAGGAGTTGTTTGCAGTGAGGCATGTCCCAAATATCTCGGAAAGAATAAAAAAGGAGGCAATCAAGGCTCCATCCAGCTGGCTGCCAGCGTGCTGGCTCACCGCAGCTCCCGCTGCAGCCGGAGGGGAGCTGTGCTCTGCAGCCAAGCCATGCTGGGGACATGGAGCCCCCCGTGACCCCCTCTAACCCCGCTCTCTCCCACAGCCCCACGAGCTCCCGGCACACCTTCACCTATGACAGATGGGACGATGAGCACGACGCCAGGGACAGCACACGTCGCTCCTCCCGCAGCTCCCCCAGTGCCAGCGAGGCGGAGAGCCGGGCTGCCGAGACCCCCGCCTAGCCCCCCACCGCCACTTCCCACCGCCCCGGGAACGCTCAGCTCCAGGGGCCGCCCCGGGCAGCCGGTATTTGGAGCCCCCGGCTCCAGCCATGGGAGGAGCAGCCCGGCCGGCTCGCTGGCTGCACCCCCCACCCTCCCACCTCCTGTCTGTCCTTGGCGGCGGAGCCGGCTGCTCCGGCACCCGGGATTTATTCCTCAGTGCCTGCTGGCTCCTTGTTTTATAACTTAAACTCCCCCCTTCGGCACCCTGCCGTCCTCTTACACCCCTTTTAGTTGAGCCAAAGACGTCTCTCGCTGGCCGGGCCCTGGGGAGCAGCCGCCCGGCAGCCGGGAAGGGGACATGGGGACAGGGTCCCACGTGCCCACCTGGGTTTTTTGTCACCCCCCAGCCCCCCACCTCTGCCTGGCTGTTTTGCACTAGCCCAGCTGTGCATTCTCCCCCCACCCCCTTTACTTTCATTATGAAAATAAACGTCATTTCTGGCTGGTGATACCGGCTGCTGCCTGTTCCATGTGCCTGGGGGGTCTCCCCGTTTTTGGGGGGGTGTTTGCATGGTGAAGAGGTCTGACGGAATGGATCCAGCTCCAGCAAGGATGCAGAGCTGCATACAAAGGCCAAGTCTGGCTTCTTCCCTGAGCCTGCTGCACCCATGGGTGCTGCGGAGGGGGTGGGGAGGGAGGGGAAGCCCTCGTGGGTGCCAGTGCTGAATCATTTATCAATCTTCATAAATATGCAGATGAGCAGCGGGACAGAGCCTCTGCCTGCCGGCATTAAATAATTAACGCAGAGGAGATGATGATGTGCGTTGCTGGCTGCCTGCACGGCTCAGCCTCGGCCCTGGCCGTGTGCTGTCCCCGTGCCATGTGCTGTGCCCTGCACCTGGCCCCGGGGACACCCCGCACCCTGGGGACCCCCCTCACTCCTTGGCAGGTTGTTTCCCTTTCC
Organism: Corvus hawaiiensis; assembly: GCF_020740725.1. NCBI lineage: Eukaryota > Metazoa > Chordata > Aves > Passeriformes > Corvidae > Corvus > Corvus hawaiiensis. The sequence goes on from NC_063232.1 coordinate 4,292,977, forward strand.
CCACCACCTCCTGGAAGCACACAGGCCAAGCTCGGTGCTCTCTGCCATAAAGCCACGCTGCGCTAATGCGCTTTCATTAAGTGGGAGCGATCTAATGATAATAAAATGGCACATTTAACATTAAAACATTTAACTTGACTCCTAAGCGAGTGTGTCTCTCCGCGCTGCTCCAGCTCCATCTTCATGAGGCTGACAAAGCTTCTTAATTTGTTCCCCAGGAGTGGGTGCTCGGTAGAGATTGCTTCGCACCGCATGGCATGGGGGATGCTGGGATGTGGGGAGGCAGGGTACCAAGATACAGGGATGTGGAGAAGCAAGGATGCAGCCGTGCTGGGATGGTGGAATATGGAGACATGGGGATGCTGGATATCTGGGGTGCGGGGTTGGAGGAGTGCAGCGTGTTGGGACTCCCCAAGGTGCAGGGAGGTGGAGATACATGGGGATGGAGGTGCACTGGGTGTGAGGATACTGGGATGCAGGAACACAGCTGCAGGCAAGTGCAATGCCATGGGGGCACGTCTGGAGCCCCACATCTACTGTGCAGCCGCAAGCACGCCGGGGAAGCGGGTGATGGCGAAGTGGGCCATGTTGTGGGATGGCTCCTCGCCCAGGCTCAGCTCACACAGCAACTTTCCCACCACTGGTGCCAGCTTGAACCCATGGCCTGTGGGAAGGAGAGGGAAGGTGGGGACACAACCATCCCCATGGCCCTGGACAGCTCTGGGGTGCTGGGCTGGGGGCGCAGCTGCCCTCGCTTACCTGAGAAGCCAGCGCCGATGACGATGTTGCTGAACTTGGGGTGCCGGTCCAGGATGAAATCTTCATCTGGAGTGTTCTGGGGAGCCAGGGTGTGAAGGTGAAGGGACAGGGTGGGGTCCACCTTCAGCTGGGGGAGGGCTCAGGATGCCTGGGTCTGTGCCCTGGGGCGGGTCTCACCGTGTAGAGGCAGGTCTCCATCACTGCCGGCTGGGTCTCCAGCCCAGGCAGATAGCTGCTGATGAAGCTGCTCAGGACGGCAATGTCAGGGTGGGGGGCACTCGAGGGGGCCTGATCCCGCTTCTCTGGGTCTGTGGGGCTGCCATGGTGGTGGCACACCTGGAGGACAACTGGTCAGGGCAGGCTGGTTAAGGAATCCCCCACCTTGAGCTGCACCCCGCTCACCTTCATCAGACCTGGGTACTCAATGGAGGGCAGCCCGTAGATGCCATGGGGGGCTTGGCTCAGCCCCAGGGTCAAGAAGCAGGGACTGACACTGCCCGAGCTGGCGCTCCCAGGTTGCTTCTCCCTCCAGTAGCAGACGTTGATGCGCAGGGGCTGGAATCACTCCATTAGCTCTGGCCATGATTGTGCCACCCCCCCTGTGCCACCAACCCTCACCTGCAGTGGCAGGCGGAGACCCAGTTGTTCCACGAAGGCACCGGTCCAGGCTCCAGCCGTGATGATGAGCCGGGGGGCTTTGTACACCCCAGCAGTGGTGGTGACAGTGACCGTGGCCCCAGGTTCGATGTGCAGCACCTTCTCCCCGTCCCGCAGGGTGCCCCCATGTCGGCGAAAGACCTCCTGGGGTAGGGGAGGGTGACGGGAGGTGGCTGCGAGGATAGAGCCAGGGGACCTCCATCCCATCCCAAATCATCCCATCCCCTCAGGAGCACCTACCTGCACCGCCCGCAGTGCCCGGTCAGCGAAGAGCACCCCGGCAGTGCTGTCCAACACGGCCACCTGGCCAGCTTGGAGCCGGAAGCCGGGGAAGCGCTGGGCCAGCGCCGCGGCGTCGAGGACCTCGTCAACACCCAGGCTCCTCCTGCAGGCCTCCAGCTCCGGCTCTCCCGGCAGCCCCAGCACCACCAGTCCCGTCTGCCTGCATCCCACCAGTCACGTCAGCTCGCCCTGCTCCCCCTCCCTGCGCGGACCCCCCGCTTGCTTTGCTCCTGGGGGAAACTGAGGCACGGTGACACCAGTGATACTTGGGATGTGCTACACCCTGGTGCTGGCGCACCCCACACTGGGATGCAGGTGATAAGGGCACAGCGCTTAGGGTGAGATGCATGGGGAGGGTCCGGACACTGACATCACACTCTCCCCCCTAAGTACAGCAAGAACCATCAGCCCTGACCCCGGCACCGGAGGATCATTTAGATGCTCATTTCCTTAATGACATTTCCTTCATGGAGCCCCATAAATTACCAGGAACTGGCAGCTGCCTGCCAAGGAAGCCGCATCTCACCCAAAGGTCACCGCCCCCAGTCCCTCGGGGAGGGGACGGTGCCCGGCGGTGGCTGCGTCCCTGTCCCCATCACCTGTAGAGGGTGGTGCCGGTCTCGGCCTCCAGCTGCTGCCAGAGGCGGAAGCTGTCGGGCATCATGCGGGAGTAGTACTCCTGGGGGTAGGCGCTGCGGATGATGCGGCTCTGCCCATGCGAGCTGCCCCGAGAGTGGGGCAGGAGGAACTGTGGGGCAGAGAGGACATGGGGTTGACCACAGACACTGCCACCCTCAACCGCACCAGCCCCGTGAGCATCAGCACCGTGCCGCACAAGGCACCTTGGGACACAGCCTGTCCTGTCAACCATGGCACCGGGAAACAGCAGGAAACGGGGGTCTTGGCGCTGGGGACATGAGGGTGCTGGCACTGGGAACTGCAGTGCCAGCAGCGGCTCTGCTCTGTGCCATGGTGGAGGGCAGCCAGGTCTGCGGGCACCCGCCCCAGCCTGTTGGGAATGGAGTCGTGGCAGAATGGGGTCACCATACCTGCTCCAGCAGCAGAGTGTCCTTGTGGCGCTGGGCCAGGTGGTAGGCAGTGAAAGAGCCCTGGATGCCGGCCCCGATGACAATGACATCGTAGGTGGACTTCTGGGGCTGGCTTGGGGCAGCCATGCCTGTCCTCGTCCTCGTCCCTGCTGCTGTCCCTGTGGCCGCTGGGAGGTGAGCCAAGGGGAGGAACGGGGCAGAGTCCAGCCAAGCCGAGCGGGTGGTGGAGCCTTGGCCACCTTCCAGCTCTCTGGGGACACAGGGGCCACATTCTTGCTGCCCCTTGGGGCTAGCCAGGCAGGAACATTCTCATTCCCCCACCAACGCCAGCTCCTGGTCCCAGGGCAGGCAGTTCAGCTGATCAGAGTGAACGGGTAGGATAGACGTGAAGGAAAACTGCTTCCAATAAATCCCCCTTTCCACTGGTCACTGCTGGCTCCAGCTGTGGTGGGACACAGGGCTTCCATTCGTGCGGCAATGGGAAACTCCCCCCTTGCTTCCAGGCAAACAGGGTTTTTTTTTTCCCCTCCAGCACAATTTATTACAGCCATAAACCATTTTGTTGCCATCTTTTGTTGTTATTTTTTTAACGGGAGATAGGGGTGATTTAGGGCTCACCAGAGCTGCCAAGATGCAGCACGGAGCCCCATGGTGGATTTTGCAAATCTGTAAAATTTTGGGGTGTGATTGGGGTTTGGGAACAATGCCTTAGAGTGGAGGATAACACAGGCAGGGGCTGCCAGTTTTGCCCACTGCCACCACTGCCCCATGCTGCCTGACAGCTAATTAGGGGAATTAATTCACTCTGGCTTCTGCGGTGTAAAAGGCATTATTTACTGGTTAATTGTCGTTATTACAAAATGTTAAATATCATTATTTATTTTGCCACTTGCCTCTGGTGATGAATGAAGCATTGGGGAGCACTCGAGGCTCCCACCAGGTCACAGGGACACCCCAATATGGTGCAAAGGCAGAAACAGGCAGCTCGCATCGATGGGGAGGTGAGAGGAGGAGGATGGGCAGCACGGGCAGAGGTTGGGGTACCCCCCACACCCCTCATCCACCCCCCTGCCCATGACCACTACTGCAATGAGTGCATCCCAGTTTCAGCATCGCCACGATGCCCAGGGCTCTGCACCGCACAGGGCCCCGTTAAATCAGCACATCCTCGCTCGCCTTTGATGTTACAAATAATTCAGCAATTTCCCTGGGTTTCAGATGACTTTTTTTTTTTGCTTTGAATAGCCCCTCTACTTGCTCTTCCTTTTTTTGCTGGAACGATGAAGAATAATTAATTATCTGTGAAACGTTAAATGGTAAAAATGAACTCCTCTCCCGTTAGCGGTGTGGTAATGGAAGGGATGGGAAAGCCTCGCTTGTGAGGTTACAGAGATGGTGAGACCTTTGGTGGGATGCAAATCACCATCCTCAGGGCTCTGTGGGAGCCCTCAAGCCATTTCTTTTGTTCTGCAGGTGACCCCAACCAGGTCTGATCCCAGGGATCAGGGAGGTCTGCACCCCCAGAGCCCAAAAAGCAGCTGCAGGGCCTCAACTTGCCTTAGGGTGAATTTTTGGGGAGTCCCTCAGCCCTGTGCCAGGGTCTCCATCATTCCTGCCATGTCCTTTTCACCTGGGTTTATACTGACTGGAGGCAATGCTTGTGGCAGCAAGAAATCCATTTCCCTAAGCAGCTGGCGTGGGTCAGGAGAGTTCAGTAAAAATGAAATATTCCATGCGGGCTGGGTGGATGGATGGGAAAACTCGGGGCTGGGAATGGCATGGGGAGGAGGAAATGGGGGCTTGGAGAACCGCCTGGCACAGGCTGTGGGAGCTGCCCCAGCTCAGATCCATGTTGTGCTGGGGAAATGGGGAATGAGGAACTTTGGCCAAGGCTGGGCAAGGATCAGATGCAGCTTGATGGGTGCTGGACTCTGGACCCACTGCACCCTTTTTGCCCACTCTACACTGGGACAGAAGTTTCCCAAAATCCCATCATCCATCTGTGCTGGCCTCATTTTTCACCAAGCACAAACCAAGACTTAAAAAAGAACTAGGGAGCAATGCTGTTCCCCAGGGAGCCGAGGGGAGCACAGCATCCTTCTCTCCCAGCTGCAACATGCTGGCTCCACGCACGCTCGCCCCCATTTTCCTCCCCAGACCTCTCCATTCCCAACCCTTTGATGGCACCTGCAAAGGATTGTTTGTTTTCTGTCAAAACCAACAGCAGCTGAAGGCAGCCCCTCATTAGCAGTCCAGGTACGTGCCTGGGGAAGCATCAGGCAGATTAAAATTATTTGAATATCATAATATTAGAAACTTCAATTTGGCCTCAAAATGCTCATCTTCCGAGCCCTACCAGGGCTTTGCTGCATTAAACATTGATGGCATTACCGGTGGATCAAAGTTTTGGGTTTAGAGCTGAAAGTGCTTTGCGGGAGAGCCGGCAGCACCCCCGGGATAAGAAGCATCCCGGCATCGCTTCCAGCCCCGCTCCCACCGCAGCCGTGGGGCTGGTGGCACAGACACAGTGCCGCGGCGTTGGTGGCACAGAGCCCATGCCATGGGACTGGCTGCTGCTCTGCTCTTGGCTCGCCGTGCCAAGCCATGCCGTTCTCCATGGCAGGAATGATGCATGTCGGCAAAGCAGGACCTGGGATTAAAATTAAACCTCCACCGGAGCTGGCTGCGTGGGCCGTGTGTGCAGCGGGGCTGGCCGGGCTGCGGGGGATCCGGCGAGGCGAAGCCATCTGGGCTTTTGCAGGGATGGGGAGGGGGTTATTAAACAAAGAGCTGGGTTTTTTCATACTTTTAACACCCGCAAGAGCCGTCCATCAGCCAAGATGGAGCTGCTCGGTGCCGGTGCCAACACCATCTGCCCGCTGCAGGGCTGGCTGCCCACCGGGACCCCGAGGCAGGGGGCTGGGGAGGGGCTGTTGGACCCCCACCATAACGAATACCAGCCCTCCTCTGTGCTGTGCCGGGTCTAGGTGTCTCTGCTTGGGGGATGACGAACCCAGCCCTAATTTGGGCTATTTAGGGATAAGGAAGGGCAGCCTGGGGGGGGTTGTGGTGAGAGTTCTGGTGGGTGGGGCGGCAGGATCTGGTGAGGTGGGTACCGAGCACCTTTGCCACAGCCCTCGGTGGCTCCCACCCCGAAGGGTTGTCGGGATTCGGGGAGAAAGGGGGGCTTAGGCGATCCCCCTCCCCCAGCCTTCCTCTCCAGCTTTAGCAGGCGCCGCACTCGAAGAGTTACGGCGTGGGGGTGGGGTAGCAGGGAGGAGCCCCCCCCTCCCAGCCTGCGGGATTGCAGGGCGCCGTGCTCGGAGACTTACGGCCACGGGTGGGTGGGGGGAGGCCCCCCCCGCTTCATCCCTGGAATCAGCGAGCGCCTCACTTGGAGCATTACGGCAGTCCCCCCGCCCTGTCCTCGGGATTGGCGAGCGCCGCGCTCGGAGCATTACGGCGGCGAGATTTGAGGGGGAGGCGGGCAGAGCCCCCCCCCCACACACACCCACCTCCCCCCCATCCCCGGCGCTGGGTGTGCGCCGCGCTCGGAGCATTACGGCGGGGGGGGGGGGCTGAGGGGGAGGCGGGCAGAGCCCCCCCCGATCCTTGGATTGGTGTGCGCCGCGCTCGGAGCATTACGGCCCCCCCCCGCCGCCGTCCCCGGTATCGGCGGGCGCCGCTCGGGGCGCCGCCGCCGCCGCCGCGCCCGCAGCGGAGCTGTCCGCGGTGCTGACCGCCGCCGGCCATGGGCCCGCCGCCCGCGCTGCTCCTGCCGCTCCTCGCCGCGCTGCTCCGCGCTCCGGTACACGGTAAGCGCCGGCCGACACCCCGGGTCACCCCCGCCGCGCACACCGACCACCCTTTCGGTACCGGGTGGTCTCAACCCGTCTCCGTCGCCGCTAAACTTTGCCAACTCGTGCTCGCCCCTCGGTGGGGAGGGGAGGCTCCCCGTTTCCCCCCGTTGAACCGAGAACTCCCCTCCCCGTTATCCGCCCCACCGCCACCCCCTCCGGGGACGCGCACAGCGCTTTGCAGCCGGGCTGGTGCAACGCCGCCCCCGGCAGGCTCCGGCGGCAGCCCCTCTGCCGGTGTTACCGGCGGGAGTGGGGCGAGCATCGCTGCACCGGGGACTGGGCAGGCACGGCGGGACCCGCTCCCGCGGTCACCGAGCCCTTCGAGCCACCCTCGAGCTGGCTATGCCGTGACCCGGTCCCTCCGTGCGGTCCCCACTGCCGGGTGGGGGGCACTGGGGGCATTTGGTTCTTTCCCCCTCTCCTCCCGCTTGGGGTGACCCCTCCAGCTCTGCGGGGGACACGGGGGACGCAGGGGTGGCGGGTGTTGGCTCTTGCCAAGGAGAGCAGCCAACACCCAGCTCGGCTCCTTGGCTCTGGCACCCATAGGGCACCGGAAGCCTCGATGCTTCTCGGCTCTGCTGCCCCAAAAATAGGATTGGGGACCCTCCAAGGCTTGGGGAGACCTGTCAGGGATTGGGGTGCCCTGGAGCACTGTGGCCATGCACGGGGCGATGGGCGGGTCGTGGTCCAGCCCTGCTGGCCCCGGTGGGATGCGGGATGTGGGCACCGGCTGCAGGCAGCAGCCGTGCGGGGAGTTACATAAACTCCCCATCTGGCAGCGGAGCCCAGCCGGGGAAGGGCGCCGTGGCCCTGCGCCCGCTGCTATTCCCAGATCGCTCTGCCGCCTGGGGCTGCTGCCACAGCCTTCTTTCTTGGGAAAGGGAGGGGATGGGGACAGCAAGTGGGGCAATGCCATGGCATCCCCATCTCCTGCCCTGCCGGGGGGGCAGCAAAGCTGGAATGGGAAGTCCATGTCGCTGGCTCTGTCCTGGGAGCAGGGCCCTGGGCAGGGCAGGTTTCCCCCAAGGGAGGCTGGTGCTTACTGTGTCAGTTCAATAATTTCTAATGAGCAATTACGTCTAGTCAGTCCCCTAATTTCTGAATATCAATAAAGTTAATTAAACACTGCATGTGCATTTCCCAGAGTCTTAAAAGTAGGGATGCCCTGGGAGGTGCTGAGCTTTTCCCAGGCCTGGAACCCATGGGGTCCTGTCCACCCTGTATCCCTCCACCATGTGCTGGGAGCTGCCTGTGTGGCTCATGCCCCAAGCTCCCAATCCTCCATCAGGCAGGGCTCCCTGGGAGCACCGCGGGTTCCATGCAGCACTGCCACGCTCAGTGTCACTGTGGCCTTGACTTGGCATCGATGGGCTGGTGCTTGATGGGTATGAAGCCATGGGTTTGAGGGACATGGGGACAGGGAGTCTTAGACCCCTCATCCAGGATGGGGAGCTTGGTGATGTGCTCCGAGTGGTGGCAATGCAGGGTCTGATCCTATCTGTCTCCTGCCCCAACTGTGGGTCACCACCAGCCCCTGGTGTCCATAGGGGTTTGCCCCAGCAGAAAGAGGGGTCTGGACCCCATGGCACTGATGCAGCTGAGGAGTATGGTGCCGGGCACAGCTCCATCAGCCCCAGCCCACTGGAGCCCCTCTCCCCAGCTGTCCAAAGCCATGGAAGGCCAGGCTTTTTTTGTGGGTGTCAGCCACACTGGAAGGAGCTCCTTGTAATTTGGGCTCCTGGCAGCCTGGGGTAAAGGGAGCAGCACAGGCTGTGGTAAGGGGTACAGGGCCTGGCCGTGCCCCCATGAGCTGTGCCACGGCATCCAGCATCAGCCAGAAGCACTGTGCCCACAGGGGTGATGTATTTGGGGGACACGGTGCCCTGGGCATGTGGGTGCTGGCTGGGGTCTCAGTGTGAGGGGGGGGAGCTGGGGAAGGAGGCAGGCGCCTGCTCCGGTAATTAACGGCGCGTGTGCTTGTGCCCTGCGTGCCTCGGAGGAGTTCGTCACCGCCACGCTGCCGTGCCGCCAGGCCAGGATTATCTGGATAATACTCTTAAGCCAGGGAGTGGGAGGGCACGGTCGTCCCGCGGGGATGTGGGGCGCGGGCTGAGCCAACCACCCCCACCATTGCCTGGGAGCCCGATTGCCGCAGGCATCGTCTGTGGGTTTGCAGTGGCAGGGATGAAATTGGCTCAGGGTGCTGTGCCAAGCAGGGCTGCCAGGCAGAGCCAGAGCAGTGAGAATGTGGGGGAAAATGGGGTGCAAAGAAGCTTGGGCAAGGACACGACAAGGGCACCCCCAGGCCTGGTTTGGAGCAGCAGAGAACCCCCCACTTCTATGGTGCTGGTGGGACCCCCAGGTTGGCACTGGGCTCCTGGGGCTGTCACTCTCTCTGTGCAGCCCCTGCCGGAGCAGGGACTGTGGCTGACCCTGGCTGTGGGGTCCTCTGGGAGCACCAACAGCCCCCAGGGGAGGTGGATGAAGTTGTGTCTCCAGCGGCTCTGACGGGAGAGGATAATTTCGCCTCCAATCAATTCTTTAAATGCGCACAATTGAAAGATTGCCTCTGAAAGCTGCCTATAAGCAGGGAGGTAATGGATTCCCTCCAGTTGCAGGCAAGAGCTCGGGAGTGGCAGCACCCCTTCCTCCTGCTGCTGGGGAGATGGGGACAACCGGAGGACCAGCATGCTCCCACCATGAGCATCCTCGGGTGGGTGAAGGGGCTGCCTGGAGCCCTCAGAGGCAGCTGGGGATGCCTCTATCTGCCTGGCTGACTGCCAGCCTGCACTGTGCTGAGACCTGGCACTGCTCATCACATCTTCCGAGGTGCCAGGGGGTCCCGTTGGCCAAGGCTGGGGATCTGCTCGGCCCCCAGCCTGCAGGAGAAGTGGCAGCGGCCAGCCCGCACGCTCGCTGTGCCAGTAGGAATTATTACATATATAATTTAAATGCAGTAACGAGCTGTGCTGAAGGGATCAAATATTAATCAGCTGCAAGAGCGCTGCTCTGACCCTGTGAAAATGGAGAGAGGTGTTTGAAACGCCAAATCAGCCGGTGCTTGGCGATGAGCGGTGCTGGGCGATGAGCGAGGTGATGCTTGGGCAGGGCAGGCTCTGGTAGTCCCCAGATGCCCTGGGGAGTGGCAGCAAGGGAAAATGTTGGCTGTAAAACCAGCCCTCAGTGGCTTCCAGAACTGGATGGTTCATCCTCTAGGAAAAGCAGTGCTGGAGCAGGGTGTGGGGCTGGCTGGGAGGGACACAGTGCTGGGGACAGCTGAGATGCTGGCTCTGGCAGGAGCAGGCGGCGATGGGAGGGAATGGTGTCTGCAGGAAGTATGACATGGCTGAGCAGCCCAACGCGGAGCCCGACAAGCAGCTCTCGCTCGCCTCCCGCAACCGATTCCAATTGCTGTCTCTGGCAGTGGGCGGAGGGAAGGGGAGACGGGAGCTGGGTGGGCAGCGTGGCCCTGCTCGCCCTGCCTGACTCCCGCCCACTCTGGGCAGGCATCCCCAGCACCCAGGGGTGCCCCGAGGGCTGAATGCCCCCCTGCCACCCAGAGGGGTGAGCTGTGCTGGGTCCCAGGGAGACCAGAGCTTGCACAGAGCCCCATGGGGGCCTGGCACCTACATCATGTGGCGTGGTACCGAGCGGGTACTGCCCAGCAGTGGGGTATCCATCACAGGAAAGCCTGGGGGAGAGGCTGGTTTGGGTGCTGTCAGCCCAGGGAGGGGGGACATGGCACAGCACAGTGCTTGGGTCTGAAATAGCAGCAGACATACAATTTATCACCGCTGCTGCCACGCAGGGAAATTGCTGTAGAAACCCATTAGCTCCGCAGGGAGAATGGGGAAGGGGGATTACATGTGCTGTGGGTGGCGAGGAGGGGACAAGGGCCCCATTGGCATCCACCAGGTGGGGAGGGAAGAAAGCCCCGGGGATGGGCACCCAGCTGGCCGCTGGGTTCTGCCCTCATGCCCACCCCGTGCCGGTGGTGCTCAGGGCGCTCGGTGTGTCAGCCAGCACTCGGCCGCCGCGATGCTCCAGGGAACCGGTTGCGGTGATGTGACATGTGTCAGCGGGTAAATGACTGTTCAATTCAAGGAGAATTGCAAAACATACAAGGTCAAATGCTTCCCCGCCAGCGCTGCCATGAATATTAAAGCCGAGCTCCTCAGATAGCTGCCAGGGCTGGCGGCCGCACTCGCCAGCGGTGTCCCCAGGCACCAGGGCAGCCCCTTGGGTCCCTGCTCCAGCTGCTCTAACAGGCTCAGCTTGGCCGTGGGCATCTGGGGTCACTGGCAGTGCCAGGGTGGAGGTAGCCATGTAGCAGGATGTGGATGCCAGTATAGCTGCCAGCTGGCCACGCTGGGTGCCAGTGGTTTGTCTGCGTGGCAGCGGTGACAGCTGGGTGGCAGGGGAGCTGGCTGCACAGTCCTGCCTGTGCCCACCCGCCCCTGCCTGCACCCTCACACCATCTGTGCGCTCCTGCCTGCATCTGCCCACCCACGCCTGCCTGCATCCCGACAATGCCTGCATTCCCACGCTGCCTACACCTGCCCACTCACCACCTGCACCCACCTGTATTCTCTGCCTGCTCCTGCCCACGCTGCCTTCACACCTGGAAGCAAGCCCTGTTCCCTGCCTGGGGTCCCCAGGGCCACCAGGGCAGGGGACAGGTAGGGATCTGGCATCAATAGGGTGTGCTCCCTCTCCTGTTCCTGTTGTGGAGGCTGGGGGTGGTCCAGGGGGCTGGGGGCTGTGGGACAGGGAGGCTGTGGGTGGGGGAGCATGGTGTCAGCTGCCTGACAGCTCATGCATCACAGCTGCCGGCCCTGGCCATAGGGGCAAAGCCAGATTAGATTTTAAATTGGAAAATAAACCTAGAGTCTGGTGAGGCCCAGCCCCTGTCCTCACCCCGTGCCAGGCACATGGCTACCTGCACCTCCCCCTTTCCTCCATCCTACAGATGGGGAAACTGAGGCACGGAACACCACTGTGCGCTGTGATGCTCCTGGGGCCACCAAGGGCCCTGCCCTGTCCCCTCCCTGAGCTGGGCACTCTGTTATTGCTTTCTTGGCGGGCAGCATCGATCGGTGCTCCCTGGGCGGCTGCGTGCCGCCTTATTTATTTATTTGTGACAGCAGGCGGCATCGATTCCCGCCGGGGGGGCCTCCGCCTGCCACAGCCGGATTAGTCTCTGGCATCTCCCAGCTGCTGTTAATAAACTCCCACCCGACAAAGCCAATGGGAGGGATTAGGACCCCCTCTCCGCTGTGGCCGTGGGCACGTGGCCAGCTTGCCGAGGGACCCCGACAGGCATATGGCTACTGGGGACTTGACAGCCCCTTTGCCCACCCTGAGTTTGGCGGGGTGGCTGCTGGGTGCCAGGGCCCAGAGGGCTGTGTGCTGGGTAGCCAGCCCCATGTCAGCAGTCCCTGGTCACCTTGGGGACATGGGAGGGACATAGCTGTGGCACTGGAGATAAGCTGCTTAGAGACATCTATGGAGGCGGAGGCTCTAATCCCGTGGTGTTCATGGGGCATGGGTGGCAGCAGCTGGGCACCCGCTGCCTTCCCACGGTGTCCTGAGCATCCTGTATCCCCAGCCCCAAGCATCCCCCGGTGCCAAGAGCATCCTGTGGTACCCAGAGCACCACACAGAGCCCAGGGCAGTGCCTGGTGCCAACCCTGCCCAGCCCAGGGTGCAGAGTATCGAGATGGGACCTGTTGTAGGATCCTTGCTGTAAGGCCTGGCCTTAGCCAGTCGCCTCCATGGGGACCACTGTGCTCCCTAGTACCCCGGGCAGGTGAGATGCCCATGGAGAGGAGTGTCCAGGGGACTGGGTGGGCATCTCTAGCCCAGCCTTCACCGCATGGGGCAGTGGTGACAGCGCAGGGCCCAGCCCCGAGCACTAATCTGCTATTAAAGCCTAACGGAGATTTTGGCGCCCTTCAGTATAAACTCATTAACTTTTATGTTCTAATAAATGGATCCTATTAAAATATAATTCTGGCCTTGCTGGGGGGCAAGTGAACCTTTCGGAGCTGGTGTGGGCAGGTGTCCCTGCTGTGCCTCTGTGCCCAGGGCATTATTGTCCCAGCACGATGGCAGGGGGTCGGTGGGGACACGGGGTGGGTAGCAGGGGTGTGAGGATGCCTGCCAGCACCCAGCAGCTCCCCACTACGCTGCACACCCAAGATAATGTGTCTTAATAGTCCCTTAAAAGCAGCAGTCGCAGAGTAATTAATCTTCGCGGGGCCCTGCCCTGCTACGGATAGGGATAATTACCCGGTAATTGGCAGTATCGTGTCATCAGTGCCTGTGCACGGCGGCAAGACGTGCCCACGCACTCCCGTGGCCTCGTGCCTCACACCGGGGCCTCAGAGGGATGCTGGTGTCACCATGGTATCCCCTCTGCCGTGGCACGGCAGGGCTGGGCGACACCGAGATATGCCCAGCAGGAGAGGGGATGGTGCTGTGCCAGATCCGGGAGCAGGAGATGCTGGGTGACTCATTAGGGCTGATTAAATTCTCTTTTATTTTTGGTCTGAAGGCTGTAAGTGGCTGGGCTGGGCACGCTGGGGATTTGCTCAGGAACTAATGTCTGGGAGGGACACGGGGCTGTGACAGGGGAATCCCTGTGGTTGTGGGTGGGAGGGGGGGGAGCATCGACGGGGTAGGGGGTTCCCTACAGACTCACACTGCTCAGGGACAGCCTGGCTGGAAAGAAGGTGAGCTCTCTGGTAGCCTGGAGGAGGGTCCAAGTGTCCAGGCTCCGGTGACATTCCTGGTGCAGCCATGGCAGTCAGAGTAATCACCTGCGTGCCTGCCCTCTGGGAATGTGCAGTCCCGGGGAAACCTCGGCACGGGATGGCCACCTCTGTGGTGAAGGATAATCAGTGATCAGGGACACCCAATCCCGGGGCTGTCTCCATCAGGGCTGGCTCAGAGGAGTGGGCACCCCTTCACGTGGTACAAGCTGCAGATGTGCATTAATTAGCCAGAGCTTAATTTCCAGGGCTGCCCCAGTGAAGGGTATGCTGGGGAGAGGGTGTCACAATCCCGCTGCATGTGGCTTGTTTGCCATCCTGGTTTTGGGGGAATATTGGTGTGCAGGAAAGCGTTAGTCCTTGGAGCAGCACTCGCCCACGGTGCAGGCCTGATCCATGGGGAGGTGTTGGTCTGCAGGGGTCTGTGGCACTGCACAAGCACCACTCCCCAGAGCTGCATCCACACCTGATACAGCATCAGCCCTTGTCCAAGCACTGGTCCCTGGTGCCACTGAGGGCACAGTGTTGGTCTGTGATGAAGCATCACTCCCTGGTGCACCACCAGTCCCCCGTTCCCTGTCAGTCCCCAACAGAGCATCACTCCACACGTCCCCAGCATCCCATGTTCTTTCCTCCCTCCAGGCTCCAACGGGCTGGCAAGGAAGACCGGGGAGAGTGCTGAGGTGGAGCCGACGGCGCTGCCCACGCCGGCAGAGCGGGAGGCAGAGGCTCACTTTGTGAGCACGGCGCCCACACTCAAGATCCTCAACCATCACCCGCTGCTGGAGGACCTGCTGCACGAAGCCTTCCTGAAGAAGGACTACCTGGCCCAGGCACCATTCCTGCCTGCTGGTGCTGGCCCCTTCCTCCCTGCCGGTGCCCTCCAGCCGGCCCCCGGCCCCCCAGAACCCAAGCCCTCACCCCGCACCCCTGCCCTGCCCCGGCCTGCCTTCCCCACTGACCCGCTGACCACGCCAGCAGGGCGTCCCGGGCCATGGGGGGAGGCGTGGGGGGCTGTGCCGGGTGCAGACCCCTCGTGGTCCCCCTCTGGGGTGCCAGAGTCAAGCACTGCATCCCCCAGCCAGGCACCCACCACGGCTGGCACATCCCTGGCACCCCGCACCGGGGCCGCTGTGGTGCCTGGGGATGAGGAAGGGACCACCACCACCTCCACCATCACCACCACCACTGTCACCACACTGCAGGGGCCAGGTGAGCGCCAGGGAGGGAGTCAGGTGGAGCTGGGGTGAAGTGGGGCTGAGCTGGGGTCTCTTCTGTCACCAGCTCCCTGCAACCGGACGCTGGCGGGTCCCGAGGGCTGGCTGGTGTCCCCAGAGCCAACCGGTGGCCCCTATGATGGCAGCCTGGACTGCACCTACACCATCTCTGTCTACCCTGGCTATGGTGTGGAGCTCAAGGTGAGCTGAGGACTGAGGGTGGGACAGGGTGCCAAGAGCCTGCAGACAAGTGTGGCATGTCCCCTACTCTGTGCCATGGCTGTGTGTCTGTGCAGGGTGCAGCAAACACATGGTCTTGTCCCTGTCCTTGTCCCCATTCCTGTGTCCTTAAGCCAAGAGAGCTGGCTCAGGGCATTGCCTACCCTCAGGGCCCAGCACAGGGATGTGGGTACATGAGCTGGTGGGATGGATGCCCCAGGATGCTCTGTGCCCACCAGCTGCTGTGGCTGGCACCCATCACAAAGAAGTGCTGCGAGATTTAATTAACAAAGCCCTGATGGAGAAGGTGTGAGCAGTGCCAGCAGGTGCCATGCTGTGCTGCAAGGGCCAGGAGCACCCAGCGCCCATCTGCCAGGAGCAGAGGCTGACAGCAAATCCTGCTGTGCTGAGGCCATGTGCTGCTCCCATCAGTGGCACGTGGCCATGTGCCCCCATCTCTGCTGAAGCCACCACAGGGCAGTGCCGTGGCTTGTCGAAAGCCAGCAGTGAGCCAGAGGCAGCATCTCCACCATCAGCCCTCCTCCAGCCCACACTCACCCGTGCTGCTGCTCCTCACCATGCAGCATAGCTTAATTAACATCATTAATAGCAAATTGCTCCAGAGGGCGAGGCTGGCTGTCTGCAAGGCTGCCAGCGTGGGCCTGGCTGTGCCGTGGTGCTCTGGCAGAGCACCGGCTGGGCCCTGCTGCTCGTGGCATGGGGGATGATTTATGGCACTGCTAACCGTGTTTGAAAGGCACTGCCCCGCACAGACAAGCTCCAGTGGGCTATCGACCACAGAGAAGCCACTCAAGGACCAGCTCCGAGCCAGGCAATGCTGTGGTGGTGACACTTGTGTCCCCTGCAGGTAGAGAACATCAGCCTGGCAGAAGGGGAGACGCTGACGGTGGAGAGCACGGGAGGCCTGGAGCCCAACCTCCTGGCCAACGAGTCCTTCCTGCTGCGGGGCCAGGTCATCCGCAGCCCAGCCAACCTCCTCACCTTGCGCTTCCAGAGCCCCCGGCCCCCCAGCCCTGGCTCCTACCACTTTCACTACCAAGGTATGGGGCTCAGACCCCTCTCTACCCTCTGGGAGCTTCCCTGCCAATGTGGTGCTAATTTGGGTCGTGGCGATACACCAGCAGTTCATCTGTGTTGCTGGTGCGTTATAAGTGAGCACTGACCAGGTAATCTCTCCATGAGAGTTAATTTGCCTTAGCAATTATGGGTTCATTTAGCATCATTCTCAGCAGCCACAGACACCGTGTCACTCAGCCCTGCCACACCCAGGCATTTCTGGGGGTCTGGGGAGGCAGTTTCTGGCTTCTGAGGGGCCCATTGCCGCTCACCCCTGGTAACACTGCCACCTGCCTCCAGCCTACCTGCTGAGCTGCCCCTTCCCAGCACGGCCGGCTTTCGGGGAGGTCTCCGTCAGCAGCCTGCACCCCGGTGGGGACGCCCGTTTCCGCTGCTCCACGGGATACCAACTGCAGGGCGCCCGCCGGCTCCTCTGCCGCAACGCCACCCGCCCCTTCTGGAGCGCCCGCGAGCCCCTCTGTCTCGGTAAGCACTGGGGCACCGTGGGGACACAGGACAGCTGGCACGGCACAGTCACCCACTGATGGTCCCTCTCCCACAGCGGCGTGCGGCGGGGTGGTCCGGAATGCCACAGTGGGACGCATTGTCTCGCCCGGCTTTCCCGGGAACTACAGCAACAACCTGACGTGCCACTGGCTGCTGGAGGCACCAGATGGCCACCGCCTGCACCTCCACTTCGAGAAGGTGTCACTGGCAGAGGATGATGACAGGTTTGGCTCTGGACCAAACTGAGGGGGTTGGGGGTGTGGGGTCACCCTGAGGCACAGGGCCACGTTCAAGGATGAGTGCTCTTGGCTATATCCAAGGATGGGTACCACTGGCCATATCCAAGGATGGGATCTGTCGTGGATGGGTGCCATTAGTCATATTTAAGGATGGGTGTTGCTCGCCATGGCCAAGTGTGGCTACTGTTGGCCACAGGCCATGGTCAAGGACAGGTGCTGTTGGCCATATTCAAGGAAGATAACCTCCAACCATGCCCAAGGATGGTGCTGTTGGCCATGGCCAGCACTGCACCCTGCCCTTGTCGTGCCTTGGCAGGCTCATCATCCGCAACGGCAACAACGTGGAGGCACCGCCGGTGTACGACTCCTACGAGGTGGAGTACCTGCCAATCGAGGGGCTGCTCAGCACCGGGCGCCACTTCTTCGTAGAGCTCACCACCGACAGCAGCGGGGCCGCTGCGGGCATGGCACTGCGCTATGAGGGTATGGGGCTGGGGCGTAGCGGGGAACCCAAACAGCCCCGTGCCCACCCGGCCCCTGTAGACCTTTGCCCCTGTGCCCGCAGCCTTCGAGCAGGGGCATTGCTATGAGCCCTTCGTCAAGTATGGGAACTTCACGGCCAGTGACCCCCGGTACCCTGTGGGTACCACAGTGGAGTTCAGCTGCGACCCTGGCTACACGCTGGAGCAGGGCTCCACCATCATCGAGTGCGTGGACCCCAGTGACCCGCAGTGGAATGAGACAGAACCAGCGTGCCGTGGTAGGTGCTGGTGCTGGGGGTTGCTGTGGATGGGGCACGAGGGATACTGCTGTTGTGTGGATGTTGTGTGATGGAGCTGAGGGACATGGTGTGAGTTGAAGCCAACAGGGATGGTGGGTGATGGAGCTGGGATGCTGGAGTGCGTACTGGAGCCAGGCATGGGCCACGATGGGTGCTGGAGTCACTGCGCCACAGTGTGTGCTTGAGCCGTAGTCACGGGGGATGGCGGGTGCCAGATCTGGGATGCTGGAGTGGGTCTTGTGGCGGGTGCCCCGTGGCAGTGCCAAGCCTGGTGTGTGCCCACAGCGGTGTGCAGCGGGGAGCTGACGGACACGGCCGGAGTGGTGCTGTCACCCAACTGGCCGGAGGCGTACGGGAAGGGCCAGGACTGCATCTGGGGGCTGCACGTGGAGGAGGACAAGCGCATCATGCTGGATGTCCGCGTGTGAGTTGTTGGGATGGCCCAGGATGGGGACAGTGGTGTGGGGGGTCTGTGCACTTCCTGCCCTCACTGCCCCCCTGCCCCAGGCTGCGGCTGGGCTCGGGGGACATGCTGACCTTCTATGATGGGGATGACCTGACGGCGCGGATCCTGGGCCAGTACACGGGTGCCCGTGGCCGCTTCAAGCTCTACGCATCCACTGCCGATGTCACCGTCCAGTTCCAGTCTGACCCTGGTGCCGGTGCCTTTGCCTATCGGCAGGGCTTTGTCATCCACTTCTCTGGTGAGCCCCGCAGTGGGACAGTGTCACTGGTGTCTGCAGTGTCCCCACTGCCCTGCTCATCCCTCCATGCCCACAGAGGTCCCCCGTAATGACACCTGCCCTGAGCTGCCAGACATCGCCAATGGCTGGAAGACGTCCTCACAGCCGGAGCTTCTCCATGGGACTGTGGTCACCTTCCACTGCTACCCCGGCTTCCAGCTGACCGGCACTGACCTCCTGATGTGTCACTGGGACCTGACGTGGAGTGGTGACCTGCCCTCCTGTGAGCGGGGTGAGTGATGCCCACCAGTGACCCCCTGCTCTGCGGCGCATCCCCAGCCACCATCACTATCGGTCACTCCCACCTGCAGTGACAACCTGCCGGGACCCTGGGGATGCTGAGCACAGCCGCAGGGTGGTCTCCAATCCTAAATTCCCGGTGGGAGCCACCGTGCAGTACGTCTGTGACAAGGGCTATGTCCTGGCGGGCACTGGGACCCTCACCTGCCATGACCGTGCTGCGGGGGGACCCAAGTGGAGTGACCGTCTCCCCAAGTGCATCCGTGAGTTGGACACCCCCTCCCCCGGGCATATCCCCCAAGTCGGTGGCGAGCAGTGACCCCACCATACCCCTGCCCCGCAGCGGAGACGTATGAGCCCTGCCACAACCCCGGCGTGCCGGCGGGCGGGCGGCAGAACCCGGAGCGGCGGCTGTACCCGGCGGGAGCCACCCTACACTTCTCCTGCACCGCCGGCCGGGCGCTGCTGGGCGAGGGCAGCCTGCGCTGCCTGCCCGGGCACCCCTCACGCTGGAGCGGCTCCCCTCCCATCTGCAAGGCGGGTGAGAGGACCACCCCCCACCCCCGCACCCCGCCGGCACCGCTCGGCACCCCACTTCTCACCCCCGGTGTTGGTTTCTTTCTTCCCCCTCCTCCAGCCTCCTACGATGAGTTTTACAGCAACCGCAACCTGGATGGTAAGGGCAAGGGTGTGCTGGGGTGCCGGGGCATGGATGGGCACCCAGGGTGTGGCCAATGTGGGGTGTCCCCTCGGTGAGTCCCCAAATCTCCTGGACAGCTGTGGCCAAGGCCGTGCCCTCGGGGACAACGCTGGAGGGCACCAACGTTGCCATCGCTGTCTTCCTGCCCGTGCTGGTGGTGGCCCTGCTCATCGGGGGCATTTATCTCTACTTCTCCAAGTGAGTGGCCCACTGGCCCCTGTCACCCTATGATGCCCTCCTGCTGCCCACTCCAGCTGCCCTTTCCCCACAGGCTCCAGGGGAAGCCGGTCCTGCAGCTGCCCCTTGCCGGCTCCCACCCCTATGACCACATCACCGTGGAGTCGGCTTTTGACAATCCCACCTATGAGACAGGAGTAAGTACTGGCCCCCACACCCCCCATCTGGGGCTGGGCACCCCAGGGACCCTGCATCGCATAGGCCACCTGTGCCAGGGACAGGCGTGGGATGGGGTCATGTGTTCCAGGAACCATGCATTAGATAGGACATCCACCCAGGAACCAGACAGGGGATGGGACATGCACGCAGAGACCACCCATGGGATGATATGTCTATCCAGGGACCATTCACTGGATGGACATCTGGTTAGGGACCACACATGGGATGGAACATTGATCCAGGGACCACATGTGGGGTGGGATATCCATCTAGGCACCACACTTTAGTTCAGACAACCATCAGGGACCACACACACTATCTGGGATATCCATCCAGGGACCATGGACAGGATGGACACTAATCCAGGACCCACGTTTGGGATGGGACACGCATCCCCAGGGCTGTCTGTAGTCTGGGATGGGAGTCTGTCCTTATGGGATGGGAGATGCCCTATCCCTGCCCCAGGCACCCCGTTGCACTGCCGAGTGTCCAACCCCTTGCAGTCTGTTTTCTTTGCAGGACACGAGGGAATATGAGGTGTCCATCTAGGTGTGGGCAGCATGGAGCTTGGTGCTGCAGCCACCCCTCCCGGACCCCCCCGTGCCCACCGGCCCCCGGCACGGGCTGGGAACACCTCTCCCAAGGAGACTCAAGCCGAGCGCTTGGCAGGACCCACCTGGGCACCATCCACCCCCCTGCCACCCCCAATCCATCCGGACCCCCGTGGGGTCTGCCCGAGCCCCACTGTCACCCAGCCCCCCGCACTGGGCTCATGAGAGGCTGAGCCAGTGGGGGTCCCTGGACCCCATCCTGCCCCCCCCCCCCCCCGGCCCCTGAGCCAGCGAGGGCCCCTGGACTTTATCCTGTCCTTTAGGCTCCATCCTTCCCTCCAGCCCCCCGCAGGGGGAAAACAGCAGCCCCCCACAGTCCCCGCGACGGAGGAGTGACACAGGCAGGGGGGAGCAGCGCTGTGGGGACCCCCAGGTAAGGACAGGGCTCCCCGGGGCTGCAGCGGGGAGGGGACGAAGCCCCGGGGGTTGGGCGAGGGGCTTGGGTGGCCATGTGTGTGCTCCCCCCGCTCTCGCCCCCCACCCAGCACAGGGCTGGCTCCCCCGCACCCCCCGTGTCTCCCACCGCCGCCACGCAGGGACGTGTCCCCCCCGTGCCCCCAGCATGCTGCGTGTCCCCCCGGCCCCGCTTGCTTCGCCCTCCCCGGGGGGGTCCCTTCCGCCACCAGCGTGTCCCCCCCGCGCGTCCCGGCACCCCAGCGCGGCCAGACCCGGAGTGACGGGGTGGGCAGGGGCACCGGGCATGGCTGTGCCCCCCCCACCGCCGCGTCCCGCCCGGGCTAGTGACCCCGGCCCACGCCGCCCTCTCGATCTGGAGGGGGCACCGCCCCCCTCCCCATCTTTTGGTTGTTTCATTAATAAAAACTGGTGTTTTAGAAGAAGCGATGACGTCTTCCTCAGCGGGGCCGGGCAGCTCGGAAGTGGGATACACCCACACCCCACAGCGTGGACTTTGAGCCCACTTCCCAGACACCCCCATGACATCTCGAACCCCCGCACCCTCCCCTCCCGTGCTCTCTGGTGGGGGGGGGGGGGGGGGGGGGGTGTGTGTGGGAACACTGCCGCTTTAAGAGGCGTGGCCTCTGTCTGTGTGACGTCACAACCAGGAACCACGCCCCTGCCACCCCTGCGCGCCGCGCGCCCCCTGCCGACGCGCGCGTGCCCCGCCGCCCCGCCCCGCGCCGTTACGTCACTGACGTCCCCGCTACCGCGCCTCCTCCCTGGAACGTGACGGCCGCCGTGCGCCTGCGCGAGGGGAGGGCGGGGAGAGGGCGGAGCCAGCAGGAGCCGGGGCGGGGTGGAGCCGCGCGGGGCCGTGCTTCGCGCACGCGCAGTGACTCCGCGTGCGCCCCGCCGCCCCCCCCCCCGCCGCCGCCGCCGCCGCCGCCGCCGCCGCCGCGCCAGGTCCGCGCGCGGGAGGCGGCACGGAGCGCGCATGCGCGCGGGGCGGGCGGGGCGGGGGCGCGGAGTGCGCGTGCGCGCGGGGCCCGGAGCGTCGGCGCCGCCTGTGCGCGGGGCGTGCGCGGTGCGTGAGCGGCCGCGGCGGGCGCGGGGCCGCCGCCCCCTCCCTTCCTCACCCACCCACCCCCTGCGCGGCAATGGCAGCGGGCGTCGGGCCCCCCGCGGCCGCCCCCGGGCACGGCTGGAGGAGGAGGAGGACGACGCGCAAGCCGCAGCGGCCCGTGGGATAGGCCCCGCCGCCCGCCCGCCCCCGCCGCGCCGCGCCCCCCCCCCGCCGCCTCGACGCGGAGCCGCCGCTGAGGGGCCGCCGCACGTCCCCGCCTCGCTCCCTCTCGCCGGGGGGGGCTCTCGGGGCCGCTCCCGGGCTGGATGAATGTGGGAGAAGATGGAGACCAAGACGATCGTCTACGACCTGGACACCTCCGGGGGGCTGATGGAGGTGAGGCCCGGGACGCGGCGGCGGCGGGGGGGCCGGACCGGGGAGGCAGTGGGGCTGCAAGATGGCGAGGGACCCCCCCCCACCCCGGAGCCCCGTGGCCTTACAAGGAAGTGCGGAGGGACGGAGGCAGCTCGCCCGGCCCCCGGAGAGGCCCTGCCGGACACGGGGCGGGCGGGGCGGGCTCGGCCGGGGCTCTGTCCCCCCGCCGATCCCTTCCCGGAGGGCCCGGGGCCGCTGTCCCCCCGGCGGGCACGGGGAGAAGGGCGCTGGGTCAGGGTCCGTGCAGCCCCTCAGAGCCCGCTCTGTCTGTGTGTGCATGTGCAGCAAATCCAGGCCCTCCTGGCTCCCCCCAAGAGCGAAGATGGGGAGAAGAAGAGCAGGAGGCCCGAGAAGGAGCCCAGGCGAAGTGGCAGGGCCACTAACCACGATAGCTGCGATAGCTGCAAGGAAGGAGGGGATCTGCTGTGCTGCGATCACTGCCCCGCCGCTTTCCACCTCCAGTGCTGGTAAGGCTTGGCGCTCTCTCCCTCCGGATCTGCCCAGAGCACCTTCCCTCCGGTCGCTCCCGCTTCCCGTTAGGTCCCGGGGAGGGGAGGACGTGGGGCCGGCTGGAGCAGACAGGAACAAAAAGGAGATGCAAACCCTACTCGGGTCTATCCGTGCTGAGACTAATCCACAGCGGCCGAGGTGAACCCTCCCCTGGCTGCTTTCTGGAGGGTTGGGGGTCCACCCTCCTCCTTTCTTTTTGTGCTGAGCAGCAGGCGAGAGGCCTGGAGGAGGAGCGAGGCCGCTGGCTGCGCGGCCTGGCTGCCTTGGTGCTGCCCCTGCCCGGCCTTCCTCCCCCCCCCCCAGCGGGAAACTTCCCCTCCTCACCGCTCTCCAAGGGTGCCTGGCTTGAGGGGGACCCTCCGGAGGGCCCTGGCTGGAGAGGGGGAAGCCCTGGTGGCGTCTCCGCACCAGGCCTGACGTTCCCAGTGCTTCCGTGCTGCTGCAGCTGCTGGGAATAATGGAGGTTGCTGTCTCTGTGTCTCCCTGCCTCACTGTTTACAATATGGCGACCTTCCTTTAAATTATATTTTTATTCTCAGCGCCATTTTGGCTGCATATATGACTTCCAAACCCTTGCAGCGCTCCCCACAGTATCTCAAACGTGAAAATACCTTCCCCATGGAAATCCAGGCCTCCAGACTTTAACGTTGGCCGGGTTTATTCCTTTCCCTCCTTTTTTCCCGTCCTCCTTGCTCTTCCGACCTGCTTGTCTCATCCGTGGGGGTGTCTGCCGTGAACCGGGGGGCTGTCGGGTGCTCTTGCTGGGAGCTCTGTGGCTTCGTTGATGAAGGCAGAGCTTTCTGCATGCAAATCTGGCTGCCGGCTGGGAGTCGAAGTGCGTGTGGAAGCGGTGGCAGAGCTCGAGGTGCTGGAGGCTGCAGCAGGATGGGCTCTTGCTGCCTTCCCTCGCAGCTTCCCAAGCTCTCCCGGCACAAAGCGACACCACGCCAAAAGCGCCTCAACTTTCCGCCCCAAAGTTTTTCCTTTTCTGCACCCAGAGCTTGGATGCATCCGAGGCCGCTTTGCCGAAATCCCCCCTTTCAACAGTTGACACAGGCGGGCGGTTTGTGTTAAATTAGCACAGCCAGAGTGGATAATGGAGTGGAGGAGGGAGCGGGGCAAGTCAAACAGCTGGAGCTTGGGAGTACAGAGTATTCTTCCTTAGGGGAGATTTTTAACCACATTCCTTTCTCTCTTTCATGCTTTGGAGCTTTGTTTGCCACCCTGTTACAGCTGTCTCCTCTGCGCTTTTTTTTTTCCTCTTCTGTTGTTTTTTTTCTTTTTCTTTTTTCTGATTTTCATTTGCTTGCTGGCTATTCTGCATTTCTATGCTAATTGAGGGTCTCTGAACACTTACTAAACTGGTTGCTGATAGCAGGAAAGCTGAGTGTTCGGTCACACTTGTGTAGGGAGTGTCCCGTTAGCAGCAGCGTGTAGCCAGGCAAACCCGACAATGCTGTAGCATGCAGCCATGACATCATCCCTCCTACCCTGAGGAAGTGCTACTGGTGGTAGTGCAGATCCTCTAATATTTACTAGGAGGATAGTAATTATCATTATTTTTCATCCAGTGTCCTTGATGAGCTTTAATTTAAGGGTGGTTTTTACCTTCTGCCGGGCGTAGTTGCTTTCGGATGCCGCTGAACACATCCTGAGCCTTCTCTTAGCGAGGCTGGAGCAATGGCTAAAACTTCTCATTTTGGGAGGGAAGAGCTGTCGCTAAGGCTGTAGAGTGTCCTGGTTGACTCTGAATCCTATTTAAACGTGACCATAAATGAGACCACTACGTGCATGCCTAAATTTCATGGCTTAATTTGGTGAGTTTTTTGTAGTTTAGCGAGTGAGAAACAATCAGGTAAATCAGATACCTGGAAAGCTTTCACTGTACCTGAGTTAGTTGCATTATAGTTATGTAAAAATTTTATATAAAAATATTATATAAAAAATATGTATCTTTGGTTAACTAGTCACTGTTGAGAACAGAAATGAAAGGGGCAATTCTAAATACTCTCTTTCACTCTGTTTGTTGCCTCTTCTGGGGTTTCTCAAGCGATCCCTTTGACAGTAGCCCAGATCCTGCTGTGGGAGGTGGCACAGTGTGGAAAAGCTTTGTCTGAAGGCCTCCAGCTTGGGCCTGGTTCTGCCTTCTTCTTCTAGGACCTTTGCTGGACCCTTGGCCATGGCCTTCAGGTGACTCAGGTTGTCTCAAAGGGATGCTCAGGTTTTGTTTTCATGTGTCTTCCCTTTACCTCCTACATCTTGCTTAAAGTAAACTTCCGTTCTGGATATAAACTTAGGCATAAAGACAGCGCTTGCAACTTCCTTTCTGCCTCCTTTTTTTTATTTAAAGAATAGCAGCTGTAATGCAAGGCTTGGTTTAAGTCATTTGAATAGCACTGCTGGGGCACTCTAAGTGATTTGTGGTGACAGCTTACCTGTTCTCTGAATATTTATTGTAAGCTTTAGTACCAGGTCGAATTTATTATCAATTTAGCATAACAGAAATTAAAAAGTAGCTTTTAATTGGTCTAGGGTTTGTGGTCAGTTGATTACAGCTATATAGAAGAGGCCATATTACAAAAGAAAGGGATTTTCAGAGGTATGATTGGCACAAGTCATGCAGTTAGCTGGAGGCAAACCCAGCTCAGCTTCCTGGGAACTCGTGTTGCTCCTTCCTGTGTAGAGAAGGCTCTTCTCTATCATGTTGCTTAAGCCTATAGTGAGAAAGTTGGCTTTGCTAGGTAAGTGTGTGACCCTCAAATTTCAGCAGTTTGCCTTAACTTCAGTTTAGCACTTACACCCGTTGTCCTCTGCGGGAAACAGAAAGCACTTGGCCAAAACTTCCAAAACTTTCCAAGTCTGATAGTATTACACATCCAAGGTGGTAAATAACAAGTTTTGTTGTTACACCATGGAACAACTGCTCTCCTGAATTAATGTGGGTGGAAGTGACTTCCCAATTCATCTGTCGGGGTGTCAGCTCTTCCCACAACTCCGTTTTGGAATCACTAGTTCAGTGTAAAGCTGCTATAGGTGCTGTGAGAGTCCATGGGGTCCAGAGGATTCCAGCCTGGCTGCAGATAAACTGGCCTGGTGGGAGGGGTACAGGAAAGTGTGAAATCCCTGCCAGATACTTTGTTTCAACATACTTGGATGAATATCACAGTCAGGTGACTCTCTTCAGGTTCGAATTTAGAGGTTGAGGATTTTCGGGTCCCTAGTAATTCTTGAAAACAGAACATGGAATTTTTAGCTCTGAAGTTTGTGTTTGGTTCTGCTGTTTGCCCATAATCTGCTGCTTTGGGTAACAGTGCAGAATGCATTTCCATCCTGATGTTCTGCCTTAGCCCAGGCCCCCAGGGATGGTGCACGCTCCTTCTTTACATGATTGAAAACCAATTTTCCAGTGCTACTTCTATTCTTTCCCATTTATATCCTCCTCCTGGCAATGTGATTGTTAGAATTCCCTGTGTTTTCTTGAGCTTGTAGTAAACTTGATTCACATTGAAGCGGGTTTGCAAAGTGACTGATGTTGCAAATTCATTACCAAGGATTAGAAAGATCCCCGGGAGAGGAAAAGTTTAGTTAACAAGCTGGGGGAGGGGAGCGACAACAGGAGGGAGAACCAACACAGAACAGTTTTGTGTTTGTTTTTTTTTCTCTCTCCTTTTATTTTTTTAAAAGTCTCCCTGCCCGAGTTTCTGGTTGGAGGAGCCCAAAAGCACAAACCTCGCTGAATGCTGCGGTTCAAGTCCCTCTTGTAAAATCTCACGCCGCTGGCTGTGCAGCTCTGCTGGCATGGCAGAGTGACCTCAGTCTCCTAAAGCTGACCAGTTACGTAAACAGACAGTACCAGTTTTGTGGCACTGCCCAGCAAAAACGTTCCTCCTAGCTGGGGGTTCCTCACTGCCGTGCTGGAAGAAATGCACTGTGTCCATACCGGGGCCTGCTACCTCCATCAGACTTTTTGCAACACCTCCTTGTGTTTATATTTGCAGTGTTTGGCTCATTTCCCCTCCGATTTGGCAGTCTTCACCCAAGTGCTGGTGTCGAAGAATAGGAGTAACAGAGCTGCAAAGTGCAGCAGAGAAGGTTAAACCAGAGTTATGGGTATTTTCTATGAGTCGCATTGTTTTAGTGCTTTGAATGGAAAAAAGTTGTGTTTGGCTGGTAGGACATCAGTAACTCTTTCCCCACCTTATTCGGTCTAAAATGCCCTGCTTTATCTTTGGCATTTGTTCTAGCTTTGGGTTTTTACATGAATATGCAGTCTGTGAGCGGGGCAAAACAATGGCCAGTCTATTGTCTGTTAATCCTTCCTTTAGTGGTTATCTTGGGCTGCCTCGGGTGGTTCAGGTGAATCTTAGAATGGTTTTAGGTATCTCGTGCTGCAAGGAGTAGCAGGATGTCCAGGAAGGTGCTGGAGAGGCAAACTTCCTACCTAATAGTGGCTAGGAGCAGGGTTTCAGTACATCGAATTACATCACAGCTTCAAAAAAGCTTGTAGTTTTAAGTGCAGAAAGTTTTTGAGGCTTTCTGTTTGTTTGGGTTTTTTTAACAGTAAATGACCGGCAAACCCCTACTTTAATGTTTATGCAATTGCATATTGAAGGTCAGAGTAAGCTGTTCTGTTCCCAACATTTAAATGTATCTATCTTAACTGATACTGTGTTAAAACAATACTGGTTTAAGTATGTGCTTTTAAAAAAACCCCAACTTTCGTTTTTATGTATCTCTGGTTCTGATATTTTGGGAGCCTTGGGGCTAGCCTAGCCTGGATCCTGAGGCAGGAGGAAGTGATTGCCGTGGCTGGGTTTCTGGGAGGGGAGGGTCACTGTGTGTGCGCCTGCAGATGTGGTAACATGATCAGTCTTGGCAGCTCTGCTCAGCCAAGTTGTACCAATGAGATTTTTCACTCTCCTTATTTTGTCCTAAATCTCTCTGTGCAAAGGCAGATAAGGTCAGCCTAAATCTATGGACTTCAGCTGAGGGCTTCAGCAAATCATTCACAGTAAGAATTTGATGAACTCGTGATTGGGTGACTTTGAAACCACCATTCTCACCTGTGCGTGTGGATGTTAAACTGAGCGTGAGCAGATTTTGCAGTGTGGGCAAGAACTGGGGATTTGGATTGAGCTGTGGGTCTCTGCTGCAGTTCCCAACGTCAGTGTGGAGTGGTAGAAGCATGGCTTTGGGATTCTAAAGTCAAGGATTCGAAGTCGAGGAGGGGGATGTTTAACTGCTTAACTTAGGCTTTGCCTTCAGACATGGCTGCTGCGTGGACTGGTGTTACATCAAACACCCGCATTGTTCCAAAGCTGTTTAAAATGGCACAGCGGGAGACTGTGAACAAGGAAAATTCTCTGTGGTTTAGTACCTTGGTTTAGGAAAGTGCCAGTTTTCTGCTGACCACGACTTGTGGAACCAAGAAGTCTTTTTTTCGGTGCTGCTGTGGGATCCATTTTTGACTTGACTCCTCAGGATCAGGAGGCTGCAGCGGTTTGCTTCGAGGTGGGGTTCACTGCTTTGTTCCTGCTGCTCCAGAGCTGGTCTTTCCTGGTATGTCAGCCTGCAGGCATGACTCACGGGAGCCTTTCACAACATGGAAAGGTCTTCCCGGAGGAATTCCAGCTCCTCCAGGCATTTGCAAAGGAAATTCTTAATTGGATTAGATTCATAATACTAATCTGCTAATGACTGTTTGTTATGGAGATCTTGGCACTATCTTGTAAATATATTCACCTTCTTTTAGCTCGACTTGTCTTTTTATCACATACAAGCTCAGTGTTGTTAAGATTGTACTGCCGCCAGCAGATCTGATAGTTGGGAATGGAGGACTACTGTGTTTATTACACAAGATCTTATAAAGCTCATAATTCTTCCCTCTCTCTCTTTCCATTTCTCAGTGTTGTTTTAGGTGGGGTAGTAAAAGAGAAGCAGTGGTAATTGGCATGCCTGACATCCGGCTGTACTTCTCTTACCACGGGTGTGAAGGACACCCCGGGGTGGGGAGTGCCTCTGTGCAGTTGTCAGTGACAGAACCGTGTATTTTTAGTAAGAATCAGGACCAAACATGCATTATTCCCCCCCCCCCTCCCAAAAAGGGCCTTTTTTGGGTTGTAGGTTCTGTTGTGGTGGTGTGAGGAACACCTGCAGGAGAGCAGGGCTCCTGTTTCCCTGTGTAAGACAGAGTCAATTTGAAATTTTAGTTGTAGCATCGATACTGAAACAGTTTTTCAAGACTAACAAAAATTCTTCCGTTTATTGACCCACACCAGTGGATGTTAAACTGCTTTTGTTGCTAGACTGACTCACTGGCAGGTATCAGGTTCTTGAGTTTTTCCTGTGCTCTGCAGCCTTTCTTAATTCTTGAGTCAGTAACAAATAGCAGGAATCTGCTGTGCAGAAAGGGAGCAGTTACTTCCAGAGTAGGAAAGAGGTGTATCTCCCTGAAAGCAAGTGTGACAGGCTGAATATTTAGGAAGTGCTGTCTGTTGGAATATAAATCATGTGAGAAGGATGTACCCGTTTTGTTTTTTTTAAACCAGTCAGGAAGTTCTCTTGGACTTGTGAAAATGCAAATGTATCTGGGGATATAACATGGCTTTGTTACTGGGGTATGAAAGAAGTGAGTGTAAGCAAAAAGCATCTTGCCACGTCAGGTTACTGGCTAGACCTATGATTTTTGTGACACAGATTGTCAGAGCTGGCTTTTCCTTCTTATAGTAATCGATTTGTGCTGTCTCCAGCTCCACTGCTCGCTAGATGTCTGCCCAGCTTCCTCGAAGGAACACTGCAGTATCCAGTAACTCTGTAAGCTGAGTAAAAATAGTGTTGTAGCTTCCCTTTAATAAAGGGGTTGACAGATACCAGTTGTAATGCAATCACATACCTTTCCAGGGTATGGAGTAAATGCTCCCTATAGCCAAAAATGAAAGGGGGAGAAAAAAAGAAGTTATATAAATCATTCTTCCTGTTAGTGTATCAGATCATGAGCACAAAAGGCAAAGACCATCTCAGCCAGCTGGGGGGAATCGAGTGCCTGAACCCAACTCTAACCCATTTCTGCTGACGTCTGCTCTGCACGATCACTGGAAGCAAACTAGATGGAGCTGGAGATTACCGACTTTGAACCCTGCAGAAAGCACTGGCCTGAGGATACAATTTAGCAGGCTGAAAACCCCATGCTGAATTTCTGGCAAGCACTAGTGATTGGTGTGAAACACCTGCCTGTACAGCCTCTGACTTTGGGCACGGCATCATGTGAACTTCCCAGTGATCTCTGTCTAGAATAGCAACAGGAGCAAGATATGAAGGTGATCTGGAAAAGGCAGAAAAGAATGTATGCCCTGCTCTAACGGTGGTTTTTTTTTTTTTTGGTGGATATTTCTGTCTCTGCTCTTTTTTCTCTCTTCCCCAGCATTCTTGGGAAAGCCTAGTCCACATGTAGATGTCAGAATTACAGTTCACTTGTGCCTGTGTGAAGACAAATTCATGCTTTTGCTTTTATGGGTCTGCCCTTCATCCTCTTGTGATGTGCTGCTTTCCTTTTTTCCACCTTATTGCCGCTGTCCTTTCACCCCTGTCTCCTTTGAACGTGTTCAGTATGGCTGGGGCTGAATGCGTTCACTTCTCAGAAACCTCTCAGACCTGTGTTTTGATTTTTTTTTTTCCCCATCAGAGATGTCTCTTCATTTATTGTTCTTTAAAGACAGAATTGGATGAAGTGATTCTCACCAGGGCTGTGTTGTTCCTCAGCCTCCTTTCTTTTCCCTGATGCTGCCCTATGTGTCATCCTGCTTTGAGAAGATGACTTCTAATCTGTTAAGAAGATGGTGCTATAAAGACCCGAACACTTAATAATGAACCTGGGCATTGAATTCAGGCTATTGTTACTATTGTCTGCAGCACAGGCATGAGTGATGCCTGGGAAAGAAACAGGAGTCAGGATGTGCAGAATGTCTGAATTTCTGTGTCTGACCCACATTTTTCAAAGTCAACAATTCTTCCTATCGACTTCCATGGTTTCTGCTTGTAAATCCAAAGTTAGATGGTTCCCTAGACAAATATGTCTCAAATATCAGAGTTCATAACCAGTCAAACTAATTAAAAAATAATAATCAAAAAACTTCACTGCGGTACTAATGGTATTATACACTTTTTATTGCATATTTATTTTTATAGATGTATATGTTTACATATGTGTGGAAATTTGATATCTTAAAAAACAATACTTCCTTTAATTTTTTGTCAGCTGGACATTAATGAAGGTAATAACTAACAGGTTGTCTAGGGAATGGTCTCTGTGGGCCAGGTTCTTTCTATAAATAGAAGTAACTAATTACATCAGGTGATCACATGTTTACATGTAGCTTATCCAGTTTATTGGACCCTCCTGCTTGTCAGGTTGGAGGCAGAAAAGTTCTACTTCATGCCTTGGAGGGAACTTTCCTGATTCTCCATGAACGTCAGGATGGCCTGTGCATGAGGGCACGGGGAAGAGGCAGGACCCCCAGTGAAGGCAGGAAGGGAGCTGAGGTAAGGTAGATAAACACCTGCTTCCATGAGATTCTCTTCCCAGGATGAGAGTAGCAGGAGTGGTTTCATGAAGGATTCACATAAATAAGTTCATTGGTGTTGAAATTCACAGAATACTCACAAAATCTATGATACACTCCTGAAATGGTACCTGGTTCTTAGGAGCACGGTGGTGCTGCTGCCAGAGACTGGGACTGCTGGCCAAACCCTTGAAGTGTTGAACACTGGCAGGTCTAGATAGTAAAAATAAGCACACAGTGAAGGAAATTTTGGGATCTGGCATACCCAGCAATGCTGCTACTTAAACCTTTAAGAGCTGAACTCTTCCTCCACTCTTGTAGCATCATGTAGACAGTGTAGTGTACGTTTATTTTTTCCTTGGATACATCTTGTTCCTCGCTGTCACCCATATAATGGTGTTTTAATCCTGCTTCTGTTTACTGTCTCTTGCTGAACCCTTATTTCCAGCTCTGGCCATGCTGTTGGAAAGATGCATGCTAAGCAGATGCAGCGTTCCAGATGATGGGATAATTGGTGACCTGTGAAACGGTCGTTTTGGTTCCCTTCCATGCATAGTGGCAGCCAAAATAATCATGTCCTGACCTGTTTGGTGGTGTCCAGGAGTGCTTGCTGGATGTTACTAATTTAGAACTTCTTATGTGCATGCTCAAGACTTTCACTTCAGTGTAAACAAAGCTGTGGTGGCTGCTATCAAGCTTTCTTCACAGGTTCCCTCAGGAGCTGTTGCACCACAGGTAGAAGTATAGTGGGTGATGCTCTGCAGTTAATGTAAATTGTGCTGCTGACTTAAAATAGGTATCACTTATAAACAATGTGAGCCTAATGGAGGCCAGAAAGTTGCTGAAACTGTTAGTTTTAATGTGGTCGGGTCATGCTTAGAGGGTCATAAAGAACAAAAAATTATCCTGGGCTTATCTGAAGTTTGGTGGTCTCTGCATTGGCGCTTGAGAAATCTTTGGCTTTTTCGGGAAGATTGTTCCTTGTACAGCTGAATGTCACAATTTATCCATGTTAATGAGCAGAACTTGGAGACTTAACTGAATAATTTGAGGAATAACAGTGGAGGAGAGGAGGGAGCTGATAGTATTCCAAATAACCACCTCTAAGGTAATTGGAGTCTGACTTTTGGAGTCTGCCTTTTGTCTTCAGAAGCTCTGTGTTGATGCAAGAGTACAAGAGGAAGGTAAGGGAGTTGCAGTGGAGGGGAACTCACCGCAGGCTGCAGCTGTGAGCTTGTTTGGTGTGGTTTTATTCTGTCTAAGGTAGAGGCTCAGAGTTCCAGGTATCCTCCTCCAGCCGGGTTTGGGAGCAGCTGTGAGCAGAAGTGTGTAACTTGGGCGCAGTAAAAATGTTCCAAAAAGCTGAATTTGTAAATGATGCAACTTTCCCTGTTTCTCAATGGGGCTCTTGTAATGCCCTGACAGTGAGGTTGGTTTCCTGGTTTGTTTTAGCTGCCATTGAGGCCCTGCTGTAGGAAGCCAGGGAGCTTTGTTCTTTATGAAGCTGGTAGAACAGCTGTAGCTCTATCCATCATAGGGATAAATAGGAGTCCATAGAAGAGCCGAAAGCCTTCTTCCCTTAACTGGCAAACATATCTAGCATCCTTCATTATCAGCCTGTCATTGAGGCTTGGTCAGTTAATTAAGTTTCCTGAGAAGGAAAAATGTGTTTGCCTGCATTTTTTCATGGTGTTACTATTTTCCCCCCGCACAGAAAAAAATATTTAAGTCCGGTTGTTGAAAACAACTGACGTGAAAGACAAGTTATTGAAGAAAGCTTCACCAGGCACTGGTTTGTTTTCCTGCCACCATTATCCCAGCTGGTAGCTGGCTGTATCCTGGTGGGTCCAAAAGTAGTGTCAACGTGCCTTTGACGCAAGATGGCCAGGAATGCAGTGTGTAAATAACCTCAGGTCTGCTTATAACTGGATCCGTTGAGAGCTACGGCCCAGTTTGTATTGGAGAGGGTGCCATTCCTTGGAGCGCTTGTTTACCTATTTATTGAGGTCAGCAAAGTGAGGAGTAATTATGGGATTTAGACTTGACAACAGGCATCTGATGTATGAGAGCCCCAGAGTGTGAAATTGAAAAGCTAAGCGCCTTCATGCTATTGTTTGCTTGATAAAAACTCCTAATATGCTCTTGAAGATTTTTTTATTTTGTCATAGCCATTTAAGTTTTATTTAAGGGATAGAGCATTGCGTTCTGACCATGGCAGAGCAATGCTTGACAATGCATCTGATAGGAATTTCAGGAGATACTAAACTTTTTCAGAAAAAGCCATGAGACAGATATTATAATACAGCAAGTGACTTTGTAGTCAGTGTAGTGGTTTTTGACTAGGCAGTCTCCTTTAATTTTCAGAGGCTTTGTATGACTTAGTCTTCCAGGTGTTTTTGAGTCAGCCTGTGTTTTTCAGACCTGTCTTTGTCTTAAATGCAGAAACACGTTCTGCTGAGCAGGTTTGATTTGGGTCACACCAAACCCCCAGGTAAACAGCGGTGGCCACCACTCTTGTCTTTGATGACAGAAGGGGAAACTTTCTGAAATGAAGGGTTAGTGAAATTGTACTGAAAAGCGCAACTGACTGGTGTGTAGTTGAAAGGAGATGTGTTGTAACCGAAGATAAAGTGGGAGCTGTACAATTCCAGGTCCTGTTGGCAGCAAACACTGGTGGCTGGAGCTGTGCATGCTAATGAACCCATGAAAGATAGGGAGAAAAGGGCCGTGGTGCTCCTGCCAAAGTGCTAATTCTTACCTTGCTTATGAAGATCAAGTATCTTGCTCAGATTTAAAAATCAGTTTCTTTTATGCTTACAGTAAAAGGTTGAAGAATGTGGTCATACCTAGTCAATTAAAACAGCATTCTTTAGCGCTTCCCCAGCTTTCTGCTGAGACCCAGGCAATGCTCTCTGCTTGCTGCGAGGCCAGCAGTGCAGGAGCAGCCTTCATCAGTCTTTGTTAGCATGGTGAGCTGCCTTGATGAACAGTTCATTAACCAGGAGAGGCAGAATCAGTCTTTTAATACACTTGCTATCGCAGCTAGGCCCTGACAGTGAGCAGAAAACCTCAGGAGGCTTGTCTGAGTGCTAAAACCTCGCTACTGTTCTGAAATGAATCTTTCCCCTCCTTCCACAGGCCTTTGGGTAGCAGCATTCATTAAAATGCTTCTTCAACAGTACAGTATATGTAGGATTTCATGGTTCAAACACAGCAAATGGGACAATAACATACACACTTGAAGAAGATACCTGTTCTGACTCTTCCAGGCGTCTCTCAAGGTTCACTGTGGTATTAATTGTTTCATTGTAAAATGCATAAGATTGAGGTAACAGTTAAAACAAATAACCAGAGGCATCTGGCAGCGCGTGGATCCCTGGCACGCCGCACGCGGAATGGGGCAGACGTGTTCCCAGCAGTTCAGGCACGCTCGTCAGGAGCTTCAGAGGGTGAAATTTCACTAGGAACAAATCAAAGTCTGTGGTTTTTTTCCCCTGGGGTGTTGGGAGGGGAAAGGGGAATGGGCCAGATGAATCCGTACTTGCTGTAGCTGCAGATCTAAGAGCTCGTTTTCTAGCAGGGGTAAAACCTGAGCTATTGCAGGATGCACCTTAGGATTCAGCATGGATTTATGCTGCAGCAAGCACAAGGGGATCATTTGTTACTCTCCTCCTTCCACCCCCCTTCCCTGCTTCTGTTAGCAAAAGATTAGTTTGGGGCAGGGAGTTACTGCTTCATCCAAGCATTTGAGGTGAAGCAGCCAGTAGTGGAGGCTTTGGTGCTCTCATCTAGAGCCTGATCTCTTGTTCATCCAAGCCCTCCAGGAAATGAGAAACATAAGCTGCAGGTATGTCAGTGCATATATGCAGAGCGCTGCGTTTCTGGAGCGCCTGGAACACGGAGGCCTCTGAAACCCTGCACTCCTCCTCAAAATGGCTGCCAGATGTGTTGGCTCTACTGAATTCCCCGGAGCCTGACACCAGAAATGCTGAGGTTATTACCAGCTTGGTTCTTGCTGTGTTCTTCCTTCAGTCTTCCAGGCACAGTGTTGCAAGAGCGAGTGTGACCCCGGATGGCTGCAGTACCTGCGGAGGCTGTCACTGGCACGCGGGCGAGCTTGGGGCAAGGCTCGCCGGGACTCTGTTTAAACAAAGGAAGTGTGTTTGTTTTTACAGTTCAGGCTTGGGAGTCTGGGCTGGGATCCTGTGCCATTTCCCTGTGCTAGGAGCAAGATTCCCGAGGAAGACAGCCTCTCCCTTTGCTGCAAAGCACAGCTCTTCCTGGCCAGCAAGTATGCTCCTATCCTTTCTGGCTTGTCAGGGCTGGAGACTGGAAAGCTTAACTCGGATTTGATTTGATATTTGTAGGTGCAATAAACAGTATAGAGACTCCTGCCATGAACCACGGTTTAGCTTCCCATGTGTGGCTTTCTTGGGCCAGTCTTACAAGCTACTGTACTTCTTGATCCCCTTGTAACCCAGTCAGTCCCAGTGGATCCTTGAAATCTGTTTCCCAGTCAGTAGGAAATGGAGCTTCCAGATCCTGCGATAGTGCATCTGTGTGTTCAGCACAAGAGAGTAGACTTGCTAAGTAGCTGCCTCTAGCAAAAGTCAGGAGAACTTTTAGAAGTATTATCTTAAGCCACACTGCCTGGTAAATGGCTGGTTTTTGCCAGCAGGTACATTTTCCCTGCCACAGTCAGCAGTTTGCTCAAATAACAAATCTTAATGATAAAGAGGTGTTGGAAAGTACTTTAGTTAGTAGTAGGATCTGTAAGGAAAGTGTATCATCTAGCATATGCTGCTCTGCCTTTTGCTGAGGAAAAGTGTTTCTCAAAATAGTCCTTCTTACTCCTTCGTCTAATTTGCTTTGGTTTATTTCTAGCATCAAAATGAGAATGTCATTTCACTGTGATACAGCTTTTATAGTAAGTGCAGATCCATGTGAGTAGGATGTATCCTGTGCTTCGTAGCCAAGGCAAGCTGTGTATGGTGACACTTTTAAGAGTATTTGGGTTGTCTTAAGATAGAAGGTGGTTTCCACCATTAAGTAGGTGTGCCCAGGGATGGAGTACATGGGAGGTGGTGGGTAGACTTCATGGCAGCTTGTTCAGTCGGACTCACTGCAAATCCAGGGGATGGAAACGCCTGGATGTATGACTGTGCTTGCTGCACGGGAATCCGTGTGGTCTCACATGGAGTAATCAAGTTATTTAAGGAGGTGTGGTGTTGGGAGGGAGGTATGTGTGTGGCACACCAGTGAATCTTCCATTTATCTTTGCTGTTCAAGTCTGAGAGTGCTCCTAAACCGTGGAGCTGAGGTGGGTGTCATGGAAGACTGGCTTCTTGGAGGTGTCTGGCTAAGTGGATGTATGGGGGAGCGAATCCAGGGAGCTTCACCATAAATAAAAGGAAGTGCCTGGGAGCGGAACTGCAGAGCTGCCCTGACTCGGGCTGTGTGTACGTGAGAAGAGTTCCAGAAATGACAGTAAATAACAGTAAAGCTTTGCTTTGTGTTTCTCTTGTAGCAACCCTCCACTCAGCGAGGAGATGCTGCCTCCGGGGGAGTGGATGTGCCACCGCTGCACCGTGCGCCGCAAGGTAAAGCCTCTCAAAACAGACACAGTCCCTGCCCTTCCAAGTGGCCATTTGAAACCTGAATCCTGTGCTTTATACCTACCTCTCCCTTCGTGTGTACTTAGACAACCAGAGCTGCTCTTTGTGCTCGCATTTGCAAAGGGCTTTGTTAGGAAAGGGCTTAAAGAAACCTAAGAGGTCTTGGTGAGACCCTCACGATACTTTAACCTCACTACTAGGAGCTAAAACTGAAGTGCTTGATACCTTGTTGTCAATCTGTGCCTTTTAAACTGTTTTCCTGCCCCGCCATTTCTGGAAAGGAGGGAGAGCTGAGGCACAGAGGAAATGGGAATGGCTCCTGTGCTCAAGGAGGTGAGCTGTCTACAGGCAGAACAAGAGTCACGTTAATGCAGCTTTGCCATCAGGGCTGTGATTCTAGTTAATATGTGTTTTTTGGAAGTGTGACTTCACAGCAGTTGTACATCAGCAGAGGGTGAAATCACAGTGAGTTATGATTTCCTGGGCTGTTGAACAGGATGGGGAGGAGATGATTGGGCAAGATCGTAGCTTGTCTTTTTTTTGCCTTGATGTTCTTTCTCCAGGAAGCTGTCTTGCACAATGTAAACATCTTATTGCTGTGACCACGTAAGGCTGTGTAGCAGAGGGTTTAGAAACTGCACCAAGCTATCTAGCAACTGTTCCCTTGAAGTGACACCCAAAACAGATTGGAAGAAAACTGTGTGCTCAGCCTTTTGTTCCTGAAGTGATTGCCTTGTTATGTTTCCAGGGTACTGTTCAGCCATCTGCCAACAACAGAAATGAAGGTCACAAATCGAAAAACAAATAATAAAGTAAAAAGAGAGAGAAAAGGAGAAAATCCCCAACTTTTCTATATTAAAAATTGCCTGAAAACACTTTTCTTCCTTTGCAGACCATGTTAGTGATGGAGTAGATTGGTTCCTCCATACGGGTGATGCTGTCAAGCACTGGAGCAGTGCACAGTTGCCCATCCTAGGCCATGCAGCATCTCCTCCTGTTGCAAAATGGATCTTGTGGTGATGGCAATGTATAGTTCTTCTCTGCTGCACCTTGTTCAAGATTCCTGTCATCAGGAGATAGCAGAGTGTTGTTTGTATACTGTGCTTGTATTCTCAAGCTGACCACCTCAGCCCGTCATGGGTTTCTATGCAGTGCCAGGGTTAGTAGACTGCATCAACAGTGAACAGTCTGCTGTGGAGTCTCTCAGTGCTGGTAGCAAACAGTTGTCTGATCTGTCAAGTGTTTAGGACTAGATGCTGTGAAATGTTGTCCTGATCTGGACTCAAGCATAGCTACCCTGAAAGGAGAAACACATGGTAATGTTCTTCCCCATGCTTGGTTCTCCTCAGCTGTTCTGTCACCTGTACTTTAGCTGCCATCAGACTGGTCTTGATCGAGACTCTAATGACTTCAAGGGGGAAGTTGTAGTGAGTGGCTCGAGCATTTTCAGATGCTGTTTGTCTTCAGTCACATATTTGTCAAGGTTGATGTGCTTTGTTTGTGGCCTCCATGATAAGCCTGCCTATTCATGTCGTGCAGAAGCGAGAACAGAAGAAAGAGCTGGGGCAGGTAAATGGATTGGTGGACAAATCTGGGAAAAGGACCACCTCCCCCACCAGTGACGCAGACCTGTTGGACAGGTCTAGCAGCAGCATCAGGGCTAATGCGCATGCCAGGATCTTGGAAAGGAGAGCAAGCCGGCCTGGCACTCCCACATCCAATGCCAGCACCGAGACCCCCAACTCAGAACAGAATGATGTCGATGAGGACATAATTGACGTGGATGATGACTCTGCCATTGCAGAAATGGACTGTGGGCAGCCCCAGCTGAAGCGACCCTTTGAGCTTCTTATTGCTGCTGCCATGGAAAGGAACCCAACGCAGTTCCAGCTGCCGAATGAACTGACCTGCACCACAGCACTTCCAGGTGAGCGGTGGCTTGTCTGGTGTTGGTGAAGATGTCTGCAGTTGCATCCTGCTGCCATCTTTCCTCTTTTTCCCCTTGACTCCATGGTAGTTGTGGCTCCAGTGGTGCTCGCTAGTGAAAGCAGAGGGTACCCCTGGCTCTCCTCCAGCTGCCCAACAGCAGGTGCCTCTCAAATCTGAGCTGTGGGGACACTGCAACTACACACCATATCCATCAGGACTTGTGACAGATGCTTGTTGTTCTCACCTTGGTCTTGATCATCAATACTAAAAAAAAAAATCAATTGTCAAAATACTTGAGTTTTGATTTATGATGCAATAATATAGTAACAGTAGTGAGTAAATATATAGGATGTCACTGAAATTACTAAGTGTGAAATATATCTGCCTTTAAAGACAGTCTCTGTCACTTAAGGCTAGATTTAGTGGTTGATAGAGGTTCCTTAAGCAGCAATCTTTGACTTTTCTGTCTGTCTCTGTCTGAGACGATTATGTGTATCTATCAGAAAGCAAATCTCTGCTACGTGGATAACCCAAAGCTTTTTAAAATTACCTTTTCAGGTACTAGTAAGAGGAGGAGAAAGGAAGAAACCACAGGAAAGAATGTCAAGAAAGCACAACATGAGTTAGACCACAATGGTTTGGTTCCCTTGCCAGTGAAGGTCTGCTTCACGTGCAACAGGTACTTGTTCTTCCAGGGAAGCTGTTCAGTGTCGCTGCAGCTTTCACAGGAGCAAAGTTCTTGCTGAAAAAAGTAGATTACCTGTTCCCTTTTCCCTTCTCCTTCATTACTTACAATCCTCTAAACAAATGGGAGAATATTCAGCTTTGATAAATAACAGGTGTTTAACCACAGCAAGTGTAGGTCTGGCTGTAAAGGGTTCTAAAATGTAGCCTGAAGATTGACAAGATTGAGCCATCTTGTCTTCAGTGTTTTTATGCAAAGAAATATTCTTAAGTGATGGTGGTTTAGTAAATGGAGATGTTTGTTTATGGTTTGTGAAGAAAGTGTGCAAGGAGGTGACCTTTAGGAAATAGAAATCTACTGAGAGATTTATAAGCCCAAGGCAAATAGGAATATTGTGCTGAAATCGTAAATCTGAAAACCAGTACAAAATAGTGATGGGTTTTGTCGCTGCATAAAAAAATGCATAGATCAATCCCAATTCAAAATGTCAGTGAAAATTAAACCTTTATTTCAGGAACCCAGCCAGAGTGAGTTTCTGGAAATGGGATGGAGATTCAGGTGGGCTTTTGTGGAGAACAAGTGATGACTTTGTTATAGAGCAAAGACTTCTTTTAAGCCTGGGGATTCAGATGTAGTTGTTTTTCTGGGGTTTGAGACTTGTTCTGAGAACATCTTGTTGATGTACACGTCCCAACGTCACACATTATTCCTCTAACGAAACTTGTAATTACCTTAATCTGAGATTTCCTTTTGATCTCTGAACTTTGCTTCAAATAAAGGCTTTTGCCTTGAGTGGGTCTCGAAGAAGATCCGTAACAGATCAAGTTACAAATCAGAAATCCTGCTTTTTGGTGCAAACAACAGTATAGAGGATAAACTGAAGTGGTCAGCCAAGCTTGTCTGAATGTTCTATTTATACTGTGTACAGGGAATAAGATTTGGCTCTCTCTTTGCAGGAGTTGCAGAGTGGCACCTCTAATCCAGTGTGATTATTGCCCACTCCTGTTCCACATGGATTGTCTGGAGCCACCGCTTACTGCCATGCCTCTGGGTAGATGGATGTGCCCAAATCACATAGAACACGTGGTGGTAAGCAGGACTATGATTGCAGTATGGTAACCGGATGCTGGAGTGGAACCTGGCAGGTCCATTAAAGGACAAAGCACAACAAATGTAAAACAGCTTCTGAGCTCTTATTGCTCCCTGTAACGCTTGTAAAGCTCCTGCTGCAAGCAACGCACTCTCCAAAGGAATATGATGCTGCTCTCTGCAATAAGATATAAAGATGGGGGAACTCCTTCCTGTAACTGAAGCTGACAGCTCAGATTGTGGCTC
The DNA here is from genome assembly GCF_020740725.1 of Corvus hawaiiensis. NCBI lineage: Eukaryota > Metazoa > Chordata > Aves > Passeriformes > Corvidae > Corvus > Corvus hawaiiensis. Next base: position 4,333,616 of record NC_063232.1, read on the forward strand.
ACTGACAGCTTGTCTAGTTTTTGACTGGACTCTTTAAGATCTAGATGAGCTTCCAGAACTGGGATACAAAGCAGCACAGTGCTACAAATAGGGGAAGTAATTCTTTGCATGCTTAACCCAAAAAACTTTCATTCCAAGAGGGAGTTTTCATTTTTGGAAAAGCAGTGTACTTGAGACTTAAATACTCAGGAAACAGGGGGCTGAAACAAAGAGCTTTTTCCCAGACAAACTGCTTCTGAGAGCATTGATGCTGCTTAGTCGGCCTCTAAATGCTTTTGTATTCATCTCCAGCAATGTGCCCTTTAACAGAAATGGTTAGCGCTGCAGGAAACAAATAGTCTAAAGCTGAGCTGATGCTGTACTGCCAGTGCTACGAGGCATTATGAAAGTCTTAGGGTACCTTAGAGTGACCTGCAGATCCCTAACTCCTGTGGCATTATCTGATCACCCAGCTGAACCAGAAGAACTTGACCCTGAGTAATCGGTGCCGAGTATTTGACCGGTTCCAGGACACCATATCTCAGCACGTTGTCAAAGTGGATTTCTTAAACCGAATCCATAAGAAACACCCTCCAAATCGCAGAGTTCTTCAGTCAGTGAAGAGGAAAGGTCTGAAGGTATGTGTAAATAAACAGTGGTGGGTGGAAACCCCTGTGTATGTATTTTAGTTTGGAAGGGAAACCAGCATACTCCTTGGGGCAGGAGGAAGAAGACAGAGTCTGAATGATTGTGTTGGTGAGAGATCTGGGAGTCAGCAGTCGCTACCTGTAGGATTTAAGAAGATCTCTTTCCTTCAACCATAACGCTCAATTATTACAAGTAAGCACTTAAATCTAGCACAAGCATAGAAGGTACAACACAGAACTTCCTGATGGTGGCCCTACAGTCAGATTTGAGGCTGTTTTTGCTTAGATTTGAGGCTGTTTTTGCTTCCAGGATGCCTAAAAACTGCCGTACAGACTTCCCTTGGCCATTTTTTCATGATTTCTCTTCCTCTGTAGCCACCATGTTGTACCAAAGTCATGCCCGACCTAAGGGAATGAAACCTATTAATTTCAGCATGGCTACATCAATTTAAAGTACTCAGTCCTTGATACTTCTGATGTTGTATCTGCAGGGTTCCTTTGGGTGAGAAAGCAGCAAATGCAAAGTTTAGTGCTGATCAGGCACTTGGTTTAACAAGTCATTCTTGAGTAATTGTTCTCATGTGTGATCTTCTTTCTCCACAATGTAGGTTCCTGATGCTATAAAGTCCCAATACCGGCTTCCACCCCCGTTACTCGCGCCTGCAGCAATTAGAGATGGCGAGCTGATCTGTAACGGGATCCCTGAGGAACCCTTGCAGAAGCACCTTTTGAACACTGAGCACTTAGCCAGCCAGACAGAACAACAGGAGGTAAATGAAGTCAAATGCTTGGACTCTGTGTGTGTAGTTGCTTTGGTACAAAGATCCCCTTCCACTTCAGTCATGATGGAGCAGTTGTCTAGGAAACCAATCTCCAGCTCGTGTGTGAAGGTGATAGCTTGTCTTATCTCTGACACCCTTGCCCATTAAAACTTCACTTTGACTTTCCAGGTGAGATGTAAAATTCCTCATTTGACACTTCAGGGAAGTGGTGCAATAGTCCTCTGGCCTTAAGAGTGGAGTTGAGGGCCTTCTGTCTAGACGTCATCTTTATTTCGTGGCTGAGGGGAAATACTTTGCACTTTGATTATGTAAGGCTGCTCTCTGGCACGTTTATTTATAAGTTAACGTCCCATTTCTGGGTTGCTTTTTATTGCGGATGGAATTGGACATGTAAATCAAGGTCAAATGAGTGTTTAAATCTTGTGTGAAACTCCTGGCCAGATTCCACAGTGTGAAGGCATTGCAAACAGTCTAAATTAAGTCCTTCTGTTAGCTCAGACAGGACTCTCCTATGTGGCACATCCACCAACAAGCTTAAAACTTAGAATAAATCTTTTGGTCTTCCTCCACTTTGTGTTAAAGGAAAGCGCTCTCCACCTCAGCTTTCTACTCCCTATACCTGAGATAGAGCAGCATTTCCTTCCAACATGCTATAGAGTAAGTTGGAGGATTGTGTTTGGCTAGAAGCCCAAATTAGTGAAAGGTGTGTTTGTAACTGGCTGAAGAGTTGCAGCACTTAACAAGTGAAGAGAAGGAGGAGTTTGGGAGTGAGGAAATGCTGCCTTCTCCCTCCTTTAATCTCAGCCCCTCTCTGTCCTATCCCCAACATGGAGATAAACAGTACATAATTTTGGTTGCACTTTTGTACCTCTGGACAAAATGTTCTTCTAATTGTAGATGAGCTCCAGAGCAGATTCTGTAGTTCCAGACTGCATCTGAGCAGTCAGCAGCTGGATTTCCTCGAGTTGGGTGAACAGTGGAGTAACTGTAGAGGTTTGGAGCACTGCTGCCTCCAGAACTAACCCGCGCTTTTCTTCTTCCTTCCAGTGGCTCTGTAGTGTTGTTGCGCTCCAGTGCAGCATATTGAAACATTTATCTGCTAAGCAGATGACTTCGCTTTGGGACTCTGAACAAACAGAGAAGGCTGATATTAAGCCTGTTATTGTGGCAGACGGCTCACTCGCCAACCCTTACCAGGCAGCTGACAAGGCACCCACACCTTCCCTCTATTCCATGTCATCCTGCACCTCAGGGATTACCACCCAGAATTCCTTGAGCTCCTCGCAATCCCAGCAGACTTTGTCACAGGAAGATGTTAACTGCAGCTCTTGTATAGATAAATCCAAGAAGGCGTCTTCTTGCGGGACTTCGAATGGGCCGACAGCCTCTGACATTAAAGTGAACGGGCCTCATTTCTATGGTGTTTCATCCGAATCCTCAGCACAGTTGACTGACTCCCAGAGGCTCATGGGGTCTGGGAACACAATACCTGTTTTGTCTCATCGGCAAACGTGGCCTCGGCCCCTCACGCCCCCAGCAAGTTGTGGACTTCTGAATCACACCATTGGAACCATTGTCAAAACAGAGAACGTAGCAGGACCCGTTTCTTGTGCACAAAGGGGTTCTGCGCCGGTCACGAGTTTGCCTACGTCCATATCGAGCTCCTGTGCCAGCCTGGAGACCACCAGCACTTTGCAAAGGAAGAATGTGCAGACGCAGATCGGGCCGCCGCTGACGGCAGAGCTGCGGGCCGGGGGATCCCCGCTCAGTGCCACCCGGGCTCTCACCCCTCCCCAGGCTGCAGGAGATGGGATCTCGGCTGTTGGGTCCACAAACAGATTCTGTTCACCAGCACCACCTTCAGGTATGTGCTGAGCCGCTGACTTTGGCCCCAGGGCTGAGAAAAGCTCCGGCTAAACGTCGTTCAGAACCTCAAGGCAGTAGCCCTGTGCCCTCATTGGACTGGGAATCGGGCTTTCTGTGGAGAGTTTCTCAGGTCTTCTCTGTCTTAAGCCCCTTTATGGGAGCCATGGGATGTATTTTTGCTGGCTGCCTATACTTGAGAGGGAAACTCTGTCCTGACAAGCAGGATAGTAGGTCAGTTGAATTCTGGAAAGCAACAGTAGCTTTATATCACTTGGCTGCTGCCTTGCTGTTTCAACAACTGCTGCTTTAAAACCCCAGCGCTGCTGTAAAACCACTGGTTTGTTTCAAATGGCCATTTGGATTGCAAGGTAGTCAGTCCTTCTCACAAGAGCAGCTCTCTGGGATCGAATCCAGAGTAACTGTTCAGGCAGTGATTGTGTCCCCTACTGCAGGTGTTGTTGGAGTCTTCAGCTGCACAGCCTTGATGTTGGAGAAATGTGGGCTTGGGAAGCTGTAGTCTGCTTAGGATCCGTTGGTCTGATACAAGGTTATGGACTTGGATATGCCAGGGATCCTGAGCTGTACCCATAAAACTTGCTAAATAATAGCAAGATATATAATAAAGTGTATATAACCATTTTTAGCGTAGAGACATAAAGTAAGATGTTGATAGATGTTGGAGTAACTGCTCACAGCTCAAATTTTGCTAGAATAAACTTTCACATATGGCATTCTCTTCCTTTTCCCTCTCTCCACACCAGCTCAACACTCAAACCAGCAAACCCTTTGTGCAGGTTGGGTGGGGGCAGTCACTGAAAAGCACATGACAGAGCTGTGTGTCACTTCTCACGAAGTTCCAACCTGCTCAGTGTCAGGCTGCTGTGGAGTGGCTCAGGTCTGGTGGTTATAAAGCAACAGGGCAACATCTTTTTATAATCCTTTCTAAAATTCCTCAGTGAGTAACTTCTGAGCTTTGCCTCGCCTTTGGAAGCAGTCCCTGGGGTACTTGGCCTCCTCCTGAATAAACTTGGTTACTCTGAGGCTGCTGATTTGACCATGCCCTGCTTAGAAATGCAAGGCTGGGAGAAGTTCGGGTAGAGGAAATGAGACCGTATTATAGAAAACTTCTTGCTTGTGGTTTGAAGAGCACTGCAAACCCTACATAATTTTGCAGTTACTTAAGATGTTAAATAATTGCCTCTGGTGCAAAGCTTGTGTTCTACAAAATCATTACTTGCTGCAGTGTCTCTTGGGAAAGGTGTAAACATTTAAATTTTCCATCTAACACAATGGATATATATATTTATAACAAAAATTGTGTTGTGCAAATTTTGCTGCCAAGTACAAAAATGCAAATTGCTCATGGCTTTTTTTGCCATAAATTTCAGTAGTTATAAGCAAACCAACTCGAGAAGATCTGGTGTTGACAACACATTACAGGGATTTTGTTTCCTGGCATTTGCCACTGCCTCTTTCAGCTGCATGGCCACTGCAAAGCAGGAGGATTTTATTTTGTAAATAATAAAATCTGCTTATGACTGTCACATTCCTTCTGGACAATGATGTGCACCCCAGACTTTATAACAGTGTAGAAATAAAACCAGGGCAGTTGTACTTTTTACGCATGTTGAGACCTAGACAAGCTACTTGGCAAATGTCTCTTAGGTTTAACAAATTCTTCAAGCTCCTGGGGAGTTGGTGCTCATCTTTCCAGTGTCACCACAGGGAGCAGGAAATTAAATGTATAGGTTGAGAATTCCTCCAGCAGCTGGAGATAAGGCAGAAGCCACGTTTGGCTCTGTGTTGGAGGCACACACAAGCCTTTCTGTGAGCAGAAGAAAGCTCCTGGCCTCTAGTTCAGGCCTTTTTCGAAGCATGACTCTGAGCAAAATGAGTCATTTGGAGCAGCTTGGCAGCTGAGGGCAGCCCGAGGGCTGGGTGCATGTCTGGTGGACGTCACAGTGACATCTCTTCTCTCCACCATCTCTCTCTGTAGATGGTAAGGTCAGTCCCAGCACCTTATCCATAGGAAGCGCTTTAACTCTACCCTCATCACTCACTTCAAACTCTGCAGCTATGTTGGACTTCACCAGTTCCCTGAAAGCTTTTATGGACGGGGGTGAGTATTTAATTCATCATCAGTCTCTGCTAGCCCTGTGTGTTTGCATCCCTAAAGCATTCCATCTCTGCTTGAGGAAAAGTTCCAGAGATAAAGAAGGGTTGCAGTCAGGTGAGGGAGGGGCTGCGTGTACATTACCTTAAATATGTCACATGCTTCCCTGCTCCTAGGGTTGCCAAGGCAGCAAGGCCAATGAAGTGTTTCTGCCTGAAGCTTTTCTGGGGAAGAATCACAACTGGGCTGCTTTCCAGGTGGAATTCGCATGCAGAAACCTGCAGCCCTGCCGTGTTGTGGTGTGAGCTGCAATCCAGAGCTGCTCCTGGCGGATGTAAAGTCCAGCAGCAATAGATCTTGTAGGAGAGCAGTCACCTGAGTGGTGGTGCTCCAGTGGGTCCGTTAATTTTATAATTTATTTCTGCTTCTGTCAGTCTCCTAGACAGGCCTGGTTTTTATTTGCTTTCGTTGCACTTGGGAAGAGATGCCAAACATTAGCAGAGTGCCTTCAGGAGGAGATTGCTGAGCAGCAATCATCAGTAGCACAGCCAGGCTGTTGCCAGAGATGACTCCTACATCTGAAATCTGAAGAACAGCCTTTCTGGCGTTGCCAGTGTGACCCTCTTTTCTTGGGTGAACCCCAGCTGCTCAGCCCACCCTCTCTGCTATTGGGAAAGGCTCTTACAGCTCTTCCTCTTCTTTCCATTTTAACTCTCATTCATGTGGAGAAAGCTCTTGGAAGAAGAGGTTACCCAGCCTCCTTGCTGCAAGAAAGCAGACCTCTGTAAGGCTTTACAAATATAAACAGAGTTATCAGAAGATCTGCTCTAAAGCTCATTAATAATATTGTCTGAATTGCCCTGTTTGTTTAATTAACCCTGCTATGGGCGCAGGACTCGAGCGTGAGCCTGCAGCAGCTTCAGAGGTGCTTACAGTTCTCCTCTGTGATGCAGGGCTGGAATTTCTAACTAGGTGACAGAGCTTCAGAGGAAGGACACAACATGCTGCCCAAAGGGGTACAATGGCCACCTCTGCTGACTTGTTGATTCTGAGCCAAAACAGCAGATTTTCAGCTTTTATCAACCCTAGTTCCCCCAAACTTCTGCTTGCTGCCTCAGCTGTAGCTCTCCAGCTGTGGCTGCAGTCTCCTCACACTCTGCTGATATGAGGTGATGTGAAGTAATAGCTCGCCTATGTGTAAGAGTCTTGATATTGCAGAATTGGTCGAGTCTGCTGTTGAAGCAACCAGCAGGTTTGAAAGTGGGACAGTTAAATCCACTGCAGCTCAGATTGCACCCTTTCCCTGAATAACCTACTAATTGCTTTTTGTTTATTAACAGAGATTGAGATAAATATGCTGGATGAGCAGCTGATCAAGTTTCTGGCCTTGCAGAGAATACATCAGCTCTTTCCTCCCAAAGCTCAGTCTCTAGCGAGCAGTGTCAATTCCCATCAGCAATCTCCTGTGGGAAACCACATTGAAGGTAAGAGCAGCCCTAGAATAGCTGGGTTATGTTGAGCCATAGATTTTGGGACTGCCTTGTCTATTCCTTGGAGGAGATTTCCCTCTTCTTCTGGGATCTGATGCTGCCTTTCATTTTCTTTTCTTCCCATCCCCCTGCTCTGGATATCCACTGACCAGAAACTCTGTCAGATTCCTCTACTTAATTATTTACAAATTTGAGCAATGCTAATACTTTTAGTAGCTTCAGATTTTCTGCTGGAAATGTTTAGTGAAGTTGTGTTTTATTCGTCTTAGAATTAGCAAGAGATGGGAAAGTTCATCTCAGGTGCTTGGTGGCTTTTCTTTGCCCTTACCTTTGAGATGGGCAAGAGAAATCTGGAATTCTTGCTCTCTCTTTCTGGAGGAGTTGCTTGTGATACAAGCACAAGAACAGGAGGAACTGGGGCACAGAATATATGCATGACATTGTCATTGCCTGTTCAGAATGTCACTGTTAAGCTGAAACCACTAAATATGACTAATGCCAGTAATGGAAAACAACGTGTGTTCCTCCTGGAAATCTCCAGATTCCTGAGTTTGGCTTTGTTTATGATCACTGGTATCACCTAAAGCTGCAGGGTGAACATGGCTTCATGTTCCTCTGCATGCAGCCAGTCAGTTCAATCTGCTTTCAAGCACCAACTGGACAGCCTTGCTGTGGAAGCACTTCTCTGCTCCCCCTCTGCTGGGCCTGGGGGTAAATATCCCAGATAAGATCTTTGGAAGTCAGTCAGTAATCTTTTTCTGAAGCTCTGTGCTTGCCTGCTTTAGCATCACAGCATTCCCTAAATGCTTTGTCAGTCTTCTTGTGATGGCTGCTGCAGGACACAGCAGCAGGCTGTGGTATGAGCTGCTTTCCTGGTCTGGAATTCTTCAGCAGTCTGCCTTTCTCAAGGCAGATTGGTGCTGTCTTAACCCATCACCCTTTTTGGGCAGGAATGATGCATCCAAGTGGCTGCTTTAGCATTGCTGATGAAATGTTAGATCCAAAGGCTTTAGTGAGCCCTGCAGAGCCAGGCAGCTGAAAGGACTCGTGCAGGGCAGCCAGGCAGAGGTGGGACCTGTGATGCCACTTGGTGTGGCCACTATTCTTGATGTAGGTGCCTCTGCAGTCTTTCATAATCCTCCTGTTCTGTTCTTTGATTTCACCCTCTTGGTGTAACGCTGTCCTGCAGATGTGGTATCAGGAGAGGCTCAAACTCAGTGTATAAGGGGTTTTCCTCCAAAAGACAGTGCTGAAATCCTGGCTAGGCCTGTGTGGCCCCATGGAGTTCAATATCTGTTCCACAGAAGATTTTTCTGTCCAGTTAACATGGGCACGTGAGTGTGTGATTTGAACTTGGAGCTGCTCTGGAGGCTCAGCCCTGGACCAGCCATTGTCAAGTGTGCCATAGGGACTGACCCGAGGGTAAAAGAATCCACTTAGTAAATCATCTTGTCTTGGGAGCTGGGTTTGTCCCTGACAAGCCCCGTTCAGCCCAGCTATTTTTCCTGCAGCTTCACTAGAAATGAAATCGCGGCTGTTAAGTTGGTGAATTCACCAGTACCAATTCTTTTTAAGTGGCACTTTGAGAGCAAAAACTGAGCTCTTTGATTATCCAGAGGAGAAGAGATTAAGAAAGAAACCAGTGGTAGAAGGCTTCTGTGTTTCTCAGCGTGGCTCCATTGTGCACACTCGGTGTTAATGCTCCCCCATTTGCATGGCTTGTGTGGGTTATGGAGAAAGCAATTTTCTCTGGCAAAAAGAGGTTTAATGCACAAACATTCCTAGAGGGCTGGGAACTGGTGTTTAAACCAAACTGACTGCATCCTCCTTAGGATCTGTGCTTTCTGAGCTGGGGACACTGGGGTCAAGCAGCTTTCCCAGCTGATAACATTGTTCAAGTAAATTCTTTTTATCTTGCAGCGCAAAGAAAGGAAGTGCAAGCCCGGGCGGTGTTCTATCCTCTGATGGGCCTGGGGGGTGCAGTCAATATGTGCTATCGAACCCTCTACATTGGGACAGGTGAGTAGTTTTTTCCTGCCCTGACCTTTCAGAATCAGGGTGGTTCTCCCTGACCCTCCCTAAGGTGTTTGCCAAATGGGTGTCAAAGGAAACAGACTCATTATGGCCACTTGTACAGGGATTCTGCACTACCAAGAAGTGTGGAAATCCCCCATCTGCCTGAATCTGTGTGGGTGGCAGCTCTAGTTATGACACCTGGTGTCATAACTAGAACAGCTGTCGTGGAGTTTTAATGCCTGACTGATGGAGACGAGAGTTATGGTTTGCTTGCAGGTTTTGTTTCTTGTTGCTTAGATTCTTCTGGTGCTGTGGGTAGACCCAGGAGCACTGAAATGCTCTTCAATCTTTGTGGAGCTGCTGGCTCCCTTCCCCCACTGAAACTTTTTTGGTGGCTTATGGAAGCATTATTCATGCAGTCCTGGGAGCAGGACAAAAGCAGTTGCTCCCCTGTTGTTTTGCTAATTGAAGTTTAATTCTGTCTGTTGTTCTCTGCTGCCTGACAGTTTTTTTTTTTTTTTTCCAATACGAACTGAGCCTGTTTTGTCCTCCCCCATGACAGGAGCTGATATGGATGTGTGCCTTACAAGCTATGGTCACTGTAACTATGTGTCTGGCAAACATGCCTGTATATTCTATGATGAGGTGAGTGCCTGAGTGATTTTTTTTTCCATTATTATTATTATTATTATTATTATTTTTTGGTGTGCATGGCAGTGGGAGCTGGAGATGCAGGCAGCAGGTTGTCTTTGTGTGGTGCTCTTTTTGTGGACTACAAAGTAAGAGCCAGGGCTGTGAATGGTTTTACTCCAGTGGAGGCTGTGTCAGCATTTTCTGTCAAACCCTTTTCTGAAGCACAGAGCTCTGCCAGCACGATTTCTCTGAGCTAACTGCCTGTGGGCAAGGACTGGCCACAAGTCAGCACTGTCACTACTGGTGTCTGGGGAAAGAAAAGGACACAGACATGGTCTGATACTTTTTGATCTGGAAGTGTTGTTAATAAAAGCTAAACTTTAGGTGTCAACATCGAACCTCAGCTGGAACAAACCAGGGAGCTGCTCTGAATCCCGTGTTTTCAGGTGTGATGGGGGAACAAAGCTTTCATAGTGTCTGCAGTTCTCTATAAATTATTTATTTAGCTAAAACTTCAGCTAAGCTCACAGCATAAACAGAAACCTACAGTTTCTACTTAGCTACAGCCCAGAGATTAGTTTGTTCTTGAAGTAAACAGACCAGCGGGCCTGCCAGTAACAGCACTGCTGGAGATGTCTCCTAGCATGGAAACGGTCTTTGAAGCAAGATCGAGCCTTTTATATCACCATTTGTCAAACAGCTCCAGAGCAGGATCCAGGATTAACCCACAGCCAGCTTTAGCCATTCCTCCAGTGCCCTGCAAGCTACCAAACACACTCACTAATGGGATGCTGACCTTAGATCTGTGTGGAAGCATCTCCTCACAGTGGTCCATCATAAATCAGGCTCCAGGCACTGACCTTTGACCCTGCAGGTCTTCTATGGCTGTGGTCACTCTGGAGAGGGAGAATTCCCCTTCCTAGAGCTCTCTCTGCAGGTTCTCCTTCTGCAGTGTAGCAGGTTACTTCAAAACCTACTCCCTTGTGCATGTGGAGTTTTTGTAACTTGATTAAAGCCTTGTAGTCCCTGAGGGACAAGGTCTTGAGCTCTCGGATGATTTCTGTGAGCTAACCTGAAATCTCCTCCACTCTGTCAACATCCTGCACAAAGCTCAGCTGAGCGTGACGCCGCTTGTGTAACGCTGCGTGTCACGGTAATGTCTGCTGGCATTTCAGCGTCTGCACAAGGCCTGTGAATCCCAGACTGCCTCTGTCCTGAGGCTGCTGCACCACGTGGCAGCCCGCTTGCCATCTTGTGCTTGCTTTCCAAAGCTCATCTCTTCCTGCTAGGCACAGGTCTTGGGCCAAGTTTGCATCAGGTGTGCCTCTAAAATACTCGCTTTTGTGAGCATCAGCTTGAATATCCCATTTCCAAAAGATGTGTTGGTTCAAGTGCAGTAGGTAAAACCCACTTCCCTTTGGCCCTCCTTCTCTGCCAGGAAGCAGCTCCTGCAGGAAGGCTGGCTGTTCTGTGAGCAGGGGGATTGGGTTGGTGGCCTCTGAAGCTGGAGGATATTTACTAGCTGTTATTTGACCACCACTGGCAGCAGGGAGAAGGGGTTGTGTTTCAGTGCTCCAGAGAGGTGTGTATGGGCAGAATCCATTCATTCTGACTGTCAGAGGGTGGGCTTAGATAGGGTATTAGGAAGGAATGCTTCCCTGTGAGGGTGGAGAGGCCCTGGCACATGGTGCCCAGAGAAGCTGTGGCTGCCCCATCCCTGGCAGTGTTCAAGGCCAGGTTGGATGGGGCTTGAAACAATCTGGGATAGTGGAAGGTGTCCCTGCCCATGGCAGGGGCTGAAACCAAGATACTCTTTAAGGTCCCTTCCAACCCAAACCGTTCTATGTCTTTATTCCCTCCTGTTCCCTTTCTTTTCAGAATACGAAGCATTACGAGCTGTTGAACTACAGTGAGCATGGGACGACCGTGGACAATGTTCTGTATTCGTGTGACTTCTCGGAGAAGATGACACCCACTCCTCCCAGCAGTATTGTTGCCAAAGTGCAGAGTGTGATAAGTGAGTGTTGAGGCAGCACCAGCCCCATGTGCCCCCACTTAACAGGGAGTTAATTGAGAGAGGGGCAGGAGCAGGTGGTGCCCCTTGTTCTGCACAGGCTGGTGCACCCCTTGCAAAAAGGGGAGCCTTGCCACAGCCCTCAGCTGGGGTTATGCAAGACCTTCCTCTGCAGCCTGGAGAGCTCTGTGCTCTGACCTAAACCCCACTCCAGCCTCCAGTGCTGGAGTTACCAAGCTCCAGGACTCAATGAGCAGCCAGTTTGGAGCAGGCCTGAGACATTTCCCCCTGCATGTCCTCTGTTCCCAGGCTGTGAGCAGATCTGGGCTGTACTGCAGGCATTCTGTCCCTGCATGGCTCACTCCTGCTCTCCACCTGATCAGCTTCCTCTTTTTGGGCTGCCAAAATAGATGTGTAAATGCCTCAGCCTCTACAAAGCTGTGAGCAGATTCCCATTTCCTTTTGATCAGCTCCTTGCTGCAGACTGAAATCCCCCATGGCTGGAGGATCTTACCCATGAAGCACCTCAGTAGTAACCCTTGTCAATGAAAACAAGCTGCTGCTGACCTGCCCAAACCTTACCATTTTACTTATTCTTTCCCAGAACGACATAAAAGCAGAAAACAGGAAGAGGAGGCGCATGAAGAAGCTGCTGTGATGAATGCACAGGCACAAGGGCAGCATCGGAAACCCTGTAACTGCAAAGCCAGCAGCTCCAGTTTGATCGGGGGCAGTGGGGCTGGCTGGGAGGGCACGGCCCTGCTCCACCACGGCAGTTACATCAAGCTGGGCTGCCTGCAGTTCGTTTTCAGCATCACCGAATTTGCGACCAAACAGCCCAAGGGGGACACTGCCTTAGTACAAGATATGGACTTGGAGGAGAAGCTTTCTCTGAAACCCCACCAGGTGCCCGTGCTGCGGTCCAACTCAGTTCCCTAGGAATTTTTAGGAAGAGAGCTTTTTGGAGTAAGGAAAACGCCCTCAGACTCTTTACAATGCAAAAATGTACAAACCGAGGTGGGATTTTTCTTGTGTCGGCCCAGAGACTGTTCACACGCCGTTTGCATGAAATGAAGAACGTTTAACTTTTTTTAATTTTTCTTTTTTGCTCAAGTTTTAGGGGCATTTGCACATATATTTGTACTATACATTTCATTTTAAAAGGAAAACTGCAGTGAGAGCAGGACGTGTCAGAGCGAGGGGTGACCGCTGTCTGACTCGAGGACTCTCTCTGACAGATAGTTCCCATGCAGTTGTAAAATAATCAGAAACTTGTTCTATTTTGTGCCAGTGACAATAGTTTTATATTAAAAGAGAAATACAGTTTTCATACAGCAAATCTATACAATATCATTGTTTTATTTAATGTAAAGAAGCGCTCTTCTTCCCACAGTTATTTTTCCCATCCCTCCCTGCTATGGTTGCACTACAAGTAGCTACTGTGTATTATGGGCAGTGAGAAATGAGTTCTTTTCCTGGTGTCCATCCTATTTTTTATTTCAAATAAGGAAAAGTGTTGGATTCTGTGTAAATACATCAGTGATGGCATTTTTCAATGTTTTAAAGCTGTGTACAGTGCTACATGTGGTATGACGTTCCTCAAATTGTCTATTGTAGCAGATCGTTTGTCGTAACCTGTCTGTCTCTTTTGTTTCTCTGCCACCTCCCCGCAGCAGAACAGCTAGTTCCACTGTACATAGTAATTGTAACGTTTTAGACTTTACAGAAACTTTCCTGTATTCTGTATATAAAAAAAAAATACTTCACATTCTGTTTTCTCGATTGTCTGTCTTCACTCGTGTCACCACAACCTGGAGCTTCCCCAGAGTGTCTGACTGCAGAGGAGCCTGAGCTGGGGGACAAGGCTGGGGTGGGATGGGATGGGATGGGATGGGATGGGATGGAGGGACCCTGGTGTCCTGCCTGGGATGTGGGAGGATGCTGATAGGGAAGAGGGTGAGGACCGGAAGGTGATTGAATCATGGAATTGGTTGAGGTGGGAGGGACTCTTGAAGGTCATCAAGTCCAACCCCTGCAATGAGCTGGGACATCTTCAACTCATCTTCAACCTCACTTCAAATGTTTCCAGGGATGGGGCACATCCAGTTCTGGGCTACTCAGGGTAGGAGAGACAGCTTGAAAGTGTCCTGGAAGATCAGGGGACTGGAGCACCTCATTTATGAGGAAAAGCTGAGGGAGCTGGGCCTGTTTAGCCCGGAGAAGAGCAGACTGAGGAGATCTTACTCTCAACTACATGGATCTGAAGGGGGCGTGTTAGAGGATGGATGGAGCCAGGCTCTCTCAGGGGTCCTGAGCAATAGAACAAGAGGCAAGGGCAGAAACAGGAGCAAGGGAAGTTACACCTGAACATGAGGAAGAACTTCTTTACCATGCAAGTGCCTAAGCACTGGAACAGGCTGCCCCAAAAGGTGGCGGATTGCCTATCCCTGGAGATACTCAGTCATCCAGGCACAGCTCTCAGTGCTCCAGGGAACGCTGCTCGAGCAGGGGGGCTGGACTAGATGACCTCCGATGGTCCCTTCCCACCGGAACCACCCCCAGATTCTGTGATCTCCCACCCCCCGGGGCAGGACCGGTCTCCCGGCGTATTTTTCAGGGGGGCAGCGCTGGCCCGCACTCACCCTCTGTCTGTCTCTGCTTCCACCGGGGCCACGACTCCACCTCTCCGGTCGCCTGGAGCCGCGCGGACTTTGCCCCGTCCGCCCGTGGCTCCGTCCCGGCGGGGCGGGGATGCGGGAGCGGGGCGGGGCGGCCCCAGCGCTGCGGGGCGGGCCCGGGCCGGGCCGGAGCTGCCCGGAACGGCGACGACGACGGGATGGGGTGGGTGCTGCTGGGCACGGGGCTGCTGCTGGCACTGTACACGCTGCTCCGGCACGGGCTGCGCAGCGCCCCGCGGCCCCGCGCCCGCCCCGAGCTGCGCGGCCGCACCGCCATCGTCACCGGTGAGCGCCGGCAGCGACCGGCAGGGACCCGCGGCGGGCCCCGGTGCGGCCCTTGGCCCCGCTCAGCCCCGCGCTCCGCTCCGCAGGGGGAAGCAGCGGCATCGGCGCGGCCACGGCGCTGGAGCTCGCCCGGTGCGGGGCCCGCGTTATCCTGGCGACCCGCAGCGCCCGGCGGGGAGAGGCCGCCGCCAGCCGCATCCGCAGGGTGAGCGCCGACACCGGCACCTCCGGGGAACCCCCGGCATTCCTACCCACGGGACATTCCCAAACATCCCTAGGGCACCCTCAGGGCAGCCCTGGCACCCCATGAGCAACTCCAGGACACTCCCAGGATACCCCCGTGGCACACACATGCAGCCCAGCACCCAATGGGCAGCTCCAGGACAGTCCTGGGATACCCCTGGGCACCCCCAGGACACCATCCAAGACACCCAACAGGACATCTCTGAGCATCACATGAGTAAACCCCAAAACACCTCCATGGGTACATCCAGGAAACCCCCAGGCACTCCCAGGAGACCCCCATGGTGTACCCCGGGAACAACCCCTCAGACACCCCCACAGGGCATCACCAGGCACCCCAAGATACTCCAAGAGAGGGGCACACTGTACCCCGGGAATGGCTGCAGCTTCCCATGCTGGGGGTCCCAGCACATTGCAGCCCTTGGGCCAGATCCGGTTCCCAGAACATCCCCCTGCCCCTGGCTGTCTCCAGCCCCCACCCAGGGCAGAGCACCCCCCCCCCCGGGCTGTCCCCCTGGCCCTGCCCCAGGCCCTGCTGTGCCCACAGGAGACAGGGAACAACGAGGTGCTGTTCATGCATCTGGACCTGGCCAGCCTGTGCTCGGTGAGAGCCTTTGCCAGCACCTTCCTGCGGCAGGAGCCCCACCTGCACCTCCTCATCAACAACGCAGGTGAGTGCTGGGACTCCAGATCCCCTCTGCACCCCCAGGACACCACCATGAGCTGCCACTGCCTCCTCATTCCACAGGGGTGAGCATCGGGGGCACGACAGAGGATGGCTTCAGCCTCCCCTTCCAGGTGAACCACCTGGGCCATTTCCTGCTGACCCAGCTGCTGCTGGAGCGGCTGCGGAGCTGCGCTCCCAGCCGGGTGGTCATCGTGGCCTCCAGCGCTCACTGCGCCGGCCGCCTGCACCCTGAATCCCTGGGCCGGCCGCCCTCGGGGCTGTTCTCCACCTTCCAGGACTACTGTGACAGCAAATTGGCCAACGTGCTGCACGCCCGTGAGCTGGCCACGCGTGAGCAGGGCACACAGGTCACCTGCTACGCCGTGCACCCAGGTAGGACCCAGCTCGCCTTTGGTGTCTGTCTGTGATCTGCACACCTCTGTGTCCCGTTGTGTCCCTCTGTGGGGGTGGCCTTGTGCTTTGCTGCTGTATCACAGGGAATTCCTGCACGGGGAGCATCTTCCTGTTGTGTTGTGCGGCCCTTTGCGTGTGTCCCTGTGCACAGTGTCTCCTTTCATGGTGTGTCCCTTATCTTGGCATGTCCCTTTGCACCTTGTCACCTTGCACTGTGCTCCTTTATACAGTGTGTTCCTTTTACAGTGTCCCTTTGCACAACATATCCCTTTATACAGTGTGTCCCTTCTCATATGTGTCCCTTTGCATGGCATCTCCCTTTGCACGTGTCCTCACATGGGGCACACCCACACACCCCCTCCCCGGCCTTGCACGGCCAGGACAAGCGTGGCAGTGCCTGGGGACAATCACAGCCGTGCTGCCCATGCCAAGGCCACCTTGGCCATCTCCCTTAGGTGCCCATCCACTGGGGCACACAGGGGGACACTCCATGGGGGACAGTCCATGGGGGACGCTCCATATGTGCCAATCTCCCACAGGGTTCGTCAACACTTCTCTGTTCCGGCACGCGCCGCTGTGGCTGAAGCCGCTGCTGCTGCCGCTGGCCTGGCTGCTGTTCCTGGACCCGTCCGAGGGGGCACAGGTGGTGCTGGACTGCGCCACGCAGGAGGGCCTCGAGCCCCTCAGTGGCCGCTACTTCACTGACTGTGGCCCCCGGCTGCCATGGCCGGCAGGCCGTGATGACCGCCTGGCACGGGCACTCTGGGAGGGCAGCGAGCGGCTGGTGGGGCTGGGGGTGGCAGGGGGACAGCGGGAGGGACATCAGGAGGGACATTGGGAGGGCCCTGCTGCTCCCACGGCACAATAAAGGGGATGGTGGTGATGAGGGAGCCCAGGGGGTCCTGTGTGGGTGTGGAAGAGGAGTGTGCGAGGGGCGCCAGCCCTTGAACATGGACACACACCGTGCCCTGCACGTGCAGCAGAGCTGGGGGGTGACAGTGAGTGAGTGTGCAAGGGGATGTGTGTGGGTGCGCAGAGCAGCACGCCCAGGCCTGCACACACACTGCAGGACACGCACCCTGCCTTGCACACCCATGCAGTGTCACACACACCCTGCCATGCAGTGTCACACACACCCTGCCTTGCACACCCATGCAGTGTCACACACACATCCCTTGCACACTCATGCAGTGTCACACACACCCTGCCATGCAGTGTCACACACACCCTGCCTTGCACACCCATGCAGTGTCACACACACCCTGCCATGCAGTGTCACACACATCCCTTGCACACCCATGCAGTGTCACACACACACCCCTTGCACACCCATGCAGTGTCACACACACCCTGCCATGCTGTCATACACCCCCTGCCTTGCACACCCATGCAGTGTCACACACACATCCCTTGCACACCCATGCAGTGTCACACACACCCTGCCATGCTGTCATACACCCCCTGCCTTGCACACCCATGCAGTGTCACACACACATCCCTTGCACACCCATGCAGTGTCACACACACCCTGCCATGCTGTCATACACCCCCTGCCTTGCACACCCATGCAGTGTCACACACACATCCCTTGCACACCCATGCAGTGTCACACACACCCTGCCATGCTGTCATACACCCCCTGCCTTGCACACCCATGCAGTGTCACACACATCCCTTGCACACTCACGCGTCCCTCCCTTGCACACCCGCGCACACCGCGCATGCGCGCACCCCCATGTTACCCGCGCACGCGGCGCCCAACATGGCGGCGCCCACGGCCCCGGCCCCGCCCCCGGGGTGTGGCACCGACCTCCCCAAGATGGCGGCGCCCGCGGGCCGCGCCCCCGCCGTGCGAGGCGCGGGGGGTTGTGGGGGCGGGCGGCGGCGGGGCCGCCATGGGGAACTGCCACACGGTGGGGCCCAATGAGGCGCTGGTGGTGTCAGGTACGGTCGGGACAGAGGGGCTGTGGGGTGACACGGAGGGGACCCTGAGGAAGTTGGGGGTCTTGGCTGTGGGGGAGTGTCAGGAGTTTGAGGGGTCTCTATTATGGGGGGACCGTGAGGGATTGGGGCGGGTCTCTAATGGGATGTGCTAAGAGGCGGGGTTTGGAGTTTCCTCTCAGGCATTTGAGGGGTCTCGATCACTGGGGGCCCTGAGGGAATTGCGAGGAGGGGGATGTCTCTGGGATGGAGCCTCATGGGAGGGGGAAATCGGAGGGTCCTGGCTGTGAGGGGACTCTCAGGGGTTTGAGGGGTCCCTATCGGGGGGACACTGTCATGGAGAGAACCTGTGGGAGTTGGGGGTGTCTCTGTGATGGGGTGTGCAAGGAGGGAGGAACTGGGGGGGAGTCCTGGCTGTGAGGACACTCCGAGGGATTCTAGGGGTCCCTGTCCTGGGAGGGCCCCGAGTGATTTGGGAATAGACAGGGAGATGGGAGATGCTGCAATGGAACTGAGGCTCCGGGGTGGGGTCCCTGCATGAACCCCGGGGCTCTGGGGTGGGGTCCGGTGTCAGCAGCAGCACCTCCGATGCTGCTGATTTCGGGTGATATCAGGCAGTGGCACCAGCAAAGCTCTGGGCCCCCGTTTACAGGCTTAGGCTTGGATTGCCAGGAAGCTGTCCTGTTCCCCGGGACAGGTTGGATTTCCCAGGGAAGGGGAGCTGGGTGTGAGCATCCCCCTGGAGCAGAGCGCTGCAGGTTTATCCCTGCAGTGCCCGTCTTCATCCATCACATCCTGCTGCTGCTTCCTCACCAGCACATCGCCTGGACTCTCAGTGGTGCTGGCACTGGATGCAGGTGATGCCCATTGGACATGTGGAATGTCACCAGCAACTGACTGAGGTGACTGAGAGTGGGGTTAAACAAGCCAGCAGTGAAATCCCCCATGTCTGATTTACCCTGTAGCTGCTTCAATGCTGCTGAAGCTCCAGGCTGCACTGTGGCATGGACCAGGCTTTGTGCGGACAGGATTATTATTAATTAATTATTGTTAGATGAATTCATTATTGTTAGGTGATGTGAGGGCTGGGAGCTTCACTCTCTGGCAGACTGAGGCCAACTGCAAGGTAGTGAGCACCCGGTAGAAAATGCACGTGAATGTCAGGGCTGTGCCTCAGTCACAGCTCTGCCACGCTTGGAGCTATGTTATTGTGGTTTTGGAGCCAAAGCCTCCATCAAGCTGTGGCTGATCTGTTATCAGTTCATCTCTCTTGGATGACAGACCTCTTACAGGAATTCCTAAGGAGATGCCAGGAGCAGGCTGCAGTTCTGGCAACAAGTATGCCCACTCTGGTGATGGCTTCTGAGGAGTTACAAGCTGCACCCAGCAGCTGCCCAGAGCAGCAGTATTCCTTGCAGTTTTCCTGGTCTGCAGTTCCCAGTGGGATCCAGAGCTGATGCTGTGCTTCCCTCCAAAGAGCCCCCTGTCAAAATTGGCACTGCTCAGTGAAATGCCACATTCACGGGAAGATTGGGAAGCTGTGCTCCAGGTGTGCCAGGATGCCCTTTAGTCTCAAAGCTTGGGTTTGCTTCTGTTCAGCTCTGGAGTTTACAAAACGCAGCTTCCAGGATGAGCCAGCAGGAATTTGTGGCATCTGCTTGCAGTTCCAGGCTTGGTGCTTTTCCACAGCCCGGAGCAGCGAGCCCAGGACACTCCTCTAAGTGCAGCTGCGTTTTGGGAAGGGAGCAGAGATCACGCCGGGTTCTGCCAGTTGGGATGGGGTTTGGAGCTGCCACCAGACTGGTTTTTCTCAGCTGCTCCCCAGCATAGTCTGCAGATACTTGCTGAATCCTGAGGGCACCAACTGGGAGCTCTGCAGGGCCCTGCAGCTCCTCTGTGCCCATGTGCAGAGCGGCTGCCAGGGCATTAGTGAGAGGGTGTAGCTACAAGCCGTTGAAATTCCAGGAACTTGAGCCATGTTCCTCCGGGGAAGAGCAGGAAGGACCTTGTGGGCCAGCATTAATTTGTGTGATACTAAGTTGGATTTGGGGAGAGAGGGGAAGGGAATGAGAAACCAATAATAATTACTAATAAGCCAAAATAATATTAAATACATTTTAGTTAATTTAATTTAAATAAACCAAATATTATTAGAGGCAGGCCTTTGGCTTGCAGTGTTGAATTGTCATGTGGTAGTTATTTGAAAGACTTCACTTTTTGGGAGGGTTTTCTTTACTTTCTTTATTCAGCCTGTGCCCCTTGGCCTTTAGTCCCGGGCTTCCCCTGGCACATGGGTTTTTCTGAGGAGGGTTGTTCCTTCTTTTCACTTTCTTGTGAGACACTCGAGTTCCTCCAGTGCTCAAGGAGCAGCCAGCTGTGCTTTGGGATCATGGAGCTTTGTAGCCTTATTTGGGAAGCTGCTTCCCAGGCACGGCTCAGCACTCCATTGGCGCTGCCATCCTTCCCCTGCTGAGCAACATCGATCTCCTTCTAAGAAACTGCACTGCTGATTGATCCATTGGTGAATCGTGGAGCCCAGGATTTGTAGGAATGCCCCACAGAGCCTTGAGTCTCCCCACATTGTGAGTCTGACTTTTCTGGGAGACTCCCTTGGCACAAGGTCTGAGGAGGCTTTGGCAGGAGCAGTGAGCCTGCTCTGAGCAAAACTGGTGCTGGTCAGGTTTTCAGGCAAATGCACAAAGTACCTGTTCACCCTGATATCTGAATGTTCCCACCAGGGAACCAAATAGGCTGTGAAATCCTGGGTTTGGGTTACAATCTGGTTAAATGCAGCTTTTGTGGCTAAGGGTCGATCTGCTGATTTTGAAATACAGTGCTGTAATATTTCCACAGAGTGTCATAATAAGGAAGTATGTATTTATAGTGACCGTGTTCATCTAACAGTTACCAAACAGCATTGCCCAAATCTCTACAGCTGAAGCATTTTCCTTCTGGGTGGCAAAGGCTGCAGCAGAGGAGCTCTGAGGGGAACACCTGGACATACATGAAGGGGGAAAGTGAGCACAGCCCTCCCTGTTCCTGCATTAGGGAGTGAAAGGAGGAAAAAAACCAGGGGTTTGCAACCCATCCAACCCAAGTTTATTTCCTAGGAGGCTACTGAAACAAATATATTGCTTGTAACACCTTGAAGAGCACAAGTAGAGGTATTTGCCACGTCCAGCTAATCTGATTCCCTCTCAGGTGAGCAGAAGTCAGCTTGAGAAATATGCTTCAGCCCAGTTTCTCAAATTTTACTTTAGTGCAACACCCTTTGAGGCTTCTTGATGTCTGTCAAAGTAAAAGAAGAGCTGGCAGCTAATTCTACTTTTGTGGGGGAATTTCCTGCTGTATGCCAGCAGTCAGGTGTATGTAACCCTTCCAGGGCTGCTCTAGGCTCTTCCATCTTCTTACTGCATCCCTTTTACTCCTCAAGAACTGTTCATGTCTTTGAGACTGTGCTGTTTTCATGTTACTTTTCTAAGTTGAAGGCCTTAAATAAGAATTTCTTGAGGCTCTTGAAGCCCTTCCTGCAAGAGACCTACAGTCCACAGTGCAAGGAGGAACTGGTTTCTCAGATATTATGAAATAAATATGAAACTGCCTGGAAAACCATTGCCAAGGAACTTGACAGTAGCTCACTGTTCAGCTGAAAGAATTTATCAAGTAAGTTCCTTGTTTTGGCTTGAATAATGGAATCAAGAATGTGCTTATTGAATTTGCAGACTGAGCTGGGAATGGATTCGAGAGCTTTGAAGAGCTGGATCAGGATCAAAACAAACTCTGGAGACTGACCCAATGGGCTGAACAAAATCTGATGCAGTTCAGGAAGGAGGAATGTAGAAGTTACACTTAGATGAGAACAGTCTATTGCATGAAAATGGAACGGGAAGGTCCAGGCCATGTCCCATGGAAAGACGTGGTGAGCAGCAAGAGCCACCTGAACCCTAAAGCTGGTGGTGCAATTCCAGTTCTTCAGCCTCAAAAGAGACAGGAGTTTGTGGGAAGGAGCAGGCAGCTTCAGCTGGGTCTCATGTGAGGTTTTGCCCTGTGTTCATACAGTTCATTCAGTTCAAACTGTTCCCCAGGGTTGTGGTTGGGGTGTCCCACCTCTCATACCAAGCAAGCTGTGCAGGAAACTTGCAGTGCCACTGATGGTCATCTGCCAGGTTTAACTGAGTGCTCCTGCAGATTTAGGTTTGTCATTTTGGCAAGCCAAAAATCTTTCCCCATGGTTGGTTTCTCACTGCTTGTGATGCTCAGGGGTTGCTGAGAGTGCAGCATTGCATCTGGTCTCAAGTCATGAGTGCTCAAAAGGGCTCTTACGCAGCTCATTTGGGATCTTTCCTTCTCAGGAGATGCTTCTTCACCTTTTTACAGGTGGTGGGGCTCAAGGTTTCCCTTGTCATGTGCTTGTTAAATCTCCAGAACTTGCAAACTACTCTTTGGAAAGCCTGTTAGGAGCAGGTGGACAATAGTCTCAGGCCTTTACTTTTGGTTTCCAAAAGGAATTCTGGGGTAGTATCTCTGATTTTGTTGTGTAGCTTCATTGTTGTTTCTCTTCTCTGAGTTACTGTTTACAAGATGAGTTACTAAATGTATTTTTAAACTCAGTCTGTAGCATTGTTACTCATTAAGTCATTTTCATGTAGATGACATCCAGAATAAGATAGCCAGTGCAGTCTGCTTTCATCTGCTGCAGTGACCATCAGAAGCTTTTATGGATTCAACTCAGAACCCTGCATCTTTTAAAATTAATTTTTGTTAACCTTGTACCATTCCTGCATGTGAACAAAGCCTAATTTATATGCACAGCAGGGCCTAAGAACCAGACACTGACTTTAGTCTGGGCCCTGCTTTAGGATGTGATTTTCTTTATGTATGCTTTTGCATTCCTCTATCTCTGCATTATCTTCTGCCAGTAACTGTTTTCAATTACCAACTTTTTCCTGGTCTGCCCGCACTCAGCAGCCTGTTTACCATGACCTGATTTTGGAACGCTCACCACTTCCTGCCACAGAGGTAACTCAGTGCCTGAGTTACCTGGGAGAGCAAACAACACAGAGCTTGTTCAGATCATCCCAGCTTTGATGTTTTGAGCCCTGTGTCCCCAAAACTGTTGAGGCTCACGTTCTTCCTTGCTCGCTTCCTCCATCTGCTGAGAGCTCCTTTTATCTACCAACTCCCAAGCGATTAATCTTATTTCATAATAAAACACCCCAAACAAACAGACAACGTACTTTCCCCTGGCTCTGGGAATTCTTGCTTGAACATGGGACCCCTTTACTGGGAAGAGGCCAAGCTGGCTGGCAGCTCCCTGGCTATGAATCCTCCATTTGTGGCCCCGCACACTGCCCCGGAAGAGGCACGGTGGATGTTTGTGGAAGTGATGGCCAAGCAACTGTGAGACCCAGTCTGCTGGAACAGTGGGCGTATTATAGCTGGAAAAGGCAATTTCTCTGCCAAATCTCATTGTGCAAGAGGGTTTATTCTTCAGCCTTGCAAAGATTTCGCTTTGTTGGTTCCTTTTTCACTTGCTGCCTGAGAATTGAGAAAGAGACGGCAGGACTGCCATGGAAAATGAGCCCTCAGCTCCTCAGCCTTACCAGGACGGAGCTCTGCTGCGCTCAGACGTCCAGCGTGCGTGAAAGCAACTGGCTGGCATCCCACTCCTCCTTAATGTGTTCGTTTTCCCTGGTTTTTTAGGCTTTGAACAGTTTTTGACATATAATCTAGCTCAGTAGACCGTGCCCTGCAGCTGCGTTGTGTAGCATCAGGAAGCAAATGTAGAGCTCGTTTTGGGTGTGATACTAAATAAGGTATTTTTGTGCATTTCCTACAGAAGAAGAGGAACATCTGTGTGGAGAGGCACTTTCCTGTAACAATGGTGGGTTTAGGGTGCAGAGCTTTCTCAGGATATTATTAAGAAACAATTAACAGAGGTTTGGTAAAGACCACATAGACCCTGTGAAATAAAATACCTTTCCATGTGGTGCTGCTTCTCCCGAGTGCCAGGAACACCTCCCTTCCTGTTCTTGGAAAACAAGGGCCTGGCTGAGAGGCTGAGCTAACCAGGCTGACGCCCTCCAAGAAATGTTAAAGGCATTGTGGTTACTGCAGGATGTTGTATCATCAGCTTCTGTAACGCTTGCCTGGCTGAAATAGCCTTCCAGCTATGGGAAGAAGCCAAAGGCTGGCTCTGAGCTCTAGGCTGTGCAGCACAGGAGATCTGAAAAAGTGTGTAAAGCCTTTTCCCGTTTGTGTTTAATTCTTACTGAAGTGCAAGGGTGAAGAATTGTAGATGGGGCTCATCTGCTGGTTTGTCAACCATTGCATGGAAGCCAGCAAAGCAGGCAGTATGTGGCCAGTGTTTGGGAGCAGGCAGAAGATAGCTAAATGCTGCGGGACTGGGAGGAAGAGGAGGAGGACAGGGAGGACAGAGTCCCCTCCTGCGGGGTCGGAGAGCCCTGCAGGCATACTGGCCTGGATGTGTGCTGCTTCTTCTTCTTCATTTTGATCTCTTGCAGGAAACAATAATGGTCATTTCGCTTGAAAGGCCTGCTGGCTGCTGGCTTCATCCTTCTCCCTTTCCCCTCCCACAACCCAAAGCTCCCACAGCCACGCTGTGTTCCGCGTTCCTGCTCTTCCTGTGCGCCGGCTCTGTCTTGCCTGTAGAGATCCATCCCGCAGGGCTGGAACTGTCTGTTGCTCTGTTTGTACAGCACTCATCTTGCTGAGGGCCTCAGGCACTGCTGTAGTAAGAGTGATTATGGAGAGCAGACAAGAGAGGTAATTCTGGCTCGATCTGCCTGAGAGTCAGCAGCTCCCAGCCCTGGTCTGAGCTGGGGAGCTGCAGAGCTCCTCCCTTCCCAGCCATGAAAACCCGGGGCTGATCACTGGCAGGGTGCTCTCTTGAAAGGCAGCAGGTGTCTTGTTCCTTAAATCAAAGATACAAAAATCCAGACAGCATCTTCTGGCTTCACTGGGATCAAATCTTAAATGTGTCAGAGGAGTTCTGGAGGCTGCCTGAATCTTGGGCACATGCAATTCTGAGATGGGCCATCAAAGCATCAGACACTGTGCTACTTACACAAGCCAGAACTAGGAGGTATTTTTTGGGAGCTCAAGGGTTCTTCCCTCCTCCAATGCTGACTTGAGAGCTCCTCTGGGAATTTAAGGGTGGTGTGAAGGAAAGGAGGTGGGTTTGTTACATGGCTTTCCCTAACAGTTAACATCACAGTTGAAGATACTTACATTGATTCTGGCTGCTAAAAGTGCTTAACAAAACTAAAATAAAGCCCTGATTTGAGATACAGTCACTTTCTGTGTGTTACTGTTGGTCATAGTGAATTATACAAATACTATTTTCCAACTTTATAAGACAATTCCAAAAAAAGTTGCCTTGGGAAAACTGCTGTGTGAAGCCCATGGAGAGGAGGAAGAGCATGAACTTCTCTGCTTGTAAGTTATTCCCTGTCCAAGAGCACGTGCATGTGTGTGATCCTGATGTCTCTGTGCTCTCTGCTGTGCTGCAGGTGGCTGCTGTGGCTCTGATGAGAAGCAATATGTGTATGGAGGCTGGGCCTGGGCATGGTGGTGCATTACTGACACCCAAAGGTAAGGAGACCCCTGTTGTTTGTGGGCTTTTGGAGTAGGAATTTGGCAAAATCATCCCAGTGGGGCTGTCAGCAGTGTCTTTAGGAACACTGGACCAGGCACTGCATATGAAACCAGGGGTGAGCATCAGGAGTTCTTTGCTGGCTGTTGGCATGGGGACAGCTGGATGCCACAGTGCAAAAGACACACAAAAAAAGAAATCACATGCTTTCAGCTGAAGTACTTTTCAAATGGCCTCTATGTCCACAAGAGGAGCCAAGTCCTGCCCAGTAAGGCCCAACCCCTTAGCCAGTAACAAACCAGTTTGTGACCTGCAGTGCACCAGTGCTGCCCTCTGCTCCTCAAGTCTCTCTTTGTAAAGACTGCTGACTGCTCTCACCTTGGGAGCAGACTGTTCCGATTTAAAACCACGGGATTTCCTTGCTCTCCCTTTCCTCAGCTGTAGATTTTGCTTGCTGCTGCTTACAGTCTGGGCTCTGAGCTGACATGCTGTGGTAGTGCTGCTGTCCTGTTAATACGGCTCTTTGTCTCTAGGATCTGTAGGAATGCTCCCTCCCAATACATCCCTCATGCTCACTGGTGCAGATTTCCTCCGTCTGTGTAAAAAAGTAACAGGGAAAAGGATAAAGACGTGACTTTTGGGTTTTACACTGAATGATGGCCAGAGGTTGTAGTTAACCCTTACAGCCTCTTCCAACCTCTTTTCCCTGTACCTGTGTTGCCACCAGCAGACAAAGTGAGCATGTGGCTGCCCTCACTCTGCACGTGATGGAAGGTGGGAGGGGAAGGAAAA
Source organism: Corvus hawaiiensis (assembly GCF_020740725.1). NCBI lineage: Eukaryota > Metazoa > Chordata > Aves > Passeriformes > Corvidae > Corvus > Corvus hawaiiensis. The sequence continues at coordinate 4,359,791 of NC_063232.1, forward strand.
GCCCAGCTTGTGGGTTTAGTGTTTAAGGGCTGTGTTTGATCCAGACAAGCTTCATTCCCAGGTTTTTGTAAGACATCTTGTTGGGAGAACTGTTAATTGAACAAATGGTTCTTCCTTCTCTTCTTTTGTGAGAAGTGCAGAGAACGGTGCAGGACCTTGACCTGCCCAGTACAGGAGATCAGATACATTTGGGAGGCTGGTTTTTTAAGTTAAGGATAGGCTGAATCCAGGGCCAAGAACTGGATTGCCAGGAATGAGCTGTTACATGATAGAGGTCTGTGCATTATTTAGCAAATGGGGCTCTTGACAGGAATTCCAGCATCCAAACAAATCTACTTTAAAATCCATACCATTCAAACAGTTCATGCCGTGGGATGTGGGGCTTAATTCTCCTTTCTCAAATGCCATAAGCTGTGCCCCAGATGGAGCCCACTGCATTAACATGAAGAGTGAGACAGATTTCCTTCTCTGAAATTAGGACATTTTTTCTGGAACTTCCAGTGCTGCAAGCAAGAGAGACAGGAGCAATTGTGTTGCTGTCAGCGGCATCCCGCCAGGTAGCATTAACCTGGGAACAAAAGGAACAGTTAGAGCTGGCAGGGTGCTGGGCACTTACCCTGCTCCAACCTTGAGCACTGGGGAAAAACAAGGGGAAAAAATGCTGTCCCTGTTTAGGGGTCAGAAATAAAAGCAGTGAGAGAGACAGCGTGGTCTAATATGCCTCTGGGGGAGCCAAATGGTGTTAATTCAGCTTCTCAGGACAACACTTGGAAGCAACTTCTCTCCTCAATGCCTTAGCCAGGGGTGGGTAGCCAGGTCCCTGGCGTTTTCATTTTTCTGGCCTCTCTTAAATATTGACACAGAAGCATCTAAATTATTACCAAAAGGAATTTTTCCTGGTGTCAACAGGGGATTCCAGCTGACACCAGGATGGCGTAGATGGTTCAGTTTTATGTGCAGGGTGGGCATGAGCCCCCAGCCTATCTATCCTCATTAAAAGAAGCTGCTGTATGCTGCAAACCCTCCCCCCCAGCGACCAGGGGAGCTGATTATGGAGCCCTGGGAGCAGGCAGTGGGAAAAAGGCAAACTGAACAGGGAAAAGCTGAAACCTCAAAGTCTCGTCTGTCCTTTGCAACGAGTGTCTTACTCTCTGGTAACTGCTTTGTGTATTTGCTGTCCTACCCTTACTCCTCCCTGCTCAGAGTGTCTTTGGAGGTTTTGACCATCCTCTGTCGCTGCGAGAATGTTGAGACGTCGGAGGGGGTCCCACTGTACGTAACAGGGGTTGCACAGGTAATAATCCACCAGCTTCCTAACACCCTGTCTAACTGTTTATCCCTCTGTTTTGAGCAGCAGCAGCAGCAGCAGCAGGATAACAAAAACTAATGATTTTCTAATGGGACAGCTGAAATCTCCATACCCTCCTCTCCTTCCCCTTCTCCTTCTCCAGCACTTGCCCTGTGGCACTCCACAGTTAACAGATAATGCAGACAGGTACATCCCTGGCAAATTCCAAATTCAGCATTTCTGTACCTAATGTTTGCTCCTGCTGTAACCCTTTCCTTGCCAGCATGGTCTCCATTGTGGGCATGGGGGAGAGCAGAAGGGCATCTGCTTTTGTGTGGAGGCACAGGCAAGCCAGGTTGGATTCTGTACAGGATTTGGGACAGGTGGGAAGGCAGGCTTTGTGTCATTTCAAAACTGCAGCTGTGCCTGGCTCTGCAGTGTTGGCTATGGATTCCCACTCAGCCCTTCTTCCTCCATATGGAGACACCGCCCATTTTGGATGTTGTCACCTCTGAAAGTACAGCACAGAGACCTTGGATGAGTTGCAGCACACAGGACTGACATTATGAACCATTAATGACCAAACATCCCTGTGAACAGAACTAAGAAGCAGCACAGTTTGGGAATTAAATTCCAAGTCTAGATTAGGCCTTCAGAAGGCTGAAATCCTGCAGTATCTGATTAAAGCCGTGAACACATGGCAAAAAATGCCTGTGCATGTCCTGGACAGTGGGATGTGTTTTATCAGCTCCCAGTTTGCATGCCAGTTTAATTAGGACAGTGGCCAAGGCAGGCATGAATTTGCAGGGATAGGTTTCAGCACTTCCAGCCAATTCTGGAGCAACTCAACGTGCACGCAGCAGCCCAGGGCAGCCCCTTCATGGTTCAGATGTTTGACCTAATGTTCACTGACACAAACTCTCTGCCCCATGGCTCCCTGTCCTGACTCCCGACGCCTTTCCGGCTCATTATGGCTGACGTGGGAGCCAGGCTTGGCTTCCTGGAACAGAACCTGCCACAGCCAAGGTTCTGTCCCTTGTCTTACGAAATTATGACCTGCAGATTGCTGGGACTGACCAAAGTACCTCAGGCCCACCTGGGGTGACTGAGAAAGCTCTGGAGCTGCAAGATCTGTTCCTGGGTGCCTGATACTCTACAGGCGTGGCCATAAAGAGCTGGAGACTCATTTCCATCTGCCTTTGGGTCACGGGACACTGGAAAAATAGAGAGAGAGGTGAACCAGGTCAGGGGGTAGGTCTGTGTAGGGCTAACCCAGGGCTGCTTCTTCAGCATCAGTGCCAGGTTCTGCCAAGCACCAGTGCTCATGTGAGGTGGGTGGGAGCATCCCAGTTCTGTGCTGTGCTTCTGAACCAGTGACACCATCCTGTGCTGCCACAGCATTGGGCAGCATGGCACAATGAGCCTCTGACAGAGGGCCCTTTGTGGTCCCAAAACTGCAGCTTCTGGCCCCTCACTAACCCAGCAGGAGGGAAAGGGTCACAGGATCGTTTCCAGTCTGGATTCCAGCCTTTGCTGATAAATTGCCTTTAAGCATTATCTGAAAATCTATTTCTTGGCCGCAGTGCCCAGTCTGTCTCCAGTCACAGATGTGGTCCCTTGGCTGCATTCTGTGCCTGTCTTGCATTACCTGTGATGAGTGCGGCAGGTAGCTTGGGGCAGGAGATGCAAAGGGAAGAGCTGTGTGTGTGTAACCTGGAAACGTGCAAATATTTTACGTTTTTTGGCAGGATTTCCCTAGAGATAATGACGTTACAGCCCAGGTGTGAGGACGTAGAGACGGCGGAGGGGGTAGCTATAACTGTCACAGGTGTGGCACAGGTACAGTAACTCCAAAACATCATTTCAGGAATGCATGTCTCTAACTTACATCTGGTTTTCCCCCTTAAGAGGTGGCTGTTGTCCAGGGAGAGAAGCCAACTATGAAATAAATCCGTGTACCAAACCACGCTGTCCTTGTTGGTACAAACACACTCCAGTATGTTCCATTGGTGAAGGGAGTTGTGACCTCTCCTCCTCTCCCTAAAATAATTTTTTCTGGTGTCTCATTTGTCCACGTGGCAAATGAGGTGTGTGGGGGTGACTTGCTGTGTTTGTGGAATGCTGATGTTCTGTGGTGGCCTTGGAGCTGTGTGTGACCCCACAGGACTGACCCATAACCTCCTGAGATGGTATCGAGCTTTATATTCCTTTGGATTGTTATTGTTAGCACATGGACCTTGTACTTCTTCACGGTGAGTTAAAGCTTAAAAAAAAAAGAACTTAGTCCCTCCAGGCGCTAAAACTGGCGTGTAAATTTTTTGGCTGGAATTGAATTTTGATTCTCTCCAGCTTTCTTCAAATGTAAGAACCTGCTTTTGCTGCTTGTGGCAGCACACCAAAACCCTGCACTTCTTGGAGTCTGAGGTCTGCTGTCCTGGTACAGGCTGTCCTTAGGGCCAAGTCCTGCCCTGGGGAGGATGCTGGGAGGGAAATGTTAGTTTTTGAGGGAATTGGGTTCCTCAATTAGGCAGCTGGATGCTGTGATTGAAAATTGTTCCTGACAGCTCATTCTGGATGTACAAACCAAGAGCGGCTCTCAGTGCACACAGGGCTGTGGTCGCTGTGTGTCCAAGGCATGTCCAGGTGAGTTGTCACAGGATAAGTGGCTGCCACATTTCCTGTGGGGAGCTCTGGAGCCAAGGGGAGCTGCTGAGTGATGCAGTGATGTGACCAAAATCCCTCATGGAGCCAGCACCCTTGGTTTCAATTTTTCAGTACTTTATATCCGTCTTTCAGTTCTTTTCCAGTTCTTTATATCCATTTAGCTGCTAAGGCGTCACAAAACCCCAGTGGTCTTTGCATGGTTGGCAAAATGTGTGCACCCATGTCTCCCTTCACACTCTTTTCCTAAATCTGTAGGCTTTTCCTTCTGTATTTGGTGTTTCTCTGAAGCCAGCATTCTCTTTTGTCCTAGTTTTGGGAAATCCCTCCATTGCCTGCAAAATGGTCTGGTAGCAGAGGGCTGGATCACCAGGTGCCTTGATTTAAAAATGCAGACCCCAGTTCATCTCATTCGTGTTACTCTCTCCTCTCACTGTTCATTTTTTCCACTGACAGTTAATTTTAAAGCTGGGATCCAAGGAATTGCCACGCAGAAAGCAGCCTCAAGGCTGTTGGGGATGTGCATGGCAGAAGTTACCTTAACTTTGCAGAAGTACTTTTGAGACAAAGATTTTTCTTTCAAGGGCTTGAGCAAAAAAAAAGAAAGGGAAAAAAGCAAACAACTTATTCCTGGAGAAAGAGCTTTTAAAGTGTTTGCTGTAATGATAGAAATTCTTAATGTGCACAAGGATGCTGTTCTTTTTCTTGAGGAGGGATTTAATGAGTGCTCACCAGTAGTCTCCTCCCTGCGTTGGCTGGGTGCTGGGATGTGCTGGGATGCTGCTGCCTTGGGCCATGCTGGGCTCTGTATCCTTCTGTACCATTTTCCTGAGCTTCCAGCTAATTGGATTCTTTGTGCTCACCCCTCACTGCGAGTGCAGCTGGCCAGAGCAGGGTGCGGCGGCATCGATTCTGCACACAGGATTGCTGGATGGAGGCTCTCTGATTCCCTGCCAGCCGAAGGCTCTCCCTCTGATGAGAGTGACATTTGAGAAGCACTGAGTGTCGCAGTGCCCTGCCTGAAACCTGCAGAACACACTGAGCACGAATTGCTCAACTCTGGTTTCTTTTGTGCAGCCTTTGCTTTGGAGGTTGGGATCTGTATTCCGTGCAGGGCCAGGCTCCCATGGGCTGTCCAGGGCTCACCAGTGGAGGCTGGCTGGCTTTATCCAGAGGCTGAATCATTCCTTGCTCCTAAGCACCGCAGGGATTCTCCTAATGAACATCCTGCCCTGTGCTCTGTCCTCCCCACAGCTCCCGAGGGTGGGGATTGTTTGGAGAGGTGGAATTGCTGGCAGATGCTCACCATAAATGTTGCTGCTGAGTCTAATTGCTTTTAATACTTGCAAAAACCTCCCGTTCGCTGTGGCAGGGCCTTGTGCAGGGCTCACGCTCCTGGGTGCAGCTCCAGAGCAGCTCTCCCAACTCCCCCTTGTGTGGGAAGAGGACACTGCTGGCCTGGGGTGTAGGGACAAGAAGCCACTGTGGAACTGGCCCCAAAAGGATCCCGAGAGGCTTTGGGGACAATGAGGAAGAGGATTGCCACACTTGCCTGAGGTTGTTTGACATTTTTGACTGGGAGAACCAGTCTGGGAAGCAGCAGTAGGAAATAGGCTCAGCCTGAGTTGGCCTTTCTTCACATTACAAGGGGCAGGGTTGTGGCAGGTGAGTTTTGGCCAGCTCACTGTGTCTAACACAGTCCACCTCCTGTCCCTTTAGAAGATGACAGTCAGTCCCAGTTGTCCTGCTCCCTGGCAGGGCTGGGGCCAGGTGCTGCAGTTTGGCTCCAGAGGGATCATTTTGGATGGATCTCAAGAAAGAGTTGTGTTGCTTTTGCAGCTGGAAGTGCTCTAGAAGGTATCGGGATGAGGTCTGTAGGCTGTGAGTCCCTCAGTAGTGTGTGCTGGGACCCTCAGAGGGTCCTTGTGCAACATCTGTGGCTTTGGAAGTCTCTGAGGCAGGTCCAGCCAATGCCCTTGGGGCAGGACTCCGGGTGCCACCAGCTCCTTGTGGGACAGGAGGCGCTGCCCAGCACAGCTGTGTCCATGAGAGGGTGCTGTAGGATCCAGAAAGCTGCGTGGCTGCTATGGACCTGCTCCTTCTCTGGTGCTGCCAGGCACAGAATGTCCCTGTGCCCAGCCTTTGCCTGAGCCCTCAGACTGGGCAGGGCCACCAGGAGCTGACATCTTGGTGGGTTGCAGCTCCTCATAGCTGGGTGCTGTAGAGCACAGATCTCCACTGCCTAACACACTCCACGGGGATTTGTAATTCACTTTGCCTTTAAAAAGCAGCCCTGTGACCAGCAGGACCATCCTAAGACCCTGGCTTGGCTGGAATGGGGGTGCTTTTACACCTGGCTCTGGCTGTGGGAGGTGAAAATATTGCTGGAGTGGCTGTGTCCCACTTCTGGGGATCATCACCAGACTGACAGTATGGAGCAGAACAGCCAAGTTCTGACCATGACACGTTGGAGTCTGGCAGCTCCCAGCTACAGGCAGGACAAACCAGTGTGCTGTGGTCTTACTGTCTCATCTCTCCTTCCAGGGAACACTGAATAGAGCCCCTGTTCCCAAGCTGCTCCTTGGGTTTGTCAGACTCTTTCTTGTTTTCTGCCTTTCCTTGGTCAGAAAAAAATTAATTCTAGTGAAAGAGGAGGAAGAGAAAGGTAACAAAATGGCTTTTGGCCAGGGATGGTAACAGCCAGCTTTCTTCTGACTCTGGTGTTGGTGCAATGGCTGAACTGGTATTTCAGGGCTTTTTGTAGGATTTCTGTGAGTTGGGACTGGTAGGGCCGGGCTCTGTCCCCACTGCTGTGGGACAGATGGCTGCAGGGAGCACCTCCATGCTGAGCTGCTGTAGGGGTTTGGACAGCAGCACACAGAGCAGGGCCTCGCTGGCTGGTCCAGTGGCCTGGCTCAGTCTGGTGACAGCTCAGTGCTGTCCCTTGGAGCATCAGTAGCATGGGGGCCTGGCAGCCTGGTGGTGGTACTGCTGCTTCTGCTGCTGCTGCTGCTGCTGCTGCTGTTGGGTGCCTGCACCTCCTGGACAGGCACCTTCAGTCCCTTTGGTTCTGTCTCCTGTCTCTAGGTGAAGATAATGACCGAGAAGGAGCTCCTGGCTGTGGCCTGTGAGCAGTTCTTGGGGAAGAACGTGCAGGATGTGAAGAACGTGGTCCTGCAGACACTGGAGGGACACCTGCGCTCCATCCTGGGTATGGAGGGGCTCATCCCCTGGAGGCATCTCGAGTGGCTTTGTCCCTTCTCAGCTGGCTGGTCCCAGCAGTATCGCTGTCACCACGCAGCCACACGGGACCTTCCTCTGCTGCCTGCAGAGGTGGCATCTCCCTTCCAGCAGCTCCCTCTGTGTGGCTGGGCGTTGTGATAAATAAGTTTTCAGTGCCTGCAGCAAGAGATGTCTGAGTCCCCAAGGGCCACAGGTAGCACGTGTGGGTGGTGGTTGCACTTGTGAGACTGAGATGTTGGTGCCACTGCAGGGGCAGAGGATTATGCCCTTATGCCCAGGCCTGAATTAGGGACAACGAGGATGTTGCTGAGCTTAGACCCACGTCATTGCGTGTTACCTGTTCCAAATAAAGTGCTTCACCTTCCTCCACTCTGCAGGTACCCTGACAGTGGAGCAGATCTACCAGGACAGGGACCAGTTTGCCAAGCTGGTGCGGGAGGTGGCAGCTCCCGACGTGGGTCGCATGGGGATCGAGATCCTGAGTTTCACCATCAAGGTACGCCCAGATGTTGGGCGCTGCACTCTGGGCAGAGCTGTGGGAGCAGCAGGAGAGAGCCTGGCCCTGACTCCCCTGCTGACAGCCTGTCCCAGCCCTCCGGGAGTTTCCATGACAGCCGCCGCAGCATGTCCTGTATCCAGGCAGCTGGGCCAAGAGCAGCTGGGTAGCTGCCTCTGTAAACAGGCTCGTGGAGAGAGCTGGCTGATAACCCAGCCCCCTGGGAGTGAGGGAAGATGTCGGGATGGCCTTTTTCTCCCTGCCCTCCCCTGTTTGTTTGGAGCAGTTGACATGGCGTGTTCTGACCCCGGGTTGACCGCACTGAGCTTCAATAGGAAGGGAGCAAGATGGAGTCACTTGTTTGAAGTGCTTATGACTTATCTCCCCTCCCCAGGATGTCTATGATAAAGTGGATTACCTGAGCTCCCTGGGGAAGACTCAGATTGCAGCTGTCCAAAGGGATGCAGACATTGGAGTGGCAGAAGCCGAGCGGGATGCTGGCATTCGGGTGAGTCCAGAGATGTGCCGGGCTTCCCTGGAGCAGCCTCTTCTGCTCCAACTGCACACTCTGAAGCTCTGCTCTCTGTTCCCTCTCTGCAGGAGGCAGAGTGCAAGAGAGAAATGCTGGATGTCAAGTTCATGGCAGATACCAAAATAGCAGATTCCAAACGGGCTTTTGAGTTGCAGAAAGCTGCCTTCACTGAGGAGGTCAACATTAAGGTGACAGCATCCCACAGCCCACTGCTGTTTCCTGGAGGGTCTGTGATGGTATTGGTGGCTCTGGGACTTGTCAGCTTCCTCCTCCTGCATCTGTTAGGAGAACTAGAGGTGGAGAACCCAGGTCTGTGTGTCACTGTGAGCTCCTTGCAGCAGATGCCTCTCCTGTTTGCAGATATTCGGTGGGACTTGGAGGAGAGGAAAGGGTGGGGAGGGTTGAACCTGGAGCTGGTTGGGCTCAAGTGCTGTGGGAAGAGCAGCACTGAGGATTGGGATGTCACCCCTGGGAAGAGGTTCAGTAGCAGGAGTCGTGTCTGGTTTTGGAGTCCTTGTATCTGCATACAGGAGTTTGTGGCCCAGACCCCTCTTCTCCTCTTCCCCGTGTGCAGACTGCAGAAGCCCAGCTGGCCTACGAGCTCCAGAGCGCCCGGGAGCAGCAGAAGATCCGCCAGGAGGAGATCGAAATCGAGGTGGTGGAGCGCAAGAAGCAGATCGAGGTGGAACAGAAGGAGGTGGTCCGGATGGAGAAGGAGCTGATGGCCACCGTGAAGCAGCCGGCCGAGGCCGAAGCCTATCGCATCCAGCAGATCGCCGAGGGCGAGAAGTGAGTGAGCCCCTGCCCTGGGCTGGGGAGGTGGGAGCACAGTGCTGCCCTGAGCCCCTGCTCCTGGGCTCTCTGAGGGATCCAGGTTGCTGCAGGGCTGTGTTTCCCTTTCCAGGGTGAAGCAAATCCTCCTTGCTCAGGCGGAGGCGGAAAAGATCCGCAAGATTGGAGAGGCTGAGGCTTTTGTGATCGAGGCCGTCGGGATGGCAGAGGCTGAGGGGTTGAAGCTGAAAGCACAAGCGCTCCAGAAGTATGGAGAAGCTGCCCAGCTGGCTCTAGTGCTGGATGCACTGCCCGAGGTGAGGAGGAAGCAGCTTTCCCCTGCTTCAGGTGGACCAGGGGAGTTCCCACACTGGGCCAGGTCTCCTGGGGGCACAGCAAGGCCCTGTAGGGACCTTTGCTAGTGACCTGCTGAGCAGTTCCTTGACTCTCTGCTCATCCCTGCTTCCCCAGATCGCTGCCCAAGTGTCTGCTCCCCTCTCCAAAGTGAATGAGATCGTTATTCTCAGCGGAGAGAAAGGCAGCACCATGTCCGATGTGAACCGTCTCCTGGCTGAGGTCCCCGCCTCCGTGCGTGCCATCACTGGTGTAGATCTCACAAAGGTGAGCTGGGCGCTGGCAGCTGGCAATGCCAGCTGCTCCTAGGGCACGGGGACCTGCCTGGAAGCTTTCAGTCTCCCAGAGAACCTCTGTTTCCCCAACCCTGTCCACTGCAGAGTGCAGGCAGCTCCCTGCCTTCCCTTCCTGCAGCCCTAACAGCTTCTCTCTTCCCCTCCTGCAGCTTCCCCTGTTCCAGAAAGCCACCGAGGCCAAGGAATGAGGTTGGCCAACCCAAAGCTAGTGAAGATCACTCCCTGTTATGCACTCAAACATCAACTGCCTTCGACACATGGGAATTCCTTTTATATCAAAGACAATCCGAGTTTCATTTGTAACTGGTGCCTTATTTTGTAGGGCCAGAAAGATGCATGTCCTGTCTGCTGCTCTTTTTATTCCAAGGCTGGGAGAGGATTTATTTTCTAATTAACCTTGTGTTGTCTCAGGCCAATCCCATCCCCGGTTATGACTGGCAGCTTCTCTGGCGTTGCAGTCCCAGTGCCTTGCTGTTCTCTGCCCTGGGGTGAACACCTGGAGCTGGGAGCAGAGGCTTGGGATGTGGAGCTTTAGGAAAAGAACCAGGACCCCCTCCCCTGGTCTCCTTGCCCTCTCTCAGTGACTCTCCTGGGCACTGTCCCAGCCCTGCCTCTGCCCACAGCTGTCCCTGTGGCTGGCTCTCCCTGTGTCTCACCCCCAGGGCCCCCACAGTGCCAGCAGCCCTGCCCAGGCTGGGTGGGTGGCAGCCAACCCCCCAGGAGGGTGACAATCCAGCACTAGCAGTGGGTGCTACCCTCTCCCATGCTGGCTCCCCTTGGGAAATTTTCCTCATAGGATCTGGAGCAGGGAGCTCTCCACAGGGCAGAGGGAGCCCAGCTCAGCCCTGGTGAGGTCCCACCACCAGAAATACCAAAAAGGAGCGCTGTGCCAAAGCCACCCATCCCCTGAGAGGGCAGTGTCCCCAGATGCTGTGGCACTTCCTGACCCCACAACTCAAGCAGAATGGTGGTCAGAGGTGGGTTGGGGGACCAGCAGGACACTGAGGTGGGGACAGGCTCCTCCAGCACAGCCTGTACAGCTGCCTCTGCCTCCCTCCCTCCCCCTGCCTCTTATGGCCAGTGGCTTTGCTGTCTTGTGACAATGTGAAAGAGGTTGTCCCCTGTGTGTGCCCGTCCTCCCCACAGTGCCACAGAGCCTTGTGCTGGCCCTTGCCCCTTCCCTGCCTGTCTCGATGCCTGTGCTCCATGTGGCTGGCACAGCCAGACCCTGTGTGAAGTCAGCCTGGCATTGCTGGGGGGCTGGTGGCATTTGGGGGTCCTGCGCCCACAGCTCAGTGCCCCCACCCCGTGCCATAGGGCGGGGGCAGGTCCCTCCCGGTGCTGTCCTTTGCCAGGAGTGACCCACGGCTGGGGGGGCGCGGCTGCTGCGGGGCCCCCCCGTGCCCTCCCAGCGGCGTTATCGGTCCCCGGCCTGCGCTGGCCCGTGGGCGGCGGGCAGGCGTGCCGGGCCGGGCCGGGCCCTATCTGCATGTGCCTGCGCCCGCCACCCCGCTGCTGAGAGATAATAAACCCTTGTCACCTCCTGCCTGGGCTCTGTTTCGTCTGTCACGCCCGTCCGTCCCGCCCCAGCACCCCCGGGTGCGTTGCCAGCCGTGGCCTGGGCTGGCTGGGGGCTGCTGGCCCCGGAGTGTTCCCGCTGGGATGGGGGAACAAGGGGTGCGTGGAGGTGAGACCCCGGCTCACGCTGCTCCTGGAAAGCTCCTGGGAGCTGGTGGCTTCCCCACGGTCACCGTGTCCCCACGGGCTCTGTGTCGCAGCCCTCCGTGGGGGTAGAGCCCCACGGGGATGAGTGTGGAGCCAGGAGGCACCGGGTGAGCTCCACTGCACGGCCCGTGTTACCCCAGGGGCTGGCCACTGCATGGGCACCCCAAAGAGTGGCACCCTGGGCTCTGGAGCCGGGCTGAAGGTGCTCTGTCCCAGCAGCCAGGCTGTGGCAGCAGCTCGTGTCCCCCCGCCCTGCCACCGGAGTCCTGTCCCAGCCCCACGCACCCTTCCCTGCGCTGGGGGACAGCAGGGCGGCTCTGGGGGTACCTGTCCTGCTCGGGGTCACCCTGCCAGCAGGACCAGTGACAGCCAGCACGGGGCTGGCATGGGGGGCTTTGCTACACTGCCCTCAGTGGGGAAAACAGTTTCTTTGTGCCCTCCAGACCCTCCATGTCCCCCCAAACACAGGGCAGGACAACAGGCCCTGTCCTATGTGTCCTGCAGGGTGGCCCTGCAGATAGACAGGGTGGGGACAGCTCTGCAGCTCCCAAGGCCTCCTTATCTGGAGTCAGACACGCTGCCCTGGGGCAGCATTGCTGCTGGGAGGGCTGTGGCACACGGGGGTCTCCTGTGACACCTGGGGGGTCCCCACACCGGCTCTGTGGTACCAGGCTGGGGGACACTCAGGCCCCCTCTAACTCTGTGGGGTACAAGGTCACAGGGCAGGGCTGCCCTTGAACACCGAGCAGGCACCAGGGCTCTCAGGCAATCCCATGGGGATAATCCCGTGGGACTCACCTGGAGCTGGCAGGGCTTGAGGGACTCAGGGACGCTTTGCCTATGTCACTGCTCTACATCCTGGAGTGCCTGTGCCACAGTTTGGGGAACACTACAGGCTCTGGGTCACAGCAGGGACCAAAACCAGAATGGGATGGTCCCTTGCAGCTCCCAAGTCCCCACAACCTCGTGCCCTGGGACAGGCTCAGACCAGGGCTTGACCCTGTACCCCCTCTTGCCAGGGTCTGCCCAGGCCAGGGGGAGTGTGGGCAATGCTGCCCCTCCTCCTGTCACCCAGAGGTGGCAGTGGGTCCAGGGATACCTTGTGTGGCAGGGCAGGGTCCCTGATAGCTGGAGGCTGCTGCTTATCGGGACCCCACGCACATGGTCTGGTCCCAGCAGGGGATTATCACCTCCCCACAGCCGATTTCCAGGAATGCCAGCCTGTCCTGGCACAAACAACCCGGCACAATGGCACAGCACTGGCTGCAGGATGTGGCCCTGTGGGAACAGACAGGGCTGGGGGACACAAATGACCAGGGTCATGCACAGGCAGGTGGCACTGGTGGTCAGGGGGTGCAGCCACGACATGCGTGGTCAGGGGACAAGTATGACCAGGGTCATGTGCAATGAGGGGACACAGCCCTCTTGGGGACACACGTAGTCAGGAGGGGCATGCCTTTGGGGGGACACAGCCGGGGGATACATCTCTCCAGGGGATACACATGGCCAGGGGAGCGTGTCCATTGGGGACCCCTAACTGGAGGATACATTCCCTCAAAGGGTCACATCCCCCTGGGAGGGGAAATGTATTTCCAGGGTGTCCCTAAAGGCAGGAGGGAAAATCTTTTTTTGGGGGGACACACTGCTAGGGGTCATGTCCCTCAGGGGAGCATATATGGCCAGGGGCACCCGCCCCAGGGGGACACAGGCTCCCTAAACCCATGTGTACCCTGTACCTCGCCTGGCGGTGTCTGTACAGGGTCACCCCCCACTCCCAGATGTCCCTCCTGGGCCCCATCCCCAGGGGCTGCCCCCCTGCCCTGTTCAACACCACTGCCCAGCAACTGGGAACCAGTTTGCAGTGGGGAGCTCCCAGTATAGGGTCCCCACAACTATGGGAAGGGATAATCCTGGTGACCACAGGAGGATGGGGAATTTGTGGAGCAAGCTGAAGTGGAAGACACAGGGGGTGACCCCCTGCAAACCCCACATCCCCACATACCTCCATGGGCAATGCCAGGCTAGGTGGGGGGAGCTGCTTGGGGTGGTGCCCCCCCGGGCATGAAGGGGTTAAGGGCCCCGTCCAGCTGTGCAGTGCAGATGTGATATGCAGATGAGGCAGAGCAGGTTTTATAAGGCGGGTGCAGATCCAGCACCCCACAAAGCCCCAGTGCCACCCCCATAGGTAGGTGCCACCACCTGGGGAGCTGCTGTTCTGCTCAGGGAGCGTGGATTGGGGGGAAACAAAGGGGGGGGTTTGGGAACTTCTGTCCTGCTCTGAGATGGTGGGATTTGGGATACAGGGAGATGGTGTGGTGGGGAGGCAATTGGGAGCCTTTCTCCCACACTGGGGCAGTGGGATTGGAGGGCAAAGATGGGGTAGGGGGGTGTTGGGGTGAGGGGGTGATGGGAACCTCTGCTCTTCTCCAGGGTGGTGGAAATGGGGTGACAAGGAGGGATTAGGGGGATACCTGGGTGAGGAAGCCACTGAGAACCTCTATCCTGCTCTGGGGTGGTGGAATTGGGAGGGATAAAGAGCAGGTAGGGAGGTGCTGGAGTGGGGAGGCCTCCAGGAAGCAACAGGACCAGGGGGACAGGGATGGGGTGAGGGGGATATCAGGGTGGGAACAGGCTGTACTCCCTAACCACGCTCTCCCCTGCAGGCTCTGCTCCCCTCTCCATGCCGTCCCGGGCAGGATATCATCGTATACTGTAAGTTGGCTATGAGACACTACAGTATAGATGATGTACTCCCCGGGCTGCACCGACCACCTCCCGCCAGGACCGGCGCGGGACCACGGCCTGGAGCACCGGGGATGTGGGACATGGGCTGGGGGGGGTGTGTGGGATGGGGCATCCCGGGGTGTGGGAAGATCTGGACACAGCCAGGGACCCACCACGGCCGGCGGGGAAACCGTTACCATTACTGAGTTTAGTAATGGTAACGGTTCTGCCGACGGCTGGGCACGCGGCACGGAATGGCACGGAATGGCACAGAATGGCACGGAATGGCACGGAATGGCACGGCACAGACATGGTGATGGGGCCCTGGGGACGGGCACAGGACAATAAAGAGTGTTACAGAACCGTGGCTCCATCTCTGCTTCCTCCCCACGTCCCCTGGGGGTTCCGGGCCTGGTGGAAATGAGCAGCTGGGGTGGACTGGGGTGGAGCTCGGGGCTCAAGGGTGCGCTGGGGTGCAGGGTGGGATGGGGAATTTTGGGTGCATTTGGGCATAGAGGGGCACTGGGGTACCTTGGGGCAGGGCTTTGTGGTGCAGGGGACACGCGAGTGCACTGTGGGGTGTTGCAGGGAGCACTGGGGAGAACTGGGAGGCACTGGGGTGTGTTGGGAAGGCTGGAAGACTTGAAGAGCACTGGGGTGTAGTGTAGGGGGAGCACTGAGATGCACAGGGTTGGATAGAACAGGGGAACTGGGAGCACTGGGTCCCGCTGGGGAGCACAGGGGAGCAGTCAGATGCATGGGATGTGTTGTGAGGGGCACTGGGGTGCACTGGGATGGACTGGAGAGGGTTGTAGGGAGCACTGGGACAAACTGGGCTGTGCGTTGTAGCGGGCACTGGTGACACCGGGAGCACTGGGGGGCACTGGGGAGCACTGGGGGAGCACTGGGAGGGGCACTGGTGACACCGGGAGCACTGAGGGGGCACTGGGGAGCACTGGGGGAGCACTGGTGACACCGGGAGCACTGGGGGGGCACTGGGGGGGCACTGGGGAGCACTGGGGGAGCACTGGGGGAGCACTGGTGACACCGGGAGCACTGGGGGGGCACTGGGGAGCACTGGGGGAGCACTGGTGACACCGGGAGCACTGGGGGGGCACTGGGGAGCACTGGGGTCGGCACTGGGGGGGCACTGGGGAGCACTGGGGCGGCACTGGGGGGGCACTGGTGACACCGGGAGCACTGGGGGGCACTGGTGACACCGGGAGCACCGGGGACCGCGCGGCGGCGCCGGCAGGGGGCGCTCCCGCCTCCCCGCCGTGCTCCGCCGGCCCCTCGTCCGTCTCCATCCCACAATCCTCCGCGGCACAGCGGCGCTCTGGGCCCGCCCTCCCGCGTTCTCCGTCCCCGCGCCGCGCGGCAATGGGGGCGGGCACTGCTCGCCTTCCCGGCGTGCCCCGCGGCGGGCCAACATGGCGGCTCCCATGACCACGGCCGCCGCTCGGGCCGCGTTCTGGGCCGCCGGTGCCGCTGCGGTGGGGCCGCTCCGGCTGGGAGCAGGTGCGGTGGGGCCGCTCCGGCTGGGAGCAGGTGCGGTGGGGCCGCGGGAGTGCTTTGGGGCGGCTGCGTGGGGGAGGTGGCGAGCGGGAGGCCGGGGCGGAGCGGGGCCGGCGCAGAGGCCTTGTGGCAGCGGGTTGAGCGCTGCGTGGGGACGAAAGCATCAACGCGATTTTGGGGTGTTTTCGGTACGTTCTTGGTATATTCGCTGTTTGCCGGTGGTGTCCTTCCAGCTCGCCTCCCGGGGAGCCGCTGGGGCGGGCGCAGCTCGGCGCTGGGCAGGATCCTGGGCGTTCCTGGCCGCTGGAGCGGGAGCAGCTCGGCGCTGGGCAGCCTCCTGGGCATCCCCACCGAGGCACCGCCCGCCGCTCTGGGCCAGCACCCGCCGCCCGTGGCTACCGACAAAGGTGAGTGGTGCCGGCTACCGCCCCGCCCCAGGACGATCCTGACCCGCAGAGGGGTTTGGCAGCATCCAAGCCCCTCCTTTATCTGGCAGAGGAGCAGAGGCGCCTCTTGGAGAACCGGCCCGACCAGCCCCAGAACCCCAAGGTGCTGAGAATTGCCATCATTGGCGCTCCCAACGCTGGGAAATCCACGCTCTCCAACCGGCTCCTGGGCAGGAAGGTGAAGCTGGGATGGAGTTCAGGCTGTTACCTTGCTTTTTTTGGCGTGTCCTGGCTGTGTAATGTGTTTAATTAATTTCCTGCAGGTTTTCCCAGTCTCCAAGAAGGTCCACACCACCCGGTGCAAGGCCTGGGGTGTCATCACACACGAGGACACACAGCTGGTGAGTCCCAGAGCCAAAGGGCAGGGTTTGCTCATCTGTATCCTGTTGGATCACTTCTCATTACACAAAGATAGGGTTTTACCCTGACCTGTGACTGCTGGCAAACTTGAAACATTGCTTTTTCCTTTTCCTAGATCATTCTGGACACACCAGGCCTCACTAATCCCTTAAAAGCCAAAAGGTATCACCACTGGTGTGGGGAGGGGGGTGTGTGCTGCCTATCAAGGGTTGATAAGACAGGAATGTGATTTTCACTGTGCAAAGGTTGTAAAATAGGAGTGAAAGAATGTGTATTTTTAGCCTTATTTTGGTCTCCAAGTATTTTTTTTTATTGCAATTTCAGTAGCACACAGAGCCTGTGACATCCCTTGAGCCCTTTTGTGTTTGGTTCTGTGTATCTGCACATGATAAGGGATGTCACAGCCCCTAAATCAGCTTTGTGGCAGCTGGAATGAGGGAAAACACTGGTTTTCCTCTACTTTGAGAGGGAGGAACACAGTTATAATAAAGTGTGTCTGCTTTACTCATTTGTATGTGTCTTTCAGGCATAATTTAGATGAAGCCATGCTGACAGACCCATGGGACAGCATGAAACATGCAGATTTAGGTGGGTTTTCAACTCCTTTTGGGTCAAACCAAATCCTTTTCTGCCACGCGAGTTCCCAGCTGTGGTATCTGGGTGTTTGCTGGCAGCCCTGGGAGCGTGAACAAGGAAGGAAGGGCAGAGAAAAGATTTGGAATATTGACCTGAGAAGGGGATAAGAACTGCCTGGTGCCAAGGGGAGGCACTTGGGGTTAATGATTGGGTTTGGATGTTGAGGTTTAGCATGTGTGATGTCATTAGGGTGACAGGGTAAGCTGCATTCTAGTGTTTTGTCAATTAAAACTCTTCTTTTTGTCCCCTCCTGATGGGGGGAGTAACCGTAGACCCTAAAGCTGCAAGTGAACATTCTGGAAAATGTGGATTCATCCTGTTTCCCCCCCTCTTTCCTGGCAGTCCTGGTTTTGGTGGACGTGTCAGATCACTGGACACGGAACTCTCTGAGCAGAGAGGTGCTGAAGTGCCTGTCTCAGTTCCCCCACACCCCCAGTGTCCTGGTCCTGAACAAGGTAAATCCTGTTTGTTCTTCCTGCTTTCTTCAGGCACCAGCTGGCATCAGCAGTGATGGGGTTTGGGGTCTCTGGTGTGTTAAAGGACACAGGTTTCTCCCTCTGCTCCAGAATATTGAGGGGGGTGTGGGTACCTGTTGCATGCACAAGCACCCCTGAAGTTGTACTGCTGTCTGGGGTTTAAATCCACCTAGGAAGAGGAGCCAGGTTGGCCAGGGAGAATCTCAGCAGAGCTGGCAAGTTCTCAGTGTTTGGGCAAACTGTGCTGGCACTGCTGCCACACTCTGGTTTGGCCTCTGGTCACAAAACTGTCCTATCCTGCAGCAGCTGCTTCCCTGGGTGGTTACCTCTGGCTTCTTCAGATCCAGGGCCAGCTGCCCACCTCATTTAGGACAAATCCAGACACCTCTCTCTCTCTCTCTCTCTGACTTCAGGTGGATATACTAAAGAAGAAGTTTCTCCTGCTGGAAATAGTAGCTGACCTGACAGAGGGAGTTGTAAATGGAAAGAAACTGGAAGTGAAATCTGCATTTAAACAGGATTCCAGTTCTTCAGCAAAGTCTCCTCTTCAAATCACTCAGCCTTCTCCACCTGAAGGCAAGGTCCCACGATCTCCCTGTGGGCAGGAAAAGAATCAGGCCCAGGAAGGCTCTGCTTTGGACAGGAGCAGTGTTGTTGGGGGTGCTGGCACAGGGGAAGCCCAAGGGCCAAAGTACTATGGACCCGAGGATCTAAAAGACATGAAAGGCTGGCCACACTTCCAGGAGATCTTCATGCTGGCAGCTCTCCATGGGGAGGAGGTGGATACACTCAAGGTAACTCCAGTCTGAACTTGTGTCACACCTGGAGACTGGTGTGGGACCCCAGCACTTGACACAGAGCCTCAGCTCCTGTTCCTGGCCTGGGATGGGGGGAAAGTGTCAGGTGTCAACATGGGGTGTGTCCTTACTGCATCTCCAGGACTTTCTGTACAAAACTCTTGCCTGGGGGTCTCCAAGCAGCAGCTTGTTCACCACAATGAATCCACCCACTGCTCTCTTCTCAGCTCCAGGGGTTCTGTGGGCTTTTGTAACTGGTACACACGGCCCTAGGGAGGGGTTCAGAGCTTCCCTTTCTCTTTCCCCTGCCCAAAATACCAAACTGCTGCCCTGATGCCAGGCCAGCAGCAGTGCCCTCTCTGCACAGGGATGTTGGCACTGTGTGGGTGACACGTGGCAGCTGATGGGGGGTGTTGTGCCCACAGAGGTACCTCCTGATGCAAGCCAAGCCAGGCCCTTGGGAATTCCACAGCGATGTCCTGACCAACCAGTCACCTCAAGAGATCTGTGATAATATCATCAGGGAGAAGGTCCTGGAGTACCTGCCCCTGGAAGTGCCTTATGGAGTGACTCAGGTGGGAAGTGTGCCCAGGCAGATTTGGCCACGAGCTGTTTTATTGGGAATTTTGAGCTGTGCGATGAGAATCCCTTTGTTTGGATCTGTGGGATCTGCCAGGCCCTGTGGAGTGACTCAGTACTTGCACCCCAGGTGTGCTCTAAGACCCTTTCTGTGTGCGTGAGGGGGCCACCCTCGTGTGCTGGTGTCTCCAGGGGAGTGGTGTTTGGGGGTCCTGAGGATTTTCCAGGATTGCCGAGTGCTCGCTTGCTGTCGCAGGTGACGGACATCTGGGAGGAAGGAGAATGTGGGGAGCTCCTCATCGTGCAGAGCCTCCTGGTCCCAAGGGAGTCTCATAAGGTGAGTGAGGGAAGACATGGAATGCTGGGGAGGGTGAAGGGAGGTTCCCCAAGTCCTACACATGTACATCCTTGCTGTGATCCCTTCTCCCTCTCTTTTGGGAAAAGCCGTGTACCCAATACAGGCTGTCAGTAGCAACTCACACCTTCCTGAAGTTGCCTCATGGTTTGATGTTGGAATTTTCCTCATTGCTTCTGTGGCTGCACTGTTCTCCTGGGCAGTGGAAGGGTGAGTTTGATGATGTTCTCTCTGGGTTTTGACACAGAGGATGTTGATTGGAAGAGGAGGAAAGGTCATCAGCAGGATTGCTCAGGAGGCTGGCCAGGACCTGATGAACGCTTTCCTGTGTGACGTCCGCCTGAAGCTCAAGGTGGAGGTGAAGGGTTGAGCCCTTTGTGTGTTTTAACAGCTCTTGAGCTCTGATTGTGTGGAGAAACCAGTCCTGGGGCTATCTTGGCACCTTTGTTCAATCCAGACACAGAGGACGATGGAATCACTACAGTGGGCTGAAGTGGAATATGTTATCTTTGGGGGAACAGCCCAAACTGAAATAAAATCTCCAGACTTCTATGGCATCTGAACTGGGGACGGACACTGGAGAATCAGCTGCACCCATGATTCTGGTACTGCATTTCCAGAGCTGCCACCCACTTCTTTTGGGCTGTGTCTCACATCCTTGCTCCTGGGTGTCTGTACATGGAAGCTCAGGAGCATCTCCTGCCTTGTAGCAAACGAAGGGTTGCAGTGGAGGATTATCAGCACGTTTGTAATCTCTTCTGAAGGCTGAATCATGGTCACATAGGGGGACGAGGCCACCCCAGCCCACCTGATGGTCTCGTAGGGGCTTTTCTCCCTGCCCTGTTGAAGTTGGTGGGTGTAGGGAGTTGGTTTTAGGGGTTTCCTGGCAGCTGGAACATCTGTAATGCCTGACTGGCTTGTCTGTCATGCAAAACCAGTGTGGACCCACTTTTTAGGAATTGGAATAGTTTATTGCATCAGAGTTGCTTCCAAGTCCTCACTCTTTGCACCAGGTTCACAGGTACAAACACAGAAGCTGTTGCAGCTAAAGAAAACCCTGAAGTGGGAAGAGCAGCAGGTTCTGTATAGCTCAGGTGTAACAGATGGTTGGGGATGGAGAGCACCTGGCACAGGTGAGGCTGGAGGAGCAGGGCTGGCTCTGCAGAGCCCTTGGCATGGTGGAGCCTGGCACCACATATGTGCACCTGGATCTGGTGTTTGGGGCTTGTTTTGTCTCTTCACATGGCTGTGCTCAGGTGTTTGAGGCACTGGGTGCCTTCCTACCAGAAACCCAGGTAAAGCTCTGTGTGCTGTTATAAATTAACATCCCTGAGGGAAGAAAACCCCAGCAGTGAAGAGATTGGGAAGGGTCTGGGACCCAAACCTGCTGAGCCCCTTGTCCCTCTCTGGTGCAGTGTGAAAGAGATGTTTTACCCTTCTGCTGGAGGATTCTATCTGGAATGTGAGATCGACTGAAAACTGGGTTGGGAAACCTCCACGGACTGTCCTTCCATGTTTCCCAGGAGCAGGGGGTGCTGTGGTCCCTTGAATGCTGCTGTCCAACTTTTGTATTTCTCTTGCAATAAAATGAGGTCCCAGCACAAGTGATTGTTCTCTCCTTTCTTCCTCCCTGGCAGCCTGACTTCACGGCCACTGCCTTCCTTCTGTTTTATTCCAGCTCAAACCAGGGCACTTTCATGTTATTCCTCCTCTCAGCTGAGCTTAGATCCCGTTTCCTGAGCTGTGGCTTCTGAAGGTTGCACCTTGTGGGGGGAAAAGCTGGGTAAGCAGGGTTAGAGGGGTCTCGTGGGTATGAAGGGAGGCTGTCCCCTTTGTGTGGCCGTGTCATGGGAGGGGTCAGGGTCACCCTGTGCTGGCCCCGAGCTTCATCCCAGGCTGCTTCCAGGGATGGAGCCGAGTGCCCCGGGCAACAGCCACTCCTGGGGGCAGCGGGAATGCTCCTGGCATGGGAAGAGGTGAAGTCTCTCACCGTCCTGACCTGCAGCTCCTTAACGAGCTTTGAGAATTAGGTTAATTATCCCACTGCAAGCCCACCGCAGGGGTGCAAATTGTCACTTCCCTGTGGAAAAACACCAAGGACTGACCCCAGGTGGGCAGGGGATGTCTGTTGGGACCTCGGTGTGGGCAGCACCGGAGCTGTGGTAGAGCCCCCTCTGTGTCCCCTTCATGTTCCCCCCGTGTCCTCTTCCTGGCCCACCTACGTCTCCTTCTCAACCCCTATGTTCCTTTCATGTCCTCCTTGTACCCTGCCATGACCCCAGGTCCTCCCTGCGTGTCCCTCCTTGTTCCCATGTCCCCTTCACGTCCTCCCTGTGTCCCTCCCTTCATGTCCCCCATGTCCCTCAGTGCGTACCCCCCCCCGTGTCCCCCCATCCCCGCTGTTCTCTGCACTACCCCCCGTTACCGCCAGGGGGCGGCGCGGCGCTGCCCCCCCCCCCGCCCCCTCCGCTCCCTCTCTCCCTCTCTCCCTCTCTGGCGGGGCCGCGCGTGCGCGGGGCGGGGCGGGCGGCGCGCGGGCCGCGCGTGCGCGGGGGCGGCTGCGCAGCCAGCACGGCCGGGGCGGGCGGCGGCGGCGGCGGCGGGGCCGGGCGGGCACAGCGGCGGCGGCGCCATGAGGCCCGGGCAGGGGCACCGAGAGTAAGTGCGGCACGCGGCGGGAGCGGCGGCGCGGCCCCGCCGCCACCTCCTCCTCCTCTTCATCATCATCCTCCTCCTGCTCCCCCTCGCAGCGCGGCGGGACCGCCGCGGTTCATACCCCCCCGCCCCCCCCCCCCCCCACCATTGTCCTTCCCGGGTGTCCCCTCCCCCCGCCCGCTGAGGCATCACCGGTGTGGCGACCACCCTCCTGTCGCGACACCCGGCGCCTGTCGCGACACTCGCTCGCAGCCCGCCTCCCCCGGGGTCTCCCGCGCTCATCACGGAGCTCCCAGGCCCCCCGGTAGCCCCGGCGCCCTCATTACCTGTCCCTGGGTACCGCGCACACGGCCCGGGATCGCGATAGTGCGTCAGCCATCGCGACAGAAGTGCCGTCAGGGGGAAGGGGGGATTGCGGTCGCAGTGCGAGCACATCCTTTGTGTGATTCTTTCCCAAGAAAAGTGTCTTTTTGCAAGAGAATCGCAGGCTGCTTTGGGCTGGAAGGGACCTTAGAGCCCATCTCGTCCCAGCCCCCTGCCGTGGGCAGGAAGCACAGGTATCGTCAATAAATCATCCGTCGTTTTTATTCCCTACCAACCAATTTTCAAGAGTCTCAAGAAGAAGAAGAAGAAAACTGTAGAGCTGGACTCCGGTTCTCAGTCCACTCGTACAGCAAAGTGGTTTTGGTTCTGCAGCGTGTGAACCTCCCCGAGCAACACCTGCGAGGGCTCACAGACGTCTCTCACCCTCCCTTGGTATCACTAGGTACAAGTTTAGGATAAATCACAGATGCAGGTTGGTTAGTTCAAACCAGAATTTGTTGTGCTCACTTCTTACTACAGTCCTCAATTCTTCTGTAGTCACATTCTCAAGAAAATATAAGTTTATCTGGAAAACTTTTTGCAGCAATAGTTTTTTCCTCGTTATTGCACAAACCCGGTTCTTTGTTGCTCCGGTTGCTGCGAGAGAGGAGAGAGCTGGGAGCTCTCAGGAGATGAGGTTGGGTTCCTAAGTGATGTCATTTGTGCTGGAGCAACGGTGGTGACTTTGTGATGGAATAAATCCTCCTGGACGTGTCGGGGCTTTGTGATTGTGTGTGTGTGCACTGTGGAAACTTCGTCTGATTCAGCAGTCAGCTGAGAAAATTCCGTGCTTGGTGCTCCATAGGCAGTGAGGGAATAGAGTGATGAGAGTTGCATTTTCCTTTCAGCCTGTTTATTCTGATCAGGGCTTTTTTCAGCTTAAGAATTTGAACTTGTTGGAGTCTGGTAGTTTAAGTGGGTGCATAAAGCAGTGGGGAAAGATGATGTTCAAGGGTCTTTGGTATTAGAGGTGGAGAGAGCAGAGTTTTGCAGCCAGCAGCAGACTGAAGGATTCAGGGAGAGCATTCAGGTGGGTCTGAGGTCCTGTGAAGGCAGTCCAGAGGGTCTGAAAACTTGGAGGGGAAAAGCAGTGATAACAGAAAGCAAACTTAAAAGCAAATGCACACAGTATTAATTTTCAGCAGTGGAAGATTTGGATCAAAAGCAAGTAAGAGTCAGAGAGTAAGGTTTGCAATTAACACAGAATCTAAGCTTTCATGGAGAAATGCTTCCATAAAATAAAGGCTATTTATTTTCCAAATGGTATTTACACTGGGTAGAATTTCTGAGGTGAAGAAATGAAAATTGCCCCTTGTCTGGGGGAGCACAGGTCGAGCAGGAGCTGGAAGAGGAGTTGATGAATTGGCTGTAATTCACAGGCATCGCTTCAAATATTTTCAATATTTCTCAACTATTTTAAGAAGCTGTATTGAATTCCAGCCCAACCAGCCTGATAGTCTGGAGAGAGGAAGGATGCGTATTGCTGGAGCAAGAATTAAGCAAAAATAGATAAATCTGACATAATGGATGACAAGAGAAAGCTGATTGCTGAAAGATGCTGGCATGCTCTGTTTTTGCATGCTTGGCATATATTCTGTTGTGTTACATGGCTTTTGAAGTGTAAAAGAAAAGAAAGAAATCTCATTTTGTGCTGAGATAAAAGAAAAGGCAGGTGCTTAAATTCTGTTAAGGATCAGCTTTGATACTGACATGAAGGAGTGACCTCGCTTGCATTTACCCCCCTGTCATTTTGTGAACTTCTCAATTGAATAAATAATTCACTTAGCACCAAATAAATGCCATTTAATAAGACGGTATTTTTGATCCCCCTTTCACTTCACGTTGCAGTTTCACACTTTTTCAGCTTGAGCACAGCCTGGGGTGCTATTTCTGTTAATAACATTAAAAATATGTTGGAGAATGTCCACATAGTATTGTTTTTTTCTCCAAATGTGAAATTAAGGAACCGTTGTGTTCTCTGCAGCTTGGATATTTGCCTTCATTTAAGCCTTATTTGTATTTGTTTCAAGTTGTCCTCTGATAGATAAGCTTTTATATCTATGTTTGCTTCTGGGAACTGTTACCAGATCAAGAGGAGAAGTAAGGATTTTTGTCAAGGACTGAAGTATCTCTATTTCCCAGAAGCTCAGACAATGTGCAGGAGCCTCGGCTTGTGTCCTCTGCTGCACTTGCTGAAATGCCTGGATGTGGGATAGAAACTTCTATCAGTGTTTCCAGTGCAATATTTTAGTTTTTCACATTGGTTTGTCCATTCATTTTTATTCCTCTTCATTTTTGACCATGACTTGTTACTGGCTGGCATAAGGAGATGGGGAGATGAGGAAGTAGAAGGTGTTGGCCTGGCTGCCCCCACGCCAAAAACCTCCATCATCAAAGCATTTTATATCCTGTATATTCCTGGCTCACTCATCTTCAGTGAGCGGAGTCACAGATTTATGAAGTGAGAGATAAAGTAACGTCCATTCTGTATTTCTCTAAAGCTAGGTAAAACTTGCAGGATTCTTGGATGTGTGGAATTGCTAAATACACCACCAAGAACATAGCCACAGCCTGATTTGTTTAACAGATGATCAGCACTTTTAAATAATTGGCTTAAGAACATGTAGTTCACTGAAATGCAATGCCCAGCAGGTGAGTAACAGGTCACTGTTGTGTAGTACACTGTATCCAGGCCCTGCTGACTCTTCAGAGGCTGTTTTTGGGGTAAGATGCCCCTGAGGATGAGTAAAGGTTTCACAATTTTCTGCGTCTGTAATGAGTGTATCACCCTACCTTTTCCAATTTTCAGCACTTGAGACATTTAAACAATTTTAAACATCTCAAACTAGGAAATGAAGTGAGTAATTGAATTTTTTATTCCTTGTGTGGTATGCCACATTCCCATTTTCCCATTGTGCTTTTTGACTCGTGTTAAAATCTTCACCACACAGATCTTGGAGCAATTTTTTCTTTTAATTGCAGATTGTTACTTTTGACTGTGAACGCTAAAATGAGTTTGTCACACTATTCATCTTTCTTTGAAAAAAAAAAATGCTTTCCAAATACTGATTGAGGACCAGGGTTCCTGAACAGGCATTCTGCTGGCTGACGCCCAGAAAAGTTGTTCTGAACTTTACCCAAAGATATTTTTCTGAGGGGTTGTATTCTTTCAAAAGCTGATTTTACTGTCCAAGTAGGGCATAGCTTGGCCTACAGCTGGAGCTGACAGAGACCTCTGTGTTCATCTGCTGCTGGTTTCTATGTTTTTAGTAATTTGATTTAAATGGACACTTTAAAAACCAGCAGCTGTAGCTCATGGCTGACCCAACTTCACAGATCCTATAGGTCCCTTTTCCTTATTTCAGCACATTCTGTCTGGGTGTCCCTCCATGCCTCCCCACTCATTTAGTATTTGTTCTGTTGTTGCTATAATTATTCTCCCATTGTGTTTAGGAATTATGTTTCGTTTATATATTCCCACTGCTTAACTTGTTTATGCTGTGTGTGAAGATTAGTCCAAGTTTCCAGGGTTTGCGAGGAAAATGGTGATATTTCATTCTTGGAATAATTTCTCAGGAATGTAGTTTGGCTGCAGCATGGATTTGGTAGGGAACAGTGGGGGTGTAGCACTTGGGGATGAAAACTGGGAAAGATTTTTCATGTGAATTCCCAAGTCCCGTGCAGGGATTCTGGAGTGCTTGGAATGCGTGGAGCACTGGCTTGTTGATGTATTTAGAGATAACTGAACTGCTTCAGGCTTTTAAATAGATGCATTGATGGGTGTACTAGAGGGAAATGTGTTAGAAAACAGGTTCTCTGTAGATGCAACATATCTGAGACAAACCTTTAAGTACAGTTCTGCTGAATTAGGTGACAGATCTGTGGGTTCTGTAGGATCTTCGGTGGGCAACGCGTGTGAACGTTTAATTTCTTATGATGTCTGTGGTAAAGGTGATGTAGAAAAGGTGAACCATGAAAGCACAGCTATTTTTAGTATTAAAGAAAAAAAAAAAGCCGTCAAAAAATGATCTACTAAGTGATACATTGCTGACGTCTGTAGTGCAGCCAACCCAATTAAGGTGCCATATATTGTTTCCAGCAGGATTCTGATTGTTTCTAATTTGGGAACCACGCGAGAGCAAGTGGAAATAAGTGAAACACCATGCTCTGCTCTTCACAGTGGATCTAGCAGTTGTTCTCTGTAATTTCCCTCCTCATACTGGGACAATCTCCCTGGCCTGGCTAAGGTGGGAGCCACACTTGCAAAAAAAAAAAAAAAAAAAGCAAAAAAAGCCTATGTGTTTTTGTTGGTAAAATCTCACATAAGTCAGTGTTGAGAGCTGTGGATTATTTTCTCATTTCCTGGCCCCAGCATATCCTTTGCTGTATCCTGCTGTCCCTCTCCTTGCCTTCATGTTAAACTTGGACTGTGCATGTTGGAGGATGTGTCTCACAGTCCTGCCCTTTCCTGTCCCTGTCCCTTGCCACTCATTTTGTTTCTCTCTGTAGGCAGTTGAAAACACTTCGAAAAATATTATAGGGTGACTTTCTTGAGCCCATACCACAGATATATGTGTATATATGTATAGATATAGTTTAAATTCTGTTGGAAGGAAATAGCATTGTATGAACCTTTTTCAAAAAATTATGCAGATGCTCCCACTCTCCAAAGTAAACTTCCTCCTCTGCTTATCTTTTTTTAAACCTGGAATGAAAAACGGCATGTCTTCTTAACATCTGGAAAGGGGAGCCCTTCATGCCTACTTTATATTCTTTTATCTAGCATTGTTCTTCGTTCATCCTTCTGTTCTGGCACTGCTTTTCTTAATTTTTTGTCTTCTAAGCTGGAGGAATGTCATGTGCTTTGGCTTTGTTGTGGACAGGGAAAATTAGGGATTTGCTCACCCTCCTCTTCCAGCTCATCAGTGTGTTCTGATTCTGGGTTGGTTTTTATTTTCTTCAGCTACAGCAAAGCCCTCAGCTTTTGCCTCGAATGGGTGGTGTGTTCCTGGAGCTGGTGATTCGTGCATCCCTTGACTTTAAATTGTTCACAGCTCTGCTGAGCATTTGTGAATGAGCGTGGAGGAAAATCAATATGTGAAAAAGCCAGAGTAGGGGAGGGAAAACAGCTCTTCCAGCACCTTTTCCTGGTCACACCATTGCCTGATTTAGTTTTTGTGTCTGTGAACTCTTTAGTGTTTAAATTTAGAAATGGATTGTTTTGGAACAAGTCACTTTTAAGATCGTTTCCAGGAGATTTGTGTGTAATTTAATCCCATTCAGGTTTGCTGCTCTCTGATCTGCTTGTTCTGCAAGACTTCAGGTTCTCTATATCCCTGTCCTCTCCCACTATTTTCTACAAATCTGTTGGGGTTTTTTTTTCCAGTCAGAACTGCTGCAGCATTTATGAATCCTTTTATACTTTTTCTATTCCCTGTTTCTATTCATTGACAAGGTGGTGTTTGTTATAATAACCTGGAGGTTTAAAAATTGTAACTTCAGTGTCTCTGAAGGATCTCATTAGTGATTATTATTCAAATATTCTAGAAATTGAATGTGTGTACTTTAAAAATTAGCCTGAATAATACATTCAGTATTTCTGCTGTATATTCTCTTATATTTACTATTAATTTCCAACGCTGCTTAGTTTAATATTTTAGGGCGTCTTTATGCTAAGAGCTTACCAATGACTGAAGTTGCTGATGAAGAACCAAAAAAAATTCTTCTTAGAATCTGACAGTCCAACATAACATCTCAACCACTTGAGTTTAAGTTGAGACAGGAAAGAATTAAGATTTTTCCACACTTCCATCTAGTGTGCATGAGGGAAATTGCATCCACTGCTAAAATCCCAGCCATTCTCGTAGCAGTTCCAGTTGGGCAAGGATCATCTCATCCACTGGTCTTTGTTAAGCAGTTACTGCTGATGAACTGACAGGTTTGAGATCCAAGTATTTATGTGGTGGTACCTTTGTGATGTCCATAAAATGGTGACACGTGAAGTTTGAGAAAAATCACCTTTCACCATGTGGTGTTCGTGCTCTCCTTCACTGTGTTCTGCTCTATTTACTTGTCACTCCGTGCTAGGATTTCAGCTGCTTGATTTATGAATTATTGCTATTGAAATAAAATTAAAGTGGCTGTTCAGTTATTTAAGAGCCAATTAAATCTGATTTTATTCTGATGTAACATTTCCAGTGAAAGGGCATAAAACACAGTCTGTGGGGGAAAGTTACATCTAAAAATGGTTAGTGTTTATTTTTTATAATCTGTCCTTTCGACAGCTTGACTTGGCAAATAAAATCCTTTGCAATCTCACAGCACTGACTGCAGATGTTAGAAGCTGCTCTGTATAAGAAAATAAAACAGGTTTGGTGCTTTCAGTGATCCTGTATAAACCTTGAGCTGTGGCTGCTGGTTGGAAAATCTATCCAGCCAGGAGAAAGGAATTGCAGAGCTTTTGGAGAATATAATTTATTTACCAGCCTTTGGTGACTTTGAAAGGTAGAAACAAAGGGTCTTTTGGGATGAACATTTCTCAAATCATGGGCTGTGCTGTCCTGAGGGATCGGTGTTAGAATTAGTTGAGTTTCCAGTATCAGATTGTGCTAATTACTGTGAGGTCCCAGCTCACAGGGGACGCTCAGGACGAGATGCTTTGAGAAGTGCAGCCCAAGAACCTCGTTCATGCACAGACAGAGGTGGGTCATTTGTGTTGTATTGGAGAGCCAAATTCACTCTTAAAAATCTGGTGGGGCATGGACACTCCAAAAAACTAAAGTCACCAGAAAATATCCTGCCAAGACTTGTAGTCCTGAACTTAAATAGCAATAACTACAGCAAGTGGAGAATGAGCAGGTACTTTCCATTACATGTGGCAATTAAAATGTGTCTCTTGATACTGGTATTTCTTATTAGGGGAAATGGCAGTGCCAATCCCAGTTTTGTTCTGACAATTTCACACCGTACATGATGTCTCCTGTGTGCATGAAGGGTGCTGGCTGAGCCTGTTTTGAGATGAAGAGCCTGGTTTGCCTTATTTTTTTATTAAAAATAAATCATATTGATGCGGATGTAATTTTATTTGTGACTAGACAAGCCTGCACTAGCCAGCTCTCAGGTTTGTGGCGTCTGTCTCCAACAAGATCATAGATACAGAGAAAATGATTTATTTTAGTATCCAGTGCTTAGATAAAACTCTGGTTTTGTGCAGATGGCACTGAAAGGATAACACATAGCTCGGACAAATTTGTATAAAGCACCACATATTTCTACCAGAATCCAAATCTTCAGTATATCAGTAATATTGAGGTTTATATTTTTGTACTAACCTGCGTTTTTTTGGTGTATAGAATTAATTGCTGAGTGTAGAGGTTGGTGGGGATGCTGTACTCTGGTCTGGCTGCTCTGTGCATCTTGGAGGGTCCTTCCAACTGCCCAGCCCGGCACTCTGAAGAGCTGTTGGGAATTGTCTGGTTGATATTGGAGAATATCGACCAATATCTTTGGGGTTTTGAGATGGAAAACATTCAGGAGCATGAGGGTGCTCAGCTTTTTGGAGAGGGTTGGAGATGGCACAGGTGTTTGGGAGGGACCTGCTCCTCCCTCAGAGGCTTTTATAGAACACTTTAGTAGAGCACAATCAAAATCTGGTAGCGGCACTAATTCTAAATAAGTGTTTGCTAAACAACATTAATGGATTTAAAATGTTTTTAGGAATAGTTATTAGTCCTTCAGTCTCGTATGGTGAAGGGAGTTTTGTCTCGATGGGGGGCTGCCATTTTAATGCTTCCTGGCAGGAGGCCTATTTTGATCATGCAAATTAGGTTGAAAAAAGTAGGCTAAGCCATTAAAAAGTAGGAGAGATCAGGAAATTCTAAATTTTTAAGGTGACTGTTCTTCTAATTATTAACATTTTTGTTATCATCGTTCACGTATGTCACTTCGTTTCCCTTAATTCTCATGTCCTCATCCCTTAACTCTTGACAGCCTCAGTGCTCGTTGCTCTTGCATCCACTACTCCAAATGGAAGCCTTAGTCCATTGGCTATTTTATTCCCAGCAAGGTGCTTGGAAATACTGCCACGTGGTGTGTTTTGCTGTATAATTAGAAATGCAGATACAGGCTGCTTTTCTTGCACCATGGTTAATTTTTTCCTATTCCGTTAACATTAATAGGGACTGAAGGTTAAACTTACGTAAACTCCGGATATTTGCAGGGTTCTTGCTGGCAAGGGAATTAATTCTGGAAAGTGGGAAAGGGGCACATGGGTGAGGATTGGAGGCAGTGTCCAGAGAAGGCTGGATCTCAGGTGGGAAGACACCGGGGTTTTCACCAGGATCTCTTCAGGGTTTCATCTTTCCCACCAGTTTCTGGGCAGGACAGCGGAGTGACGCAGCACTGATGGAACACAGGGACCCTCTGGGGGTGTGGGGAAGAGCCCCCTGTTCCCCCCATGAGCCACATGGATCCTGCATCCTGCAGGAATACTGCAGCCCCATCCCTCACATCCCGCTCCTCCGGGCAATGGGTGCGTTGGCAAAATAACTGCCTTGGTGCCCATAGGCTTGCAGGCTTAAATTTAATCCTGTTAATTTTTAATAGAAATTAATATTAAGCCAGCATACTTCGAACATGGCTTTGCCTGTGCCCAGAAAGACCCTCAGCTTGTGTTTGCTTTGGAGTGTTGGATCCTCCAGGAGCAAGACCCTCCTGGAGCAATATGGGGCTTAAAGCTGAGGGATATTGTCACCTTCAGCAAGTCCAGTAGCAGTGCCCTGTTCCACCTCAATGATTACAAATGTTGGTTGGATTTCAAATGTCTGTCTCCAGAAGGGGTGCTGAGTGTGCCATGCATGGATAAACGGAGAGGAACTGGGGATTTCCGACTAAAAATTCGCAACAAATGTATTTGTGTCAATTATCAGTGCACTGACCCAACCAGAGTCTGATGGAAAATGTTATTAATTTTACAAGGAGTTCAGTAAATACTAATTTATGCAATTTAGGGGTGATGTTGTGCCAAAAACCCCCATATTTTTAATCGCCCTTTTCAGCTTTGCTACAGTTCATATTCTGCAGCCTCCAGAACAGTAAACTCGAAACAGGAAGGTCGACTCTTCGAGCTGATGGTATCTTTGTCCTTAAGAGAGATTCTGGGAAAGTAAGCTGCATTCCTTAGCTCTTGCAACCCTTTTTAATTGTTTTTTCTCACAACCTTAGCCTGATCTTATCACCTAAGTAATTGTTGCATCATATTTGCGTTTTTCTCCCTACTGGGAAGTCAGATAATTGCTTTATACCTTCTAATGGAAAGTGTTTGGGAAGCCTGCTGCCTCCGGGACATGGATGAGCAGTGCAGCAACTATTGCAACAGTTGCATTTATCCCATTTTTCTGAAGCTGGATGGGAATCCAGCAGGAGAAGGCTTGGATGGCTGGCACCTTCTCTAGAATTGAGTAGCAGCCATAAAGTTACTTGGTGTTTTAAACCCCATCATAAAAGTAAAGCTGCCAGCTCTGCTGTGCCTCGTGTTTGGGTATATCTCATCTGCGGGAATATTCAGCCAGACTTCTCCTTATGAAGTAGTATTGTAGGGTATTAATTATTCATAGTCAGTTTAATTCTTCTTTCTTGCATATTTAATTGTAATAGCATGCTGTATGTCACAGTGATTTCCCAGAAGAACTGTACACCAAAGGCAAACCATTCAGGTATATATTCTTAAATATGTCCATGCTAATCTTTGTTGTTTAATTTTGGAGCAGAATGGGATATTATCAGATGTTTCTT
Source organism: Corvus hawaiiensis (assembly GCF_020740725.1). NCBI lineage: Eukaryota > Metazoa > Chordata > Aves > Passeriformes > Corvidae > Corvus > Corvus hawaiiensis. The sequence continues at coordinate 4,391,855 of NC_063232.1, forward strand.
GCAGGGAAACAATTATGCAAAATCATGATTTCCCTTAATCTTTTCAGAAATTTTCGAGCTGAAATAGCTCGTTTGATTTCCACTGATGACGTTTACGTTGTCTTGCTTATTTTATGAGGAAAAAATGCTTAATGGGAGGGAGGACGTGACTTCTGTTTTCTTCTCCGAAGCGGGGGAGCCTTTATCAAAGACTTTGGAAGTGTCAATCGATTCCTTGCAGAAGATGAAGGAAGGGAATGAGATTTTTATTGAGTTTTTTCCAGTGATCAGAATAGCAATGCCAAATGCTTGTGTGATTAAGATTTTTTTAAACATTTTTTTTAAACGACTGGGATGGGCTCTTAGTGCTTGATGTGAGAAAATATTGGAGGCACAGGAACTGCAAATGCATTCACAATTTGATTTGCATTACCCTCCTTCCAGAGCTGTTTCACGCTTGTAAGACACTTGGTGAAGCCGAATCCCTCGTGTTCGGAGAGCGGGATTGTTCTCGGAGATTTACCGTAGGAGTTTAAACTTCTGAAAAATCTGTTTACAATGTGTCTGAACTGGAGGATAGAGGACACAGTAGAGACTGTTATCTGTTTACTGCTCAGATAAGGAGGTGGAATAGATTGCTGGCCTGTTTCTGAACTCTGCTTAATGAATGGTTGCTAGGCAAATTGCATCTCAATCAGCTTAATCCTCAAGATGTCATTTACAGGTCTGCTCTTTGTGAGGGCCAGAACCGTGCGCTTTCAAACTGCACAGGCCAGGAATTGCTAGCAAAGCAGCTTAGAATAGCTTGTTCAAAAATTCAGTGTACATGTGCTGCTGAGCTGCCCAATTTAAAGTGCCTGTTGTCGCAGGGCCGTCACTGCCTGGCCATGCGCGAGATGAGGCGTGCAGTGATAGACAGGAGGCAGCAGCATCCTTAGCACCGTTTCTGGATCAGCACAGCCCACACCACCACGTTTTGGCACTGGATTAATGTGAAAGAAAGCGTTTCTAAATGGGGACCGCACTGCTGACGCGATGAAAGGTATTTCTGCTTTGGCTGAGTTCGCTCAGAGCCGGGTGTGATATTGGGGTGCGTACGTGGGACATGGTTAACAGGTGGAAATGGGCGGTGGTGTCACCTGGTGTGGGACAGGGAGCTGGGGCTGGGCTTGGTGAGAGAGCTGTAGTCAGGAGAGGGCACAGGCTGGTTGTGTGAAAGCTCCATTCTGCCTCTGGAACGTTGGACTTTCTCCCGCGGCATCAGGCGAGAGCCAATTAATCGCATATGCTGGCATGTGGGATGCCCACATACATTAGGCTCATGGTTTAGTCCAAAGGAAAAAGTTTCCTAATATAGTTAAGCTTTAACAGTCTCTTTGTAAAGAAAGATAACAAGATACTTGTTTTTATTGGTTTCCCGTGACAGCGATTAATCTTGTTGTGGGCAGAGCATTGTTCTTTGCATGGCTACACCTTCCTTTCCTTTGAAATACATCCTCTGAGTGCTGTGTGTGTCATGACACCAAGCGCTCTAAAGGCAAACTGGAAAAGGCTGGACTTGTTGAATACAAAAGACATTTTAGAACTGTTCATGATCACTGTGTGCTGATATGAAATGTCCTTCATGTGACACGGTTATTAAAAATCCAGGTGTGAGCGGAGTGAGTGAACTTCGCAGTGCTTGCATAGTTGGGATGTGTGCAGCTTTTGTGTTGTTCAAAAATACTGGCTTTTTAGGAAAAGATGGCATTAAAACATTGAGAGCCTCTCCAAATAAAACATAAATAAAATATTCCACCTCAGTCACAGGCAAAATGACAGTGGTGCTTGCATCTCTATGCTGTGGATGGGAAGAGGGCTGTCGAACAGAAGACTTTGTGATCAGAGAGTGCTTTTCATGCAAATGAAGATTTTATTACATGCTGCTGAATCAGGGGCTTGTGTAGCGAGAACAGCACAGAAGTGATAAGATCACTTTGTCATAGCTTGAAATTTTGCCCAGCGTGTCTTTCAGATTGCTGAAACGGGCAAGAAACACTCTTGTTAAGGGCACAGCAGTAACTGATACAATATTTGGGGGGGCAGGGCTGTTGTTTTGTGGTAGGGTCTGTCTGCAGGGTTCTGCCACATGTCCACAGCCCTGACTGCAAAGCAAGGAGGAACTGAAACCTGTAGGTCACCGTGTGTAGCAGCAAAGTCCTAAAAGCTCCTGTTCCTGATGGGATCCCTGTTCTGCTGTTGGTGAATGCGTACAGAATCCCCTCTCTGCTGCAAGCCAGGAGCTGTTGGCATTGATCAGAGCAGAGTTGTCCATCCTTTTGGCTGAGATCACCTGTGTTGCCCACTCCCAGGTCATGCAGGGGCTCTCTCTACATGCCATGGGGCTGTATTTTGCTGCAGAAGGCACCCATCCAGGACTGCCTCTGTTGGGTTTTCATTTTGCATTTGTTAGCTAATACCATCTTCCCAATGTCCTTTCTTTCGTGGTTAGAACCGGTTTGGTTTAATGAGGGCTGTTGTTGCCAACAGGGGAGTGGATATGTGTGGTGGAACAGGCATCTAAATCTTCCCCTGCAGATGGGGAGCGTTCAGCATCCTGACATGACCTTGGTGAAAGTTCTCTGGTGTGTTACTTTCCCTCTTTATTTATCTCCTTTGCTGTGTAGCAGCTTTGCTTCCAGGGAAGTGTCTGAACTATTGGAAATCTGTCCTCTCTTCTCTTCCACTCTCCAGAGACATTGTCAGCGTAACACCCAAACTACTTAGATTGACGCCTGAATATTCTGCTTTTGCACAATCAGGAGGCATTCAGTGAAAGTAGCAAGAGGAGAAGTTGTTTAAGATTTAGGACTGACATTTTTAGACACTTTTCAATCCATAATTTTGCACCGTCTTGGTGAGGAAGGTCAGAGACTTCCTTCACATGGGATGCCCCTGTGTATATGTGTTGAGCATCTGAGTGTACAGCACAGGGGAAAAAAATTCTTACCAGCCATCAGATTGCAGTGTGGGGCTGTTCACGTTTCAGATTCTTATCTGAAGAATCTGGGAACAAAATCCAACCCTGCGTGTTCCTGGAGAGTTTCAGAGCAGTAGGATGGAACCTTTTGCCTGTTTTTCTCATGCAAATTATGGTAAGGATTATTCAGTGTTTAAAATCTGGTTTATACTGGCTTCTGAATTTCATTTAAAATAAACATCTGGAGAGCTTTTTGATCTCCTGTGCAAAACTGTTGTCTGCCTGCCTCGTTAAAATAACTTCTGCTTAATTTTTAGTGAAAGGCAAAGACCTAGATGGTTTCAGCCCAGAGGCAATCTAAATGGTTCCCCTTCTGCAGTTAGAAATTTCCATGAGCAGGTACTTAAAATCTGTTCTCTTAGGGAATGTGGCAGCAATAGGTATCCGTTTTTTCCATGCTGCAATTTGGGATCTGCAAAGCTGCTACCTGTAGTGCCATTTGTACTTCTGCAGAGCCTCGTTCTCCTGGTGCCAAGCACATGCTGGAGCAGATGCTTCCTTCAAGAATTTCGGTCTTGTCCCTTTGCAGCTTGCAGTCCAAAGCCCTCCTTGGGAAGATGGCCACGGTGTGCTGCTATCCCACAGTCACAGCACTGGAACAGGGAGTAATCAGTGATTTATTCAAGTAGCTGTTACATTTGGAGTCTGTTTTCTGTGATTTGACAGGAGCTCACTCCTCTGCTCTTCACTGGAGACTGGAAACCTGTGCCCGTGGCGAGGGCTGGGTATGTGCTTCCGGTGGCTTTCTGGCTTTGAAACAGGTTCCTGTTGCTCTTTGCGGAGCCTGAAGCAGTGATCTGTGCAGGCAGTGTCTGCAGAGCTGGAGTGACTTTACCTCTTTGTTTTTTCTCCAAATTCATATCTGTATGGGATCAGCTGGTCCCACATCGTGTGTGAAGTAGTTAAATGCTACCCTGCATCTATAAGATGTGATTTTTTTTTCCCCTCTTCCTTTCTAGTCTCTTTGATCAAATCAAATAAAAACGCAGCGCTTTCATTTCTAGTTTTATAGTTTCAAAGACAATCTCTTGACGTGCTCGAGCAGTCTGGACCCGAGTCCCTTTTTTCCTTAGTCCAAAGGCTCGCTGTGTCTTGCGCCTTTCTCTGTATCGCAGTTGCAATCTACATTAGCTTTTATCTGCATCAAAAGACAAATGGAAGAGAGCAGGACCCTGCAGGAATGGGAAACAGACTTACATGTGCAATGGAAATATGTAATCCTTACATTCAGTCTGCCACATGGAGTACAGACCAGTTTCTATACTGGAAATCTCTAGCCTATACTCTCAGAAATGGGAGTTCAGATTTTAGGCTTTGAAGGTTGGTTAATCCCCTCCAGTGGTTAATACCAACGTAAAATATTCTGTGATGTCAAACTTTTCCTCCTAAATGCTTCTTTTTCCCCTCTTTTTTTTTTCTGCATATGTCAACTATACAAAGCAACGCTCAATTTGAGAAATTAGCATTCAAACACTCTGTAAGCACTTTATTTTTGTCTGCTTTGTGAGCAGCTGAACACATGTCCAGGCTGAAATACTCGGAGCTGCTGCTGCTGCTGCTTCCCGGCGCGCGCGTGCCAGGCATGGGAGAATTTGGAACTTTGTCCCGTGTTCTGAAGAGGCACTCCCGACCCCCCATCCTGCAAAAACACATCTGCACAAATCTCCTGCTCGACTGCGTCCCAAGAGGAAAGGATCCCAGTTAAGCCAGCCGGAATCATACCCAGGGAGATGAGCGCTCTGGTCGTTGTCATTCCGATCAAAATCCCAGCTGAGTCTGATGGCATTCGGAATGTCGCCGCGCGCGTTCCTTTCTCAGAGTAGTGGTGCTTAAAGCAAAGTGTGTTACTTCTCTGCATTAAGGAGACAGATTCAGCTGTTCAAAGCAAGTTGATAAATTGCTTTTCATTAAGTATCTGAGCGCCAAGGGGTTCGGTGTGTGTTCCAAGGAAAAAATACATTAATTACGGCTTCTGGAGAGCATTTATCAATCACGTAGTTATAAACACTACTAATGCAGTTAATTGAAGGTAGAAAAATTTACCTTTTTGAATTTGTTGACTGTAGCAATTCCGTGGCTGGAAAGACAAATTGGAAATTAAAACCAGGGGATACTTTTAGTGGAAGCTGCACAGTGGAGGGTCAGGGCTGTTGGAGATGGGTTACCAGGAGCTCGTGCAGGCAACTTTGTGCTCTGTCTGCTGTTGAGGTACAGGCTGCAGCAACAGTGTTTGTTCTCTTCTCCCACACAGCCACGTTGAGTTTGCCAAGCAAAGGGATCTCGCTGCCTGTGGTACAGTTTCAGCTCCCTCTGGGTCCTGCCCGTACGATTTATTTATTGCTCTCTGTGTGTTGGGGTTTTTTTTTAAAAGAAAAAGGCAAGTGCAGAGGAGGAAAGATGCACAAAAACAAACAAAAACATCCTGCTCACCTGTAGTCAGTAAAACTTTCTGTGAAAAAAGAAATCTTTCATGAATATATAAACTTTGGGTAAAGGTGGTGTGTTGGCAGCTGCTGAAGGAGTCAGGTGAGATCGTGCTGAAATGTTTCATTATATCTTCGGACAAAAACTTCTGGTGCTTGTGGTGTGCAGAGGCTTTGAAGGCACCTTGCACACTTGTGTTGCTTTCCCTGTGGCTGTTTTGAACTGCCAGCTGTGCAAGTGGCTGTTTTTCATGCTTCTCAGGAGAGCACTGAGAATAGCAGACTTTTTACAGTAGCTCACAACTAATGTATTTCTTGTCCTTTCTTCTATTGAGTTGTTACGAGGTGGCTTTTGAGTTTCCTGGGAGATTGATAAGGACATTAGGTCTGTGTCAGGACAGTCCCAGCAGGACACCAGCACCTCATTGTGAAGGTTGACAGGAAAACACCATCCCAAGTGTCTGGTCCAGCTCTTTGGTATTCACCTGATGGCTTCTATTTTCTGCTGGTGAGTGTTTTGTACGTGTGTTGCAGCTTCTGTTTGAGGTTCTTAAAATGCTTTTCATCTTTGCAGCTGGCTGCATGGTATCTCCAGCTACAGGAGGAGGTCTTATCTTGCCCTTACAAATGATAAAATGTGTATCCAAGAGCTGATGTGGTCATGGTCCAGCAGGAAGCTCTGTTGCTATGCACAATCAGACAGACATCTCCAGTTTTGGATCTTAAAAATGTATTTTTCACTGCTGGCTTTGTAAATGGGCTGTTAAAATTTCACCACATGTGGGACCATAATTCAGTGTCCAGAGAGATAAATACTAAACCAAACTGTCAGTGTGATTGTACAGGTCAAAAGGGTTCACGTGCACGATCAATGCAAACCAAAATCCATCCTCCCTGTGAGTCTGTGTTCACACCTGGTCCAAAAGTGAGTCACTTCCTACTTTTATTCCTTTATATACAAGTTAGATTTTTGTTTTGTATGAAGTATAATGCATTCTGCCTCATCTTATTTGCAAATATTTCTCATTTTCAAGTGAATCTATTTTTAAAACAGGACTCAAAACATATTTTTCAATAGCTAACAAATGTCTGCTCTGTCGTTTGTCTGTTGAATAGAGGTAAAATTTGTTCAAAGTTAGCTCTGAATTTTTTTTTTTTTTTTAATAATCAGCTTGTAATAAACAGGGGAAGATAGCTGCTTTCCTACCCAGGAACTGTCGTAATCCATAACTTCTAACAATATTTTAGAAGGGAAAACTGTCTTCCTTCTGTCATGTGCAGCCACAAGGATTTCTGTAAGTCATGATTAAGACTTTAATTCAGGGCTTTTACAGAGTAAGTGTGGAGGAGATAATGGTGATCTTTGTGAAGCAGCCACAGGAGAGGGAACTCGTTCATGTTTCCTTTCCCCTTTGCCTAGGCAGCTGTTTGCTGTACCTAAGAAAAACTTCCTTTTCAGATCTGGGAAAGCAAGAAAGCTGAGAGGGGGGAATTCTGCCCACGAGTGGCATGAGGAAGCTCACAATTCTTGCATGTCCTGTGTGGTAAAGTAAAGCCCAGAATTACGACCTTGTGCTTCTCCCACACATGGAACACATAGGAAAGCTGCACATAACCCTGTTCCTGCTGAGGATGTTGAGGTTATAACTGCAGGCTGTCCCCTGTGGGAAAGGGGTCAGTGTGTATTTTGGTTTCTTATCACTTGAAGGCAGAAGGAAGTTGCATAAAAGATGGAGAATGTCTGTTGGTGGGAATGCATGGTACATCCACTGGGGTATGTGTGAGCAGCATCCTGTAGTTTGGTAGAGGCTGGGCTGTTCTGGGTTTCCTTTGGATGGAAGTCATCTCAACTAACCTTAATTTTCCCTCATGTTCACATGAGAACAGGCACACTCGTGTCTGTAAATCTTGTTCCATATTTTAGAGCTGCTGTGATGTTAAGAGATGCTGCTGCTCGAGCATCTAGGAAGAAGTTGGGTTTAGTTTGCCCCGAGGATAATGGGTGCTTTGGAGGAAGGAATGTTTGTTTGTGCCTGACAGTATCTTGTTGAGGAAAATGAGATCTTTTGTGAATGTTACAGTGGTGGGTAGGGAGTCTTATTTTGCATTTTGAAAATAAAAATGTAAGCCTGTTATCCTGGGCAAGTTACTTTATGACAGTGCTGTGTTTACCTGGCCTGTGCCCTTAGCTGCTGTGGTTCAACTGCAGCATTGTTTGCTCTCTCCTCAAATATCCATGGAGCCATATGCACTCTGGAACACAGCTAAGATACATGCCAGGCTGTGTCTTCATCCCTGTTTCCCACCAGTACAGCATGAAAAATTTGAAGTTAGAAGTTACCATATAAAAGGAGAGAGAAAATTAATTAAAAGTCAGAGTGCTTTAGTGTAGGGAAAATTGAGAGGAGGCAGATACAAAGTTATTCAAATTGCTTTTGACTTCAGGCAGGTCGATTTTCCTATTTCTTGCATATGTTCCCATGGTAAAAGTAGTATCTCATCTGTCTCACAACTGACCACTAGTATTTGTGTTTCAAGCACAGCCAGAAATCCTCCTTTGAAGCTTTGGCCAGGCCCTACAATCGTCCTGACTTGTCTTTTCTACATCTTTCCTTCACCTTAGGAGTGGCCTGCAACATCTGGCAAGACCTACTTTACGCCTGTGTTGTCTGTCAGCTCCTGCCACGTTACAGAATACAGAGTTAAATCTAAAAATACTCTTAAAAAGAGGTGAGGGCTTTGAGCAAACTAAAGTAAGCCACTGATTTGGGTCATGAAAGGGAATTGATGTCACTGGTTCTTCGTTGCAGCTGTCTTGAGCTAAGAAGTTCTGTTCTGAGCTGTGAAGATGCAGAGGAGCAGGGGTGATCAAGTGGTGCTCAAGACAGGGAAAGGGGATCTGTGTCCATTTGTCCCCAGGAGACTGCCCAGACCATGACCTTGTAAGCTGGATGTGAGAAGTCAAGGTGGTGTTAAATGCTCTGCAGTTTCATTTGTCTTCACAGTCTTCAGTGGTAGAAAACTGTCACCCACTGCTGTCCTTTAAACAAAGTGACCGTGGCATCAGGTGATTAAATGCTTCATCCAAAATTATGTCAGGAACCTGTGGTGAGCCAGATACTTCCCTCCATCTCTCCTGTCATAGACTAGTCCATCATCAGGAGACCACTGTTCTAACATAAATATGGTCGAAAAACCCAAAGCCGACTGTAGAAGGAGTCGTGTGCAATTTTTGCCTGTGTCAGAGTGGTTATGTGGCTTCAGTAATGTTTGTTAAGTGCTTTGATATGCTTTGGTGAAGGACAGAGTGTTAATAATTAAAATTGTTAAGAAGTTCTGAAGTAGCATGGGGTTTGACGACCGCTTTCTGGTCTGTTAGTTAACAAAAATGCAAAATATAAATGGACGAATCAGCAGGAATTGAGTTGAACGCTCCCTTCCCCCAGCCACCTGCATGGGCTGAGCACAGAAAGCAGCTAATTGTCTGCTCTGCTGCAGAGATGAAAGAAGCTGGTCCTGCAACAGGAAAGGCTATTGAACTGCATGAAGGTGGTAAATTATCAGCAGTGAAAACCTTTTGAGTCGGTATCTTTACGTGCTCAAAAAGTACATTATTTGTACTGGTATTGACAGCGTTCGGGGGCTGATAAAACCGGCGTCTGGTGACGTGAATCTTATGGTTCAGTGCCTGTAATTAAGAGGTCAATAAAGCTGAAACTTGTTTTTTGAAACTCTGCGCCATGGCCCTGTTTGGGTGTAGTTGAAGGGTGTGTTTGGTGAGGACGGGCCCTCATAATGGCTTTATCTTGGCCCAGCTAACGAGCTGTTTGCAGAACTGCTCTGATTTCCAGTGGGCAGACTGTAAAGCAGCCTCGTGTTTGTCCATTTTCCTGCTAGCAGTTCCATTTGCAGAGTGCAGGCAGGAGCAGGCTTCTTGCCAGCAACAGCTTCATTCAGATTAGGGCTTTAGTTCAATTATGTCCAATTAACTTTTATTGCAGATAGCAGTGATAATTACTTGCAAGTCAATTTTTTGGCTGTGGTTATCCCAGGGCTAAAGTCTGAGCTTGATGGATTTTAATAACTGAAGTGACGTATGGCTTTTCCTCTTTTTTCTTCTTCTTCAGGCCTCAATTAGATGAAAGGTCAGAAGCTATGTAAAAATCCATCTTACAATTAAAGCCAACTGTTCTACTCCTCAGCAGATGCGTAGTACTGTGTTTTAAAATAATCTCTTGGGACAGACCTAAAAAAAGGCTTTTTAAACTCTTAAGATCATAACCTTGAGCTGGCTGCTGCTTTATCTGAGGAGTGAATTTGATGGAGCTGATGTCACACGTGGCAATACCTGAAGCTGAGAGCTGCCTCCTTGGCTTTTTTTAGTGCACTGCATCCTGTTCCAAATTGCTCACCTAAAAGCCTTCAATGGTAGCCCTTGGGCATGAGGAGTGTGATATGAACAATATTCCATTTAAGTGCTGTTATCCCAAAGCTGCTTCCTTTTCTTCCCTATTGGGCGTGTCCATGCCAGCTCAGAGAGAGGAGCAGAGCTGTGCTATGGCAGCATTTAAATTCTCTCTCCCTTCCCCACCAAACTAATTTTGTTGCCTGAGTAACATTATGAATGGAGGTCAGCCTAAAAGGTGACGTGGTTTACAAGCAAAATCATAGTTAATTAAATGGCAAGAAGCAAAAATTGATTTGGATTGAAACTGTTGCAGGGCTCCACAAAAGGTCCACCTGAATGCAGAAAGCCAAAGGTCCTGTGCTGGCAGGTGCTGACAGTGCACTCCCTGTGCTACAAAAGGCGCCTTTCTATTGTTCAGTTTCCTATTTATTTATCCCCAAGTACACTCGATGCTGTTGTGATTTATTGCCATTTCAGAGGGCAACTTCTCTGCCCACTGTTTTGCAGTTTTCCATTTATAAGGCATTAAGAGGATGTGATACCAGCCGGTGATGAATAATACTGTGCTAGTTTGGTCATTTTCTTCCAGGAAACGCTAAGATTTATCTCTGGCTCTTCAGCAGTCCTGGGAAAGGGCCATTCTGGTAAGTGCCCAAGAATAAAGGGGAGTTTGAGAGCTGGAAAAAGGCAGGAAGCCTGCAGGATGGGTCTAGACACTGTCAAGCAAAGCATGACTGCCTGGAAGGCGTTGTATTGAATGCTGAGGTTGGCAGGAGGGTTCAATGTCTGCCATTGACATGAACAAGTCTTTGAAACCCCTACATTTTAGGTTACTTTGGGAGAGGGAAAAGGAATTATTCTCCTTGGTGTTGAGCAGCCTGCCAGGGGGTAAATGAGACACTGAGTTTCCCTCGGAGCATGAAAATTGGCCTGGATTCAATTATGTTTCCTGGCAAGCTCTTGCAGACATTCGTACCAAAGAAACTTCACAACCCCAGTTAGTTTTTGTTGTTGCCTGCAGCATTTACGTGTTCTGAACTTGGCATGTGCCGCGTGCGCTCGGGGGGTTGCTGCAAATCCCGCCGGTGGCTCTGGTGGAGCTTCACGGTGGATGTGGAACTTCATGGAGCTACCTTGTGACTAAAGAGCAGAGGAGAAGCAAAGCATAGCAGCCACAAGCCTTTAACATCCCTCACACAGAGGCTCACGGGACCCCAGGGTGCTGGAAACTTGGAATAGTTTGGAGCTTTTGTGTGTGGGTGGATGCTCCCGCTTCCTCCTGGCCTCGGGGTTTGTGAATGAGCGCGCAGTTAATCGTGGAATTTCAAACATACGTGTTTACTTTCAGGAACCTAACTTTAGACTTCACCAGCTTGCTTTCCTCTAAACCAGCTCAGTTTCCCATGTTTCACTGGCCAGGGGTGGTTTGTGGGGAGTTGTTTCCTTTGTGTTCTCACCCTGTAAGGCCTCTCGGGAGCTTCAGAGGATGATGTATCTAAGAACTTGGCAATAACTGTATATGTGGTCCATTTATGTGATGATAAAGCTGTGTTAGAGTGTTAGAAATTCCCCAGTAGTTGCTTTACACCTAGGTTTTACTCTAGGTTGTGAAAGTACCCCCTGGTCTGAGAAGCACAGAGGCAATAAATATTAAATGTTGAATATAATTCAGAAAATCATACATTTTTAAGTCAAGAAAGGCAGTATTGTGCTAAGTGCTACTGGAACTGATTCCTAGCTCTCCAGAGGTGTCCCTGGGCAGTGGGTGGATGCGAGTTCTTCCATCCTGGTGAGCCTTGTGGTGATAGGGGACACTCTGCTGCCTGGACCGAAAAACATCCTGATGTGCAGGTAAGGCTGAACGTAATAGTCGTGAGGATGTGCCAATAACCCCCCAAATCCCAAGCACTGCAAATCCCTCTTAAGCTTAACATGCTTTGATTTAATTATTAATAAATCTTAGGAGAGAAAGAAATCTGTTCACATGTCTAAACCTGCTATTTCCTGGAGCATCCTGCAGTACGTGTGCTGTTAAGATTATATCCCGCAGCCAGATTAGATTAAAATCACTTCAAAGAGGAGTATTTATTTATTTATTCCAATCTAATGATTGTTTTCCTCTAGAAAAATGCTTTATCTTTTTTTGTATATATTTTTTCAAGTCAGAGTTCGTTGTGCTGCGTTTGGCAGTGTACAGAATCTGTTTAAAATGCAATTTAAAAACTCGGGTTTCCACGGTTCACAGCCCTCCATGGCTGGGTGCCACAGCCTACTGGTCAGATCACTCTCCAGTTTGCAGCTGACTGGTTTAGATGACAGTGTTACTGACCCTGGTACAGTACAAAAGCCTCTCCATTCCAGTTCCTCCAGTAGCACACCATCCATCCTTGGAGGGGCTGGAGCTTTGCAGGTGCTGGTGCCCACACCAGTTGCCAGCGTAGAGCCAAAACTGCTGGTGAGAAGTCCTGATGTGCCAAGTTCAGTTTATCTCCTGCTCTGGACTAATTAGAAGGAATAAACCCGAGCAGGAGGGGCTGATGGGCCCAGCTGCCACTCCTGACACAGCCAGTAGTGCTCACCTCAAAGTCAGTTCATTTTAGCTGGTGATGAGTTGGAGTTGTCCATGCCAGCTCATGCTGAGGAGGAGTCAGGTCAGAAAGTAGTAGTCAGATGCTGAGTATCTCAAAGGGAATAAATATTAATTAATTTCTAACTAGAAAAAATGAATGGGGTGTTTGTCAAGGTATTTCAAATGCTCTTGTTTTCAAATACTGAGATCTCGATTTTGAAAACCTGTATTGATTTCATAGAGAATAAAAACTGAAGCAGGATTTTAATTATAATAAAAAATTCAGCAATGGAGTTATGGTCAGCACTTCTATACAAGTCTGAATTTCTTTTTCTAGTGCTCAGCAGTGACCTAGATGTCATCAATTTGGTTACTGTAAATCAAGCTAAAAGAGCGATTTTAGGCTTCCACTTCAAATTATTTTTGTAAGTCCAGTATTTCCTTTAAAATTATTGTTGCCACCCCAGTCTTTTATGAACCTTTGGCATTACCTAAAACAATTATCTGCCTGCAGGAACAACTTGCCTTTATAGCTCTCTCTGAAACATTGCTCTCCATATTGGAGCTAAAGCTTCTGTAAATACATGTTTTGACCTTCAAGGAAGCACTGCTGTCATGTAGCAGGAGCCTGGCTATTCTGAGGTGAATGCTGTGACCACTCCTAATCACTTGTTCTCTCTCCTAATGTGCCATTATCCTGTTTATTGCTGTGTGCACCTCGCTGGGGCACTTCAGCAAGAGGCTTTCTGAGAGCGTCACAGTTCAGGCTCTAATGAGCGTTAATGATGGAGCAGGTGAGCAAACCCTCCCAGCGTCTTGCTGCCAGAAATGCTGCTCCCTCAGTCAGAGCACAGCTGTGCTCTTTCAGGGCTGCACACAAACTTGCCATCAATTAAATACTGTTTTAGACACCGACCTCCTTCAGGCCTGCAGGGACGGGAAGTGAATCCTGGGCTGGCGTCAAACGTTATTGGAGTAAAAGGTGGATGCTCAGGTGAATATGGGAATAGCGTGATCTGTTTTTCTGTCTACAGTGAAGGCTCTTAATTTTGTTTGTCTGCTTTTCACTGAGAAATAGGTTTTGTTTGTGCCAGCCTTCTGAAGTTGATGAAATGAGGAAAAAAGGAAAATACAATTATTATTTTTTTCTTGCTGACTGTGTGTGTTTCTGTTGCTTACTCAGGTAAAGCTCTGACAACTCACAGTGGTTTTTTTCTTCTGATTAAAAGGAGCTGGATTCTTGTTTTGTCTTTTTGGTCTTGCTGGGCATGATTTGGGACAAGGAACTGCTGCCCACGGGCTGTTTGCAAAGTTTCACTGAATGCTGTGTACCCACAGTCACGACTGAATCTCATCTACAAAGGTCGAGCAACTTTTTAGCTCCTCAGGCAATTCCTTGATGTTGTGGATGTGACAGGTCTTCAGTCATCATTTCTCAAAGACTCTGAGAGTTCCATCTCCTTCAGAGAATGAGAAGAGAATCCAGGTTTAGGTTTTTTTTACAAGTTTTTACATATCTTGGACTTCTAGCAATGCTGATTGCTGCTGTCTCCTAGGAATGAAATGGAGAATGATACAAACGTGCTCTGTTGGTGGTGGTGCTGTCAGGCCTGCACCTTGGTGAGGTGCTCTGTGTGTTTCTCACGGCACCAGGTCCGTGTTACTCTGCGTGGGAGGGGTGAATGGGCAACAGCCTGCAGTTGTCAGGCTGACATTCAATGCCCAAAACTATTTTTGTTAGTCACAGTGGCACGCAGCAGGCTCACTCAGCCACACTCGGTCAGCTTTGGAGAGCACTCGCTCAGTGAAGATGCGGAAACTCTCATAAATTAATATTTGTATGAGATTTCTTGGCCGTTGGTTTAATCAACCTTTGCGTGTTGAGCTGAGGAGATGCATAAACATGGAGCTAATGAACTGTACACAGTGAGTAATTGCTGTGCTGCAGGAAAGCTTCGAGTCCACGCTGTTCACTCCGTTGGTGCCAGTGTTCTCTGGGCAGTCTGACCCGTGCTGGTGGTCTGAGGTGAGGTTTCACATTCAAGTCTTCCAAAGGTCTCTGCAGAAATCTGCTGTTGGAGGTTTCTGGAGCATGAAGGTGGCGGTGCTGACGGCGTCACATCGCTGTCATCGCATTGTTTGTGCCGTCTCAGCAGTGAGATTCTTTTCAGAAGTGGCCTCTGAGAGGCTTTGGCGGATGTGGCTTCTCATGTCTGGGCTCGAGCTTTCTCCTTCCCACCCTTTTGATCTTTGAATGCCTCCCCACTTGTTTTAATTGGGGTTTGTGAAACAATGACTGAAACTAAATCAGCTTACAAGTCTTAAATCCTTCAATTCTTCCCATGTTTTGGAGGTCATAAACAAGTCCCAAAGCCTTTCTAGCTGCTTCCTAGGTGTTTTGCTCTGTATAGCAGCACTGATGCTTGTGGACATCTGGACAAGGAGAAAAAATCGACTGATTTCTCCAGCTTGGTTCTGTCACCTTGTTTCCCAGAACTTTCTAAAGTGCTGCAGCTAGGAGGATTCGAGCAGGGGCTTGGACCAGATGGCCTCTAGAGATCTTGTTCCAACTTAAATCTCTATAGTTCTAGTAACATTGGACACTTTGAGCCCCAGTTAGCCTTGTTGCTGGGATCCCTCTTTGCACAGCAGTGGTGTGGGATTTAAGGGGAGTTGTGTAGTGTTGAAATACAAAGAGCTTTAGTGCTCCATTTCAAGATTTGATTTCCAAAATGCTGGACCAAACAGAAGAGGATGGTGGCACCTCTGCAGCCCCTTTGTGCACATCTTGCTGTTGTCTGCCCCAGAGCAGCTCGGGTTAGTGAGTCTCTGCTGAAATTAAGGAAGTTGTAGCCATTCATCTTTCAGCCTAATGGACCACAGAAATTACAAGCTGTAGCATGCAGCTTAATCTTGCCACAAGGCAGAGTGCTGTATACTTTGCCTTCAATTTATGCATGCCATGCCTTTCTGTTAAATGCAAAAGAGCAGTTGACAGGGTTTCTCCAGAGAAGTTGCCTTGGCGGATACCGGTGTGTTTCAACCTAGTGAAATGAGTGATGGTGGTTTCTTTACCATTCGTGACAACCACCTTTGAAATGTGAGGACAGAGTTATGGATTATTCTCTGTGTGTGAAGCAGCAGAGGAGAGCGAGGCAGCTATTTTGGTTTTAACCCTGCAGATGACCCAGTTCTTGAAGTATTTCCGTTGCCGTTAGGAGATGCAGTCAGGACTGGAGCAGCGGTTGTGCATCTGTGCTTGGTCAGGCCTTCACCCAGGGATGGCTCTTTGCCGCTTTCTTTTCTCTGTTCCTCCTTGTATTATAACTTTGAATTGTCTCTCTGTTGTTGCAGTGTGCAGAGGAGTGAATGCCCCATGTTGTGTTAGTGCCTGTCTGCCATGCTGGCCTGTCTGCCAGGACCAGGCGACCTCTCCTTTCAGCTTCTTTCTTACACGCAGATGAACACTGGACTTCAGAAATGTGAGTGATGTTTTGTCTGCAGGATGTGGTTAACTGTTAAATCTGGCTCTGGTACCGCTGTGACATAAACATTCAGGATACAGTGGGAAAACTGTTTAATGTAGAGTCTTTCTTTTGTTACGCCTTCAAGGCATCTGTCAGTAATGGCTCTAAGAAATGGCTGTGGAGGTTCACGTGTGTGCAGCAAGCTCTCCTCTGTTCCTGGCTCTGCAAAGGTTAATTTTAACCACAGCAGGATGCAGCAAGTGAGGTTCCTGTGAGATTCGTGTCTCTCTGCTGAAAAGGTTTTGTACTAAAAGTGTGCCAGCTGATTTGATTCTCAGCACAACTTTTTCCTCAGTCTTTTTCACTTCCCTTCCTGCAATTACTCGTAGACACCAGTAAAACTTGGATCAGTCTAATGCAAACCTTTTGAGGTCAGCAGCTCTTGCTCTATATACCTGGGGCTTATACTGCAAATATTAGTGAGCTAGCCCAAATTACTAAAGTTCAAAGTTTCCGTCTTCTTTCTGATGTCTCTTTGGTGCCTCTGAAAATATGTCTGCAGAGTGCTCTGATAATTCTTTTTTGATAACTTCAGTCATTTTTTTTGCACTGGTATTTTTAAGAACAACTTGTGCTTGGGAATGTAAGTTTACTGACTAGAGATTTTTTTAACTCTTACTCTGTCTCTCCTCTTTATCACTGAAGTAGCACATTGATTGTTCAGCTGAAATTTCAGAAATGCCACGGTGTCTGTGTACTTGGTTCTTAGGGCTGTGACCTGTCCCTTGTGTTTGAAATGTGCACTGGGAGATCTCAGTTTGCTGGTGCACTCGTTGCTTTTTAAACCCAAGTGATTTACAGTCCACTTGTAGCTAAATTGTTCATATAGTGAGGCTTGTGATGCTACAGAAAATAAATAGGGAAGGTACTTTTGCAGTTAAGGGTGACGTGCTCAGGGTCCTGGTCCTGCCAGAAGTGACTGGCACAGTTCACATACACACCTGAGCTCCCCCACAGCACTTCTGCTGACTCCATGGGCTTGGTTAATTGTAATGACACTCAGCAACTATAAAAATCTTCACTCACCAAAGGACTGGTGATGGCATCAAACTGGGCATCCCCTCCTTTCTCTTTCCCATTTCCAGTGTGAGCACTGCTGACAGCCTGTGGGGTGAGGACGTGCCCAGGTCCCTGCATTGCGTGAGGTTTCTTTGGCAGAGCTTAGTTCTGAAAGCAAAATGTTGAGGTTCATATGAGGGCAGCTGTGCATAAATCAGGTATTTGCTAATTACAGCTTTACAAGGTAACATGCTGGTATGTTGGGCAGTTTTCCTCACCTGATGGTACCTGATGCTGTTTCTTGGAGATCTGCTGATCCATGTGCTGAAAGCATTGCTGTGTCCTGCTCCGTGAAGAGCTTTGGGAACTGCATTTCAAAGAATTTAGGACATAAAGTAGCTGGCAGGCACGGGCTGGCAGTGGTAATGCTCAGCTGTTGGGTTTGTTCTGATTTATATGGAAGATGAGGCTGCTGGTACAGACCTCGCTCAGCCCCACTGCAGATGTGGGCATGATTAATTGGTGCATTTCTCTCGTGCTGGAGATGCATGAGTAGCCCAGCCCCTGGCCAGGGCAGAGCTGAGTTAATGAGCATTTCTTAATGAACAGTGACTTGTGACTTTCGATGGGGGGTGGAAGCAGGCTGTAATAATAGTGCTATTGCTTTTCTAAAAGGCACAGAACTCCACAGGATTGCCTTTCTTCAGATTTAGAGTGTTTGTATTAATAATTTTTAAGTGTAGTTTTCTGGATCAGACTTGTTATCAGTGCTTAAAAATCCCCATTGGCTCAATTACCTTTTTTTTCCTATATTCACTCTCTAATAAGGGGCTTGTTCTTACAAGTGGTCTGTACAGTAGGAGTTTGGTAGATTAATATGCACATATTTTTTCCTTTAGAAACTGATGACTACAGGACTTCCAATTTCAGTATTTTTTGCTGGATTCCAGCCTGAGTTCAGACTAACCCTGTAATTCATCCTTTTCCAAACAGGGGATTTCTCACTGACTCCGATGTTCTCTCCTTCCTCCCAGTGACTCCAGTATAAACCTGACTGGTCAATTGGCATATTTGAGGCAAGATTGTTCAGGCTGTGTCTGCAGCTGCAGTAGTGCCAGACCTTCTGGAGGAAAAAAGGGTCATTTTTTTGTGACAATGGTGCAAAATCAAGTGAAAAGTGCTTCTTAGGAAGTATTTTGTTGCAGGGGGGACATCAGAGAAGAGGTGATTGGACTGAACAGGGGTTCATCAGCTAAACTGAGTCTTTTTGGGAGGGCTCTATCTGTAAAGCCTTTAGAGAAACTGTTGAAATGGTGGTTTTTATGCAGAAGATGGACACAGCTGGTTCTGGCTTGTCCCAGTGCAGGAGCTCTTATTAGGGTGGCACTCCTGAAGGCCTGTTTGTGTTTTGTTTAATGATAATGAAAATTTAACCATAGGCAGCTTTTAAAAGCAGTGGGTTTTAAAGTCTTAATGTGAAATGCATTTAAAAGATGTTCCATTAGTGCTGAGGTGAGGCAGGGAAATCTGTCTCACTCCATGACAAAAATAGCTCCAGTGGTGAGACCAGGAGTGTGACCAGAGGACTCAGTTGCCACGGGATTAGCAGGAGTTGTGAACTTGCAGCTCACCAATTTATTGGGGTGATTGCTCATATGCACAGCTTTGCTTTATAATCAACATGAAATAATTACTTTTCAATAAAAGTATTCTGCCTTGCATTCACCATTAGGGAGCTTCCTGGAGCTCATCTCATTGTTTTCTTAATGAAGCTTCTTCCTTTGCCGTTGCCTCATCGTTTTATTATGGCCTGATCTGGAATTCTTGCTCTTGCACACAGATGATGATATTCCAATACCAGCATTTTCTTTCAGGCTGTTCTAGCAGGTTTTCCATTCACTTAGTTACCAGAACTAATTGTTCTTTGTTGGTTTGTAGGATATTTGTATGGGATAGTCAGACTCTCGCTCACCCCGTAACGCCTTTCTGCTATTATTTTACTGCCTTAATTATTACAGTCATGGAGTCTTGCCTATGGAACTACTAGCAAAGCACATTGGGGCACTCAGAAATCATCACCTTCAAGCCTGAGTAATGTGGCTGAGTTAGCCTGTAGTAAAAGGAACATCATCTCACCTGTACATAAATCAGGTGCTGTTTGGAATGGTGGTTGAGTTCAGAAGATCCCATCCACGTGGTTTAAAAGATGGTTTGCCTTCAATAGGATGCCAAACTTGATGCTGGGGTGTTATTAAAGTTTAGCTGAGGGGTTATTTTTTCTTATTAGAGGAAAGAGTTCTTCCAGGTTTGGGATTAGAGGCGTGTCTGATGGTTGCAGCCTGTTCAAACATCCATCTTTTAGCTGCTTCCTGAAAATTCTGTGTAACAGAAGATCAGATGATTGGAAAAGAGAATATTCAGTGTATTTGTTTAGTGTTTGTATTTACCACCTAATTCTCTGATTTGCCTATAGAAATGTAAACCAGGCTGGGAAACTTTCATGGCAAAGGTGTCTTAAAGTATCTACTTACTTTTTCATCTGAAAATAGAATGTGACAGTGTCTGCAAGCATAACATAAACCATAACACAGACAGGTATGGGCTCCTTTGTCCTTTGGTTCTTCTCTGGTTCATGGGGGGTTGCCAGGGTCATGTCTTGGGGAAGAAACAGACCTTAATGAGCATGGGCAATGCTAAAAATAAAGGTTGGGAGTTCATGAAGGCCTTGGCTTTTGAGGCAGAGTAACACTGGCAAATGCCATTCGGAGGCTCTCCTCTCTGTTAGGAGCACAGTAGCTCACTCAAAAGGGCAGCTATAAACCACCTGCCTGCAGAGACAGGTACAGAGATGTGCACAGAGAGGATGTTTGGGTTAATATTTCCTTTGATTAAGAGAAAGGGATGATATGTGCCTGTGTCTGGACAGCACAGGGAGTACAAATATAACCGGCGCCGTGGTACGAGCTGTGCTGGACATGTAAGACAAACTGCTCGTAAAGCTTCTTATTTCACAAAAGATATTTTTGATACTTCTGTAATTAACCTTTCTTTTTAGTATCCATCCTGTTTTCCATTTTCTGACCCTTCCTTTCTGAAAGTGAGAGCTCTTAGAGCAGAGCTGCTCTTCCTCACCTGTGACAACGGGAAGCTGCAGGATGCAAAGAGAGAAGTGGCTGGTACTCATCTTTTGGAGGCAATTTGCTTAAAAGAATCAGAGGTGGCTTTTCAAGAGGAAGGGCTGTTTGCCTGGGAGCAGTGAGCTCTTCGCTGGAGCATTAAATTTCCTTGGGTCAGAGGGCCAGATATGAGGCTGGGTGTTCTTGGGTGGCTCAGCAGCAGATAGCACAGGGATGCTGAAAATTTTAGGAAAAAGGATGGGCATTTTTTTCCAGTGAACTGTTTGCAAGGTGAGGCGGGGGGAGGAAATCAAGCAAAAGCTAAATTGGATTGTCAAAGCTGCTAGCCATTATTTGAAGATTATAAAATCAGCAGGAATCCCATAGGAGTTCGGCAGCAGAGCTGTGGTGGGAAACAACCCAACTCTCTGCTTGGAATATGGTTATGGCAAGAGACACATAAGCATTTCGCTAGATTTCTGGAGTTCTTTGCAGAAGCTGTCAGAGCTTGTGAGCCAGGTAGGTATCTGGTAAATCAGAGGAAGTGAAACCACACCTCTGTCTGCAGAAACCTTTTGCCTATATCTGGGGAGTAGCATGTTTTTAATCTTGTGAGAGAATCACGTCGTTTTGCCACGTGATGTGGGGATGGTGTCCTTAGCAAGATGGCCACCCTGAAAAGTCAGCTGAAGAAATAATTGCAGGCCATAAAATAATCAGCCTCCTTCCATTTGCTGAGCTTGGGCCGACAAGAGCTTCCTAATGGACAGAAAGACACTCCAAGTGCTTTCAGATGTCAGCAGCTAGGAAAGGAGTGGGGTGTAAATGGAGGCTTGAGCTGAAGCTTTGATGTATATTGGTTTTGCAGGGCAAGGGTTTGGTAGGGGGGGCATGCAGAAGCTGCTTAGAAACTTCCCCCATGTCTGATGGAGCCAGTGCCAGCTGGCCCCAGGATGGACACGCTGCTGGAATAACAGATTTAAGAAGGGGGAAAAACCTGCACAGCTGCAGCTGGAGAGAGGAGTGAGAATATGTGAGAGGAGCAGCTCTGCGCAGCCCCCCAGGGCACTGCTGAGGAGGGGGAGAAGGTGCTGCAGGCACCAGAGCAGGGATTCCCATGCAGCCCATGGGGAAGACCATGGTGAGGCAGCTGTGTCCATCTCCCTGTGCTGTGGAGGGGGAGAAAGTCAGGAGTGAAGTTGAGCCTGGGAAGAAGGGAGGGGTGGAAGGAAGGGGTTTTAAGATTTGGTTTTATTTCTTATTACCCTACTCCGATTGGATTGGTAATAAATTAAACTTAATTTCCCCAAGTCTGTTTTGCCCATGAGAGCAGTTGGTGAGTGGTATCTTCCCTTCCTTATTCTGACCCTGTGTTTCTTCTTCCCTGCTCAGCTGAGGAAGGGAGTGACAGAGCAGGTTTGGGGGCACCTGGTGCCCAGCCAGGGTCAGCCCACCACAGTGTGGTTCCCACTTCAGGATTACAGGGGCTTCATGTTTAATTCATAACTTTCCAATTTTGAGTTCCATGGTAAAAATACCAAGAGTGGCTTGAAGAGCTATGGCTTGAGGCAGCTTAAATTAAGAGAATAAAAACCAGCCCACCACTGCAGGCTGGAAGGAATATTTCAGCTGGAGACAATCTGATGATTATAACACCTTCCCTATTTTTGTCCAACTGCAAACATACTGTGATGAGAACGTGGTTTTGTTCACGTCTTGCCTTAAGCTGATCTGGGGCTTGTGTTGGTCACCAGGTAATAAAGGGAATGAGGTACCTGCCACATGACCCGCTGGTCTGGCAGGATGAAGTTTTCTTGCCTCTTGATTCCTTGGAGGTTTTCTGCCCTTGTTGTGTGACTGTCTTGCCCTGGGGTTGATCCCTTGCTTACCAGAACTGACGAAATTTCCTTTCTCCGCAGGGGACACTACACAGAAAATGAGATCTGCACAGTATCCTACCCCAGCAGAATTGGATGCTTATGCTAAGAAGGTCGCCAACAATCCACTGACTATAAAAATCTTTCCAAACAGCGTCAAGGTTCCCCAGAGGAAACACATACGCCGTACTGTGAACGGACTCGATACTTCGGGCCAGAGGTACAGCCCCTACCCATCTCAGGCCACCACGAAAACGGGCCTGCTGGCCATAGTCAAATCCCCAGCGAAAGGAATCATCAAGGACTTTGACGGGACGCGGGCGCGCCTGCTGCCGGAGGCAATGATGAACCCCCCCTCCACGCCGTACGTTGCACCAAGCACTTTATCCCACCCCCAGGCGCTCGCTCGCCAGCAGGCTCTCCAGCATGCACAGACTTTGCCGCACCCCCAGAGCATCCCGCAGCACCCTCAGGGTATTCCACAGCCACCCAGCTTACCGCACCCTCAGGGGATCCCGCAGGCGCTGCCGCACCCGCAGAACATGCAGCAGCCGCAGGGCTTGCAGCACCCTCAGACCATGGCACACCAGACCCTGCAGCACCCCCCGAACCCGCTGCTGCAGCCGGGTTTACATGGAGGCAGAAAGATGCCGGATGCAGACGCGCCGCCGAATGTGACCGTGTCTACCTCAACCATTCCCCTCTCTATGGCTGCCACCCTGCAGCAGAACCAGCCACCGGACCTGAGCAGCATTGTGCACCAGATTAACCAGTTCTGCCAGGCCAGAGCTGGCATTAGCACTACCTCAGTGTGTGAGGGACAGATTGCAAACCCCAGCCCTATAAGTCGCAACCTGCTTATCAATGCAAGTACCAGGGTATCTACTCACAATGTCCCTACACCCATGCCTTCCTGTGTAGTAAACCCTGTCGACCATGCTGCTGCTGCTATTCCTCCTGCCTCTGTTAATGTGCCCATGGTCAATATTAACAGGGTGCCACCCGCCTACCAGAACGAAATCAAATCGGTTGCGTGGAACCAGCACCAGCTTGCACATCTGCAGCAAATGTGTGGGGATGCTGCTGGGCCTGCTGGACTCGCAGGGAAGCACCCTCAGAGAGAGATTGCAGGGCAGAGTTTCCCTGGCAAAACTTCCAACTACCCTCAAGAACTGTGCATGGGCCAGTCCTTCAGCTTGAAGCCCCCCATCGAGAAGCCTACACCTTCTCCGCCTGTGAACGGGTTGCAGGGACCTTTGCCATATACCAATGGGCACTATTTCCAGCCCCTCTGGAATAACATTCTGCCCACGCCCAACAGTGACAGCTCTGGGTCCCAGGACCTCGCCATGCCTTTCCACGGGGGACAGCCAGCGGGAGCGCCGCTGGATTGTGCAGGAGGAACTCATTTCAGAGCTGGAGCTGGCCCATCCAGCCAGAATAATGTGATGCAGACCATGGATTACCTAAGTGGGGACTTCCAGCAGTCCTGCTTCCGAGACCAGAGCATGGCCGTGCTGGGAAAAGTCCATCGGCCTCCCATGAACCGAGCACCTGAAGCAACCGATAGTCGAAATCTTCATATTCAACACCCAGGGTATAGATAGGCTGCAGTCACTTTCACAGACAAAAAAATTATAGGTTTTAGTCTTAATTTTAATTAATAAGCAAGGCGTTTTTAACTTGCAAACTTGTGTGATCATTATAGTACCCATTGGAAGAAGACATACTGTATATTTAAAGAGCTTTGCTTACATGTTATCTCTCTCCTTTATGCATCAAATATTTAACATGCCTTTTGTGTCAAAGAATTTCATTACACTACTTCACGCCACAGCTGTTTCCTCACTGCAGAGTTCCCCTTTGTGCAGCTTTTCTTTGCCTTCTGCTGAGCAGCTCCTCGCTGGACTGAGGTTGAGTTGCTGCAGGGTTTCGCAACCGCATCTGTTCTCCAGCTCCGGCGAGAGCGAGGTAGCGTAGCTGCTTCCATTTCCATCTCAATTTCCTCACAAGATTAAGAGCAACAGAATTTTGTCAGGGAGTAGGGCTTATTTTCAACTCGAAAGCCCATTTCATTAATGCATTAAACATTGACCATTTGCACTGTCTAGAGGCCTGTGTAATTGAAAAAGAGCCTACGTTTGAAAAGAGCCAGCTAGGGGTATGTATTTAGGCTTTAATGGAGGGAGAAGCTTTTCAGCTGTTTCTTGCCCACGTTTATCATTTAGACTTTGTCCAAAGTCAAAAGTCTCTGGCAGGTTTTTCTGACGCTTTCTGTTTTCTGGACAGGGTATGGAGGAGGGGAACGGCAGGTTTGGGACGAAGGCAGCCACAGGGAGCTGCCTTTCATCGTGTTCCCCCTCCCCACTGCCCTTCCACCAGCCTCAAAGCTCACGTTGTCTGAACCCCTCGCTGCTAGGAGTCTGGCCAGCCTCATGTGAAGGGAATCCAGACCCACTGACAACTCCAAAAAGGGTTCAGCCACTTCTCTGGTAGCTGGAATTACTGTCAGGGTGAGAAGGTGTAGCTCAGCCCATCCCCGGTGCAGCGAGCGCGGTCCCGCTGTGGGATGGGAGGTGGTTGGTCTGAATCAAAGCTCCTCTCACAAGCCACTGTGGGATTGACAGTCCCCTGTTCCTCTCCATCAAAACCCCCCAGCGGATTTAATGGAGCAATTCTTCTCCCTGGGAATTAGCGAAGCTATTTACAACATCCCTTTTTCCCAGGGTCTCGGTGCCTAACTCCTTCTGTTCCTTCCCCATGTCACTTCCAGCAGTTGAGTCAGTGACTGTAGGACACTAACTACTGGCTAACCTCAGCATCGTGTTCTCCTCAGTGTACCAAAACATCCCTTTCCTTTCTAACAGCCGAATCTGTTGTAAGTAGAAAATTCCTCATCTCTGTTAACGAGACTAATACTTGAACATAATGATCACAATCAAGTTTGGAAATTAAAAAAAGAAAAAAAACCTAAAAAAAAAAGAAGAAGAAGAAGAAAAAATTTAAAAAAATAAATGCATTGATTCTTTCTATGTACACTGGCTAAAAAATATTGCTCTACACTGTAACTTTTAAGTGTAATATTTCTGTATGAATGTCGCCTGGTAGTGTGGGTTTGAGTAGCATTGTGTATGGGTGAACCCACTGGCCTCTGCCATCCACTGGCCTCCCTCACAGCCCTTGGAAAAACAAAGCCTTAAGTATTTGCTCCTTGAACTTTCCTTAATGAGCATGGTTTAAAAATCTTAAAAGACATCATACAAAATTTAAAAAAAAAAAAAAAAGTTAAAAAAAAACAAGTTTTGAAGTGACGTCATAGTTGGCTAGAGATTCTTAAACGTTTTTCGTAAATGGGAAAATTAGAAAACATTTATTTGTATTTTTTTAATTTAGAACGTGTAGTCCTGGGCTGTAACAAATATTTAGGTTTCAAAGCTTAGCAGAGTACGTTTCTGACTCCTTGCGTAAGTTAGTACACTTATATCATGTCATTATTTAAATTCTTTTGAGTGTACTATAACCCGTTCTTTAGTGGTAACTCCTTAGCAAAGTTAAGCAATTTGACTAAAGACGGATTAAATTATGTGTTGGCTTGTGTTGCCTTATATTTAAAAAAGGAAAAATTGCCTGATTGTGTTATGCCAAATGATAGCAACATGAAGTCCTAATTTATTGTTTATAATCGTATTCCTGCAGTCTTTGTGAAAACTGGTAAATATACATCTATGAAAGAACGAAAATCCTGAGGCTTTTCATGCAATATTTTTCTGAATCCATTCTCTTGGAGCCAGAGTTCGAGTCTGAAGCTGCTTCTCCTACAGTCACCCCGTCGTCCTCCACGTCCCAAACCCAACCCCAGCGAGGGCTGTGCTCTGACCTCACCCCTCCCTGCCCAGTCAGTCACTGTAAGGTGTTCTGCTACCTGAGTCCGTACCTTTTTACTAAATAAAACCTTGGCCTCTCCTCTGTTCCGTAGCCTGCTCTAAATCTTAACCCAGACTGTTATTAAAAGCTGATTTTTAACTCCTGCTCTTCTCCCGAGAGCCTGAGCAGAGTCCTGTGCCATGGTGGTGGTTGCCTGGGAGGTGTTTTGGTGGTTTTGGCAGCACGCTGTGAGTTTTTGGGAACTGTTCTGCACAGGTACAGCCACGACCTCCGAGGCTTTGCCCCGGTACAGCAGGACCGGGAAGCAAAAATCCTGCTGAGACTCATCCAGGTGGGACATTGCTTGAAAAAATAAGAATCATTTTACTATTAAAATATACTGAAACCTTTCCTTTTGGTCTGGGAGTGAGATTTTTCTTTGAACCGACCCTTTTCACCTCTGCAGCAGCCCTGTTGTGATGGGATCTCCATCCTTCCCTGCTCATCCCTAAAGAGAAACGCTGTCCTGCCTCATTCCCAGGTGGAATGTTGGGAGCAAAGGTTGGATATGTGGTGTAGGTGCCCAGGGTGGGGGTCTGGTCGTGGCACTGTCACCAGAGTGAGGAAGGGAGGAGCAGAGGCTCTGTGTGGTAGGAACTGTGCCCTGCTCTCCTGGAAACATGGAAAAAACCCCGTGGTTTTTCTCTCTTTGCCCTGTGCAGAATTAAGAGGAACCAAAAGGCTGGGGATGCTCCCTCCCCCTGCGGCCTCCCAGTAGCCCCTCGTGGGTGGTCACTGACCTTTGGGGCTCACACGGCTGCTCCTCTTGCCTTTCTGTCCATCTGTCCATCCGTGGGTCAGTGCCTTCCCCACCTCTGGCTCCAGGACAAGGCTCTGCTCCCTGCTGGATCCTGGGTGCTTGCTCTGCTCCTTGAGGAATGAGTAAAGCTCAGGTGTTTCCTGAGCTCCTCACCTTCCCTCCCCATTCCCGTTCCCACACCACTTCAGGATCTTGAGGTGGACATTAGGAAGATCCTGGGAAGGATAAACACAAACATGGTGTGAACCCTTCCACAGGGAATCTGTGTCCCATGTTTGGAGCAGAAGCTTTGAAGCTGTTCAGCCACAAGCCCGGTTTGTTACAGCCCAAAGTGAACATTTTATAAAAGACACTTGTGAATTTTCTTTAAGCTTTCCATGTCAGATGTCTCCGGGGGCCTTGGCCTCTCCCGTGGAAACCGAACAGAGCTGTTTGCTGGGGATCACTGGGGAGAGAACTGGGAATTGCTGCTGTGTTTCATTAAACCCCAAGACTGATGATAAAGGCTGCTGCTTCTGTGCCAATTAGAAATTTTTTATTATTTTGTCCACAGGAAAAATAAAAGCCAGAGACCTGCCCTTCTGCTGGTTTTATGCAGTGTGATTGTGTAGGGCTTGTGTGGCCATGGAGCCACAGAGTGGGTGCTTGTCCCAAAGGGAATCTGGGGAAGGGTCTCCATGGGTTTCTGGGGTAGGAATGTATCAGGCAGAGCCTGGCTGCCTGCTCCAGTAAGAGCATTAGGAAGGTCTGGGGGGGAAAAAAAAAGAATTTCAGACAGAAAGGTGCTGAAACAATGATAAAAAGGGGGAAGAGGAGGAGGAGGAGTGGAGAGGGGGTTTGAGTCCTGCCAAAATTTTAAAGGGAATTTGTAACATTTGCAGTCACCTGGAAGACGGGACCTGGCAGGGTTTCCTCCCCTCTCCCAGGATCGTGCATCTCATTAATCTTTGCTTCCATCTCTCAGAACAACTTGACCCAAACCCCATCTCCTGCGCTCGCTGCAAACCTGAGCATCAAAATCCCTCTTCCCTATTGTTCCCAGTGTTCCCCAAATACTCTGGACATTTGATTCCCACATGGTTTTCTTGGAATTCGGGCGAAACCAGGCAGGTTAGCCTGGCTGAGCTTAGGCAGGAAGAGCTGTTTGCCCACAGGCACTGCTGCATCCCTCTCCAGCATCCGGAAATTCCGAGAGCGGCGCTCCATCCAGCAGAGCTTCAGGATCCCCCTCTCCTTTGACTCGAAGCTTCTTTGGTATCTGGTTTCTTCATCCATCCCCCCCACAGGAAGAATCTCTTCTGCAAGGAGTTTTCAGGAGACTTTCTCATCATCTTTGCAGCTGGACCTGCAGAGAGGATCTGGTGGATAACAATCCAGCAGGGACTTGGTGTGAGCAGCTGCTGCCTCCTCCATAGAGGGATCACCTGCAGCCACAGCTAAACTGAGGGCTTTGAGTAAAATCCAACCTTTTAAAACTTCTCCTTTAGGGCCAAACAGGTTTTTCTTCCAAAGATTTTAACCCAAGGTAGGCAACATCCAGATGTTCTCCAACAGCTCCGTCATCTCGTGATGTTCAGAGAGGAGCAGCGCTGGGGATGCTGCAAAAACTCAGAGCTGAAAAAGGTCCTGCTCCATGTGGGGTTTGGGGGGTCCAGAGGGTGGAGGAGCCAAAGGAAAGGGGCAGATTTTGGTCAGCTCCTGGAGGAGCACACATTGGACACCCTCCAGCAACAGGTGCCTTTTGGATGCTCTTTAATGTTCAGCAGAGTCAAATTGCAATAAAATTACTGGAGTGTTTTATCTGCTTAGTTTAAGTTAATTTCAAAGCAATTTGGTACAGGCTGTTGATTCTGCTGGGGTGGCTGCAAGCCTGAGAGATGCACCGACAGTGGAGTGAAATTGCACCAAAAAACTGCTGTGAAACCTTGGCAGCTTTCATTGCCCTCCAACCCCAGTCCGGGGGCAAAAGGGGAGGGAAGGAGCCCAGCTGGGTCTTTAATAAAAGATGTGCAGAGCAAATTTTTCTCACATTTTTCTCCCTGTACAACTACCAGTGTCTGGTTTCATTGTCTTGGAGAAGAAGCATCAAGAATCAGCACAAATCAGGGCTCTGTGACATGGTTTTGCCAAAAATCCTCCCTGTCTACAATCCCAAAGAGGTTAAAAAGGTTTGGGGGTTATTTAGGGCATCTCCACTGTGGTGGGGGTCTTACACAGGCAAAGGGCCCTCCAGGTGGGGTCTCCCTGGATTTTTGGGGTGTTTAATAAGGTTTTCCTCTCTGATTTGAGCATCTTCTGGAGTTCCTTCCAGTGTCCTAGCAATGTTGGGACAGCGGAGCAGGGAGTGAGCTGGCAGAACAGACCTTTAGAAGAAACCCTCAAACCAAGAAGTTTCCAGGAAGTTTATTTTTAAATTTGATATTTGAGGCTAAATTTAGTAGCAAAAAATCGATTGGTCTCCCTCTCCTCCCTGAGCATTAAGAGCATCTCCTGCTGCTGCTGCTGCTCTGCAGCCCAGGCCTTGCCGGGGAATGCTGAAGGTTAAGAGGTGCTCCAAGATCCGGCTGACATTTCCAGACGTGCCCAGGTAAATGGAGCTGGAGCGCGGTGCCAGCGCCGCTGGAGAGCGGCACCCAACGGCACATCCCGCAGAAATGGCTGGAAAGGGGCAGGAAAAGGGGAAAAATCAACCCAAGTGGGGAAAGCAGAGCTGGGAGTTGGTCCCTGAGGTGGGGACAGGGACAACTCCAAGCTCCCAAGGTTGTTTTTACCCCTCCTTGGCTTCCCTGGGCTCATCCAGGAGATGCTTCCTCCAGCACCACTTCCCACTTTAGTTCATAAATTATATATGGATTTTGGTTTGATTTCTTTTAAGGCAACTGCTTGCAACAAGGGGCTGCCAACCCCCTGTGTGTGGCCTGGTCAGAGGGACAGGGCTGTCCCTGTACCATGTGTGTGTGTATGGGGGGGTATGTAGATATATATACAGACAAATAAAAATACATAAATAAAATATACACAATAAATATAAAAATATAAAAGATAAGAATTAAAAATTTGAAATTTATGAACAGCTACTAAATTTAAATTAAATGTATAATATGAAAGATGAAATATATGTAAATATCTAGATAAAATTTCTATAATGTAAAATTTATGTAATATAAAATACTAAAATATTATATAAAGCAATTATATTAATGTATTCCATTTTCATATAATAATACAAATACAATATATAAAATTTTAAAATATTTTTAAAGTATTATATATAAAAAATAAATATTAACGATAAAATAAAAAGCATAACATAAGTAAGAATAAAATGTATATTTAACAGAAATGATAATACTTTTAAAATGCAATAATTCTATACGATAATTATTGTAATTATCATTCATTAATTTAAATTATAAGGCTGTAAATGTCTATTAACACCTTGTCTGCCCGACGTCCCCGCTTCCCCTCCCCTCGGTCCCCGCGCGGCGGCGCCACCGAGCCGAGCACCGGGCGGGGGACACGGGACACCGGGACCGGCTGGAACCGGGCACAGGGATGGGCTGGAACTGGGCACCAGAATGGGCCAGCGCGGGTCACCAGTATGGGTTGGCACTGGACATTAACACAGGGGTGGTACTGGGTACCAGTACAGGCTGAAACTGGGCACCACAGTGGGCTGATAACTGGGCACCAGTATGGGCTGGCAATAGTCGCCACTTTGGGCTGGCACTGGGCACCAGTACAGGCTGATCCTGGGCACACTGGGCGCCAGTATGGGCAAGAACTGTCCATCGTTAGGGGCTGGCATCAGAAATCAGTGTAAGGCTGGCACTTGGCACGAGTGTGGGGTGACACTGGGTGCCAGTGTGGACACCAGTACAGGCTGACGCTGGACACCGGAATGGGCTGGCATCAGACACCGGTTTGGCGGCCCAGTATGCCACTGAACACCAATACAGGCTAGAACTGGGCACCAGTACAGGCTGGTACTGGGCAGTGGTGTGGGCTTGTATTGGACACCGATACAGGCAGAAACTGGGCACCAGTACAGGCTGGTACTGGGCAGTGATGTGGGCTCGTATTGGGCACCAGTATGGGCAGGAACTGGGCACCAGTATGGGCAGGAACTGGGCACCAGTACAGGCTGGTACTGGGCAGTGGTGTGGGCTCGTATTGGGCACCAGTACGGGCAGGAACTGGGCACCAGTATGGGCAGGAACTGGGCACCAGTACAGGCTGGTACTGGGCAGTGGTGTGGGCTTGTACTGGGCACCAGTACGGGCAGGAACTGGGCACTAGTACAGGCTGGTACTGGTACCAGCATGGGCAGGAGTACTGCCCAGTTGCCCAGGGCCCCGTGCTGCCACACCGGGCTGGGACCTGCCCAGGGGGACATTCCTGGCGGGGAGGGAAACGAGGTCTGGGGACACCCCCGGGAGTGCTGCCCCCCCAGCCCAGCCAGGGCCGCAGGGTGCAGCTAATTAGGGGCTAATTGCATTAGGCCGGAACAGCACTAATGCAATTGTGGGATTATCCTGCAGCGACAGCGACCCCCCCCCCATTGCTGCCGGGGTGACTGGGGGGGGGGTCAGACACATGGACCTGGGGCCTGATCCAGCCCGGCCCCCCCAGTCTGCCCTGCTGCCCCCCACCATTGCCCATCCCCTGTCTGCTCGGGATCCCAGCTTCCCCTGGGGCGTTAATTACCCCGGCGCTAACGAGGGGCTGATGGGGCGGAGGGGGGGCCTGCAGGGAAAGAGCCCCCCGGGGGTGGCGACTCCCCCCCAGCCCGGCACATCCCCTCTGCTGCCGGTGATTACCGAATTAACCGGCGCCATCTGAGCCCGTCTGCTGCCGGGATGTGGGTCAGGGATTACCCCTCTCCGTGCACCCCAGCCCAGTCCCGGCTCCCCCTGTCCCCAGCACCCACGGCTGCACCCAGGAGCATCCCCCGGTCCTGCCATCCCGATTCCCGGCAGGCAGAGGAAGGAGGTTCAGGCTGAGGAAGGAGGTGCAGGCGGCCGTAATAAATACAAGAAAAGTTTATTGAAAAGAAAAAGATGTGGGGAGGGGGCAGCAGCCCCAGCCCGGGGTAATAAATAACAACCTGGGGAGCACCAGTTTACAAAATATGGCTCTGGGCAGTGGGGTCCTGCAGGGTCCCCAGCGAGGCTGGTGAGGGCTGCTGGGCACCTCGGGGAGGGGCTTAGGGGGCCCAGCCCCCCGGCACCCCCGGGCACCTGAGAAGGGGCTGGGGCTACCGGACAGTCCCGGCCCCAGGCCCCATCCCTGCCTATCCTGAGAGCCACCGCGGTGCCTCGGCAGCGTCCCCAAGCCGGGGGCGCCGGCTGCGGGCAGGGGCTCAGCACCACCTGGGGCCACCCTGGGCGGGCGCCCCGGTCACATCCTGTCCCCCTCCGGGGCTCAGGCCAGGATCTTCTGGGGGATCTCCACCGAGGCTTTGATGAAGATGGCGTTATCTCGCACGTAGTTCCGTTTCCTGATGTCCTCGTGGGAGATGAACTTGGGGTAGCCAAAGCCCAGGGTGCTCTCGTCCAGGGAGCTGCGCGAGGCTCCCGGCTTCTGGAAGTTTTTCCAGTTGGGGTCAGGGTGGAAGGTCTCGGTGATGTGCTGGGGCTTGGAGAGCGAGGGGTCGCTCTGGTCCAGCAAGGAGAAGGTGACGCGGTAGGAGAAGGGCCACTCCAGCAGGTTGTCGTACTCGCCGGGCAGCACGCGGATGTAGACGGAGAGGTGGCTGCTCTCCCCGCTGCCGTTGCCGTTGAGGAAAGCCGACACCTGGAGCTTGTAGCCGTACTTGTGGGTGTAGAACGGGGGGCTGAAGAACTCGTAGTTGCTGCGAGCTTTGGCCTCCTGTAGCTTGCGGGCATAGTCGGCGATTTTCCAGATGAGGGTCCCGTCGCTGCTCACCGACAGCTCCTCCACGTCCCGGCGCAGCTCCAGGATCTCCTGCCGCTGCCGGCTCACCAGGGCACACACCATGCCCAGGTGGGCCTTGGTGCTTTCCTCTAGGTGCCGGCCCATGGCCAGCTTGGGGCACTGCGGGGACAGAGGGACCGTCAGCAGGAGGGTGCCAGGAACAGTGTGGGGACACAGGACAGGAGAGGAGGTGCCATGGGGATATCATGGAGATGTCATTGGAGCATGGGGGTACTGGAGCAGGATGGTACAGGGATGTCATGGGGACACAGAGACACCTGATTGGGGTCGCAGGGGGACATGTGGGTGGCAAACACAGGGGTGAGGAGCCACATGGATGGGACTGAGCACAAGGGATGGGACAGATGTCAGGGCAGGAGTGGTGTGGGGGGGATGTTGTGGGGCTCAGGGTAGGGATGGCACCCCATGTCCAAGGATGGCAGGGCAGGGTGGTCACAGGGACAACACTCACCCGGTGCTTGCAGCCAGCCTCCTTGAAGGGGCACAGCAGCATGGCAGTGTTGCAGCTCTCCTTGAGGTGGGTGGGCACGTCCTCCCGGGCGATGCTGGGTGTCCCACACTGGTTGGGGCACGGCACGGGGTATCGGGGACACTGGTACTGGTGGTTCTAGGGAGGAAGAGAGGCTGTCAGCCAGGGCTGGGAGCCAGCAAGGTGAGGGTCCCCATGGGCTCCATCTCACCTGGATGGTGTCGAAGACAAACTCCTTGGCGCAGTAGGTGCAGGGCTGGGTGCGCTTGGGGCACTCGGCCAGGGCGTGCTGGGACAGCAGGCGCCGCATCATGCGGGCCCCACACTTGTTCTCGCAGTACACACTCTCCTGGGGACACGTGCCCTGGTGGCCCTGGGGACCATGACAGCATCATCACCCTCTGGCTGCCCTCAGCAGCCAGCCCTGACAGGGATGGGGACACACAGTGCCCCCACAGCCAGAGGGCACAATGACCAGGAGCCCACATGACCACGTCACCCCCCAAGGCTGTCCTCCCCATAATGAGTCTCCCACAGTGTCCCCACCCAGCCTCTGTCCCCACACCCAGCCTGTGTCCCCTGCAGCCCACTGGGGATGCCCACACACCCCGGCTACACCCCCACAATACCCCCAGCACAGCCATGCCCACCATGGCACCCTGGCCAGCTGTGTCCCCCACAGTGTCCCCCCCACTGCCCACCTCGAAGGCCTCCCCAGTGAAGTCGTTGGCACAGAACTCGCACTTGACCCTGCGCTTGGGGCAGCCGTGCTGGACGTGCTCGGGGAGGTCACGGCGGCTCAGCTTGGCGCTGCAGCGGTTGGGGCAGGGGATCACGTTGAAGCCACAGGTACCGAGATGGGCCTGGGGGGGCACAGGGATGGTGATGGGAAAGCCACGGGGTAGAACTCTGCCCCCCCTCCTCCTCCCAGGCCCTACCTGGAGGTGCTTGATGAGCCCGCTCCAGCGGCAGCCCTCCTCGCTGTGGATGCAGCGGATGGCCAGGCTCAGCACCTGTGCCTCCAGCTCGGGGTCGGGGTAGATCTGCAGGGGCAGCAGTGGGGTATCAGCATCCTGCACCGGGCTGTGGGGGCACACAGCCCCCAGCACAGCCTGGCTGGCAGCCGTGGGCACGCTGCCCAGGGCCGGATCCCACCCTGGGCACGCCAACAAGCTCCCTTTGTCGGGAACGGGTTTCCGCTCCCCGGCCCCGCGGCACAAAGGGCTCTTGCTTCCGCCTGGGCGCCCGTGCCAGGCCGGCGCAGCTGTGCCAGGCGCTGTGAGGAGCCTGGGGACGGCCCCTTGGCGGGGATGTCCCCTTGGAGCAGGGTACCCATCCGTGTGCCAGGCTCACCTTGGCGTAGTCCAGGGGCAGCTGGTCCTCTGGGCACTTGAAGACGCCTTCGCTGCAAGACACAGAGGGCTCGGGATCACTTGAGGCTGGCGAGCGGCACGACACCAGTGACACAGCCACTGTGTCCCACCGGGTCCCCGCCATCCCACCCCAGGACATAGGCGCTGTCCCTGCACTGCTGAGCGCTCGCCCCGTGCCAAATCCAGCCGCCACCCTGGGGGAGCCACGGCTCTAATCCTGCTCCATCTGTCTGAGCTGGGAAATGCCCCAGCCAGACACACCCCCCCAGGCAGCCCCCCACCCCCCCAGCCGGGCACGACGGCCCCGGTCCCCAGGGGCCTGGGCCAGCCGCCGAGAGCGTGGCACCATCTGGAGCCCCGGCAGCCCCTGGTCCTGTCCCCTGGGATTAAGGAGGGTGCCTTCGGCTGGCCAGGAGGGGGCCGGCAGGGGCCGGGGCGTCCACAGCCCCAGGTGCCGGGGCCCAGGGGAGGTGGGGGAGGGCAACAGCTGTGCTCCAGATGTGCAGCCCTGATGAGTGGCCCTGGGGCTCCTGCTCCACAGGAAATGGCCCCAGCAGCCACTAAGGTGAGTCAGGACAGGAGACAGGCAGCCACCCTGGAGGGGTCCCCATCCTGCTGGGCCCCCAGAATGGGGTGGTCCTTTCAAGAGCTGTCCCTGAGGTGGAAGGGCCCTGCTCAGCCCTGACCTGCAGAGGAGCAGCATGAAGTGGTGGCAGGGACACAGCCAAAGAGGCAGCCTGGCCTGTGATAAGGCTGGCCAGGAGTCACCATCACCTCTGGTCCCCACACCGCTGTGCCCAGGGGCAGGTGAGGATGTCCACACGCCATCCCCGATGGACACTGGGGTGGGAGACCACAGGTGCTGCCTACAGGGCCATGCAGCAGGGACACACAGGGACCCTGTGGCTCCGGTGTCTTTGCAGTTACACCGGACGAGCCTGTCCTGCCTGCACAGCCCCTGTGCCCATCTAATCACTGCAGGCCCTTGGCAGGCACTGGTGTGGCCTCAACCAGAGCTGCCAAGTGGATGTGAGACGCCGGGATGGAGCCAGTAGTGCCGTCTGGCACACGCTGGCCTGGGCTGCCCGGCCGTGGCACGGTCATGTCCCCTGTGGCCACCATCCCCGTGCTGGGGGTGCAAGTGAGCCCCAGGAACCACAGGCCTGTGGGGTGTGGGGTGTGATGCACATGGGGCACGGCTGCAAACAGCTCTGCCACGTGCCCACTCTGTTTGTTGCAGGTGGTTTTGTGGGAGTCATCAGAGATAAGGAGCTCGCAGACAGGGCCGGGCACCCGGCCCTTCCCGGGGAGCCCATGGCACTGCCTCGTGGCTGGCATTGCCTCGTGGCTGGGATCATGCTGCTGCCTTTCCAGGGCTGCCAGCTGTGCCTGAACCCCGTGCACGGTGTTGGGGTGCTGGGGCTGGTGGGGAAGTGGGACGATGACCCGAAGCCAGCGCCTAATCCCCGACAAAGCCTCCCCATTCCTCACGCTTGGCCGGGCAGGGAATGTGCTGAGGCAGCACCCGGGGGGACCGTCCTTGCCTCTGACCTTCACGGCGTGCTGGGGCACAGAGAGGTGATGGGGCGGGGAACCTCCGCATCCCCCGGCATCCCCCGGCACCCCCTTCCCAGCACCGCGGTGGGGCTGGATGGCTCAGCCCATGGGATCCCCAAACTGATCCGGGGCAAACGGGGTGTGCTCAGTGGGGGGACCCCCGAGTCCATTCTCCCCGGCGGAGCGGAGGTGCCGGCGGGAAGGGTGCGGGGAGGGGGGGGGACAGATGCGCTCTGACACGTGCCCCGGGGAACGCCCGGTTTCACAGAAACCGGCCCCGGTGACGGTGGTGCCCGGGAGCCGTCCCCGGGCGAAGGTCGCACCGGCGGGGAAAGGCCCAGGGTGACGCTTGTCACCGCGTGGGGAGAGCACGGGCACCCCCCCGCCGTGCCCCGCGGGACCCCCGGCACCGCGCCGAGTGCGGCAGCCGGGAACCGGGAAAGCACCGGCCCCACACGTGCCCCCGGGTTACCGGTACCGGGGGGGCCCAAGCCGCAGGGGTGGGAAGAGGCCCCCGCTCCTCGCTCCCGACCAGAGCACACGGCCGGGTCGCGCTCACCCGTGGGCGCGAGGGCACCGGGATGGCCGTACACCCCTCCCCAAAAACACTCCCGGCCACTTCCTCCGGCGAGGCAGGGGCAGGAAGGGGTTAAACTCGAATCTCGAAACTCGCCACTCCGGGCTTCACCCGGCCCTCCTCTTCCTCCTCCTCCTCCTCCTCACCGAAAGGGGCCACGGGCCGCTGCACCCGCGGGGCGGCTGTCACGGGCTGGGCGCGCCCCGCACCCCCTCCCTGCCCCGGGGCACCACCGGGCACCCCGCACCTTTCCCCGGCCTGAGGCATCCCCGGGCGCCCCGCGCCTTTCCCGGGGCACTCCGCGCCTTATCCCGGGGCATTCCGCAGCCGTTCACCGGCCCGGAGCACCCCCGGGCACCCCGCATCTTTCCCCAGGGCATCCGCACCCCCAGGCACCCCGCGCCCCTCCCCGGGATATCCCGCATTCCCTCCCGGGCCCGGCGCATCCGAACTCCCGTGCACCCCGCACTCCGACACCGGCCCAGGGCACCCCGCACCCCTCTCCGGGGCACTCCCGGACACCGCAGCCCCGGGGCCGGCGGTGGATGGGGGGCTGGCGGGGAGCGGGGTGCGGAACCCCGGATCGGGCGGCGCGGGGGTGCGTGACCGGAGTACCCCAGGGGGAAGGGGTGCGCGGAGTAACGTCAGCTCGGGTCGCCCGTGAGCTGATGCGGGGTCTCACCTGAGGAACTCCTGCAGGCAGGTGTCGCAGAAGCGGTGGCCGCAGGTGGAGACGCGGACGGGCTCCCGCATGGGCTTCCCGCAGAGCGGGCACAACACCCGCCGCCGCGGCCGCTCCAGCAGCTTGTAGTCGTAGCCCGGCATCCCGCCGCCGCCCCGCGCCCGCCGCCGCCGCCGCCGCCGCCCCGCGCCCGCTCGGCTCCGCGCTCCTCGTCCGGCTCCGCCCGGGGGCCGGACGGGGCGGTGGGACCGGCCTGAGCCCGCCCCGCGACGGGGGGACGGCATCGCCATCGCCACCGCCCCCCGCCCGGACCCCGCCTCCCCGCCCCGCCGCCGCCGCACGGCGCGGGTGGAGCGGTCCCGGCACCCCGGGGGCTCGGGGAGCATCACACCGGGGACAGCCCCCTCCGAGGGGTTTGGGGGAGCGCCCCACCGGGCACAGCCCTCTGGGGGTGTTTGGTACCCACCGCACTGGGAACAATCATCTCAAGCGCCTGTGACCCTCTGCACAAGGGAACAGCCACCCCAGGAGTTTGGGGAGCATCGACATCACATCACCCACGGCCCCCCCACCCACTGCAGCATCCCCTGGCCCAGGGCTGGGCTCTGAGGGCACACACCGTACTGTCCTCGCTGACCCTACATGCCCTCCTTGACTCAGAGGTGTCCCAGGGGTGCCGCACGCCTGCAGGCAGCCCGGGGCCACAGTTGAGCTTCTAAGCGAGGCTGGAGGTGGGATACAGCTCCCAGACCTGCTCCTACCAACAGCAACTCGTGTCCCAGCCATCACCCACAGCAGGACATGGAAGGGCTGCCCTGAGCCCCCCACGCCACAGGCACGGGGGGGACACACGCTCTTGTGGCTTTGTCTTGCTGGGAGCTCATGCCCCAGGCTGCAGCCAACAGCCTCCTTCCAGCCACGGTTTGCAACTGAGCAAGAGCCCGGAGGAGGGAGAATAAAAGCAAATCTGTCTGGCTCCAGCCCCCTCGTCACTCTTTCAGAAATCAGAGCAGCATATGGGAGTATTTGCCCCTTTCCCCAGAGATGGAGCCGAGCAGATGACAGGCTGTGAGCATGTGTTAGTGCCACCAACGCTCACTCCAGCCAGCTTCCCATTAAGGGTGGCAGTTGCTCCAGACCCAAATGTTAGCAGTTTTCAATTAGCAAATGGCAGAGGAGCGGGATTCCTGGGGGACACGCTGAGCAAGTCGAGCTCTATCACTTGTCACTCAAGGAGCTCACGTTACCCTTCTCCCCGAGAGGCTCTGCTTAAAATAAAACCCTGCAGCAGCCCGGGGGGAGGCAGCCTGCTCGCTGCCGGAACCGCCACGGAGGGGATGGGTGGCTCATTTCTGGGGTTACTCTGAGAGATGTGTTAGGAAAATCCACAAACGCCAGAGGTTTATGTCCAAAAAGGAGACAGAGGAGTCCTTCAACTTTATTCGAATACAGGGAGAAAGGCCACTGGAGCATACGCCTGCGGGGTTTTCTCTCTCTCGGGGTTTCGGAGGGCACAGCCTCCCTTTTATCCCAGCTCCCGGCCGCACGTTGCCCTCTTCCTTTCCCCATCGGCTGAGGTACCAGGAAGGTACAGCCTTCCCGAACCGCCTACCCCATATCCCCCCTTGAACCTACTGTTTTACCCCAAAGTTCAGAAGTTCAGCCTTGTGCAGACCCTTACCTGTTTCCGGAGCCAAGCTGTCTGGGCCCGGTAAAGAACCTGCTGCCCGAAGTCAGTAGGGGCATTAAGACCCATTTCAAAGACGTTAACACCCATCAAATTGTTTGTAAAGACATTAGCACACATCTTTCCCCTCAGACGGCAGGTCGTTCTGACCTGCACTGCGGCTCCCAAATACCAGGGAACCTTGTACTGGGGTGCACTGGGCATGAGCTGCCATCAGCAAGGGATTTTCTAAGAGAACGTGAGTCGCTGCTCGGATGATGGAGAGCGCTGAGCTAAAGTTTAACCAGCTCCCAGTGATACTGGAAACCCGACAGGTAAAAACAAGTGACAGTGGGCAACTGTACAGGGAGCAGTGGGGAGCCAAAGGCACCTTGAGCCGGGGATGAGGCGCTCCTCGACTGGGTTTGCTCAGGGCTGTGACCCCCCCAGGGCAGAATCTACCAGCAGCCCCATGGTCCAGCTGGTTCTGCCACTCTGTGCCAGCACAGCCCACAGCCAGGCTGTCTCCAACAAGAGGTAGGCACTACCCAGACACTGTCCCTGACATGCTGTGACCTGGCCCCGGCTAAAAACTGTCCCCGGACACCACTATGGGACAAGGTTCAGGCCAAAAGGACAGGTCCTTGGTATCCTGGGGGGTGATGGGACTCCAAAGACAGGACACATCAGTCCTGTAAACACAGGCAGCCTGTGACTCCGATGACAGCCACGAAACAGCCGACTTTTATCATTATTTACTGCTTCTCTTTGATGTTTTTAAAATTATTCTTCCCTAACCTCACTGAAGAGCATCTCTGCTAATTAGCCAAGAGCTGACAAAGCCATCAGAAGGTGCTGGCTGTGCCGGCAGGGCGGCTGGGAGGTGTCAGACCCTGCAAACAAAGATCCCTCCTTTTCCCCTCTCCCTAAGCAAAGCCCTCCCCGCACTCAACATCACAGCCAGGCATTTGTCTCACACAAAGGCGACACTCAGGGCAATTCCCTTTGTGGAGGTGATATGTTCCCTGTCCCCCATGATGGGTCACTTCTTGAACCCATCTGGGCTCGGAGAGGCTTCTTCTCCTCTTCCCCAGCCTCTCCCTGCTGCTCCATCCCTCCGCCTTGTATTTAACTTAAACTGGAGGAACAGAAAACCGACGCTCCGGCTTCTAAAGAAGTTAAGGTGGAGCCTTTCGCCCCGGGGAAAGGAGTGGGGAGAGTCCTCTCCCGGCTTCTGGGGCCTCGTGCCCAGGGAGGGCAGGGGTAAGGGATCGAGGCAGACGGACAGAGGGACAGCAGCCGCCCCTCCTGCCGAAAGCCTCGTGGGAATGAGGATACGACCTCGGCAGAGGTGCCGGAATCAAGTCAGCTCCGGGATCAGCAGGCGGTTTGGGCTGTTTCCTGCTACAGTAATGGCCCCAAGTCAGCAGGATCTTATTTGGAACAGGGACAGCCTTTCCCTGGGTGACAATGGCCAGAGGCGACTCGCACCAGGATGCGCAAGCGGGGACCAGGCAGCCTCATCCCACATCACCTCCCCTTCCCACTCCCCTCCGGCCCTGCCTTTCCTTAGCAGGAAGAGCCGCGGGGACACTGATCCACCACCAGCTCCACAGAACACAGGAACAAAACAAGGATAAAGGGAGAAGCCCTGAGACCTGCAGATTTCACCGGGAGCTTCTGCAGGGAAACAAAGCAGCAGACGTGAGGAATGCAAGTGGCCTATTTGCCCGGGCTGCTCTCTGCCTCCGGCAGCGCGGACATGCCTCGGCTTGTCGTTCCAGGAGCTTTTGTTGCTCGGGGCTGGGGGCCTCTTTGTTTCCTTTACCCTTTCGCCAGGCTTGGTCACAGCCCGGTATTAAATTATTCAAATGATCTCGCTGGGCTTCACAGCTGAACTCCTGTGTGGAGAGCCCAGGCTGCAAAATCCCAAGGGCTCCAGCCCTCGCCGGAGCCCCCGGCCCAGGACAAAGCACACTGGTTCACACTGGTTTCCCCAGTCTGGAGCAAAGGATCCCAATATTCAAGCTGGTGACACCTCCAGCCCCGGCACGGCAGCGCAAAGGTGTCATAAAGCCATAAAACCATCCACCTAACACCAGCACACCGATAAGAACGGTGGGGCGAGGTCCGCACCCCTGGATTTGGCAGCCCAGCTGGAGCAGGAAGAGCCTGGCTCCTGACGCAGTGGCATTTTGGTGCCACCGCTGACAAGACAAAGGGTGTCAGACCTCTGTCCTGCCTGCTGCTGTCCCAGCCAGCCCTCAGCCCTGGTAAGGCTGCAGGAGGAACACCAGCCCCTTCCTATGGGATGTGTATAAATGTGGTGTGGGGCGAGGGGAGCCCTGAGAGCTCTGCACAACAGAGGCAAGAGAAATCTGATGCTGGAAGGAGCTGGAGCTGCTGCCAGCTCCACACAGGGAGGAGAGGCAGCGGCCCAGAGGGGCTTTGAGGCAATTGAACCCAGCCCTGCAATCACCCTGGTGCCCAGGCTGGTCTGGGAGGGGAAAGCACCTTCCCCAACACCGGGCTGAGCCGTCCCCTTAACCTGCAGCGCAGGAAAGTGCCAAAGGACTGGCAGAACCTTTGAATTCCAGTCGGCTTCCTGGGATAGCAGGGTGTAATCACTTGAAAAGGCAGCTCCACAAGAAACAAAAAAGGCAGGGAAAAACCCATGCACCCACCCTGCCAGGAGCCAAACAGGGAGGCTGTGTCTGCAGCCAGGGCTGCACACGCCTCTCCCGGCCGGACGGGACCTGCTCCCTTCCCCAGCCGGAGCCTGGGAGGAGAGGGAAGAAAGGG
The DNA here is from genome assembly GCF_020740725.1 of Corvus hawaiiensis. Lineage (NCBI taxonomy): Eukaryota > Metazoa > Chordata > Aves > Passeriformes > Corvidae > Corvus > Corvus hawaiiensis. Next base: position 4,433,540 of record NC_063232.1, read on the forward strand.
CAGGAGACCTGCAGAAATTCATTACCTTCCACATGATAGAGGGATCAGTTGGCTTTTACCAGAGCCCGTCGAGGTTTCCCTCATTGAAAACAGGAAAGAATCACAAAAATAATTAGAGAGATTTCATCTCAGCCAGCTTATGAAAGCACCGACTTTATACACAACAGATTGGCAACAGCACAAAGATGGATGTGAAAGGCAAGAGCATTTGCAATGTCAGACAGATCAGAGACAGAAGCTCATCAAAAAATGGCCCAGGGCACATGTAAGTTAAAAAAAGAAAAGAAGAGGAAAAAAAATAAAGGAAAGGAAACGACCCTTCTGGAGACAAAAAACGTGACTCTTGTCCGTAACACATGGATGTGCCCCTCCTGCCTTAAAGATCCCTGGTGAAAGCTCATCAGCTCCCTGGAAAAATCTGGGTTAAAAAACTTCAAGTACTGACAATCCCTGGCTGTGTTTTGCTGCCTTCCCCAGCTCAGCTGGGAGCCAGTGAGCCGGTCAGCAGCAGGACTGAGGGGCCTGAGGACAAACGTCAGCTGGAAGATCCTCCAGCGAGCTCCTGGGGCCAGGGGATGCTGTAATTGGAAAGCTCCAGGCGGCATTTCGGGAGAGCTGTGCAGCACAGGGAGGCTGCTCGTGCAGAGCTCGGCCAGCCGTGCAGGCAGGACCCTCCAAAGTGTGCTCAATAAATGGGTGAAACGTTTTAGAGGGGGGATGGGAAAGGACAGACTTCTCTAATTAGCACAGAGGTTTGCATTTAGTCACCCAGCACAGCGCCTGGGGCCCTGACTCCAGACGCTGCTGTGCAAAGGCTGACAGCTCTCTCAGACACGGAGCTGTCAGCCTGGGCTTCGTAACCAGAAACAGTTTCCACAGAGGAAAACAACCTCTGTGCTCCTCACCCTTCCACACAGGCACTTCCAGCAGGAAGGGGAAGAGCCACGGTGTGACCCCCTGAAGGCACACAGGAGCTCTGGGGATGTCCACCCCATGGCATGTTCAGGGCAGCGACTCTCAGGCACTGGAGGTTCACAGTGACAATTCAATAAGTGAGACCAGCTCTGGTTCCTTGGGAACCATCGTTAGGAACTCTCTATTTGCAGACTGCTGCCTTCAGAGCGCAGCTGAGGAGCTCTGGAGCCTGGAGTGTGTCTGAGCCAGGCCACCGTGGGCAGCAGGAAGAGCAGGATGTGGCTGCTCTCACTCACTGGGAAGGCGATTCCTCCACAGCAGCTGAAACACAAAGGGTAAAGACCAAGATTTAGCTGGAAGCCCCACTTTGATGAAGCTACAAGAAACGTTCTGCCCCACACAGGCCTGATACCCAACAGATGGACACCACAATCCCTGTCCCCTTCCCTACAGGAAGCCATTGCAAGACCTCAGTAGTGGCACAAAGTTAGGCAACGCCCAGCACACAGAGCCCAAACAGGACGAAATGCAGTCTCTTGAGGCTTGTGCTCTCCTCCTCCTCCTCTCCAGCCTGGCTTCTCCCAGTTATTCTGTGTTTGCAGTGGGATTGAGAGGAGGGTGCAGCAGCAGCTCATGATAACCTGGGCAGCAGTCCAAGCCAGTCAAAAGCAGAGTTGGCCCCACAGGAGGAGCAGAACGGCCACCCCAAAGGTGGAGCACAGCTTGCCTGTGCCAGCACCCTCCCAGGCCAGATAACAGCCAGAGCTGACAGCAGCAATGACATCACATGTGTCACTGGATCTCCTGTTTTTGCTGGAGAAATTTCCAGGCAGATTGAGCTGTGTGAAAGCCCAAAGTCAGATCTCAGCTCTTTACAGAGCTCTTGATGCTTTTTTGCACACTGGTTGCTGAGGGATGCTGGGGCAGGCGAGGCTGTTGCCCTCACACCGCTGAGTTTGCACTCCCAGTACTGGGACAGGACAACGTTTCGGGCAGTTGGACAGCAGTGGGGCTACACAGTCCCTGCTCTTACAGTGCTGCAGGTGGGAGCCCATAAACCAGCTGCCACAGAGTGCAGGGCAACTCCAGCAGCGGAAGGGGAGAGCAGCCTGCAGTCTTCCTGTAGAGACAAAACCCTTTTACTCCCGTGACAAATGCCCTACTTGTTCCCGAGCCTGGGGACTTGGCCATTCCCGTCCCCTTCACGTGGCAACACACATCACATGAGAGCTGGGCACTCACAGGGGAGGAACGGGAGCCAGGGCCGATTCCGCTGCGCCGGGGCCATCAGCCGGGCCTCCTCCCCTCTGGGCTGTAATTAGCCTCCTTGAAGTGGGCTGAGACTGGAATCCCTCAGCCCAGGCTGAGGCCATAATCAGCCCAGCAGAGGAGGAAGAAAGGCCCCTGCAGCAGTCTGGGCCAGGCTCCCGTTGTACATCCAGGCAACGGAAGGGCAGGTCACGCCATGGGCACGTTTTAACTGCGCTGCGATGCTGCCTTTGGCCCGAGCAGAGAGGAACCACAAAACCATCACTATCTTTTCCAAACCACAATGGAAAGGCAGCAGCCAAAATGACGCCTCAAATCTCAGCTTCTATTTCAGCAGCATCAATTAGAGAACTGCTCTTTTTGGATACTCTGTGGGCCGCTGGCACGCCAGCTCCCCGCCGGCCGCAGCTTGGCCAGCCTACCTGTCTGGGAGTGCATGAGACAGCCTCTGCCATCCCTTTGCTCCCCTGGCCCAGTGGGAGAGGCAGTGTCACAGAGCTGAAGAGCAGAAGGGGAATTATTTTGGGCTTGAAGTTATTTCCATTCATCTACAGCTCGAGAAGGACTGGAATAACAGAGCTTACATGCCAGGGTTACTCGGCACAGCTCCGGTCACAAGGCATTGTGTCTGGCTGGGCCCTCATGGCAGGAATCACAGGGACAAAGCCTTTACTCACGCTTTACTGCCAGCAGTGTGTTCCCGTGGCAGCAGGCTACGGAGGTCACCAGGTATGGATGTGTCTCCTCCAGCTGCACCAGCCTCGGCACTCCCGTTTCCTCGTCCTTCCTGCCCAGGCGTCCCCGGGCTCCTTTCCCCCACGTGCACACCTCGCCATCTGTAGAGAGATGTAAACACCTCGCTGCACACCTGCCTTGACCACAGCAGAGCCAGAGGCCAGCCAGGGCTTGCTGCAGCTCAGGACATGGTGGCTTCAGCCTCACCTGCTCCGATGGCCACAGTGAAGGCATCCCCACAAGCCACCACGGTGACCTTCATCGTCTCCAGCCCCACAACCAGGTGGGGCACGCGGCTGTTGCGGGAGGAGTTGGTGCCCAGCTGCCCATGCTGGTTGCTCCCAAAGGTGTAACAGTGGCCAGAGGCTGACAGCAGAGACGAGAGACACAACTGGGTGTCACTTGGGACACACTGAAACCCCTGAAGCTCTTTGCTGTCTCAACACTGAGCATCCTGCTCCACAGAGCTTCAACATTGTGAGCAGGGTGTCTCTTGAGAGACTGCCCATGGGAAACAGGCAGAAGGAAGACAGGGAGAATGTAGGTGTCCCCCCTCTCAGAATTTGGGCACACAGCCTCACCTGTGACAGCAGCTGAATGTGCTGTGCCGATGTCAGCACACACAATGGGCTCTTGGTTCAAGGGGGCTGACTGGGCACACACAAACACAGTGGCCTCCTCCACCTGGTCCTCTGGGGAGGGCTCCTCTGCTGAGCTGATCCGGTCTAGGCCCAGCTTGTTACACCTGAACAGGGAAAATCTCAGGCTGAACGTAGCCTGGCACAGACACCCCAGAGACACATCCTGCCCTGGAATAACCACACCATCAGCAGCATGATGCTGAGGGGTAGGATCACACAGGGATGTTTTCTGGAGCTCCTTGGTCACAACACGGACAGGCCCAGGAGGGTAAAATGTAGAGCATAGACCCTCACCCCTCTTACCTGTTGCTCCCACAAGCAAGGATCTGGTTCTTCACTGTGAGGACCATGGAGGAATCAATGCCACAGATGACCTTCTGAGCCTCGTGCTCTGGAGGGACTGTGACCTGCTGGGGGCAGTTGTGGCACTCCAGGGTGCCCAGCCCAAGGCGACCTGGCAGGAGGAACAGAGCAGGGAACAGCTGATGGCAACACACACCCTGAGCACAGCACTGACACAGCTGCTGCAAAAGCCCAGCCTGGGATCCCAGAAAGCAGCAAAACCCAAAGCATGGGGGCCCTGGTATGCAGCAAAACAGCTGCAGCTCTTCCACACCCACCCACCCTGGCACATCTGGAGGGGACTGAGGGCAAGCAGGGCCAGCAAAGGGAGTGGGAACAGGCACAAGCCCTGTTCTGCAAAACAGACATCTCTTACCATTATCCCCCCTGCCCCAGGCAAACACTTCCCGTTCGTTGGAGACCGCCAGGACGTGAGACGCTCCACAGGCCACCTGCACCATCTCGTAGCCCAACAGAGCCTCCACAATCTTGGGCTGGCAGGGGAAGAGCAGCAGCCGTCAGCCGAGACCTCCCAGCCTGCCCGGCTGCTCCCATTCCTCCCACCCGGCCCCCCCAGACTCAACACAGTGCTGGCAGCATCCCAGTTTTCATCCAACACAAACAACAGAGAAATGTCTTTTTTTTTTTTTTTTTGTTCCAAACAGTCTTCAAAGGGATAAGAGACTACGTGCACGCAGCACAGAAGATAATGCAAACATCTCTGGGGCGGAAGAAAGCAGCCAGCACAAGAGTTTGGAGAGGGAAGAGGTTCAGCAAGGGCTGGGATTCACTCCCCTGCCCATGTGGGGAGTGCCAGGGGCTGTGAACGCCTGCTCCGAGCAGGCAGGGGCTTGGTGCAGGATGCGTTGGCTCAAAGGCTCTCAAAGGCTCTCCTGCAGAGGAGTTGTGAGTTAACAGCTCAGATTCGTTAGGGTGTGGAGGGACCAGGATCTCCACATTTCACCCAGCCCCTGCTGTGACCTGCTGTTAGATCTGACACCTCGCCTCATACTCATTATCCTCCTCAAGTGAAAAGCACCGTTTGCTGGGATCTGGCTGCTGCTTCCGACTGGTCTCCCCTCCCCAGCCATAAGCAGGGAGCAGCTCAGCTCTGGGAGGAGCAGGAACAAATGGGCCAGCTGACCACAGTGACAAATGGCACCAGTCCCCGGGCTCGGCTGGAAGCCATCGGCTGCTGCCACATCCGAGGGCAGGCGAGGAAGAAGCTGGAAGGGAGCAATGAGCCCTCAAACCCAGTGTTCTGAGCCAATCGGAAACACACAGCTCTTCTTTAAATACTGGCTCTTTTGAAAAATAACTTTTCTCAGTGAACCCTGGCAGCTGCAGGCCAAGAGTGAAGCAGGCAGGTGTGTGATTGGAGGCAGGCTCCAAGCTGGGAGCCTGCCAACAGCAACCACAAGGCATCTCTTGACTTCCCCCACGCTCAAAGGGATCATTGTGTAGGGGGGGGATAGAAAGAGAGAGGCAGGTTGGGTCTTTTAAAACCCGCAGTGACAGGGAAAGGAGGGGGAGGGGGTCAGATGCCAGAGCATGCCTGGGATGCACATCCCTGGAGCTGGGATGAGCCTGCTCACGTGGGGCAGAATCCACGATCTATCCTTTACCCTGGAGGAGCAGCACGCCCAGCACCCTTTCCACCAACCTGGCTCACATCCGTGAAGTTTCCGTGCCCCAAACAGCCATTGCTGCCGCTGCCGAAGGTCATGATTATCCCCCTGTCTGGAGGAGCAGAAAGAAGCCTTGTCAGTGGCACACGTGAGGCCTTGCACGGCACACGTGAGGCCCCACGAGGCGACACAGCCGAGGGGTGGCCGTGGCTCCCAGGACATTGGACCCACTCTGACTCAGAACGAGCTGCAGGAGTCACAAGTCTTGAGTGAGCTTCCAAGGAGCTGCAGGAGCTTCCAGGCAGCTGCAGGAGCTTCCAGGGAGCAGCAGCCTCACCATGCTCCAAGGGCTCAGTGAACAAACAGCAGTGATAAGAGTGCTGAGATAACACTGCTGCAGCTGTGTACGCAGGAGCTGCAAACCCCACGGTCTGTCAAGGTGTTAAAGCCACATAGGCACTCCCTGAGCAGCTGCCCAGCAGAGGGGTGGCAGGAAACATCATGGGAGGTAGGATAAACACATGGCCGTGGAGTTTGTCCACTGCATATCTGCTGCCCTGACCTCGGCAGAAGAGCAAACAGAGCTCCCACAGCACCACTGGGAGGGCTTTGCTCCTCAAACATGGCCTTGGACTGGTGTGCGTGCTCCCCTTCCACCCAGAACACTTCCTGGACTGCTCTGAGGGGGCTTCAAACCCTGCTATCCTGCAGTTTGAGCACAACCAGTCTTGCAGCAGCTCACGCTGACTCCTCACTGTGACACCAGTCACTGCTGGTCACTGCGTGTGCCTGCGTCACGCTCACAGAGTATGTGACACAGATGTTCCTCACACTGCACCCCCCACTGTCAGTTCTGGTTCCAGGTAACACCAGTGCAACCAGGACAACAAGCACAGGAGATTTCACAGAATCATAGAATAATTTATGGAAAAAAGTAATGGAAAAAGACCTTTAAGATCCTCTAAAGTCCAACTGTTTGTGGCCTTCCCCATACCAGGCAGTTTGGGACCAAGTTGACCAGTGTGGCATCACAGGAGGACCATGTCTGCCATTTCTGACCTCCACCTGATGCTACATGAGAGGCCAAGAGGCCCCTGTGTCACCCCAGCCCAGAGCATCTCTCTGGTTCCTCTCTGAGCAGGCTCCCCGGGCAGTCCCACTGGGTTTTAGGGGGTTCTGGGACTCGGGCAGGTGAAGGCAGGAGGCAGCAGCTCACCTGTGAGGCAGGCTGTGAAAAGATCACCGCAGGACACGTGTTTGATGGTCACTCCAGACTGGCCCTCCAGAAAGCGGGACACAAACTGAGGCTGGAGCTGCTCGGTGGCTCCTGGGAGAGAAGGGCCCCCAGCAGCACCCATGGGAGGAGCCTGATGGAGAGAAGCCATGGAAGAGCTGGCTTGGAGAACACTGATGAACCCCTTCCCACAGGTTTATCAGCATTACCCACACCCTGGCTGGGACTGCAGTCCTGGAGGAGGCAATGCCAGGGTCTGTGAGTGAGCAGAAATTCCTCCTTCACAGAAATCACACATCCGAGGCCTCCACAGCCACTGCCTGCCCCAGGTTCCCTGCACTCACCTCCCACAGGATGAGCCTCCCGGATTTGGTGACCCCAGCCTTCTGTGTCCTGCCAGCAGAGACCTGCACCACCTCGGTGTTCAGCATGGGTAGGCGGAGAGGGGTGGTGATCCCACTGCCCCACGTGTAGATGGATGACAGTGGAGGTGGGATTCCTGTCCTGGCTGAACCACATCGGACACCTGTGGGGCACACAGAAATCATTAGTGTGGATTCCTGACTCTCCTCCCACAGGAAAAGCGATGGTACCAGCCAGTCCAGGTGCCAGCACAGCTGCCAGAGCCAGACCAGTGCTGGTCCAAGGGGCTGCAGGGCTCCTCCAGGGCTCAAGGAAGGTGACATCTTTTAAGTTCCTCTCTCCAGAACCTTGAGTGCCTCTCTGACTTGTGTCACCCAAAGGAAAGGGTCCTTCCAAATGGAGCTGAGTTGAACACACCATGCCAGAACTCACCCCTTGGCCTGGCACTGCTTGCCCGTCCCCCTGTCCGGCTGTGGGTCACTGCTGGCACCGGAGCCAAGGGCTTTTCAGGCCTGCCAAACCAAAATCCAGCCTTTAATGTCCTGCAGAGCTCTGGATCACAGAATGTCTGGGCAGAGCTACAGCAGAAACCATGGCTGAATCACCCACAGCACTGCTCGGTGCTTTGAACAACCTGAGAGAGGGGAGTTGGCACCAGTTCACTTCCCCCTGTGCTCACAACTCTCTGTTTGCTGTCACTGTGATGACAAGCCCACACCTGCTGTGGCACCTGCCTGGCTCTGAGCCCCTGGGCCAGGCTCAGCTAGCAGCAGCTGCACATTGGGCAGCACAGCAGAGCTGCATTGGGAAAATGCTCTTTTTGGAGCTCAGAACAGAGGCAGTGAGCTGGTCAGACATGTTGTGGGCTGTGGCAGCCCGTCCCAAGGGACACTGAGGTGGCAGTGTCACTTGCCTCCTCATTTTGACGCTGCCCACGTCTGTGTAGAGGTTCAGGAGGGGCCGAATGCAGATGGCCTGGGCCATGATCTCATTCAGCTGGGGCCGCTTGGAAGGATCCAGGTTGAGCATGCTGAGGATAAGCTGGCGCAGGTCGGGGCTGTATCGATCCGATATTGGGGCAAACGTCCCGCTCATGATCTTCAACACTAAGGCAGGAAGGTTCTGGAGAGAAAACAAGAGACAAACAGTGGCTGGGCAGTCAGGGGCGAGGCCAAGGAGGAAGGAGCTCTCAGCACTGCCCTCTGCCTTCACACTTCCCGGCTCGCTGAGAAGCGATCCCAGCATACATTTTCACCTCTGTGAGGGGCCACAGCTCCCTGTGCTACGTGTAAACCATAACCCTCTTACCGCAGCTTCAAAAGCCCTCTTGAGGCTGGCGAGCTCGTAGAGCACACAGCCCAGGGCCCAGATGTCACTCTTCTGGTTGTAAGGCTTCCCTTCACAGAGCTCTGGGGAGATGTAGCACGGCGTTCCCACCACCTACAAGAGACAAAAATTCACCACAGTGCAGTGAAACTGGGGCAGAGAGGTGGAAAGAGGAAGGCTTGGTGCAGAGCTGGCTGGAACACCACCACCTAAAGCTCCACAGAGCTGGGCTTTTGTTCCCTTGGCATCAACAGCTGCCTGACAATCTCAGTGAAAAACATGAGGATTTGCCTTTCCAGTGACACATCCAGTAATTGCCTCTAATTTTGCTTCTATCCACTTGAGAGAATCAGAGCCCAGAGCACTGAGCGTGATACAAACGTCTGGTCAGATTAGCCCAGGTGGGGAAAGACGCTCAAATGTCAAGCAGAGAAAGGAGATTAAGGCAGGACGGGAGCGCACAGGCAGGAATTTATTTGCCAAGGATGTGTCAGACGAGTCTGCAAACACCACCCCCAGCAGGAGCCACCCTGTCTGCCCTCACCAGTGGGCCCAGACACCCCATCCTCTCCCAGCTTCGGGCAGGTCTTTCTTACCTTTCTGCAGCCCACAGAGCCACAGCAAACTCGGGCATGAAGATAGCAGCCCATATAAACTCCAAGGAACAAAGCAGCACTGCCTAAAGCCACTTCCAAGAGACTATTGTGAGCCAAATCCAGAGTTTCCAGCCTGCTGCCATGGGATAAGAAGCTCCCCTGCCACTCACCGTGTAGGCTTTGCTCTTGCTGCTCAAGATTTTGGAGATGCCAAAGTCTCCGATTTTGACGATCATGCGATGCTTGTCCAGGAGGATGTTCTGGGTCTTCAGGTCACGGTGCAGGATCTGCTTGGTGTGCACATGGTGCAGGGCCAGGAGGATCTGCACGAAGAAGTGCAGGATGGTGTCCTCATCCAGCAAGGAATTGCAGCGCTTGTGGATGAACTCTGCCAGAGTGCCCCCTGCAAGGAACAACAAAGGGCTGTGGGCATGGGGGGCTGCACAGGACAGCACAAAGCTGGCCTAAAACTGGGGGGATTTCGCCATTTTGGCATCCTAACAAGCCAAGCATGTGGGAAAAACACATCCTGGTGGCACACACAGCACATCCTCCAATGCTCCTGAACAATGGCAGCACAGCTGGTGGGAGGAAGAAACAGCCAGAGAGAAGTTACTGTTGACATATTATCAAAAGCAGCAGGAAAAGAAACACTAAAATTACAGCTCTTGGAACAGGACATAAACCTCGAAGGCAGAACAAGCTCAGCCTGTTCTGCAGAGGAGAATTCCTGCAGTCCAAGAGGCCACGTGGCACAGAGAGGCCCCTGTCAGGAAGGGGAGGTCCAGATTCAGGGCTCACGAACAGCTTTTAGCAAACCCTCATGCAAATGTGGATTTCATCTGAAACTCCACAAGAAATCTTGTTAGAAATGTGGGGCCAACAGAGTTGAAATGTGCCTGAAACCTGAGCCAAGATGGTAACACGCTGATCAGGGACAGAGGGGTTTGAAATCTCCTTGTTTTGGATATGATTAGCAGGTGTAAGGCATATAATCATGGAATGGCTGGGGTTGGAAGAGACCTTGAGAGGTCACTGCTCAAGCAGGGCCACTGAGATTGTCCAGTTCCAGGACCTCTCTTCTGGGTATTTCCAAGGATGGTGACTCCACCACCTCTCTGGTAAACCTGCACCAATGCTTGGTCACTTGGCTCATGGTCAACTTAGTGTCTACCAGGAACCCCAGATACTTTTCTACAAAAATATCTGCTCAAGAGAGACATGCTTGGACTCCTGGCGGGCCAAAGCACAGGATCTTCACAAGGAGCACAACGTGAGGCCACAGCAGCTTGACCCAAAGAGAGCCAAGTGCTTGGCATCCCCTGGACCTGCAGAGGAGCCAGCACTAGGGGACAGCAGGGCCCACCTGGGGCGTATTCCATGGCGATCATGAGCGCCTTGTCCTCCAGGAAGTTCTCGTAGTACTCGATGACGTTGGGGTGGCTGAGCAGCTTGAGGACCTGGCACTCGTTCTGTGCTGCCAGCCGCTCATCCTTGCTCATCTGCTCCACCGGGATCTGCTTCAGGATCACCAGCTTCTGGTCAGCCTTGCGCAGACACAGGTGCACGATGCTGCGGGGACAGGGACGGGGCCTCAGCGCGGGGACGGGGCACACAACGCAGGGCCTGGCCACCACCCTGGGGTGACACAGATCGCCTGCAATCCCCGCGCCCCGGGGTGTCACACGCTCCGTGCCGTGTCCCCCTGGGTGCCACACCCCGGCCGACCCCCGCATGGCCACAAGCCCTTCGCTGCCAAAGGGGCGCGGCTTAAAGGCCTCCCGCTCCGAGGTAAAAGGGCTGGAGACCTCCCCATCGCCCATCGCCGGCGCCCCTCACCCGAAGGCCCCTCTCCCCACCACCCGGATCCGCTCGTATTTCTCCATCCCTGGGCCCGGCTCCTGTCGTTTCCACGGAGACACTTCCGCGCTGCTACGGCGTCCGCGGGCAGACAAACCGCGCCGTGCGTGTAAGGCCGAGGGGGCTCCGTGTTTCGGCCGGGAGCGGGGGGAAAACGCCACCCCCCGCTTGGGTGGGCACCCCAGTGCCACCGGGAGCCAAACCCTCTTGGGCAGCACACAGGGAGGGAGGTTTGGGGTGCGCTGGGCTGCCCGCCCCGACTGGGGGATGCCAGCAGGACCCCCCGCACCCCCAGAGAGCGGCGGCGTCCCCAGCTGCCTCCAGCCCCGAGTCTGGAGGGGCACCCCATTGCGGGGGGCTGCGCTGCTGCACAAGGGGCACGAGTCCCCTCCGTGTCCCCCCCCCCCCCCCCCCCGCAACCTGCTTTAGACCCCCAGGACCATCAGCACTCCCGGGGCCAGCCGTGATAGCTGCTGTAGCACAGAAGGAGGTCCTGCCCTGCACCCAGGAGTGGCAGCCACTGTGCTGGAGTGGGGACAGTGACAGTGGTGGCACTGCCACGTGGCCCTGCTGCCATCTAGCGACAGGCTCACCGGGGAGGGGGGTCAGCCCCCCTCGAGCCAGCCAGCGCCCTGCACAGTGAGGCAGCGATGGGGCAGGACCCCCCTACCCAGGAACCAGCACGCCGCCGCGTTTCGGTGCCCACAGAGCCGGCCTCACTCTACTGCCACGCTGGAATTAGGGGGCACCTTTGCGTGCCCCAGTCCACCCCGCCCTGGTTCCTCCCCTTGTCTTCAGGTGAGCGTTTGTGGCTGCTCCCACTACTTTTCCAAACACGACGGTTTCCCCCACACCACGCGCTGCAACCACCGGCGACAGCCACACCGTGCCGGGGACACACACACGGCGTAGAACAGATGTGCTGGGCCCACGCCAGCTGCGCATCACTGTGGCAGATGTGCAGCGCCCAGCACAGACGGGCAACGTCTGCCACTCATACGCTGCACCCACCTTCCCGCGCTGCCCAGTACAACATCCGACACCCACGCGTGCGGTGTCGCGCACACACGTGCAATTCCACGCCCGTTCAGCAAACAAGCCCACAGCCCGCACACCTGCGAACCCCGCACGGGTGCGGCCCCGGGCAGGGGCACCGGCACAGCCCGGGCAGCGGCACCGGCACACCCCGGGCACCGGCACAGCCCGGGCAGCGCCCCCGCCGCGCTCCGCACACGTGCGCGCCCCGCCCCGCGCCTACGAGCGCTCACACACGGGCGGGGGGCGTGGCCAGCGCGCCGCTCATCAATGAATGGCGCGGCCACGCCCCTCACAGCCGCCCAACCCCGCGCAGGCGCGCGCGGGGAGGCGTGGCCAGCGCGGGGGGCGTGTCCAATTGGAAGGCGTGGCTCCGCAAGCGCGCGGGGGGGCGTGGCCAGCGCTGAGGTGGGGTCGGCGGGGAGGGGGCGCGGCCCCGGGGCCCCGCCCGCCGCCGCCGCGGCCGCGCGCCGCCGGACTGGGCGCGATGGGCCCGGGCTGGCGGGCGGCCTCGGCGGCGTTGGTGGGCGGCAGCGTGGCGATCTTCGGGGCTCTACGCCGGTTGGCTCTGGCTCTGCCCCAGCCCGCCGCCGTGCGGAGCCGTCCCGGCCGCGTCTGGCGCTGGCGGAACCTCCTCGTCTCTTTCGCACACTCCGTGCTGGCCGGGCTATGGGCCCTCCTCAGGTACCGGGCAGCGCGGCGGGCGCACGCTGCGAACTGGGCACCCTGGGGAGGGGGCAGGGGGCTGGGGGTCCTCGTGTTCCCCGTGCCGGAGCCTAGGCTGACCCCTTTCCTTCTCTCCTCACCCCCAGCCTCTGGCACTCTCCGGAGCTGCTCTCCGACATCCAGGACGGCTACAGCGTCTCAGGGCACCTGCTGGTCTGCTTTTCCTCAGGTAAGGAGCCAGGCAGGGCAATGGCCGCAGCCACCCCGCCGGGCTCTGCTCACTCCCTGCTCAGCCTCGCCCGGTATGCGGGCTCGGGATGAGCCCCCGGCTCAAGGGCTGGGCAGCTCCATGCCTCCTGCCTTAATCACGAGCGTGGAGCCCACAGGCTGCCAACCCCCAGGGAATAGCCGTCTCTGCATACCCAGACGGGGTGGAGGTGTTTCTGACACCTGGAAAGCAGTCATACCACCTTCCTCCTCCTCGCTGCTCCTCCTTTCCACAATGGGTCACAGTGCACAAGCCAGACCCTCTAAATGCTTTCCTTCATCCCACAGGCTACTTCATCCATGACACCCTTGACATCATCTTCAACCATCAGTCCCGCTCCTCTTGGGAGTATCTGGTGCACCATGCCATGGTGAGTATGGCCAGCACGGGGGGCTACCATACACCTCGGGGCTCAGCCCACCCAGGTTTCATGGGCTATGGCAGGGCAAGCTGGAGCCCTTCCCTCTGCCTCGCCCTGGCTGCCAGGTAGGCTCTTCATCAACAAGGCAAGGGCGCCTGGCAGGGCAGGACGCCTGCCAGCATCGGCTCCCAGCGCCTGGAGCCAGCCAGGCTGCCGAGCTGGGAGGGGGAAGAGCTGGAGGCTCGTCCCAGTGCAGGGAGGTGTAACTGGTCCTGGGGGATCTGGCTTTCCAGACTGGTTTTCTCTCTAAGCTCAGGTGCCTGGCTGGGATCTCTGGGTGGGGGGAACAGCACAGTCTGCTCTTGCTGAGGGGTGGGGAAGGACTCGCTTTCCCCAGGGCAAGGCGAGCTGACCCTGCTCTGTGTTGTGTGTGTGTCCCAGGCCATCTCTGCCTTCGTCTCACTCATCGTCACAGGCCGCTTCTTGGTGGCAGCGGTGCTGCTGCTGCTGGTGGAGGTGAGCAACATCTTCCTCACGGTGCGCATGCTGCTGAAGATGAGCAACGTGCCTTCCCTGGCGCTCTACGAGGCCAACAAGTACATCAACCTGGTGATGTACTTCGCCTTCCGCCTGGCGCCCCAGGCTTACCTCACCTGGTACTTCCTCCGCTACGTGGAGGTGCAGGGCCAGGGTGCCTTCCTCACCGCCAACCTCCTGCTGCTCGACGCCATGATCCTCATGTACTTCTCCCGCCTCCTCCGCTCCGATTTTTTCCCCTCCCTGCGCAAGGGCTCTGCAGGGAGAGATGTAGACGGTGAGAAGTTTCTGATAGACTGAGACGTGCGCGCCGAGAGGGACCCAGGCTCCGGCTCCTGGAAGTTTTGGGCTCTCCGAAGCTGCTCTGATGTGCCTTAGGGCTCGCTCCCTGGCCCAGGCCCTGCCTTCACCCGCTCTGCTGCTTAAAAGCACTTCCCTGCTGGACCAGCCGGACAGCTTCACTGAGCTGCAGGGATGCTGCCAAAGCCAGAGGCACGGCCGATGGAGAAGCAGCCCAAGCCAGCTTCCCTGCAGGCAGCTGGAGGGTCAGGGGCGGCTGCGCTTCGCAGTTGATGGCCTGGGAGGGTTGCGAGGGAGGGGACGAGGCCCTCCCGTGGTGATGTTGGGTGTTCCGTGCATTAAAATCGGTCTGTTTACTGCTGCCGCAGCACACCTGGGCTGGCTCTTCTGTGGGGCAGAGCAGGTCGGGGACTCCCCCTGGGCCAGGGCTGTGGGAAAGGATGTGTCCCATTCCCAGAGGAGGGCTGGCAGTTCTTGGGGAGGGAGAGGGCACATTTCTGCTGCCCGCTTTGTTCTAGGGACCCTCGAGCCTGCTGGGTCCTGCCAACCCAGCTGAGCTTTGAACAGCACAACTCCGTCCCTCGCATGGATGGGTTCCCCTCCTCTTCCTCATTCCTCTGCTCTTCCAGAGACCCAGGGTTGTGCACGGAACAGTTGAGGGGAAGCAAGCACGGTACCAAGCCTTGTGGCAGTGCCTGACCTGCCTGTCTCCAGAGGAGCCTGGCTGGGCTGTGTGACTCACCCGGCAGCCACGTGAAGTGGAGCTGGCATGGAAAAGCCTTGTGAGGCCATGAGCTCTTCCTGGAAGATTGCTGCATGCTTGCATCCCCTGGAGCGATCTTCACTGGCACAGTGCAGCTGCAGCCCCGTGAGCATGCTGGGCCCTCACCTGCAGCCACAGGACCAGGACGGGTCCAGCAGCCCTCCAGAGCAGTGGGAGGAGAAAGGGGGTTCAGGACCCCAGGGGAGTGGGGCCAGAACTGGCCCAGCCAGTTCTGTGGAGTACCAGGGAGGCAAATCCTGCTGACGTGACAGCTCTGGGACCGCACCGGATCAGCACTAGCAGCAGGGCTTAGAAGGACTACTGCCCAGCCCCTGCTCCGGGCAGGATCTGTCCCACCCACCCCAGCACCTGCCCAGCTCAGGCAGAGACAGGCATTGCAGTTGAAATAAGCCAGTGATTAAGGGGAGGCAGTGGGGGATCACCTTTCCACTAGAGAGCTGGGAAACACCCCACAGGATCAGGATCCTGCTGAGACTCCCTGGTGTGCATTGACACCAGCCCCAGGAAGAGCCTGGCAGCTGAACAGAGATGTGATACCTGGGACAGTGTGGGCAGGGATCAATGCCAGCTCCAAACCTGCTGCCTCATCCCCTCCTTACTCAAAGCAAAGCTTAGCAGCCCTGGCAGAGCACAGCCTTGCTCTCATGTGTGTCTTCCAGCTGCAGCTTAAGCCCTGTGGCCTCTCTGCAGTTCAGATGACTGCATCTGCAATCACCCCACACCATTAAACCAAATGTTGATCTCCCCCTCACCCCTATTGCTGCTATTTCCCCTTGTGTCTCCACACGAAGCAGACACAGCTCTGTCCCAGCAGGTCACAGGCTCAAACCACCCCACACTTCCAGTGTCCTTATACCAGTGTGGAAGGCCACGCACAACAAAGCTTCCCAAAGGAGGGAGCACAGCTCCCTGCTGTTCCTCTCCTGGCTTCCAGCAGGAGCATCCCCCAGCAGTGCAGCTGTGGATCAGGCAGGCTGCCAGTCAGGAGCAAGAGGCAAATGACGTGCCAGGGCAGCACCACTGGGCTGAGTTAAGGCCAGGGCTGACTGCAAGTCATGCTGATGTGGAATCCCTCCCAGCCTCTGGCTGCTGCACATCCAGGCTCTCCGTACCCAGTCCTTGCCCAGCAGTGACACCAGCTTTGCTACAAGAGGGGCAACTTCTCCCACATCTTTCTTGGGGTGACTACACGTAAAAAGGTGGCCTGGGGCTCAGGGGACCCTGCTGCTGCTCACCCCCAGGCAGGAGGCTGGGTTGGTGCCAGGGAAGCACACAGGGAAGCAGCACTCCTCTCTCCAGGTAGTTTTTCATCCCTTACAGCAGTCCCCAAGCCCAAGTGAGAGGTGTCAAGCCAGGGCCACACAGCCCAGCACAAATCTCCACCAGAGTCCTGAGAGCAGCTCCTGCCTTCCATCCACCACCATCCTTCACACCGCAAACCACCATCCTGGGAATCTGCCACCCTCCACAAGAGGCCTGAAGGAACTCTGTGTCCCAAGAGCTCAATTACCCAATCAATATTTGGTCACGGCTTTCATATCTTTCTCAGTCAAGCCTAAGTATGTACTTAAGCTCAAGTACCCCTGAAGACTTTTTCATAATTCCCCATTCCCTGCTCAGCCAGTGCACCACATTCTCCTAACTCCAAACACTCTAAAAGCTGGTTTCATCTACAGACTTAAAGCCAAACACTGCAGAGGCAGCAACAGCAGCTTTTGGGAACAGCCCTGAGGACAGTGAACCCTGTGAGGAACAGCAACAGGGAAACTCACACGCCACAAGCACATGGAGCAGAGATCATGCCAGAAAAACCCACAAAGCCTCTGCTGCTGGATTAGCAGGAGGGTTCCACGTGAACCTGCAGCATAAGCAGAGAGCTGATACACAGGGGAAATGGTGTGACAGGTCACTTGGGTCACATCAGAGCCACTGGCAGGTTTTTGTTGTGGCCACCCATGGTCTGCTCCACATGGAAGCGATGTAGGACACCCAAAACACCGATCACAAACACATCCTAGTTACGCTGTGCAAGAAAATGCAGGACACCAGAGCTCTGGGGGTAAATACAGAGATATTTGAGATTTGGGTATCACCTCATGTTTACCCACATATTTAATGATCTCAGACACCCTCTGAGCAGGACAGCACCACTCCCATGTGATCCTCTGGTGGAGCAGTCAGCTGTGCCCACCCACTGCCAGGAAGGGAAGGAGGAATCCCTGTAATGAAACGAAGGCCCAAAAGTCTGCTGGGCGTTCTCTTTCACATGGGCTGTGCTGTCACAAAACACAAGAGCCCTCAGTGGTGTCACAATGTTTATTAGTCTGTACAGTCCTCGGCAGATGCAGTTTAGATGATTCCAATCTGGAAAGAAGCAAAGGATGTTAAAACAGATGTTATGGTGGCAGAAAGGCAGAGCCTTCACCACAGACATCACTGCCATGGCTGCATCTCCCCAGGATTCCTATCCTCCAAGGACTGGCTTCCTCCTCCCAGAACTGCCCAAGAGCCTTACACATCCACTTTGTACATTTATTCCAGAGTGATCCTTGTGCTGTACACTCCCCTACTCCACTTTGTACCACCTTTGCCTCCTGCCTACCTCAACCACCTCGAGGACTGAACTGACTGAGAATGTGGCTCCTTAACGCTCAGATCCTGTCTGGCTACAAGGACACGGAAGTGCCACCACACTTGAAGCACAAGCACCTCATGAAGACACTCAGGAAGAAAAATCAGTGCAGGAGACACAAGACAAGTTGCAAAAAAGCTTCCAACTTTCAAAGACATCTCACCTTGTTGGCCACATCCAGTGCATCATAATCTGGAGCCAGTCGGACATAAGCCTTCTTCTCTCCATCAGGCCTAGAGAAGAACAGGAGGCATCAGAACAGAGGTAACTCCTCCCTCCCCCCTGCTCCACATTCCTGCAATTCTCATGTGCATCAGTGGTTCCTTTGGAAACATCACACTGCTCAGTAGAATCGAAATTTACATCATTTGCACAGGACTCCCTGGGTGTTAGAAGTGCTCCTTGAGGAGGCAAAGAGCCCCCTGAGGAAGCCAACCCTCTGCTCTGCCAACATTTCCCACTTCCACCAAGATGTGCTCAGTCAAAAGTTGCACTTTGCTATGGAGCTTTATCCCACATGCTCCCATTTTCTGCTAAAATGAAGCACCTCACACCCGCCAGGGACCTGTTCTCCTCCCCCTTCTCACCTAATCAATGTGTTGACCTTGGCCACATCGATATCGTACAGCTTCTTGACAGCCTGTTTGATCTGGTGCTTGTTTGCCTTGACATCCACGATGAACACCAGAGTGTTGTTATCCTCAATCTTCTTCATCGCTGATTCTGTGGTCAGAGGGAACTTGATAATGGCATAATGGTCCAGCCTGCAAAAGAGGTCCTACGCTTAACAGAGGGCTAGCAGGTGCTCCTCTGCATTTCAGGAGCTGTCTTTGGGGTGCATCAGTCACCTAAGGTTATAATCACAAACTCTCAGGCTTTGGTCGCTTAAAATCATCACCTGCATCCCAAACCACCAGGTCCCCTAACAGCCCATTCATGGGGCTGCTCCCATCCCCCAAAGCCCCCAGCAAAGCAGAGCCCCACAGCCCACACGCACTTGTTTCTCCGTGGGGCGCTCTTGCGGGGGTATTTGGGCTGCCTCCGCAGCCGCAGCGTCTTGGGCCTGCGGAAAGTGGGTGACGTGCGGATTTTCTTCTTCTTGTGGCTGTGGACCCCCTTCAGGACGGCCTTCTTGGCCTTCAGCGCCTTGGCCTTCGCCTCTGTCTTCGGAGGCACAGCTGTGAGGAGAGCTCAGTCAGCACCGTCAGGATCTGCACCGTCAGGATGTGCTCCCCAGCCGGGCATGGCTTCCCCCGGTCAATAAGCAGGACCTCACCCAGCGGCCCGCGCTCACTCATCCATCCAAGATGAGCCCCAAAACGCCCAATGGAGTTAAAAGTCTCTCGTTTCGGTGCGGAAAAAAACACTTATTCCCTCCCCACGCACGAGTCCCGGCATCGAGATGGGAACATCCCCCACCTCCCTCAGACAACTCGGCAGGCCTGTCCCACCACCTCCACGTGCCCGCGCCCAGCAGCGCGCTGGAACCGTGCGTCATTCCCCACTTCGCTCAGCCCGGCCTCCTCACATACATACGCACCCCGCACGGTCCCGCACGCCGCCCCGCGCCCCAAACGCGGACCCAGCGCCCCGCGCCCTCACCCTCCTTCTTCGCCTTGGGCGCCATCTTGGCCAGGCGGAAGTCGAAAGGGGTCTCCCACGCCGCGCCGCACGGGCTTATACCCCCAAATCTCGCGCGAGCAAGGAAGAATCCCCGTTACCCCCGCCGCGCCAACTCTCGCGACATCTTCAAAGTATGTCGGTAGTGGTAGTACCCGTTAGCGGACTCGGCTGCGCACGCGCAACGGGCGCTCCATGGGGCATCATGGGAGTTGTAGTCTGGCACGCTACTGTCCCTCCCCGCCGTCGTGGCGGTGCGGGACCGGGATGAGCCCCGGGGTGGCGGGGGATTACCGGGGTCCCGCCGCGGTGGTAGCAGCGTAGTGGCCCAGTCCCGCAGCAACCGGCGTCCTGGCCCCTCCCACGCCCCCGAACGGGGGCGTGGGAGGGGCCAGGACGCCGGTTGCTGCGGGACTGGGCGTGAAGCACCGAGCACCGCTACCGGAGCTGGGAGGTTCGCGGTAACGGGGACACCCCGCTTCATTCCCCCGCCGTGGGGACAGGGACGAGGCGGGGAGAACTTGGACTGGGATGAGGCGAGGGGACGGCGGGGTCTGTGCGCGGCGGACACGCGGGACGGGGCGGGGCGGGGGGGACACGCGGGGACCGGTGGGACACGGAGATGAGGATGGGTGGGACATGGGGACAGACACACCGCGGGGCACGGCGACAGCGGATACCCTGGGATGGCCGTGGGGATGGTTGGGACACGGGGATAGATGGAAGATGGGGACAGTGTGGGAATGCGGGGGTGGTGGGACACGGGGACAGCTGTATCCCGGGGTGCGGGACAGCCACACCTGAGGGCAGGGGGACAGTGGTACCTTGGGATGGCACACTGGGGATGTGGGGATGGCCAGGACACGGGGACAGCTGAGATGTGGGGACAGCTGTGCCCCAGGGTGTGAGGATAGCCACAGTCAGGGGGCTTGAGGTGGCAGGGATGTGGGGACAGCCATCCTTGGTGACATGAGGAGAGTCAGGACATAGGGACAACCATATCCCGGGAAAGGGGAGACACTTGGGATAAGGGGACAGCCCCACCTGAGGACACGGGGACAGCCATGTTCCAGAATGCTGTTCATGGGGACAACTGTGATACGGGGACATCGCCACTCCTTGCTCTCTCTGTCCCCAGACTCGCCGTGACCCTCATCCCGTCCCCGCTCCCCCGGCCACCCACGGACCATGAACGTGCTGGCTCCGGTCCGCAGGGACAGGGTCATCACCGCCCTGCCCCCGGTGAGCAGGGGGACACACCAGCCCGGAGGTGCCCTCGCCGAGCCCCGTGCTCACCCTGGTGTCCCTCTTTGTCCCCCTCACAGTGTTTTCGGAAGGAGGCCGCCCTGCACACCCGCCCCGCCTTCCACCCCACAGTGGTCAGCGCCTGCCAGGAGCAGCGGACGGGCACTGTGGGGTCAGTCCGGGGTGGTTTGGGGTCCCCACTGTTGCGATGGGGTGGGGGGAGGTGACGAGGGACCCGCGGTGCCGCCAGCCGCGGGTGGGGGTCCGCAGCGTGGGCGCCGCGTGGCTGCCGGCGCTGCGCGATGCCGAGCCCTGCGTCACGGCGCTGGAATGCGGCGCGGGGGGGACACGGGGGGACACGGGGCGGGGGGGACACGGGGGGGACACGGGGATCCGGGATGAGCTGCGGCGGGCGGGATGCGGAGCCGGGATGTGGAGCTGGGATGCGGAGCGCTGTGGACACGAGGGGCCGTGGGGTGATGCCCGCCCACCCCACCAGCCCCTCTGCCCCCCACCCTGCTGAGCCGCGCGTCCCCCTCGCCGCAGGTTCAAGATCTCCAAGATCATCGTGGTGGGCGACCTCTCGGTGGGGAAGACTTGCCTGATCAACCGGTAACGGGACCCCCGGAGAGGCTTGGAGGGGGATGGGGAGCAGGGGAAGCGAACCCTTTCCCCCAAAGGGCAGCAGCACCTTGGCCTGAGCCCGGCTCCAGCCAGACTCCGGTGCTGGGTACGCCCAGGGTGGGGGGCACTGAGCCCCCAGGGGCTGGGATGGGGGGGTCAGGGGATGCTGATCCCCTCCCCCCCCCCAGGTTTTGCAAGGACACTTTTGACAAGAACTACAAGGCGACCATCGGGGTGGATTTCGAGATGGAGCGGTTTGAGGTGCTGGGGGTGCCCTTCAGCCTGCAGCTGTGAGTAGGTGCCAGCCCCCTCCCCACGCACCCCTGCGACCCCCCCTCACCTCCCCCACCCCCCCCAGGTGGGACACGGCTGGCCAGGAGCGCTTCAAGTGCATCGCCTCCACCTACTACCGGGGAGCACAGGGTGAGCTCCCCACTGCATCCCAGCTGCCCATCCCGCTGTCCCTGTCCCTGCCTCACTCCTCCTTCCTCCCCCAGCCATCGTGATTGTCTTCGATGTCAACGACGTGGGGTCCCTGGAGCACACACGGTAGGTGACACATGGCCCAGGGGAGGGACCAGGGAGGGGCGTGGGGGCCTTAAGGGCTGGACAGAGAGGGGTTGTGGGGCTGCTGTGGTGTGGTGAGCACGAGTGCAGTGCTCGGCCAGCAGTTGCCAACAGTGGCTCCCACAGGCAGTGGCTGGCTGATGCCCTGAAGGAAAACGACCCGTCCAGCGTGATCCTCTTCTTGGTGGGCTCCAAGAAGGATCTGAGCGTGAGTGTGTCCCCTTCCCCATGGGCAAACTGTGCCCTGGCTGTCCCTGTCACCCACCCACGCTCAGCTCGGTTGGCAGTCACCAGCACAGTACAGCCTGATGGAGAAGGATGCTCTCAAGGTGGCCCAAGAGATGCAGGCGGAGTACTGGGCTGTCTCCTCGCTCACCGGTGAGTCCCAGCTGCGTGGGGGGATGCAGATCCCAGCGTCCAGCCAGGTCAGGAGACACTCAGGGAGGCTCTCTTCCCGTGGGGCAGGGGAGAACGTGCGGGATTTCTTCTTCCGAGTGGCAGCCCTGACCTTTGAGAACAGCGTGCTGGCCGAGCTGGAGCGTGGCAACAACACCCGCCGGATCGGCGACACCGTGCGTGAGTAGCCCTGGCCAGCCCCACACGGGTGTCCCTTTTTGTCCCCCACCCACCCACCCACCCTCCTTCCTCTCTCCCTCAGGGATCAACAGCAACGAGAGCGACCTGTACCTGTCAACGCCCCGCAAGAAACCCAAGTGCTGCCAGTGAGGGGCAGCCTCCAGCCCCCTCCATGCTCACACCTCTGGACCAAAGAGGGGCGACCCCGGCCGGCCCCGAGGAGCCGTCCCTGCCACCCCTAGCCCCCCCCGGCCCCTCGCCTGCCTGGGCACCCCTGGCTGGGGTGGGCAGGAGCACCTGTGTGGCTCCTGTAGCTATGCAAACCCAGGTACTGCTCGCAGGGGGAGATGGCCTCAGGCTCCCTTTTGTCTTAATAAAACCTTTTTTATGCTTTGTAAGAAAGGTGTGGGGCTGGGGGCAGGGGGCTGGGGCTGGCTGGGTCTCCCTGTCCCTGGGTGCAGCCCCCAGGTTCATGGGCAAACAGGAGGATGGAGCCAGGAAGGATGGATGGCTGCCACTGAGGACGAGTTCCTTCTTCCACCCAGGAGCATCCCTGTCCTGCAGAGCCAGCAGCCCTGTGTCCCTCAGGGGGCTTCAGGGAACACATGAGAGGCCAGTCCCACATCAGTCCCAGCCGAACTGGTGCTGGTCAAAGCAGGGCTGCAGGCGGGGGGGGACACAATGGGAGCACTTGTAGCGCTCCTGGATCCACTTCCCTCCCTCGCTGTTCTCGATGCAGATGGCAGCGACACCTGTGGGGACACACAGCGGGGCTCAGCACTGGCCACCACAGGCTAAGGGGATGGTGGTCCTCGGGATGCTCTGGTGCCCCCCTCCTACCTGCCACGACCCCCCCCAGCCGCTCCACCAGCTCAATGGCCGCCCTCATGGTGCCCCCAGTTTCAACCCACTGGTCCACGAGAAGGATGCGCAGACCTGGAGGGGGCAGAGGCTGTGGATGAGTGCCCCGGTGCCCATGCTGGCAGCCCCCCAAAACGGGAGCACCCCACAGGCTCACCTGGCGAGATGGCATCGGTGCGGACCTCCATCACCTTCTCCCAGCCCGAGTAGTCGGTGTAGGGTTGTGCCACGGTCTGCACGCAGAGGTGCCCGGCTTTGCGGATGGCCAGGAAGCCTTTCCGCAGTGTGGCCGCGGCCGCAGCGCCTGGGGGTGGGGACAGCACCATCAGGACCCCCAGGGACAAGGGACAGCGGCCCCGCACTCACCCGTGTGCCCGCTCACCCAGGATGAAGCCCATGGCGTCGATGCCGGCCACCATGTCGATGGCCTCTCCCTGGAAGGGCTGCAGCAGGTCGGCCACGCAGTCCTGCAAGCCCTGGGGGGAGAGTGGAGGTGCTGGGTGCCCGCAGCCCACCATGGGCACCCACAGCTGGGTGCCCCGGCAGCCCCGCGGAGATGCAGCCCACCCCGACGCCCCCACGGTGTCATCCACCCGGGGCACTGGGTACTTGCGGGTGGCAGTAGAGCCGGGAGGGGTCCAGCCAGGCATAGTTGGGACCTTTGACGTTTGGGGCCATCAGTGCCAGGTACCAGCCCTTCTCCGGGGTGGCAGGGACGTGGCACAGGTCCATGCGTGGGGACTGCAGGTGCTGCGAGCACTGAGCGTGGAAGAGGGGTGAGACTTGCCCACCTGCAGCCTCCACAGGGCTCCCCACGGCCTGGTGCCCCCACCCACACCCACATGTGGCACCCCAGGGCCCAGAGTGCCCGTTCAGCTCTGTACCTGGGTGCTGGCGGCGGGGCTGAGCCGAGCGGGACCGTCACGGGAGCGTCACAGACAGCGACAGCTGAGCAGGGGCAGCCCCTGCGGCACTGGGCCAGCGCCCTCAGCCAGCTGGACACTGGGCTGGTGCCAGGCAGGAACCCTTCCCATGGGCCAGCAATGTCCCCCACTGGCTCTGCTGTCCCAGCCAGGCAGTGCTGTGGTGGGGAGCAACGGGGCTGAGGTGTTTGCACAGTGCCAGGGCACGGTGTGGGTGGCACTGTGGGGTGGCACCCTGTGGTGCAAGGGTCAGCGAACCAGGGTGGTGCTCAGGGCAATGTCCTGCAGCTTTGGGTGGTCGTGGGCAGCGCAGGGATTTTTTGAGGCCACACACGTCCCCACATTGGGGAGTCCAGGCGCTGTCCTGCCCTGCTGAGCGCTGGCTCCCACAGCATCCCAGTGAGCCAGGGCTGTGTCCTGACTGTCAATGGGCTCCGAGGGCAGGAGCTGGCCAAGAGGGACAGCCCTGGCAGCGCTCTGGGAATATCGGTGCGGGCTGCCAACCCGGCTAGGCACCGGGCTTGGGCTGTCCTGTCAAAGGTACATCAGCGGGATGGGATGCAGGAAGGATCACAGGGAACGCCCGTGGGATGGGACATGGGGATGCAGTCAGGCATTCATGGGATGGGCTGTGCAGACGCGGGGAGGGAGCATCCACGGGGATGCAGGGAGCATCTGTGGGCTGGGATACGGAGCTGCAGAGAGCATCCATGGGATGGGATGCAGGGATGCAGGGATGAAGGGATGCAGGGATGCAGGGATGCAGAGAGCATCGTTCTCCCGTCGGGGGCCGCTCCAGGGCCGGGGACTGTGGGGGGGTCGGTGCGTCACGGGGCGGGGGTTTGTGGCCGGCTCGTTACCGGCCCCGGCACATCACCCCACCGGCTGCCACAGCAACGGGGCCGGTCCCACCGGGAGGGGTGACCCCTTCCCCGCGGGCTGCCGGAGCGGGAGCGGCTGCAGCCCCCCGGCTCTGCGGGACCCTCCGCACGGTGCCGGGCCGTGCCAAGCCGTGCCGGGCCGCCCCGCGTGGGCGGGCTGCGCCGCTCTATAAGGCGGCCCCACGGCGGCGAGCGGCGCGGTGCCATGTGCGCCCCGGGGCTGCTCTGCCGCCTCCTCCTCCTCCTCCTCCTCCTGCTGCTCCTGCTGCCACCTGCCCCCGGAGCGGCCCCGCCGGGACGGCCCCGCGCTCGCCGCGGGCTCACCTATCCCGGGACGCTGTGGTGTGGTGCTGGCAGCAACGCGGATACCTACGAGCAGCTGGGTAAGGGCGGCAGGGATGCTGCTACCTGTATCTTCCCATCCCATCTCATCCCACTCCCTTCCATCCCTCCCCATTCCATTCCTCAAATCCCTTCTCTCCCATTCCCTCCCACCCCATCCCAACCCATCCCATCCCCAACCGAGTGCTGCATCAGTCCCCATCAATCCTAATCCAGTCCCATCCCAGTACTCCAGCCTCTGTTCCCATGGTCTACTCCAGCCCCTGTTCCCATGCTAGTTCTGCCCTGTCAATCCCTGTCTGCCCCAGTTCAGTCCCCACCCAAGCACCAGTCCAATCCCAGTTCACCTCTGCCTAGTCCCTATCACAATCCTTCCTGGTGCTGGTCTGCTCTTGATCCACCCTCTGTCCCCAGCCTGCTCTGTGGTCCATCCTGCTGCCATTCCAGTCCCCATCCCAGTACTGGTCCACTCCCAGTTGCTATCCTGATCCCAGCCTAGACCCTCTCATGGTCCTGCTCCAGTCCTGGTCCCCATCCTGACCCCAGCCTAGTCCCAGTCTCATCCACAGTGTGGTATTGGTGCAGACCAGTCCCCATCCCAGTGCCAGCCTTGTCCCCACCCAAGTGCTGATCCAGCTGAGCCCCCACCCATCCATCCTTCCCTATCCCAGTATGATTCCAGTGTGCATCTGTCCAATCTAATCCTGATCCTAGTTCTAGCCTAGCTCAACCCTAGCCCTGCATGTGGGGCCCCCAGCCCTGCCTGTACCCCACGTTTTCCCTGCAGGGGAGCACCAGGACACGGACCGGTGCTGCCGGGACCATGACCACTGCCAGCACGTCATCCACCCCTTCACCGCCCGCTATGGGTACCGCAACCTGCGCTGGCACACCATCAGCCACTGCGACTGCGACCACAGGTGAGCGTCCCCAAAGCTGCCCTAGAGCACCCCAATATCCCCCCGGGGGGTGCCAGTCCCCCTGAGCCCGGCTCTGCCCCGGGGCAGGTTGAAGGAGTGCCTGCGGCGGGTGAACGACACGGCCTCGCGGGTGGTGGGCCAGGCCTTCTTCAACGTCATCCAGGTGCCCTGTTTCGAGTTCACCTACAGGGAGGAGTGTGTGGAGCCGTATCTCTATGTCTGGTGAGTGCCCCCCGCCCTGGGGACTGTCCCCCTGCCCAGGGCTTGTCCCACCCACCCTGTGGTGCCTCCTCAATTTTGGCAGGTGCAAGACGTACAACACGGTGGCCGTGGCGGTGCCCCGGGAGCCGGTGCTGTATGAATTTGGGGGGGAGCTCATCGACCGGGCAGCCAGGCCCAGGGGAGTCCCCCTGAGCCCCCCGTGGGGAGGAGCCCTCCCAGGGGATCATCATACCGGGACAGCCCCCAAGGCAGTCAAGAAAGAGAGGAAGAGAAAGAAAGATAAGAAAAATAAGGGGAAAGGTCTGAAAAAGAAAGGCTCTTCCGAAAAGGGGGCGCGGAGACATCCTGAAGCTGCTGTCTCCACTGATCCCTGGGCCCTGCTGCCATCCTTGGGGGAAGCATCCAACACCATCCTTAGCGATGCCCCGGCATGGGAGGGATTGGGCAGGGAGCCAGCGCCAGCCACTCCCTCCCCCGTCCCCACCGCCAGTGGCAAGAGAAGGAGGAAGGAGAGGAACAGAAAGAAGAGGCTGAAAAGTAAAACTGAGGCTGAGCCGGCACGAGAGCTGCAGCTCTGAGTCCCCCCTGAGCCCCGCGTGGGTCTTAGCTGTGAAATAAATTTACATCTGCTTGAGCAGCCTCGGCTTTGTCTCTGTGGAGGAAAGGATGGCAGTGGGCACGGCCTCCAGGGGAAACTGATCCCGTGGGAGGGTAACACCCAGAGCTGGGTGGGTATCCGGTGGTTTGAGCTGTTCCTCACTGCTCCCATCAGTTCATGTCATTGTCCTGGCACTGGGGACACAGCTCTTGGCCACGCACTGGCAACAGAGCTGAAGCCCAGTTTTAACTCCCCTGCCAGAGGGTTAAATTCCAGCTCCCCAGGCATGTAATTTTCTCTGGAAGTTCTCTGAATTGCACCACCCAAGCTCTCTCATCCTCTTAACCCCTCGCCTTTCCCATGCTCCCACACCAGCACCAACTCCATCTCCCTTCCTTTGGGAGGAACAGGGTCTTGGCCCTCCCTGAAGGCTCCTCAAATGCCTGCAAAGCTCCTTAGAGTGGGACAATAGATGTTTTTCCAGCCCCTGGGACAAAGGCAGATGCTGCCTGGGAAGAGCTGGGGCAGGGAATGCTGTCCCTTCCTGGTGGGCTCCTGTAGCGAGGAGCAGGGAACAGGGCACTGCCACCAACTCCTCCAAGGTGCTTCCAAGGGTGGAGAGTGGCTCAGCCCAGTGTCCTGGCGAGGTGGTGGAAAGATCTTCCTGCACCAGCACCAAATTCCACACTCGGGAAAAGCTGGAGCGGCAGGAGTCGAGCAGACAGCAAACCCCACACTGAGGAGCGTGCGGTGCAACCCCAAATCCCTGAAATAAGCGGATCACACGAGTCCAGGGGGGAATACCAAGGGGTGGAGGGAGGCACTGCTTCCTCTCTGGGTGCAAAGCCCCTGTGGCAGCCACGGCATCCCGGCAGGAAGCATGGACAGACGCGGGGCATGCGGACAAGCTTCCCAAAAGTAGAACTTTTATTGACAGCAAGGGAAAACTAAAAACAAAGACAGCCAGAAAGGAGGCAACAACACACAACTAGCCCCCCCTTCCAGGTCCAACCAGTAAGGAGCTGCTCCCAGGCAAATTTCCCATCGTACAGTCTCACAAAATAAGAAAATAGCGCCAGGTTCATCCACCTGCAACCTTGGAGCTGTGGGCTCCAGTCCATGGTTCTCCCCCCTGGCCTGGGTGGCTTTGGGAAGAACAGGACCCTGTCAGCCCCCCAGCACTGCAGAGGGGATGGCATTGAAGCCAGGACCTGCATTTTTCTGTGCAAAGAGCTTTGCTTTGTCTCCCGGGTCGCTGCCATTCTTCGGGAGCATTTACATGCAAAGAAGACCTTTGTTTCCTAAGGTCTGCTGTTCCTGCTCATTTCCTAGCAAAGGAGGCTGACCAGGAGCACTGGGAAGGAACAAAGACTCTGCTTCCATAGAAAATCCCTACTAACAAAGCAGGAGAGGGGAAAGTGTGTGCAGCAGGAACTTTTCCTCTCAGAAATGTCTCTCCCGTCGCTGGCAATCCCTCAGGGACACCGCACTGAGCTCTTTCTGACACAAGTTACCCACGTTATCCGAGCCCTCCCAGTGCCTCTCCCTATCCAACACCACAGGGAGGTGCCCCGATGTCGGTGTGATGTCTCCATATGGTGCATTATTCTTTAACAACAGAAATCGGCTTCTCTTCGGAACTTCCAGCACACAGAGGGCAACGCCAAGCAACAAAGGAAGAAGGAGCAGCGACTCCTGCCACGCAACTCTGCTCTGAGCAAATCCTAAGGGGGAAGAGGGCAGGGTGCAGGCAGAAAACCTCTGAGCTAGCATTCAGTAAAAACACTATTTATTCACCCCTCTTGGTTACAGCTGGGCAGGGGAAGCAGGTACAGAGGAGGAGGCCATGCACTCCAGGCTGCTCCATGGTGCTTTATCCCACGTGTCTGTCTCGGGGAAGCTGCCGTAGGCTGGCGCTTTATTTCGCAGTTTGCTTAAAAAAAAAAAAAAAAATCAAAACTAAATAAATATTGTTCCAAAAGAAGCCAGAGGAGAGAGCAAGCCTTTGGTACAACAGCTGCATCTCCAGTAAGACCCCGAGCCGCTGTGCTGGACCGCTCCAGACACAGCTGGGGTTGGCACAGGCTCTGCTGAGCCTGTCACACATGAAAACATGGAGCAAACAACAACAGGAACTTTGTGAGAACTCTGGTTCGTTTGTCACGACCCCCACGACTTTGCTTTGTGGTCTTGGGACGAGGGGAAGTGACAGTCACAGGGGTTGGGAGAATCCAAAGGAAACAGGCTCACTCCAGGGCGATGCACTTTCAGCTCCGTTTGCTTCCCAGTCTTTGGGGTGAAAGCAGAGTGCTGTGCACGTACAAGGACAGGCTCCTTTGACCTCAAGTTTGCTTTGCTAAGTTTCCAAGGTGCCTCAAAACCAGAGCCTGGAATGCAGAGGCCGATGCAGTGTTCCTTTCTATGATATATTTTTCTTATATATAGTATATATTTTTAAACCAGCCCTGCCAAGTCTATTCTCTCGCTCAGGTGCACATCACCAAGAGTCATTTCCCACCATCCCACGACGTATAAAACAGGAGTTGTGTGTCTAAGCGAAGGGAAGTCGCTTCCAATTGTTCCCTCTCCTTCCCCCTTCCTTGGAGAAGAGAGCAGAGGTGTCGGGTGTCAGGTCCTATCGATCCATCTCATCCAGGAGAGGCGTGGCGTCCCCGGCGATGGACATGGGCGTGCTCTCGATCATGGGGCTGGGAGACGGGCGAGGGGTCAACCTCTGCTTCTGTTTCCTCCGCTCAGCCTCCTTCTCCTGCAGCCACTGCTCGGCCATCTTGCCCCAGTCGATGGCAGCGTGGCTGTTGGTCCTGCAAGGACACGGGGACAAAGTGAGATGGGACAGGAGAGCTTCCCTGCCCTCCCTCCCTCCCTCCCCACCATGCTGTTCCTACAAAAATCATGAAAAGCAACTGAGACAGGACATGGATACAAACACCCGGAGCTACTCACTTTGGCTGCTGCCTCTGCCTGGAGCTGGACGATGGCTGCGACTGTGCCTGAGACTGGGTGGACTGGGGTGTGGTGTTGGCCTGGAGCTGGTACTGGGGCGTGGTGATGGGCTGGCTGGGAGTAGTGTAGGAGTAGCTGGGGGTCATCAGAGGGGTGGCCACCGGCTGCTGTGCTGGAGTCGTGAAGACCTGCAGAGAACAGAGGCTGTCAGGGGACAGAGGGTGGACCCTGCTAGGCTGCGGGGGCTCTGCACTGCCCTGCTCGCCCAGGAGGGTGCCCACCCTCACTGTGTGCCCCCAGCCCTGCTGAGCACAGCACATTCAGCACAGCCTGCCCTCCTTGTTCACCCCAAGGGGAGATGCTCGAGCCAAGCAAAGGCAAGGGGCACAAGAGACACTTGGGGCAAGCCAGCAGCAATGACATCCTGCAGTGGGCACGAAGAACAGATAAATTCTTCCCCTGCAGGCTGCAGAGAAGGTGCAGCAGCTCCCAGGATGGCTCCCTCCCACATCCCAAGCCAGCTGGCTGCTTGTCCCATGGAGAGCTTAGCGTCTTTGCCTGCCGGTGTTCACCTCCCCTTTTTTTCAGATGTCTTGATGATTAACACATCTGGTTATCCACAGTCCCTGCCTATCCCCAGCTCGGCATTTACTGTGCCAAACTTCCTGAAAGCCTCCCAAGGTGCTCTGAAGGAGGAGCACTCCTCCCTGCAAGCCTTGTCTTGCAGCATCTCCTCTTTGGGTACAACAGCTGGGTGTGTTCTTTGTAGCCAGGCTCCTCAGTCCTTCCGCAGCTGGAATTCGCCTTGGTGTCAAGCTGGGAGCTTGCAGAGTGGGCTGAGAGCAGGCACACATGCAGGAAGGCTTCAGCATGAGCCAAAACTGTCCAATTCCATCTTACTCCCTGCAAAGCCCCTGGGTGTTGGGTCAGGCTGAGGTGTTCCCCGCCGGTGCAGCTCGGAGATTAGCGCTGAGCTGAAAAGCCCTGCAAACTCAGCGCATACTTTCCCAGCTAATCTCCTCCGCTGGCAGCTCACGTTGCCAATTCAGGGGCACAATCAGAAGGTTGTGTGCCCTCACCGCTGGATCCCACCTCTCCACCCTGCCACATTCCTTGGGGGGGGGGGGGGGGGGCCGGACCAGTTTGCTCCTTGCTCCAACTCCCCCCGGAGCAGGGCTGTGTTACGCGCCTCCTTTCTCCACTCACGCGAGGCAAGAGGAAACCTGGTTCAAGAATCCAGCCCATGCAGCACCAGGGGGACAAAACCAGGATTTGGGGACCCCAGGCAATGAGGGATTCCTTATAGGCTCCCAGTGGTTTCTAGCAGCAGGGAGAAGCCAGTGGCAATTTAAGTGACACTTACGTGGTAGGCGCTGCTGCCGCCTCCGCTGCCTCCGTAGCCGTACTGGCTGGAGCCCCACTGTGCCGGGGTGGCATTTGGGTTCTGTCCCTGGCCTGTCACAGCAGCGATGGCACTGAACATCTGAGAGGTCATGTTCTGTGGCAGAGCGTTCACTGCACGCGTCAGGTCTGCAAGGGAGACACATTGCATTAGGAAAAGTGGAGCCTGGAGGAGCAGCTGACATCCCAATTCCAGCCGGGAATGGCCTGCACTGACCTGCCAGGTTGATGTTAGCTGGAGTAGCATTAATGGAGGCTGGAGTCCTGGTCCGACTGCTACTGCTGGGGGTAATACCTGTACAAAATACCAACCAAGAGCTAGATTAACTCTCCTGGAAGAGAGAAACCTGAAACTCGGGATTTGAAAAAATGGAGGGAACGCTGGTTCTGGCACGATGGTTTGCCACCAGGGAATGGTGTGTGCTGGGTTGTATGGTGGGGGAGACAAGGGAGAGGAAAGGGACTGGTCCATGTTTTGCTGCACAGCCCACTTGGCTGAAAGATTAACTCTCAGGAGAGCTCTCAGTGGGTCCATGGAACCAAACACTTGGAACGTTGCTTTGAAACTTCCCACATATAGAAAAATCCTAGGACACATTTTAGGGACAAAGATGACGGAACTGTCCTTTAATAACTGTCCCTGATGATGTGTGATAAACAAACAGCTGAGGCACTCAAGTTTTAGGCTGCTTACCTGGAACAGGGTCCTGATAGTGATCCTTAAACCATCGGAAAAGTCCATTCACAGTAGGGAAGACTTGGCCCCGGTAGCGGAATCCCTCTGGTGTTACTGTCACATACTCTATCCTGGGAGGAGCAGGGAGACCACAACACATCACAGGCTGCTTCAGTCACTCACTGACAGGTGAACAGTCAGGACAGGCATGGACTAAAACCACAGCCAATGGCTGTACTGATAATGAACAGACAGATCTACCCAAGACACTTTTATCTTCAAACAGTTGCTCCAAAATACCCTGCCTTTCCATGAAAAATCCATCATTCCCTGCCTACAGTCCTGTGACACCCACAGCACAGTGGTAGCCAGATGGTTAAGAAACATGGGAGTCTCCTGGGTGAGATTTACTGCTAGAATTGGGTCCTCCACTGTCAGGAGGCCAAATCCTGGGAAACAGGAGGTGTGATTTACAGGAATTCTGACAGAGCTGGAAGAAAAACTGGCAGCAGTCAGCTGAGGTTTGGTACTGGCAGTACTCAGTGCAGATGCTGGGCTTGCCACTCTCTTACCTTGGTTTGCCTCGAGGCTGATATCCCAAGAGGAATTTACCAGGTAGATCTTTACAGGCACTGATAAAGTATGGAATAAATGTTGGCTTCTCTTTCTTGGTCTTTATCAGCAGCTCTTCCAGCTTCTAATTAAAGAGAGAAAGAAGATAAATGCTCCAGGGGAGCCCACATTTTCAGCAACACACAGAGCCTATGGATATCTTCCTGAGGAGCTACCACATCCTGGGACAGTCTTACCTTCTTGTCTCCACCATTGCAGTCCTGGTAGTATTTGTGGTTCAACAGGTCTCTGGCAAAAGAAGCCATTGGCTGGACATAACGAGCAACAATTTCATCCAGGTCTTCAAACTCCTTTGAAGGAACACATTTAAAGAGGTATTTAGGGTGTATTTAGTCATACACTCTGCACAGCAAGGCTTGAGGAAAAAAACCAGAGACAAGTATTGTCTAAAGATCCAGAGAATGTGTTGGAAGTTACTCTCTAAGAGTGTAGAGTGTGAAAGCAGCTGCAAGGACAGAAAGGCTGTGTCAACCTGTCAGATAGGTCCTTCCCCTTCCCAGGCATGCTCTGCAAGGCTTTACCTCTGTGTTAATCCAGAGCATGGAGCCCAGGCTGAAGGCATTCTCCTTGCCCTCTTCTCGGACATCCACGTGCTGGTAAATGCCATCATTGACCTTCCAGGTGACAGTCAGATGGTTCTCCCCTTTGCTGCTGGGCCGAATAATCACATCCCCTTGGTCCATGGTCTCCATCATCTTCTCTGCTTGCTTGAAGCTGATGTTGTGGAATGATGGGTGAGCAATCACCCTCTTGATGTACGCTGGAGAACAAAGGGAACGTTCAGCCTTCTAGAGGAAGTGCTTTAATGCAACCGTATCTAATAGTGCTGATTGTCCTGAAGCAGCCTGGGAAGGCTGGAATTACAAGGGAGAGAGAAATTAAGAGACTCACTTGTCCTCTGCTGCTTTCTTTTCATGTCTTCTTCCTGTTTGTGATCCGCTGCTTCAGAGTCGAAGTCGTAGTAGGTGTCTTTGGGCAGTTTCCACTCATTGTTCTTGTCCATCAGGTCTGAGGTCCTGCAGGTCAGGTCTGCACTGAATTTCTCAATGTCAATCTTCATGATCCGGCAGTGGACGGTCATTCCCACCTGCAGAGGAGGTGCAGGCCAAGGTGAGCAGCAGGTTTGGCAGATATACCAGAATCCCTGTGCTACAGAACAATCCACGTGGGATCCCGCTGACACTGAGGAGGTACCAATCACCTCACCTCCTTCAGACTGATACAACCTTTAAAAGTGCTCTTTCTGCATGAACTGAAAGTCAACTAATCCCAAAAATTATCAGAACCAAAGGAGATTAAAGGAAAAATGGGCAGTTCTCCAGCACATCTACTACCTATGACCCACACCACACAGGAAACTGCAAGTCTGGAGGGTGAGGACAATCACCTTTTCTATTTCAAGTACCTTTCACAATGGGAGCAGCAAAACTGAACTTCAAGATGTGCAAGAAGGCAGTTAAGTCTGTTCAGAAGCAGACACTCAAAGGACTGCTCTAATAAAACGTGAGACAGAAAATCCCCCCACAAAAACTGCAATGTCTTAGTTCAGTTGACCATGATGAAGTTAATTAATAACTCTTTAAAGAAATGCTGAGACCTCTGAGCTTACAGGATTACCATCACCTGCACAGGCTGTTGGGAACCCCAAAAGACAGCAAAGACATTAAACCACTATTTTATTATGTGATAAAAAAAGTGTTATTCCATTCCTTTCAGAACCCCAATCCCTGCCCTGAGCAGGACCAGTAACTCTGATGACCTCCACAAATTAATGGAGAGGGAAGAAGAAGCTGTAAGAGGGAAAATGACCCTTGCCTGTCCAAAAGCAGTTCTGTGAACCCTTTAGAAAGCCAGAAACAAGAGGCAGCTCTGCATTAGAATGCCTTCTGGTCTCCTAAACCCAGACTTCAGCCAGACAACAATAAATCCTCCTGCAGCACAACGTGTTAACTGATTAACAGGGTCTCACCAGCTGCCAAGGGAGATTTGCACTGTGGGACAAGGACACTAACCAGAACCTGAACTTCCTGCTGGTTTAAAGTCCTTACGTGAAAATAAGGTCAGAAAAGTAATTTAACAACAGTGTTATTAACCAAACTCTGAATCTTTGGTATTGGCTCCAGGTTCTTCCAGCTCATGCTGGGGGTGTGAAAATCCATTGTTTTCGTACCTTCACCCTTTCTTCTGGCCTCTTGACCACCTTGTCACTAAGAAATTTTGTTGGGATGAAGCCAGCAACACCATTATCCAGACGTGTCTTCACTCCAATGGCCTGACCCGGGCAGGAACCGCTGTCAAAATGGTTCCAAACCTTGAGCAAGGCAAAAGTAAATAAATCATTCAGCATGGAAACAAAATAGCCCCAGCAGTTCATATTCAAAACAAGTCCAAAAGCCGTGTCAGCGAAGTGGTGCAGCCAACAGAGACTTGTAGAAGGGCAGGGGACAGAGGACTGCAACAAATGCCACCCAGTAATGCAATCTTCCTCCTCCAGTTCTGCTCAGCTTAAGGGACATTGCAACCAGGAAGGTCAGAACGTTTTTAGACCCTGAACACCAGCCTGCAGCCAGGGCTGGTCTCTAATGAACACTATAGGGGTTTAAAGTCAGGGATTACCCAGGCTGGAATTCAGTGTTTAGAAGGGACCTAAAGTACAGCTGCATTAAGCAGCAGGTGGTCCAGATAAGTTCTTAAAATTGAGAAGGTGGCACAGCCTTCTGTTCTCAGTGTCACGGGCAATTTCTCTGTGTAGAACACAATCCCAGACCACAAACAAGAATGCTTTATGTATCTGCAAAGAACTGCTCAGCTTAGCCCCAGGTCCATTTCACTCTAAAATCCATAATGTAGCCATAAAACATCTGTCAAATCTATACTGAAGCAATTAGTCAGAAGTGCAACAGATTTTATTTACAGCCAAAGGCCACATCAGAGCTCGGGATCCTGGGCCACTGTGGATGCAATCTTGGCTCTAATACCTTTTCTCCCAAGAACCCTACACAACACTCCAGCCTGCTGCTAGCAGGCTCCTGACAAAGGCAGGCCTGTCAGGAGAAGCAGCCCCACCTCACTGAGCTCTGGGAAGTTGTCCTGCTGGCAGAAAGGGCACTGCCAAAGGCCAGTTTCGTCGTTCCGTATCGCCTGGTCGTAGCTCTCTCCCTGTGGGCGCCTGTGGGCAATCCCAGTCACGTTGCAGATGATCATTTTACCTGTGGGGTGATGGGAGAGGGGAAGGAAAGACTGAAGAACTGCAGAGCTGGGCAGTTTCCTCTACCTAAGGTTGTTATTCATGCATGGAGGTTTTAGGAGACCACCCAGGTACCTGACAAGCTGCTTCACACTCCACCACAGCACTGTCCCAGCATCATGCTCACTAAGATCCCTCTGCCCACCTTCACACATCCTGTGTCAACTTAGGAGGACAGAAAGCAGGGATGTGGACAGGGATGTACCTATGTAAAATGTCTCTGGAGTTTCTTTGGTCAGCATATTGAAGACCTCCTCTGTGTTGGGAGAACGGTACGGGGTTCTCAGGTCCTTGTATCTGCAGCTTAGCTCAGCTCGAATGTCATACAAAGTGATGTGCTTGTCACCGTAGCCCTGTGTGGGATTCAGAGGTTATAAAGGCATGAGAAGCAGGAAGAAGGTCAGTAGGGAACCCAGTGTCAGTTATGGAAGAACTCAAGGAACTTATCAAACAGCAAATTTAAAGAAGTGGAATGCAGCAGGTACCTACAAATGGTGAAACTCAGTCACAGGATGTTGAGGAGGTCAAAAGGACAAACATATTTAGAAAAAAATTAATGGAGCTTAAATGGTCTAATTACTGTCTCCTGCCCCAAGTGTACTTTCTGCAAGCATTTACTACATGCCATTGTCAGACACTGACTGCTCATCATGGCTGTTTATACATTTTACGACAGCACAGCTAATGCCCAGCTCCTAAAAAGGATAAAGGGTCACCAGCTATAAAACATGAGAATGCCAGCTGGGCAGCAGAGCTTCTCCTCTGTTTTTCAGCACCAGGAATCCCCAATACACCTGTCTTTCCAGTTCTTCAGCAAAGGCATCAAGATCCAGGTCTTTCAGGCGCTCGGGGTTTTCCAGGATCTCCTCCAGAGCTCCTGCAGGATTTGCATCCTCAGCTGACTCATCATATTCCAGGGCATCCACTGCCATTTTCCTTGCCCATTCATAGGTTTCAGGATGGACCCTAGAGCCATCTAGGACTTCAATGTAGGAATCAGTGCTGAAACAAAACCAATGCTCAGATCAGGGCTCTGAGGGTTCCAGCTGTTCCTGCAGCTCAATGATCAAGCACAATGTCGAGCACCACCCCTGCCCTCCATGGAACAAAGAGCTCCAAAAAGGACACTATGAATTATTCATTGCTAAGCCAACAGGAGCCAAGGCAAGACCTGGCAAACTCCAGTCTGCAGCTCCAAAGATACAGCCAGGCATTTTGGATGCTGGGTGGATTTGATCCCTGTGTACTACAGCTGCTCTACAAGCACACAGCTCCCTGCAGTTTCTCTCCTCATACAAATTCAGTGTTGCCATCGAGCTGCTTGGATGGGCTACACTTTGCCCCTGGCATCTCTGGGATTTGTATCCTTCAAGAATCAAGGGATCTAGCGGGGTTGGATCACTCAATGCAGGGATTCAGCCAGGTGTCCTTTCTCAGATTGCTTTTCAAAGGCAAAAAACCCTGGAGAAAGCACCTTTCCAGTAAGTGACCCTTTGTGCAAAGCAGTCAGAGGTTCAGAAACAAGGTCACAGCTGTCCTCAAAACCCCTCTCGTGCAGTCACCAGTAACTTAATGCTCCATAAAAGTCCCAGTATTGCTACTGGTTTAAGAGGAAGCCAAATTGCTGAGTTGTTTCTCAACGTTGAAACTTTAGAAAAATAAAATACTGTCAGAAGGACCAGGCAGAAACTAAGCTGAAGTGCCCATGGGTTACTGACAACTGCATGACAACTATTTTAGGGAACAACTGGTTTTAGTTCAGTTCCTCTTGACCACAAAGGGTCTTTCACCCCAGAGTAAGCCATATAATTCATGTTCTGCAGCTCACACTGCTGCTCTGCAAGTGCAGCTGCCCTTAAGAATCAGATTAATAACCAGCAATACCTGAACTTGGCTAAAAGTCAGAGGGGCCACACAGAAACTCTGGGGAACACTGACTCAGGGAAGGTCACTGCTTCAGCCTGTCACTCACACTAACTCCATACCCCATAGGACATCAAATACAACCCAATACCCACCTATCACCCAGTGATGCTGTGTCAATTTTGATGAAGCCAGCACAGTTGATGAACACTTTGGGTCCCATGTGACACATCGTAACCAGCTGGGTCCTGTTCTCCAGACGGGTGTTGTTTTGTTTTAAGATCTGCAGAGAAAGGCAAGAATATAAACCCTGAGAGAGGCAAGAGCATAAACCCTGCTATTCAAACACAAGATTGCCCACAGAGGCTGTGGACTTCCTATCCCTGGAAGTTGTTCAAAGCCAGGCTGGATGGGGCTCTGAGTAACCTGCTTTAGTGGAAGGTATCCATGCCCATGGCCAAGGGTTGGAATTACATATTTAAGGTCCCTTCCAACCCAAACCATTGTGATTCTCTGGGAAAAAAGCTGATGATTCACACAGCACACTGCAGTGTTTAAAGCATCTGACACACGCCCATCACAACTCTTTAAGTTGTTGCTCCCTGCCAGTGCCTCAACACTGTGTGAAAGATGATGATTCCACATCATCACGGCTCCAACTCTCAGGAAAAGCGCTGGCTTTTTGCCTCGTGTTTTCTACACTGTGGAGGTGTCTTGACGCTCTGACAGCACATCCATTCCTGTGGGTTTGGGAGCTGGCTGGGATTGACGGATCTGCTGAGCTGTTTGGGTCTGTCAAGGACACAAGTCCACATGTAGCTTCGGGGCGAAGCACAGCGAGGTAAAAACACACATCAACAGAGCTGTCAGCTGCACCTGGCACACGGGACCCTGAGTCACCTCCTGAGCACTCACACAGTCTTGGTGGTGACGTGCTGTTTTTGTAGGCAGGGCCAAGAAGCCTCCTTACCTTCAGCAGGTGAGTGCCTTTGCGTGGTCCCAGGCCACACACGTACTGCAGCAAAGCCTGGCTGTGGGGGTGAGCAATGGCCCTGTTCACATCCACCCCCACCTCGTTCACACGGTTGATGAATTCGCAGTAGAGCGCGTTCAGCAGCTCCTCCTTCACCACGTGCTCCTGGCAGAGAGAAGAGGTGTTAGCCCTGGAAAAGATGGATCTGTGCAACCCTCTGCCATGAGCCAAACACAACACACTGGCTCCCAGGAGCTGTGTTGCACCTCAGTTACCCCTGAGAACAGCCTAAAGGCTGATAAGGAAGAAGCAAAGGGAAAAAAAACAGAAAGAAAGGTGCTGTGTAGCCTGAATATGGCACAGAACAGGCAGAACTTGCACAAGTTTAACTTGGAAACCTTTTCTTTGAAAGCAAACCCTCACAGGCTGCTTTCTCTTGCGGAGAAGGATCTCCCTTGCCCAAGGAAAATTTACCTGCAGAGGGTGGAGTTTCAGGCAGAGAATATCCTCATCAGAGCTGCAGACCTGGGCGAACTCAACGAGGGGGTCCTGGATGCGGCGAGCGAGGGACACGGCCTGACGCAGCAGAGGGGGGTAATCCCGGAATTCATTCTGCAACAGGACACAGAATCAGGCAAAACCCTCGTGGCGTTTCCACACTTTGTACCACAAGCAGCAAAGACACATCAGACAGGGACTGGAGCAAAGAAGCACTTGGTACTCAGGGCAAAGAAAGCTGAGGTCAAAGGCTCCCACGAGCTCTTAATGCAATCAGTAATGGAACAATCTCACTCATTTCCAACTACATCAATATCCACTTTGTGCATCTGCTGGTGCTGATCGCTTCAGGGAAGCCTAAGATGTTTTGCCTTGATCCAAAAATCAGTATGTGACTGTCCAGATGGATCATACGAGACAGAGGATGATGTAAGGCCAGCACAACAAATGGAGGATGACACAGCACGAATGAGCAACAAACTAAGGGAGAGCTGGAGTAGCAGAAAGTTCACCTCAGACTTCTTGCTGTTCATGTAGAGGATGGCCAGTTCATTGTCCACCAGCTCCACTCCGATCGAGGACAGCTGCTGCCCTTGGTCCAGCTCATGAACAATTCTCTTCACATCCTCCATCAGCATCTGAGCATCCCTAGGGAGAGACAGCCGAAGGGACTGAGGGGAGAGCACAGAGCTGGGTCCTGGAGACAGTAAAATGTAGACAGACACAAGGAAAGGATTGCAAAGAGACTGGAAAGTGGAAGGGAACACAAAGACTGACCTGTTCTCGCCTGCAATTGTCACCACGTGAGGCTTCTTGTTCAGGAGGAATTTTTTCAAGGTTTCAATATCCTGGGCCTGGAAAGCAAAGTAGAAAATCAGAGTAGAAAAGCTAGAGGGTTTTTGTCCTGAGCTACCTACGTTCATCTCAGTGACAGCTGCACCAAGGCTCACCTTCTTTTCCCTCTCTTCCTCACGCCAGGCATTCCTTCTCTTTGTGAAATGTGGCAGTCGGAGGAAATCTGTCACCTCACCCTCGCCATTAACGAGGGCACAAAACACGGGGTGGTCCCTGTCAAACAGAGATCACTCAGACATGGAGGACTGCTAAAGCTGGACATACATACAGAGGCCACTCCCTGCCTCCTACCTGGCCGATGAAAAAGCAATGCCCAGCACCCGGATCCCTTTCCCTTGGTTTTCATCCATGAAATCATCGTCTTCCTCCACTTGCTGATCTGGCCTGTACGCAGCAACCTTTAGCCAGTTGTACAGTTTGCGGCTGCAAGCCTGGGAGAGCAGAGAAAGGACAAAGAGGAGTGAGAAAATCCACTGCAAGGGCCTTGGCATAGCCCTTCTCTGGAGCTGAAGTCAAACCAGACTCAATCCCCGCCTCCTCCTCCTTCCCAAGAACCTGTGGATGACCTGTCAGCAGCTATCCCCAGAAACGTCAGCATTTGCAAGCCCAGCTCTGTCTCAAACCTGTGCCCCATCTCACCTTGAGGACGTACTCCTTGGCCTCCACCAACAGCTTGTTCTTTAACTCTTTGGCCATCTGCACGTAGAGGAACTGGTTGAGGGAGCGCTCGATGGCCATGGTGCGCTGCCGATTCCACTCCTGCACCTGGTGGCTGAACTCATCCCGGTAATAGAACTGCTTGATTTCCTCAAAGTATGTCTGGTCACTGCCATAACTGCAAGAAAGGACAAGAGGAGATACAGAAAGACTCCAAACACCTGCATGGACACCATCACTGGCAGGTTCCTGCACAGGGATGCAGTAGCAGCGCCTCAGATTCAGGTAGCTGCTTGAAAAAAATTAGGGAAGAGCCAACCCTCCCATCAAATGCTGCTTTAGCTGCAGAAGAGATGCTGTAGACAGACCTCAGACACCCCAGCACACCCATATTGCACAGTGTGGCCACTCAGATGTGCAGGGAAGGGAACCAAGTTGGTTGGGAAACAAGCTCCATCTTCCACAAAAATCCCAAAGGTTTTAGAGTTTGCCTTCAAGTGAGGAAGACAGATGTCTGCTCAAGTTTTCAACAAGACAATAAAAGAATCTTGAAAGGCTGCTTGACTTTGAGGTGCAGGAAACTGACTGAGGCCATGACTTGCAGAAGTAGTTTGGGTTACAGAGGAGCTCTAAGAGCACAGCAGCACTGGATGAATGAGCTGTGCCATGTCAGGGATGGCACAGCCAGTGGGAACTCACCCCTCCACTCCTTTCATGTCAATGCTGATATCTATGGTGAGCAGTGCCTCGTCCTCTGCCAGGCTCATTTTCAGGAACTGGTCATCTCGCAGCTCCTTCACAGGCTTGTTCTTCATGTATTTAAAGGAATAGGCATAGTGGGCTTCATCAATATCCTGGGAAAGAGGAGAGACAGTCAGCATGCACACAGGGCATTCATGAAGAAAGACCCTTCTGTATGCCACAGCAGACAATGGTTTTTATTCAATACTCCCTCAGCCCTATGCCTGCCAGTCTGCATTTCCTTCCCCAGCAGGACACAGTGGAATTGCTTCCCAGTCCCAGAGAAACAGAGACTGTTCCAATAATTGAAGGCAACATCTCATCTGGTAAAATGCTGAGACTAAAAATGCAGCATGCTGCTGAGCTGGGCTCTACAACCCAGCTCAGTGCTGCTCTGAGATTTATTCAGAGTTGCCACTGACACAGGAGAACAAGCATTTGTGTGCTATTTAGATCCTTCCCTGAATTCAGCCATGGAGTCAGAGCTCCCTTCCTTACCTTCTTCCCCTTTTTGGTTGGTGAAATGTTGATTTTAGCTCGTTCTTGGAAAGTCTGTCTCAGGACCTGTCTGACCAAGGGCTCCCTGGCGATCTGCAAAGCCACCATGTACCGAGCTCCTTCCAGCACAGCTTCTGGGCTTGGGAATTGACTACAAGCAAAAATGCAACGTGAAGGCTTAGAAAAATGTCCCCAGATCCCCTCACTTGCATTACATCCACAGTAACTCCACAGAGACCCCCACACACTGACCTACACACATAATCCTTGGCCAGCTCCAGGGGCTCTGCAGGGAACTGCTCTGTCTCGTGACGCTGGTAACTGTCTCGGAGATTCTCTCCAAACTGCTCAGGTGTCAGACCAAATTTCTTAGCCAGACCATCTGGTAAAAGAAAAAAAAAAACCAAAAAAGCAATGAGGACAAGGGTATTGCAAGCCAATAGTGAGCAAAATTACCAGTCTTCCTTGCACAGGTAAGTCACAGCATCCAGCAGAGCATGTGGGCCAGGCCACTGCACGCTCAGCAGGACAGAGCAGAGCCTTACCCAGCCCAGCTGCCTGGCAGATGGTGTACATATCCCTTCGGGAAGCCTGCTTCAGCTCAGGCCCCTTCTGCTCATCATCCTCTGCATCCTCCCCTTCACCTGTAGGAACGATACATTAGAAAGGCATCCAGACAGCTGGAGCATGTCAGAAGCACAATAAAGAGATAAAACACAACCTACACCGTGCAACAGAGCCCCTAAATCCCACAAAGGCATCTCAAAGGTCACAGTGGCCTTAAAATTATTCAGGGTTGGAAAAAGACCCTGGAAACACTATCTTCAGTGTCACTATGTTCAGTTTTAATAGGAGTATCTCCGGGTTGCACATTAAAACACACATCAAGATGGCCGGTTCTTGCTTGCTGATCCCTGACACAAGAGGTGGCATTCATGTTCCATTGGAAAGCACCTTGTGTGGCAAACCCTAAACATTTTCAGAGGTGCCTGAAAGACCTGGGACTAACTTGAGACAGAAATGACCAGCAGAGATGCTCTGTGCAAACACATGGGCTTTTCACCAAACCTTCATCCTGCTCTTTTGAACCAGGGTTTTCAAGCAGCCCACAAGGAGAAAACTATCAAACGTGGGGAGACAAACCTTCCTCCTCTTCACCATCCTCCCGGATACGCTTCTGCTTTTTGCGAGCGGCCTTGGCAGCGTTCTGCATCTTGGGGATGTCTCTGCCATAGTACAGCAGGAAGTGATTGTACACATCCTTCAGCTCATCCATGGACTGCACGTCCTTCAGCCTACGGAAAACCAGCACATTACACCCTGCCTGCAGCTGGGCCATGCTCAGAGCACTCAAGGAACCTGCTCTGACTCAGGTTAGGCAGCAGAGGAGCCCTTGGACTCATGTTGCAAAAGAATTTTAAGTATTTCTCATTACTGGCTTTGTTGGTGCTCTGCAGTAGCCAGAGTGCTTGTGCTGTTTGGGTAATTCAATGCACATTTTAAGTCATTTTAGGATGAATATAAAAGTCATGGCACTCTACCTCTCCATGTCAGTAGTATCCAGGGCCCTTATTCCATCAGCCAAGGGCTTGTCTGGGTCAGCAGAGATTTGTTCATACTGGTAGGCCTGCATCTTCTCAAACAGTCGTGTCAGGTTCTGCTTGCGGATCTTCAGCTGGGTCCACTGACATGAGAACAAAAGAATTCCAGTGAAACACCCCATTGCAGTGTGTCACCTGTCTCCTCCCTTCCCAAACAGGGACTTCCAGCATTTTGGGATATTTGTCATATAAAAATAATCATTAAAATTTTCATCCACAGCCAAAGCCAAATGTGACATGCAGCAGGTCTCATCTCAAAGATATTAACAGAAAAAAACAAAACAAAAAAAAAAAACAAACAAGGTTTGGATCTGATAGTAGAGAAACAACCTGCACTGCACAAAAGGAACTCAGTGAAGGGGAAGGATTTTTTTTGAATACTATTTTGTCAGATATCCCTTTACCACCACGTGTTGGCAAACATGCAAAAAGACATGGGTAAAAAACCCAAACATGGCCAAAATGAACTCTGCTGAAAGTATCAGGTGGGAAGACAAAGATGGATGGGACAACCAGAAATGAAAATAATCCTCACCTTCTCATCCCACTGCCAGACCCTCCACAGGTCGTTGATGTGCAGCTCTGGCTCCACATACTCCTTTCTGTAGAAGGCGATGAACGGCACCTGGGTCAGAAATGAAACTCATCACCCCTGTGCAGGACACTGGGCTGTTCCTGGCAGCCAGGAGCCCAGACAGAGCTCCTGTTCCATGTGGGAGAACAAGCTAAGGAGGCAAGCTCTTACTCCACCAAAGAATACATCACAAAGGCCAAAAAATTTCTGCAACATCAGGCAACACCTCAGAGAACAGACTGGATGGACCAAGCAAGGCTCAAGAGAAATTCCCTCACCTCATTCAGCCTCAATTTGTCCAGAATTAGGGAAAAGACAATGACAGCAGCTCTGTCAAACAGGCCTTAAAAACCTGCATTGCCACAGCTCACATAGGACGAGTTGCAGTTCCTGAAGGAGCATCATTTTGTCACAGGAGAGGCAACCAGGGATCTCAGCCCTTTCTATGTGCCCTAAATGTTTCCAGCAGCCCTG
Organism: Corvus hawaiiensis; assembly: GCF_020740725.1. Lineage (NCBI taxonomy): Eukaryota > Metazoa > Chordata > Aves > Passeriformes > Corvidae > Corvus > Corvus hawaiiensis. The sequence continues at coordinate 4,478,066 of NC_063232.1, forward strand.
CTAATCCTGTCAGGATAAGGAGACAGACCTTGGTAATGAAGAAAAGTTGCAGATTACCTCAAAATGCTGATTTCTCATGAAATTCAGGGCTTCTTTAATCTTCTGGATGGTGCTGGGCCCCTTGCGGCTGAAGCTGCTGGCTTGTCCACGGTCAAGGTAGTCAGAACTCTCCTAAAAAGGAGAAACACATGGTGTTCACTCTGTTCCTGAGCTGACCCCCTAAAAGAGCAGCCCCAAGTTAAGGCTGAGAAACTGTGGTTCTTTCAACTTCTTTGTGTTCCTTTTTGTCCTGTTTCATGGATGCAAAAAGGAAGACACACATGTTAAATGACCTGCTCAAAACCAGAAATGAAGGTGGTACTGGGCACCACATTCCTATCAGCAGGGAATGTGCCTGGGAACAAATCCCAAGCACAGTCCTTTACCTGCAAGGAGATGGTGGGCGTTGCAAATGCATTCCTGTAAATCCAGTCAGCTTCTTCCTCCAGCTCATCATCTTCAGCACTCTTCACCGGGATGGATCTCAGCTGGGAAGAGACAACAGCATGAGCAGAGGCACGTGCAGCACCAGGGCTTGCACTGCCACGTTTCCGAGAAGCCTGGAAATCATTGGTTTGAGCTGCAGGTTACCTCTGGGGACCCCCCACCTACGGGGTGCCAAGGATATCACTTCAATGTCTGCACCTTCTGAGCACACAGGAAACTGCATCAGCTTTACACTAGATAAAGGCAGCTACAATCCTGTCAAAGGCTTGTGGAAAGGCCTGCAATGGTGCAAAGTCTGCTGTGAAAATCAAGGGAGGATATCTCCACTTCCCGCCAGACTCCCAAATTTTCTGCAGTTACATCCTCTGTTCCAATCTATCTGTGCCCTGCTACCACTTTTCTTGCTGCAGCCACAGAGTAACAGAACATAAAGCAGCTCCAAAGCCTCTCTGGGCACTCAGTCTCAGCCACTTCTCTTTCAGAGGTGCTGCTCTAATCACCACTGACATCCATGAAGATGACAAATGTGCGAACAGGCCACCTACAGCCAGAAGACATTACAGACAGCATTCCCTCCCTTCTTTGGCACAGACTGGATTGGGAAAAAAGGTCCTTTGGAAAACCGAGAAGGGCAACAAACCTCTGCACAGAGTTATACTAACATACACTAATACACTAAAGGGAGATGGATTATTCAGTGAAAATCTGAATACAGGGTAAAATTAAGACAAAAATATGAGACACCAGAGGGATTCCTCACAGCACAAATAGCACTTTGTATGGAGAGCAGTGTAAGTCCCATCACTCTGAGTGAAGTGGGTTACAGCAGTTATGTGTTGGCTGGCACACAGGTAGGCTAGAAACCTTCCCAAGCCTTCTCTGGCACTGCATCCTGCTCTCCCTATGTCCAGCTCAAGGGATTCCTACCATCATCCAGCACAAAGCCACCTCAGCAGAGCCCAAACCCTGCACTTCAGCAGTGCAACACTGGCACCCAGTGGCCACAGGGAAGCTGTGACTGAAGCTAAACCCAGACTCACAGAGGTCCAACAGCTCCGAAGTCACTGATATGCCTGAGCGCAGTTTTAGCCTGTACATTTGACAGGTAGGGTCGTCCAAGAAGGAAAAAGAGATTCCAAAATCCAGCCAGCCTGCATGTCCCAGGCCTGGGAGCCAAAATGCTTTCTGCCTGCAGAGCTGCAGTCCCTTCCCTCACCTGGAACCTCTCAGGCATGTCTGTCATGCGGATCTCATTGTCCTGGTCCGTGAGGTGGCTGCTCTCCAGCTCACTGGGCTCGTACATCTCGAAGATGCTGCGGCGACTGACGCGCTTCTTGGTCGTCTTTTTGGGCCGCACACGGGTCTCCCCTTCGGTTTCCTCATCCTCATATTCATACTCCTCCTCCATCTCCTCATCGTACTCGTTGTACTTCTCAAATTCATCGTAGTCAAAGTCCACACCAAAGATTTCCTGGGCTTCCTGCAAAGCACTGGAAGGCAAAAAAACCCCTGTTGTTCAGCCCCACAGTGTGGTTCACAGAACATCTTTACAGCCACACAGAGAAGGCCAGGGGTGCCCAAATCTAAGCTTCAGTTTCCCACCCAGGCTAAAAAATCATGGACAGGTACAAACTGAGCTTTACTGCAAATATTTCTCTTAAGGGCCTAGTTTTGGTATCCCTTTAAAAAAATCCAGGGGAAAAAAGAAGGAGTCACACATTTGAGAAATCACACACTAAAAGCTCTATGTCTAAATTTACCAGGTTTCTTCTGGGAAAAAGACCAGCAGAATCCAACCACAAGCTGAATCACTCTGCAGTTGCAAGAACCGAGTGAGCTGAGCAGTATTTTCAAGGCTCCAGGCCAACTTCCAATCAATACTTACGCGTCTGTGTATCCTGGAAGCTTCTTTCTCCATTTTGGCTTCTTCAGAGGTTGTCCATCATCATCCACAATGAAGTCATCAATGTCTGGACATTGAGAAGCAATTCAGTGGTCAGGGAACTTGGATATAGAACTGGTACCTCTGACAAAGCTCAGCCAGTGCAACTGTGAGCCTCCACCACAGACTTAGGCTGCTGCTGGCTGTCGGTCTGCCCAGCTCCCCACAGCATCTCCTACACCAATCTCACACAGTCCAGGAGCCTGAACCACAGTACCAAGCTGGAACAAACTTCCAGACACAGGCAAAGCTATTTGGCAATTAGTTACAGCTCAGTGCACTGAAAATACAGTCAGGAAAGGCCTGGCTGCTTTGGACAGTGGAAAGAATTCTTGAAACGTTTTTGGTATGGTAATAGCAGCAGTGACAGGCTGATGCTGAAGGGGTAGGGCAGGCATGCACTGTGCTATGAGGTACTAAACAGTGCCTTGCGTGCCTTCCTCTGAAGCATTTTCATTTTTGAGGCAGCTTAGGGGAGGTGTTCAAGACCTCAGCACACAAAACGTGCTCCTGCACGAAGTGGTTCAGACAGACAAACGAAACCTGTCACTCAGAAATGTTTAATTCTAAGAATTGTACTAATCAGACCAACAAGAGCTTTGCCACGACAAGGTCACAGCTTTTGGACACTGCTAGCTCACAGAAAGTCTGAACTTTGTTCCTGTGCTTTAATCCTAGGACAAACTTTGGATGTAACTGAGCACCCACACTCACCAGATTCATCTTCCTCCTCCTCCTCCTCCTCTTCCTGTGCAGCAACAGGAGCTTCCACAGCTTCCCCTCCTTCCTCGCCTTCACCATCTTGAAAGATTTCTTCAGCAATGGCTTCCTTCTCATGCTCTTCCTTTCCATAATCTTCTGCTTCATCGTCCTCATCATCAGACATTTTTCGCACACGCCTGAATTTTTGCTGCAAGAAAAATGTCCTGCTAGTGCTCACAATTCCTGGCTCAGCACTGCACTTCCTCTGCAGGCACCTGAGAGGGAGCAGGATGGAGCCCAGCACGTCACAGGCACACAGGGCAGAAGAGCCACCCCCTCAGGAGGTGTGCCTGTGCCACTTGTGTGCTGTCACCACCAGTGCTGGCCTGGCTGACGTGACTCTAATGTTACAGAAAGAGCTTTAGAGTCTGTAACAGCCTGTGCTGACCTTGAGGTTAGCACCACACAGGAATGGAAGATGAGACTGTCCTGAAGAGGTGGAAAGGGAGGAGCACAACAGACTTTGGGAACCAGAAAAAAGTGCTTTGCAAACTCCAGGCAGCCAGGTCCCAGTTGCTTGGGCAAGGAGAGATCCTGCTTCCTTCAAGCTCTCAGCTCTCCCTTTCCCAGAGGGCAGGAGCTAATGGGAGGCACTGTCTGCTCACGCCAGGCTGGAGCCCACCCTCCTCTGTGCTAAAACACACCATGCCATTAACTGCAGCACGGGAACACAACTCACTCTTTTGACTTTAACGCCCAAGTTTTCTTCAATGAGGTCGAAGTCATCATCCTCCAGGCGGTCATCAAAAGCTGAAGAAGAGAGCAGAGATCAGTTACACTCTCCCTTTACTAATCTGGGAATGCACTAAGCCCAAAAGGGCACAGCTTACCCAGCTCATGCAGACACCCAGGGCAGAGGATGCTCTCTGCCAGCATTACACCTACTAGTAACAATCATCACAAAACTTACTGCGCTTTCTCTTTTTGTGCCCAACATCATCCTCTGAGTCTCCAGAGTCACTGGCTTCCTCCTCCTCTTCCTCATCGTCATCGTCGTTAATGAATCCTTTCAGGTTCCCCTGCTCATCCTGATCATCGAGGTTCAGCTCCTCCTCTTCCTCATCTGGGATGGAGAGCAGCACGTGTTAGACACTTACTGCTTATCCACTGAGACCTGGCTCTGTGCAAGCAGCATCTTCCTCCACACCATCTACACAGAGTTTTAACTGAACACTTTTACTGACACGGAACCCAGCCAGCTGCTCCTGCCAGATCCCCACTTCTTGTCTCGTGCTCTCTCTGCAGAGGGAACAGGTGGAGTGGTCACACTGGAAGAATTCTTCAGCTTTTACCATTTACTACCAAACTGTGTGACTGCAAGTCCCACGGGGGTGAAGTAGCATATATTTTATTGCCAATTACAAAAACCTCTTGGAGCACTTGGAAGAAAGGAAGCATTCAAACAGCTGAGATTATTGACTACAGATGGCCCTGCTATTATAGCCCAGTTATTGCTCCATCTGCAGAGTCACAGGATGCAGAACAGAACAGCAACAAACACAGACAATTCAGCAAACTCACCATCCTCATCTTCCTCTACAAACTTCTTGGTCACTCTGGGTACAACCTCCCCATCCTGGTTGTACTCCTCCTCCGACTCCTCTGCTTCACTCTCCACGAAGTCAGACATGGCTGCAGCCTCTCACACAGCAGCTGGGGAAAGAGGAAACATCCCTGGCATCGGCTGAGCAAGCAGAACGCCAGCACTTCCCCCTTCAGGTTTTGGAGAGAAGGCAGCTAAAGCAAGAAGCATTTCAAATTAGCTACAGAGGCCCTGAATTACCCAGTGTCCACCTTGCCTGGACATCCCTGTCACCAGAGATTAGGCAGGAGAAAGCAGCAGCCAAGAGCTGCCAGCTCCTGCCAACCCGTGTCTGGGTGAGGAGGGCAGGAGCTGCCACAGCAACACTCGCGGCTCCTGCGGCTGAAACACGCACGCAGCCAGAGCCTTCATCCCATCCACACCCTCCCACGCGCTGGGAAGGCTCCCACTGATGCTGCACCATGTCAGGCACACGGCCCAACTAATTAGGATCTTAATACGATTAATCCTGGCTCAGTTGATGAAGCCAGAGTGACCCTGAAAAGGGCCTCAACTGAGCTGCGATCGCCAGCTGTGAGTGAGACTCGTCAGAGCCCATGGAGCAAACTGGAGAAAGGTCCAGGGGTCCCGGGTTGGGGCTGGGGGTTTGGGGCTACCCACAAGCCAGAGCCAGGATATCCCATGCCAGGGGCCTCAATCCAGCGCTAAGGAAGCAACAAGAAAACTACAAAACCAGCGCATTTTCTATATCCAGAACCTTTTGTTTGATGCTTTTCCCAACTGGGGTTTCTGGAAACAATATAAATCAAGCTTGGCACAAAGGAAAGTGTTTGCCAAGTTCTGTTTCTCTGAGCCTTCCACTTCTGCTGGTTACAAACTCATTGATATTTCTGAAATTTTCAAAGGAAGTTTTTAAATCTCCTTTTTATGTATATCAAAACAACTGAAGCTTGCAAGACTCAGCTATGAGGAAAACCAAATCAACTCCTCAAACGGCTGTGAGGATGAAAATGCCAGCCCAGGAAGAAGTACATGCCTTTGGGAAGGTACAAAAAGCAGCTCAGAGGTGTCAGATCTAAAGCAAAAACCTCCATGTTAAATTACATCTGACGTAATTCAACACACAAACACGCAAAAACAACAGAGGAAAAAAAAGATGAGAAAAGAATTCTGTATGGCAGGGAATGATACCTAAACAAACACGCTTCAAAATATTCCCATAATCATTTCCCCACTGCAAACAACCCGCTGAAGGAAATCAGTCCCATATGGGACAACCTGATCAAGGCTTTGCCATGACACTTCTCGTGTGCAGGATTTCTTGTTCTGCCCTGAGATCCACACATCTGCTGCACAAACACAACAACTTGGGAGAAAAACAGGGACTTAGTGCTCAGTTAGAGTTAAAAGGTGCAAGGCTGATCTTGGATGATCTTTTAAGTCTTAAAATACGAGCAGCTCTGAAGGAACGTGTCATCCGTATCTCATCAAAGAAAACCCACAACAAAGATGAGGGAAAGACCTCTGCCAGATTTCAGACATGAGTGGAGAGCAGCTCATACTCCTTGGCTGCAGAATACATGGCTGTGGCCAACGCAGGATGCTCCAGACAGGCAGAAATCACAGCAGGCCAAGGCTACTGCTCTGCATCCAGACAGGACGTGGCTGCTCTGGTTCAGTGCGGGATCCCTATCCTCAAGAGGACACTTTAGAAGTCACACACTTGTATTTAAGCATCCCTCTCAGAAACAATGGCTCAGAGGGCAGCACTGATGCCAGTTAAATGTGTGTTCCTGATGCAAATGCCACTGATGAATCGTGTGACTACACACAGTAGAGCAACAGCGATTCCGTTTACCTGCCTGTGTATGAATATTCTGCCAACTTCACACTTCCTCACCAATCTCCTGCTACAGGTATTCACCAGGGTGCATTAACATACACAAACCTGCAGGCTGAGTGGCTTTCCCTAGAGCACTTCCAAGTCCAATAACCTCGTTTTTCTCCTGCCCATGATCAATACACAAACTCATCTCATCAAAGCACCACATCCAATTTCACCATTCTCTGCCAGTGAAGTGTTCAGCCCACGATTCCAACTTTCTTCCTCATCACTTGTTCTAAAATTTCCTGGCAATTTCACTCCATGTCAACTCAAATTTGTCTGGACACAGCGAACAAATGGGATTTGAGAAAGCCATCTTATTTAAATGATCCAGCCAAGCAGGTTCCACACAAGCCAACCACCCACAAACCCAGGTGCTTTCAGCTACAGAGAAATTCATCTCAGGACAGCAGGGATGTCACTTGGCATGGAAAACAGAAGCAAGATGTTGAAGCAGACATGGATTAAAGGTGCCTCTCCCATCCTCTGTGCCAGGGAGGCCTTAATTTGAAACAGAACAAGCCAGGGAAGTGAGCAGAGGTGCACAGACAGAACTTGGTGTGGTCACACAGGGAGAGACCTGAGGAGGTTTAAAGACTCTGGACCAAGGAGTGTTGGGCCAGCCCAGCTGTTTTGATCAGGAGTGTCTGCACTTTGCTCAGCTCAAGGGCACAGTGGCACTGATCCAGAGTCCACAAGCTCCTTTTAACTGGGACCGTTGAGTTCTGATCAGGTCAGGACCAGGATGGACATCGGCCGCAGGCTCCGTGAGGTGAGGCAGGGCCCTTAGGACAAGTGCTGCTTTGTGAGAACCTAAGGATTTCAGAAATCATTCACGCATCCAGATATCTGCTGGCTACTCAGGACATTGGGAACTGCAGAGTCCCTCACGAGCTTCACAGACTGAGCAGGTGTGGAGTGAGAGAAAGCAGAAACATCCAATACTCTCCCAGCTACAAGGATGCCACCTAAGGCAGGAGACTTCAGTGGTGCTCACAGAATAACCAAGCAGTGTCCTCAGAGCAAGAAATATTTATTATTCAGCAACCAACCTCAGGACAGCAGTGTGAATACACAAACCAGCAAAGCCAAGTGCTCACCTTGGCTTTAGGACATCATGGGTGCAGCAAAGACCGTCCTTTGTGGGAGAAATGACATCAATCCCACATTAATACTGGTTCTGTGGGGTTTTTTGTGGTGGGGGGAGAGAGGGCTTGGGCAGGGATGGTTCTAACCTCTGGCACTTCATGGTTCAACTCACAGTCCATTTAGGATCACACAGATCCATGGAACCACACTGCCGAAGTCACCACTAAACATCTCGCTCAGTTCTCATGGCCACACTTCAAAGAGTCAAACTGCAGAGGATTCAGAAAGCTCTGTGACAGTAAGAGAGCTGGGGAACTCAACTCAAAATGCAGAGCCTCAGGAAGCCAAATCTATTAATTTTGTCAATTAAATGCTCGTGAAATTAATTTTAGCACAGTCCAAGTGCATCTACAGGAGTTCAAGACTGACAACAAATGTCTGACTAGGAAAAAGCCAAATGAACTGCAAAGATAATGCCACTGTTTCACCCCCTGAAGCTCTCAGTGAAATCAGTATCAGTTTTCTTAAAATAAAAAAAAAACAAAACCAAGCCATAGTTGAGTTGGAACGTGTGGATTTAACACTAATAACTAAGTAAGGATCTTAAGGCTGCGTTCCACCACAGAACTCAGACAAAATCATCTTGGCATCTTTTAATTTGAAGCTTAAGAGCCTAACAAAAACATCCCTGTGAAGCACTGCAAGGCACTCACACCATGAGGAACCACCCTCACAGGCACCCCCTCAATGCTGAGCTCTTCCTCAGAGGCACTCTGGTATCCACATGGACTTCTGATGACAGCCCTGACATCGGCAATACATAACTTCATATTTAGCTTTTAAAGCTGTTTTACAGATTTCTGAAGTTGGCATCTAAACCGGACACTCCCACCCCTGCTTGGTGGAACACAGGGGGAAGTGATGACTGGGGACAAGGAAAGTCCAGGCAGCCACCAGAGCTCAGGAACTTCCCATACCTGCTTTGTTGGTTTTAATGCTCCCGTCGGTCCCACCGCCCCCGATGCTATCAGGTGGCAGCACGTCCTGTGGCAGGGTGACACATTTAATAGCATGTTGTGTGAAAAAGCACATCCGCCTGTTTATTTTAGCCCTGCTGCATCATAATTTCCGGTCAGAAACAGAAAACTGATGCTCCCTCCTCGCTTTCTCTGACCTGCCCATGACTTCACGCACCTGGATCGTATCTCCTGTCAGCAAGCTTCTCCCCTAAGGTGAGGGCATGAGGGCTTTGATTACCCAAAAACCTGCTCTGCCCCTGCCTCTTCCAGCGCTCCCCTTTTGGGATGGTCTAACCAGAATTGCCAGGGCACAAACTGCCAACCACTTACTCAGCAGCACGACAATGTTTTCTATTTCATTCTCTCCTCCTTTAAAGTAATTTCAAAATATCCCTCTCAGGCTACAACGGGGTGTTGAAGTCGTTTTAAAAGAAGCAATTGCTCAGACACCTACTGCTCTTCCCTGAATTACAAGAGCTGATGTAGGGCCAGTTTTGTGGTGTTTGTTATCTTCCTTATACCTTCTGCCATATCTCATTTACCACACGACCACTCCCACCTGGTGTTATCTGGTCTCTGCAACTCCCCACAGTTTAGTTATCCTAAATAATTTAGGAGTAACCTTCCTTCTCCACATCATCGTATTCCGAAAAAAAAAAAAAAAAGAGCACAGGAGATGACTGTGAAACTCCACAACAACCTCACTCCCCCGTGACCACCAATCGTTTGCCACCTTTTAGTCATTTATTAAACCCAAAAGGGCTTTCCCCAGGCCCTTGGCTTTTCAGGGAGGACATCGCCAGAAGTTTGGAAAGCCCAACGCAGTGGCCTGGGAATCACACTTGCGGAGCGGAGATCCAGGAATCACACCGGCATTGTGGGGGGGTCCAGGACCACCAGGGTGGTGAGAAACGAAGGTCAGACCCTTTCCCCCTCTCCAAGAAAGGCATCCCGATGCTCCGCCACGCCATCACCTCACACCCGCAGCCACGCCATCACCGCTTCCCACCGTGCCAGCGCTACCCCGCGGCCGCGGCGGGCGGGGGCTGCGGCACCTCCCGGCCCCGAGGGAGCCGCCCCCGACTCCGGCCACCGCCTCGCCTCCCCGGCCCTGCCCGCCGCCCCGGGAGGCTCCTGCTGCCGCCAGCCCCACCCACGGCCACCACCGGGGCCGCACCGGAGCGGCCGCCGCCGCTTCACCCCCGCACCGGGGCCCGCGGAGCAGCCCGACACCAACCTCGGGGACGTCCCTGCCGCCTTCACCGGGGCTCGGAGCCGCCGCGGCACCGGTCGGGGACTGACGCCCGGGCCGGGACAAACGCGGGTGCGCCCTTCCCCCGGTAAAAGACCCCCCGTTCCCCGCCGCCACCGCCGCCCCGCCGGGCCCGGCGCGGCCTTACCCGAGGGGCCGAGGGAAAATGGAGGCGGCGGCGGCGGCGAGCGCGGGGGGCGGAGCGGGCGAGCGGCGACCTCCCGGCGGGCGGAGCGGCCGCGCTTCCGCTTCCTGCGGGATGGAGGCGGCGCGGCGGCCGCCGCTGCTGCTCCCGCTGCTGCTCCCGCTGCTGGTGGCGGTGCTGGGCGCGGCGGGGCGCGGCGGCCCCGGGCCCGTCACCTGCGGCTCCGTGGTGAAGCTGCTCAATGTGCGGCACAACGTGCGGCTGCACTCGCACGATGTGCGCTACGGCTCCGGTAACGGGACGCGCCCCCCCTCCCCCCCCGTCCCCTCCGCGTTGGGCTGAGCTGGGTGTGATGGTGGTACTCCCTCCTCCGCAGGCAGCGGGCAGCAATCGGTGACCGGGGTGTCGGCGGCGGATGACGGGAACAGCTACTGGCGGGTGCGGGGTCGCACGGCCGCCGTGTGCCAGCGGGGCACGCCGGTGCGCTGCGGGCAGGCCATCCGCCTCACGCACCTGGGCACCGGCCGCAACCTGCACAGCCACCGCTTCACCTCGCCGCTCTCCGGGAACCAGGTACCGGCCGGGGGTCACCACCCCTGGGCCCCGAGCTCGGCATCTTTCCCTGGGCACGACCGGGCCCGCCTTGTCACTCGGGTCTTTGCGCGTCCCCTGAGTCCCTGCTGGGTTCTCCCTGTCCCTACGCATCCCACCTGGGTCCCCCTCGTCCCCCACGGTACTGCCAGCCCCATCTTATTCCCCAGTCAGTCTCCTGGGTTCTCCCAACCAGATCCCCCCATATGTCTACTAGTGTTTCCTAATTCCTGGCCCCAGATGTGTCCCCACCGGTCCCATTTTGTTTCCCAGTTCAGACTCTTCAGGCTGGGTCCCTACCAGCACTATATTTTTCCCTGGTCCCAGCTGGGTCCCTGCCAGTCCCACCTTGTTCCCCACTCCCTCCCAACTCTCTGTGCCCCGCCAGTGCCTGAATCCCAACCAGACCTTCCAAGTCCCAACAAAGCCTCAGTCACAACCAGGTCCTTCCTCCCCCCTAGGCCCAGCCCCTTTCTCTGCCCACCTCAACCCTCCCCTTTTTTCATGCTGGCCCCCAAACGAGCTCTTCTTCACCCCCAGGAGGTGAGTGCCTTTGGGGAGGCCGGCGAGGGTGACTACCTGGACGACTGGACAGTGGTGTGCAGCGGGACCTACTGGGTGCGGGACGATGAGGTGCGCTTCCAGCACACCTCCACCGACGTCTTCCTCTCGGTGACCGGGGAGCAGTATGGGCGGCCCATCCACGGGCAGAAGGAGGTGCATGGCATGGCCACCTCCAGCCAGAATAACTACTGGAAGGTGATGGAAGGCATCTTCATGCAGCCCAGCGAGGCCTTCCAAACGGAGCAGTACCACGCAGAGTTGTGAGGGACAGACAGACTGACGCTGAGCCTCCGGGCGCTGCCCTGCCGTGTTTGGGACTGCTGAACCCAGGGGATGGCTCCTGTCCTCACCTGGGACTGACACACACCACTGACACAGGGCCCCAACACAAAGCAGATCCCAATGTCCTGAAGTTGATGCGGAGCAGATTCCACTGTCCCAAATCTGACACTAAGCAGGTCCCAGGGTCCAGACCTGACCCAAAGCAGCTCCCAACATCCTAAAACCACTACAAAGCAGATCCCAGCATCCTAGATCAGCACAAAGCAGGTCCCAACATCCCAAATCTAGCACAAAGCCAAGCCCAACATCCAGGCCTGACCCAAAACAACTTCCCAAACTCCCTCCCTGTCCCTTTCCAGCCCACTCTGTCCAAGGACACCCCCCTTAAAGGACTGCTGTCTCTGGGAGCTGTGCCCTTTGCTGTACCCCAAACTGCTCCTTGTGCCCTGCAAGGACCTGGGGCTATAAAAGTGCTGAACCCTGCCCTGTGGTGTGGCTGTTTGTGCAGGGCATGCAGGGGACATCTGGCACTGGGGGCCAGACTGGTGTCATCTGCCCTTGCCCCGTCTTGGTGCTGCCCCTGGTGTCACCCACTTGTCCCATCCAGTGCCAGACCCGGTATCAACCCCCTGTCTGAACCCGGAGCTGCACTGGTGTCCCCCCCTGCTCCTCGCTCCATTTCAGTGCCGGACCTGCTGTCAGCCACATCACTCCACCCCAGAGTCCGGAGTCACTCATCTCCCCACCCCGTGCCGCCCCGTTGTCATCCTTCTCCCCATCCCGCTGCCGGACCCGGTGTCACCCCCTCGTTCTATCGCAGTGCCGCCCCGGTGTCACCCCTGTACCCATCCCCGTGTTCCCCCCGTCTCCACCCCGGTGCCGCCCTGGAGTCAGCCCTGTCCCCGTGCGGTGTCCGCGCTGTCCCGTTCCGGTGCGGCCCCGGCGGGGCGCTGCGGCCGCCGCTGTCCCCGGCAAGGCCCCGCCCCGTCCCGCCCCTCCCAGCGGCCACTCGGGGTGCGCGGGCGGCCCCACGGGCGGCGGCGGCGGCGGCGGGGCCGGGGCCGGGGCAGGGGCGGGCGGGAGGGAGGGAAGGGGTCTCACCGGGGCCGGGGGCCGCACCGGGGCCGTGCCCGCCATGCCGCCGCCGCTGCCCGCCGCTCTCCTCGGCCTCGTCCTCGTCGCGCTGCTCGCCGGGCTGCTGGCGCGGTCAGGGCCCGCCGGGCGGGTCTGGGGGCGTGGGGGACCCCGCGGGGGCTCGGGGGGGTGTGGCAGGGGTGGGGAGGGGGCACGGCGGTGGCAGTGGGGGGACAGTGGGTTGGGAGGGGGTGGCAGCGCGGCGGGTGGGGCTCTGCTGGGGTGGGAGGAACTCGCCGGGGTCAAGGGGAGGCCCGAGGGGCTGGCAGTGGGGGGTGCGGGGGTTTGGGGGGCCCACGGGAGTTTTGGGGGTGAGGTGAGGCTGGTTGGGGTAGTGTCAGGAGTGGAGGGGGCCCGCGGGGTTGAGGGTGAGGTGTTGGGGGTCTGGGAGGAGGGGAGCAGAGGGTAAGGGGGTCAAAGAGGGCTTGGGGAGGGGTGTCAGGGATTTGGGGAGCTCGCAGAGCTGGGGGAGAGTTGTAGGGGGGAGCCTGCAGGGGATTGGGAGGTTGTAGAGCTGGGTGTCAGAGGCTTGGAGGCTTAAAGAAGTTCAGGGGAGCCCGCAGGGGTGGGCATGGGGTGTCAGAGGGGTGTGGAGGTCAAAGGGAGCTCTCAGGGCTTGGGAGGGGGGGTCAGGGGTTGTTGGGGGTGGTCTTGCAGGGTCTCTTCCCCAGTCTGGGAGCTCCTGTCCAGCTGCAGGTGCTGGAGCTGGTGCTCAGAGGGCAAAGAGCATCCCTGGTCCCCAGCTGCAGCTGGGAGACTGACCCTGGCCTTCCCCCTGACCCCACAGATGGCTGGCATGTCGCCTGGCCGTCACCTGGTGCCGGCAAAAGCTTCATGCAGAGCTGAAGATTGGCTCCTTTGGCTTCTTCTGGGCCCAGAACATCAGCCTCAAGTTCCAGCAGGAGCAGCAGACTGTGGTGGGTACCTGGGCGAGGGGTGGTCACTGGCAGACAGGTAGGGAAGGTGGTTCCAGTCACTTCCAGTCTGGCAGCAAATCCATGGAGCCGCTCTTCTACTGAGCATCCCCATGGCTGGTGCCAGGCCCTTCCTCCCATGGCCAGACTTGGGGGTTTGGCTGCTCCTTGCATGATCCCAGGCCTTGGGGGTGGAGTGGGAATGTTGAGATGAGCATGACAAGGCAGAGCCAAGTTTTTTCTTCTCTGACCTACCTGTATGTCCTTACAGGAGATCGACAACGTCTGGATCTCCAGCAAACTGAGCCGGGAGCTGCCGTATGTACCCTGACCCCAGCTCCCTGCCTGCTCCCTTTGGGTGTCTGTCTCACCCCTGGCCCTGCTGGCTGTGCCCTGCTGCCTTTACACCTTTCTGCCATCCTTATTTCCATGTGGTCAGCTCTGTGAGGGAGTGACCCACACTTGGAGGTTGCAGTGTCTTGTGGGTGCCCTTGTGGCGATCCTGCACATCCCTGGGGTGGGGGAAATCCCTGGTGATGGGGACAGGTGTGCCAAGTGCAAGCTCTTGTCAGAGCTGCCTGTGTGGTTGATCCCCAGGCGCTACTTCGAGCTGTGTTTTGGCGAGGTGCGAATCCGCACGGATCTCCAGAAAGGCCCTGGGTTCCAGCCATCCGTCCCGGAGACTCCCAGAGAAGCTGATGGAAGTGAAAGCAGAACAGACCTGACCCTTAAACCCTCCCTGCTGAGGCTCCTTAGTCAGGTGAGGCACTGGCTCGGTGAGAGGCCGCTGTGGGCTGTGCCGCTGTCGGATATCCCTCACAGCAGCACCTTCCTCCCAGCTCTTTTCCATCCATATGGATTCCATCAACATCATGGTTCTGCACGTGGCCACCTCAGAGTCTCTCTGGCACATCCAGGCCAGCCAGACACGTCTCCTCCTGAATGGCAATGGGAAGAGGTAATGCTGTGCTCGTACCCCACTCTGCTTCCAGGGCAGGGAGCTCCTCTGACCCCAGCCTGGTGTCTCTCGTCTCTCTGTCCTGCTCAGCAGCATCCTTTGTCACCTGTGATGTGACACATTAACCTCCTCTGAGGCTGGCCTGGTTCCTTTTCCTGTCACAGGAAGCTTGGGTTGTGCGTTCTCCAAATAATGTAGTGTGCCTGGAGTTAGGGCATGCTCTGCTTTTGTGAGCACTTGGAGCAGGGACTTGGGATCCCTGTGTCCCACAGGAAAGAGGGCAGGGACTTGTTTTGGCAGCAGCAAGACCCACATCCTCCTTCTGTTCTCTGCTCTCCCCAGCCTGACGTGCGAGGTGAGCCTGACAAAGGTGAACAGCAAAGTCCTCCGGAGCAGCGAGCTGGTGAGTGCTGGGGGAGGGAGAAATTCCACACTTGGAGCCTGGGCACTGGCTCTGTGGAACACTGAGGACCTGTTCCAGGGTGTCCCTGATGGACAGGCTGATGCTGCCAGGTGCTGGGCACTGTGCTGTACCCAGCTCTCCACCTGCAGCAGCCACTGGGAGGGCACTGTGTGACTCCCTGTGTGCTCCTTGCCGTGTCCCCTGTGCACAGGATGACACGTGCCTGGCAGAGCTGGCCCTGGCGCTCTCCCTCTCCCTGGAGATCAGCAGCAAGCGGCGGCTGGTGGGCGTCTGGCTCTGCGTCCGGACACTGCAGGCAGAGCTGCACGAGGGGCTATTCTGCAGCCCCCTGCTGCACCACATCACTGCTGGGGCCCAGCACAGCAGCATGGGGGAAGAGCCCAGCACAGGTCAGGATGGGCAGGGGCAAGCTCTGGGCAGGGCAGGGGCTGGTGGCCCCCATAGCTGCACTGGAGGCAGAGGGATTTGGCTGTGCGATCCCTCCCTGCCGCTCCAGGGTGTGGGGTTTGGGCAAGTCCTTCCCGTGACTCTCTCTGTCCTTCTCCAGGCCCAGGGGAGCCCTCGAAGTCCCTGTCTGTGCTGAGCAGGGACACACTGAAGCTCATCCCCAGGAGGGTGGAGATGAAGCTGGAGAACACTAGCATGGTGCTGTCCATGAACAGCCAGAAGAGGTAAAGGAGGCAGGTGGAGGGGGAGGCTGTCCGAGTCCAAATTAACGCTGGGGACATGGACCTGGGGACAAGTGTGCCATTCTTTGCTCATCCTTTAGCTCTGACAGACTGCAGAGAGCAAGTCCTAGAGCCCACTCCAGTGGGAAGGACTGATCTTGGCCTGGGGCTGGGCTCTTGGGGAGGCAGGAAGGCACGTGAGCTGGTTCTCCAGTAGGACAGCTGAGAGGATCCTCAGGCGATGGGATGAGAGCGCTGGGCTGGGCTGCAGCTGGGCACTGGCTGCTGTGTTTGTCCATGCCAGCGTGCTGGTCAGCTGGTGGTGAGAGACAGGGAGATGGAGAATGTGACAGTGCAGTTCCCTCCTGGCAGTGACTCTGTGTGTCTTCCAGGCACCTCACCTGGAGCCTGAAGCTGCTGCAGTTTCTATATCAGCGTGAAGAGGAGCAAATCCCGCTGCGCAACTTCACGCCCACCTCAGACCTGGACCAAATGAGTGTAGACCTCCAGCTGGAGGGCAAGTAGCCAGGAGGGCACCCATGGGACAGGGCTGCCATCACTGCCCTCTGCCACCCCTCATTTGTGCTCCTCTGTCCCCCCAGATGGTCTTCTCCTGTCCCAGAGCCGCCAGCGCATCGTGTGCCTCAACTCCCTGAAAACCAGCGTGCAGGTGAGCTAGCGCTGGGTACACTCTGTCCCCTGAGGGTGGCTGGTTTGGCTCCTGGCATGAGTTTTTTGCCACCTGGCCCTTTCCCTGCTCTAGGTCACAGCCATTGACCTCTCGGCTGCTGTGCTGCTCAACACCTGCATCATCCACTACCGTCACCAAGAGTTTTCGCACTGGCTGGGCCTGTTGGCACAGGAATACAGGTCCCGGGTGGTGTCTGTCCCCAGCCAAAGGCACAAGGGAAGGTAAACTTGGCCTCAGTGCAGCTGCTGGTATCACAGCTTGTTTCCTCTTGCTGCCCACGCTCTGGCACGGTGCCTGGGCACTCAGCACCTTATCTGCACAGCCTGTGGGATGGAGAGGCTGGTCAGGAGGCGATTAGGGAGCCCTTGCAGAGAGGACATCCCTCTGGGCCTGCTCCCTGCCAGGCTCCGTGGCACGCAGCTCCCAGTAACAGCCCATCCCTGTTTGTCCCGTGCAGGAGCTATCCCCAAATCCTAGCGCCCATCATCCTGTGTGCCTCGCTGTCCAACGTCAATGTGTCCGTGCAGCTGGGGGACACTCCACCCTTCGCCTTGGGCTTCAACTCCATCTCTGCAGGTACAGGCTGGATCAGGGAGGTGCTGGGCTCTTCTTGGGGTCTGCCAGAGAGGCACCAGGATGGGAATGGGGTGGGCCGTGTTGCCGCTGTGCTTGCCCGTGTGTGTGTGGCCACGGGCTGTGGATCCCTGCCTGATTGTGTCTGAGGTGCCCAGGTTTGGGTGAGCCCTGCCTGTGCTTCCCCCCTCCTCTGTGCCCACAGACTACCAGCACCTGCGGCCGCAGAGCGTGCACCAGCGAGCAGTGCTGGCTGTGGACCACCTGTGCTGGCGGGTGGGCAATGACTCCCACATCCAGCGTGCCCCACATCCCCCCAACATGCACGTGTGGGGAGAAGCCCTCATCCTCGACTCCTTCAACCTCCAGGTGAGGGACGAGCCAAGGGGACAAGGGGTGGATTTCAGTCTCAGACTCCATGGGGGTGGCACAGGGATGTGTGGTGGCACAGGGATGTCCTGCAGCCTGAGAGTGATTGTCCTGTTGTCCTGCAGGGCAGCTACAACCAGCCCCTTGGCATGTCCAGCGCCCAGTCAGATACACTCTTCCTGGATTGCACCATCCGGGGGTTGCAAGTGGAGTCATCTGATACCTGCACTGAGTGCCTGGCCAGGGTCCTGCCCCTGTTCTGCCCACGGCGTGGTGGGGCTGAGCCTGCCAAGCAGCCGCCCTCTGTCTCCAGCGAGCCCTGGGGGCTGCTCTGGAAGGTGGATCTGAAGGTGGAAGACGTGAACCTTTTCACCCTCTCGGCCATAGTGGGTAAGTAGCATCCAAGCTGATCCCAGATGTCTGTCCTGGAATAATCCTGCAGTCAGAGGAACCTGGCATGTTGTGGTGTGCCTCCTATGTGCCTCCAGCACTGACATGCTGTCTCTCCAGGTGCTCTGGAGCTGCGGCTGGACACGCTGACCGTCCTGGGAAGTGCTGAGAGCTGCACGGTCAGCGTCCAGGGCATGGTGCTGGCCTTGGTCAAGAGCATCACTGAGAAGATGCAGCCGTGCTGCAAAGCTCCTGCCATCCCCAATCCAGTGGCCAACCTCTCCATGCTCTCTGTCACCTACCACAGCAGCATCCGCTCTCTGGAGGTTGGTTTGGCTGTCGGGCCACTGCTTTATCCTGTTGTTGGGTAGGATGGGGCAGGGGGAGGATTGGCTGGCATGAAAGGTGTTGGGGGAAGAACAGGGCTGTGCTGTGCTTGCCCTGGCAGTGACGTGGTGCCTGCTCACTCTCTTCGGTGCAGGTGCAGTGCGGCGAGGGGCTGGTGGTGCTGTGGAGCCCACCTGACCACATGCACCTGTACCATCACACCCTGGCCACCCTGCAGTGCCACGAAGCCTTGCGGAGCGCCCTCGGCCACAGGACGCTTCCCTCCGTGCCCCCAGAGAGCCCCACGTCCCACCCAGCCACCCCTACTGAGTCACCGGGGCCCCTGCAGCCAAAAGGACCCTCTCCCAAAAGATTCCTGTCCCTGTCCCTGGAGCTGAGCTCTGCCAAGCTCACAGCCTTTGTCTCTGAGGCCAACTACATCAGCCTGGCTGCGGAACGGACCTCGGTGAGCTGGCACGGCGGTGCTCTGCACAGCTACTGCCCCGAGCTGGCCGCCGGCTTTGATGGACACAGCATCTTCAGCTTCAAGGAGGTGGAGGTGAAGCTGCTGCCGGAGCTGGAGGAGGTTGTCCGGCACCGCGACGCCTTCCCCGCCCTGCGCACCCTCCGCAACCGCGGCTGGGCCTTCTCCTTCGCCAGCGTGACCATCGAGTTCCCCTACCAGTATGACTTCTCCCGCACGCTGGACGCTGCCGTGGGCGTGCAGAAGTGGCTGAAGGGCTTGCACCGGCCCGGGCGCCCCGCCAGCACAGCCCTGCCCCCCGATTTCCTGCTCAAAGTCACCCACTTCTCCTGGGTCTTCCTGGATGATGTCTTTGAGGTCAAGTTGCGAGACAACTACGAGCTGATGAAGGATGAGAGCAAGGAGAGCGCCAAACGCCTGCAGCTGCTGGACGCCAAGGTGGCTGCACTGCGCAAGCAGCACGGGGAGCTGCTGCCTGCCCGCAAGATCGAGGAGCTCTACGCTGCTCTGGAGAAGAAGAACATCGAGATCTACATCCAGCGCTCGCGGCGCCTCTACGCCAACACGCCCATGCGGAGAGCCCTCCTCACCTGGACGCTGGCCCACCTGGAGCTGGTGGCCATGGCTGATGAGTCCTTCCACGGCACGGAGCGTGTGTTGGAGCAGATGAGGGACCTGGATGATGTCAGCCCGTTTCCCCCTGAGGGTCTGGAGATGGTCACGCAGTGGTGCCGCATGATGAAGGGCAGAGTTGGCAGCTTCTTTGGTGAGTTGCTTCGTGGGAGGGTGCCCTTGGAGGACAGCATGATGGCTGCGCGGCCTGGGCTGGCACCACGTGGTGTGTAACCAAGCAGGGAAAACAATTTTTGGAGGTTCAAGGGAGGGGGAAGGAAGCAGAGATGTGACAGGACGTTGGCTCCTACTGTGGCCGGAGTGGGGGACTGCCTGTCTCTTTGCTGCCCCATCCCTCAGCCCTTCCTCCGCCCGCAGTGCGGATCCGTGACTATCCCCGGTACCTGTTTGAGATCCGGAACTGGCAGCTGTCCGGCCGGCTGATCGGAGCCGAGCAGTGCGGCCAGGCCTGCTCCCGGCGTCGCCAGGTCCTGAAGCTGGGGCTGCCCTGGGGGGATGCCACAGTGGAGAGGAACATGCCACCCTTGAAGTTCTACCACGACTTTCACTGTAAGAGCTGGAGGAATGGGGGGCTCTGTGGTGGCGTAGGGACAGGGCAAATGGCCGAGCCAACCTCTGTGTCCCCAGCTGTGATCTCCCAGTACACCATTGTGTGGGGGCCCTGCTGGGACCCAGCCTGGACCCTGATCGGCCAGTGTGTGGATCTCCTCACCAAGCCCTCAGAGGACCCCAGTGCCCCATTGCCCTGGTGGGACAAGAGCCGCCTTCTCTTCCACGGAGACTGGCACATGGACATTGAACAGGCCAACCTGCACCAGCTGGCCACCGAGGTGGGTGCCACTGGACTGGGGAACAGCGTGGTGTGGGGTCAGCTCACACCGGTCTCTCCTCACGCCTGTCCTTGCAGGACCCCTACAACACCACGGAGAACATGCACTGGGAGTGGAGCCAGCTCTCCTTCCACTGGAAGCCTGGGCAGTTTGTCTTCAAGGGCAACCTGGATATCAACGTCCGGACAGCCTCCAAGTGAGTGTGGGGCCACAAGCACAGGGGGCCCCCACCGGTGCTGCGGGGTGACTGGGGTCTCTTTCTGCATTCAGATATGACGACTGCTGCTTCCTGCACCTGCCTGACCTGTGCATGACACTGGACCTGCAGTGGCTGTGCCATGGGAACCCCCACGACCACCATGGTGTGGTGCTGCGCTCCCCCGAGTTCCTGCCTGAGGTGCCAGTGGGGCAGCAGTACGACTCCTACCGTGCCTTCCGCTCCGAGAACCTCAACCTCTCCATCCGCATGGACCTGACACAGCCCAGTAAAGGTGGCTGACAGCATCCTGGGGATCCCCTGGGAACAAGGGGGATGGGGCAGAGCACGCTGGTTGTGGGTTAGGTGCTGCCATGTCCCAGCCCCATGGTGCTGGCTGATGGTGGGTATATTCTCAGAGCACTCCCAGCCCCGGATCCTGCTCTACAGCAGCACCCTCCGCTGGATGCAGAATTTTTGGGCCACGTGGACCAGCGTGACAAGGCCCATCTGCCGTGGGAAGCTCTTCAACAACATGAAACCCAGCAAGAAGAAGCTGGGGCAGCATTACAAGCAGTTGTCCTATACTGCGCTCTTCCCCCGGCTGCAGGTAATTCCCAGGGCTGGAAATCCAGTGTTTCTTCCCTGCTCTGCCTGTGCTGGACTCCCAGCTGCTGCTCTCTGCTCCCTCTCAGGTGCATTACTGGGCCTCCTTTGCCCAGCAGCGGGGGATCCAGGTGGAATGCTGCCAGGGACACATCTTCACGCGGGGCACGCAGCGGCTCATCCCGCAAGGTGAGTGGGAATCCTGCCAGCAGCACTTGCAGGTACAGCAGGGCCCTGGCTGAGCCTTGTCGCTGTCCCCCAGCTGGCACAGTGATGCGACGGCTCATTTCGGAGTGGAGCATCACGCAGATGGTGAGTGACCTGAGCCAGGTCACCGTGCACCTCATGGCCTCCACTTGTGACGAGAACGCTGACCACCAGCTTGACACCCTGGTGAAGAAAACCCACCTGCTGAGCCTGTCCTCCCTCACCTACCAGCGGCACAGCAACCGCACGGCTGAGGAGGTACCGCTGCAAACAGGGCACGGCAGCCTGTGCTGGCCTGGTGGCATCTCCAGGACGTGGGGTGTTGGTTGTTGGGTGCATTGGCGAAGGGATTTGGCTGGGGAAGAGACAGAACTTCAGGGCCTCCAAGCTACCAAGCACCTGACTTTGTCCCATCCCTGGCATGGGCCCATGCTGGGGTCTCTGGGGTGGTCCCGTGGGCTTCAGTCCCCACACTCTGCCTGCAGGGCCTGGCAGGGCTACCAGCCCTAGTGCATGAGGCCACTGGGCAGGGCTGGGGATGGCTTTGCTGTGCTGAGGCTCTGACCCTCTGTGCCCAGGAGCTGCCCCTGCGTGATGGGGACGATGGTTTCCACACACACCAGCTGCACTTGGTGGACCTGCGGGCGTCCTGGACCACCACGAATCGGGACATCGCCTTCGGCCTCTACGATGGCTACAAGAAAGCAGCTGTGCTGAAGCGTAACCTGTCCACCGAGGCCCTGAAGGGGCTGAAGATTGATACACAGCTGCAGGCCAAGAAGTTGAAGCGTGGCCCTCTCTCTGCTCACTCCATCCCTGCCAGAGTGACCGCTCCCATCACCAGTGGCCGTCCCGAGAGAGCCTCCTCAGGGGGTGAGCATGGCAGGGAGGGGAGCAAGGGGAAAGTCACAGCACAAAGCCATGCCTGCCTTCACCCTGTACGTTTGAGTCATCCCCCCACAGCTTTGCACTGACCCTTTCTCCTTCCCCAGGGGCCTACATGCTGCAGAAGCTCATTGAGGAAACGGACAAGTTTGTGGTTTTCACAGAGGAGGAGTCAGGGGCCAGCGAGCAGCTCTGCGGCATCGCCGCCTGCCAGACCGACGACATCTACAACCGCAACTGCCTCATCGAGCTGGTGAACTGCCAGGTACCTGCCTGTCCCCACGGCCTGGCTGTGACAGGGGCTGTGCCTGCCCCAGAAAGGTCCATCAGACCCCTGGGGTCTCTCCCTCTACAGATGGTTCTGCGTGGTGCAGAGACGGAGGGTTGTGTGATCGTGTCTGCCGCGAAGGCACAGCTGCTGCAGTGCCAGCACCACCCCGCCTGGTACGGGGACACTCTGAAGCAGAAGACATCCTGGACATGCTTGCTGGATGGCATGCAGTACTTTGCCACGACAGAGAGCAGTCCCTCTGAGGGGGAGCATGGCCAGCTCTGGCTGGAGGTGAGTGTGTGGTGGGTGAGCTGCGTGGGGGACAGGCAGTGCTGACAGTGCCCTGGCCAAGGCAGGGAGAATGGGGACAGCCAGCTGTGCCTCCTTGCCTCCCCAGGTGAAAAATATTGAGGAGCATCGGCAGAGGAGCCTGGACTCGGTGCAGGAGCTGATGGAGAGCGGGCAGGCAGTGGGGGGCATGGTCAGCACCACCACAGGTACTGCCCACAGCCCTGGCTGCTGTGCCTACCCCAGTCCCACTTGGATGTGACCCCAAGGCTGGTAGAGCTGAGAGCACCTGGCCTGGCCCTGCGTGGCTCCAGGAGGTGGCTGATGCTCCAAGCCTTGCACTGTGCAGTCCCCAGCGTGCCAGGATGTGGCACTCTGACTATGGTCCCTCTGCCTGTCCCCAGACTGGAATCAGCCCTCGGAAGCCCAGCAGACCCAGCAGGTGCAGAGGATCATCTCTCGCTGCAGCTGCCGCATGTACTACATCAGCTACAGCCATGACATCGACCCCGAGCTGGCCACGCAGATCAAGCCCCCTGAGACCCCTGCCAACCAGGAGAAAGAGGATCTCCTGAAGAAGCAGGAGGGTGGGTGCATGCAGGCAGTGTGCCTTGGTGGGTAGAGCTCTGGGCTGACCCACGGGTGGAGGCTAACTCCAGGGGTGGTCTCTTTTGGCCCTGCTGAGGTCAGAGGGCTGCATGCAGGAGGAGTCCCCAGCACATTTCTGGCCATGCTGAGGCCCCACTTGCCCTTTGTGTCCCTGCAGGAGCTGTGGACACCTTCACCCTGATCCACCACGACCTGGAGATCTCCACCAACCCCGCACAGTATGCCATGATCCTCGACATAGTCAACAACCTGCTGCTGCACGTGGAGCCCAAACGCAAGGTACCCACGGGGCTCCAGGTGTCTGTGCCACTCAGTGCAACCAGGCTGTCCTAACCTTGCCCTATCCCTGTGTCCAGGAGCACAGTGAGAAGAAGCAGCGGGTGCGTTTCCAGCTGGAAATCTCCAGCAACCCTGAGGAGCAGCGCAGCAGTATCCTACACCTGCAAGAGGCTGTGAGGCAGCATGTGGCCCAGATCCGGCAGCTGGAGAAGCAGATGTACTCCAACATGAAGGTGAGCCCACATCCCTGGTTCCATGGGATCCCCACTCCAGGGCAGAGGGTGCTGAGGGTTGTCTGTCCTTCAGTCCTTGAAGGATGACAGCAAAAACGAGATCCTGCTCGACCTGAACCATCGGCTGCAGCAGCAGCTGAGCCAGGAGAAAGCTGACCTGCAGCTGGAGAGCGAGGAGCTGAACATACTGATCAGGTAGGACAAGGGGGAATGGCTTTAAACTGAGGGTGGGTTTGGATTGGATATTAGGAAGAAATTTTTCCTGGTGAGGTCCTGCCACAGGTTGCCCAGAGAAGCTGTGGCTGCCCCATGCCTGGAAGTGTTCCAGGACAGGCTGGACAGGGCTTGGAGCAACCTGGGACAGTGGGAGGTGTCCAACCCAAACCGTTCTATGATTCTATGATCTCAGCCTTCCGCAGCATTGTGTCCCCCTTACCCCAGGGCTCCCACATCCCAGCTCCTTCCTCTGTGCTGCAGGTGCTTCAAAGACTTCCAGCTGCAGCGAGCCAACAAGATGGAGCTGCGAAAGCAGCCGGAGGACGTGAGCGTGGCACGGAGGACCGAGTTCTACTTTGCCCAGGCACGCTGGCGCCTGACGGAGGAGGATGGGCAGCTGGGCATCGCCGAGCTGGAGCTCCAGCGCTTCCTCTACAGCAAGGTGTGGAGTTGGACAGTGCCACCCACAGCCCCTGAGCTGGGGACAGGGACTTTGGGAGCTGATGGCTTTGTCTGCACAGGTCAACAAGTCCGATGACACGGCCGAGCATCTGCTGGAACTGGGCTGGGTGACCATGAACAACCTCCTGCCCAATGCTGTGTACAAGGCAAGTGGCAGCTGGGGGAGCAGCCCTGCATCCTGGGGACCCATGGGTGGCCTGGGTAGAGTGGCCTGTCCTCACCCCAGCCACCCATCCTCTTCCCTGCAGGTGGTGCTGCGTCCCCAGAGCTCCTGCCAGTCCGGCCGGCAGCTGGCACTGAGGATTTTCAGCAAGGTCCGGCCGCCCGTGGGAGGCATCTCCATCAAGGAGCATTTTGAGGTGCCAGGGCTGGGCCAGGAGGTGCCAGGGTCTCCGTGGGGCACAGGCAGTGTGTGCCTGGCTCTGACATGTCTCCTTCCCACAGGTGAATGTGGTGCCTCTCACCATCCAGCTCACCCACCAGTTCTTCCACAGAATGATGGGTTTCTTCTTCCCTGGCCGTAATGTGGAGGAGGAGGAGGTGGGGGATGAGGAAGATAAGTCCAAGCTGGTGACAACAGGTGAGAGGCTCGTGATCACCCTCCCCTCTGGATGTCCTTGAACAGCTCTAGCTGTGTGTCCAGGATATGTTTGTGGGCAGCTGCTGTTCTGCCATGAGTTGAGGAACAGGGATTTGTGGTCTCCCCTGTGGACAGGGAGATGGTTGGAGGGTCTGGGTCATGGCTAACCCCTGGCTGGACACCACCACCACCTCCCACCCTGTTTGCCCCAGGGATCCCCGTGGTGAAGCCACGGCAGCTGATCGTGGCCGATGACTCACTGGGCCCAGGGAAGGGAGTTGCTCAGGGACTGAACCGGACATCAGGGGTCAGAAGATCGTTCCGAAAAGCACCTGAGGTACCTCCTGCTGCTGTGAGGGGGCAATCTGCGACAGCCCTGCCATGGTGCCAGTCTGTTTTCCCCTGACTGCAGGGCTGCATAGCCATGTCCTCCCACACTTCCCTCCCACACTTGTCTGTTTTCTCCTGCTCCCTCCCACCATGAGGATTTGCATCCTTTACAACCAGGCGCCTGCACGCTTGATGTGATCCCTGTATCTCATTTTTCTAACACCCTGCCAGAGCAGCTCTCACCTCTCCCTGGTGAAGCAATGCCATGGCCTAATGCCCAGCTGTCCCTTCCCTGCTGGTTCCTGGCTGTGTCCCCCCTCCTTCCCTTCTGCTCATGGCTTCTGCTCTGTCCCCAGCATCCCGTGGATGACATCGACAAGATGAAGGAGCGTGCAGCCATGAACAACTCCTTCATCTACATCAAGATCCCGCAGGTGCCGCTCTGTGTCAGCTACAAGGTGTGGGATCAGTGGGATGGAGTGTGCCTGGGGGTGGCTTGGGGCATCGTCCCACACTGCCTGACACCTCTGTCACACAGGGGGAGAAGAACAGCGTGGACTGGGGCGACCTGAACCTGGTGCTGCCATGCCTGGAGTACCACAACAACACATGGACATGGCTGGACTTTGCCATGGCGGTGAAGAGGGACAGCCGCAAAGCCTTGGTGGCACAGGTACGTGGGACCACATCCCTCTTCCCGCTCTGGAGGCTGCCAGAGCTGCTCTGCCCAGGATGGCGATGGTAACCCCAGGGTGGGTGTCACGTTCCCCAGAGCGGGAAGCATCTGCACTGGCTCAGCAGCTTAGGCTGTCACCCATGCCAAGGGCCCGGGATGTGGCCATGATGGGTGCTGAGCCCCCTGACTCCCGGGACAGGTGATAAAGGAGAAGCTGCGCCTGAAGCCGGCGGCGGGAGCAGAGGCCCGGGGGAAGCTGGAGAACAAATCCGACGGGACCATCCAGCAGCAGGAGGAGGACGAGAAGGCTCGACTGCTCATCGGGCTGAGCGTGGGCGAGAAGAACCCCAGCAAGAAGTCGATCTTTGGCAGGCGCAAATGACGGCAGCACCCGGCAGGCCGGGAAGGGATTTGGGGTGCCCCGTGCTCCGCCCTTGGGGGGGCACCCTGAAGGTGGAGAGGGGGCTGCGCTGCCCGAGGAGGGCTGAGCCACACGCAGGCCCTCGGCAGCCCCGTCGCTGTGGGGCAGGGGTGGAGCAGCAGCACGGGGATGTGGGGCACAGGGTGCTCCAGGACCACTTTGTGGGGTGCAGAACCCTCGTGCCAAGGGTTCCTCCTGTGAGCTTGCCGCACTCCCTGCTGTGCGGGTGCTGGGCCCAGCCTCTGGGCCTGGTGAAGCAGCAGGATCACTCCAGGCTGGGAAAAAGGGGAACAGGAGAGAGTTTAAATAAAGAGTTTTTAATTTGGAACAGGCTCAGGCCAGTGGCTTGTTTCTTGCCTCACCCTGCAGTGCTCAGCACCATGCCCCACCTCAGCCCGGCAGCACCACATCACAGGGTCTTCACCTCTGGGCTTATCCAGGAATTGTTCAGGGATCCCGTTTTGGGACTCAGGGCACCCCTGCATTGCCCTGGGCTCAGCTGTCCACTTACCTTTTTAAGGTCTCCTCCCTGAGCCCAGGGCCGTGCCGGGGCTCAGCAGGGACTGCAGGCACCGCCTCAGGGCTGCAGCTCGTGGGGTGCAAAGAGAGGAGGAAAGGTTGAAGGGGGAATTGCAGAGTGTGTAGGGAGGGGATCGTGGAGAGGGGCTGGGATCAGTCCCGGGGGTGGGGTGAGTAACCCCCGAATGTGTAGTGGGGGTCCCGGGTGGGGGGGATCGGTCACGGGTGGGTGTCGAGGTGCTAGGGGCAGCCCCGCCGCCGAGCCCCGGGGCGGGGGGTGGTCGCGGCGGGCGGGGCGGGGCGGGGCGGCGGGGTTATGTAAGGCGGCGATTACCGGGGACCGGGCCCGGGGCGCGGCCGGGCGGCGCCGCGATGGGAGCGACGAGCAGCGGCCCCGACCCGGCCCCGGCTCCGGTGCGGCCCCCCCAGGTGCGTTTGGCGGCATCAGCCCCGGGGATCCCCCTGGGTATCCCCCGCCCCGGGGTCCCCTCGCTGACGCTGTCCCCGGTTCCGCAGGGCCGCGCCGTGGGGTCGTGGGTGCGGGCGCTGTTGAGCCGAGCAGGGTCGGTGCCGGTATCGGTACCGGTGCCGGTACCGGGGCTCGCCTTGTCTCCGCGGGGCCCCGCCGAGGAGCCGCCGCTGCCCGGGTGGCCGCTGCCGCAGCTCGTCTCGTTGTTCCTGCCGGAGTTCCCCGTCCGCCCCTCCGCCCGCCAGCAGCAGCTCAAGGTGCCGTCCCGGGGCCCCCACCCTCCGAACGGGGTCCCGGTGCATCCGAACGGGGTCCCCGATCGTCCTCCCGGGGCGTCCGCGCATCCCGCCCCGGCAGCCCCGGGCGCCCTAACGGGTCCCCTCGCACCCTGTACCGGTGTCCCTGCTCGTCCTACCGCCGTTCCTGCACGTTCCTACCGGGGTCCCCCAGCGCTCTGAGCATCCTCCCGCGCCGTCCGTGCATCCCGTGCCGCCATCCCGGCATCGCCGACTGCCTTACCGAGCTCTCCTCGCACGCTCTGCCGGGTCCCTGCGTATCCTACCGGCGTCCCCGGCCGTTCCACCGGGTCCCCTTCTATCCCCGCCGGATCCCCGTGTCGGGTCTCGGTGTGTTCTGCCGGGGTTCCTCTGCACCACACCGGAGCTTGCTGTCCCACCGAGGTCCCGCGTGTACCCCCGGGGGTTCTGTGCATTCTGTCAACACCCACCGCTGCCGTGCTGGGGTCCCTATCGTGTCCCTGTCCCCCGTGTCCCTGTGCCCCATACCGGGTCCCCATGTACCCTGCTGGGGTCTCTATCGGGTCCTCCAGGTCCCCATGTGTCCCCACCGTCTGCTTTGAGTGCTCTGGGCCCCTCACGTTACTCCAACGTGAGCAGGACCCCCGACCTGAGCACCCCAAATCCATCTCCGTGGAGAGCTCAGCTCCTGTTCCTCCCCTCAGATCCTGGGTTTCGTGGCCAAAGGCTCCTTCGGGACCATCCTCAAAGTGCTGGACTGTGGGCGGGAGAAGGTCTGCGCCGTGAAGGTGGGTGCTGACCCCCGGGGCCCATGGGTGCCCCCACCTGCCCTTGTCCCCTCCCTTGACAGTGCCTCACTCCCCCCGCCCCCCCAGGTGGTGCCTAAGGTGGAGGTGCTGCGCCGTGACACCCTCAAACAGTGCAAAGAAGAAGTCAGCATCCAGGTGAGGGGGGGCCCAGGAGGGACCCCAGCCCGTGAAGGGGTTCAGGGTGGCCATGGGGACATCAGGAAGCCGTGAGAGCTGCGGATGGAAGATGACAGAAGCGGGGTCCCCGGCCCCTCGTGACCCCCCTACCCCGGGGGCCGCTCACCCTCTGTGCTTTTGTGTCCCCAGAGACAGGTCAGGCACCCGTTTGTCCACGGGCTGGGGGACAGCTGGCAGGGCCAGCGCCACCTCTTCATCAGTGAGTGACCATCTGCCTGCGGGCTCGCCCCGGCCCCCCCTGCCCGCGCACGTGTCCCCGCCGCCCGCACACGTGTCCCCGCACACGCGCGCGCTCCCCCCGCGCCGCCGCTGCCCCGCGGGGATCCGGGCGCTGCGGCCGCCGCTCCCACCCCACACCCTCTGCGGGGATGCGGATGGGGGACAGGGATGGACACAAGCCACGGCGGGACAGGGACCAGTGTGGGGGTGGTAAAAGCACCCCAGTGCTGGTGCCTGGCCGGCCCTGATGGCTGTGGTCACCTCGGCCGCTGCGGTTTGTGTGTTCCCGGTGCCTGTGTGAGCCCCAAGGACCACGTCATTTTAATACCTCATGTGGCCCTGGGTGCTTGTGTGTTCCCAGTGCCCACAGGGCTCTGTTGCCGATGTCACCGTGGTACTTGCATGCTCTCATGCCACCCTACTCATGCCTGTGTCACCTTAACCTGGTGCCCATATTGCCCTGGTGCTTCCACCACCTCGATGCATGGTCCCAGTGACCCCCCCCTGCGCCCGTGCCACCCCAGCCAGTCAGTAAGGCATGTCACCTGTCCCGGCAGTGTGCACCTACTGCAGCACCGGGGACCTGCACGCGCTGTGGCGCACGGCCGGCTGCTTGGCTGAGGCCACCGTCCGCCTCTTCGCCGCCGAACTGGTGCTGGTGCTGGGTGAGTGACCCGCCATGCTGGGGACAGCCACCACTGTCCCCACTAACGGGGACCTGCAGGGACCCCAGGGGTGGCAATGGGCGCCGTGCTGGGAGGGGACGCACGGCACTGACGGCTCTGTCTTGTCCCCAGTGTACCTCCACGACCTGGGCATCATGCACAGAGATGTCAAGGTGGGTGGCAGTGGGGCTGGGCGGCTGGAGGATGGGGTGGGGGGGTCTCTGAACCCCCAGCACGGAGAGGCCACCCCAGTGCCTGTCTGATTTCAGATGGAGAACATCCTCCTGGATGAGAGAGGTAAGAGCCTGGTGGCACTGCCTTGGGGACATGCCATCCGTGGGGACACCCCGTCCATGGGGACACCCTCTCTACGGGTTCCCACGTGGTGTCCGGCCCCACAGGACACCTCAAGCTCACCGACTTTGGCCTCTCCCGGTACCTGCAGTGGGGCGAGCGAGCCCACACAATCTGTGGCACCCTGCAGTACATGGGTAAGGGGGGCTGTGCTGGGGGGGCTGTGGTGGAGGGCAGAGACCCCCGGGTGCTCACCCACTCTCCCCACAGCCCCAGAGGTGCTGAGCGGAGGGCCCTACAGCCACGCGGCCGACTGGTGGTCCCTGGGAGTCCTGCTCTTCGCCCTGGCCAGTGGGGAGGTGAGGACCACAGGGTGGGGGGACAGGGACACCTCAGGGAGACCCTGAATTCACTGTCTGTCCCCCCAGTTCCCTGTGGCACCAGCGGGGGACCATGTGGCCATGCTGGAACGTGTCAAACAGAGCAGCTACGAGAGCCCACCTGAGTTCAGCCCTGAGCTGGCCCGGCTGCTCGCCGAGGTAACCCTCCTGCCTGGATTTTGGGGTTCCCACTGGCCCCAGGGCCGGATGCTGAGATTTCCATTCTCACTGTCCTCTCTCTGTCCGCAGCTGCTGTGCCACAACCCCCTGTACCGCCTGCGCTACCTCCACCACTTCCAGGGTCACCCCTTCTTCCGCGGGGTGGCCTTCGACGCGGACCTGCTGCAGAAGGACCCGGTGGTGGTGGCGGTGGCCCCGCGACCTCCTGAGCAGCCCCCACCCGACCCCGCCACTTTTGCCGACTTTGACTACGACCTCGCCGCCCCCCCGGACCGGCCCTGGCCTGGCTGAGCCACCACGGCTGGGACCCTCGGCATCGCTCAGGGACATCCCCCTACCCCAGCAGCGGGTCAGACCCAGCTGGACCGGGTCCCCCAAGGGGTTACCCGGGTACCCCCCAATCTCATCCCCGGGCACCTCAACTCTGTACCTCTCCCCGCGGGAGCAATAAACCCGAGAGCCGCGGGCACTGCTGCGGGTGCTGCCGTGACTCGTGGTGGGGAAAGCGGGACCACCGGGGCGGGGGCTGGACCCTCCTCCCTCGGGGCGGGCTTGGGGCAGGTCTGGGGGCTGTGTGGGGTGGTTTCCCCGGGGCAGGCGATGCGGGAGGCCCAGGGTCGGGGGTTGCTGGGTCCGTCTGTCCATCCTGGCGTCCGTCCGTCTGTCCGTTCCCCCGGCGCCTCACACCGCGGCAGGGGGGGCGTGACCATCGGATAAAGCCACGCCCACTCCCCGCCCGCCGCCCGGGCGTGGCCCCGCCCCAACGGTCGCCCCGCGCGGTGACGCGCGCGCGGCGCAGCCAATCAGAGCCGCGCGTGGTTTTCAAACCGGCGGCGCGCGGGCGGCGGCGGGCCCGGGGCTCGAACCCGAACCGGCGGGCCCGGGGCCCAGACCGGGAGCGGGGCCGCGACTGAGAGCGACCGGAGTCGAGACCGGGAGCAATCCCGGACCATGCAGCGCGCCAAGACCCCCGCCGTGAGTGCGGGCCGGGGCTGGGGTTCGGTTTGGATGTTCTGGCGGGGCCGGTTAGTCCCCGAGGGGGCGGCGGGTCCGGTGCGGTCCGCAGCGCTCCCGGTATCTCTATGTGTATGTGTGTGTGTGTGGTGGGGGGGAGCTGCCGGTGCTGCCGCCGGTGACCCCCCCGGTCCCCCCCCAGGCGCAGAAGCGGCCCCGGCGCACCCCACTGCAGGAGCTGCAGCTGGGCGCGGACCGGACCAGCCTGACCCCCCTGCTCCGCCGGCTGCGGCTCAAGGTCGGTGTGCGGGAGATAACGGGGAGGGCTGCGGTGTACCGGAACCGGGGATGTTGGGGGGGTTAGATGGTACTGGGGCAAGGGGAGGGCGGGCGTTTTTACTGGAGTGGGGGAAATGGGGAGACCGGGGCAAAAGGCTGCGGGGTGCAACGGGAAAGGGCAGGGCTGTCTTGACCCCCCCTTTCCTCCTAAAATGTCCTGTAGGACCATGACTGCGCCACCCCAGCGTCCTGCGCCCGGGGCTCCCGCAGCAGTGTCACCGCACCTTGCACCCCAGGACCCCCGCGAAGTGCTACCCTGGGCCCTCCCAGCAGCACCACCCCAATGCCTTGCACCCCGGGGACCCCCAGCAGCACCACTTTGGAGCCCTCCAGGACCTCCACCCGTGGCCTCAGGACTCCCACCCTTAAGCCTGGTGCCTCTGAGGCCCCCAGCAATCCCACCCTTACGCCTGGTGCCTTGGAGACCTCCAGCAGCACCAGCCCAGAGGCCCCTGGCAGTCCTATCTCAGTGTCCAGCATGCCAGAGCTCCCTGACAATACCATCTCAGCCCCTCTGTGCAGCCCAGTCCTAGGTCCCAGCACCTTGGAGCCCCCCAGCAGCACAGTGCCAGTCTCCCTGTGCAGCTCCATCCAGGTCCCCAGCACCCCAGAGCCCCCCAGCAGCACAGTGCCAGTCTCCCTGTGCAGCTCCATCCAGGTCCCCAGCACCCCAGAGCCCCCCAACAGCACAGTGCCAGTCTCCCTGTGCAGCTCCATCCAGGTCCCCAGCACCCCAGAGCCCCCCAGAAGCGCTGTGCCAGCCTCCCTGTGCAGCTCCATCCCGGTCCCCAGCACCCCAGAGCCCCCCAGAAGCGCTGTGCCAGCCTCCCTGTGCAGCTCCATCCCGGTCCCCAGCACCCCAGAGCCCCCCAGAAGCGCTGTGCCAGCCTCCCTGTGCAGCTCCATCCCGGTCCCCAGCACCCCAGAGCCCCCCAGAAGCGCTGTGCCAGCCTCCCTGTGCAGCTCCATCCCGGTCCCCAGCACCCCAGAGCCCTCCAGCAGCGCTGTGCCAGCCTCCCTGTGCAGCTCCATCCCGGTGCCTAGCACTCCAGAGCCCTCCAGCAGCATCATTCCAGTCCCCCTGTGCAGGTCCATCCCAGTGTCCAGCACACCAGAGCCCTCCAGCAGCATCCTTCCAGTCCCCCTGTGCAGGTCCATCCTAGGATCCAGCGCCCCAGAGAGCCCCGGTAACACTGTGCCAGTCTCTCCACGCAGCTCCATCCCAGTGCCCAGCACCTTGGAGTCCCCTGGCAGCACCATGTGCAGCCTTGTCCTGGGACCCTGCACCCTGGAGTCCCCTGGCAGCACCACGCCAGGGCTCCCCAACATCATTAGCTCAGCGTCTTGCAACCCAAACTCTCCTTGCAGCCCTGCTCTACCACCCTGCAGCTCTGGGTCCCCTGGCAATGCCAGCACAGCCTCCTGCACCCCAGGGCCCCCTGGCACCAGCTCCACCCCGCAGAAAGCTCCTTTCCATGGGTGGCGAGCAGCACCTGCAGACTTTTCTTGCAGCCCTGTGGCCTCCGAGCCCCCGTCTGCAGATGGGAGTGCTGGTCCTCTGCATTGCCAAGGCACCCCTGAGGGAGCCGAGTCCCCCGCCCCTGTCCCCCCAGAGGAGAGCCCACCTGGCCTCCCTCCCATCGAGGCAAGTGGGTTGGAGCCTGCTGGGTCAGAAGCCACTGTCACCCCTGTCACCTCACCTGAACTGACCCTGGGTGCTGTGTCCTGGATGTTGCCGCTGGTGTGGCTGGAGAAGACCCTCAACACCTCATTCCTGGTGGAATCCCTGCGGCACAGCCTGCCCCTCCGCAAGCCACAGCAGGATGCCAGCAGCAGTGTCACCCCCGTGCCCACCGCGGTTGCCAGCACCAGCACGACCCCAGTGCC
Organism: Corvus hawaiiensis; assembly: GCF_020740725.1. NCBI lineage: Eukaryota > Metazoa > Chordata > Aves > Passeriformes > Corvidae > Corvus > Corvus hawaiiensis. Next base: position 4,511,429 of record NC_063232.1, read on the forward strand.
CACAGTGGTCACTGGCACCAGCATGACCTCCATGTCTGTGGTTACTGGCACCAACACGACCCCTGTGCCCACCATGGTCACTGGCACCAGCATGACCCCTGTGCCCACTGCAGTTGCTGGCATCAGCACAACCCCAGTGCCCACAGTGGTCACTGGCACCAGCATGACCCCTGTGCCCACTGCAGTTGCTGGCACCAGCACAACCCCAGTGCCCACCACAGCCATTGGAACCAGCATGACCCCGGCGCCCACTATGGCCACAGGAACCAGCATGACCCCGGTGCTCTCCATGGCCACCGGCACCTTCATGACACCTCGGGACGTGTGGGAGAGGAGCATGAACACATCCAGGGCAAGCATCCCCTGTGCCAAGGATAGCGCTGCTGAAACAGACTCCCTGCTCTGGCAGTAAGTATGAGGACATGCCCCCCTGGATGGGGTTGTGGCACCTGTGAGCTGTCCTTGCCCTAAGCCCTCTCTCTGTCCCCAGCTGTCCCCGGGAGCAGCTGAAGACCCTGCCTCGGGCAGAGCTGGAGGGGCGGCTGGAGAGCACCCTCATCATCATCGAAGCCCTCTCGCTGCAGCTGCGTGACTGGCAGGAGAGCCAGCGGCTGCGGCCTGGCGTGGGGCCGGCCAAGCAGAGGGATGCGCTCACACAGACGGACATCACCCACCCTGAAGGGGTAAGAGTCCTCTCTGAGGTGATGCCACCCTGTTCCCCGCAGCCTTGGTGCCGTGACAGTGTCCTTGTGCCTCTGGCAAGACGGTGACCCCGTCTGGGTTGGTGGAGCGGAAGTAAAGCAGGGCTGCTGCATCACGGCATCACGCGCCCGGTACTGCATTGTCATGCCTGGATCAACCCGCTGAGTTTGCTGGATTTGAACCCTCGTGGGGGGAAACATCCCTGGCACTCGTGGGGGGAGGATGGGAGGTGTCGTGGCTGACGAGCTCTCGCTGGCCCCAGGGTGGAGCGGGGCTGGTGCGAAGCCCCCTCTGCTCTGGTGGATGCCCTTGGGAGGAGGAGATCTACTGGCATCTCTGCCTCGAGCTGTGGAGGAGAACGGAGGCTGTGCAGTGGCAGTGGGGAGCAGAGCGGGATCTGGAGCTGGGTGCTGTGGGCACGGTGGCTGTCACTGGCAATGAGTGTGCCAGGTCTCAGCCACGCAGGGCCCATGCATGTGCCCGGTGCTGCCTGTGCCAGCTGCCGTAACACCGGTGTCCTTGTCCCTTCCCCAGAGCACCTGGAGCAGCCAGTGCCCCCTGTTCCAGGGCCTCACGGATGCCGCCTTTCAGAGCTTGCAGGATGAGCAGGGAGCCCTGGCACAGGAGGTGAGCTCCTGCACATCCCTCTGCTTCTCCTTTCCCCTGGGTTTTGGGAGACCTGTTGGCACACATGGCAGCTGTACCTGGTGCCTCATGGTGCTGTTTGCTCCCACAGCAGGAGCAGGAGAGGGCCCTGGTGTCCCAGTGCCAGGCTGTGCCTGAGAGTGCTCCCAGCAAGTTGCAGAGCTGCCTGGAAGAGCGGGATGCCATCAGGCAGCGAGTGGATGAAGCCCTACGAGCCAAGGAGCAGGTAAGAGGACAGCTGTTGTGGGATCGAGGCAGTCTCAGCTGTCCTTATGCCTTTGGCGGGACATCCTGCATCTCTGCCCATCTCTGGAGGTGAGGATCTCCCTGGCACCCCAGAGGAAGAAAATCCCAATGTGGAAGGCAAGAAGTGCTGTGTGATGGAGCTCTCTGGATGTTTTTTTGGCATGGGCTGTGCCCCCCCTGGGAGCAGGAGTCCCAGGCTGATGCAGCGTGCAGGGATGGCTCCTGGGAGTTTCCCCTTGTGTGACAGCATGGCTGGAGCAGCATCTTTTCCTCTGCAGGGATATCTCTTCCTGGAGGCTTTCTGTGCCCATGCCAGTGCCCAGATCTGTGCCCGTGACCAGAGCCTGGCCTCCCAGCAAGAACTGGGCATGCTGCTGGCCCGTGCCATCAACCTGCAGGTACTGAGTGGGGTGCTACCCCCAGCCACCCCACACTGGATCAGGGGCTGGAAGGGCATCCCCACGTCCTGAGCTTGGGTGATGCTCTGCAATGGGCTTGGGTGCACCAGAGGTTTCCTGGTGCTGCTGCTGAGAAGCTGCTGCAAATTCGGCCTCGGGGCTGGCACTTGCCTCCCTTCATGGCCATTAAATGTGGTTTTTCCACCACGGCAGTGCTGACTCATCCCTCCTACCCTACAGACATCCCTGTCTGCTGAGGCACAGACTTTCCGGGAATTCTTAGATGTCACCTTTGAAAATCTGGAGAAGGAAAGGAGAGCCCTGGATGAGGAGGTGAGCGGTGTCCCATGGGGGGCTCAGCCCCTCGCTGCCCAGTGCCCTGGGTGCTGTGACCTATCCCTGGTCACACAGCAGGGCAGTGCCACGCTGAGCTCTGCCTGGTGCTGTCTCCCTTCCCAGCGGGAGCAGACGAGGGCCCTGGTGTACCAGTCCCATGCCATGTTGGAGCGTGTGCCTGGCAAGCTACAGAGCTGCCTGGAGGAGCTGGCTGCCACACGGGAGCGAGCAGAGGAAGCTCTTCGAGCCAAGAAGGAGGTACAGGGGTGCCCAGTGCTATGAGATGTCTGAGGCACGGGGTGATTTGGGGCACCCCTTGGTGCGAGAACAGCCCATGGAGAAGAGTGCCCCAGAGCAAGCACCGTGTCTCCACAGGCATCCTGCCAGCTGCAGAAGACCGTGGTGGCTCTGCAGGACACAGAGGCTCAGCTGGAGCAGCTGACAGTGGCCAACTCTCGCCTGGGCAAAGGTGGGGGGGGGTGACATGGGGGCTGGAGCTGCCTCATCCCCACTGCCCCTGTCCCCCCTGGCTGACAGCTATGTCCCTCGCAGACCTGAGCTCCGTGATGATAAATCTGGCCAGCGTGGAGCAGGAGCGGGATGCGCTACAGCAGGAGAATGAGAAGCAGTGGGAGGAGATGGCCCAGTGGGTTTGAGCTCTGATATCCTGAGCCCCTCCCCACCTCTTGACTCCCAAAACACAGCAGGCCCTGATCCCATCCCACCCCCACAGGCTGGCGCGGGAGAGGAACTCCCTGCAGCAGGAGTGCAAGGAGCTGTGCCAGGAGCTGCGGGAGGCCACCGAGTGCCGGGAGGTAGGAGCTGCCTGACCTTGCCCGTGCTGCCGGCCCCCATCACGGCCTCTCCAGGAAAGCTGGCAGATGGCCAGGAGCGGGATTAGCCCTCCTGTGGAGGGGGGATGAGCTTGCGAGGGCGGGTGGGTTGACATCCCGCACATAGCACAGCTTTTCATCCTGCCCGGCAGGGATTCCCAGGGAGGGGGCTGGGCAGCTCTTGGAGATAATTTTCCCCTGCAGGCATGGAGCCATCCCCCAGCCTGTCCTGTGTCCCCAGTAAACTGGTTTGTAGGGTTTGGTCTGCTGGGATAAAGCTGCCCCAGATTAGAAACAGCACCCTGGGGCATGGGAGGGTCTGTGCTGAGGGTCCCGGTGAGCCCCCTGGGATCTCTGTTTGGCTGCTCATGACTGTGTCCCCCCACCCTCTTACAGTTCCTGGATCAGGAGAACCAAATGTGCCGCACGCAGCTGCTGGAGGTGGAGGCCAGGCTGAACTCCACGCTGGCCACGCTGCAGGAGCGTGTCCTGCAGCACGAGGAGCTGATGGAGTCTCACCAACGCCTGCGGTACCGCCCCACTCACCAGCTCCACTCAAACCCCTCTGTTTTTGGGAAATCAAGCCCTTGCTGGGTGTCAGAGGGGACATTGTGACCATGGTCACTGCTGCCCCAGCCAAGTGTGGTGGTCCGGGTGGGTGGGGGAGGCTGTGGGGAAGCCCAGCAGATGCCATCTTGAGGGAAGCTGACTAAATCTGTGGGACTTGCACCGTTGCTGGTTCACGATGAGAGGCAGGCATTGAAAATGTCCCCATCCCACATCAAGGAAGGGAAATGCTGCTCCTGCTGAGGCTCATGCTATCCCACAGGGAAGAGCAGGCTGCCCTCAGCAAGGAGCTGAACAGCACCAAGGCCGAGCTCGACAGCTTGCAGAAAAAGAGGAACAAAGTTTCTTGGTGCTCCACGGACATTATGGAGAGCAAGATGCGGTTGCAGGAGCTTGCTGACTGCCTCAAGGCTGCTCTGGAAGAGCAGGTAGGAGCCCTGTGCTGGAGACAAGGACAACAGGGTGGCCCAGGGGGTCACATACCCGTGACTCTCCATGGCACGGCTTTGAGACACTGTGCTTGCTGGGGCAGTCACAAGCTGCACTCTGGTGCTCTGCTCTCCTTCCCCTCTGAAGGATGATGATGATGCTCCATCGAGAAGCAAAGCCTGGACCCCGGGCCCCCGGACCCCGGGCTGGCAGACACCGCGCCGTGCCTGGACCCCGGCATTCCGCACCCCGGCGTGCTGCACCCCGCACCACGCCAGCAGCTCCTCTGTGGGCAGTGTCCTGAAAGCTGAGGCAGGGAAAGGTGAGGTGGCACCTGCTGCTCTGGGTTTTGGGGAGTCCCAGGATGGGGATCATTCCCTCCCATGCTGGGGGATGTGCAGGGCTGGGCACAGCTGCTGTCCTCTCTTCTCGTAGATGCCAATGAAACCACCAGGAGTGGGAGTAGAGTTGCCAAGGACAAACTTGCATCCACACCAAAGCCGATAGGTATTGGGGCTGTCACCCTGTGTGGGACCCTGCTCTGAAGCTGCAGGGCTGCTGTGCAGAGGGATGAGCAGGCACACCTTCCTCTGTGTGCCCTGGGGCTGATGTTCCCTCTGTGTTGTTCACGAGACTCTTTCCTGCTTGCAGACCCTGAGGACACTCTGCTGGACAGCGTGAAGGAGCTGAGAGCTGTGGTTTCCAACCTCGCCATGCTGAGCTGCCGCATCCAGGAACTGGAGCAGAGCGAGTTCAGGGCACTGCAGACGGAGATGTGAGTTCAGTGGGGGCTCATGTCAAGGGCTGGGCAGGGGCATCACTCTCCTGGGCATGGCCTTTCCTGCAGGCAGCCTGCCTGGGTCTGCCTCTTGCCCCAGCCCTGGATTAGACTTCTCCTGCCATGGCAAAATGGGCTTTTTCCATCTGGCTGGGCTGGACCAGGTGTCTTCTCTCACCACAGGCCAAGTGGGATGGCCAGGAGGGGGTTTGGTGCTGTGCTCTCCTGTGATCCCCACCTGCTCACCACCACTGTCCTCTTCCAGCTCTGACCTGCAGCTCCGCCTGGAGACAGTGACAGCTGAGAGCCAGGAGAAGGTGGATGCCCAGGCTGCCACCATCGCCAAGCTGAACAAGGCGCTGAGGACCAAGCTTGAGGTGAGCCAGAAGTGGGCCAGAGCTCACCCCAGGGCAGAGCCGAACTGGGACGGGCGCTGATCTAGGACACAGAGAAATCTGGTGATGCCCCATGGGTGCTCCTGGCTTGTCTGACCTCCTCAAACATGAGAAAACCCGCTCCAGGGTGCTGGGGGTGGCCAGGGCTGGGCACTGTCTGACCCTGCTTCTTCTTCCCTGGCAGAACGAGAAGGAGCTGCAGGACGTGGTGAAACAGCAGGAAGAGAAGATGTTTCAACTCATCGACAAGAGTGGGGAAGTCACGGTGTGTGATGGGGCCAGGGGGTGGGCAGCACCCTTGGCGGCTGCCGGCTACAGGACCCCTCTCATCATCCCCTCTTCCCCCGTAGAGGCTGAAGGCAGAGGTCTCCCAGCTGAAGCGCTCGCTCCAGCACGCAGAGACAGAGGCCAGGGTGCTGTGGGAGGAGATGCGGGGCAAGGAGCACCAGGTGGACACTGCCTACGTCCAGGAGCGGGTCATGCTGCGGCGGGAGGTGAGGCCGGAGAGCTGCCGGGCTGAGGGCTCTTCATGTCACCCCACCATGGACAAGGAGACCTCTTCAGACCTTGCTTCAGACCTTGCCCCCCACTCCAGAGCTTTACCCCCCACAGGGATCTCAGCCGGGCTTGCTCCTTTTGCAGGTGGATAAACTGCGGCTGCTGCTCCTGGAAAAGAAGGATGAGAATCTGCAGCTCACTGACAAGTACCTGGAGCAGGTATGGGGTGCAACAAGGGGCTGCCCTGGCTCCACTAATAGAATCAGAATGGTTTGGGTTGGAAGGGACCATGAAGATCACAGAGTTCCAACACTCCTGACATGGGCAGGGGTCCCCTTTCCCTTCTGGCCTGGTCCCTGTCCAAGTTTGGAGCACAGTCCTGACAGGCATCTCCCACCACCACAGGTCCGAGGGCTGGAGATGAAGCTCCATCATACCCAGAAAGTGCTGAGGACCCATGAGAAGATGCAGGAGAAGATGAAAGAGGTGAGATTTGCAGTTCATCGCTCACCCTTGCTGTGACTGCAACAGCACCAACCCAAACACTATTGCTGCTGCTGTCCCCAGGTCCTGTCGGCTGTCCCTGAGGCTGCTCTGGGCTGCCAGGAGCTCCAGAGCCTGCTGCGCTACCTGGGCCTGAAGCCAGCCAGCAAGGAAGCTGCCGAGCCGCTATAGCCTGTAGCCTGAAACCTTTCCTGTTGTTAATGTTGTAATTATTTACTGAATAAAGTCGTGTTGGCTTTTACCCCGCCTGGTGTGTGCATTCAGGAAGCTCCTGGTGCTGTGGGTGGGGACAACTTGTCCAGCCTGTGCCGGTTGCTCCTGTTCTGTCACGGGGCTGTGGGCACAGCTCCCTGCCACCCCCAGGGCCTCTCCTTGTTGGGGGACACGTCCCCTCCCCCCTGCCAGTGCTTGCTCACAATAAGGGACCGCGTTCCCCAGGCTCCCACCCTGCGGCCTCGGCAGCAGCCGGAGTGCCCGGGCTGAGCCAGCTTCCCTCCCCTGCTCCCCGCTCCTCCTCCTGCCCTAGATTCCCTCTGTGCCCTGCTCCACAGGGGCTCGTCTGGATCCTGCACCCCATCATGGGGCTGCGGGCATGCACCTGTTGCGTGGGAATTGTTCCAGAGGCTGGATCCTGTACCTTATTGTAGGGGTGGTTCCAGAGGCTGGATCCTGCACCCCCATCGTGGGGCTGTGGGCACATGCCTGTTGCACGGGGATGTTTCCCCCTCCCAGCCTGGCTCTAGCACACAGCATCCCATTGCTCAGCCAGCGCCGGGAGCTCTGCCAGCTCCTGCTCCCAACCCCCCCCCCCCGCCCTTGCTTGGTCCCTACTGCTGCATGGAGGAGGGGGCTCTCTTAGGGGCTCCTCGGCCTCCCAGAACAGCTCCAACCTCACCTCCCTCCTTCCCTGCTGAGGCAGCTCCTGCGGGATCTCCCTCCCGGTGTTCCTGACCCCAAGGATGCTCCCCACCGCCACGGGGACCACGCGGTACCTCCCTCCCCTGCGCTGGCCCAAAATAGCAGCGCTCCAACAAGTGCTCTGGTTTTTAATGGCCTCTTTCTCCTGCCCAAGGGGGGGGAAATCACCTTCCCCTGCCCTCTGCCACAGCCCTGCCGCTCTGTGTGGGGCGGGTGCCGTGACACGCCGGGCGCTGGCACCGATTTACCCGGGCAATGTTTGGGGCTGTGCTTCCATGTCCTGGGTGTGTGGGTGGCTCGCAGAGAAGCAGCACTCGCTGCTCCCTGGCATTGCCTTCCTCCCTTCTCTGTGACCCCGCTGGGTTGCGTACAGCCCTCCGAGGTTGTGGGGGGCCCCCCGGCTCTGGGATGCAGGGAAATGTGCTCCCTTCTTTGGATTAGGGCCACGCAGGGTGGCTGAGCCTCCTTTTACGGCGGGATTCAGCACAGCGGGGCCCTGGCAGCCGTCCCCGTGGGGCGAGTGGGGACACTGGTATTGTCCCTGTGCCGGCTGCGGGTGGTTTTTTAGGGAAGTTGGTCTCCTGTGAGTGTCCCCACCCTGTCCTGGACGGTCTGGGGCTCAGTGCTGCTGGTCCCTGGGCACAGAGGTGACCCAGATGGGGTATCCTGCACAGTAACAGTGACCCCAGCCTGGGGGTGGGAAAAGGGGGTCCCTGGTCCAGAGGTGATGAGGGGAAAGTCTCTGTTCCTAACTGGTAATGGGAATAGGGGGGCACAACGCGGGGGTGGCATGGAGGGATCGCTGTCCTTAGTTGGCAGTGGCAACAGGGGGGCACAGCAGCGTCCCCAGCAGCAGCAGGGGGCTGTCAGAGGTCTCTGCCCATAACCAAGCAGAGGGGTGGTGGGACAGAGGGGTCTCCAGCAGCAACTGGAGATGGCACAGCGGAGTGCCTGGATGGCATGGGGGGCCCTGCCCATGACAAGGGGTGACTCAGCTGTGTCCTTGGGCGGTGGCGGGGAAACAGAGGGGTCCCCATCACCGGCAAGGCGCTGCCAAGCGGTGGCACAGCGGGGTCTCCAGCCTGGGATTGTCACCTTAGGGTCACCAGGAGCGCGCGGGTTGTCGCCGGCGGAGGGGCACGACCCCGACGGGGGTGCTGGGGAAGGCGGGGGGGCGCGGGCGGTGGCGGGGGCGGGCCGGGGCGGGGCGGGAGGCCGGTCCTGCCCGGTGCCGCCCCACCGGTCACGTAGCTCTGCGGCACCGCAGCCACATTTACCGCGGGGCCGGAGCGCGCAGCCCGCAGTCCGTGCTCGCCGCCGCCGCCCTACACGGTACGGGGGAGCCGGGGGTCAGGGAGAGCCGGGGGGCCGGGGGGAGCTGCCGGGGGGGCAGCCGGGGGGTCCCGGCGGCGGGAGGCGGCAGCCCCGCCGAGCCTGCCGGGTGTCTCCGTGCGGCATCCCGGGGGTCGGTCCGCGCTGGGGGGCTTCAGGGCAAAGGGACCCCCGGGCATGGGGGTATTGGGGGTTTGGGGGGAGCCAGGATACTCCTCCTGCGCTGGCGGAGCTGAAGCCGCCATGGTGCCGGCCGGGGGATCGAGCGCCCCGGCTCCTGGGGGCATCACCGGCCCCGCGACGGCGCCAGCCCCGGGGTATCGCCATCTTCGGAGTACCCCAGACTTTGGGTACCTCCATCCCCGGCTTGTGCCGCCCTGGGGCGGCTCCGTCCCCCATTCCTGGGCTATTTCCGTCCCCCCGGTATTTTCATTCTTGTGTTATCGTCATCGCCCGCGTAATCTCCCCGCGGGCTATTCCCGGCTATGGAGTACTCCATCTCCGGGGTACCCCAAACCCCGGGTAACTCCAGACTCAAGTAGCGCCTCCCTGGGCTCTCTCTATCCCCTTTTCCTGGAGTATTTCCGCCCCTCCGGTATCCCCATCCCCGGGCTGTTTCCATTCCCCGCGGGGGATTCCAATCCCCAGGGCACCCCCATCCCGGTCCCCTCGTGTCCTGCGCGGGTCCCCGCGGAGCTGCGCTCCCTCAAGATGGCTGGGCTGGGGGCGGGCTGGCAGGCAGCAAAATGGCTGGGAGCTGCCCGGCATCCTCCACGATCCCTGCCACGAGGCTTACACAACGTGCCCTGGCCGGTGGGGCCGGGCTAGCAGCCCCGTGGGGGTCCCCGCTCCCCTTGGAAGGGGCTAGATGTGGTTTCGGGGTGTCGCCCCGGTGGTGCGTGACTCAGTCCCCGTCCGCTCGCAGCCACCGCCACCATGACGCACCAACATCCCGCGCTGACGGCCGAGCAGAAGAAGGAGCTGTCGGACATCGCGCTGCGGATCGTGGCCCCGGGGAAGGGTATCCTGGCAGCCGATGAGTCCGTAGGTCAGTTTTGGGGGGGGAAATGTGTCCCGCCACCCCTTTTCCCCACGCTGGGTGGAGGCTGACGAGGGTGCTGGGTGCCCGCAGGGAGCATGGCCAAGCGCCTCAACCAGATCGGGGTGGAGAACACGGAGGAGAACCGCCGGCTGTACCGCCAGATCCTCTTCAGCGCCGACAGCCGGGTGAAGAAATGCATCGGGGGCGTCATCTTCTTCCACGAGACCATGTACCAGAAGGCTGATGACGGCACCCCGTTCGTGCAGATGATCAAGGACAAGGGCATCGTCGTGGGCATCAAGGTGTGGGGTGTGCCCGGTGGGTCTGTGGGGTGCTGAGGGTGCTTGGAGGGTGCTGGTGGGGCTCAGCACCGCCTTCCCCTCATTCCACAGGTGGACAAGGGTGTTGTTCCTCTGGCCGGGACTGATGGCGAGACCACCACGCAGGGTAGGTGTAGCAGGGGCTGTGGGGTTTGGGGCAGTGGGGTTTGGGGCTGTGGGGCTGACACGCTGCCCCGCAGGTCTGGATGGGCTGTGGGAGCGCTGTGCCCAGTACAAGAAGGATGGGGCAGACTTTGCCAAGTGGCGCTGCGTGCTGAAGATCAGCGAGCACACTCCCTCTGCGCTTGCCATCATGGAGAACGCCAACGTCCTGGCCCGCTACGCCAGCATCTGCCAGCAGGTACCTGCCTGCTGCCATCGCCCCACGGGGTGGGCAGTGACCTGGAGGATGGTGTTGACCTGTGTGGGCAGGTATTGCCCCACGGGGGTGGGCACAGATCTGTGAGGCTCAGCACTGTGCCTGTGCAGTGATGATGATCTCTGGGGATCATGCCCAGCAGCTGGACATAACCCCTGTGTTGGGTAACACCTCACGTGGGTGGACGTGCCTTGTGGCATGGGCATCACCCATAGGGTCAGGTCAATCCATGGGGCGTGGCATTGCTGTGTGCACCTCACAAACATGGACATTACTCCATGGGGCCGAGAACTGACCCTCCCAGGTTAGGCATCCCCCCATGGGGCTGGGCATCTCTGCCAAGGGGGGCATTGAGCTTCGGGGCTGAACATCACTCCCCAGGTCTGGGCATTGTCCCATGTAGCCATGAGGCTGGGGGATGCCCAGGGGCATCACTGTGATGGCTGCTGTTTGCAGAATGGCATCGTGCCCATCGTGGAGCCAGAGATCCTGCCTGATGGTGACCACGATCTCAAGCGATGCCAGTATGTGACGGAGAAGGTGAGTGCTGGGGTGGCAGCAGGGTGGGCACCGTGCTGTGCCATGCCATGCCATGGGACTCCATCATGCTGCCTGTCCTCCCCAGGTGCTGGCAGCTGTCTACAAGGCACTGAGCGACCACCACGTTTACCTGGAGGGGACCTTGCTGAAGCCCAACATGGTGACCCCCGGGCACTCCTGCCCCACCAAGTACAGCCCCGAGGAGATCGCCATGGCCACTGTCACCGCTCTGCGCCGCACCGTGCCCCCAGCCGTGCCAGGTACCAGCCGTGGCGTGTGGCAGAGACCAGGAGGGTGATACCCTGTGTCCCCTCCTGTGCCATAACCCTACTCTCCACAGGTGTCACCTTCTTGTCTGGGGGTCAGAGTGAGGAGGAGGCTTCCATCAACCTCAACGCTATCAACATGTGCCCGCTGGTGCGGCCATGGGCCCTCACCTTCTCCTACGGGCGGGCGCTGCAGGCGTCGGCGCTCAGTGCCTGGCGTGGGCAGAGGGACAACGCCGATGCTGCCACCGAGGAGTTTGTCAAGCGTGCAGAGGTGATGGGGGTGGCCCTCCTGGGAGGGAGGTGCCAAGGGCTGCGTACCCTGGGGTAGTGGGGACACTGAGGACTGTGTACCCATGGGAGGAGGGCTGGCTGAGGACCGTGTCCCACAGGGTGAGAGAAAACACCAAGGGCTGTGCCCCTTGAGACGAGGGATGCCAAGGACCATGGTCCCCATGGAAGGGACACAGTACAGTCTCTGTAGGGGGACAGTGAGGGTTGTCTCCCTACAGAAGAATGAGGGGTGCCAAAGGCCACATCCCTGGGCTCTGCTCCCCAAGCACTGTGTCCCCATGAGCTGGGGGACCCTGAAGGCTGTATCCCCAGTGACTTGGAGCCCTTGAGTGACACCCCAGAGTGACCACTGACCTTTCCTTCCCCTGCAGGTGAACGGGCTGGCAGCGCTGGGCAAGTATGAGGGCAGCGGGGACGACTCGGGGGCCGCCGGGCAGTCCCTCTACGTGGCCAACCACGCGTACTGAGCCCCGGCCGGGCACCCCACCGGCCCCGGCCCCCGTCCCGGCCCCCTCCCCGCCACCGCTCACACCCCGCTTCCACCCCAGCCGCCCAGGGGAGCCGCCACGCGGGGAGGGGAAGGGGGGAGCGCCCCACGGGCCGGCCCCACGCCGTGTCCGCTGATGGAGTGAGGGGTCCGGGTCAGCCGGGCCCTGGGGGGAGCCACCCGGGTGCCCCTTTGGCCGGGGGCTCCGGCCGGGCCGTGAGGGGAGGAGGGCAGGCCGCGTGGGAGGCAGGAGGGGAGGCCTGGGGGTGCCCCTGCCCTGCCGTAGCTTTGCAGTCCTGGTCGCTGCCGCCCTTGGGGCGCCTGTGTTGTGTTCGCCATGTGCACCCCGTGTACCAAATAGCCTAACAACGAATAAATGGTAGAGACAGCGCCGTGCCGCCTTTTTCCTCGCCGCTGGGCACCCGGCAGCTCTGTGCCCGCCCCGTCCCTCCCGCTCGCTCCGGGCATCACCGGCAGCGTGTTGTGCTCCCTTATGCAATGAGCTGTGTTGGGTCTCAGCCCTCCCACACACATCGTGAGGCTCCGTGAGCTTGGAAGAGGGTGGGTGGGTTCCCCCTAAGAGACACGAGGCGGCTGAGGAGCTCCTGTCCCCGCCTCTCCGCGTCCCTGTCCCGGTACTCGGCACTACCCCAGTGTCTACCGCGCTCCCACGCCCGCACGGCCGCGCCGCCACGTGTCCCTCCGCGGCACTCGTAGAGGTTAAAGCCCGCCTCCTCAGGGCCGATACGCGTTCTGATTGGTTCTTCTGGCCGCCCGTCTGTTCGGCCGCGCGGCGCGCGCCGCGCCTATTGGCTGTCTTAGGTGTTGTGAGCTCTGATTGGCTGGGCTGGGCGCAGGGCACGCTGCCCGGCTGGGCCAGGAAGTGAAGATGGTGGCGGCGACAGTGGCGGCGGCCATAGCGGCGGATGAAGCAGGTACTGGTGGGTTTGGATGCCCGGTGCTTGTTCGCTGTCTCTCGGCCCTCCGACCCCGGTCCTCGGGGAGCCGGGCCGGTGCTGAGCGCTGTCCCCGCAGAGCGGGCGCGGGGGCGGCGCGCCGCCCTGTCCTTCGCTACCATCGCCGTGGTGCTGGGGCTGCCGCTATGGTGGAAAACGACCGAGACCTACCGCGCCGCCCTGCCCTACGCGGACATCGATGGGCTCGGCCAGCAGCCGGTGAGCGCCGGGCGGGCCCGGGGGCGGCGGGTCTGGGGGCTCGGGGGCCCGGGCTGACGCTGTCCCTGTGCAGGTTCAGCTGGTGGTGCCCATCGCCGTGGTCTTCGGCACGGGGTCGGTGCCCGCGGACCTGCCGAGGCCGCTGCCCTTCAGGGACGTGCAGGAGATGGAGATTTCCGTGAACCGTGAGAGACCTCCTTTTCTGTCCCTGCCCCGTCTGCTCCTCTTGGGTGGCCTCGTCCTTTCCCGAGGGGTCCCAACCTGCCCGGGACCCCAAACCCCCTTTCACCAGTACCATCCTGCCCTGAGCTGGCGGTGCAGGGAGCACTGGGGAGACAACAAAGTCGCAGGGTGCTACAGAGAAGGGACCAGCCCCATTGCCTAGGGATGGGGATGCCCAACTACCGGTGTGGACCAGTGATGCTACGTGCCATAGTGGTTCACCCTGCTGGCACCTCGTACTGTGTGTCCCCCTGGGGCTGTCCCTTGTTCCTGTGAGCACCAGGCTCCTGGAGGGGCCTGGGATCAGCAGATTCACTCAGGTTTTCTGCCCTTGCAGTGAGAACCAGCGTCATGTCCCGCTATGAGATGCTCTATCGCAGCACCACGGGTCAGGAGGAGGCAGCGCTGGCTGCGGTGACTGCACGAGGTATTGGAGCAGGGAAATTGCTGGGGAGCTCCTCTTCCCGAGGCTGGCTGACCAGAGAACACTGCTTTGTCTCAGAATGAGATGGGGATTGGAGTGAAATTCCCAACCCTGCCAGTGCTTCCGTCTTCCCCAGAGGCTGATGCTGCTCTGCACCCACTGCAGGACACCACGTTGGGCTCTCTAACCATGTATGTGGTCCCTGAAACCTCCTCTCTCCTGCCTCAGGTAGGGAGCAGCACCCTGTGGTGCCAGTCTCTGCGTCCTTCACCCCTGGGAGGTGGCATGTGTCACAGGTGGCACTGTGCCATTCTCAGGGTGCTGCTCCCAGCCCTCACCCCATCCCATCCCATCCCCAGGGCATCAATGTCTACGTGGGGAAGCACCGCAGCGCCCTGGTGAGGGCTGGGGGGAGCCTGGCTGCCCTGCAGGCCCGGCTCCGGGAGGTGACACAGGTGATGTCCTTCACGGCCAGCTCCATCGCCGCCGCCCTCTCGGACCGTGTGCCCGGTGGTCAGCTCCGCCCTGATGCACGGCGGTACCTGAAATCCAGCCTGGGTATGGATGTGCCCTCCATCCCTGTTCCCTGGCCTCGGGAAAACCTTCTGTCCCTGGGGAAGATCCCATTCCTGCTCTGCTTGTAGCATCCCTGGATGTCTTCTGGGCTAACAGACCCCTCTGCCTGTAGCAGTTGCTCTGGGCCAGGGTTGTGCTGTGGTTGCTCTGTTGGTGTGACCCCACACTGGCGTGGGCCAGGGAGGAGGGGACAGGCCCTGCTGCTCTTGGGAGCTCTGTCACGGCCTCGGTGCCTCATAGGCTGCAGGTCCTTGCAGGGTATGAGATCACCTTCAGCCTGCTGAACCCTGACCCCAAGTCCCACACCGTGGACTGGGACATCGAGGGGGCTGTGAACCGCTACGTGAAGCCCGTCCTGGACAAACTGAGCTTGGTGGCCAACTTTTCTGTGGATTCACAGGTGAGGGCTGAGAGAGATGGTGGGGAAAGCCCAGCCCTGACCTCCCTGGGATGCGCTCCTCTGCTGGTAACGTTTCTTGTGTGCCTGCAGATCCTGTACTACGCTGTCCTAGGAGTGACACCACGCTATGACAAGGAGTCCTCCAGCTTCCTCCTGAGTGCTCACAGCCTCCCGCACGTCATCAACCCCGTGGAGGCCCGGCTGGGTGAGCACCATGCTCATGGCTCGCTGGGATCTGTCTCATGGGCCCAGGCTCTGCTGAGGGAGAGGGGACAGCTGTGCCTGTGTCCCTTTCCCCCCCAGCCCATGTGAGAGCTGCCGGGGGTGCTGTGAAGGAGGAGCTGGGCTGTGAGCTGCTCTTGCTGTCCCTGCCAGCCACAAGAGTTCTGTGACTCTGTGCCACTGCAGGCTCCAGTGCTGCCTCACTCTACCCCGTGCTGAACTTCCTGCTGTACGTGCCGGAGCGCTCCCACTCCCCCCTGTACATCCAGGACAAGGATGGAGCCCCAGTGAGCACCAACGCCTTCCACAGCCCCCGCTGGGGCGGCATCATGGTACGGGAGCCATGGGGGTGCTGGCAGTGCTGGGACAAGGTGGTGCCTCCCCATTCCCAGCTGGTGACCCTGCTGGCCCTGAGGCCCCAGCTATGCCTCGCTGACATGTTCTCCTGCAGGTTTACAACGTTGAAGCCCCTGCTTCCCCCCAGGCCTCCCTCCCTCTGCATGTGGACGTGGACATGGCACGAGTGATGGAGGTTTTCCTGGCCCAGCTCCGGTGAGGATGCTCTCTTCCCTCCCCAGGCCTCTGTGGAAATCAGTGGGGTCAGAACAGGCTGTACCCAAACAGCTTGTTCATGCCGCCCTCCGTGGGCTCTGGGAGGCTGAGGGTGGTTCTTTGTGGCCTTTTGAGGTGCTGGCTACTGGCCATCGCTGCTCTGTGGCCAGGGGTGCTGGCACATCTCCTGTCTCCTTGAGTAGGAGGCTTGGCTTATCCTGCCCCACATCCAGGAGGCAATTAGGCAGGACTGGGACTAAATGCAGCAGGGAAAAAGAGCAGGGAGCTCATGGGAATGCAGGCCTGTGATGTGGGCTGGGACTGTCCCTTTACTCCAGGTTACTCTTTGGGCTGTCTCGGGAAGAGGTGCCCCCCAAGTTCCTGCTGGAAAGCCCAGGGAATGAGGGGCTGGCTGACTGGGAGCTGGACCACCTGCTCTGGGCCCACACTGTGGAGAACATCGCCACCGTGTCCACCACCCTGACCTCACTGGCCCAGCTCCTGGACAAGATTGGGAACATTGTCATCAAGGACGATGTTGCCTCTGAGGTAGGGCTGGGGCACCCTGAGGTGGGGAGCAGAGGGGGCTGAGTGTCCTTGTGGTGCTCCCTGGCCAGGGACTGACCCTTGGTGTTGTTCCCACACAGGTGTACCGGGCAGTGGCCTCAGTCCAGAGCGCTGTGACCGAGCTGTCCCTGGGCCACCTGCACGCAGCTTTCCAGGCCAGCAAGGAGGCCGTCACCTCCTCGGAGAGGGCCTTCTTTGACCCATCTCTCCTCCATCTCCTCTACTTCCCTGACGACCAGAAATTTGCCATCTACATCCCGCTCTTCCTGCCCATGGCTGTCCCAATTCTCCTGTCCCTGGCCAAGATTGTCCGGGAGACCAGGCAGCGTACGAAGGAGCCCACCAAGATGGACTGAGCCATGGTGCCCTGGCTTGGGGCTGTCCCCACCTCGTGGGGTGGTGTTGTCACAGACTCATGGCCCAGGAAGGCACCCCAGGGCCAGGCCTGGCTGCTTGGCTTGGGTGTGCCAGGGCCAGGATGCAGGAGTGGGAAGAGAGGCTCCTTTGGGAGGTGGGAGATGGTCTTAGTTTGGGTGCTGAGCCCTCCTACACCCGCAAAGGCAGAGAGGGGAGGGAAGGGGCTGCGTGTGTGCACCCCCGGCCTGGTGCTGTATTCAGAACAAGCTGCTGTGTAAATAAAGAACCCCCCGTTCTGTGGGGGGCTGATGTGGGGCTGTGTGAACCTCCTTTAGCCTTTTAGAGGGTACCTATTGCCTTGCCGTCCCCTGGCCCAGCTTTCCTGCCCCCCTTCCACTGCTTTATGGGGTCTGGCTCCTGTTTTATGGGTATTTAGCCAAAAATACTTGACTGGGGAGGGGGGACAGCTCCTGGGGGTCAGTTACTGGCGTCCATCCCGTCCAAGGGTGCAGAGCCCCCAGGGCCAGCCCCACCTTAGTGGGGTCCAGCTCCTCCATTGTGTGTCGGTCTGAGGGAGGTTAGGGGCGGGTGTGGGGTCTGTCCCCACCTCACCTGCGCTCCAGGGGGGGCTGACCCCCATGTGGGGGTGGGGGTCGCAGGAGGGGGGAGCCCTATCTCCTCCAGCAGAAAAGGCTTGCCCTGAGCCCCTGGGAGCAGCGTGAGGGGCCGCTTTCCTTCTCTCCCCTCGTTCCTCCCCCTTCCCCGGAGCCGGGCGGTGCTGTGCGGGCGGGGGCGGGCCGGGGGCGGTGATGGCGATGCCCCTCCCGGTGCGGCGGCGCGCAGCGGGGCCGGGGCCGCTCACACCGGCGGCGGCGGCGGGGCCATGAAGGTGAAGAAGAGCGGCGGGGCCGGGGCGGCGGCGGCCAGGACCGAGGAGGAGCTGGGCCGAAAGGCACTCATCGGGCCCGACGACGTGCTGGGGCTGCAGCGGGTCACCAGCGGTGCGTACCGGGGATGGCGGGGGGGGGGGGGGACCGGGCATCGCAGTGGGCGGAGAGGATGGGGACCGTGGAAAAAGGGGAGCTGGTCGCCCTCTCCAAGGGGGCTAACCCGGAGGGAAAAGGGGAGCCGTTCCCCCTTCCCAGGGGATAGGGAGTGGGGATGGAGCACCACAGGGACAGAGTCCGTGCCGGGATGTTGCACCCCGGGGGGCTGGGTACCATCGAAGGAATAGGGGAATGGCTGGAGCTGGGGATGCAGCCTCCCAGCTCTGGTCGAAGGTCGGTGTTGGGATGCTCCTCACTGCTCTCCCCATCACCCGTTCCCTGTGTCTGCACCCCAAGTGGAGCCCCTCAGCCACGGCAATGGGACGGGCTGGATCTCTGGCCACAGCATGAGGGGGCTTCACAGCAGCCCCCCCTCCCAGTTTCCCCCTCTCCAGTATAGGTCCCGTGGTGTTGAGGGCATCTCGGGGGATGGTGGGTGGGAGTGTGTGGCTGGAGGGGCTGTTGTGCTTGGCAGAGGAGCTCGGGACAGCAGCACATGGGGCTGGGGAAAGGCCAGGACAGGGGGGAATGGCTTCACACTGTCAGAGGGCAGGTTTAGATTAGATATTAGGGAGAAATTCCTCTCTGGGAGAGTGGTGGGGCCCTGGCACAGAGAAGCTGTGACTGCTCTATCACTGGAAGTGTTCAAGATGAGGTTGGATGGGGCTTGGAGCAACCTGGGCTAGTGGAAGGTGTCCCTGCCCCTGGCAGGCGGTTGGAACCAGATGCTCTTTAAAGTCCCTTCCAACCCAAACCATTCCATGGTAATGCGTGTGCCTCGGGCCAGCCTGGCCTCAGGGGCAATCTGCCCTGGTGTCCCAAAAAGTCCTTTCTCCATGTCCTAGTACCTTTGGGTTGTCTCGCTGTGCTGGCAGGGCAGAGGGGCTGGCCTGGGGGCTGGTCGTGCTCCCTGTGCCTTGCAGCGCTCTGCGACGTGGCCTCAGAGCCAGCTCTGTGTCACAGGCTGGGGCTGTGACGAGCCCTGGAGAGGAAGGATGCGGCTGTGGGTGCTGGTGCGTGCAGGCAGCCCCGTGGGGCTGCTTTGGAAGCAGGATGGGAGGAGGACAGCCCGGCAGGGACTCGTGTCAGCCCTCAGGAAGGGCTTACAGAGGCTCCTCTGAGAGGGGCTGCTGCTGCTGGGGGCCCTTGGGTCCCTTTCTCTGAGCTGAGCCGCTGTGCTGGTGCAGCTGCATGATTCACTGCCCAGGCCCAGAAATCCCCTGCCTGTAGCAGGCAGAGCCATGCAGCAGCACTGAAGCATCCTGCCAGCGTCCTCAGTTGGGTGGTGAATCCAAGCGATGGCCGTGTGAAGCACTGCGTGCTCACTCCATGGCAGCCTGCGTGTCCCTGCCCTCGCCAGTGCTGTCTGGAGGGGACAGGGCCACCCCACACCCTCGCTCTCACCTCGTGTGGCATCAGTGTGGATGGATGGTGCACGCTCTTGGTAAGCTCCTGCCTTCCCAGGGAGCAGGGAAGGCTAAGCTGGTCACCCCGGCTTTGGAGCCAGGCTTGGGGCAGAGTTGGTTGTTGTCTGCCTCTTCCAACCCCAGGTCAAAGTGCTCTGGCGCACAGGGAGGATGTGAAATGCGTGAAAATGTTGGGTTCCCCTCCTGCCATGAGACTTGCTGGTACCAGGGGTGCAGATGGGTCATGCTAAACAGAGCCAGGCACTGTGATGATGTCCCAGGCTTACCATGGGAAGTGCTTCCTGTCCTGCTGGATGTGTGGGAGCCAGGAAATCCTGAAATCCTCAGCAGGTTTGGGGATACAGGTAAGCAATACATCCACGTTGAGCATATTGTATTTTATCACCCAGGAACACTTGCAGCTCCCCTTCTCAAGCTCAGTTTTCCTCCTGGTGCGTTTAACAGAGAGCAAAGATTATTTTTTCAGATCTTTAACACCTAATGGTTATTTTGGGGCATTCTGTGGCCTTTGCTCATGTCTACACCCTTAAAAACAGATGGCCAAAAATATCAATGTGAAACTGTTCCACTCTTCTGCTTCAGGCAGGGGAGGAGGAAGGACCAGGCTGTGGGAGAGAAGTTCACAGCTGCCCCAGCCTTTTGGACGTGCTGAGTGTCAGGGCAGACACCACACCCTGTCGCAGCACTTCTGTCTTTGACAGTCTCAAGTTGAAGGAGGAGTTGGTGGTGGGGCTGCAACAGAAATGTCCTGGTGCCTTGGATGTCCTTTGGTGCTCTAGAGGGAGGATAATCCATCTTTAGCCAACCTCATGGACCAGTGGCACAGCAGCTCACACTGTCGAGGGACTGCACTCAGCTGTGTCCTGCCCAGGGACCTGGGGAGGGCTGGCCATGTTTTAGGGTTGCTTCATCAACCAAAGCCCAGCAGGGCTTGGTACCACAGGAAGGTGTGTTTTAGGAGTGCTCACACCAGGAGTAGGCTGTGTGTTTCTGAGCACTGTTTGTTTCTGAGCAGCCTTCCAGGTTATGCACGGCGAGGTGAAATTCTGGCTATAGCACAGAATGGTTTGGGTTGGAGGGGACCTTAAAAACCACCTTGTTCCAGCTCCCTCACCAAGAACAGGGACACTTTCTACTAGATGAGGTTGTTCCAAGCCTTATCCCACCTTTCCTTGAACACTTTCAGGGATGGGGCAGCCACAGCTTCTCTGTCCAACCTGCGCCAGAGCCTCACCAGCCTGACAGGGAAGAATTCCTCCCTAATAATCTTTCCACCAGGCAGCACAGCTGGGCTTTGCTCTCCCAGTAGGTGCAGCTGACTGAATGTGAGCTGGCTGGGCTAGGAGGGTAGCGAGGCAGGATGTGGCTCTGTGGGCAGCCACAGGAACCAGCTGGACCCTGAACCTAATGTGCTTCTAATAAGCTTAACTGGGGAGTTGTGTGACCTGTCCTGCACATTCTGCATCCTTCCAGTGTTAAACTCCCCGGCAGCTCCGGGCCCACAACGTTTCTGGGCACGCTGAGGTCCAGCCTGATGGATCTGGGATGCTGCCCTGGGATATCTGGGCCTTTTGGCCAGGCTGGCTCTGGTGTTGCTCCAGCTGGATCAGGTGTAAGGCGAGAGAACCATTTCCTTTGCAATTAGTGAGATTTGTCACTCGCTCACACAACTGTGGTTGGGAAAAGCGGAAAAAGCTCATGACGTGATTAATTTAAGATTAGCAAAGGAGTGGGGCAGAGCTCAGTTCAAATTGCAATTAATTACTGAAGCAGCCAGAGGATCAGAGGAGTCAGATGTGTAACAAAAGACAAGCTCCAGCCTCTGAGGCTGCCCTGCTTATTACCTGCACACTTTGCCTGTAATACCAGATAAACCCTTACATTCTAAGTTTTATTCTGAAGCTGATTTAATTTTAGCAAACCAAGGGGTTAAATAATTGATTACATGCTTGGGAACAGTTTCAAAACAAAGCCTAAAAATAAGGAACACACACGTAATCATTTCTGAAAGTAATCTCTTCCTTGAGCTGTCACTTGGGATTTCTCTGAGACTTCTCTAGGCAGCTTTAGCTAAAGGCCAGCTTGGCAAAGGGCTGCCTCAGTGGGTTAGGTGGGGCAGACCCCTCTTGAGGGACTTTCAGACCAGTTTCTTGCAGTCAATTAAAGAAAAAAAAAGCCAAATTTCCAATTTCCCTGCCCTCTGCCTCAGCAGTTCAAGTCCTGTAAAGCTAAACCATCCAGGATCCATGTTCAAATCCATTTCTAAATCCATGGGGTTTGGATAGGCAAGGAGAGAGGGAGGCACTAACAGGAATGTGAGGCAGATGTGCATGAATCCATCTTCAAAGCTGCTCCTGGACCATGACTTCCCTCCCCAGTTAATTGGGAGAATGTATTTTATTAGGAGCTCTGAGGAGCTGTGGCTATCTGCGAGGAGGCTGATGAATCCCTGTTCTGCCCTGTCCAGGGCTGCGATGTGTGGATGTGTTTTGAGGTGCTGATTTCTTGTTGCAGAGCCATATCCCAGAGCTGTGGGGAGCTGCTCTCCCCACGACCCTTCCCTCAGCATCCCACACAGGCTGTGAGCTTTTCCAGGGCTCCGTGGTGCTGCAAGGCTCAGGGTGTTGTGTGGATGGAGGGTGTTTCCCAAAGTCTCACAGTACAATATGAGCTGTCAGGATTCCCAGGGGCAGCACACATGGTGTGTGTGTGTGGTGTGGGATTCCTCCTTCTCTTGGAGTTGTGGGTTTGGCCCATCCCCGGTGGAAATGGCAAAGGTAAGAGGAAAGCTGGGGGAGTCAACCTGGAGGTCTTGGCTTTGACTCAGCCCTGTGTAAGTCCAAAAATAGCTGATTTAGTTGATATTGTGCATGTGGTTTCAGACTTTGAATGCAATCAGTGTGAAAAGGGGGCAGGAGAAAGTGTTTGGATGCCTTGGAAGTGGGGGAAGAGCAGCTCCATCCACAGGCTGCAGGGCTGTGATCGAATGAATTGTGAGAGGGTGAAGTCTGGAAAGCTCTAGCTAAAATGAAAAAAAAAAAAGAAAAAAAAAGATGAGCAGGCTGCCCCAAAAATCAGAGCCTGGTGAGCTCTGCAGTAGGACTTGGCAACTGGGGGGCTCTGGGGACCTTGGGAAGTGCCTCAGCCTGGAGCCTCCTGGCCTAAATCCCTCTGCTTCCTTGACAGTAAATGTGCTGCTGTGGAAAAACCCCTGTGGGATCCTTCTAGTGCCAGATTTTCCCTCTGGGGCATTGCAGCAGCCTAATTCCTGAGCTAGGTCAGAGGGCAGCTGCTTCCCTCCCTGTGCAACCCCCCTGGCCTTTGGTTATCCAAGCCCCCCATGGTTTGGGTTGGAGGGATCTATTTTACACGAGTGGATCCTGTTTCCTGGCTGGCTTGGTTTCACAGGACTTGAACTGCTGAGGCAGAGGGCAGGGAAATGGTTTATTTTTTTCTTTAACTGAACCCAGGTTGCCTGGGCAGGTGTATCAGTAGCACCTGAAGCCTGCCCTGCCTTCCCCTCAGGTCCTGCTCCGTGTCCTGCGTCACCGCTCGGCCTCTTCGCGGGGTCTGGGCTATTTTTGCTTCCTCCTGAGACTCTTCAATCTGATAATCTCCTAATCTCCGGCTCCTGGCAATTCCTCTGCAGTTGTCTTGGCTTTATACCTGGCTTATGTCTTGGGAGTTGGCTTCAAAACAGCTCCTGACCTTGTTGGTTAATGCACGTTGGGAAATAGGCGTGCGTAACTACAGGAGCCTTCTCATCCATTCCCTAAATTGTTGTTGTCTGTGTTGGGGAGAGAGATTCCTATTACAAGTCACTGCTGTTGCATCAGTCTCTTGTACAGCATCCTCCTGATTTACACCCATTTCCAGGACCAGATTTTCAGTTCTTTCTTACCCCGGGTGTGCTCTGCTTTCCTTAGTGGGCTCTTAAGGCCTTAAAATAGGAGCTGCCCCATCTGAGATTAGACTCTGATGAGCACAGAAATATCCCTGGTGTCTGTGAGAGGGGACACGTGCTTCCTCCTGATTGCAGAGATGGGGAAGGGATCTTGAAAGGAGCACAACAAAGAGTGTGAATCCTATTGCCCATGAGCTCCTTGTGATAAAATGTGCCTGGTGGGGTGGTTGCAAAGGAAATTTGGAAATACAGGATCACATTTTAGCTTCCTGTGGTGAGGATCAAACCTGATCTCATCCATTTAAATAACAGGGAGAGGTCCAGAGGAGAAAGTGCCTTTGTTTGCTTTCTTGTGTTATTTAGCACTGTATTATCCCTCACCTTTTGAGCTTCTCTGTAACACCAGCTCTAAAATACCTGGAATTAAACACCTGGGTTCAGGACATGACAGTGTTCACAAGCAGTGCCTGCTGGCATTGTCCAGGCTGCTCTGCTGGTTTATTTTGTAATCTTGGCTGGGTTTGGGAGAGCAGGAAGGTTTCCTGGATAAAAACTGGCTCTTCCCTGGATCAGGCAGTGGAGGTACCACCTCAGAACTGTACAGGGGAAGGAGCACCTGCTGCTTCTGAGAGCAAAGCTAGAGACCACTGAATTGTTTCCGGTCTCTTTGGAATCACTTTTTCCTACAAAGGGAATAGGAGAATTCATGAAGGAATTAATTGAGCCAGGCTCAGGAAGCCAATCACCTCTGCTGCTTCCTCAGGCCACCACAGTGCTGTTAGTTGTGATCCAAACTCTCCAAAACCGTGGTAGGCCTTAAGGTGGAAATTGTCTCTAAGAGTTGCAGATCTTTGGGCATGATCCAGAGGTTATGGGAAAGAAGCTGGAGAGGCACCATCAGGAATGGTGATGTGTGAGTGAGAAGTGGCTGTAAATACCAGGTGGATTCTTTTCAACAAGAGTTTGGGGATGGAGGTCTGGGATATGGCAATTCCCTGGGCTTTAGGAAAGGGTAGGAAGTACTCCTCTTTTGTGACCTTTTTTGTGTGGGTACTTTGGGATAAAAGCCAGTCTGATGGGTTTTCCACGGACATTAGGGATTCATCCCTAAATCAGGTGAGCACTGATGGCTCAGGGACACACCATGATTGTTCAGTTATTAACAGGGAAACAGCACAACCTGTTTCCCAGGGGAAGTGGAAGAAACAAGAAAATATTCTGTCCTGAGAGACCAACCCACCATTCTCTGTAACAATCCCCTCCGTGGAGGTTTGATCTACCTCATTCCCAGCTAAAAAAGCCACGGATGCTGCCTCCCTTCCCCAATCGTGGTGACGGTGAATTAGGATAAGGGAAGCAGATGATATATTTTAGTGAGTCACGGAAGTGTGGGCAACTGGGCCCTACAGTAATTTAAAAATAAGTGTGTATGGGATGAGATTAGCAAATCTGACAGTGCTCAGCTAAGCAGAAGGATCTGCCAATTGCAAGCAGCCCATTCCCAATAAGACCTTCCAGTGCAGCCGCAGGCTCCTGTTACTTGTGGGGAAAAAAACCAGCACGTGGCTACTTTGATTGATTTTTGAACAGGAATAGCAGAAACAAATGTAATACAGACTGAGAGGAATATGTATTCCTCTGGGTTCTTTTTTTTTCCTTTCTAGGAGACTGGGCACTGCCAGAGGAGGAAAAAACCCACTTGATTGCAGTATTCTGGCAGCTGATCTTCCCCAATGTCATCCAGTTGCATATTGGCAAGCTGATTTAAAAAAAGAAAACAACCGAAAGAAGGATTTAAAATATTATCAGGGCAAAAAGAGTTGGGAAAGAGCAGTGCGGGGGTGCAAACATCAATGAGCAGGAGCCTGGTGGGGATTCTACCCGGGGTTTACTCCTCTTTGGAGGCTCTGCTTGGCTCTCCTCTGCTCCAGATGAGTCATGGACACTGTTACTGCAGCAACGCTGCTGCCAAGGAGGCGGATAAAGCTGTTGCCATGGTGCTGGATGGGCAGGAATTCTGCAGGAGTAGAAACACTTAATAATTAACTTGCAGACAAACGCGGCTTCAGATTTGCCGGCATGCTCCAGGGAAGGTGTCCCGGGCTCCCGGGCGACTGCTGCCTTTCCCAACAGCCTTCCCAGGGAAGAGCCAGGGGCCAAGGGAGGCGAAGCTGGGCTGTGGGAAGCTGTGCCTGCTTCCATCCGTTTGTGTCTTGCACGCTGGTGCTCGGAGCTGGGAAGTTGTGGGACGGGTTAGGAATTGAGGTGGCTGATGTGTCAGAGCCTAAAATCACGGTGTAATTGCAGGACATCTCCCTGAGGAATGCTAAACATCAGGGCTTAAGGCAAGGGCTGGGTTCAAATTCCTGTCCTGTCTCCTTTGGCTACTGTTTAAGACACGAAAGAAGATTTTTGTGCAGTTCTTGAGGTACTTAGCCAAACACAGGCTTGTGTGTTCTTGTGACAGTAAAAAGGTCGAGCTTTTAGCTTGTTCTTCCTGACAGCATGGGTGCTGGTGTCAGTTTTTCCTCGTGCTGTGTTGATAGGGAAGGGAAAATCCCTGCCAAATGCCAGGGATGCTTCAAACACTGTCCTCTCTCTGAACGCCCATTTATAGAATTGTAGAATCTCAGAGTGTTTTGGCTTAAGAGGGACTTTAAAGATCATCCAGTCCCATCCCCTCTTGTCATGCAGGGACCCACTAGACTAGGTTGCTCCAAGCCCCCTCCAACCTAGCCTTGAGCACTGCCAGGGATGGGACATCCACAAATTCTCTGGCACTCCTTTGAGCATTCACCATATGGGGTTGTTGGAGAGCAGTAAAACCGTCCAGGGAGAACATTTAACACCTCTGTTCCTTGTACTGAGTTTACTTGGACAGTTCTCAAAGTTATGGAGATTTGGAAGGAATAAAAGGCTTCTAGGAAAGTGCTGGTGCCAGGTGTTCATGCCCAGGAGCTCAGAAGTCTCTCACAGGGGTCCTGGATTTCTCAGACCTGGTGTCTGAGGTTGTCATGGGCAGGCCTGAGCTCCGAGCACTTGTAACTTGTTTTTATGTAGTCAATGACTAAGCCTCAGGTGGATGGATTTGCTGGAGTTTCAGAAATAGGAAAGCAGGCAGAAATAAGTGATTAGCTCAGATTAACAGCAGGAATTAGTAGCTGAGAAAGTGCTTCGAATTGGAATGTTAAAGTATTGTTTTCACCTTGGAACCTCCAAAACCAGTCTCCTACATCAGGCAGATGTGCTGTTGTTTGAAAGCTGTTCTGACTTGTCTACACAGAGCATTTCTTTAGATTTGTCAGGGTAAAGTAAGTTATTGGAGCTGCTTCCAATCTGTGCTGCATGTGCTCCTTCCTCAGGGAGGAGGATGATCCCTGTGCCAGGAGCTGGCTCAGGGCACAGCAAGGCTGAAGGCCAAAACCGTGGGGGTTTTAACAGTGGAATCCTCATCCCTGGGAGTGTTCAAGAGGCCTGTGGATGTGGCACCTGGGACATGGTTTAGTGGTGAATACAGCGCTGCTGGGTTAATGGTTGGACTTGATGATCTTAGAGGGCTTTTCCAACCTTAATGATTCCATGATCCCATGACTTGCCCTCAAAGATACTCAGAGCAGGGAAGGGCTCTGCTCCCTGTTTTCCAAACACAGGGAAAGGCTTCAACATCATTTTCAGTGCTCAGGAAAACAAGCCCTGGTGTGGGACGAGCAGCAATGGAGAGAAGAGGCCACCCTTTGTCTGCAGAGGGCTGGAGCAGGGAGGTGGCACAGGGGAGGACACTCCTGTTCCAGTTAAGTGCAGTCGGCTTAGTGCTCCCAAAGCTGCTTAGCCCTTGCATTCTGCCACAGGGCAGTTTTTAAAACAGGCAAAGCCTCTTACACTGGAAAGGCTGGGATTTGATGGAGGTGCTGACCAGTCTCAATATGCCACGGGAAATGGATGCAAGAGTTGCTGGCACGGGGTTGGGAAAAGGTGATGACCTCTGTGTGTTGGGAGAGAGAATTCTTTCCCCTGTCCTGTCCAAACAGGGCAATGTGAGCCTCCAGAAGTGATTCTGTCTTCAGAGACATCAGTTTTGAATTCAAACAGGCAGTAGTGGAGGTGCATTTGGGCTGCTCTCACTCCTGGTGTGGCCTCCAGAGAACAGTCAGAAATTCCTGGTATTTCAGGGCAGCCTTCATTTAAATTTGCTTCTCCCTGCAGATTATTTGTGCACTCCAGAGGAAAATGTTTACAAGATAGACTTCACCAGGTTCAAAATCCGGGACATGGAATCTGGCACAGTCTTGTTTGAAATCACCAAGCCAGCAGCTTCAGGTGAGTGCACACACAAAATAAGGTTTCCATGAACAAATGCTTTCTTTTGCCTTTCCCCACTCCTTTTACTCCATAGATTTCCCAAAAATAGGAGAATCTCTAAACTGCAGGAGGGCTGAAGCCCCATCTTGCAGCAGGAATGTTTTTCAGGTGTCTCTTTGTACCAACAGGGTGAGCAGAGCTGGCTGCTGCTGTGCTCTTACTGTTGCCATCTGTGATGGCAAGGGACAGATGGATGTTGTAAACAAGAGCTGGGGAGGAGGAGGAGATCACCGGGTGGTTGTTTCTTGGCTGTTCATCAGCTTGTGCCCCCTGCACATAGTTTAGCTCTTAGTTTAACATCTCTCACTGAGGAGTCAGGAAAATGGTATTTTCAGAAGGGAGAAACTGCCAACGGGTGAATTAAACAAACTGAACATTTGCCTTTTTTTTTTTGTTTCATTAATTTTTAGGTGTTACTTGTAAGCATCCAAGTGTTGCCTGTTGCCAGTGGTGATAAAAACCCGGGGCAACTGTTCTTTTCCTGGCCAGGCACTTTTAACCCTTCCCCACCTCCCTGCAGGTGAGAGGAAGTTTTCTGTAGCTTACAGGTAGCAAGGCAGGCATTCTAAGGGGAAATGGCTTGTTCAGAGTCACTCTGCAGTCCTGATGCGAGGCAGGAGCAGTAGGTGAGGAACAGAAACCCAGAAGATAAGAAATGGCTCAAACCAAAGGGCCATGTTGCAACATTCCATGTCTGAATGACCAGTGGTGGACACCTCAGGACAGGAGGAGGGTGAGCTCAGCATCAGAGCAGTTTCCCGGCTCATGTGGCACAAGAACACCACCACAAGTATTTTCCCTGAGTTTCTGGTTCTCAGGAGGCTCTGACAGAGTTTTCTTTGGGCTTTTGCAGAGCGGGAGCACAATGACAGGAAGGACGTGGACCCCAACGCCGGACGCTTTGTGCGCTATCAGTTCACCCCAGCCTTTCTCAGACTGCGGCAAGTGGGAGCCACGTGAGTAACTCCCCCTCTGCTCCTTGGCCTAGCACAGGAAACAACTGAAATCTTAGGAAAAAAACCCCATCTCTCCCATGTTGATCCTGCTAGGAAGTTGATTTAACAGGGGGCTTTTTCTTTTGTTACGAGGGGTCTCCAAATCTCTTGCCTTCTCCATCACTTTAGGTTGTTTAGTCAGGGATAGGCCTGGTGCTGAAGAGATTGATGCTAAAAGGGGTAAAATAAGGTGGGAAGACTATCCACAGAAGAGAAGGCTCTGGGGAGACCATAGAGCACCTTCCAGTGCCTAGAGGGGCTCCAAGAGAACTGAAGAGGGGCTTTGGACAAGGGGCTGGAGTGACAGGACAAGGGGGAACAGCTTCACGGTGTCAGAGGGCAGGGTTAGATGGGATATTAAGAATAAATTCTTAACCTGTGAGGGTGGTGAGGTCTTGGCATAGGCTGCCCAGAGCAGCTGTGTCTGCCCCTGAATCCCTGGAAGTGTCCAAAGCCAGGTTGGATGGGGCTTGGAGCAACCTGGAATAGTGGAAGGTGTCCCTGCCCATGGTAAGGGTGGAACTTGTTGATTATTAAGATGTTTTTCTAATGCTGTGTTGTGTCCCTGTAGAATGCTTTAAGGAAAAGAGGAAACAATAATTTGATTAGTGCTGTTGCTTTATATTTTTGGCTTTTTTGGGTTCTTTTCAGAGTTCTCTTCTGCCTTTCAGGAAGGGTGCAGATGTTATTTAAGCATGAAAGCTCACATGGGTCTTACCCTTCTTTTTCAGGGTGGAATTCACAGTCGGGGACAAACCCATCAATAATTTCCGTATGATTGAGAGGCACTACTTCCGTGACCAGCTGCTGAAAAGTTTTGATTTTGAATTTGGCTTCTGCATCCCCAGCAGTAAAAATACTTGTGAGCACATCTATGAATTCCCTCAGCTCTCGGAGGATCTCAGTAAGCTCTTTTTTTATAAACTTTCATTTCTGAGTTGTCACACCATGATTTTCATCTGAGGTGGTTTGGGGGAGCCCTTTCTTAAAAGCTGTCTCTAGAGAGTGGGTTGGGTAGAATAATTCATACTTTTATGTCTGTGTTAACACTGATTTTGTTTTCTAGTAGGGTGTATCTCATCACACACCAGGCAGTTGCTTGGGTTTGGTTTTTTTTTTTAATTCATAAAAAGGAAGCTTCGGTATCAGGGAGAAAAAAGATAATTGTGTTATAAAACAATGAAAAAACAAGATTAGAAAGACATCCAATAAATGGATAACTTAAATGTTATGATCTGGTTTAATGTTTGATGTGCTATATTGCGAGCTTGAGAGGTTTTAGTATGAACATAACTTTTATTTTCTCTCCTCTCTCTCAAGACACAATAGCACAAGCACTAAATCTCTGTGATCTTACTCTTTACAACCCCTAATTGTGTGTGTCAGCACTAATATTACAGTCTGTGGAAAATACAGTCAGGCACTGCTGTCAGGCCAGAACAAATTTACTTTGAGTTTGCTGTTTTATCACTATTTTTAAAAATGAAACAAAAAAAATCCCAACCCAAAATGTAACGAGTTCTTGTTCTGAGGTCCCCTTTATATGGTGCCTGAATATATTTGGATTAGGAACATGAAAGTGTGCAAAGGAAGTGTGGATGTGGCACAAGGGTTCAGTGAACGTGGCGGTGCTGTGTTAACGGTTGGATTTTAAGGCCTTAGAGGGCTTTTCCAACATAAAAATTCCATTATTATGCTTGAATTGTTTAAAAGATACCGACAGGGAATGGTTTGGGCAATTCCCATTTGGGTTTTGGTTTTTCACCTGACTTTGCAGCTGCCTGAGTGACACTGCGAAGTGCCTGAGTCCAGCGCAGGACACTGCTGAAATTAATTCAACATTAATTGTGTTGGGTTTTTTTCCCCATTTCCCCCTCACAGTTCGAGAGATGATCCTGCATCCCTACGAGACACAGTCGGACAGTTTCTACTTTGTAGACAACAAGCTGGTGATGCACAACAAGGCAGATTATTCATACAGTGGAGGACCTTGAGGTGGGCCCCACCTGTGCTGGCCTCCCCTTTCCTCTGGAAGTCGTCAGGGATCCCAACACCTCCAGCTCCGCTGCCTGCAATGTCACCTGGACAAGGATCCACCAACCAAGGACTCTTTGCCACAGTAGGAGTTTCATGACATCTCTTTTGAGCTTTGAAGCAGACCCGGTTCTTCAGAACTTTTAAGCTAAAATGATCTTTGGATACCACTTCCCTGAGTTCTTTAAGTGTCTGCTTTGATAAATGGCCTTGTGGGACCTGAGGGGTTTTGCCCATATTCTGTGAATTTATGTTCTTGCCCTCGAGTGTCTTTTAGGATTGCTTTCCCAAAGAATGTGATCAGAGAAACTGTGGGAGTGGATGGATGCAAAGGCAGAGGTTTGGGTGGTTGTTTCTCTTTGTGTATGCTTCAAAGGCCAATTTAACTTGTCCAGCCAGTTGAAAATATCGAGCAAAACATCTCACAAAGGCAAGTTTCCTCTTTAGATTGGCTCTCCCCATGAATATTTCATCCTTTAGTTTCGGTCCTTCTGTGTAATGTTCTGTTTAACCTTGGAAACACCAAAACCTGCAATGAAGAGCAGTAGTTCAGTGGCAGAGCTGTGTTGATCAGGTGTTTCTACATTTACATTCCTTTTACATTTCAGATGAAGGTAAAATGGCATTGTGGGTCTGTGAACCTCCATAAGTACATTCCATGGATTTCAGTTCTTTGCAGCATAATCAGGAAAAACGGAAGGATTTTAGCTTTATTTAACATTTTTGCTTTATTTAACATTCAGCCTGTTCATGCTACACATTTCCCATGTCTATTTTCTTTCATCTCTGCTCGATGCCAAGATAAGGGCTTCAGCACTGCTTGTTAGAACAACGTTTTAATTGTCTAGGGCAGCTGGAGAGTGTGGAATTTCCAATTTTCTATTTGTATCTGCATTTAAAGGAGCTTAAGACAGCGTTTCCCCTTTGTTAAAAAAGTTTCTCCTCGGATATTAATACAGGTGAAAGTAAATCTAATAATCTACAACTTTAACACACAGCAAAAAATTTAGCAAAAGTTCTCTCTTCAGATTCTGGAAGAAGTTTAACGCCAGTTTAGCTCAAGAAATAGCAACACCAAGAATAAACTAGTGTGGGGTGACCTGTTGTCATGAAACCCTTACTCTGAAGGTCAGTTCACTGATACTTAAAAAAAAACAAAAACCAACACAAAAATAAAAGACAGTTGCAGTTTGTAGATATTTCTATAAATACTTGATGTCTCCATGTCTAATTCTGTGAGTTGAAGTGGAACATTCTATGTTAGCCTCAGATAGGTGTAATAATTGTAATCATTTTTATAAAAAATATCATTTCTGGTCGTGATGAGCATCTCTGTAGTCGCAGCCTATGTCAGACAGGACTACAAACATTTCCAAGTGTAGCCTAAGGCCAGGGAGGTTTTTGTGCTCTTGTTGGGGTTTGGTCACTTTTCAACGTTGTCACCATTTGTATTTGGCTTGGCTTTCTCGACTGCTGAGAGAGGAGGCAGCTTTTTTAAACAAAACCACAGTGATTTTAGGTTACAGCACAGTTTTTATTAAACTTGGTAGCTACAAAAGTGTGTCAAGTTCACTGATTCTACACAAGTAGTAGCTTGTAGTGATTCTTATCACGGTGGGACTTGTATTTATCACTATTTTTTGTCTCTGTTGTGTTAAATCATACAAGTAGCCTACGGCTGACTGATCAGTTTGAGAGATACAAAGAATTTCCTCATTACTTGTGCAGTGCTTTGAGCTACTGACCATTCATTCTATAGCACAATAATTACTAAAGATGAAAATAGTTTCAAAAGGTTTTAATTCCTCCCCCAGCTGTTTTTTTTTTGTTGGTTTTTTTTTCCATTAGGGCGGTTAAATCAAATATCCAATGACATTTTGCAAGTTTGAAGTATTTCTGAGTTTTGTTTCAATTTGCAGGAGAGAAGATGTTGATTTAAAGACATAATAGAATATATGCTTATAATTTCCACCTTGTACAGGGTTTTTTGGGGGGTATTTTTCACCTGCTGTTCATAACAGCCACTTCTGTGCATAAGATTTTTAAAAGACTTTTAGGAATGGAATTTGCCCAGAATTGCCAGTCATCTATTTAATATGTTGTGATGAGATCAGTTGTGCTTTGGTGTGGACTCTTGGGTCATTTTATGGAGTTTCCTCTGAAATAGTCACGTTCTGCTCCTTTTTTATGCTACCTCCTTTCAAGATTTTTTTAAAAAAAGAGTAATTCCATAAAAGTATTACTGTAATCAAGGGAAATTTGAGTGGTAGACATGCCCCTTGTAAAAGAACCAAGAGAAATCACTGTGTTCCCAGGAGGGCAGAGTGTGGATGGACTTTCTGACACTGTTTTAGGGTAGGTTTGAGGTTAAACACCGGAGGATGAATCATCAACTGCTCCTCTCCTGAAATCTTTTATAATTTGGATTATATGTGTAATAATTCCAGTCTCACAGTGGTGTGAATCATATAGAGATACTTCACTGAGTGAGTTTGTTGCCTAATATTATTAGGAATATTTTAAGCCAGAAACAAAGATTGGACATTTTCAATAAAATCAATTCCAACCAGTTTTAGCTTGAGCTTTTCAGTTGGGACAATTTTAGTTCTATTAAAACCCCCCAGAGTTTGCCACAAGTAACAAATTCTGATTCTTAAACCAAGGCAACCAACAAAGCTTTCTGTGGGAAGTGCAATGAAGGTGCTTTTTCCTGTGTCCCACGGGAGCAGTTATCACTGTTATCCCTCTGTTTCACTTGGAAACTCTTTGTTAGCATTTCTTTATGGTCATCCACATCCACAATTTTTATAAAAAATCACTGTCCAGGGGAGAGGTTCTGTTCCTTTTCCACCTGATCCTGCAGCAGTATCACATGTGGTGGTGCCATGAGGCACATAAACAGCACTGAAAGGATTTTTCTTCAAAAACTTTGGCTATAAAGTTGCTGTTCCAATGCCACTTCTGTCCTTTTTTTGCATTAAAAACCACCTTCAAAATATGGTGTTAAAGACCACACTTTGTGCAGCACCCACTAATTTCAACTTCCTTCGGAAAGGGAGCTGAGAGTTTGCAGCTCAGTTGGGAAACCCACATTTTTTTCCCCTTAAATCGGCAGCTGATTCTTATTATAAACCAGTTGAGAAGCAAGTCTTAGCAGCATTGTTCACAGAAGAATTTGTTAATCTTCTTGACTAGCTATTATTTTGTATTTTAACATTCATCATTATTGGGTTTACTTTGGAAGTTCATTGCGAAATCACCAAATATTGGCTCTGGAAAAAAAAAGAATTGTTGTGTTTTCTTCCTTGATCTCATTTTCAACATGACTTTAATTAGCACTACAGTTCTGTTTTAACAAGCCAGCCTGGCAATTTGGGATCTGACTTTCTGAAAGTGAAAGAAAACATTCAAGAGCTAACCAAGATTATCTGCTAATAATGCCCGGCTGTTTCCTGTCATAAAACAGGATTAAGTGTGTGCTTTACACAGTGACTTAATCTTGGAAAAAGAAACGAAGTCTCTCTGAGTTCTAATAGTGACATAATTTTTCTGAGAGACAGGGAAATTACAGCTCAACACATTCTTTCAGGGAAATTATAATTTGACACATTTTTTCACTTTGTCAGTCTTGGATTCCTTTAGTAGTCAGGGTTTTTAAGAAAAGCAGCAGTACATTGGTGGTGAGCTGCATGCTCTAATAACTCACACTTCTGTGGCAGGGAGAGAACCATTTCTTTTTAGCATTAATGCATCAACTGTGGTTTAAAGTCTAGAAACTTTGCTCTGAGATCAGTGGCAAAAGCCAAATTTGTTTCTGTGAATTATCCGTTGTGTGGTGACATTTCTGGAATAACTGAATGATCCACCCTTCCTGACTCAGAAGAATTTATTTATTTATTTATTTTAATGTAGAAAGTCTCCCCAGGGTTGGAAACAATCTGCTGGGGTTTAGTTCTTGCTCGTAATCTCTCTCCGTGTCTTGTTTTTTGAGCAGGTCAGTAAGATGCTCTATTTTCCACCTCTGTCCTCTGAGTTTCATTCCAGAATCCTGTGCAGTGTCACAGTGGTGGCTGGCTGTGTGTGAAACATGCAGGCTGCCAACTTCCAAATCCCTTCAGTTTGAGAAAAAACTGTTAATTGAGAAGTAGTCCTACATATCAACCCATAAAAAATGAACCCCAATCTTCATGACAAAAGTTAAAGGGAACTCTTAGTCATGCAAAGATTGGGGCTATTTAAGGTAAGAAAATGCTAATATCACACTGTCATATTCAATAAGTATTATAAAAATGCTCTATTAATTATTCATAACCTGAAAAAGATGGTTAACAGCCCAGTTTTAATTAGATCTGGTTAGGAAGGAAACCAGAGAAATCATTGCTGTCGTTTGGGGCTGTGGGGGAGCAGCTGGCACTGTGTGGATGGCACAAAAGCTGGGCAGGTTTTGTGCATTTGAGGGGGGAAAGGTGAGGGAAAAGAGGACAAGGACAGGAAAAGAATTAATTTCAGCTATTTGGACCCAAGAGCTTCAAGGCCATGGTGAGTGACTCAATTTTCTCCTGAGTCTGAGGCAGCTGGGAGCTCCTGCTCGTGGTTCTTCTCTCTACCCCCAGCATAAGCACTGCCTAAATTTATAGAGGCTTTTCAATATTAATGCTAAATACCATTGAGAGTTCATATCATTTTCTACACATGGAAACAGCTGAACTGTCCAAGGGGTGTGATGCTCCAGCTCTCACGTTGCAGCTCAGTTGTTCTCCCCATCCCTGGTCAGTGGGTGAAATGGTGTTCGTGTGTCGGCAGCCCCCCGAAACCCCCTTGTGCTCCTGCCTGCTCTGGTGTCTACTTGTATCTTAATACACCCAGCAAACCTGTTTGAATGTGACCTTTTTTTTTTTTTTTTGGCATAGAAGCAGAATTGTCTGTATTAAAATGTATTTATAAAAAAAGAATATATCTATTTTTTGTGGAAGGAAAGTAGGATTCTGGTTACTATACCACTGGGAAAACGTTAGGAGCATTTTTACCGAGTTAATTTCTAATTCTTTGTACCTTGGTAGTGATTTGTTTGCTAGGAGAACATCCACTGTGGCCCATCCTGTGGCAATGCAATGCACTGTCATGCAGAGAATCTGGTTTTCAGAAAACTGGGAGTCTTTTGTTTCCTTTTTGGGACGGGAGGGAAGTGAGGAGATCACCAGGAATAGAAGGAACCTTGGCACGGAATCTGTTCTGTGGCTTTGGCTTCAGTCTGTTTGACTTTTTGCAGATTAAGTAGAGAGAGAGAGAGAGAGAAAAGATTGAGACTTCAGGATTAAAAAAAAATTAGATGCTACAATTTAGTCTTCCTGTAGGAGAAGGAGAGTCCTTAAATTAATTTATACAAGGATTAAATAGGGACTGCACTTGCTTCAATTAATACTGGCAGCTTAGTCATCAATGTGCATCCTAGGGAATATGCTTAACTTCTTCCATTACCTTGGAAAATGGTTCAAAACCATGTCACTTCCATTAGCAAGTGTTTCTTCTCCTGTAACAAATTGCAAAATGTAAAAAAAAAAAAAAAAAAAAAAAAAAAAAAAATTAAAAAGAAATAAATTATTGATCCTAGAAACGAGGGTGATTGTCTATTTTATTTAAATATTTCTATGAAAAAATCATTCAAGCTTTCTTTTCATGTCTCTTCCATCAATATACAAACACCAGTTTGTGTTCAAATGTGTGTGAGCAGCTTCATTTTCTGGTGATTGATGCAAAAACTCTGCAGTGGTTTGGGTAGTTCTGTAGGTAAAACCATCACATTGAAAGTGTTCAAGTGGGATTTAATTTTTGGATTGGGAAAACATGTTGGGGTATAATTAAAATAAATTGGTATCAGTTACATTGATGGGACTTTGGAGTTGCACAGATTGCAGCTGTGTATCAGGTTGTGATTTTAAAAAAACTGAAATTTTGAAAAGTCAAATTGAAAAATGAAGCGGAAAATGGGAGAATTTGAAAAATAAATTTGAAAAAATGAAAAATATGAAAAATAAATTCGTTTCCAAGTACATTAACAGAACTTTGGAGTTCCCTGGATCACTATTATGCAGCAGGTGCTTCTGAAGGATTTCTGGCTGTGCTTCGGAGAATCAGATTTTGAAATAATTGGGAAAATTGCTGTCTCTGCCTTATTGGCTGAAACTGAACCAGCTGCTCAGGCTGAAGTGAGTTTTACTGCGCTAATTCCATCATGATGGTGTTGATATTTTATTGAGAAATTCCTGGGAATACCTCTGCATTTTTCTGGGAGCAGAACAACTCTCAGAGGGAAAGAAGTAGGGTGTTTTTTTTAGAAAATATCTTCTATAACTCATTTTGATTGCACAGAATTCCTGGGGACTCCTCACTAACAAAATATCCTGCGGGACAACGTTGTGTACTGGAATTTGAGGAAAGAATTTATTAATTCAAGTGTTTCCCTTTTGGATTGTGACTTGGAGCTGCACAAACACCAGCAATGAGCTCTGGGTTACCTGAGCACAGGTTTGTAATGTGACTTTTTCAGCTGTCACTGCTCTGCACCAGTTCCCTTACAGAGCTCCTGGCTTTGCCTGGGCCTGTTCTCTCCTGGTTGAGCTTCCTCTCAAAATTACCTGAACAACTAGAAGCATCAGGTTAGAATTCTTGCAAGGACTGGATGCTGATTTCACTGAATACCTAAAAAAAGAAAAGAATAAAATCAGTGCTAATAGCTAATAAAGCAGGTTAAACAGTCTCTCTGATTTTGGTGCACAAGTGTGATTACCTGGACTTGCTTAGAAATCTTCTGAGATTGAAAAGAACCTTAAAAAAAAAAAATCTGGATTTTATTCCCATGAAAACTCCCCAGTGTTAAATGTCTGCCAAAAATACACTGCATTACAATGGGTTTTTCCCCCCCTTTAGCTGGTTTGTCAGCCTCATTTATTAATAAATATGCCTAATCATTCTGGAGATGTTCTCTGCTTCTCCTCAGATCCATATTTCCATTGGCATTTCTCAGCTGCTGAGTTGTTGTGGCAAATCTTGTGTGTTCACCCCATGTTTCTATTTTATTTGTCATTGTTCAAGGGCGTTCATCTATCTCTGATTTGCATTCCCTTAACACTTTTCACCTCCAGGAAGAACACTTCTCAGTGATAAAGTACTCCAAATTTCCCATTTTTTCCCTCTAATGCAATGTGTCTTACTTTAAAGATAATTTTAGAGATGACTGAAATCTCTCATTGTGTGCTGGGATAACCCAAAACTATTTATTCTCCCTCTTTAAGTCCACAAAATAGAGCAATTGCTTTACAGAGATGATTTTTTTTCCCCCTTCACCAGTGCTGTACAAGAACTTAAAACAGGAGGTGAAATCATCCTGGATAATTTATTTTAATTAAAACTACAAAGAGAATTTAGGCAGGTAGAGCATAATTGCAGTTGGATGATTCCCAGCCATTATTTTGAAAAATGACTTGGGACCTTATGTAACAAAGGCCTGTTTTATTTAATAATAATTTAATTATTCTAGTGGAGGGTGTAAACCATGTTAATGAAGCTGCATATGAAAGCGATCTGTAGCAAGAAATAAAAACAGGCAGGGAAGTTAGAAACAGCAGTAGAGAAAACACACAATTAAGTTTACTTCATGAAAAAAAGATAACACAGACAGGAGAGAAGAGTTCCAAACACCTTCAGTTCTTCCTTTCCTGTGGATCGACAGGATAAATCAGAAGAGGGGAATAGCAATTGGGATTAAATTAGATATGAGGAAGAAATTCTTCCTTCTTCCCAGAGAGCTCCATGTGCCAGACCTGAAAGCTAAAATTATTTAGAATCTATTTTGGTAAAAAAAACCAAAACAACCAAACACCAAACCCCAAACTCCAACCCAAACTCTGTTTTTTATGAGCAATGTGAAAGGCACAGTGCACCAATGTTGTGCTGGTGTTACTCTGTTCACTGGCATTTGACTGGGGTTGAAAATCATGTTTTTATTTCCCAAATGCATTCCTTGCCATCCTGATCTATAATTAAGTGTCTAATTAAACCTGCTGCCTGCTTTCATGTCTGCACAGATTCATAAGTCAGGAGAACAGAGGGTTCACTGTAACCCTGAAAATTAAAGTGTGCACAGAGACCTGAGCGCAAGTTCAGAGGAATAAAACTCTGCCCCAGACACACCAAGGCACTTCAGCACCGAGATGTCAGATTTTAAGGATATTTTCCCACTGGAATTCATCAGCTGGCATTGCTCATAACCTAAATTTGAAATAACAGTGCAGAAATGACAGCTGACAAACACAGGACTATGCTTCCTGTGGCTGTGTGGCAAGACATGCTTGGAGGAAACACAAGCACAAGTGTCACCACTCAGATAACTTTTAAGAACTATTATATTTCTGCCACTGTTTCAATTTCTGTGAGATATATTAAAATGAGAAAGATCATTTCTAGCCAAAGCAAAAATTTGCACTCTTTAAATGCCTTTAATGCTAACTAAGCATTGCACTTTTCTCCTTAGATTAATTGGATATTTCGTGGAAAATATTTTTTCTGTATGTTTTAGGAGCTTTTTAATGTTCTAAAGTTGATCTAGAGGGAAAGGCAAGTACAATAAATGCCTGAGGTGATTGTTCAGGCCTGGTGCCTCCAGCAGGCCCAAACACGCTGGGCTTATTCATGTAGTTGAAATTAAATTCTTCAGCAGCTTCCTGGACGAGCAAGATCTTGAATTCTGTGTTCATCCAGATCATGTGAATTCCCTTCTCCAGTGTTTTTTTGTGACTGGTGTGCTTCTCCCCGAGCTCTCAGTGGGTTTTTTCCCTCATCCACCCAGCCCAGGCTGCTGCTGCTGGAATGAATTTCCTGGTGCCGATGGCGTGAATAAGGAATCAATTCGTGTTACTAAATGAGGGCCTTTGCTGCACAGCCAGGCCTGATTGGTTTTGTCAGGAATAAATCTTTAATGGTTTCACTGTTTCACAACTCTCCTGTGCCCAGGTCACAGCTGGATCGATCCAGAGCAGGATTCTCCCATTCATCCAAGCAGCAAAATGGCTCTGGGGTGAACTTATTGCAGCCTTTCAGGGTCTAAAGGGCTTTCAAAAGGCCTGGGGTGGGGGTTTTGAGAAGTCAGGACAAGGGGAAATGGCTTCAGACTGAAATGGGAGGTTTAGGTGGGATATGAGGAGGAAATTCTTGACTGTGAGGGTGGTGATGCACAATGGGAGCTGTGGCTCAACGTCAGGCTTGGAGCAGCCTGGCCTAGTGGAAGGTGTTGGAACAAAATGGTCTTGAAGGTCCCTTCCCACCCAAACCATTCTGTGATTTTATGATTGAAAAAAGGACCTAAAAATCATCAATTACATATTTCAGTCAGCATTTATTATGTTGATACCAAATACCTGCTATTTTTCATCAATGTGCTGCTTGAATAAGAGCCCCCAGTGAAATAAGTCCCATGTGCATTGATGATCTTCCCACTGCTGTTAATTTTCAGTAATTTCAGCTTTTCCCATGCAAAAAAATATTCTTTGTGTGTGTTTATTTCTTTGAACTATAAAAAATAGCCCTTTTCGGCTTCTACACAGACTGCATTTAGATTTTGCTTTGTGATAACTCCATCATTCATTATTTTAGTAGTTCTCAATTCAATTTTTGCTATGACCACAGATGGAGAAGTCTTCTTTAAAGCTTCAGTTTATATCATTGCAGGGAGG
The DNA here is from genome assembly GCF_020740725.1 of Corvus hawaiiensis. NCBI lineage: Eukaryota > Metazoa > Chordata > Aves > Passeriformes > Corvidae > Corvus > Corvus hawaiiensis. Next base: position 4,551,326 of record NC_063232.1, read on the forward strand.
GAATGCACAGTGAACCAGAGAGTTCTTCTTCCACTACTGAGGGTTTTGGGTTTGTTTGTGTAAGACTGGAAATGGATTAGGAGGTCAGGAAAAGCTCATGTAAAAGTGTTTGCTGGTTTCGATACTTAATAGTCTAAATACAAACATTTACACAGATCTCTGGAAGTCTGAAGTACAAAACTGGAGCAGCAGCCCTGGTAAACCAAATTCTGGAATCCAAATATTTATCCCAGTAGTTTAAATTTGTTTGCAAGTGCCAATAAGTCTGTTGCACTTGTCAAGCTTTGTGTACAATAAAGCTGATGTGATATTTAGTGTTTTATCTGTTCCATAACTCCTGTTAATCACTGTTGGATTTAAGTAACTCAGTGCTGTGCCAGGGGTTTGAAAGATTGTGCAGACAGAGATCTTCTCAGATCAGTTCGTGTCTCAACAAAAGCCAATGCATGTTCAGGGGTGATGGTTTTGTACCAAGAACAGGCAAATATGGGAGGCAGAAGCCTTGTGATAATTTGGGCTCATGAGAAGAGAAAACAGCTTCAAAACATAGTTCCAATATAAATGGTTATTTGAATTTTTTGAAGTTGAAATGAAACCTGCAATAAAAAAAGGTTAAGCTAATAAATCCTAAACTTTAGAATGCAAATTTTTCCTAATCATATGTTGGAGAGGGCAGCAGTGAGCACTTTCTTCTGTTTGGTAATAAGGTATTTTTATGGTAATTACACTTAGGGTTATTTTTTCTCCTAGACAGGTTTGCATAATCTGTTTGGAAGAGGCTGATTAAGCAGACAGCATTAGCCTTGGACTGAGAAAACTTCATTCTTTCCTTTCTTTCTCCCCCTGTTTTCAGAGTGCTTAAAATGGAATTTAATGCAAATGTATCTGAAATAGATTTGCAATGTGTGCAAAATACTGATTTTATGGTAGGTATGAAATAAGGTGTCACCAGCTCTAAGAAAATGTTTATGTGCTCTCAGTATGTCAAGTTTTATTTCAAAAGTCAAAAATAAGGATTGCACAAGCTCAGGGTTTTCTTGTATATAAACTTAAAAGCAGTTAAATAAACATGATTTCAAACTTTTTTTTTTAGTAATGATTCCATTTTAGTAATGATTCCAGAACTGTAATTTATAGTATAACTCTTTCCTCAGGAACCCATATTTCAATCAGTTGGTTTTGTGTCTACCAGAATCACTAATGCTAAACTGAAGCAAGACAATAAAATTTCAGATGTAGGAGCCTGAAGTGGAGCAGGAAGGGAAATCCAAACCCAGACAATTTATATTAGTTAATAACTTGCAGTATTGTTTGTTTATCCTAAACAGAACTCTTTTAAAATAAAAGTTATTACAGGACTTTTCTTATAACCTCTGTGAAATGTCCAACCATTAATTCAATTCCATTAAATATAGAATACATTGGAGAAAATACTTTAAGGTGCTCAGAATAAATAAATTTATAAAGGGAGGACAAGCCTCTCATGTGGATACAAGAAACTCAAGAAAGCACAAGAAAAAACATGTTAAAGTGTTTTTTCCCCTTTTGTTCTTTATGTCTGATCATTCTTCAAAGGCTCAGTACCAAGCAAAAAATACAGAATAAAATCTGACACTCAGATTTCTTCTCTGTTTCTTCCTCCCCCTCCAGCTTGTGATCATGTGTGCAGGCACAAGCATGGAATATATTGGTGCCTCTGAGGGAATGGCTGAGCCTGAGACTGCAGAGGACACGAGTGACACACAGGAATTAACAAATCATGGATGGGTTGTTGTGCCCATCAATTATAAATCTTTGACACAGAAAAAGCAGTTCTGCTTTTCTCGCTTTCAAATCTGTGAATTTAGAGTTTCACAGATATTTATTTAGCTCAGATCAGTAATGTTGTCCAGACTCCTACTCTCAGTTTTGATGGATTTTTTCACATGCCATGGGTTTGCTTTAATCATAAATATTTTATTACATTTTTGCCATGTTTTTAGAGCAATGAACCATCTCACTGCACTTCCTCTGGTGTGTTCTCATGCATTTTCTTGTTGTCTCCCTCTACTAAACATAAAATACTGGGAATGCTGCTTGTTCTGTCAGGAATATCTTGCAAAGGCCTGTGGTGTTCTGGCCTGGTGTGGTTCACAGCGTGCAACTCAGGAGGGGAATTTGTAAGGAGTTTAAAAAGGATTTAACAAGAATTTGGTGCAAATAACCATTGAAAGTCATGGAGAACTGAGCATCTCACTCCCTCGGGGTGCTGAAAATGTTTCAGAAAATCTGTGTGCCAACTCTTTGGTGTTTGCAGAGAAAAGCTTTGAAACTGAGAGAGTCTTAGCAGGAAATTCATTCCCTGAGGATGCAGCTGTGCAGAATTCCCACTGGCACTGGTGTGGCTGAAGTGAACTTGAGGAGTTTGGAGCGTCTGGACACCTGGTCCTGCCCAGCACTGGCGGTCCTGGTCCAACACTGGGATCTTCACACACAGAGCCGAGGGAACCAGCCCCTCCCATGTGCCAGACCTGTGTCTAATATTTGTAGAGAACATTATTTACCAATTATTCTTATTATTTTTGGCTTAAGAGTGATGCTGGCATGTTTTAAGGCATCAGAGTAGCTGCCTGTTCAAGAGCCACAGGGGTACAAAACCAGTGCCTGAGCACAGGGCAGGGGCTGCTTTGGTTTTGCTTTTCCTCAATGCAGGTCTGTATTAAAATGTGTATTTATTTGATTTTTTTTTTTTTAAAAAAGGCACTTAGGGTAATATTATCCTTCTAATAGTATGAAGTTGGTAGGTATTTAGTTGTAAGCTGGTGACTCTTAAATTGCACTGAATATATATATATATATATATATATACAGTTTTATATATATATACACACACTGTTTATAAATAGTATTTTATATGTACTGTGTGTTTTATGTCCATATAATTTTCTGTCCAGTTACAGTGCTTTATACACACATGCTGTGCTTTATATATATAATATATATATTACACACACATATATACACACACTTTTTAATGTATGTACACACAGTGTTATATTTATATTATTTATATTTATATTTATATTTACATATTTCTATTTGTATTTATATTTATATTCATATACTGTTTAGAATCTTTATACTCACTACATGCTTTATACTTATAATAATATTCACATTTCTAATAATGCTTAATTTTTCCCTTTTTTCTTTATGCAAGTGTTAGGATGGCCAAAACCTGATTCCCCCAGCTCTAATATGTTTGTATAACTCTCATCCTGCTGGCTTTTTTTTCCTCCCTGGAGCAGCTTGGCCAACCTGGCTGCATTTCTTCCGCTCTGTATTCTCTTTGCAGGAAGAGGAGTCAAGTGAGGATTTCTCGGTGGTTGCGTGAGGGATTACAAAGCTGCATCACATGTGCTCCTCCTAAGTTGCCTTTATCCGTCTGCCCCTAATCTCATTTTAAGTCTGGACTAGTAGGAAAGGGTGAGGGTGTAGCTTTGGGCCTGGGTTTGGCATCAGTGGGAGTGGGCAGAGCTCCCACCTTGCTGTGAGACAGCGGCCAATTAAACACTTGTGTCTCTATTTTAAACAATTCCAACTCCTTTGTTCCATCCTTGGGAATCCCTCCTTGCTTTTTTAGGGTGTAAATCACCCAATCCGACTCAAATTTTAACCTCCTTGGTTTAGTTTGAGTTTACATCATCTGTGACTAGAGATAAGAGGGTCCCAGAATGGGATGGGTTGGAAAGGACCTTAAAGATCATCCAGTGCCAGCCCCTGCCATGGGCAGGGACACCTTCCACTGTCCCAGGTTGCTCCAAGCCCCATCCAGCCTGGCCTTGGACACTTCCAGGGATCCAGCTTCTCTGGGCACCCTGTCATTCAAGACACTGACATTTTTCTGGGTTTCTAGACTACTTTCCATAGTGCTGTTAAGTTCCTACTCCAGGTTACTCTGGGTTTAGACTGCATCACAGACAATAAAATTGGTTTATTCTATTTTATTCTATTTTTCTACTTTTTTATTCCAATTTTTTTGGTGGAAAATCAGAGGGAGAAAAGTGTTCCTGAAGAACTGGCCTAAGTTTAGTTCAGAGTAGGAACCTACTGCAAGATTTGGTTCAGCATCACAATAAACCCCACTGGAGGTAACAGACACAGCAGGAAGTTAAAACACAGATGCTCTCTGGATTTGGCCAACTGCAACTTCTCTCTTCTTTTTTATTACCATTTTAAAAAAATCCCTCATTTAATGGCTTAATAATTCATGTCAATGTTTAGTTTATGTGGCAAAAGATAAGAGGCATGAATGGGAATAAGCTCCAGCCAAGTAAAAATTCTACTAAATAGTTTTGTTCTTTTTTATTAAAAAAGCAGAGTTTAAAATTTCTTTTTAAATACAGTAAAACTTAGATATTTTCCACTGAAGTGTATTTGTTGCTTTGGTTTAGTCTGTCAGCAGCTTGTCTTCTATCTTCTAATACTTGCAGAATTTTCAGTTCATGTTCACCAAAACCCAGAACTTCTTTCAAGGGGACTATTAGTGTTTTAATAGGTAGATTTTATATTTTGAGTGGTCTGTGGTGGATGGTGTTGCCATCAGTGGCTCCAAGAAATAAGTTAAATTGTAGTGTGCTGTGAGTTCTGTGTTCATTTGCAAGCAGCTTTCGTTAAAGGTAAAAAAAGAAAAAGGGGGGAAAAAAAAGATCAATAATTTGTTTTCCTCTTATTTCTGGAAGATGAAGAAGATGAGTGGCTTGATAAAACGGTGTTGACAAGTTCAGCTGTTAACAATATTATCTTTAAATAATATCTTAATTTTTTTTTTTTCATATCTGTCTGTAGAAAATGATCATAGTAAAGCTACATATGCTGCGGGCGACTTCTGGGAAAAAAGATAAAATTCTTATTCCCGTGGACACAGTCTCAGCTGACATCAATCAGGGCGGTGTGTGATGGTTAGGACTGGGTTTCCATCTCAGCAGTGGCGTTGGGGTGGGGTTCACATTAAGGCGATGGGTTTGGATCCGGGGCTGCTTAGGTAGGCAGGGGACACCGTGTCCAGCTCCATGAAGGCGGAGTACAGGGTGGTGAGCTGCAGGTCGGGCACATTCCCGTGCGGAGTTCCCGTCGGGATGGGCACGCTGCTGCCGCTCTCCAGCTGGCAGTGGGAGGGGAAGCACTGCGAAGACATCGGCGATGATGAAATGAGGACAAGGGGATCCACGGCTAGGCTGTCGTCTTTCAGCTCCTCCCAAAGATTCCCTACAACAAAAAAAAAAATCGATTAACAAATCGATTCGGCTTTCTTTGCATTTTCTCTCCGTGTACTTCTTTATATTTGCTTTTTTAATCCTTGTGCTGCAGGAGATGTTGGCTGTTAAACAATTGTGTGCAGATGATCCTAATCTCTTGGGATTGGGGAAGGGAAGAGGTTGTTTAGATGGTTATTATTTGTCTGTCTCCATACATTTAAATCTGGGAGAAAACAGCGTTAATTTAAGAAAATTCTTTCACTTGATAATCCTGCTAGAAATATATATTTATGAAGAATAAAAGAAGACGCCTCAGAAAATATAATTGCTTGGGGTGTAGATCCTCTTAATGCCTTGGGAAGGGGGAAAGAGCATCCTTTTGAGCAGAGATGTGGAAGGGGTTGGAATAATTATTGGTCAAGAAAAATGTTAAAATGTTAATTCAATCAAATTTGTTTCTCTTGGCGCCTTTCACACGACAATTCTCTTGCAAGAATGGCACTAAATAGCTGTGTTTGAGCAGCTTTCAGTTGAAAATAGGTCTGAATTTAAAGAATACATCCTAAATACTGTACTGCAGTACTTAATATCAGCAACTGTGGCCAAGGGAGGAGCAGGAATGTTTCTTAAACTCTGGATGCAAATCTGTAGCTTCCTTGGGAAACTTTTAAAAGATTTGAACAATTTTAAAAGATTTAAACCCAAAATTGCACGGTGTTTATATATAATGTAACCCAAGAAAGGTGGGGTTTGTAACAGCGGCGTGGAGATGTAAAATAGGGACGGAAATGGATCTTGTGGAGGATGGGATGGGATGGGATGGGATGGGAAGTGGGGACATGGGATGGGATATAACAAGCCTGACTCCCCAAGATAAAAACACCTTAAACACGCACCTTGGAGATCAAAATCAGTGAGGGACGGATTAAGAGCATCGATGTCATTGCTGAGGTCTCCCTCCTGCAGCAGCGTGTCCTGCACCGTCCTGGCCGGAGAATGCTCGGGCAGCATCTTCATCCCGCAGCTCGGGGGGCTCTGCGCCGGCACTGGGGAATCCTGAGGGATGCTGGGCTGAGTCCGGAGCTGGCTTTGAGCCTCCCCAGCAGGGAACAGGCTCTGAGGGCCCGGCGTGTGCTGCATCAGCGCCGTGGAGATCTGGGGGAAGCCCTGGGGGGATGCGTAGCACCCGGGCTGCTGCCCCCCCAGCAAAGTGGGCAGGGGGCTCATGGCATGCAGAGTTCCCGAGGCGTGGATGCCGTGTAATCCCTGAGGGATCCCGGAGGAGAGCGAGGGCTCGCATAAGGAATGGGATTGGGCTGCCACCTGCCTGGAGAGGGACGCACCTGCAGCGCCCGTCGGGCTGCAGGACAGGAGGGAAGATCGCAGCTTCTCGCTCTTGTCGCCTATCAGGGTGTCAAGTTCTTCTGGAAAACAAGGGGAAAGCCCATGACTGACTTAGCCCTGGATAGCTTGCAGCAGGAATTTTGGTGTTGTTCGGGAAATGGCAAACAGAGGTGCCGGTTCATGTTTATAAAGAACTCCAAAGTCTGAAATGTTTTTCTAAATGATCGTTGCCAAGTGAGTATGCAATAAATTCCATTTTTGGGTTTAAAGGTTGGATACTTAGCAGCTAATCTCAAATTTTAATCGATATTCCTTATTTCAGTATTCTTTTTATCATAGAATGGTTTGGATTGGGAGGGATGTTGAAGATCATCTCATTCCACCCCCCTGCCATGGACAGGGACACCTCCCACTAGACCAGGTTGCTCTAATCCCCATCCAACCAGGCCTTTTATCTTAAAGTTTAGTGAGATGTCAAGAGAAAATATTTTCTTGGTGAACCTTCTTTGTACTTATCTGGAAACACCTACAAAACCAGGTCTACTTTATTTCTTCTTTTTAATATTTTTTCTTGTTTTGCCAACCAGGAAAAATCCTTAAATGCATTCCTAAACCATGTTTAAGTTCTCTTATAGATCTTGGTGAAAGGAAAAGTCCTGGGGAGAGCTGTTTGAGAATTAAACACTGACAAACAACTGACCTGGCTTTGCCATACTCTTCCTTACAGCAACTGGGTCTTTCCTCTTCCATTTCTGAAGCTCCTCCTGCATCTTGTCAATCTTGGCTGGATTCAGAGCCCACAAACAGCCTTTCCGAGAAGAATTCCCTGACTTGTTCTCAACTTTCTCAAAGCACTTGTTCAAAGATAAGTTGTGGCGCACGGAATTCTTCCAGCCATCTGGAGCTGTCTGGAGAAACAAATCCAATGTAAGAACAGAACTCCAAGCTAAAAAAAACCCCTTTAAAATGTGTATGTGTATATATATATATATATATAACTCTGTTTTGACTGGTGAGATTACAAGAAATGCTGTTGAAGTTTGTGCCTTCTGCAATGAGAAACTTGTACGTTAGAGGGAAGCCACAAAAATGTTACAGTCATGTTGTGTGGGAAGAGAGGGATCAGATAAAATAGTAACTGATCTTCTAGGCAGAAAGGTTGTCAGAGACCTGCTGGATCTTTAGGGGTGAATTTGCACATCACAAGAATTAAGTGTGTAAAAACTGATGTTCTAGAACTACCAAGAAATCTATCAGAACCTATTTTGGAACACTTAAAAATATTTCCAGCACTTCATTAAAGCCCTACATGCTGCCTGGGCTCAAATTCAATGTCCAGGCAGACTTCAAAAGAATTTATCATGCTCCTGTAGGTGTAACTTTGTGTGCTGGCCAATTACATAACCAAATAGTTTAATCACAAGCCCTACAGATGAGATACAGGTTTCCACAGCTGATCACTCATCTCTGTGCTTTGCATTTATTTTCAACTCAGCAGGAGCAGCTGGAAGGTTCTTTAAAGTGGATCATTAAAATGATTCTTTTCTTGTTTGCAAAAATGTCCTCATCTTTTCTTTTCAATTCCTCATAAGAATTGAAAGAAATGAAATGTGGGTGAAGTTGTCCGTGGCTATTGATTCATATTCATGAATTCATGATGCAAATATTTGTCATCATAACTGCTTATATCAAGCAGAGAATTACTGAACAGAGAGCACAAGAAATGAATGTAGGTTTCCACAGTCTTTTAAAAGATGTTGAAAATTAGAATTTCCCTCTTATGTCCATTAAGTTTTTTTTCCATTCTTACTCTTTATTAATAGAGTCCTTCTCTCACAGCCAGATTTTTGATAGTTTGATAATTCCTTTAATTGTTGCCTAGTCCATCAGACTTCCTCTAAGACCATCTTTTACAAATGGATCTGATCCCATTTTGGCTTTCACATGACAGACTGTGAATTTTGAACATGCTTTGATGATATTTTTTTATCAAGATTTAACTTTTTGTACATGCTTTTATAAGGAATGTCAAAACCATTCCTTTGTAGCTTGTAAAGAATTATTGCATGGGTTTAAAAAGCCTTATTGAAGAGTTGAGGGTCCAACTGAATGCTCATTTTCTTCATTAGAAAAATAAATATGAGTGGAATTAAATATATATTATTTACTAAAAGAGAAACTATTTTCTTTTCATAGCACCACAGTTTCTACCATTTTGGCCCACCTGATGTCAGCATTTCACTATTCTGTCTCATGGGTGAGACAACATAAAGTGGAGAAGAGAAAAGAGAAGAGAAGAGAAGAGAAGAGAAGAGAAGAGAAGAGAAGAGAAGAGAAGAGAAGAGAAGAGAGAGAAAAGAGAGAGAAGAGAAAAGAGAAGAGAAAAGAGAAAAGAGAAGAGGAAACAAACCCCAAATCTTTAGAACCTTTTCTGCCACAAGGTCATGCTAAACATGACAGATCAGTTTTTCTCCCTTGCAGATAATACTCAAGTTATTTTCTGGCACTTCCAAAAGTGAGTTAATCTATTCCTCCCAGGTAAGTTGTGTATTTAGCTACTGAACAAGCTGACCTGGAAGAATATTCCTGTTTCTTGCCCTGCACACAGGCTCCACGCACCTCTGTGTGTACCTAGACAGGATAATTGGTGTTTCTGCTCAGATGGGAGCGGCACGGGCTTCTCAGAGGTTTTCAGAACATGTGGGGGTGTAAATTAGGAGATGGTTTTAGAAACTGTACGAGCAAAAAAGGACAGGGATTGATTTTGGAGGCTGCTGCTGGGAGCCAAGCAGGTACTTGCATTAAATTTGGGATTGCTGAGCTGTGAGAATTTGTTTGCCCAGGTAGGGCTTGAAGGAACACTCAGTGTGTCAGGTGAAAAAACACCAGTTTTTTAAGCAAATGTGATTGTTAATGGGCAAACTTTGGCTGCTGGAGTGGCTCTTGGGTAGCTGGAACCTCCTTGCTATGGCTGATTTTGGCCATGGCTGCATCCAGCACGGTGGGGATGAAACTGCAGACTCATAAAATCAGCTGGGGAATCCCAGAGTCATTAAGGTGGGAAAAGCCCTCTGAGCCCACCAAGTCCAACCATTAACTCAACACTGCCAAGGCCACCACCAATCCACATCCCCAGGTGGCACATCTACAGCACCTGAACACTTCCATTAGACCACAGACCTTTCTGCCCTCTCAGACCACTGGCAATAACTCCAATTAAAAAGATGAAAGCTGTTTGTTAGACTCAGTAATCACTACAAAAAAAAAAAAAAAAGAAAAAAAGGACAAGCATGACAAGCCAAAAATATTATTGTCCAACCCCACTGATCCTGACCAGCTCTTGAAGTTTAAAGAGTTCAGTGATCTTGCAAAACCCTTTCTCTTTAAATCCAGGTTTCAAGAGAAGGGAGAGGTACATCAAAGACTAATTCAACTTTAGCTGCGTAGATTTTTTTTTTTTTTGGTAGAACGTAGGAGTTGGATTGCTCTGTTTCAACTAGAAATGAGATTGTTGCATCATAGAAACTAAATTTGCTGTGGCAGCGAATCCCAGTTAATTTGACTCGGCTTGTATCGTCCCATGTCTCCCAGCAAGGCTCTGTGCACACTTGCACTCTTTTTCTCTCCTACCTAAATTGCTTCCCCTCTCCCTGTTATATCCTACTTTTCAGTGAGTGCTGGGAGCAGCAGCAAGATGCTCTTTGCTGATTTTTATGTGATTTTATTTTGCTGAAGACTCTCCAAAAGGAGGGAAGATGGAGGATATTAATTTTTGCCGTGTATTGGTAGTTCTCTGGGCTGCTGTAAAGACCAGAGGCAGACAGAGATTGATGCCTGTAAGTGTAATATTTCATTGCTCATTCTCCCCTGGTTATTTTAAGGATGTTACAGTCAAATACATGTAACTGCATTTGTAAGTAAAATGCAAAAACAAAGCTGTCACAAAATAGTGACTATTTGGGTAGTACCCCCTGCACTATGCTTTTCCTGCAGCAGTAACTTCATTCTCATCAATTTTTAAACGAATTAGAAATTAAAAAAAAAAGATATCAGGTGCTGAAAAACCAGGAAGGACCAGGATGGTCCTGGCAGAGCCCCAGTCCTGAGTCTGAGGGATTCTGCCCATGCTGGCAGCAGCAGCACTTGGTTTAAAGCTGCTGATTAATTTTATGATCAATTGTGTTTTAAGACAACAGAGAATTAATTTGAGTTTGATCTGATGAATAAACATGCACGTGCCTATAAAAACTATTAATAATATTCCCACCTCCCTGCTTGAAATTCTTGCTGTTCTCCTGTGGGTTCCACTGGGATTTCTGATGGTAGGTTTGTTTGTTTTTCTCTCCCTTCCCTTGCTTGTAATAAATGATGGAGTAGTGAGTGATTCCTTTGGGAGGAAATCTGGGAGTACAGGAGTGTGATGGATCCTGACAGTTCCTCCTCTGCCATAATGTGGGTTTTTCTCTGATTACTGACATATTTAATCTCACTACTTTTTTGTGTGTGCTCTATTTTATCCCCAGTGTCCAAAATCACTGCAAAATGGTATTGGAACATTTATTTTTAGTTATTCTCTGTGTTCTTTTCATATTATAAATGTTTGAACTGCCTTGCTGTGGCTGTTTTAAATTTGCTTTAGTTGCTGCAGGGCTATTTGCAATAGGAAACAGGACAGACTCACTGGCTTTATTTTCGTTTTTGGGCCTTGCTCACAGCTGAGGTCACCCACTGTGGACTTCAGTGAGGTGGTTTTGAAGAATCAGCAGAAATAAAGCTCTGAGTGGAGCAGCACTTGATGATTCCATTACAGCTCTTTGAAAAATCTTAACTAATCCTCCTGCTCTTGGATCCCTGTGCTGACTGAGCATTTTCCACTGGCATTCCAAGTGTGAGGAACCATTCCCTCATAGCAGGCATCCAAATTTCAGCAGTGCTGCTGCAAACCATCCACCCTTTCCCTCCCCAGCTCCCTGTGTAATTATGAGCTTAGCACCATTATCACACATTATACTTTTCTTTGTACAGGGCAGGCATAGGATGCTGTTGCCCAAGATGAATATCCCAGCTCCAGGATGCAGTGAGATAACCTGGAATCCTCTGCTTCCACACCAGTCTGGAGGTGCTGCAAGCTACAAGACCAGTTCTGCCTGTATTTGAGGTCTGAGAGGAAGCAGTGAATGTGTTTTTAAACTTATTCGCCTTTTTTATGAGCTGCTGGTGAGGATGGGTCACTGTTATACACCCAAGCTCACAGCTGGAACAGTTCCTAAGATCTTTTGGAGTTAAATATCACCACATTTCACATTTCTGCCCAGGTGCAAAACGCTGAGTAGTTTGTGCTCATGAGAGTATATAGTGTGTAATTGATTTGGTATTCACCTCCTAAGAAATGATCCCTTTTCATAGCTGGAATCCCATCCCTTATTCCCTCTGCTGACAGATAAGCTTAGAGGGAGATTCACCTCCCCATCCCTGTGGAACTCACCTTAAAGTAAGGGAAGTGTTCTGTCATGAAATTGTAAATCTCACTGACTGGCAAACTCCCTGTCTTGCTGTTTTTGAGAGCCATGAAGATCAGGATGCTTTAGGGAGAGAAAGAAAAGTGTTTTAGCATCTTCTTCCTGACTCCTCACAACCAAAATTAGCTCATTTTTCACAGTGTGTGTAATTACTCCCACTTTCACTGTCGTAGCACAAATACAAAGATGATTTTATGTTTCCACTCAGTTGTTCACAACAACCTCCTTGCACTGCTTAACTCCTACAGGTAATTCACAGAGCTCATACAGAATGTCCAACCTGTGTTTAAAATAAAGCAACATAGAAAGCAGAATCAAGACCTTCAAATCCTGCTGGTGTGTAGTTACCAGAGGTTTCATTTGGATGCTTAAACTGGTGAAGGCCACAAAGAGACTCAAACTGACAGTGAGGGATAATTAAAATTTAATTATCTGGTCTACTTTGGGGGCTAAACCCATATGACTGCCACAGCTGATATGTTTTCTAGGCATTTCCTTGCTCCAGTAAAAATCAGAGTTAGTGCAGGTGCTGGAATAGACAACTGAGTGGGATCAGTCTCGTGCTGATGAAATTCACAGCACCTAAAATTTTGCATTAGAGAAACGTCTCACTTTTTTTTTGGGGGGATTGATCAAGACTGTTCCCCTGCTTCACAACACTTAATTTCTCTGTGCCTTGACCGGCCCCAGAGTCTGGAACACTTTGTGACCCATAGGGACAGGACAGAACAGCCCGGGAACAAGACAAATAAGAGCGAACGTGTTGTTGCAAACGATGCTGGAAACAGGCCAGGAGTAAACAGGGTATTTCCTGTAAGGTGAGGGCTTGGAAAAATATTGTATTACCTGTAGGAGTAGATGGGTTTGGGAAACAGAGGCTGCTGGGATTCTTGGCTGCTTTGAGGAGCAATCCTTTGGTAGGGGTAGTGCGAGGAAGCGATGTAAGTCACGGGGTAGCTGCCTCCTGAGGGGTACTGTGGGCACAGGAGAGATGTTATTTGCTTTGCCAACAAGCTCCCAAAAATATTCCCTGATAACACCATTAATAACAGCATTGTTTCTGAGGATACTGCACGGAAAAAAGTATTTTCTTTATTGCCTGCTATGTGAAAATCATGAGGAACTCTGTCCTATTAATTGTCTCCAGATAATTCTTAATTTTATAGACCTAAAGCTTATCTCCCTTCAGCCACCTCTTTTGAAGTATTTCAGCCTGCTCAGCCTCCCCTGAACATGCACACAAAAAATGAATGATGTAATTTTATTGACACTAAAAGAAACAAACCCAAGCCACCAGAATAAAATACTTCAACATTCACCTTAGAAAAACCAGCTGAGTAAGTAAAGCTGCTGAAAATGTAGGAAGAAACAGAAAAGTTTTGCCTGAGCCTTGTTGGGTTTGTTTGCTTTTTTTTTTTTTGGTTGCTTTTTCTTTAGGTGCAGAGGATACAGAAAGGCAGAAACTGCAAGCATATAAAATCTGCTCCTGAGGGAAAAGCATCCCAAAAATCTCTGTTGAAATCGCTGTCACCATGCAAGGCAGGGAGAAAAGCAGCAAACAATGACAAGGACTTTAGTGGATGCATCAGAATGTGTTTAAGATGAATGTATTATTATGGAATAAGTCAGTGATGTCATTCCAGGGGTCAGGAGAGCAGCATGTGAGACATTTTTGAGGTGGTTTCACGTTGCCTGTCTCGTGCTGAAGCTGTTGGGCTGCTCCCTGTCTGTTCCCTCACAGTCAATTCCAAGGAAAGGCTTCTCCAAGGAGCCACCACCTGAAGTGACATTTCCACCCCATTTTCTGTATCAGAAAGATAAAAAGAATAGCCAGGACCCCTAAACTCAGACAATATTTATGCCACCCTTGCCTTTCCCCTGGGACCAGCAGCAGAAGCTCCCTGAGAAATGCTGACCTATCTCTAAGATCTCTAAGCCTGTCCAGCTCCCAAGACACACTAAAGAGGTGGGATCACCAGGATAAAAAACCAGGTGAAAGACTGGAGTTAATCCCCACAGAGACAGCCTGGGTTGCACCAGAGTTTCTGTAGATCTGTTCTCAATTTTTAAACACAGCACTTGGTCTTTTTCCTTACTGAAAATTCCATGTTTTTCTTCCCCAAATTACAGTTTAAACCTGCTGGAAAGAGGCTTTCAAGAGCAAAGGAGCATTATCCAGTTTAGGTAAGATAACATCAGCTGGCTCTCTGGGAGCCCTGTAAAAGAGGAATTTCTGCCTCTTCCACATGAATCTTTCCAGATGCCAGGGCTGAGGCATGGCCAAAATTAGAACTCCTGTCACATGCTATTAAAAAATCTACCTGGATGCCTTCCCTGGTACTCAAAGGTTGCTGAGGCCTGTTCTGGTGTTTTACTGCTCACCTGCAGCAGTCCTGTGTCATGAGGTTTGTGTGGTTCCTCCATAAAATTATGATGTAGCTCTCAAGACTCATTGGAAAAAAAAACCCTTGGACATCTCTTAGTTTCTAATTGTAATCCCTTTTTTTTTTTTGGATCAATAGCTTCAGTTGCTCTTGGTTAAAATGGCAAAATATTCACAGTCTATTTATTTATTCCGTACTCGGAAAAATTGATCTTGGTTTCTCTGTAGTTTCATTCTGGCTGCTGGAGTTTTTCTTGCCTGTTTGCTTTTATTTTTCTAGCACTGAACTGCCCAAAATGGAATGTGCAAAACCAGACTGAATAGACTCAGTTGTTTGCATGGTGAAAGAAATGAAATGTACATAATTAATCATGCCCTGCCTTGTTAAACTGAATATTGGGCACAATTAGAGTGTCCAGAGATGCTGTGAACTAATTTTTGTGTGCAGTGTGGTGCTCCCTGCCTTGTGCACTGGGTGCAGATTTTTCCCCAAGAGTAGGAAACTGAGCAATTCCTACAGTAATTCTGATTTTTATTGGTTTTGGTGGCTCTTTGAAAGGAAACAACACTAAGACGAGGCTGGTTTTGATGTCATCATGAAAGGCAAGACCTGGGCCTTTTAGGGATTATTTCTGTTTTATTGGTTTCATGAGTCCTTTTTGAGGGAAGGGAGGCTGGGGAATGGGCTGGAATGACAGGCTGGAGCTGGTTTTACAGTCTCACATGGCATGAAAGGTGTTTTATGGTGGGTGGGTGAGTGACTCCAGCCAGTGTCTGCTGCTTCATTCGGGTCAATAATAACTCATTTTTCATCTGAGTCACCATTTCTGTTGTGTCCAGCAAAGGGGAAGGTGAGGCTGTTCTATCATCTGGACAAAATTAATGAAGGAGCTGAATCCCTCTCATCCCTCTAATGAAAACTCAGTTTGAACATCCTCCACTCCAGGGCCCGCTCTCCGGAGCAGAACTTCCTTGGAGTGATTTAACTTGCACTGCCCCATTCCAGTTTGAAATGCAAAGCATTAATAATGGGGCTGCTGCATGCAGAAGAGGTTATTCCACTTCTTCTCAGCTGCACCCCATGTTCTTTTCATTTTCCAGTGTGGGATTGTGACACAGGGACAGCAATTCCACCTCTTTTACCCATTGGTTTTTTGTTTTATTTTTTCATTCCTGAGCAGGAGAACACATTGCCAGACTTCTCCTATAGTGACATTAAGCACAAGTACTGAAAAGTCTGACAGAAACCTGCTGCACTTAAGAGATTTGTCCCAGTGCCAGCCTGCAGGTGGATGGAGGATTTTCCTCTTGGTGCCTGTTGGATCTTGCCTGGCAGCTCCTAGGAGCTTTAATTCTAGAGGTTTTTTGGAATGTGGTCAGTATAGAAACAGTACTGGGATCAAATCAGCAAGGACAGGGGAAAGGTGCCTGATGCAGAATGGATAAAGAAATCAAAAATACTCCATGAATTCACAAGCTGAGGGGGGTTTCTGCCAAAGAAGCACACAGAAATGCCATTTTTGTGGTGAGTGAGATGTACAGAGCTGTGAGATATCCACAGCAGTTTATATATATATATATATATATATATATTTTTTTTTTTTTGCATCATTTTGGGACCATTTTCTTCTAAAATAAAAATAATAGATTTGCAAGTTAGGATAGTACTGCAATATCCCATTAATTTTTATTCTATTTTAATTTTATGATTACCTTTTATCACTTCCACTGAGTTTCAGGCTAACAAGAAAACAACACAAGTAAATTAACTATGGCAGTGTCGATAAGAATTTAAAGATTGTTGCCTTTTTGCCACATGTCAGGGAAAAATAAGTAAATTCTGGCTGGTGGAATATCAGTGTGATAAGCAAAATAAAAAACCAGGAGTGATGAGTGTTTCCATGACTCAGTAACACCACACCGATTAACAAGCCCAGTGAAATGTCACACAGGAGCTTGGGTTTGGTTTTCTTTGCTCAGTTTTAAATCCCTGCTCTGTCAGTCACGTGTTTTATACTCCATGTGCCAGTGGAATGAGATGGCACAGATGATGCCACAAAATCTGTCATCAGTCCCTGGGATCAAAGGAGACAGAACTCAGGTGTGAGCTTTTATCTTCATGTATTTTGGAGTTCCCTTTAAGTTTCATTTAATTCTGCTCTAATGGGCGGGTGTTTTGGAGTTGTGCTGGTTTTGTACATGGATTTCTACCTATAAATCTGAAAAATCCTTGTTGCCTTAATTTCACCTTAAGTTTTTTCCTTCCCTTGTTTGAAATCAGCAAATTTCGATCTTGAACATCTCCCTGAAAATTTTATACTGTGCAGGTAATTGAGCATAAAAGAGGAAAGTTTCAAAGCATTGGACAGCCCCACCATTTACATCTACAGGAAATTATTTTAAGTGTCAATAATAAGGTTACATTACAGAAGAACAACCTGAATCTTGCACCTTCTCCTGCACCATCAGCATTATTGTCAATCATGCTTCAGCTGAATAATCTCTCACTGGGGATGATGTAAGAGGCAAAAGATTTCAAAAGAGGTGCGTGTGCCATCAAGCACAAGGAAAGTGAACATCGTTTTGCTGTTCCAATTTTACTTTAAAACATCTTTCTATGTTTGGTCTGAATTTTAAGTGTACAGTCACATGTATTTGCTTTTTTTCCCCCTGAAGTTAAAGCACAGTTAATTAAGATCCTGAAATGCCAAGAGTTTTGTTAATAATTTATCTGGCTTCAAAGCCAATTTTCTTGAGTGTAAGGGTGAAAATATAAATATGCAGTACCAAGATTCCATTTTTACAAGTTATGGGGTTGTTTTTTTTCTTCTTCTTTTTCTGAATGACCATTTAAAAATGCATTTAGCTGTGGTTCTTTTAAGATCTTATTCTCATAAACAGAATGTAGGTATATAAACATGGCCCTAGAAGCCCATAGATCTAAAGATGTTTTTAAATCCTTTAAAAAAATTATTATTACCACAATTATTGTACCAGTTGAGGGCTAAAAATCCAGGGATTTTGGTGCACCTGTGGTACTGACCTGATGGAAAGGGTGTGAGGGGCAATACATCTGCTGCACTTGGGGCTGGTAGCAATACAAACCAGGCTGCCCTTCCAGGGGGGATGTCCTAAGCTTCATGTCTGAATCCTGCTGGAAAAATATTCAAGGAATGAGTTATTAGAGAAAACAGCTTAATTTAAAGTAGGAGAATTCTGTTTGTCACTGTCTAGATTTGCCTTTGCTATATTGACTTTTTGGGGCTTAGTTCTGTTTCAGTGAGAGTTAATAGAAGTTGGTTTGTGTTCTAATGGTGCAAATCTGGGGATGATCCATCCCTGGAAGTGTCCAAGGCCGGGTTGGATGGGGCTTGGAGCAACCTGGGATGGTGGAAGGTGTCCCTGCCCATGGCAGGGAGTGGGACTGGATAATCCTTAAGGTTCCTTCCAACCCAAACCACTCCGTGATTCAATGAAGACATGAACCAATTCCTGCATTTCCATAATTACAGCTTTAGAAAAGGAAATCCCAGGCCACACTCCATGCAAAAGCAATCCAGAAAACGTCAGGCTCTGGTTATATTTTTATTTCTTCCTCCCTGCACACACAAATCACACACTCCAGCTTTCATTCCTGAGTGTGCACAAGTGTCTCCCTCTTTTTTCCTTCTCCTTGATTTTATCTTGCAGGCTGGCAGTCCCTCCAGCTGGCTCTGGAATTTTGGCCTTAGCTGGAGGGTGAGGTCTGCAATGTACAGGAGAGGGATGGCAGAGAAAAATCACACTGGGCTGACTACTGGGTTCAACCAAGATGCAGGGAATACGTAAAAATGGAAGAATTCAGTAAGAATCTTATTATTTCAAGAATCTAATAGCACTTATCCTTCTGCTTTAAAGCAGGGTAATAATGACAAGCTCTTATGGTATTTTGTCTAATAAATAAATATAAAATGATATATTACATAATAAATATTTTAATATGTTTTATATGTAATGCATGTACTATATCTAATAAATATAAAAATATTTAATATTTTAATGGTATATTATTAGGAGCACAAATTAGACTTGGTTTGACATCCACTATTAATAAATATCAGTGTTATTTTTAATTATTATGTTCTTAATAAATATCAGTGACCACCAGATGAAGATTTTCAGAAATCCCAACTTTCCAGTTGGAAGCGATTTAGGAGTTGGGAGTTGGGTGCTGGCAGAACCAGGGGAGACACCAGCAGGGAGTAGTTACAAGTGCTTGTAAAGAGCTCCTGCAGTGCTGCCTCTGCATCCTGCAAATCCTGCAGCCCAGGGATTTGGGAAGACAATGGGAGGGTTTTTTTTCATCAGCTGCTCATAGGTTTTGCACTGAACTCCTCTGACCTAGATGAGTGTTTATCCAGGAAATAAGAGATTTAGATCAATTTCCTCCTTAACCTGGATGGCTTCAATCCCCAGGTATGTTCCCTGACAACATCTCTCCATTCCCTGGTCTTAATCCAATTAAGATTTTTTTTTAAAAAACTCCTCTTTCATTTGGTAGCCCACGAATTCTCCCTCTCCCAGCCATTTAGAACCAGCTCAGGCCCCTCCTCTGGCAGGTGGAGTTGTTCTTTTTGGCTGCAGGAGATGATCAAGATGCACTTTACACCTTGGATCACAGCAGAGATAGTGTGGAGATACTGGAGGGTAATTTAATTTGCTTTTCAGGGATCTCTGCTGCCCTAAATAGGCAGTTGCCTCTATCTAGTATTGGAATTAGCCCAGGTGACTTGACACTGCACATAGAAACAGAGCTGGTATTTAATTTTTCGTGGCACTGATGTCTTAAAGTTTCTCTCCTATTTGCACTGAGAAAAGTGCAGGTGAGCTGAGGTGTTGTAACAAATCTGCTCCACATCCTCATGCTTGAAAATACTGTTTTGTGAACTTTTGCCTCTTGAAAATACCAACTGATGACAAATCAGGGAGGATTTGGATATTTAGGATTCATGTACCACGTCTAATGGAAAATCATTTGTCCTTGTGCATCTTTCTGAGGGATGTTTTCCAGCAGGGAAAGACCATAAAATAGGGAATTTGGACACATAAATATGGATATATCTAAATATGCTTTTCCTGAGCTTTAGCCTGTAGCTTGACAGGATAACAAATATCAATGCAATCACGCTAAGAGATAAGAAAATACTTCCAAAAGCACATTTTTGCCAGTGAAAACAGGGAAAACAATTCCAAAAAACCACTGACCATGACCTGTGAGCCATGCTCCTGCCCCGTGGTGCTGTACTGGAGGCTGCTACACCACGGCTGCTCCGCGGAGATGTTGGGGATGTGGGTGGGAAACGCCTCCGGCTCCTCAGGACCCACAGATCCCGGCAGACCCTCGAAGCCATCAATGCTCCTGTGGCTTTTGAAGGGAGAAGCTTCTGGTGGCAGGGCCTGGTGTGCTTCCTGGAAAACATCCTCGCTGATCTGCCTCTTGTAAGGGTGGAAGGGGTTCCTGCTGCTCTTGAGGAAGCGGTCGTAGCTCCCGGCAGTGTTTTCCTCGTAGCTGTACCGCCGGAATTTTTCCGTGCTGAAGGATGCTTTGAATTTGTTCTTGCCACAGGGAATTCCTTGGCTCGCAGGGTATCTCCCGTGGATTTGGTCCTGGGATGGGGAAGCAGGGCTGGGGCTGTGAGAGGATTCTGAGCTCTTCCTTTCTGTCCTGGTGTCTGGCTCATAGGGTTGGCAGCTGTAGCTGGGATTATCCTGTGATGGAATATTGGCATTTATTGATTTGAGGATGGTGTTTAAGATTAGTATGAGCAAGTATTTTATTCTTTTTGCTATCTGCATTATTTATTTATAGAAATCATTTATATTTTAATTACATTAAAAATGCATTGTTAATGGTAAGCATGAAATGACCAGTGCTAACCACCTTCATGCAGAGAAGCCCTCAAAAGACCTAAAAGGTTTTCTGATTGCTTGGTATCCAAAACTATTCAATAATTAATTAATAAAAGCAAGGCCAGGTTGGATTGGGCTTTGAGCAGCCTGGTCTAGCAGGTGGCACGGAACTGGATGATCTTTAAGGTCCCTTCCAACCCAAACCATTCTGAGATTCCACAAGAAAACTGAACTGTCCTTGAAAAATGGGGCACCTTGACTCTCTGGTCTGACCATTCCAGGGAAAAAGCTGAGGTATGACCAATCAGTGAAAGATTAAATGACAGGAATGTGATAAGTGCAAGTCTTGTCGCCTGCAAGTTTAGTCAAATAAGCTTGATCTCATCCCCTGATGGTGTTCCAGGCTCCAGATTTGTTGATGGTTACATCACTTCCCTTCATTAAGGTGGCCACACTCATTTGGAGAGACAAGGCAGGCTCTGGGCAGACACTTCAACCTTCCTGTCTCATCTCCTCCCCTCCCTTTTGCACTTCAGCAAAGAGAAAATACCAGCTACTGAAGTGCTCTTTAATCTGGAGGAGCAAGGCTGAAGCAGGGCTGGTGTCTGGATCCTGGCACTGAAAATATGCATATTTTCCCTGACACCAGGGATGAGTAATTACTGGGATGCCTTTGAGAGGACACACATCAGTCGGGAGCAGGGTGTTGTGTGCAGGGAGGGGGGAAATGGAATGTCCTGTGTTCCACAAAAAGGCAGACCAGATTATTGAGTGGTCCCTTCCCTCCTTCCCTCTCCAAATCAGAGCTGGATTTCAAGAAATCCCTCAGGGAATAAAAGGATAAATCAGGATAAATCCAGGGCTTTCTGCAGTGGAACACAGCACAGCTTTTCCAGGCATTTTAAGCAATGGAATAGGAAATTTAGCTGGAGTTTAAGATTAGCTGAGCAGGATAACTCAGGTTTCTACCCTTCAAGAATAAAACTTTCAGTGTTTGCTTTGTCACAAGTAGGTTTGGTGAGATTTAGTACAGCAAGAGCTGCATGTTGATTCTGATCTTTGAAGAAAGAGAACAGGCCTGGGCCAGTTTACTCACACTTTGCTGAACTGGGGATATTGAATCCCCCTGTGCCTTCATGAGGTCCTGCTGGTCCCTTTCCAGAGTGTCCGAAGGAGAAAATTTAATATTGGATTGGTCCTGGAGTAGCGAAACCATCACCAAATCCACGTCAGACAGAAACCCTGTTAAGGCAAAATCAAATTACAATGAACACTTTTTAAAATTTAAACTGTGGAACAAACTCCTTGTTGGGTGCAGGTGCCTGGACAGGCTGGGATAGGCAGCTGGACTCATCCTGAGGAACTCCTGACAAGTGGAATTTTCGGTCTTAAGGAAATGTTCTGTAGATTCAATTCCAATGGAGGTGGGATTCGGGGTTTCTATGGATTCACTGCACAACTTTCACAAAAATAAGTAATTTCTTTGTTTTCTGTAGGATCACGAATGGAAATGTATTGTTTTGGGGTTGTGCAAATTTGGCAATGTCACTTTATTGAGAGATTGTGATATAAATGTGCCCCAGGTGTTTTCAGAGGGACTATATTAAAAAAAGGATATTTTCCTGTCATTATCCAGGCTGATGGTTACAACACATTTACATTTTCACTCTTGTTTTTTATTAGTCCCATCCCTTCAGCCCTTCTATTCTCTTTTGCATGATTAAAATGTATCTGAGATATGTAAATGACTTCATCATTCCATCCCTGTTTTTGTTAGTTGGATCTCCTCTCTAGTTCCCAATCTTTGATCTTTGGATATAGGAGACATATCTGATGGTGGTCTTTGGATTAAAAGGGATAAATTTAATCTTCTGGTGTTTTGTTTTCTACCATGACTTCTCTTTCCTTGTTCACTGTAACCTTACAGTAAAACAAAAGCAGGATGTGCATCCTGTTATGTCGTGCACCAAGTTTGCAGCTACACAGAGGTGTTTGTGCTCACAGTTTAGATTTCAGGTGAACAAATAAGGGCTAAAAAAGCCACTCAAATTCAAGAGTTAATCTGCCAGGTCTTTGCCACGTGTTGAAATAGCTGTTAGGTAAATATCCAAGGGGTTTGCTAGGTTTGCTTAACAAAGATATATCACCTAAAAATGTGGAGACCTTTTTTTTGCCTTTATAGTTCAAAGAGAAATCTGTATTTCTGATGAGTAAGACTGCACTGCCCGGGGGGATAGAGCACAATGGGGCTTGGAAATGAAGCAGGAGACCTGCAGTAGTACATCAGGAAAAAAGATGATGTGAGATAAAGTTCAGAAACGTCTGAGGCACAGGCTCCTCTCCCAGTGGCTTCACTGGAGGCTGATGAGGAGAGAGATTTCTCATCTTGAAAGAAGCAGGTGGGAAAACTGACAACTAGGAAATAGATGTGAGTGTCTGTTTGTAATCTGTAAGTGTTCCACACTGCCTGCCCTCCCAGTGCTGCTTTCCCACTTATCTTCAGGTTATACAAAGCCGGCTCTGACCTCTTTTATACTGCAACTTTTTAGCCCAGCTGCCTCATTTGTGGTGTGGAGCATTAGAATTTTATTAAAAGCTTTTGCACAGGTACAGTTCTTGCCTGGTGGCTTGTGCATTGCGAGAGAATTTTGACAAATCCTTTCTGAAAGCAAAGGGAGTTTATCAGGGTTGTTTGGACAGTCACTACAAAAGGTCCAGGAAAATCAAATTATTCTTGTCCCTCCCCTCTGAGACCTTTGCCAGGTTCTGTTGATGAATTGCATTTTGGTAGGAAAGGAGGAGTCTCAGTGACATTTCAGACTATAAAAAGTTCCCTCTGTGTAGGGAAGGTGTTTTCTTTGTTACTATTAAATGAGAAGCAGCCAAAGGCAAAGGATTTTTCTTTTTTTACTGTTAAATGAGAAGCAGCCTTAAACAATGTTGGGCTGATAGTCTGTGCTCAGTGGTGGTTATTTAATGCCTTTGTCAAGAGTCCATTTTGGAGGATCTCCCATATGGAGAAAAATCCCAAGGCTACCATCACAGTGCTGTTTTCAGTTTTCACACTGGCACCAGCAGCTCAGTAAGAACTGCAGCTCCAGGTTATCCTCATCCTGGAACTGGCACGCTGTGGATATGTCTTGCTGTGAGAGAAAAGCCTCTGGCCACGTATTTCTGATTTTCGTTTTCTTCTTGGGACTCCAAGCTTCTCACCCCAAAAGCCATTTGCAACTTCACTCTCACTGATGTGTCTCACAGCAGGATGCAAATGTAGATCAATTTAAACTGCCAAATCAACAGACTGAAAAATCTTTGCTGTCACTGTTCATTAAATCTTTTTTTTAATGTCCTTTAGAGACACTTTGTCTTATTTTGTACAAAGAACATAAAACAAACAACCCCCCCCAAAACCCCAAAAACAATGAGCTCCAAAGCACTTTGCATTGTTAACATAGACTTTAGCAAAGAGAAATCACA
Source organism: Corvus hawaiiensis (assembly GCF_020740725.1). NCBI lineage: Eukaryota > Metazoa > Chordata > Aves > Passeriformes > Corvidae > Corvus > Corvus hawaiiensis. Next base: position 4,575,175 of record NC_063232.1, read on the forward strand.
TCACTCACTGACAAATCTTCTTTAGGAGCAGAAATTACAGCCAGGGGAGGTTGCCAATAACCAGGATTACAATAAATCATTTACAACAAACTCTTCCTGCGAGACAGAGCTTAAGGAAGTTGTGGGTTGCCTGGATGTAGGATGTGCTAAAGCAAACAATGATGCTTTGATTTGGAAAGAGGTATCTGATTATCCCAGATGTAGCTGGAACCATTTCATGTCATTTTGGCTGCTGTAAATGTTGCATGACCGTGCGAGGCTCCTGTGATAAGATAACTACCTCAACAATAAGAAAATAGTGAGAAACTGTAACCTCAGCTGGGTGTTGGGGTAAGTGAGGCAGCAGCAGCTGATCTATTAGCTCTGCATGACTGAATCCCGTGGCAGAAATCCATGGCTTGAACAATCCTTGGGTTTGTGTCTCCTCTGCCTCTCGGAGCGACCTGAACTCGCTGGGTGTTGCTGTGAGTGCCCTCTCCAGCCCTTGGGGCTGAGATCGGTTTTCACAAGAGGGAGGTGTGTTCGGATGTTCCCCAGTTCCTAATCCATCCTCCCTGCCTGCCTTAGGCAGCTCCCTGAGCCTGGTTTGACATCAGCTGATGTGACCTGCTCACATCTCTGCCCGAAACACCAAATCATCATTTTCCTCTCCACGTCTCACTGATGTTTTCCAAACGACGACGTGGAATTCTTTTTCCCGTCAAGTCTTTATGAGAAAGGAGCCACAAGGTTTCAGGATTCCATTTTTCCTTTTGCAGTTAAAAGTCCATCCTCTGTCAGTCAATGATGCCACGTGCCAAACATTGTAGAAGTGCCCAGAATGTTGTGGCTAACACTTGTCATGGAGACAGGAATATTTCTATGCATTACTAATTCTGGAAAACGTTCCGAAGAGGAATTTATTAATAAGAATCAGGATTTTTTTAAAGGCTTTTTAATGAATTCAAGACTTTTCTAAGGTTACTCCTGCCAGGCTGACACTGGAGGTTGTGCTGGCTCGTTAAAGCTGTCATTGCTTTGTTGATCCCTGACATTCTTGTCACCAAGGCTTGTCCTGTTTTTAGGAGACATTTTCAGGAGCAGGATTGGAACCTGCACAACCCAGCACTAAACTCTGGTTTGGCCACATGAATTCCTCATTGCTCCCTTGCTCCTCTTCACAGGATGTATTGGACCTTGATTACAGGATACTTGAATTACTTTACCGAGCTTCTAAGGACTGTAATTTCTTTTCTCCTGAATTTAAATCCGCCAGTGAGTTTGTTTAATTTAACCGTGCTATTTTTGCTCTCTTATTCCAGGGTTCTGAGCTCAATTCTCTCATGATTAGCCGTGATGGCTGCCTATATTTCACTACCTCTGGAAATATCTTTTGCATAATTAGAGGAAAAAGAAGATTAATGTGACAATCTCAAGGATGAGTGAAGAAAATTTGCAACTATGAGACCGTTTCTGCATCCAATGGCACGGGATGTGTTTGCTGCCACTTTAGTAGTAAAGTACTGAATTCCTGTGAGATAAGGATGCCATTTTTAAATGAGATCATTCCTGAATTATCAGGCTTTGTTCATGAAGGGCCACCTGTAGGCGAGGCTGAATACCAGGTGAGCACTGTGGACTCATTGCCACCATGTCCAGGTGTGCTGTCCAGCAGGAGGGGTGGGGAGCTCTGCAACATCCAGGTGCTTCCTGGATGAGAAGGTGGGGAGAGTGTTTGCAGGTTTTTAATCTGCTCTAGGAACACATTTATAAAAAACTACAACTCTCTGAATAAATAAACCCTCAAAAGGCTTTTGTCCCAAATCTATTTTATGGGAATAAAACATTTTTAGAGGCAGAACCAGGATGGTTTTTTTCCATTGCAGCAAATAAACAGGTGGTGTTTCACTGCAGTGTTTGGTCCAGGTTCCCATCCTTCCCATCAGCATTTTAGTTTTTCTTCTTTACTTATATTTTATCCTGCATCTTTCTGACCCCAACGGTGAGAACAGAGGGCCGTGTCTGTCCCTGCAGAGAACTTTGTGAATTATTACATTTTTCTTATTTTTCCCACTTTTTGGGGGGGATGAAATATTGTCATTCCTCGTTCTGAAGCAATCCCACACCTTAGATTATACCTGTAGCCCTTTCCTGAAGGATTTCCAGTTCTGCTGATGCCTTTCTGGGATGGAAAGGCCAAAACCACCTGTGGTGTTTAAGATGTAGCCACACCATGGTGGTTGCTCTCCAAGCACACAGAAATCCCCTCAAAACAGAGGAAAGCAGATTACAGGGCTTCTTCTCAGCTTCATTGCAGGTCCTGCTTGTTCTGGGAATGGGTTTTACCTCTAAAAGAGCTAAAAAAGTTTCTAAAAAGTTAATTTATGTAGAAGTAGAAAGCCTGACAAAAATTCACAGAGTATGGCTGAAATAACACTGTAAGAACTTCCCTATTTCTTGTGGACTGGGCAGACTCATAACCTGGGAAGTTCTTAGCAGAGAAAAGTCCCTCACAGGTGCTGAACTTGCATAATGAGCTCAGCAAAGAGGGAACTCAGCACTGAACACAAACCAAGCATGGAGAAATTTAGCTGAGGAGGTGAATGAATTTGTCAGGTGCACTTGGTTTTCCCCCTCACCTTTTCCCTCCTCATCCTAAACACTAAAACACCTTTCCAGCTCCACCAGTTAACCTCTAAAATAGATGTCAGCTCTCCCTCCCAGCCCTGCAACTCTGCCAGTATTTTCAAACCCAATCCTTTGCATACCCTGTCCTGTTTTCTGGATGAATGGTTCTGCTGCTTCCTGAAGGAGGGGTATGAAATTTCATGGCTTTATTGTAGACATCTAAGCATGAAGTCAGACACGATTCCAAGGGTTGGGAGCAGTTGATACGATGCAGAAACTGTGTGATTGTGTCATGAATAACCAGCTGGGTTGGCAGGAAAAACCAGCACAGGAGATAACGGCAGCAAAATCTGTAACTGAATTATCTGGGCTGAATTCAGAGTTTGGCTCTGGGGGGTGGCAATGAGGAGATGCCACAAATACAGCAAAGCTATCAACACAACTGTGTGTCTTATAAAAGTAATTCCTAGGAAGAAGTAAGGGTAAAAACAGCTACAGGCAATAAATTGGGTGGTAGATAAGGAGATGCCTCCTTTGGCTCAGAAATTCATGAACTGCAGATTGCTGAGAGCTGGGAGAATGCAGCAGGGAACGATCACTTTGTCCTTCTCCAGGCATCCCTCACCTGTGCTCCACTCTTACCTTTTTTACAGCCCTGTTTCACATTATCATTTGTGAGCTTCAGTGTCCCTTTCTCCTATAATTAAGTGTGCTGTCTCCCACGTATTCCTTTATCCATCCTCCTTCCTTTCCTCTTCCTGCAATGACAGCCTGTGTCATTTTACTTTCTTCTATCACATAATAAAACTTTTAATATATTCTAAAGTATCCCTTTCCCTTCTATTCTGGTTCCTAGTTTCCAAAGCAGTTTATGGGCTGTCCACAATATTTTCTATATCCACAATATTTTCTATATCCACAATATTTTCTATATCCACAATGTTTTGTACAAGTTCATTTTTTTTTAGAGTCCACCACTCCATCTGAATGGAAAGGCAAATACCAGCTGGTTTTAAAACCGGATGCTAAGAATGGACATTGGTTAACGTTTCCAAAAGTGTGAAAAGCACTGAATGATGTAATAAATTATGTGGGTCAGGGACTGGCAGCTCCTCCAGACCCAAAATACAACAAGTTGTGGCCCTGCTCCTCTCTGCTTCTAATGAAAGATGATTAATAAGCAGCTGCTCCCATGAATTACCTATCAATAGCTCAAGGGCTGTGTGTGCCACCATGCACCCCATTAATCCTCTCTGGGGCACATGGTGTAGGGGGGACGTGGGGTAGGACTTTTGGGAGCCTCCTGATTTGTTTTATGCTCTTTTTTCTCCCCAGGTGAGTCATGCTCATCTCCCTGTGACTTGAGAGTTCATCTTGGGATCTCATGCCATCTTTCTGTCTTTATGAGAAGGTGTGGATGATGATCCACCCTAATGGTTTCTGTTGCTGGCTGTGGCAGCATGTTTTATGACGGGTGTGGTACATTCCCATTTTCTCTGTTGTGCATGTACAGCCCCACCCGTGGCCACTCCCACCCTCCCACTGGGAATCGCCCACAGTAAGCTCTGTAATTACCTTTATTTGATCTGAGGAATGGATTTGGGAATCTCATTTGCACAGTCGTAAGCTGAGTATGTTAAAAAAACAACAAAACTCCCCCCCTTGAATGGCTGATTCACTGAGCAGGGATGTGTGAAGTGCAGAAACATCAGAGACACCAAAAACCAAGTCCAGGTGCTGTTTAACTTAAGTTTTTTCTTTAGTTTTTCTTTGGAAATGTCAGGCTACAGTAGGTGTAAACACGTAGAATTTCACCTGTTTTGAATTCTTAACGTCAGCAGGCAAAGCTGCCCTGAGTTACAGCTTTGATTGGAACAGATCCTGTTGATTTTACATGGAATTAAACTGAATCAGCTCAAACTACAGCTTGGACATGTTTTATGTGTTTACTCTGGGCTCTACAGTGTAGTTTACACAAGCCTCTAAGCCTCTCAGTGAAGAAAAAACCATTTATGCAGCCAATAATGCAGCACTGGTTCAAGCACTTATTTTTGGGGGGAAACCTTTGAAAAGGGGAAAAAAAAAAATCCACCCAAACCCCAAGACTAAATCTCCTGCCCTGACTTCACGAGATCAAAGGTCTTTCAGCATCCACCTAACAAGCAGTAGCTAATCCAGCTACTCACAGGAACACAGCTGATGTGGAGTGATGTGTTCTGCTGACACCTCTCCCTAGGCATGCATGAGAAAGGGTGCATATAAAGCAGGAAAGATGGAGGAACAGGTCATGGAGAATGACATTTATTCCTCCCAGTCCTAGCAGGAGCCTTTCTGTCCACAAACTGCTGCTTTTTCTCAGGGTTCATTCGCATATTAAGGTTTACTGGGGAAGCTGGGCTGATGGTTTGCTTGGGGGACTGTAGGAACCCAGAGTGCCGAGAATATTTCTCTGCCTGTTTTGAAGGGTTCTTACCCCTCTGAACAACACTGTTTTAGCCTCAAACCTTGGAAAAAATTACCAGTGGACTAACAAGAACTAGAAAATACAGTGGTGTGAATTAGGTGATAGACTACTGTGTAAGATTGTCACAGGGTGAAAAATTTCGAGGTTTTGGGCTTCTCTTTGTAGTAAATAGATAAGAGTAAAAAATACCAAAATGGAGGATTGTTGTTGTTCTCTAAACTTCTTCTCCTTTTTCTACTACTCCATATTCTGCAATAAAAGTAGTTTGGAATGATTGGATAGAGAATTCTGCAGTTCCTAGTCGTGTTACTGAATAATTGGTAGGAAAGTGAAAATAATGTACATTTTTAGTAACTATTGGTTAAATTATCTTTAAAAGGCTGTGTAAATCTTGATAGAGAGGCCTCACTCCTGCTTTTCTGTGCTCTATGCTGTACCTGGGTCACGCTAGTGGCTCTGTTCCTCTGATAAGACATAAACATTAATAAACAACTATCTGGAAGCATTGAAACTCAAGGAAAAGTCTCAGTTTATCTTTGAAACTCCTTGCAAGGACTTGCAGCAAATTCTCTCCCATCAGGAGGGACTTGATTTAAGGCACAGTTCAGTGTCAGGGGACCAGGAAGAGTTTTTGACAAGATGCTTCCTCTCACCAGGTTTTAAAGGAACCAAACATCCATCAAAATCCTGGATACAGACAGAAAATCTCTTTGTATGGATGAATATTTGGTTGAAAGGGAAAATGAAAGGTTAATGTGTTGAGGTGAACTTTGGGGGTCTGCTGAGATTTTGTGGGGCTTAAAGTATTCCCAAACAACCTGGAAGAAGGGGTGCAAAGCTCTGTGGCAAAATTTGCAGGTGATGGTGTTGTTCTGAATAGTTATGATGAAGATGAGGTGGGAGGGACAGCAAAAAGCCATGATGAGGCTCCGTGATGGGGCATTAACCTTGCAGGTTAAAGAGGAGTGAAAAAACATTGTTAACCAAAACAGGGCTGCAGTTCTGCACCAGCTCTGGTCTGAGAGGTCTGCTTTAAACACATAAACCCACAGACTAGTTCACATTTCAGTGCTGTGAATTCTCTGCGGTGTAAAAAGTGACATAATTCCAGAAGTTACAGCTACCTGCCTGCAGGAGCAAACACTGCTTAGGGAAAAGGGGGAGACAGAACAAAATCCTGGGTGAAAAGATAAAAAGGCAAATGTCTGATTATCCCAACATTCTTACCTCCCTTCCCCCCTCCCCAAAGTACAAAGTCATTCCCACCCCAGCAGCAAGTTGAGAACTCATTTTTGTAATTTAAAGAATTGTCTTCGGAATTCCAGGAAAAGCACGAGACAGACAGGCTGAGGAATAAATGAGGGACAGTTTGGAGATTAAAGAACCTCCTGGGAAAATACGGCCTGACATTGTTTTGCAAAATGAGTAACATGGAAATATGTTAATCCTTTAGGGAGGAATAACTGCTGGGATGAAGATGAGATACAAGAGGCTTGAAATTAGGAAGAACTAAAAGAAGAGGGGAGGGGGAAGGAAAAGCAAATCTTTTATTGTTGACAAAACTAAGGTTGTGCATAAAGGCATTAAACTGCCCAGGAAGGATTTTGTAAGCACTGGAAAACTTAATGTTTGCTGTGAATATAAGTAAAAAGAAAATTCCCAGGGCAAGATCTGAAAATGAGGGAAAATATGAAATAGGCACAGCTAAACCCATCTGTTTTTACAGTTATGAGATACAAGACCAGCACCAGAGTGTCTAAAACCTGTAAGTTGTGGCCAAATCATCCCTTCACCCAATTACCCTTCTCCCCTTCACTGCCAAATGTCCAAGGCTGGTTTTTCCCCTTTTCCCTGCCCACTTCCCAAGCACTCACACCTCTGCTACACCCACCTGTTTTCCCAATGCCTAATTTATTCCTGGAGCCTATTTCTGTCTCATAAACCCTGTGTCCTCACTGTGAACAGCAAAAGTACCAAGAACAGCTGTTTGGTATTTAATTTAATTTAATTTTATTCTTCATCTATTTTAACTCTTTTGGGAAAATTCTTTGAGCTTTGTGAAAGCTGTTTCTTCTAAAAGAAAAGCAAAACATAGCTGAGTTTCTTTCCCCAGTTCTCTTCACTCCTGAGTGTTTGGAAACAGATTATTCAAGACATTGTGATTTAAATGTTTGATACAAAACTTTTGCACAATTTGTTTATCTAGGATGGATTTTTTCAGCCTTGTGAAACGTGAGGGGCTTTTGTATTCATTTTAATTTTTCCTCAGCAAAACCACAGAGGGAAAAATGCCCAAATCTGTGATGGGCAGACCCTTCTTCAAGGGGTACATGAACCTGTTCAGGGCTTCAATTGTGAAAGTATTTAATCAGGAGTAGCTAAGAAATGGAGACCACGATAAAAGTCTTTCCCATGCTTAAATAGCTTGACTTTTTAATGAATATCTGAAGCAAAAACCTCCTTCAAGAGCTCTGTGGGTGTTCAAAACCGCATCTCTGCTTTCCACTGTTTCTGAACAAATTCCAAATTCCATATTTTTTGTGTGTCCCTGTACTGAGGGAATCCCTTCAGGCTGAGCATGTCCCCTGTATTGATAACCGAGACAACCAATGTGCTTTTGCTTTTTTCTCTCCCAAATTATGGTTCATTAAAATATCTTACGGCCAAGTGTGAATAATAACAATAAAAACCCTAACTTAAATAAAGAAGAAAATGCAAAGTTCACACTTGATAAGGAGGAATTCAGTTCTCTGCTTTTACGAACACCTCTCACTTATAGGAAGGCAAAAAAAGTAGGGATTTCTTTCACCATAAAACCTGAGGTAATAACACCCTTGAAAGAAAGGAGAGGGATTTCACAGAAACAGCAAACATCCCAAAACTGTGTGTGCAAAAGCAGTTTTGCAATAAAGAGTCTGAATAAACGGTCCCTGTTTGGTTGAGGAAACATCGTTTAAGCAAGAATATTGAATTGTGGACAAGACCTTGATGCTGTTACAAAATTCTTAATAGAGATGAAAATTAGAAGCAAGGAAAAGGTTGAAATTAATTAAGAACCCTCCCAAGTCCTGCATTTTCCTGTATCATAGTGCAGTTTATGAAGCCCAACAGATTCCTTCTGGGAATCTCATTCCCCCTCTAAACAGGGATTTTGTCCATTCCCTCCTTAGTGTGAAAAATCAACTCCTTTATTGTAATAGAATCTTAAATTTTTGGGAGCAGCTGGCTCTAAAGAGGTTGAAACTACGCTCATTTCTTCTCTTAAAATATTAAATTTCAGTGATCCATAAAGCATAATTAACTGATCTAAGGGGATTACCACATTAAAGGTTGAGACATAAAACTAAACCTATTACCAAAGCTGTTCTATTTTCTTATACATAAAAAATAATGCAAATTAAACTTTTTACAGGTGTTTGTTTTCAACACATAAAGCACAGCTGATAAAGAATATTCATTAAGGGACTAGAAATACAGTTTTGTATTATTGCGGACGAGGTCCTCTGACAAGCAATTTCAGGGGAAAGAAAGAGAATTGATATTTTAATATATATTTAGATTATATGAGCCCTCACAGACCTGTATCAAATTTGATAATGGCAACAGCTCAACCTTTTGCCTCCTCTTACAGATCTCTGTGGGTGAGCAAATTTTCACTTGGTCCTGTGTTTTTATTTTCTTGGATTTTCTAAACACCTATAGGGCTAAATTTATAATCTTACAGTATTTTGGGCATTATAGAGAGTGATGCGAAATCAGAACAAAGAGTTAGGGATTCAGCAGGAGGAAAAAGATGTCAACATGGGAAAGTAGAAACCTGAACAAAGAGACTTTGTAGATGTTTATTCAAGAATTAATGTCTCAAAATTAAGGAACACGCTTCTGTTTTAAATTTTTGCATTCACATATTTGCACCCTCTGATTTAATATTTTTCCCCCCACCAACTTAAGCCTGGAATTTTTTCTTCTTTTCTTAAGTTTTGAACACTTTGAAAACCTTCTAAATTGTGGCAGCTTATCAGTTATGAAGTGTGGAATGTGTTTTATAGCCAAAGAGATTTGTGCTTGGAGTGGGTTTTATCTGAGTTTGCTGTAGAGGAATTTCTGTGTGAGGAGTTTTTGTCAGCTTTAGCTGCTCTTTGCTGGTGAAGAGGCATAAATTTCTACTTGGAAGCAACCTCATAGTCTGCTTTTCACAGCTTTTGTTTCCAATTCACACCAAGATCTACAGAGCAGAAATATCCTTGGAGAAATTCAGAGTCATGGGAAAGCTGAGGCTGGAAGGGATTTCTGGAGATGATCTGGTCCAGCTCGCCCTGCTCAGTGCCAGCTCAGCTGGGTTAAAGTGGAGACAAGAGCAGGAAAACAGTTAAAAAATATAAAGCACGTGCCTGGCTCCTTCTTCTGTCAGGGAAATCCAGGCCCTGTGTCTGTTCCAAACCCCGTGCATGATGTTTGGGCATTAACATCTCTAATGAGCCCAGCATCAAACTCGCTCAGCCAGGGTGAAGGAATTCTTATGGGTTCTCTCATTTGGTTTTCCTACAGTTTTCCTCTCCCTCTCTCTCTTCCAAATTAAATAATGCCAGTTGTCACTTTTTGTATTGTGATCCCTGGTGTATCTCATGGTTTCTTTTGGAAACTCGGTGCTGCTGGGATAGGGAGTGGGCAAGAATTGCAATTTTTATCAAAATGCAGATGTTTGCTTTGGTAGTTAAGAAACAAAGGACTCTTAGAGGTTTCTTGTAAAACCACGGGCAAGTATCATAGGTGCATCACTGCTTATTTTTCAGAACTCCACGATGGTAAATCTGATTATCCATATTGTTAAATTCATGGAGTTCGCTCCTGACGCTTCCTACCTTCACTTTCAGTGTTTACAGATTCCACATTTTCATTCTATCTTAAATTCCTCTTTGCCATTCTTTCTCAATTGTTTTTTTTACCTTAAGAGTGCCTTTATTTGTGGGAAAATATTCTATTCCTGTATACCTGATCTTTTAATCTTTTTGTTGAATATATTTTTAAGAGTGTTTTTTTTCTGTGGAGGCTTTCAACAAGGAGAAACATCATCAACTTAAGCCAAATTTTGCAGCCTCCTTCGCAGTCCTGTTGAGCCTTTCTGCACACTGGTGAGTGGATAAATCTGCCTGATTTTGCCTGTTGAAAACACTTTCCTGCTGTATTTTGGTAGAGTCAGAGAGGAAAAAGAGCAAGTGACTGAATTATGCTGGGTTTTAGCTGTTAGGTTTTCCTGCTGAACACTGAGCTGCAGGGCACTCTCACCTCTGTGAGGATGGGCAGAAATCTCGGAAGTTTTACTTTTTTTTAGGAAGAATTCTAGAGTGTTTTAACCATTGAATGAATTGGGTTTTTTTGAGGCAAAGAGCTTTTCCAGATCGGTATTTTATGCTGTGTACTGAAGTGATATATACCCATGGACAGTGAATTTAAATAGATTTAAATAAGTGGTATTATTGCTCAACACCTCACAAGACTGTGTGCAGACTATAAAAAAAAAAAAAAATTACTCTGCATGAGTGGCTAATCTTGGAAAAGTTGGTCCTGGTTTGTAATTTTTCAGTGCTTTGAAAGGTTCTTATAAAAGATGTTGGACAATAGTATTTGCTGCATGTTCCCAAAACAGAACCCAGGTGTCACAAAGCTGACCCCAAACCCACAGGGTTGAGCAGGTGCTCTCTAGACACTCTGCATTTCAAAGAGAAAAAAAAAAAAAAAAGAACCCATCCCAAATCTATTCCTGGGTGGAAAAGTAGGGCAAACATTAATTACTGACCTTAAAGCACAGTGGAAAACTAACGGGGCTTTGCCAAGTCAGAGGATGAGAAATTCTGGAATATTAATGATGTTTGCCTGTGATCTCGTCCGTGGAAGAATACCTGTGTTCTCACCTCCCAGAGGACAGGGCTGAGGCTTTTTGAGGTCTCCAGGTTCCGTGGCCCCAATTAATTTAGTTCTGGCGAATTTTAGAGAATCAGCTGAAATTACTGCAGAGCTGCAGGTCTGAGAATTGGCTGGGTACAATTGGATTTACAAGACTGACAGGAGGTAAATCACTTTCTGCCCTCAAACTGGAAAGTGTGAGGGAATTACAGGTGGCAGATTTAACTTTAACTCCCAGAAAAGGACAAAATTGAAACCCCACTGAACTAAGGAGGGGGTAAAAAAAGCAAAAGTAGAAGCTATTATGAATTTGCTAAGGAGGAATCATCCTGGCAGTGTAGTTTCCCTGGATACTGGCCTTGCAAGGAGACAATAATAGAGATAATGCAGCTGGATATCAGCGAGGCTGCTCTGCTGTTGCCTGTGATGTTCTCATAAACAGGCAAAGAAAATGTATTTGAGATAAAACTCCAGCAGAAAGGAGGTAAGGCTGGGTGGAACAGAGCATTAGGAGTGGTTAGAGACTGGCTGCTGTCAGAATGAAAAGGTGTTTGGAGTGGATTTCTTCAAGAGCCTGCCACCGCTTGGTATTTTCACTAATGACTTGAGTGATAGGCTGGAGAGGAGCTCTAATCAAATTTGGAGACAACTGGAAATGGGAGGCTTTGCCTATGTATGTGGAGGGCAGGATTAATATTCAAAAGGAGCCAGGAAAAACAGTCTTGAAGAAAGCAAAATGCAGTTCAATAATAACTGAGCTCAGCATCCAGGCAGGAATAACAAACCCTGCAGACAGTGGGTGAGGAGAAGGCAGCACTTGTGCTTGGAAAGATCTTGGGGTTTTAAAGGGTTGCAGGCTGAGCCTAAATCAGCCACATCGTGGTATGATGGACAGGCAGACAGGCTGGCAGGCATGAGGTGCTGGCAGGAACGTGTCCTGTGAGACTTGGGAAGGCAAATCCTCTTGGTCAAGTGTCAGCTGAAGGTTTGGGATTTTGGTCAGTGCATTTTGAAGCGCTGCACCCCGGGTTGAAATCCACAGGAGAGGAGGGAGAATGGTCAAAGCCCTGGAAATTCTGGCTTATGAGGAGAGACTTAGAGAATTAAGGTTGTTTAGTCTGGAAGATAATTTACACTGCAGGACATTTCAGCTCCTTTTTCCCCCCTCTTCCTTGCTCTCCTTACCAGCAGCTCGGGAGGACAGTGCCTCGCTGTTTAATTATTCCAGCTGGGAAAATAGTAAATTATTTCCTTCTATGAATTACTTGCATTCCTGGGAGAACAGGTTCCTGTCTAATATTTCTGGCATCCTACCATTTGCCCACAGAGGGGAATGTTGCAGGGACCTGTCCTGGCAGGTCTGTTGAACCAGCAGTTAAGAGTTTGCAGGGCAGGGATACCTACCCATTCCAGGAGTAAAGTACGGGATAGGTGTGGAAGTTGTAAGCTGGATGAGCTCCTTTGAGAGGCTCTAACAAACTGGTGAGGCAGCAGTACAGAGGGAAACAAATTGGGTTAAAATGACAGCATGTTCAGCTTCATTACATGACTCTGATGGAACCTCACCCTCTATGCTTCATTCATTTCTGAGCACTTCACCAGCAGCAAGATAATAATGCTCTGCATTGCAGTAGCCCTGTCTCATCCAAACACCTTAAAATGATTCTACATATATTTACTGAGCCTCAAAAGGCACTGTTGAGATTTGTAAAGGCTGCACAGGAATCACTTTGCTAACCACACATTTAGCAGCTCCCTCCAGTACTCAGCAACACCCAGCAGGGCCCAGAGAACTCAGGTTTCATTTGAAAATGTAGGGAATTTAAGTAAAAGACATATAATGAGCTGATGTGTTATTATTTTGTTGACAGACTGCAAAGAGTGGAACCAAACCTGATAGCTCTAAGCCCTTGCATCCTGAATAAAATAAAGAATGATGTGTTCTGTCACAGCTGTTTGGAGCAACCTGGTCTAGTGAAAGGTGTCCCCGCCCATGGAACAAGATGAGTTTTAAGGTCCCTTCCAATCCAAGCCATCCTGTGATTTTATGGCTCTGTGTGGGCTCTTTTGATTGCTGTTTGAAGGAAGAATAGTGGCATACAGTCCCCTGGGGAAGGGGAACTGGTTTTTGGCAAAAAAGGGTGTTTTTGCAAAAAATCCAGCAAACACAGGGCTCTGGGTCATAGCCAGGTCTCAGCTCTCTTGGCATGATGCAAACAACCACTGCTGGTATCTCATGTGTGACCAGGAGACTTGGGTGCACAAAATGGGTGAAAAAAACCCCCCAAATGGGCAATGTTATGTACAGGACTTAACTGATTTTAAAGAAAACAACAAAAAACCCCAGGATGTTTGTCTGTGCGGTGAGGAGACAGCTGGGGAAGTAGCAAAGGATGTGCTAATGAGGGCACTGCTTGGATTTATGTCTGAAATGTGGCAAAAGAGTTAATTATTGCCCTAATCTTATTAGAAGTGGCAAAGTGTCTTTGATCAATAGGACTGGCCAGGACTTTGCTTTTCGTTTCCAATATAAGCAGCACCCTGTGGCTGGCAGCACATCAGGGCATCGATCCCACAGTGACTCAAGAGGGAGAGCAGCACCTCATAGCTCTGATCCTGACCCACAGATCCATGGAATTATTTGGGTTGGGAAGGGCCTTAAAGCTTAAACCTTCCACCAGAGCAGGTTGTGGTGATTTACTCAGGATACCTCAGCCTCCCTCAGCCTTGCAGAGCTCTGACAACTCTCACCCTGCTCTCAAACACTGCCAACACGAGGAATTCCTTGGGAAGATGTGGCCCTGGCCGTGCTCACGGACGCAGGAGAGGAGGATGTGATTTGTAGCTCTCTCCTAATCTGCATTATCTCCATAATTAATCTCTTTGTCTTTGGAGCTAATGATTTTTGAGGTGCAGGAGAGCAGAGAGGTGTGTTTGACCCAAATCTCGGAGCTGGAGCTGTCTGAGGAACAATAAAGGGCAAGGCCACCACCAGCAAATCCTCTCTGCTGGGAATCATCCCCATTTCCTGGGCCTTATGGACATTGACCCCCCCAAATATTGTTGCACCCGTGCCACATCCCAAACAACTTTTCCTCACTTTCCAATGGGCACAGGCAGCAAGAGGCAGCTCCAAAGCTTCAGCAGGAGAGAGGCTGGAGTGTTTTGCATGTGTAATTGTTTGGTCTGTAAGCAGGACAGAGCAGTCCATGTAAAAATCCTTCATTATGCACTTCAGTGCTTTGAGTCCCAGCTTTTTAAAGGGTGAACACATGTGGGGTTCTAAAAATTTTTACATTTTGTTCAGGTTTATTTGAAATTTTATGCCTTTTAAAATTTGTTGCCTGGACTAATGCAGAACTTCTACCTTCCAGCCTGTCTGTGGTCACTTTAGGCTGTAACCAAAAGATCATTTTGGTTCTAACATCAATCATTTTTCAGTATTTTTTTGCTTGGAAATTTCTGTTTCAGATTGTTTTTTTGGAGGCCGTATCGCTGCCTCCCTGTCCTTGGTCATTTACCAGCACATGAAATTAGGTTATGGGGGTGATTTCATGACTGAAAGCAGTTCTGCATGACACCACTTCTTGTGTGAAATATCTGGCATTTTGTGGCCAAAAATATTCAAATATTGTTGTTGTGGTTTAGTTTCCAGAAATCCTGAACAATTACGTTTTCTTGTAATTTCTGTTTTACAGCACAGATGCTCTGAAAGGACACAGCATGGAAAGGACATTTTCTGATTTTTTAAAAATGTATTTTTCTCATTATCCCCTGTACCTGAGCTGCAAACTATTGTCCTAAAAAAGGAAAGCCTGTTGTTACCAGGATTAGAAGGACTTTACTTCATGTAGGTGAATCTTCCCTCTCTCTACACTTTCCTCTTGCAGTAAAAGCCATTGTTTTATGTGTGCCTGGCAGCTTCCTGTGCTGCACCTACCACAGTGGCATTTGACAGATATTTCCATTTACTCCCCAGAGTACTGGACTGACTCCTGTCTCCAGCACGTGGCTCTGGTAACATCCAGGAACTCAGCAATATCACACCAGAATCTGCTCATGCTCAAGCCAGGACTTTCTCACACTCTACTTTTACATTTGAAGCTCAGATTATTTCATTTACATTAATCCCACTTCTGCCAGTGTCCTTCTCCCCTCACCAGGATAAACAACCTGCTTTAATTGTGTATTTTCTTGGCTGCATGTATCACATCTGGCTGTCAGAAAACTTCACAATCCTTTGCTCCTTCAGAAATATACTTTATCTATCCAATATTTTTTGTTCTTTTGTGTCCATAATTAGTTATTAACAAAATAAATACATTTTCTGCCTACACCTCACCCAGTTCAACATACCCTGTATAGTATTCAAATTAGGAAAGTATGATCCTGATAAACCAAACTGAAACTTTTATAAAAGTCTAATTCCCCAAGATTTAATCTGCTGTCCAGTAAGGCAGGAGGGTCAAGAGTTGAATGACAGATGGTTGTTATTTATAGGTTTAGATAATTATTGTGTTTGTAACACAAACAGTCCCTTTCTTGCTGGAAATCTAACAGTCTGAAACTAAAAAGCGAAAAGAAAGTGATATAAAGAAATAAGAAATTCAGTATATAAAGAAATAAGAAATTCAGTTTCTACTTGCAGCGCTCAAACTCGGTCATTCCTGCACTTAACACATCCTTGCCTCTCTCTGGATGTCACTTCAGTCACCTTTCCATATAGGAAGAAATCTAACCAAAGTTTTCATCCTCTGCCACAACACACGCGAGGCAGAAGCACCAGATTTCAAACAGCAGTAAAAACAAGCTTGGTTTCAAAACACAGAACTTCCCAAGTTTTTGATTCACCACTGGGAAAGTTTGATACAAATCTCTTAAGGATTGGTGAGACATGAGGCTTCCCATATTTTTTTCCGAGATACTTTTCTTGGTTTGTTATTTCATTTCCCTGTTTTTTTTTCTTTCAGGTAATGCTAAACACTTCCAGCTTTCTTTATAATTATGGAGCAGAAGGATTGGATTAAGCTGCGCCCAAGACAAGAAAAGCTACTTTTTTCCTTTGGGAAGTCACCTCCAATCTTCCTTTCTCCCAGTACCAATGGATCCATGAACTTACCTGGTGTTTCCTTGGCTCCTTCTCCTGCTCCTCCGCACTGGTGGCTGATAAATACCTACAGGAGCTGCCGAGGAACAGGATGGAGGTGCTGACCTTCCCCTTCCCTCAGCCTGGAGTTCTTCAAAGTCAGCCTCAGGGACTCCACATTAAATAGAGGAGCCAAGGCAGGAGAGCTCTGCTCCCCCTTCCGTTTGGCTTTCACGGCTGAGTTCTGAAAAGCTGCACGGAGTTGTCAGAGGTTTCCTCTTACCTTTTTACTGAAGCACAACGGCGTGGTGCTGCTCCAGGACAGGATTAGGTCATTCAAACAGCCCTGCAGAGAGAGTGGAGGCTCAGCGGTACAGAGGCTCCAAAGGCTGGAAAGATCTGATCTTACATCAGGTGAGAGAAGGCAGCTGGCTGGGCAAGCCAATAATTATGATATCAGCTCTTGTTCGCCCCAGGCAGTCTTGCATTTAATAAGAATACAAATATGACTAAGCTGCATTTTTTTTTTTTTTTCCTTGTTCTCTTGGTAATTCTTCAGAGAAGTTGGGCAGGTATTGAGCTCTAACTGTCTGGAAAGAGAGCGCTCCCTCTCCACCTCTCTGTTTTCCTTTTGATTTAAAATACCCATCTGTTACCGTGTTTTGCAAACCTATTATCCACCTGTGGTTATTAAAAACACTCTTTCCTGGCATGGAGTTTGCCAGAGGATCCCAAAGCCTCCAGCTCTCAGAAATAGGTGCCTTTCTCGCATTTGTTCAGCCTGAACTCTCAGCATGGAAAGGAGCCGTGGCTCCACCTTGGAATGTCAAAACATCTTGCACTGTTTAAAGCATCAGAGGAACACTACAAAACCAGTGTACTCAAGATTTTATTCCTTCCCAAAACCAGAGTGCCTTAGCAGGGTCATAAAACCAGGACTGAATCAGAGGAATAGGTTAGGTGGGCCTGTGTGTGCATATGTATTTACGTGGAAAGGTTTTTTTGTGTGTGCAGATCCATAGAGAGGAACAGGAATTGAAATGTGCAGTTGCAGGAAGGTGTATTCCTGCTGCCCTTACCTGGCTTTGTGCACACTCTCCAGTCCCCTGATCACACCTACTGTAATAATACTCACCTACCTCATAGGGTGTTGTGGGGATTAATTAATGTTTGTAAAGTGCTTTGAAGATGAAAAGCCCTGAATGAGTGCTAAATATAATTATCGTCATTCCACAGAACAGTAGAAACATCTCTGTGGCCCCCAGGTCATTGTATAGGTACACCCATGTTTATCTCCCACAATTATGGTCAGATACTGAACAAGGTATTGAAACTTTGATAAAAATTCCCTCTCTGCTCTGGAGGACATATTTAAATTCATGTTCATGCTGTTCATGAAGGGATTTTGTGATACCTGTTGGAGAATATTTTACACTGATTTGTGACACAAAAGCTCTGCCAGGGCATCCACACGCCACAAAAACAGGTGGAAGAAAATCCATGTTTTCACCTGTGATGAATTATTTCCTATCAAAACTTTGCCAGTTTGATTTTATTAAATCTATCAGAGCCTTCTGGTACTAGAAATGAAGACTGTCAATTTATCTGCTGGATCTTGTAGAGATGTGGGCATGGAGTGTTGGTGGATGTGCTTTTTCCTGTCTGGAAGATCCCAAAGATAGTGCTGGGTAATGACTTGTCTTTTCCAAGGACTTTCACATTTGATGTTCCTCAGAGTTATGTGTCTAAAGCTGGCAGGGAAGGTTCTGAGATGATTGGGACTACACTCCACATCTTTACTTCTTTATTCCCAAATTCTGCACCACCTTTAATTTCCAATTCTTACTGTGATGGCTGGGACAGACTAATCTAGGATGGTTTTTGTGTCAGAGACAGCCCAGCACCAAAGCCAGCCCCTGGCCTGAGTGTTCCCCCAGGCTCTTGGGATGCAGCTGCTGCAGCCAGGCAGTTCCTGGTCCCTAAGTTTTAACACCACCTTGGTGGGTGTGTTTGCTGGGGCTGGAGTCACAGGTCGATTGCAGTGCAGAGATAAGAGCCTGAATGAAAGCGAACCACTGACTGGAGAGCATTATTTCTTCTTTCCCGGGAGAATTATCAGGAGGAAATACCTAGAGGAAAGCAGGGTGTCAGAATTCACTGCAGATTTTCCTGTCCCTCACCAACGTGTGTCACAGCCCTGGATCAACACGCACTTTTGGGGATATGAGGAGCAGAGCCCACCTACCAGCACTGCTTCGTGGGCTCTCTCCTCTTGAGTGGCAAAAGAGTTTTGTAGAATTTAAACTCAATAGTTTCTTTTTCCTTACAGAGTTTTGTCTAAAACAGTTTGTTCTTCAGGAGATGAAGCCAAACAACAGGAGAAATCAAGATGTTTGCATCAGAACAACCTTGATTTTGTCAGATCCAGACTAGTCTATCGTAATGTGATAATTTTATGTCTCTCCTTGGTCTGGGCTTTTATGGAAAGACTGAGCTGTTGATTTGCTATACTGGCAGCTATGCTAAACTGTTAAATTCTCTTCCCTAATCTGATATTTAATTTTGGGGGGGAGAAAAAAAAATGAAATTGCAGCCATCAAAGTTACAAAGTAAATATTCAAAAAGCGAGTCAGTGGAACCAATTCAGTGGTGTCTGACTGTGTCTTTAGTCTGAAGTAACAATGTCAGGTGGAAATGGTTCCTATTTACTTCCACCAGGGCTCAGCTGCCCAGTGAAGGTGACCAAAGTGGGAGGATTGTTTGGTACTTTCATGTGGGAAGCACTGGAGAGGGAAGAGAAATGACAGCCTGCCCGACTGACCTGGCATGAGGTGCTTGTGGTGTGTCCAGAATGAGCAGCTCGAGATCCTGCTTCCCTGTTTGTTTGCCTCATTTAGGGGGAGTCATCCTGCATGATCTGCTTCCTGTAGCACTGCGTTTTGGCATCTTGGGTATATGGAGTTGTTTCATCCTAGAAGCTGGAAAAATATTATCTTTGTTTTCCACAATTTGATCCTTGTCCTAAAAGTTTTCCCTGGACTGGTGTTTTCCAAAGGAAAGGATAAGCTGAGCTCAAACACCTTGTGTGCAATTCAGAAGGTTTGATCAATTTTAAGATTTAATATTCTTCGATTCCTTGACATGGAAAAACAGTGCTGACCTCATTATAAACCCCTCCTGCTATTTATAATTGGCAAGAACAGTCTTGCTGATCTGGAAATTTGTCAGCGAGGAGTTCTTCCTATGAGCTTCACTTTTTGCCCAGCCAAAGCATAAATTAATCCCTTTGATTAAATATTCCTGCTCAATTTACTAGTGGGATAATTGCTTATTTTTAATACATTGTTTATATTTTATTATGCAGTGATGGCAGCACTATTTGTTATCATAAATAGCTTTGTAGGCTTACAATTTTTGTATCCTAACATTTGGATGATAAGCTTACAAAATGACTTAAGACGTAATCTAACCAGCTATTCTGCCACCATTAAATAGGAAAAGTGGCCCAGCATCTCTCCCTTGGGATCACCTGAGGGAAGACACACCTGGGTGTAACTTTAACCGTCTGCTGGGCTGCCTTTAAATAGTAGTCAGGGCTTGCTTTTTATCTTCTGAGATATCCCTAGGGAATACACACCTTGGTTTAACCTACATACACTTCAGTCCATTTCTGTCCCTCAGAAGTGATCACAAGTGCATTTATCTGGCAGATTAATGTGTCTAGAAAAGCACATTGGTTAAACTGAGCTTAGCAATGTCAGCATTCCAAATATTTCACCAAACCAGAGCATGGTTTGGGCTGGAAGGGACCTTAAAGCCCATCTCCTTCCACCCCCCTGCCGTCAGCAGGGACATCTCCCTCTAAACCAGGTTGTTTCAACCTGGACTCGAACAATTCCAGGGATGTAAGAGAGTATAATTCTCATTCCCTCTTCTTTTGGCAAAATGGAGCTGGTTTTTGCCCTGTTTTTGTTACAGAGGAGCCGTGAGTTGGAAGAGGGAAGGAAGAAATTCACCAGGGAGATCTGAATTACAGCCTCCAAATCTGGCACGCCCAGAAGATGTTCTTTTGTTGGCATTTGCAGAACTTTCAGCTCGTTAATTGTTCAATCTTAAATTAAAATACAAAGAACCATCATTATACACCAAATATCATTTCCTGGCCAGTGATTTAGTGCTGCCCATAAAGCGCAGCATGGGGAGCGGTGTGGCAGCCACTGCAAGGTGTTATTTTGGTATTTTGGAAATGAGGATGAGCTCAAGACACGGTGTTAGACTTGACTCTGTGCCTTTCTGCTCTAGGTGAAATTCAGGAAGGTGTTCTAGACACCTGTTACAGCCATTGTGTCACCCAGCACTGGGCTTTGGGTTGCCTTTTTGACAAGGCTGCTCTTAGTGTGCAGCTTTCAATGCAGCAGGGAGATAATTAATTAAAGAGAGAAAGAGAGATTGGGCTAATAATTGGGGGTAATAATCTCTGATTGTCCTCATGGGTTTATTTTGTCTTGTGCTTAATTATTTGGTCCTTATGTATTCAGCATTGGGACGCTGCCTTGTTCTAGGGTAGCTGGAGCTGGATCCTTCTCCTGTGCTCAGGGAGGAATTCCCGTTCCTCCTCAGAGTGGATCACTGGAGAAATAGAAAATTTCAGACCTCAGAATCAGGTTGGAATGCCCTGTAACAGATCATAAACCTTCTCACTGAAAATAATTAGTGAAGAGTTGGCAGCCTTCTGCCAGCTTTCCCTTTTTTGTTGACACTGCACTTCAGAAAAAGCCTTTTGTGATTTTTTTTTCCCCCTTTTTTTTTTTTTTTTTTTTTTGTTTTGTTACAAGGTTAACAGAAAGGGAGCAGGCTTTCCTAGCCTGCAGCTGCTGGATAAGTGGTAGCTTGGCAGGCTGTCTTTGTTTGTTTGGTCTCATGGCTTCTGCATTTTTGGCTGCCAGGCTGTTTCCAACATCACAGAGCTGTGCAGAGCGAGGCTGTCAGGAGAGTTTTGGTGACATGACAAGAAAAGGAGAAAGCCTACTGTACATCAGCTTCCAGAGCATGGGAATCTGATGAATGTCAAAGCCAGGGATGTAGAAGAACGTGGCCAATGTCGCCAGACACTGATGGAATCACAGCAGCGCTGCTGATATTGGAGAGGCTCATCCTCTGTCTCGTCACCTTCAACTCCTCTCTCTGAACAGGACTTTCTAAAGGTCAGACCACAGCAGATTCAAAGGAGAGTGCTGCTGCATCCTGGTTTTAAGGCCCTGAGGGACTGTGGGAGTTTCAAGAACATGTGGATCTCCAAGGGAGACCTTTGAACCACATGAGTCTTCCCAACCCAATCCTGTCACACTCATGACTCTGAATATGTTGTGCAGGTTTGGCCACTTAGTGGCTCAGGCATGAGCAGGGAAATGATCACTCATCCATGACTTCATCCTGTTGCTTCTAAGGCTTGCTGCCTGCTCTTTTTATTTTCCATTTATTTTAGGCTGAGTGGTGATTTCAGATGTGTTGAATAACTCACACCTTCCCCCAGTAATGTGCAACTTTTAGTTCTTGGGGGTTTTTTTCTGTTCCTCCTTGCTGATGCTCTGTGGTGAACATGCAGCATCACTTCTGGAGCTGTGGCAGAGCTCAGGAGCAGAATTAGTTTGTGAATATGATGTTGCTTGGTGGTTCAGATGAAAATGTTTGCAAGTCACTGCACTTCACAACCCAAGGTGAAACACTGTGCTCTGTTTCCTTTACAGCAGCTGAGGAGAATCTTGTTTGAATTGCTGGAGTGTCTTCCCACATCCTCAGCTTGCAGAACCTCCTAAATCTCTTTCCAAAAATTATGCATTTAGGAATAGTGCTCTGGATTTTGCCTCACTCAATATATTTTCTGTAGAAGACAGGGAATCCTTCAGCTAGAGATAAAACCCTAAACCCTCTTGGTACCACAACCTTTAACCAAGTTTCTCTCCAGTTAGTGACATGATTGGTTCTAAACAGGATGATTAATATTTAGCCAGCTAGAAGACAGCTAACAGTGTTTTACTCCTGCCAGAGGCTTAGGCTAGCACATGATTATCTTCTTATAATTGGCTTGGCAGAAAAGTGTGTGTGTGTGTTGGTTTGGTGTTGCATTTTTTTTTTTTTTTAGCCCCTTAACCATGTCTAATAACCAGAACAACTGGTCTGTCTTCTTTCCTTCTTGGAGTGTGTGCTTGGATGTTCCTGACTGCTCCATGAGCAGCCAGTGCCAATACATGCACGCCCTTTTAGTGTTTCTCCACTTCCATAGAATTTGAGGGAATGTTTTTCCCAAGCTTTCCAAAGTATCCGTGGGAGAAATACTGATGCATCAGCAGAACTGGGTTGTGCTGCAGAAAAACTGGTTTAGGAATACAACTCGGATTAAATTCTCGAATCACAGAACCCCAGGATGCTTTGGGTTGGAAGGGACCTTAAAGATCATCTCACTTCCAGCCCTACCCAAACACTAAACCAGGCTGAAATAAGAATTTCTTGCAAGGTTATGAAGAGAATGTGGTTATATCTGCAGGTTTCACAGGTAGATCTGACAGGTGTGTGGTATCACCCCTCCAAGGTGTTGTCTCAAATCCAACCGGCCGTTATTGTATTGATTTTGAAACAGAGAGGAAAATTGGGAAGAGCTGACCTGGGATGCTGAAAAGGACTGACACACTTGGATTTTCCTAACCAATTACAATGCAAAAACAGCCTGGGATGAGTTATTTGACCCAGACTAGAGCAGTGCCTGGATTTGGGGAGATAAGCAGCGTGTTCAGCAGGAGGGTTATGGAGTTATAGCTGGCTGTAGTCAGGTTCTGAGCTGACATCCCAGCTCCTGTGTTCAGGACTTTGGACCCATCAGGTCAATAATCAGAATTCCCAGGTTCTCCCCATCCTGTCCAAACGATTTTCCCATCTTTCTTGGACCATCCTCCCTTCATCTTCACCTTCCCACCCAATAGTGGAAAACACAAAAAGCTTGTGCTTCCGCAAACAGCCACTGAAATGATCCCAGAGGTATTATCTTAGAAACCAGAAAATGATTCAATGAAAGAAGGAGTGAATCACGTAAATACCCAGAGTGTTGTACCTCAGCAATGTCCCTCCCTTCTGAGTACAAAGCAAAGAACAAAAGCAGGCTGCTGCCTGGCATGGGCCCCTCCTAGATGACTTACTGGGACTGTGAAATCATCAGAAGCCTCAGAAAGAAGTGCTTAGGCAGCATTTATAACTTGATTTTCTTCTCTTCAGTCCTCTGTGAGCGTGGACCTGGTCGCTGTGTTCTCTTGCTCTTAGTCCAGAAGATGGATGAGGAAGGCAAATATTTAATGCTCACAGATTTCTGGATGCCTTTTTGCATTTTAGAGGCTGACAGTGGATTTTTAGAGCTAAAACATGTTGCGTGGAAGAGGGGGCATAAACATTATAAGGTTGTGAACATATTAAACCACATTTTTATTGTTGAGGATGGTTTTAAACACAGCCTTTAAAAACAAGCAACATGAAATCTTGTGGTCTGTTCAAATGGAGAGTTATAATGGGAGGTAAAAATCTTGAACAGGCCATTAATTCCTATCTGGCAGCCAAACCAAGATTGCTTCAGCACTTAGAGGAGCTTCAGTGAGAATGAAATATTGATCTCAGATTGCCAGATTTAAAATTAAACATATGAGATACAAGAGTCAAAGTAACCACTTTGTATTCAGTGCAAAGTATGTTGTGAAAAGATCCTAATTATTTTATGAAAAATCATTGTACAAAAGATGAAAAGACCTAAGGAGGATAAAAAGGAAGTAATTGCAAGCCTGAGGTTTTCATTCCAAATTCAGTTAAAAATGTTTCATCTTGAACAAGTGTTTTGAGTTCATGTGATTCTCCACAGGCTCCAGTCCGTAAAGTTCCACAGGAGGCAACAGGATCAGTTCTCCCCCATTGTAAACTCTCCGTAAATCCTGAGTTTTTAATGGTTTATTCAGTGAAATGAAAATACTCTGCAGCTATTCCACACTGCTCAAATGCCTTTGTCAGTGGTTTTTTCTCCCTTTCTCATTGCCCTCCTCTGTTGTTTTTCTGCACTGTGTGCTTCTCACTCCAGCTCTTGTGACATCAGTGGCGAATGTCTGTGAGGAATTGCCTCGGGCCAGTGTGACTTTCAAAGGATAAGACAATTTGTTCCCTTGCCAATGAACAGTTTATTACATTTCTAATTATTGTTATTAGTCTGGCAGGTGGTGCCATGCATGATATTTTTACAACTGCCAAAGATGCAGGCACTTCTTTCATGATGAAAAAATAACCTGGTTAAGATTTAGAGGAAAACCAGGTGCTCTGCTGTTGTATGTGTTGGATAATTTCTTTGCACTAACGTGGTGCATTGGTTATTTTTAAAGCTTAAGCTGAAACATCCTGACTCTTGAAAGATTTTGTTGTGAGAGACCAACAGTAATTAGTGTTAGCAGCCTAGGTTAGATACGGAGGTTTCTCTCCCTCCCTCTCAAGTTCTTTCCTCTAATCTTTATTACTCTACTTGTTGTGCAAATTAAAGACTCATCATATTTATAAACTCTAACTCAGAGCTCACGTTAATCACTGCCTGAGAATCCTAAATACCCCTTTCCTGATGAAGACCTGGGCTCCTAAACATAGAGACTTGACTTTCTCTGCTCCGTGGGGTTGCATGCAGTCAGATTAAAGAAATAAAAATGATATAAATACTCTGTGCTAGTGCATATATACCATAATATCCCTCTCGAGCAGCCCAGTCCAGTTCCACCCATTGCTACCTGTACAGAGCAGTTTCTAAAACTCTGAGTGACCTGATCCAGTGAAAGGTGTCCCTGCCCATGGCGGGGTGTTGGGATGAGATGGTTTTTGATGGTTTTAGCCCCAAACTCTCCATGATTCCATGATAAATGATGTCTTTCATGCCTTTTGCACTGTAATACACAGTTTCACATTGATTATCCAGTAATCCTGCGTGATTTTATGTCACGCTTTTACCAAAGAGAAGAAGTGAATTCAATAGCAATAGAGACATAAATTTGTTTTATTCACTGATGGTTTCGATAGGCCAGCTGAAGAAAATTAGAAGGGCCAAAGTCCAGCCAGAACTTAACCTGGCCACTGCTGTAAAAGGCAATAAAACTGTTCCTATAAATACATCAGTAACAAAGGAAGAGCGAAGGAGATTCTCCATCCTTTATTGGATGTAGAGGGAAGCACAGTGACAGCAGATGAGGAAGAGGCTGGATCCACCCAAGGTTGCTGAGGCAGCTCTTGGAAGTGCTCCCTGAGCCACTGTCCAGCGTTTACCAGCAGCTCTGGCTGACTGGAGCTCGCTGGAGGTCAGCAAATGTCACACCCACCCACACAAAGGATCTGGAGGGGAATCCAGGGAATCGCAGACCTGCCAGCCTGACCTCAGTGCCAGGACAGGCTGTGGAGCAGACCCTCTGGAATGCCATCACGTGGCACGTACGGTGATCATGCGCAGCTGGCACAGGCCCATGAAAGGCAGGTCCTGCCTGACCAACCTGATCTCCTCCTGGGATAGGGTCACCTGCTCAGGGGGTGAGGGAAAGGCTGGGATGGGCCTGCCTGGACTTTGGGAAAGGCTTTGACACCACTTCCCACAGGATTCTCCTGGGGCAACTGGCTGCTCATGGCTCGGATGGGTGCACTGGTGGTAAAACACTGGCTGGAGCCCCGGGAACCGTGGTGGATGGAGTCACACTCAGCTGGGGCTGGTCACCAGTGGTGCTCCCCAGGCCCGGGACTGGGGCCAGTCCTGCTTAATGTCTTCATCAATGGTCAGGCTGAAGGGTTGGGTGCAGCCTCAGGAAGATTGGATCTCAGGAAAAATGTCTTCACCGAAAGGGCCATCGGTGGTGGAGTCCCCATTCCCGGGGGATTTAACAGATGTGTGGATGTGGCACTTGGGGATGTGGGTTAGTGGTGGCTCTGGCAGTGCTGGGCTAACGGTTGGGCTTGGTGATCCTAAAGGTCTTTGCCAACCTAAACAATTCCATGATTCCATGGTTGGTGCCACTTAACCAGCGTTGCAGTAGGAGCTACCCTGTTGTTACTCACGTGGCTGCTGTCTTAACAAACATAAAGCAACTTCTTCTGTTGTTCTCATGGTAAAAAGAAATTTATTCTGATAAAAACATGAATTTATTCTTTTAATATATACCCCTCTTTTCTTCTCCATTTGCCTGGCAATATCAAACAATCATATTCAGTAAAACCAGACACACAAATTTGCTGCAATTAATGCAAATGGATTTTACTGAATTGTACTTTAGTCTGAGGAGTTAAAGAGGTGGGACACTCCTCAGCTCTGTCCCCTACCCTGATGCATCATTGTGACAGGACAAGTTTCCTTAATGCCGTATTTTTGCCCCATAAAAATGGGACATAAACTGGCAGCACCAAAAAATTAGGTACATCCTGTAAGAAAAATGAATCGATAGAATAATTTAGGACAAAATTGAGTGGTTTTTGTCTTTCTGTGACTTGCAGGAACTGCAGCTGTGCTAGGATGGGTTCAGGATTTGGCTGACTTGTGTCTGCACCCGCCAGGGCTCCAGGTAGGAGCGGATC
The DNA here is from genome assembly GCF_020740725.1 of Corvus hawaiiensis. Lineage (NCBI taxonomy): Eukaryota > Metazoa > Chordata > Aves > Passeriformes > Corvidae > Corvus > Corvus hawaiiensis. The sequence continues at coordinate 4,601,853 of NC_063232.1, forward strand.
TTGCTGGAGCAGGGAGCATGGGCATGTTTTGGAGTCATTCCCTGCAGGGGCTGTTCAGCAGGTACAGGAGGCCAACAGTGGCACTGAGTCAAAATAGTGGCTGGAAAGATATTACAGAGCTGACTGCACCTGGTGCAGAGGAAAATGAAGCTGTCAGTCCCCTCCCCTTTCCCCATCACTTGTCTCATATTTCTGAGATACAGGTGTGTGGTTGCTGTGTAAACAGAGCAAAGATTGTTCTTCTAGGCTAATAAGCTGCATGTTTTGGTTTGGTTTTTGTTCCTTACAGAATCTCTGCCAAAATACAGAAGCTTTACAGTGTGAACTCCTGCACTTCCACACCCCCTGTGCTCACTTGGGAGAAAGGCTTTGGTTTCGGGAGCCAGGATTCAGTCAGAGCCTGCCCCTCCGGCAGCTCTACTTCAGCCTTTTTGGAATATGTTTCAGGAATTTATTTCTGTCTTGTCCATGCACCATGTAATCCATCTTAAATTAACAGGTAAGGCATGAGCATGAAATTGGTGCTTGTTTTCACTGTGCCATTCACCGATCTACTGTGACTATCCAGGTAGCTCTGGCTGTGATCATTGGTTTTTGTCAATAACTGGGGGAAAAAACCTGCCCTGTCTTCACTCTAAAAGTCATCAGAGCCAATTCTGATGATGTTGCTGTCTGCCACGGAGCCTGGGTGATAAAAACATAACACTAAAGGCATTACAAAGATTATTTTGGATTATTTCCATAGAATCTTGTGAGACTGCTGCTCCTCCCAGTGCCACAACACCGCTTGCTGAGGTCTGGGGAGAAAAGCAAAAGCACAGGTGTGAGGAAGCTGCCATTGTACAACTGTGTAATCTGTGATGCAGACAAGTGATTTATGATTGCACGTTCCATGTAGCAGGAATGACGTTGCCAGAGGTAAGAACAAGGAGGAAAATTCAGGCTCCCTTCGGGTGACAGACGAGTCAAAAATAAAGAGGATCCATTTTCAGCTTTCTGGCAAGTCTCATCAGGAGAGTCCTAGAGCAAAAAAGGGAAATGGGGCTTTCCTTTTGCAGTCACCCAACTGCCCCAGACTAACCAGTACTCACTAAGGTCCCCCCGAGAGGCAACTGGGAGAACTGGTGCCATTCCAGCTAACTGGAACACTCTGCACACACCTTGTTTGTCTCACATTGTGAAATTCCATATTAATGTACAGCATTTTCATGGACAACTCTGACCACTTCTCTCTGGGCTTGGTGGAGGGAAATGAGGATCAGCAGAATTACTGAAATTGGGTGTCCACCCCCTTCCAAAGAATGGAGAGCCCTTAGTCCCAAGGGCAGGTGTGGGGAAAAGTTGAAATTGCTCTGCTTCTCATGGACTGGACAGGGATCAAGGGAAAGTGAGGAAATTCCTGGAGTGCTGCTTAGCTGGGCAGGACCTGAAGTTGTCTGAATGGCATAGATTGGAAGCAGAATAACTTTCTGATGGTTTAATTGATTCTAGTTAATATTTCAAGTGCAGTGGCAACTAAAAGTAATTGTGATTAATTGTTAGATTGCAAATAGCTCACACAGGCATCCAACATCCGAGCCTTGAAGCAGTTGAATCTGGTCTCATTCATAACAATATATAAGTGTTGAACACTTGAATTAACCATTCTGTTCCTCCTCTATTTTCAAGTTAGTTTGTACTTTGTTGGTTTGGTTTGGTTTTTTTTTTTTCCTTTTGGACAATTTTAATAAATTTTATCAATTTTTTTGACTCTGCTGTTCTGCATTGCTTTTGAAAAGTGTTCCATTCCTTAGCTGTTTAAGGGAGTTTTCCAAGGAAAAGCAACATCAGACCAGGTGCTTGGCCTGGATTTGGGGACCCTGGGCAGTGTCTGCAGCCAGGAGCTGGCACGTGGGGAGGGAACCCACACCTCCTGGATGGCACCTGGATGGTTTCGGTGCGTTAATATGATTAAAGGATAAATAAGACTAAATGTTTCCTTAATAGGAGAAAATACCCAGCATTGACAGTAGTGATTAAGTTCTATTAAACAGTTGTTAGTTTGGACACCAGGTGATTAGTACATTCAAACCACTTCATTTCCAGACTTTGGCACCTTGGTCATTACTAACTCAAGCCATAAAGTTCAGTGAATCAAGTTGTAAATAGTTTTATTGGTCCCATGTTGGAAAAAAAAATAAAAATTGAGGGTTGTGAAATTCCTGGATGATTTCAAGTTATGCATTTCTTAAGTCCTCGTGTTTCTGCTTTCTGTTCTTTAGTTATTCGTCATTGCACAGGGTTTAAACTCTGCTTCTGCCTTTGCAAGCACTTAATCCAATGTGCTAATTGAGAGCAGAGAGTTGTATTCCTAAAATAAAATAAACCAAATGGAGAGAGGGTTGGAGATGCTGCCAACAATGCCATCGTTATCCAGGGGAGGAATTTCCTCAAGGACACAAGTGGAACTGATTTTACAGCTCCTGGAGAAAGGTCCATAGTTACCTACACACTGCTAATTATTGAATAAAACACAGACCCTTATGTTGCTGTTGGTTTGCTGAGAATAATTTTGAGAATTATTTCGTGTCCATTTTATGATAAGGTGTCCTTCCAGGTAGATTTTATTTATTTATTTGTATTTTAAATGAAAGTTTAGGAATTGAGTTGTAAGGCCTGGACATATTTCAAGATGTCAGTGCTGTACAAGAAGGTTCATTTTAATACCTCTTAAGTGACTGGGAGCAAATTTTTGGTTTCTCCAAACCAATTTGAGGATTAGAAAGATGTGCTGGCTTCATCCTGGTTTAGCTTTCAAATTGCCATGTGTCCTGTTACGTCTGTTTATGATTTCAGTGACCCTTGCATCACTCCCATGCCACTTTACAAATTGCTGCCGAGGTGTTTATGGCGAGGTGCCTTTCCCAAATGTAAGCGATTTTCAGGAGCCTGCCCAGAAATCATCAGCTTTTACGGTGTGGTCACAGAAATGTGTGTGTTTACCAGGGTAAGGCCTCCTTTTTACCTTGGCAGTACATGTGGGTGCCTGCAGAAGCTCTGTGTGTGTGCTCGTGTGCCTGGGCAAGGCAAGGCAGGACAGCTCCGTAACTCCAGGGAGAATGGAGGAGGTGACTCCGAGTCACCCAGTTACTCACTGGCACACACTGTGGGAAACCTGTATTTTGTGGTTTTGCTGAGTGCTTTTTAGGCCAAGGCAGGCAAAAAGGCAGAAGTCCCCTCCTCATTACCGAATTTATCACTTATGGAAAGCAACCTTAGTGTCAGCTCTGAGACGAGGAGCTGCATTGGGAATCACAGCTAAGCACAGCAGGTGCTGAGCTGGCAGTTTCGCAGCAGATTGTGAAATTTGATCACACAATGGGAAATAGAGCCACTCCTTGAGGGCAATATCTGGAAACATAATGGGGAACCACCCTTCAAAGGTGATCCGGGTAATAATGGGGCTTAGAAACACTTTCTACCTGCTTTGCTTAGAAAATTATGAAAATTTTTAATAGTGTTACTGGTCTTTGCACAAGCACTCTATATTTAGCTGTACCTTGACTGGTCCTGAGCTCTGACACACCCAAGGCAATAAACTGCCCAGTGCCACCATCACTGCAAGGTGGAAACTGGTAATGGAATTCTCAGTTCTCTTTGTGTCCTGGTGTCTCTTCTCTTCTCTTCTCTTCTCTTCTCTTCTCTTCTCTTCTCTTCTCTTCTCTTCTCTTCTCTTCTCTTCTCTTCTCTTCTCTTCTCTTCTCTTCTCTTCTCTTCTCTTCTCTTCTCTTCTCTTCTCTTCTCTTCTCTTCTCTCCTCTCCTCTCCTCTCCTCTCCTCTCCTCTCCTCTCCTCTCCTCTCCTCTCCTCCAGCTTTTCACCCCTATTTTTTTCTGGAATTTGGGCATTTTTAAACCCTCTGAGTAACTTGCACTGCAGATATTCCCTGGTAAATCTCTGTGTACTCACCCACGTTAATGAACACGGAACACCCAGCATTAATGCATTGGCCCCATGACACTCTGTGCTACTTGATGTCTCCCTCCTTTCTTCTTGAGATTGGCATAAAGATTGCACCTGTGCTCCTGCAGGTACTTTAGGCACACCACAGCCTCTGAATAATGTAGACTAATAGAAAAGACTTCAAAGAACCATAACACAGTTTTAAAAGGGCTGGAAGGAGAGGCCGACGGGAAATGTTATAAGAATTCCACCTTTCCTGCTTAGCTAAGCAGTAATTTAGAAGGACATGTAAAGTCTGTGCGAGTATTTCAAAGAAAACAAAAAGCAAACAAAAGCAGAGCACACTGCCCTGATGCTGGAGACAAAGGGAGGGAGGAGGGAGAGGCTCACAGCAAATCATCTGCTCCAGTTTGTCATTTTTAGGTCCTCAGACACAGGGTGAGCAGGGTAATGAAAATACTTAGAGAGATTTGAGTGTTATTTGAGAGAGGTGAACGCAAAGGGAAAGGAGAGTGGTTTAGCAGTGGCCTGAGCAAGTCATTATGTGATGGAAATCAGTTACCCAGGAGCTCATAGCAACAGAGAATAAATGCCTTTCCTTCTGGAGCTGTGGATATTCTGCTGGATCTCTATCTCACATCAAATTAAAACTCTGTCAAAGCCACTGGAGAGTTAATACCAGGCTGTTCTTTACAAGATAGTGATTTCCACAGCCAGTGGAACTGTCAGTGCTGAGGAATCAATAAGTAGCAGACACTAGAACTGTCTGGATATTTGGAACTGGAAAGAAACTGCTGCAAGTCAGTGAATTCTGACATTTTATGAGTCAAAATTGCACTGCACATTGTCCTTGTCTCCTAATAATTAGGGTAGAGAAAGGAGAAAGATTTTGAAGAGAACGTCCTATTTCAGAGTGAAATTCCCTCATTTTCACTCTCATGGAACCAGTATGGAGGTCCCACCGGAGTGGGATTCCAGGACTGCACTTTGTGCAAAGTTAAGGCAGGTAACAACAGAACAAAGGTTTCAGAGCAAACTCCAGGGGCACACAGTGAGTAACTGCTCTGTCTGAACCCAACCTCATTTATGGCACTGAGGGATTGGTTTGGAAAAGTGCCTTTGGATAATCCTTTGTCAGTTTGGTCGTCAGGAATTTATCTGCTCCTGAAAGTCAGCTGCAGCAGAATAGGGATTAGATATGTAAAAGGATTACATAACAGGCTTTCTAAAGGGGAAATCTTGGGTTGGACATCCCAAGAAAATTGGACTCGACAATAATAACAACATAATTACTACTTTAAAGATAAGAGAAAATCAACTATGCTGATTTCTCTGATTATTTCAAGATATTATATGTGAGCACATGGACAAGCAGTTGATACAAGGAAAATAGAAGCAGTGATCTATAATAAAAAAATAAACTCCAGAACACAGGGGTACATTACAAAAAAAAATCTTTGATTCAATCATATATATATATTTTAGGACACAGAAATTCTCTCCTTCTCAAGGAAAAGTCTTATTATGACCTTGCAGGCTGTAATCTGACATAAATAACAACAGGGCAGATGTTCTGGGAGAAAAAGAATCTTCTGCATTCCTCACAAGGGGACTGCAAATAAATACATTTCAAAACAGGATGGGCTGACAGTGATTTTTCTGTAATCACCCAACACACACCTCGCTGTCAGTGCCCACAGAGTATATAACAATCATGTACACCTCGAACTTATACACATACACGGGTGGAGAGTGGTGACAGCACAGATCTGTGTGTGAAATCAGCAACTCAGAGTCTCTCTCCTTCCTTTTGTGTAGTCACACACCTCCCTTCTTTTCTTGCTGCAGATTTCAGACTCACTGGAAAAGCACTGGGAGAAAATACCCCTGAAGAAGCAGAAAATCTAAAGGTGGGAGGGCTGGAGAGCCAAAAGTCACCTCGTTCTCCTGGTGGGGTGACAAAAGTGCTGCCTGAACAGCACCTGGGCAATTTTATTGCTGTCATCAATGGGATGATTTTGCTTGTCCTTTTCCAGGCTTTTCTCTTAACCCCTGCCTCTGTGGGTGATAGCCCTGCTCTCCTTGCAGCTCTGACAGGAACAGTCTGGGTTCTGTCTCCTCCCCACGTTACAGGCAGGTCCCTGTCTTGTTTGCCCACGATGGGAATGTATGCAGTTGGAACAAGGATGAAGCCCAGGTGTTGATGGCAAGAGTTATCGTCAGAACTCCCAGAATGTTGAGTACAAACCCAGCTTTGGCCTAGAATTATAAAAGAGAAGCATTGTTAGCACTGCTGAGCACTTTTTGCCTTCCTTGCTGGTTAGGGTTGTTTGTATGGTTTGATTTTCTCTTTGGCCTTTTTTCACAACTCCACCAAATTTGATTTAAGTTGGTTTTCTTCACAAATATAATTTGTATAAAGGGAAAAGTTTCCATTGGATAAAACTCTTAAAACTAGAAATCCTGAAATCCTTTCAATCCACTTCTCTTCTGACCTGGTATTTCTCTCTAATGTTACTTTGCGTTTCTTCTTGGATCAATTTTAAGTTAGAAAAGTTATCAAGAGACATGGCACTGCTGTCCTTGTTTCTTTAGTGATTTCCTGAGGCATCAGGGCACCCAGTGAGATGTGCCAGGCTGTTCCCTGTCCCTGCAGAAGAGCTGCCCAGGTGACAAGGCTCTTTGACACCCTCGTGCTCTATATTTGGGCTTTTCAAGCAGTTTAGACACTGACAGCTGTTATTATAAAATCTTCAAGAGGTCCTGGCTGTTCTTTAAAAGCTCATTAGCAGCTTTGTAAGATTCTCAGAGTGTACCAGAGACAGTGTGACCCTTTATTACTGCACATGTCTTCTTTCCATTTGACAAAAGCCGGGCACACTGACTTTTCTAACGCTCCCCCAAAAGGAGCCAGCTTTAGAAAAAGGAAAGATCAAACCTAGGGGTGAAAATTCTGGAAAGAAAGGGGGTTTTTTTGTTTCTCACCATATCAATAACCGTGAGCTGTCCATAGGAGAAGACAATGGCATTGGGAGGAGTTGCCACGGGGAGCATGAATGCCAGTGATGCAGAGAGTGTGCAGGGCAGCATGACATAGAGAGGGTTGAGGCAAATTGCTTCAGCCTGTGCACGAAAAGAGAGAAGAGATGGTGATTTTGATACCCAAAAATGCACAGAAACCTTTTGGCAGAGAACTGATTCTATTTGTCCATGTCAGAAGCCTCGTCCTTCCCCAGACTCTGCAGCCACTCATATTTTGGTGCTGCTTCAGACACTTCCAGCATCCTTATGCAGCAAATGCAAGAATTGATTTTGTGGTCAGGGCTTTGTGTTGCTCATGTATAAATGGATAAATAATTCTTATATTTTACTCTAAACCCTGACTTCATATTGCTTAAGAACAAAATTAAATTATCAGGGGAGGCAGGTGAAGCTCTGAAGGTGAGAGCTTTGGTTTAGGGGTTGGCTGGGGTCTGCAGCTTATGCAAAAAAGATTTTGGAGGAGCTCATTCCAGTTTCTGTCTGGAACCAGCTTTTCAGTTGGCAGAACCCTGTCTCCTCCAGCAACAGGAATCTCCTGCGGAAATGCAGAAGTGTGAATTAGGTCACGCTATCACCTTCAGAGACTTCTGGAAGGCCAGTGGTGGGGGTGAAATACAGGCATGGAATGTTGCAGGGAAGCAAACGCTGCTGCTGGTGCTGTCTCCATGCAGAACAAATTGGAAAAAACAAGTACAGCTGGCAGTGATTTCATGTTTAGGCCAGAAGGCCAAGTCTAATATGCCAATGAATTTAATCCCTTTGCTTTTCACCAGCAATGATTTCAGAAAGGTCGAACTAGGCACGGTGTGTGTCTGTATGTGCACACACACACCTATATTTTTGTTTTAAGTCTTGTACCCCTGATGGGACACAGGAACCAGTGCTTGGCTTTGTCAGCCAAGTTTTGACAACTGAGGAGCTGAAAACTGTCCTTATAAGAGCATTTTGGAATGCTGGGACTCACCATTGAAGCCAGAATGGGGAGGAAGAGGGTGGTGGTGGCCACGTTGCTGGTGCACTCGGTGAAGGTGGCGATGAGGAGACACAGCAGGAAGGCAATGGCTGGGGGAGGAATGGTCTCCAGAGGGGTCAGTTTGGTGCCCAACCACTCAGACAGACCAGATTCCTGCAACAGAGCAAAGAAGGATGCCAGATTGGAGGGGAGAGAGCCACACCACTGTCCCAACCCTCCCTTCTCAGAGCCGTGCTCCTGCAAACTGCTGTCTGCAGAAAAGCAGAGCCAGTGCTCACAGGCAGGATTGTTCAGTAGGTTAAATAAAAACAAGCATTATTTCCCTTCCAAGGAACTGGAAAGGAGGAGATACTGCATTTATAGTGATTAACAGCAAATAATTATTTCTCTGTTCAGATCATTACTTGTACATGATCAGTATTTGAGGTGCTTTTTTTAATGTAAGCAAAGATAACTTGAATTAATTTCCTAAAATGTTTTTATATGTATCTTATCAGATGCTCTAGTGATTTAATGTCATTTCATCACATTGCCTGGGATCTTGATAACTGTCTGAAGCTTTTCACACCCTTCCTCCTTGTCAGTCACTGGGAAGCAGCAACATCCTCCCTGTCATTCTGGGCTTTCTGCAGCAGCTTTTATGCATTTGATGATTTATTCTAGAATAAATTAAAGTGATTTCTTAAATATTTCCTTTTCCAAACATGTACTTTTACATTTTAATTTTGATCTTTGAATTCTAAACTAGTATTTCCAGGCACTTGAAGCCTTTTAGAATTTCTTTATTGTCTATAGATTTAATAAATGGATTGTCTGTTCCATCACTTAAATCATTACTGAAAAATAACGTGTAGCACTGGGCTCCTGGCAGATTCCTGCAGATGTTTTTTACCTGCTCCTGAAGGTTCTCTAGCAAGCTCTACATTTCTCTTCTAATAGTTTAAATTAAATCCTATTTCTGTAAATCCTTGCTTTGAAATACTTTGGAGACCCCTCCTGGGTACATTATCTCCTCATGCTGGCCACATCAATTACGTTTTATTTAAAAGAACCTTCAGTGTGTAGGGGCAGTTTCTTAATCAGCCCCTTTTCCAGAAACACGGTTAATTGTGCTGCCCTGAGTGGCGGTGCCATCCCATTGCACCGGGAACTGATCCCAGGACTTCAAGGATGGTCCCACCGCCAGGAGCTGGGGAAAGCAGCATTTGATGCTCCCAGTGTGCCCTCTGGTGTCCTGGGACAGCACCAAGAGCGAGATGGAAAAGAAACCACCCAGGAAAACACGAATCCCAGGTGAGCCGAGGAATGTTACCTCACTGCCTTTGGCCAAGGCAAAGCCACCTCCCAGCAGGAACACGATGTTCCATGGCATCTTCTCCTGAACGAGTTTCCAGTCCAGGAGGGGTGGAGGTGCCCGGAACTTTGCCCTGGCCCCTGGAACTCAAAAGAGATTTTGTGAAGGGAGAACTCCTTGGTGGGAGGTGAGTTAAGTCTGAGCATCAGGAATCCCTTCTGCCAGCACACTCTGGAATTGCCTCCCGAAGCAAATGCCGGGAGAACCATCAACAAAGGTTTTAAAACTTGACTTGCAAAAGCTCTAATGAATGATCTGTAGCTGCTCCAAGAAGCACAGGAGGAGGCAGGGAAGGGTGAGTTAAAGGTGTGTGGCAACAACTCCGTGTGTTTCTGTTGAGTCACGTATTCCATCCTGAAGATTCCAGCCTCGGAATCCTTTACACGTGTATAACAGGGGTGGGAACACTCCTGGGATAAGGGCTTCCTACTTAGTGAAATTATGAGAAAGAGAGAATTCTATGGGATATGTGCCTTGCCTAACCTGAATCACACAGCTGGAAGAGCAGTTTGAATTGTTATTTAATATTTGAAATTTCCTTTGTAAACCCAAAATGTAAAATTTCCCACATACCTATACTGACAGTCGATCTTTGGTGCTTCAGTAACTCACCTGTTTGCTCTTCCTCTCTGCCCTGGTTGGAAAAGTCAGAAGGGAGGATGAAGAGCAAAATTGAAATGAAGAGGGCAACTGTAGCATCAGTGACATAGCTGCAAGAGACCAGCCAGATATTTAGTCAGCTGTGTTTTCAGCTGGATAAAATCCAGCCTTATTTCATTTTTATTCCAAGTGAGGAGGAGGAGGAGTGGCACTACCTTGTATCATCTTTGTTGAAGAGAACTGTTGCCCAGCCTGGGAAGAACCCAGGCTCTCTTGTAAACCACAGCACCACCAGGAGAATGAAGAGGATCAAAACTTGTATTTCTGCAAATTTCATTTTGCCCAGTTTTTTGCTCTCTTCCTTTATGATTTCATAGGCCTGTTTCTCCTTAGCCTTGGCGGCAGGACTGGCACCACAACCAAAATTCTTCTTAAAACTGGAAGAAAATGGATGAGAAATATCAGGGAATTTTGCCAGGTATCCTCAGAGTTAAGAATCCAAATTTTATACTCAATCATAATGTCTTTATATGCATTTATATATGAATATTGAAATTAAATATCTTATAATTGGCAACCACGGCGAGTACTAACTGCATGTCTTGACAAAAAAAGCTTCCTGCCCCTAAAAGCTCCTGAGTTAAACATAAAGAAGTGAGTTATCTGTGCACATGAGGGAAAAAATTACAGAATCACAGAATGGCTTGTGTTGGAAGAGACCTTAAATTCCATCTCATTCCAACTCCTGCCATGGGCAGGGACACCTTCCTCTAGACCAGGACAATGTTAATGTGATTGACAAGGCTGCTTGATCACTAGGAAGTAAAGAGTTGCCAAGCTTTTTAAAACGACAGAAAATGAGAATTTTAAGGTGGATTTTGAAGATCAAAGTACCATTTCAGGTGTTACAGCACTCTTTCCATGTAAAATAAGGGAAGTTGGGGTAATACAAACATGATAGACTGAGTATTAAGCAGGCAGGCAACGCAGGCTGGTTGTGTGGGGTGATCTGCACCAGAACTAGCACAGAACTAATCCTCTAGGTCTGAAGCAACCCTGGTCACAAAGGCATTTACCAGCTCTCTGTAGAAATCAGTTTCCTCATTTGGAGCACAGCCATCTCTTAGGACACGACAGCAATGCTGCAGAACAGGTCAAACGCACTCAGAGCTTCCTATTCTCATCTACAGAGTACATTGAGCTGGGATTTGATCAGATTCCTCGAAGAAAAACTTGCAGAATTTGAACAGAGTGTGCTGCTCTGGTCTCTGTTGTGTGTGAGGACTTTGTCACCTGCTGTGTGATTTTTCTCATCAGTAAAAGGGTCACTTGTGCTAAACGAGTCCTTGATTCCAGCCCATCAGCTGGATTGCAGGGGCTCAGGGGTACTCACTCGAAGCCCAAGTACAGGATCTGCAGCCAAATCCACGCCAGAATCAGCAGCACCACCATGGTGGGGAAGGCGAAGGAGAACCAGGAGGCAAAGTTGATGATGCCACCATTGCCAGGATAGATGCTGGAAAATGCAGGTGGCTGTTAGCATCCAAAATTCCACATTCTCTTCTGTCCTTCATTAATGAGTTGGAAAAGGGGAGGTTCTGTGGGGCCCATTAAGGAAGAGAAGCTCCCTTCCGAGGAAAGGGACCAAACTGACTTTTTCCTTCTCTGTGCTGCCTGGGAGTCAGCTGTAGCAGAGTGATGCAGTTTGGTGGGTGTGTGATCCCACATTCAGCCAGACTTACTCATTAATTTGTCCCTGCAGCACCAGATTTGGTGTTGTCCCAGTCAGAGTGGCGATCCCTCCAATGCTGGATGAGTAACAAATACAGAGCGACATTCCCTTGGAGAGTTTCAGGTGTTTCTCCTCAAGCACTTCATTTCTCTTTCTCTCTTCCTCAACTGTCAGGACATGAGAATTACCTAGATCCCAAGGAACAAAAGAGATGCAGGAGCTATATTGGACAGGAAAAGGCCTTGGGCCTGCATAATTCAATTATTTCAAGGCTAGGACACAATGGATTCAGAGCTGAAGGAACCAAACTTCCTCATTTTAAGGCTGGCACTGTTAATTCTTTGACCTTCTGCCCATTTTCACTGGTTGTCTTGACACAGAGCAGTTTTTCAGAGGAGAATTTGAAATGTGTGACCAAGTTTGAACCTACTGCTGGCACTTCCTGGTGAGCCAGGGCAATGTCTGAACTGCACGTGGAGGGGAGTGAGGCAAGAATTCAGGGAATTCTAACAGAGCTGGAGGAGCTGGGCTGAAGCAAACTTGTCTGCTGGCACTCAGATTTATGTCCAGAAAGCCTGGAATCACCTCAAAGATGGGGAGAGGGCAAGACAGCTAGTAAAGAGCTATTGTTCCTTGATTGTGTACCTTTGGATTAGAGAGATCATTTTAATCCCTAAATTTCTGGCTGGAAATAGGCCGGAAATTTTGCCTTGGGAATTCCCTATTATCTGATAAGTTACACAGTAGATAATAATTGAACTAACATAAATATGCAGGGAAATAGCAAGCCTGATGTAAAGGCTTCCCCTAGCGGAGAATTTATACTTTTTGTTGGTTTATTGAGTAGTTGTAACCTCTTTGTATTTTTGATTTAGCTTCAGCCAAGTCAGTAGCTCATTGTGGTTTTGTCTTGTTCACAGAAGAGCTTTGTGGTGGTCAGGATGTTTCAGGGGCAGTCTCCTTCCAGAATTTACTAGGAACTCTCACGCCAGAAGAAAGCACCGGGTCATCCTCCACCACCCTGAAGAGAAAACCACCCACAACCCTTTCACCTTTTTCCTCTGGTTCCTTGAAGCTGTCAGGTGACTTTTCCTGCAGCTCAAAGGCTTTGTTGGTGTGTTCAGACACTTGGACAGTGGTGGCGGACTCGATTTCTGACTTGTGCAGCTGCTCCATCACTGCCTGTGCTATGGGGACCATCATGGCAGTGGTGGCCGTGTTGCTGATCCACATGGACAGGAAGGCTGTCACGACCATGAAACCCATCAGGAGTCTGGAATGAGAAGGTTTGGAAAAGCTGGACTCAGGAAAATCAGGACTCAGCCCCGCAATGCTCTTTATTTTTGTTACAGAGTCAGCTACAGATGCTGGGTTTGGAAAATGCTCAGCAATCCCCACCCAGCACTTCCTCTCGCCCTGGTCTGCTTGGTGAGGCACCAAGTTAAGATTTAACATTAATTTCTCTTCTTCAACCAATTTTTTTGCATTCTTGCTGTTAGGAAAATGGAAGCTGGTAGCTTGGAGCAAGCAGTTATTACAGTCAGATCCTGCTCATTCGACATCCTTCTGAGGAAGACATTTCTCAATAATACATTAATGCATTATAATACATTTTGAAGAGGAATTGCAAGCTGAATTTGATCCCAAATGGCAATCAGTTTAAGCCATAAGGAAGAAGAACTCTTTCTTTTTTTTCCTCTTATTGTTTGATCCCACCTCTATTATTTAAGATTCTCTTCCCACTCATCTAAAATTCTAATCCTCGTTTCAGTATTACTTTGTTATTTGTCTCAAAATTATTCTTTAGATGAGATGTAGATTATGTATCAGATGAAAAGGGGTTTATCTTGTATGCATTTTTATTCTATTGCTTTGTAATTTCCTTCGGTATTCCCTCTTCTTATGAGCTGAGACAGATTAAACAGGGTGATGCAGCCTGTGCATAGCTTGAAGTTCCAGTCTGGGAAACATTTGTTGTTTTCAAAGCAAGCACACCCATATTTTCTCTTCTCTTTGCAATCAGCAGCAGGCAGAGTGTCCACGTTTTCTGTGTTCCAGCTGTGGTCTTGCCTGATTGTCCAAAGCTGTGCTCGTGGCCCAGCCTGGCAGCACCCTTCTCTTTCCATCATTGACTCTCTTGTTGCTATTTCCCCACCTAAAGCCCTTTGGAATTCCACAAACAAGGTGTGGAACACCTCAAAGGATCCCCATTTGCAAGGCTTGCTCGGGCATTAACTCGCTTGGGCCATAGGAAAGCATTTGTAGGGCAAGATTTGCAGATTCCCATCAGAGATCTAAAGCCATAAAATCCTTTATCCCACAGCATTTCCAGCACTGTAACTCACAGGGCTGGTCTGACACCAGTGATGAGCAGGACCCTCAGAGCCACTCGCTTGTGCAGGTTCCAGTTCTCGATGGCAATGGCCATCATCAGGCCCCCCAAAAAGAGCATATTGGTGTCCTTCAAGTATTCCCGACAGACCTGCAAGGTGGGAGAAGAGAGAGGGAATAGTCACAAGAGAGAGGGCATTTTCTGAGGGAGGTTATTCCAAAGGCATGAGCAGGGAGTAACTCTGGGTTGCATCTGAATTTGCTTGGATTTCAGATTAGCAGCTCCACCCAGAGCTCACTCTGGGCTCGTGCAAGTTCTAGTCCATGGAGGAGACAGAGAATAATTACAACAATAAAAATTAAGTTAAAATGAAATAATAATACTATCAACAATATAAATATAATGATGGTGATGATGACAATTATATAAATCTGGGGAATAACCCCAGAATAAAAGAAGATGATGGAGTAATACACGGAGCAAGATCTCTTACTGTTGTTGAATCCATGATATTCATTACTGGGAACAGCAGGATGGGCAGGAGAGCTGTGACAGCCAAAGGCAGGGCTTCTGTGCACCAGAAAAGTGCCATCACTATGATCACGTAGCCACATTCTGCCTCCTGCCATGGGAAGGGGACAGGCAATCAGAACATGCTGAACATCGAACCCGGGCCTCCTCCAGAAGCCAAGGCCTCATAATCACATTCATTGCCTGATAAAGGGATTAGAGAAAAGGTTATTTCCTGTGCTTCTCTCCCATCTAGGCTCTGACCTATGCAGATCCTAATCAAACGACAAACTGTGCAGCAATCTCATCAGAACTCTGAGGAGAGCATGAGACGTTCAGCAGGGGCAAAAATAGTACATGAGGAAAAGAAACATGGATGACTTTGGACTTTCCATGATAAGGGATTGGCAAGTACTGCACAGGCTTCTCGATTGTGCTGATGGTGTTACATTCTGTATTTATGTCCTTGAGTTGTACAATTAGTTACTGATCTAGTCATGGCATCTCCACCTGTTTCCGCACAGGCTTCAGGTCATGGCCCAGGTGAACCACAGCTAATTTCAACTCCTTGTACTGTAAATACTTTTATAACTTTTCACTGGATTTTTAGCTTAGTAGAGACTTTGCAAGGCTCACTGGAAGGCTGGTCACAGATCATTTCAGCTTCCATTGACTTTGTCTTGTTTGTTTGAGGAAAGTGAGATCCCCTATTTCATGTCACTCTTTTTCTGAGAAAACATTGATTCAGTTCTGCTTTGGACAACCACTCCGAATTTCATGTAAAAATGTTTAAGTCAGTCCCTGTACACTGAAAAGATTCAAAATTACTTCTCACAACAGTGGCATTTGGTTGGGCTGAGGAAGACAGCAGGAAGAAGTAAAATTGGAGGTCTTGGTGTCTTGCTCATTTTGGAACTCGCTCAATAATGGGAGACACCAAATCCAAAGGAAGAAAACCTTGGATAAAGGATGTCCACTAAAATACACTGGACAGTATGAATGGAACTGTAGTGATGCTTATTGAGGCTGGATTACAGAGGATTAAACCAAGGAGCTGGGATAATGGGTGGCAGGATTGAATTTGCGAGGCTTTGGAACACGCTCGGGAATTCTGAATGTGGTGTGGAGGTTACAGAGCTGCTGAAGGGAAAGGATGAGCAGGCAGCTGAGCAGTCTGGAGGAAAGAAGAAGACAGCAATCTTGGTGTGGATTACCAAAGCAGACAGGCTGAAGAAGTAAATCTGAAAGAGATCCCCGAAGATAGGAAAATATTCCTTTTTGAGCCTTATTTTTGAACAAGAGCATTCAGAACCTCTATTATTCATCCCACTGATCACTGAGAGCAATTTGCCATTTTGACAATCCTTCTTCTCCATTTTTATTATTAAAAGACACAGATGGGTGCCTTTTGAGAGACCCTAGCAGAGCTTTGGGATGTATCTCAGGCCATTGTCTTCCATTGTGCTGTGAACAGGCTCTCAGTAAAAGCTGGAAAAGGGGTTTTCCCAAAGTCAGCCATCCTGTAAGGACATTAGCCTGCCTTTCAGCAAGATTTTTAGCATTGTTTGCTCTCAATTACAATAGCTCAGTGTCCAGTGCTATGTCATTATAGGGCAGGTTAATAGATCAACAGAATAGAAAAAATGTGAAATTCCACCCTGTAGCTGCTGGCTCACACCACTGTGTGCAGAGGCACCAGCTTTTCCTGCTCAGCAGTGGCACAGTGCACAGTTTTAACCCCCAAAAAACCTTCTTAAAGGTTCCCTTAAATCACAAAGGGAAAAATCCAGGACGTTTTCAATTTTTGTCTTGTTGCCAACTGCATAGAAACCAGAGGGAGCAATTTTCAAAGAGGAACTGAACCAAGACTGCCAAATCATTGCACAGGCACCTCCAAGGACTCACTGTATGTAACAATGCCTCCAGCAAATGAGCTTGAACTTGTGGCCTCAGGACAAAAAAAATAAATAATCTCTCTCTGGCTCCTTAGAACTTTCCTGATCCTGATCTCTTTTCACTTCAGTAACTCCTTTGCCTATGGAAAGTTAACTAGCAAAAAAAAGGTATTTTCTTTTTTTTTTTTTTTCCCTTCCTAGAGTGCTTTTAAGTAATAATTTAAACTATTTTATTTACGTAGTGAGGGAATGAGAGGCCACACCTGAGCAGCCGCCACATCGCAGCTCCAGCCCGTGCCACTTGTGCTTGCAACCCAAACTCTGATATCTCAGAAACAGACCTGTGAGGAAGACAGAGCTTTGGGACAGGCAGGGAAGAGTTAGGGAGGTGGAGAATGAAGTTTGGAGAAGGAGTCTTTAAACTGGGAGTCAGTGGGGATCGGGAGGCAGAGACCAGACGAAAGAGTTAGGACTTGGTGTCCAAAGACAAGGGACAGGAGGGGTAGTTTGGGACGATTTCATGGTGCTGGAGCTGTAATAAGAGACCAGAGATCAGATCTTTCTGCATGAAGAGGTTGGGAGTGCAAGAAATGGTGAAGAAGCGGCAGAAGCCTGGTAGTCTGTCAGCTCACAGCTCTCCCTTTAAATGATCAATGTCCCACAAGTACCTGCCCAGATCCTACAGCTCCTTATAGTCATCTTTTCTTGAAGAAACCCTGAGCCAGGGGTCTTCCAGAACTTGGTGTTTTAAATTTAAAATCCTAGTTTGGGAAGATTCTTACAGAAATATGCTAAACCAAAACTGAAATGTTATTTTCCCCTATGTATCGGAATGTCTTGTCTTCCTAAAAATGCCTCTTCTGAGTGGCAGTGACAACAAGATAAAAAATAAAGTAAGATGTGGACTGGACACTGTTAGAAAATGAAAAGGGGGGTTAAAATGGAGCCTTATAATCTTCAGCATAGAAAGTCCTTTTCTAAATCAGCCAGATGCAAAGCAAGAGTCACAAAATCTGATGTCACTGAGTGTTCTTCTAGAAGATGCAATCACAGATGTTTCTGCTCATCCATCTATGCCCCACTACTTTTATATTGCCCTAATATGCTCAGGAAAAAAACCCAAGAGATCTCCAAGCAGTAGATGCAGGTGCTCTGAGAAAGAATCTCTTCACCCTTGAAAGGGACAGCTCTGAGATGTGGAGGCCTGTAAACTGAATTTTAAAATTTCTTACCTTGCTGGGCAGAACCAGAGGCAGAGGGAGAAACACGAGGGGGACCAAGATTATGATGAGGTATTTCCTGCAGGCCAGGACCGCCTGCCAGGAGAAAGCCATGGTGCTGGAGCTAGCCCAGTGCTGAACAGCCTGGAATCTGCTGCTTGAAGCCTATATAAACACCAGGCAATATTAACCATTGACCTCAGGAGACTGGGTGTTGTTTTTGGAACTGTAATCGGAGAAAGAAGGAAGAGAACAAAGAAGGGAGGAGACAGCAGAAGAGTGTCAGAGCAGGAACTTTCTCAGGAGAATCTTTCAGAAAGGTGATAAGTCCATTAGAGAGTTAACTCCTTGTGGGGCAAGTAGGTTTTTGAAAGCATCCTGAAATGACCTACACTTTCAAAAAAGAACGTTAGTGATTTGGTCTCTAATAATGCCCTCTTTGAGTAGGTACC
This sequence comes from Corvus hawaiiensis, assembly GCF_020740725.1. Lineage (NCBI taxonomy): Eukaryota > Metazoa > Chordata > Aves > Passeriformes > Corvidae > Corvus > Corvus hawaiiensis. The sequence goes on from NC_063232.1 coordinate 4,619,904, forward strand.
GTTATTCCTCCTATTAAAAAAAAAGAGAAACTGCTCCCTCCAAAACAGGTTGAAAATTATTTCAATTTTCGAAAAATATGGGGGAACACTGAAAACCACATCTACGTCTGTAATGCTCAAATACAGGGCTTAGAAACACCAATGCAAAATGTTATATAAACATCATTGTGTTTCACTGAGACATTCACTTTGGGTAGCAAAAGCCACTGGGCAGAGCTGCTGTCACCAGGTGCCACGTCAAGTCCCCACACAGAAAGGGACTGACAGTCCTTCCCTTGGGTCTTAGTGGATTGGGAAGGACTTGGCTACAGGACATCACTTTGCAGACTTCAGGCTATTTTTTTTCCCCCCACATTTTTGGTCTTGCAGGTTTATAGGCACAGGTTTGGGAACTTGCAGGGTGTATTGGGCGGAAAAAAATTAAGAAGAAAAGGTGCTACAGAGAAATTACCAGTGATTCTTGTCCCAGTTGGAGGAAACTTCCAAAATACAAGCTGTGAATCACTAGATTCTATAAATTTGCAGGAATAGTATTAAACATTTGAAGTCCAAAGGGTACTTCTTGTTAATGCCACATTGAAGGCTTTGTTTGTTAGATCATGCAAGCACACCCCGCAGCTAATGATGATAACATTTCCATTTTTTTGGTATAAATCATCTTGGTGCTGTTTATAGCTTACTCAAGAAGAGAGAGATAAAGAGAAGCACAGCCATTAGGTCATCTGATGTCAGCTCCACAAAAAGCTTCTGCTGTTTCTGCCTCTCTTCCCTTTTCTGCTAGGACTTGTTTTGTCTCAGGAATGTGCTAATGATGGAAAATCAGCTGCCAGATTTGCAAACTGGACTTGGGCATATTGCTCCCAACAAAGAGCATCACGTTGCTTGGTGCCAACCCTGAGCTTTAGCATCCCACCCTTGGTACAAAAAGAATGAGAAAGAGCTTTCAAATTATTTGTATTCCCCCACATCTTGCATCCACTGAATGTTTAATTACTGTCTGACAAGGTGCAGTGACAAAAGCAGCCAACTGCAAGGTCATTTTCCTGCTTTTTACTCTTAGGCCCTAAGGTTGCAATGAAAATTTAAAAGAACACCTCGTTTTTACATCTCTGTGCCACAAAGGTTGGCCTCCAGCTGCAGCCTCATTTATGGAGTGTAAATACCAATGTGGAAGGGTCTCAGCTGAAAAATTGTGCCGGTTCTTTAAAAGTAGCACCTCCACAGACATGGTTTCCACTGTCATGTGAGTCACAACACTTTGAAAGGTGCTAAAAATGAGTTGTGTGTTTTACTGCAAAATGAATGGTTTCTATCTTGTCCTGTGACCCATGAGCATTCCCTCAGTGGTGTCAGAGGAGCGATGCCAGTTTACATTAGTTTGGAACTGCTCTAGTTTATATAAACGGGTTAATCTAATACTCTGAATTGTGTGCTTTGGATTTAAAGGACAACTTGGTCTTTGCTTACTGATCTGCTAAAATCAGGCCAAACCTCACAGGAATCAGACAGCACAGCCAAAACCTCCTTTACTAACTGAGTTTGTAAGTTATTTTGTCCTTTATAAAAGGAAGTATTTTCTAATGTGAAGTAATAGAAGTGATCGTATATTGCTAAATACAGTATTTTGCTGATCCTAGTGCAGTTAAAATGTTGATTTTTGTTTTGCTTGGTTTGTTGAGGCTGGAGAACACTGAGGGGAGCCTTCATTGCGTTCTGCAGTTTCCTCATGAGGGGCATTTTAGGGCCGGGGCTGTTTTCTCTTCTCTGGTGACCAGTGACAGGACCCGAGGGAACAACGTGAAGCCATGTCAGGGGGTTTGGGCTGGATATTAGGAAAAGGTTCTTCATCCAGAGGGTGTTTGGGCACTACCACAGCTTCCCAGGGCAGTGGTGGAGTCCCCCTCCCTGCAGGGATTGTGCCGATGTGGCACTTGGGGACATGGTTCAGCGGTGGCTTTGGCCGTGCTGGGCTAACGTCGGACTCGATGATCTCAGAGGGATTTTCTCACCTCAACAATCACACGATTCTATGCAACAACACCCGCTGAGCGCTGCACCTTTAGCACCGCGCTCGCTGCAGCGCCAGCGCCGAGGGGTCTCGGGAACCCCCGCGGTTCCGCTCCGGGCACCGGGGGGAGCGGAGCCGGTCCCGAGCCGGGCGGAGCCGTGTCGGTCCCGTTCCGGGCGGAGCCGTGTCAATCCCGAGCCGGGCGGAGCCGTGTCGCTCCCGAGCCGGGCGGAGCCGTGTCAATGCCGATCCGGGAGGAGCCGTGTTAATCCCGAGCCGGGCGGAGCCGTGTCGGTCCCGATCCGGGCGGAGCCTCCGACCTCGTTCCGGGGGGAGCCTCCGCCCCTCCATGGCTGCCATGGCCGCCCCGCCGCCCGCCGAGCCCCCGGTGCCCCCCGGCCGGCGCTGCCCGTCGCTGCTCGCCGTAGAGCCGCTGCTGTTCCTGGCCACCGTGTCGCTGGGGCTGCAGGGCCCGCTGGCCACCCAGTACCTGTGGGACCGACTGGGTGCCGAGCACGGCTACAGCGACTTCAACAGCACCGACTCCGCCGGCTGCGGGAACGGCAACGCTACCGCCGACCCCCTGCGGCAGGTGGGGACACCGGGGGAGCGGGGGCCCGGGGGGACGGGAGACAGAGGGGAGAGGGCAGCTCTGAGTGCAGATGAAGAACTCAGGGGGAGAGGAGGGTCCGGGGGAGAGGGGAGGCACAGGGATAGATGGGGACGTCCTGGGGAGAGGGGAGTCTGTGGGAGAGGGGAGCCCCAGAAGGAGTGGGAAGCTCACGGGGAACAGGAGGTCCCAGGGGAGAGGGGAACTCTGTGGGAGCAGGGGGAGAGAGGTGTCCCGGAGGAGCCCCAAGGGAAACAGGGAGCTCGGCAGGAGCAGGGAGCCCCTGGGAGCGGAGAGTCCGGAGAGGAATGAGAGCTTGGGAGGAGCAGGGAGCCCCAGGAGGAGTGGGGAGCTCAGAATGGCACTGGCTGCTGTTGGAGCTCCTCAGCTGCCTGTTTCTCCTGCAGGAGGTGGAAGCCCTGGTGTCCCACTGGAACCTCTATATCAACCTGGGAGGTTTCTTCGTCAGCCTCTTCTCCGTGACTCTCTTCGGCCCATGGAGCGACAGCGTGGGCCGGCGCCCGGCGCTGATCCTGCCGGCCGCGGGCATGGCCCTGCAGACGGCCATCTACCTGCTGGTCATGTACCTGGAGCTGCACGTCGCCTTCTTCCTCCTGGGACGCATTTTGAGCGGCCTCACAGGTGACTACAACCTGATCCTGGCCAGCTGCTTCTCCTACGTGGCCGACACCAGCGAGCGGCGTGCGCGGACCTTCCGGGTGGCCATCCTCGAGGCGTGCTTGGGCACTGCAGGCATGGTGGCCAGCATTGGCGGTGGCCAGTGGCGCAAGACCCAGGGCTACATCAACCCCTTCTGGCTGGCCTTTGCTGCCAGCCTTGCTGCCACTCTCTATGCGGCTTTCTTCCTCCAGGAGTCGGTGAAGCAGAAGAAAGCGGCCAAGCTGTTCACGCTCAGCCACTACAAGGCTGTGTACAGGCTGTACACGGCGCCGGAACACCCGAGCTCCAGGTGGAAGCTGGCTCTGTACTCCCTGGCTTTCTTTCTGATTGTCACGGTGCATTTTGGAGCCAAGGACCTCTATGTTTTGTATGAGCTTGGCTTCCCTCTCTGCTGGGCTTCCGACCTCATCGGGTACGGCTCCGCCGCCAGCTACCTGGCTTACCTGAGCAGCCTGGTGGGGCTGAGGCTGCTGCAGCTCTGCCTTGAGGACACCTGGGTGGCAGAGATAGGATTGCTCTCCAACATTGCTGGGCTGGTGGTGATTTCCCTTGCTACCACAACACCACTGATGTTTACAGGTGATGCCGAAGTCTTAAATCCCTGTTTCTCAGGCTTTTAGCATATTGATACTGATGATGTGCTTCTGGAAGTTCAGGCACGTGAGGAAGTTCTGCCTTGTGCACCAAAAAAACTGTGGCAGTGTTGGCCAAACACTAAAGTTGGAAGTGCATCCATGTAGTTCCTAGAATGTTAGGCTTCCCAGAGCTGTATTACACTGCAGACACAGACTAAAGTGCTTTATGAGATCCAGGAGGGTGAATTGTGTGTAAATATAGCAGGGAGACACTGCCAGCAGCTGCAGATTTCTGGGACTGACTTTGGAGACCTTATTTTTCAGCTGAGCATTTCCCTAATGTGCCATGTCTTGCTCACAGGTTATGGGATTCTCTTCCTTTCCATGGCAGCCACTCCAGTCATCAGATCCAAGCTCTCCAAGCTGGTCAGTGAGACGGAACAGGGTAAGGAATTAGCCACTGTGCTTAAGCCAGGTCCTGAAACCCTGTCTTCTTGGAACATTGAAACCAAACTCTGGGGAGGTTAGGAGTTCCCTGGCTGCTCTGGACTCCTGTGCCCCTGCATTCACCCTCAGGCCCAGGGTAATGTTTTATTTTTTTTCCCAAAAAATTGTCATTGTTTAATTCAGACTTGCTGCGTTTTCAAGATGAGAGCAAGAGAAGAGAAGCGGGAATATTTCATTCATCCATCTGTTCGTTTCCAAAACATTTACAAGGAGCAAGAGTTAAAATGGATTATGTAACGAGGAGAAAAGGGTCATTCTCCTGACCATAACTTTCCTCTGTAGACCAGTAACAGTGGCAAGAACCAGGTGTTGTTGGAGGGTTGTATCATTGACCATGGTGAAAGATCATGGGTAACCCTCAGGAGGAGCATAATTGCCTTTTGTCCAGTTCTGTGTTTGGAGGGCTTGCGCTTGCTGTGAAACAGAGCATAGGAATATCTCCGAGGCAGACAGAGGGGGGAGGGAATCCAGGTGGCAGCGATCGAAAGGTGATTTTGCACAGCTCATGTTTCTTATTTTAGAACAGCCACGGCGCGTACAGCAGATTTATGGCGCCAAACCTTCTGCTGTACTTAATGTTTAACAAATGATAAGAGGTGCTTGGCAATCTATAGAGCCCTGGCCTGAAGCATTTACAGTCCAGCTGATAGATAATATCCCTGGTCAGCTCCTGATCCAAATCCTGCAGCTTGGTGAGGTGACCCTGGCCACAGGTTGGACCTGCTGGGCCAGCCCTGTGTCCCCACCTCATCACACTTGATACTCACACCTTTCTGACGGCAAGTTCAACCCCTTGGGAAGACTGGCAGGATCCACTGAGGGTGATGTGTTACAGCTGTTTACAGGCAATAACTGCCTGCCTATCTCACCATTATCCTCTTATCTCTCTTTTCCAGGTGCTCTCTTTGCTTCTGTTGCCTGCGTGGAAGGGCTGTGTTCACTCGTGGCTACAGGAGTGTTCAACTCTCTCTACCCTGCCACCTTGCACTTCATGAGGGGATTCCCATTTCTTTTTGGGGCTATAATCCTTCTTATTCCAGCAGCTATCCTTGGGTAATTTACTTCAAATGCCTAAACTTTGCCATGCCATGTCATATGGACAATACTATTTACTTTTAGGATAGAAGCTGGCAGTTTTTAAGGCATATTTTCAGTTATGGTTGTGAGAGGGTGTTTGGTGCCCCGGTAAACAGAGGTGCAGGTCATTTCTTTTGGAATCTGAATCGTAGGGATAAACCTGCAGCCTGAGTGATGTAGCTGCCGATATTCAAACTACTTCAAAGCCTCACTCCACCCTCAGTGGAATCCAAAATCTGGAATTGAATTTGAAAGTTCTTCATGGAGGAGATGGAGCTCTCTCAGCAGTCTCTCTTCCTGTAATTTCTTTAGTAATTAAAGCAGAAGTTTTGTTGTGATAGAAAACAAATCCTCTGGGAGGGGGAACGTGTTGGGATTTGTACAAGTGCAACAGCTCCTGGCAGGGTCATTTTGTTTTGTTCCTCTGAAACTTGTAAGACTCACTCAATTCAGCAACATCTCCATGTGCCTTTGAAAGTTGAAACTGTTCATTCTTTTCTAGGTGGATACAACTCTGGGATTCGAAACACGACTACAACCACTTCCAAGACGCTAGGAAAGACTGAATTTAACAACAAGGAATTCGCCAGCACGGCAGCGTCCACCTGAAGATTGCACTTTGTTCTTCCCTCAAAGCACAGATCAGTGTGGGAGGGACACCCTGCTTGTCCTTACTAACTTCTGAATGCCAAATAGTTGGAAATCACAGGAGGAACTTGATTTGGAGCTGTGAATGCCTCCTCAACATTGTGTTGGCTCATCTGTCAGAGAAAACCCAAGAGGTCCAAAAGCCAATCAAGCTGTTCTGAGGACCTTTTGCAAAGCTGGTTTGGGGTTTGGTGGGGCCAGAAGGCTCTGCCATGCTTTTAGTGGGGAGAGAGGACTGAGTTCTGGTTTGATTGCCAAGCATTTTCACCTCTGAGTACTACAGTGTGCAGCAGAGGAGCTGTTGGTGTGGTTGAGGCACAGACTGAATCAGAGGCACCCAGCAGTGTCCTGCTGGGGGTGGGGGGAAGATCTGTGCTCTAGATCATCATGTTACCAGTAAAAACCCAACAAATGTGACATGCCAGACCACAAAAATCCTTATGGAGAGGGGCAGTTTAGCACAGGAGTGCTATTGCTGTCCTTGCTGACTGAACCAGCTTTAGTTTTGCAAGTCAGAGGTGTCCTAAAGAGAGGATCTAATTGATGAAGTGTTGGAAGGAATGCCAGGGGCATGTCCTGCCTGTCTGCAGCTCAGCCCAGGATCTCAGAGGTGTTTTCGAGAAGTAACATCATCTGAGAATACTGGAGTGCCAGTAGAATAAATCCTGGGTTAGGAGGGACCCCCGAGGATCCTTGAAGCAACTCCTGCAGGTGCCTTAATTGACAGTTGCCAAACCTGATGAACTTAAGGCTAAAATTGTTGGAATTTTTTCCCCTTACACTGCAAAACAGTTTGATGGGTGTGCCCCAGTCATGTGCAATTGCTGCTGTGCTTATCCAGAGCCCTTCCTCAGCAAGCTGGTGTGGGGACAGGACTTGTGTCTTTAGGATTAGTTTCTTTTCACTGTACATAGCATAATTTTGTGTTAATGACCTTTGCTGCCTGGTTTGGGATCTGTTAATGCCAGCAAGCAAACCCCACGTCCATGGTGCTTATAGTTGTTCTTTCTGAAGCATTACCTGTGTTGCTGCTGTCCCTTTTTTCTTCAACGTGCCATAAACCAGCAGTTCTGTGTGCACTGCACTGCACACGCTGTTCTGGTATGTGCAGTAATGACTTTACTCTTACTTTCAGAATGAATAAAACCTTCATGCTCTTTTATGGTTCATAAAACTCTGGGTATCTTGTGCAGCTCTTGATTTCCTTCGTCCTTGACTTGTTCAGGGCTTCTCTTCGTTGTTTTCATTCTCAGCCCTGTATTGAAGACTTTAGTAAAGAAGGAGCAGCAGGGATTTATCTGTCTTGTGGAGAATGAGTATGTGAGAGTGAAAAATCAGGAAAAATGCAGGTTTGGGTCTTGCAAGTAGCCCAAACTTGCTTTTGCTGACCACCAGGGTAAAGTTTGCAGGAGAGCTTCATTTGAAACCCATCTTCAGTGTGCAGAAAATGTGAAATGCTTGTAGCCAGCTTTGTCCCTGTCCATTGGGAGTTTGTGGTCGAAGCAGGAGAACTGGGGAGTAGAGAAGCAAGGAGGCTTTAAGAACTTGGTGTTCCTCCACTTGCTCCAAGCAGTCGTGCCAGGGAACACAGGAGTTACAGGTCTGATTGCTGGGCTAAGCCTGGAACTGGCCTCCCCGAGGAACAGGGCATGCTGTGAATGCTGCAGTAGATGTTTGTGGCTGAGCTGATTGTGAAGCAAAGTCGTCTGCTCCACAGAGGCCAATTCAAGCGGCTGCTCAGTGTTGTGCAGTGAGGTGAAACCTGGCTCTGCATGGGGAGAGGTTCAATGGCAGCTATTAGGCCTTATTAAAAAAATTAAACCAAAGTTTTTCTAGGCTGTCCTCCAAGAGTTGCAACAGTGGAGCCATGGCTGGTGGCAGCAGGCAGAGTCCCTGGGGATGCAGTGCATCAGCCCGTGCAAAGGTGAGTGGGAAGTGAGGGGTTCCTGCAGGGAATGGTGCTTGGGAATGTCAGTCCTGCTTCACGATGGCAAGGGAAAACAAGTGTGAAAAGCCTGCAGGGAGAGAAGCATGCGATACAGACAAAGGAGTGGGGATTTAGAGTAAAAACCAGATTTATTAATAATGCCTGATAGAATAACTCCAAACACTTTTTGACATGGCAGAGCAAAGGAATGAGGGAGGGTGAGGACAGAGGAATTCATTTCCTTGGGACTACTCCAGCTGGAAGGGGCTGGGTCTGGGATGTTTTGCCAGAAGCAGGGCAAGTTCATTGAGGTGAAGATAGTGATGGGGAAACAGGAGGAGTCACAGTCTGGGCAGCTGGAGGAGGAGATGGGGTCTGGTTTCAGGTGAGACACCTGAGCTGTGGAGAACAAGTAAATCTCCACACTGAATGCTGGGTGAGGAGGTTGATTGCTACAGAGCTCCTGAGAAACAAGATGCAATCATCTTACCAGGTATTATTGCAGGGAGAAAAAATCCTTAGGACTGTTTGTATGGGACTCCTTCAGTGGCCATGGAGGCCTTGACATTCAGTTACTGAAGGCTTTTCCCTGAAGCAGCTCACAAGAGGCTTTTATCCTTTGGCAGATTCACCTTTGGGCTCATCTGCTGGCTTCTGGTTGTTTAATCTGGAGATTAGATGGATTCTAATTGTGTTGAATGCTGGGCAGATAGGGCTATTAACCTTTCAGTAGAGAGCAAAGATGCCATTAACTGTGAGCTGATAAGAACTATCCATAAAGCACCAGAATTAACTTCTCTCTTTTTTCTTTTTTCCTGAAATGTTTGTGGATCCAAGCCAAAAGAAAAAAGTGTTTGTGTTCCTGACAGTTAAAGCAGGGCTTCAGGGAGAGCCAGCAGGAGGACAAGGAAGCTGAGACTCTTTGTTACCTCCTGGAAGAGTTGAGTTTTTCTCGAGCAGGGATAGGAAGAGGAGCCTGCTGCTTCTGCAAGGAGATTCAGCAGCCTGGAGAGTGGAATTCAGGGATTTGTGTCAGGATACCCACAGTTCCTCACCAGCAGTGTTGGCAGCAGGCACTGATGGTCCTGCTCCCATCTGGAGCATCCTTTGCCAGCCCTTTGCATCAACTTCACTTTTTCTTGATATTTTAAGCTGAGGAGCTGCAAACAGCCCCAGTAGGTGTTGAGAAGAGGTTGGTAGGAAGAAACAATTGGAATTGCATCCAGCAATGAGGAGGGACAACCCCAAGGAGCTCAGCCAGGGCTGTGGGGGTGTGTGGTGGTCAGCAGAGAGATTCGCCAGCTCCTGCTGAAGGCACAGAGCATGGGAGATCGGCTGTGGAGCAGTGACAGGATAAAATACAGCCACAGTGAATAATAACTCCACAAACACAGCAATTAGCATCTTCCCTGCATGGATAGAACTTTTCCAGGGTCACAGTCCAGCCTCCAGTGCCCTGAAATCAGAGACCTGATCAAGTGGTGAAGCTGAGACCTCAGATGGAGGGAAGGAGGGTATTTTAAAAGCACTTTTTGCAGAGATCCTGCAGAAACTTCACGTGGTCTAACCCCAAACTTCCACTGCCAGAGTTAAGAGCACACAGCGGTGTTGCAGCACTGGGAGGTGGAAGTCCCATGAGGAGGGAAGGAGCTCTTGTGATAAAGGGACATTGCTGGGAAAGATAAAGCAGTTCAGAAGGCCCCTGTGGGTTATCTTTCCCAAACACAAAGATTTTGTTAGGGCTTAGTTTTTATTTGCCCTTTCCTGCTCTCAGTTTCTGACCACAAGGATATTCCTGGGACACGCAGCAGAGCCACACATTCCTCTCAATTGCTCTTCTCTCCTGTGTGTCCTCTTGTGATGGATTCTCAACACTTTTCCAATTTTAAGTCCTTGGAAGATCCTTCCTCTTTGGATGTGTTTCTGAGGGAAGCTGTAGCTGCTTGTGGGGTCTGGATGGTGCCAGTTTCACACCCCGTGCATGTCCTGCCACTTCACATGGAAGACACATAATCCATCCCAGAGTCCACCCTGGCTTGGCTCCCCAGGCGCCGTGGGGAGAGGGGCCAAGGGGCTTGTATTTGGAGGGTGAGGAGGGAGTAAAGAGCCACAGGTTTTCTCTCAAAGATAGGAAAAAGTCAGGAGGGATAAATTTGGACCCCCACAAAAAGGGGTCAGCTGGGAGTCTCTGAGGCTGCTGTGCTGCTGGTTCTAGCTCTGCCCCAGGGAGTGCAAACAGTCCAGCCCGTTCTCCGACCCAGCCGAGGAGTCCCGGGAGGAGCGGCCCTGGAGAAAGCGGATGATTTTGTCAATCGTCGCCTCCTGGTACTCGTGGGACCACCTGTATTCGAGGGGAAAATGTGATACTTTCTCTGGTGTGTGTGGGGTGCCACAAGATAGCTGCATTCATTTGGGCTAGAAGCTAGAGACCCCTTTCCTCCACCCCAGCTCTCCAGGAGCTCCTTGGATGCCCTGCCAGGCTGGGATGCACAAAGGGAAGGCAGGAGGGGAAAGAAACCCAGGTGAGCTGTGAAACCTGCCAGCATCACTCCTGCCTGGGGCCAGGTGTCCTCCTGGCAGTGACTCCTCTGTCACCCAGAGGAGCCCCAGCACAACACCAGCAGCAGGGATGTGGTGGAAACCTTTGCTCCCTTCATGCTTTGGAGTACCTGGAGTGACTCACTGTCCCTTTGACCTGTTCTGCCTCCCTCATCTGTTTGTCCCAATGTCCTTGGGCTCTTTGCTACTCCTTATGCGAGTTGTTCTCTCCAGGTGTCAAGGAACCCCATGGCACAGCTGGCTTTTACTTACATGATACCATTGAATTTCAGGACAGCCCTCATGTCCTTGGGAAGGGTTTCTGGGTCCGGCCACTCAAAATGGTCTGTGACAGGTACAATGTTCTTTCCAGAGTTCAGGGCTGTCACAATCTCCTGCAGGAACAGAACATGCAGGTTTTCATGGCCTCTATCAGCCCATCACCAACTCCCTCCCACTCCAGTGTTCACACAGCTCCCACCTGGTGGCATCTCTTACCTTGTGTACCCAGTCCTTGCACTCGGGGTCCTCCATGCATTTGTCCAGTGCATTTGGCGAGAGGACCAGCACAAAATTCCGGGCACTCAGGACGCTCTGGAGCAGTTTATCTTCAAACTTCCCTGCCTCCAGCTTCTCCACGTCGATGAACACGCTGAAGCCGTGGAGCTGCAGGTGGACCTTCAGCAGGCTGGTGGCAAGAGAGGACAGCACCATGAGGAGATGTTTCATGTGCTGTCCCACCGCGTTGGCTGAGACAGGAGCAGGGAATGAGATGCCAGCTCCAGCCCAGCTGTCTGGGCACGTGCAGAGAACTCAAGGAGCTGACATTGACGCCCTGCTGTGATCCTCTACAGCCCTACGAGTGTGAGGAAAGGGTCAGTCAGTGCCAAAGCGACCATGACAGGGCTGGGAATTGGCCCCTCCACTGTGCAGGTTATCATGCGTGTTGTCCCCATTTTTTCTGCAGCTTTTTGCAGCCTCCCTTCCTCCCCATTTCACACTTTTCCCACCCACCTTCCCTCTGGGCTTCACCGTTCCCTGCAGGACTCACCTGGCCAGCTGCGAGCCGGTGCTCCTCCGGTAGCTGATGAACACATCGGTCCCGTTGGACGTGGTTTGCAGCGTGATGGGGGAGTGAAGCGTTTCTAGGCAGCGCAAAACAACCACCAGAAGTTAAAAACCACCCAGCAGCTCATCCCAAACACCCCTCAACACCCCTCCCTCCTGCTGGGAGCCGCACCCCTGGCCGCGGTGAGGATGCGGACGCGGTGGAAGCCGGTGTGGATGTGACAGTCCTCCTGCAGCTGCTGCTCCGTCACGCGGTGCAGGAAGTTGCGGTCGATGCCGCAGGTGAGCAGGTTGTAGGTGTACTGCCGGAATTTGGGGTCGATGCCCCCCAGCCAATCGGCCAGGTTGCTGCGGTCGCAGGTGGAGTAATTGGCGAAGGTCTTGAGCTCCGTCAGCTCCCGGAAAAACCTCGTGGAGAAATAAATGGAGCACTTAGAGACATGTGGGACCACATCTTTTACCTGCTCAGGAGGGAGTGCAGCTCTGTGCTGGGGTGAAGGATGAGCTACAGGAAGAGGAAAGAGAAGAACAGCAGCATGGGAGTGCTGGTCCTTGGGACACCGAGGTGTGAGGAGCTCAGCTAAGGGTAAGTTCCCATCTTTCTGGGTAACTTCCAGGATCCCACCTGCCCTGTGCCACAGCTGCTCTTTCCCCCACCCACACCTGTGCAGTGGTCCCATTACAGAAATCTCTCTGGGACTACAAAATACAGTGGAAAAGCCCTGGCAGTCCAGGTTTTGCATTTGGAGGATCTCCATTCTCGTTTTTGCAGAGACCTTGTCCCTGGCTCTGCCACTGTGGTGATGGCCATGAGGGAGTCCAGTGTGCTCTGGTGGTGGTCCTACCTTTTCCGAGTGATGCTGGAGTCCATTCCCAAATCCTTCTGCAGCTCCTGCTCTGTCAGCCTCAGGAGAATGTCCCCATCCACCTGGTGATCCTGCCAAGAGAAATCCAGGCTGGAAAGGTCCCAGGAAAAGCTTCTGGGTGAGATGCTTACACCTGTGCTGCAAGATGGAGCAGAAGTGTCCATCCAGGTGTCCCTCCCCCAGCACAAAGCCCTACCAGGAATCTCTGGCAGTATTTATTGAATCCAATCTGCTGCAGCCACGTCTGCACCTCACAGGACTTCCAGTTGGGAACCGTGGGTAGGATGCGCCGAGGAACCTCCTCCCCTATCATGCGCAGCACCTTTTTGGCCAGGGAGGAGGTGGTGCTGCTGGTGGAGTAGCACACAATCCTCTTCAGGCTCTGCGTGGCCCCAATCTCGCTGAAAATCTGGGGGCATAAAGGGAGGAGATGTCACTTTGCTTCCCATCATCCTCTTCCCAACAAGCTGTGCTGGGCCAGGGGAGGACGAAGGTGTTTGGTGAGCAAAAGACACCAAGATGCAGCTGTGGCACCCCTTCCCTTTGACACCACCTTCCTCCAGGCCAACCTACCCTTTACCTGTGTTTTCTTCTGCCTGGCTTTGATGGCAGCCTCGGTGCAGAGGTAGAAGGCAGCGATGCACTGGGCTTCCAGCCGGGAGCTGTCCAGCAGGGGCACGAGGCGCTGCAGGTCCTGCGCCGTCCGCCCCTGGATGTTGTCACTGCTGCCCAGCATCTCGCGGGCAAACTGCTCCGGATCCAGCGAGGCGATGAAGGGCTCCACCAGAGCCAGCGTCCCCGAGCGCTCCACCTCCTTCTCGATCTCCTTGTTGGTGGCCAGCACCGTGATGGCCAGGCAGGCGTGCAGCCGGATCAGCTCGTCGTCTTTGGAGAAGGCCAGCGGGAAAAGCCACTCTGCCGCCTTCTTCTCGATCATGAGGCGCTGGTTGGCCTGGCCCCCGTACATGGCACAGTTGGCCAAGGCCATGGCACAGTGGCGCAGCACGGCGGGGTCCGTCCAGCGGCACCAGTAGAGGATGGCGTCCAGGCCCCCGTCGGAGATGAGCTGGAAGCAGGTCTCCTCCGTATGCTTGAACATGTGCTCCAGGATCCCAGAGACGCTCTGAGCCAGCTGAGGGACATCCCGCTCCTTGGCTAAGTTCAGGATCACGCCCAGACCGATGCGAGCGATCCGGTCCCTGCGGGAAGGAGAGGCAGGTGAGGGGCGGAAGGATGTGCAAGGAGTGAGAACAGTGACTGGTGTGCCCCGTGCCGTGGTGATATTTATCCCAGGACAGACAGACGTCTCCTTGTGGGACACAGCTGCCAGATATGCAATGCAGCAAGATGCAACAGGCTGGTGCTGGAAAAGCCTGTCTGGGTCTGATGGAAGAACTTGTGATGGGGTGCACAGTCCAGGACTCCCTTGCTGGATGCTCTCATGCTCGAGGTAGGATGTTCATAGCAATTAATTAACAGGCAGGGTAGGTTAATGCCAGGCTGGAAATGGATCTGCTGTGCCAGCCATTGCTGTGGTGTGGAGATGTTTTGGGGTGAAACTTGTTTGTCCCCTAAGAACTGCTGCCAGTGCTGTCAGGGCAGGGCTGTCACATCTGGATGAGCAGTCAAGCAGCCCTGTCCACAAGCAGGACACAGAGGGGGGGTCTGTCTGTCCTGGGATGGCAGCTGGAGGGAAGCTCGCTATTTCCTCAGTCCTTCACTCTTCTGGAAGAGGACAGCAAGAGCCTGGGGTAGGTGGCCAAGGGCCACCAGCTGCTGCTCAGCCATGGCTGACCTTGGGAGTCCTGTGCTTAAAATGACACCTGAATGGGGCTGTGCCTTGAAAATGAGGTGAGGAAGGGGAAAATCAGGATCATAGAATGATGTGGGTTGGAAGCGACATAAAAATTCATCCAGTTCCAACCCCCTGCCACAGGCAGGGACACCTTCCACTATCCCAGGTTGCTCCAAGCCCTGTCCAACCTGGCCTTGGACACTCCCAGGGGTGTGTGCACAGCTTCTCTGGGCAACCTGTGCCAGGGCCTCACCACCCTCTGAGATGAGCTCTTGGCTGTGCTCCCATGAGCTTTCCTGGGGTGAGTGGCAGCTCCATTCCTCCCCTCAGCAGTGGCCATTTGGTGCCGTGACAGAGCTGCTCTGTTAGTGAGGCAGCACTGGCAGAGGTGCCCCATGCCCTGCTGCTCACGAGGGCAGTGGCACTTGGTCCCCAGCGATGGTGGGGTGATGGCACACCAGCCTCTGTGCTGGCAGGCAGGAAGAGCATTTCTGGGAAGCCTGTGACCCACAGGGCTCTCAGTGACCTTGGGGTGGGTTTGACAGGAAATGTTGTGGAGAGTCCTGGGGGGAAAAAAAAAGCCTTCAGCCTGGGTCTGGCTCCGAGCCCGGACTCAGCCATGGAGCTGGATGACAAACGTGGCCCCAACAGGTCCCCCACTCCCTGCAGCCGCAGATGGAGCCAGGACCTGTCCATCTCCCAGCTAAACACCTCTGCTGCTGTGCACAGACTAGCAGAGCTCTGTAAGTGAGAGCCTTGGACCCAAGGGGGAACCCCACACCTCCCTGCCATCGCTCAGAAGTTGTGGGAAGTGAGGGCCTGGAAGCCCATGGCCCATGAACTGCTCCTGGAGCAGAGACAACAACTCCAGCAAATGCTTTCTCTTGCTAAGGAGCTGAGTGCTGAATGCAGCCCGTGCCAGTGATGCTTCCTGGGATTAAATTCCACCCTAATGGGCTTTCCTGATTTAGCTGCCGCTTATTTTTGCCTGCCAGTGCATGCAGTGAGGCCCAGGCTGTGAGTCCACAACCTTCCAGCAGGAGATATCCCCCAGGAAGCCGGAGCAACTTTGGCCAGGCTCCCTTCACATACTTTCCAGAGCCCTGGCTGGCTGGGTTAAAGTGCTCCAAGGGAGAGCAGGCAGAGTGCACTTGGGGTGTTGGAAGGGTGAGCTGTGTGTGGGTGCTGCATCAGCAGTGCTGTGATTTCGATGTGTCAGGTGCCACGGGTGCACATGCACCTGTGTACACGCACACACGCTCAGGCACACGCTCCCACCCCACAGTGCCCATGCTCTGACAAAAACATCCCAGCATCTCTCACCTGTCCTGGGCAGCATCTGAACTAGGGGCCAAGGGCTGCTGACCCCTCCTTATGGCTTCATTCCAGCCCTGGTCAGCAGCAGGAAGGCTCTGGGAAGCGGCTTTGTCCTCCTCCTCCTCCTGCTGCAGCTATGGCTAAAGAGGAGTCACGTCTTGTCCTTCGGGTCAGATACTCTGAGCCAGCCAAACTGACTCAGCTCAACCAGGCTGAGGGGGGCTCAGGAGGACAGCCCAGCCCTCATCAGCATCCCTGAGAGGGGGCTGGTCCTCCTCCCTCCAGCTGTGGGGGAAGGGAGCAGCTCATGGTCATTGCCTGGACATGAATCTGCACAAGTGCTGGGTGTGAGGGGATGTGGTGGGGATCCGGGGGGGTTTGTGCGACTGGGAGCACCCAGAGCAGGGAAATTTGAGGGGTGTGGGTGGGATGGGTGAAGGTAGGTCCAAGGCCAGTTTGGATGGACTTGAAGCAACCTGGTCTATGGAAGGTGCCCCTGCCCATGGCAGAGGGTTGAGATGAGGTCTTTAAGGTCCCTTCGAACCCAAACCATTCTGGGGTGCCCGGGGCAGTGGGGAGGGCTGTGCCCGGCAGGGTCAGGGGCTCTGTGCAGACTCACCTGTTTTCCGCCACCAGGATCTGCTCCAGGAGTTTTCCTGCCTGGCACTTGGTCTCCAGCTCGGCGGTGTAGAGCAGGTTGAGCAGCAGGTCCAGGCCTCCCTCGAGGCGAATCACATCGCACAGCACCTTGGCCACGTCCCTCCCCACGGCGGGCATCCCCCAGGCCTCCTCCACCAGCCGGAACACCTCGGACAGGGCCGCCCGCAGCCCCTCGGGGGTGGCCGCCTGCGTGGCGTGGGCGATGGCCCGGCGGAGGACGGGCAGGACCCGCTCCAGCGCCTCCCGCACCTCGGTGCCCACCCCGGGGGAGACCCCGCCGTGCTCCCGGGCGCTGCCCCCGCCCGCCCAGCCGCCCGCCCGGCTCACACACTCGGGCACCGCCAGCCTCTCCGCGCTCGCCATGGCCAGGGACCGGCCCAGGGTGTGCAGCGACAGGAGCAGGGCGAGCATCGGCGGCTGCTACCGCAGCATCCCCCGCCACCGCCCCCGCGGGGACCCTCCGCTCCTGCGGGAACGCGGGTGGCCGGCTGGGGGGGACAAGAGGGGGGATGCTCCCGCTCCCCCCTCTGCCCTGCCGGGATGCGGAGCTGGAAGCGGAGCCGGATCCGCCTTCCCCGAGCCGGGCTCAGCTTCCCGGTCCCCGGGGCTGATGTCACCGGGCGCAGGCACCGCCTCTCCAAGGAGGGGCTCGGTCCCGGCAGCTGCAGCCCCCTCCCGCTGCAGATTCCCCCAGACCCCTCCTGCTACCAGCCCCGGAAGGATCTAATAGAAGCGTGGATGTGGCTCCTGGGGACATGGTTCGGTGGTGGGCTTGGCAGTGCCGGGATGACGGCTGGAGTCGGTGTTGGAGGGCTTGTCCAACCTAAATTCTGTGATTCTGTGGTTGTGGCCTTTCAATGCTTAAATAGGGCTCTTAAAAAAAAAAAAGGGAAAGTGACTTTTTACGTGAATAGATAGCGATAAGACAAAGGGGAACGGTTTTAAAATAAAAGATGAGGGATTTCGATTAGATATTAGGAGAGCATTTTTACTTGCGAGGTACTTGTTCAGGGAAGCTGTAGATGTCCCAACCCTGAAAGTGTCCAAGGCCAGGTTGGACGGGGCTTGGAGCAACCTGGTCTAGTGGAAGGTGTCCCTGCCCATGGCAGGAACTGGAACTAGACAGTCCTTCCTTTTCAACTCAAACTATTCTATTCCACAGCCCCCCCTTGTCCCTCCTGAGCTGGGGCTTGTCCAGCTGTCCCCAGGGCCAAAATCCCCCCATTGTGCTCGAGCTGCTGCTGCGGTGTCGCTTCCATGGCAGGCAGGGACCCCCACGCTGATTTTGCAGCACATCTCTTCAGGACCCTCTGTGACCAGCCAGGGGGCACAGGGTGGAGGCAAAGGGGACCGGGCACCGTGGTGGTCACGGTGAGGTTGTGACCACCCTGGCACAGTGTTTTGAACCCGTTTGGTATCAGCAGGGGGAAAATACCCACTGCTTGGAGGAAATTCAGAGCAGCTCTTCTGGGTGGGCTCGAGATTTGCATGATAAAAGAAAGAGCAGAGGCAGCCTGGGTCTCTTTTGTTTTCTTTTTTCCAGGCCAGACGTGCTCAGGGCAGAAATGCTTAAATGCTTTGGGCATTTCTCGGATGTGCTGGGAGGAGCAGCTTAAATCCTTGGCTCCAAAACCAGGTTGTTGCCAGGTCAGCCTGAGCCTTAAATTCAGGTTGATGTTTGGATGTGACAGAGTCGCTCTTAATCCTCTCTGAATCCGCTACGAAGGGACAGACAGAGGAAAGAGACATCATCCCACAGGGAAGCTCGGCAAACAAGGCATCCCGAGCAGCACAAAACTGCGGGAGAAGCTCGGCGCAGAACCAGTAAGGATTTTCCTGATAAATGATTGTTAATCAGGGGTAACCATACGGGCCGTTGCAGTGCAGAGCAGCAGAGGGGTTTGCTGCCCGGGGGCAGCAGAATTCAAACCATTCCCTTGGGCTTGTCCTGACTAGCCCAGAGAGCTTTGCTTTGCTTTGCTTTTAGTTTTGCTTTGCTTTGCTTTTTGGGAGGGATTTCCAGACCCAGCAGCCTGGGCTCTGGAACTGCAGCGGTTCCCAGGCTTGTCCTGGGGGATCAGTCGCATTTCCCCAGTTCTCCCCACTGGCTCTGCTCAGCCCTTGGCTGCAGGATCTCCCCGGGGCCACTTTATCCAACCAACCCCTCTCCTGGGATCTCCTCCTGGCAGAGAAGGGCTCGCTGAGCCTTCATGGGTCTGTGGCCGCTGGTTGGGAGCCTGGAGCAGCAGGAGGGAGCTTTGTCTTAGCTGATCAGCCAAAGCAGCTCAAACAGTGCCCAGCCCTTCTCCCCCAGAGCCTCCCGCAAGCCTGAACCCTCCCAGGGCTGTTGCCCCCCAGGATTGGTTCAACAGGGATGGGATGAAGCCGTAGTGCTGGCACTTGGGGACAATGCCAGCCCTGCCATAGCTGAGGCCAGGGGACAAGGAGTGGGGTGAGGGCTGCAGAAGTTCTGCCCCACAAGCCCGTGGCTGGTAGCTGCCCTCAGCTCCCCAGGGCTTCCAGGTGGAAATGCCTGTCTCAAAACCAATCAAAGCTCTTTCCAGCAAGATGCCAGGAGCAGACGATGCCAGGAACTGCCTGTGTCTGAGCTGGCAGAGGAAAGACCCCTGGGGAAGTGGGCACCCTGCTCGGGTTTCTCTCCCCCAAAATCTTGCATCACTTAAAGCCCAAAGCTGCACCACTCCTGCCCAAGGGCTGGGACAGATCCCATGGAGCTCCTGTCCCAGCAGAGACAGAAGAGGCAGAATTGCTGCAGCGTCATCTGTATTTGCTCCTTGCCCCTGATTAAATAAACATCCCAGAGTTTATCAGGAACTGCCAAAAGAGCTGAGTCGACATTAATTAGTAACTGAAAAGATTGGTTGGAAGGGGAATGACGGGAGCAAAATACACAGGCTTTTGTTTGCCTTCTGCAGTGAAAGTGCAGAGGGCTCCTGCCCCCGGCCACTCACCTCTGGCCTCTGGTTCCCGTGCACAGAGGTGGCACCTTCCCCATCCCAAACCACCGTGCCTTGGGGCTCCCCAGGTCTGTTCCCAGCCTTGACATTGAGAAAGCTGAAATCCCGAGAATAAGCCCTCCAAAATGGTGACATTTTGGGCAAACGTAAGCCCGGGGCTTTTGCCTTTATCCTCTGAGCATCGCTCCCCCATCCCACCTCATTTGGGTTTTTGTCTTGCCAAGACCAGGCTGGGAGGCAGCTGGGAGATTTTACACCATGAGGGATGTTATGGAACGAGTGTGGCAGGACCTCAAAACTGGTTCCTGGCTCTGGCCTGCTGTCCCTCCCCACTCTCTGAACAGTGCCCGACCTGCACCAGGGCTGGGGATGAGCTGCCTCTGAGCGTGGGGAGTCCTGTCCCCCCCAAACACACCAGGACTGTGGGGAAAGCTGAGTGGGAGATCATCTCTGCCCCTTTTCCCCTGTTCTGACCTTGGGCTGTTTGCTTTCTCCTGCCGGGGCAGGCTGAGCAAACAGTGGATGCTGGGGCTCTGCCGTGCTCCAGCCCGCACAGTCGCAGAAGGGCTGCGCTCCCGGACACACAGGATGAGGCTGCTCTTCCCTGCCCTTGTGCTGGCCCTGCTCGCCACCACCCATGCTGCAGAAGGTGAGCTTTAGCCAGCCAACTCCACACCAGGTGCTTTGGGGATGGAGCAAGAGCAGCTCCTGGGCTGATGGAGGGGCTGGGCAGCCTGGGCAGGGTGGGGAAGGAGTGGCTGGTGGCCGTGGACACACTGGCTGTACCCTGCAGCATGGGGAGAAAGCAATGGGGGCAGCATGGGTGTCAGTGGTGCCTTGGCAAATCCCTGCCCATCCCACAGTTGGGCTGCCAGCATGGAGCTGGGACCATGGCACAGCCTAGCCCGTGGCTCCCATCCCAGCAGGACCTGGGTGGGAGCAGGGCAAGGAGCCTCTGAAACCCCTGGTGATGGAGTTGACCATGAAGAGGTGGGGTACCCCCAACCAGGGCATCCCCAAGTTTGTTTTCACTCCTGGGGCTGGGCTGGGGGGGAGGCACAGGCCCCAGTGCCCCACCCTACATTACTCCTCCTGAGCTGTGGGGTGGCTTTTGCAGACTCCTGCGAGGGCCGCTGCGAAGAAGGCTTCGATGCAGGGCACAAGTGCCAATGTGACACCCTCTGTGTGTACTACCAGAGCTGCTGCAGCGACTACTCCACCGTCTGCAAAGCCAAAGGTACAGTCCCCATGGCCACCTTCCTGGCCAGGGAATGGGGTGGCTGTGGGTGCCCCACACTGTGGAGCTCAGAGGGTCTGTGCTGGGGCAGCTCTGCACCCACCCGTGCCCGCAGGATGAAGTCAGCACCAGGATTTGCTGCAGCACAAGGGGTTGTTGGGAGCTGGCTCATTGCCATCTGCAGTGTGGGATCTGTGCTATTTGGATAGATTGGACAGTAGGAAAAATGTATTCACTGAAAGGGTGGTCAGGCATTGGAATAGGCTGCCCAGGTGGAATCCCCATCCCTGGAAGTGTTCTGGAAAAAGTGTTCTTGTGGCACTTGGGGACATGGTTTAGTGTTGGCAGCGCTGGTGATCTTGGAGGTGATCTTGGACTTGGTGATCTTGGAGGGCTTTTCCAACCTTAACGATTCCATGATTCTATAAATCTGCACTGCCTGGGAGGGAGCATCTCCTGCACCCAAACCCAGTGGGAACCAACCTTCTCCCTCCTGCAGTGACCCGGGGAGATGTCTTTGCCTTGCCGGAGGACGATTACCTGGACTACAACCTCACTGTCGAATTCGTCACGGACGAGGTGCCCGTGGCAGACCCCACAGAGCTGCCCACGGTCCCAGTGCTGGTGGAGACCACGCCAGAGAGCAAGCCAAACCCTGAGGAGACACTGCCAGAGCTGCCTGGCACCACCCCAGACGGGCCCGAGGAGCCTGAGGAGCTGTGCAGCGGGAAACCTTTTGATGCTTTCACCGACCTGAAGAACGGTTCCCTTTACGCTTTCCGAGGTACTTTGGGGACCTTCCCCAGGCACGTGGGACACGCTGCCACGCTGTCACCCCATGCTGGTGTCTGCAGTCTCTCCTGCTGCCCCCACCTCTCCTCTCTCCCCAGGGAAGTACTTCTACGAGCTGGACAAGAGCAGCGTGAAGCCTGGCTACCCCAAGCTCATCAGTGACGTCTGGGGCATTGAGGGCCCCATCGATGCAGCCTTCACACGCATCAACTGCCAGGGCAAGACTTACCTCTTCAAGGTGAGCTGCAGGGGTACTCCGAGGGTGGCCAGCACAACCCACCCTATATCCCCTAATGGCACCTCCCATGCACCCACACACACAGTGGTTGCCAGATACCCCAAATCGCCGTGGCTGTTCTGGGACC
Organism: Corvus hawaiiensis; assembly: GCF_020740725.1. Lineage (NCBI taxonomy): Eukaryota > Metazoa > Chordata > Aves > Passeriformes > Corvidae > Corvus > Corvus hawaiiensis. The sequence goes on from NC_063232.1 coordinate 4,641,553, forward strand.
CCAAGCAGCCACAGCCTCGTGATGGGGCTCCCCAGCATCCACTTGCTCCTCCTGGCAGACACATGGCTGGGGGATGTTGCACCCGTAACCCCTCTCTGTCCCCCACCCCCCAGGGCACCCAGTACTGGCGCTTTGATGACGGAGCCCTGGACCCTGGGTACCCACGGGACATCTCCGAGGGCTTTGAGGGCATCCCGAACAACGTGGATGCGGCGTTCGCCCTCCCCGCCCACAGCTACCATGGCAATGAGAGAGTCTATTTCTTCAAGGGTAAGAGGGGGCAGCCCCTTTCCTCCTGGCAGAGCCTGGCACCACTGGGCACAGGCAGGACACCCCTCTGCTGCTCCCCCTGCAGTGCTTGTCCCCCACTAACGCCCTGCTCATCCTCTCCTAGACAAGTACTACTGGTCCTACGACTTTGCCCAGCAGCCCACGCAGGCCGACTGCGAGAAGTCCTCCCCCTCCACGGTCTTCAAGCACTACGCCTTCATGAACCGGGACAGCTGGGAGGATGTTTTCCAGCTCCTCTTTGGCAGCAGGATGCGTAAGGGCTGGGCCAGCCCCCGGGGGAAAGGGCTGGCGGGTACCAATACAGCGGGCACTGACAGGGCATGAAGGATGCAGACAGCCAGGGAGGAGGGAGGGAGCAATACCTGGAGCCATCGTGTCCTGCCCAGGCCATGCACAGGAACCCCCTAGGCCACAGCTGCACCTCCCACAGAACCCCAATTCCCACGCACATTACCGAGCCCATCACCAGCCACCTCACACCACAGTGTCACTGCTGGGGACTGTTTATTATCACTGCAGCTGGAGATGCCACAGGAAAACCCCAGCCCTGGGCAAGGGGAATGAAAGATGGAGAGGAGGAGAAGGGGGGCTCAGCAGCACAAAGCTGATCCCAGCCAAAAGTGGGGTGGAGGGCTGCTCTTGGCTCTGCCTGGCCTGTGTCACTGTCACACATCCCATCCAGGCTGGGATCCTTTGGAGCATTCCTGTGGGTCTCAGAGCAGGTGCTGGCGGCTCAGCTCACCCCACACACTGCTGCCCCTCTCACTCGCCCTCTGCTCCTTTTCCAGCTGGGGCGAACGGCCCGTGGTACATCAGCCGGGACTGGCGGGGGGTGCCCGGCCGGCTGGACGCTGCCATGGCCGGCCGGCTCTACGTGGCCTCCCAGCAGCCCCGCAGGAGGAAGTCTCGCCGCCAGCGCAAGAGATACAACCACCACCGGTCACTGAATTTGGGATTCTGGAGCTGGCTGCAAAATGACCCCGACTCAGCAGGTGTTGAAAGCGATGGGCTGTCGGGCTCCACATGTGAGATGGTCCAGAGTGTCTACTTCTTTGTCGGAGGTGAGTCTGGCCCAGCAGGAGCCAGGAATGATGCGGGACCAGGGCTGCCGGGGCATGGGGAGGGCTCCTCTCTCTCTGCAATGTCCCCGAGCTCTGGGATGCAGTGGGAAGGTGCTGGCAGCTCCCCAGAGCTGAGGACAGTCCTGGCAGCCATGTCCCCTTTCCCCCAGACAAGTACTACCGTGTCAACCTGCGCACCAAGCGCGTGGACCTGGCGCGGCCACGCTATCCCCGCTCCATCGCCCAGTACTGGCTGGACTGCCCCCAGCCCGGGGAGGAGAGCACCTGATGGGATCCCCAGAGCCACCAGCAGCACAGCCTCAGCTAGACAGAAATAAACTGTGAGAGCCATGCAGGCTGGAGAGCTCTGTTTCTCCGTCCATCCAACTGTCTGTTCCATGGTTTGCGCAGTCCTTGCAGTCCAAGATCCCGTGTCCCCGAGGGCTGTGGTTGTCCCCCCAGTCTGTGCCATATCCCCGATGCTGGCCCCATCCATGGTGTGCCTGTGGCAGCTCAGATCTGCTCCGCCAGCCAGTCCAGTGCCTCTTCCCACTGGAGGAGAGGGACAGTGCCGGCAGCTGCCAGCGGGGAGCAGCAGGGTCAGGTCTCCATCTCCCCCCGGGTCAGTGCACAGCCCCACGTGTGAGTGGCTGTGCTGGGGATGGGTGCCCATCCAAGGCCCTGCCTGGTCTCCCACCACTGCCCCACTCACCTCTAAGCTCTGGCAATCCTGGCCACGGCGGTGCCGAAGGGATGACCCTCCCCTCGGGGCTGGGAACGCGCTCAGGGCCTGGCAGCTCCCGGTGGAGCAGGTGCTGCTGAGACAAGCTCCTGCTCCTGTCACGACTCCTGCCGTGAGAACAGATGAATAAACCCTGACCTACTGTCCCACCACCCCCTGAAACTCCAGGGAATTCCTGAGCTGCAGCTGATGCCCAAGGAATGACTCACCGCTTCCTCTGGTGCAGCTGGGAGTGCCTGTGGGACTGATGGGAGCCGGCCAGAGCCATGTCCTCCTGTCCGGGTGGCAGAACACCAGCACTTCCCTCGGGGGGGACTGGCTGTGGCATGGGGAGCACTGGCAGCACCTGGGGGTGAGCAGAGCGGTCATGGTGGCTGTGCCACCCCCGTGCCACACCTGTGCCACCTCCTCCAAAGAGACCCCTGGGGCTGTACCTGGGACATGGTGACATCAGCTGGCCTGGGGCAGCACTGTGGGCACCCTGGGCAGCTGGGATGGCTGGAGGCAGGAGGGAGCTTCTGCAAGAGAGGGTGGGTGATGTGTGCATCCTCACCCTGCTGTGGGCAGGATGACTGCAGACCCCAGGCCCCCCACTCTCACCGGCAGCTGGGGGACAGAGGTGGGTGTCGTGTCGGGCCGCCGGTGCCTCACTGAGTGGCCAGGGTGGACATGGGGGGTGCGGGCACTCCGGAGCAGGGGCTGGCTGTCACAGGAGCCGCGGGTGGCTCTGTGGGATGGGCCAACTGGGATGTCACCACTGGGCTCTAGGGACAGACGGGGCTGCCTGGGGAGCAGTGAGGAAGCAGGGCAGGGCACTGGCAGCCTCCAGAGAACCTCGGAGCCCTGCCCAGCCCCACAGACTCCCTGAGGGAGGCTGGTTGGTGCAGGGTGCTGCCCAGCCAGGGGCTCTGGCTGCCCTGCCAGCCCCTTGATCCCCTGTTCAGGGGTCCCACACAGGCCTCCCATACCTCATCTGCTCGTTCTCCACCACGAAGTCCCGCAGGAGACCGTAGAGGCTGGGCCAGGCTGGGGTTCCCTCGGGTGGGAGCTGCCCTGCGGGGCCATACCTGCCTCCCAAGCCCGACCATGCTTTTGGAGGGTTCCCTGGGACCTCTGTGCTCCCCACTGGCACCCTGGGCAGGCACAGCTGCTGGCGCAGGGAGAGGTTTTCCAGCTGCAGGGCATGGATTTCTTGCTCCAAGGTTTGCAGCAGCTTCTCCCGGGACACCTGGGAGGGGTGGGTGGATAAAGGGATGGGTCCGGCGGGTCCCAGCAGGGGGCAGAGGGGCTCAGACGGGTTCCCTGTCTGTGATACCCTGTTGGCCAAGGGTCTGGTGGTGACCCTCCGGGCACGGCTGGCGTAATGCAGCGTGCTCAGTGTCTCTGAGAGGCATCGTGAGGACGGGGAGATGCAGGCGACCTGCCAACGAGGAAGAGCTGCAGGTGAGCTGTCATCCAGAGGGTCACCATCTTTTTCCAGCCCTCCCCTCCACGGGGTGAGATCCCTGCCCAGCTTCCCCCATGGTTTTACCATCAGGGTGATGCCCGAGCCGCCCAGGGAGCGGGCCAGCAGCCGGGTGAGCTTGCTGTCCCGGTAGGGGATGTGCGTTCTCTTCCCTCGGGGTTTGGCCAACAGGGAGATGCAGTGTCCTGCCGGAAGCCACAAAGGATGTGACAGGGCTCCGGTGGGGGCCAACAGGGCTCCCAGGGCGGGTCCCCCAGCTCTTACCCAGCGCCAGGAGGCTGCGGTTGATGCTGTTGGCCTCCACGGAGAGCTCCCCGCTGGAGCCGGTCTCCTTCACCCGCTCGCTGCCAGCCAGGTCCACGAAGCACAGCGTGCCCTGCTTGCTGGGGCAGGCGCTGGCCTGGGGGACCCGAGTTGGGGAGGTGATGCTTTGGCCCCCGTCACCCCTTCCCCACGGCCCACAGCAGTGTCCCGACCGCTGGGTCTTGAATGGGACTCCCTGCTGCTCACTCCAGCCCCACCAATGTACCCTTGAGGAGAGCATGACCTGTTTGCAGCCCCGCGATGAGCCCTGACCCCCCCCCCCCCCCCAGCCCTCCCCTGGAACAGGATGTGCGCTCACGGCTCGGCTGTGGATGTGGATGGTCAGAAGGGCGTGGCTGCGGCTCGAGTGCCTGTTGAGGGCATGTGCCGAGGTCCGGCGCCTCTGGGATCCTGCCGGGGGAGGAACTGATTGCATGACACCCCAAATCCCTGCCCCACACCACACAGCATCCACTGCCCTCCACCCCCTGCCAGACGCGAGCCGGCCTTGGCTCTGCAGCAGAACGAGAAGCTGCTGGTTTTGGCTGCCATCAGCGCCCCACCAGCCCTGGGGACAGTCTGCGGGGGGCTGAATCCCCCCATACCGGGTCGAGCAGCCCCTGCACACGTCCAGCCCTGTGCCCGTGGCTCAGCACCTTGCAGGAGTAGGCTGACGATGGTCTCCAGGCTCTCGAATTCCACACTGAGCTGGTTCTCCACATAGAAGCCGCGGGTTTTGCTCCACCGCAGCGGCAGGGCACACGGTGGCCCCGGGCTCAGCAGGTCCCGGACCTGGGGATATGGCAGAAGGAAGGCACCGGGGGAGCGGGGCACAGGGTGCCAGCAGGCCCGGACTGGGCGGCTGCGCAGGCACTTACCTGTTCGTTGTAGATCTCCAGGTAGGAAGCACTGAGAGCCAGGGCAGAGCCACGGCTCCGGCTCTGCTCCAGGAGGCAGGTGAAGGACCTCTGCATCAGCCCCAGCAGGGCCGGGGCTGCCGGCTGGGTCTCGCTCTGCGGAGACGCCAGCACGGTGAGCGGGCACATCGGGCACACACCTGCTCCCAGAGCCTACGACCGGGAGGGAAGAGCCCATCCCACCACCAGGATCAGGTCAAATGGAGGGGACAGCGTTGTACCTGGGCGAGGGGTCCCATCAGGGTGTAGGTCTTCCCCGAGCCGGTCTGCCCGAAGGCAAAGACGGTGCAGGAGAAGCTGGGGAGGATGCGGAGCGTCAGGCACGGCCCCAGGCGGTGGCACAGGGATGCCACCTCCCGACACAGCCCCGGCAGTGCAAACGCGCCGGAAAGGCCCGGCGTGGGCTGGATGAGGGGCTGGGGTCCGCGGGGAGCTCTCCGGCACTCACCCGTCTATGGCCAGCTCCACCAGCTGCCTCATCCCGCTGCCTTCGAACACAGCCTCCTGCGAGGCGCCGGCATCGAACACGGCGCTGAAGCCAAAGGTGGCATCGTGCCTGGCCGCGCTTACCTGGCCGTGGGGACAGCGGCGGCTCAGGGGGTGCCGCACCCCTTCCCCCTGCCCACACCCCGGCGGGGAGGTGACACTTACGTGGACGGCGCCGTCACCGAGGCTGTGCACAACCTGCCGGTCACCTCGCCGCGTCTCTGTGCAGGTCAGTGGCCGGACCCTAATGGTGGGGGTGGACAGGGACACAGAGGTGTCGCTACATGGGGACCCTGGGGAGCCCTGCCGTGACCTTGCCCCAGGCAGGGAGGTTCCTGCCGCGTCCCTGAGCCCTTTCGCCTCCTCTTACCTTAGCACCACTCTCAGGCGCGTCTCTCTGCCCTGCACGGGGCCCTCCCGCTCTTCTCCAGGGCTCCTTTGGGGAACAGAGGGCAGCAGGGTGGTGGGTGCCCCCCAGCTGGGGGGGCTTCCCGCGGACACCCCGGGGGCTGGGGTAGAGGGACCCTTGGTCATGCTGTGCTCGCACCGTCCTCCCACCTCCACTGTGCCCTGAGGCCTGGCGGGGGACAGAGCTCAGGGTCCCCGCCATGTCGCCGCAGAAGGACGGTCCTGTCCCCCCCAGCCTTTTTGGGGTGCCGCCCCCCGCTGCCTGTATCAGTCGGGCAGTCACTGCCCAAGTCCGGCTGCTCCAGGACGGGCTGGCCTCTGTCTCCTCCGCCTCCCCGACAACTTACGGTCTCTCCTGGCCTCGTGGGAGTGTTCTGGGCCGGGGGTCCGGCTGGGGGTGCCCGCCCCGTTCCCCCTCTTGTTCCATGCGCCCCCCAGCACCCGGTGCTCGGGGTGCCCGCAGCGCCCGGCCGGTCCCGCGGGAGCCACCGGCAGCCGGCCCCGGCTGCCCCGCGCAACCGGTACCACCGCTCCGGTTAAACATTGACCGGTGCCAGCCCTGCGGGAGAGCGGCGGTCGCACGGCGGGGGACGAGCGGAGGAGGGCGGGGAGCCGGGGCAGGGGACGCAGGGGGCGGGTGGCAGGTGGGTACCCGAGCCCTGGGATCCTCACGGGCCCCACCGTGCCCCGACGGCGGCGCGGGGGAGACCTGTACGAGCAGCTGGTGGGGGTCCTGGTCCTCTGGGATGCTGGGGGAGACCCTCCCCGAGTCAGTCGGGACTCTCGGGGCGCTACCATCGGGGGCGCAGAGCTGGGACCGGCCCCGGGAGCCCTTGGGAAGGGCTGGGGGGGGACAGCACCGCCCGCTCGGGGCGGTCCTAGCCCGCCGGGGGGGACCCGGGGGGGATAAAAGCCGGGGCGGCGGCAGGACCGGGGGAGCCGGGCAGGATGAGCGCGGCCCCGGGCACCTCCCGCGCCCCGCAGCCGCTGCTCCGCTTCCCCGACGGGGCGGGCGGGCCGGGCGGCGGGCGGGCGGCGGGGGGGGGCGGCGTTCCGGGGCCGTGCCCCTGCCCCTGTCCCTGCCCGGGGGGGCCGCGGAAGCGGCGGCGGACCACGTTCAGCCGGGGGCAGCTGTCCGAGCTGGAGCGGGCCTTCGCCGCCGTGCCCTACCCGGACATCGCCACCCGGGAGCGCCTGGCCGAGCTCACCCAGCTGCCCGAGGCCAAGATCCAGGTGAGGGCAGGCGGGACCCTCCCCTCCACCCCTTCCTCCTTCCCTCTCGGGGCTGGGGTTCCTTGTCCTCCGCGGGGCCACCCCGTCGGGGCGCTGTCGGTGTCTCATGGCTCCCCTCGCCGTCCCAGGTGTGGTTCCAGAACCGCCGCGCCCGCAGGATCCGCAGCGCCAAGCCCGAGCCGCCGCCGCTACCGCCGCTGCCGCCGCCCGGGGAGCGGGGTCCCCCCGCGGCACCCCCCGACAGCAGCACCCCGGGCCCGGCCCCTGCCATGCCGCCGCCGGGATCCCACAGCCCCGCTCGGGGCCTCCCCACCTCGCTGGGCTCCATCTCCGACCTCATCTACAGCGCGGCCATCACCAACCTGGGCGAACCGTAGCCGTGGCAAGGACCCCCGTGTTCTAGGGACCCTCCTGGCACCGCGGCCCCCCCCCCCCCCCGGATTAGCGCCACGATTTCATTAGGGTGTGGAATTACTGCCGGTCCCGAAGGCTCCGAAGATGTCATCCAATATCCTAAATGCCGGTGCGGCCGCAGCAGGGGCAGCTCCCCATCACCCCTCTAATACCGACTAATCTTTTGGAAAAAATACCTTAATCTGAGGCCGTATCCACGGATGATTGTGGCGCGGCCGCCCCTAATCCGCAGGCACGTTCGCAGGTGCCGGCAGATCTCCCTGGGTCGGATATTAAACCGTGTTTCCAGAGGGGCTTAGCTGCCATCAGAGCATTAATCACTGTGTCCAGCCCTGGCAGAGCGCCCACCCGGCAGGTGTCCGGGTCCCCAGGGCCTGACGTGGGTGTCCCCTCCCCGCTGTGGGTGCACCGAGCTGGCTCTGCTCTGCCCCATGGCACCTGAGAAACCCCTGGGCTCAATGTTGAGCGGTGTTCCTTGCCTATGTCCAGAATCTGGGCACCCTATGGCAGGGGGTTGGGAGCACCACGCATCCCTCACTGTGCAGGCAGAGGAAGGTTTGGACAGGAGATGGAGCAGGATGCAGGATGCAGAGGGAGAGGGAAGATTCACATCTCTGCAGTGTGTTAGATGCCACATCAATGTTTCTCACACCAACAGACATCTCCTGACATGCAGGAAGAAGGTTATGAACACACAGTGTTATTTATTTCCAGAATAAAAGGACAGGAACTTCCCAGGAAAACAGAGATGGCAGGAACTGATGCCTCTCTCCCTGCTGGAGTGGTCAGAGTCCACAGCCATTGCCTCTCCTGTTCCACAGCTCTGGGATTTCCAACCCATGATTCATTTCAGGAGCAGGAAGCAAAGGACGAGCCTGAGGAGTGCAGCAGTCTTCCCACAGCAGGAACAGGTACAGACAGGAGAAAACCTGTCCCAAATTAGCAGCTCCTGGGGAGGACAAAAAGCCTCCAGCACGAAGCCTGCAGTTCATGGTCATAGCTTGCCAAGGTCCCCTTCGAGGGTCCGCACCATCACATACAGCTCGGCCAAGCCCACCACTGAGGCCACAATGACGGCTGACAGGACACGCTGGGGACACAAAAGAGAGAGGGGTGACCCTGGGGGTCCGGCCTGGCCAGCACAGAGGGGCTGCCAGGGGGCTCTGGGGCCTTGCTCACCGCCGCTGTCTCTGCGAAGACGTACTGGCTGCCCAGGTACGTGCAGGCAAAGGCGGCCACCACGGTGACAATGAAGTTGAAGATGGTGATGACAACGGCTTTCACGGAGCGAACTGGTGGAGAGAAGGGTAAAGTGATTGATTTTACATAAGGTTGGGGAGTAGGGCTGGGGACAAGGTGTGATTGGGGCTACCTCAGCTGGGATGTGTAATCCTGGAGGAGTCACACGCTTGGTGCCTCCAGAAATATTGGTAAGAATGACCAAGAGGCTCCTTCATTCAAGGAACACTTTAGTGCATGAAAACCTTCTGGTGAGATATTCCAAGAGGGAAGGGCTGTTACCAGCTGGAGATGGAACAATTCCCATGCCTGACCTGGCTTGTGCCAACAGGACAGGAAGACACTCACCTTGCCTCCCAAATTCAGCCAATGGCCCGTTCATCTCCTGAAAGAAGGGATTGAAACAGCTTGTGATCGCTTGTATTTTAATGTTAGTAATAACATTACTACTGTATGTGCAGAATAAAAGCAATGCCAATGCCCTGTCCTGTCGCCAAGACTGTGAGGTTTTGGGGTGCCCTGGTACTGGGTGGGTGGGCTGTGGGGGAGCAGCAGTTTCACAGCACACAGGTTTCTCTGAGATTTTGCACAAGCTCTGGTAAAACCATCCCAGATTATAGATCACAGCATGGTTTGTCCTGGAAGGGACCTTAAAGACCATCCCTGCCATGAGCAGGGACACCTTGCACCAGACCAGGTCAAACCTGGAGCGGTCAAGCTCAGCAGAGAGCAAAGCAGATCTTCCCATGAGAGTTAATGTGCACATGGATGCCAGGTACAGTGTGGAAGGACAGAATGGGATCACAAGGAATGCCAGCAGAAAGGGATGCTGACTTGTCTGAGCAGTCACCCAGCCAGAAGATCCCAGCTCTCCCAGGAAAGAATGAGTGCCCACACGTTATCCTGTATTTTCAGCTTTTACCTTGACATGAATGAGGCAATTTTAAAACTATGACAAAAATTTAACCAGCACAGATGCTCCCTGTCAAACATTTATGGCATGTGCTCAGTCTCCCAGAACAGAACCTGAGATCTTTGGCACAGTGAGCAGTTCCCAAAACTCGGTATTGTCTAATTCACCACCCTGTTAACCCTGTCCTACCTCTGTCCTCAACACCGCATCTGTTGTCCCCGGTGTGTTTACCTCCAGTGCCTGCCACATCCCCTCTCCACTGCACTCACTCAAAGGGGAAAATCTCCTTTGCTCTCAGGTGTTTGAGGGATGAATCCCGGCAGCAGGCACCGCAGCAGCCCCTCACCTGCCCGGTGATGTTGCGGGTCATCCGCTGGTACTCCTCGTGTGCCAGCTTAGCCTTGATCCGCTCCAGCCGGGCCACCAGCTCGGGGTTCTGGGGAAGGCACAGACCCACCGTGAGGGCCGGGAGCCGCCGCCGCCTCCTCCCGCGACTCCTGCCCGGCCCTCCCTTACCCGCGGCGGCACCGGCACCTCGGGCAGGTGGATCTCGCATCCTTCCAGCAGCTCGTGTAGGTGCAGCGGGGACCCTGCGGGCGGGGGACGGGGCGGTCACGGTGTGATCGGGGCGGTCACGGTGCGACCACGGCGCCCCGGCGCAGCGCGGCCTACCTGCCTCCCTCAGCGCGGCGTGCAGCCTCCGCAGCAGGCTGAAAGGCACCAGCTCTCCATCCGCCGCCAGCGCCGCCTCCAGCTCCGCCTCCAGCTCATCCCGCAGCCCAGCGGGCAGCGCTGCCAGCTCTCCGGCCCGCACCGCCCGCCGCAGCCGCGGCCCGGCTCGCAACGACGACGCCATGTTGGGCCCGGCCGGCGTTGCCGGGGCGACCGAGGGATGGGGGTGGGAGGAACCATAGAGACGGCGGGGTGGGGCGGAGCGGCGCGCGCGGGGGGCGGGGCGGGGCGGAGCGGCGCGGGCCGCGCGGGGCACTGTGGGCCGCGGGCGGTGGGATGTCGGGCGGCGCGGCGCGGCGGTACGTGGCGGCGGCTCTGGGCCGGGCCCGGGCCCGGGCCCGCGGGCCGGCCCCGCTCTGGGAGCCGCCCCCCGCCCGCCACCTGCGGGCCCTGGGCCCCGGGGGAGCCGCGGTGCTCCCGCTGCCGCTGCTTTTGCCGCCGCGGCGGCACCTCTCGTCGCGGTGAGGCCTGTGAGGGGTTGGGGGGGGGCGCAGGGTTGGGGTTGTTGGGGGGGGCTCGGGGAGACAGGCGGTGAGGGGGTGTTTGAGGGTGATTGGGAGGGGGTGAGGGCTCGCAGGAGGTGTTTGGGGTGCGGGTAGTTGGGGAAAATTGGGAAGGAGTTAGGAGGCTGTGAGAGGGTGTTTGGGGATGAGGGTGATTGGGAAGGAGTTGGAGTGTGGGTTGGGGGGTGGTGAGTCACTGGGGGAAGACTGTGAAAGAGTTGGGGGGGTTGTCAGGGCAGAGATATGGGGGATTGGGCTGAAGGGACAGCTGTGTGAGGGCATCCAGGGCAGTTGGGAAAGGGGGGACTGGCAAAGGGTGGAGGGCAGAGGAGGGAGTGAGATTGGGCAGCCCAGTGCATAGTGGGGCTCTTGTGGGGTACCCGAGGGAGGCACAAGGTGGGGAGCAGTGTCCCCCTGGCCTGGGGGCTGCTTCAGCCCCTGCAAACCCTCCAAGCTGCCTCTCTGCTCCAAGGAACCGTCCCGAGGGCAAAGTGCTGGAGACCGTGGGGGTGTTTGAGGCCCCGAAGCAGCATGGCAAATATGAGACAGGCCAGGTAGGTGGTTCAGGGTGGGGCACAGCTGACCCTGCAGGCTGGTGCCACAGGGATTGGGCAGCCAAAGGATTTCCCATAAGGAAAATCTCAGCAGCAGCAGGCCAGGAGTTTCACAGTTCAGTGTTCCTTGTCTGTGCTGTGTCTGCAATTTGTCAGTCATCTGGCAATAGCAGGTTGATAAGAATCTGCAGCACAACGCAACTGCTGGACAATGGCATTCACTCTACTGGTCTTGTTTTGGGGTTTTCTCCCTCAGGAATTCAAAGAGACAACCACTAAATTTGAGAAATAACAACTACACTTGTAATTCCTGTCCTTAAGGCTCTCAGATCTGTTTCTGAGCAGTCTCTCCTTTCTGCTGCTCTATTACTGCATTACTGGTTTAGTCCTTCCCTTCTACAGGATAGAGATGACATGGATTTCTCCTCTCATCCCAAACTGTGTTCCTTCTTTCTGCTCTGGGTAGTCACAGTGGTGATTGTCCCTGTATCCCCATCCCACACATTAAATCCTTTGTAAATGTTTGTAGTTTTACCTCAGTTAACAGATTTTCAAAATGATTCAACTGTAATTATTTGTTCCTTCCAGCTCTTCCTTCACAGTGTGTTTGGCTATCGAGGAATAGTCCTGTTTCCCTGGCAAGCCAGGCTTTATGATCGGGATGTGGCTTCTCCTGTCACAGAAAAGTAAGGATTTGAGGATTCATTCTGGTTCATGTTGTCATACTGTTACATTTACGTTTTGTAGTGAGTTTCCTTTTTGGGGTAAACAAGTGTTTTTAAGGAGGGCAATGGGTCTGTTTGTATGAGTGTAAACTGGGAGAGGTGCTTGAAGAGGAGATGCTTCATTATTAAGTACTGAGTATTAATTTTGTGTTAATTAGAGATAGGATGGAAGTATGAAGGGTGAAAGTGTGTGTGTGTGAAGGAAATAAAAATCAATTAAAAAATCATGCTCCTGTCACTTTGTATTCTACAAAAATCCCTTTTTGAGTTAGATCCAGCAGGAAGAACCTCTGAGCTGTTGTGCCTGTGCCAAACACCTCTCGTGGTCATCTCAGCTCGTCTGTCATTGTGTGGGTGGCTGATGAGGCTTTGGTTTGGGTGCAACCAAATGATTACAGGCTGTGAAATGTGACTTCAAAAAAAAAAAAATCATTGTTTATGAGTACTTGGTTCTGGTAACAAGAATTTGCTTCCATCCTGTGCTTGAGCTCAGAGTTCTGCTTTTCTCTTTAGGAGCGAGAATGTGGCAGGCCATGGTTCCAAAGAGGTCAAGGGCAAAACACACACTTACTACCAGGTGTTAATAGATGCCCGGGATTGTCCACATATAGTAAGTAATGAGCAATCTTGCTATTGAAACTTGAGTATCTTCTCCTACATGAGTGGTTCAGAGGGACAGGCACTGAAAGAAAATGGCTTTGGTGGCTAACTGGATTGGGTAGGATTTTTGGATAAATTTATTCTTCAAGGTATATTTTTCCCTGAGAAAGATCATCTGGAAGGTCATGTGGCTGTTTTCTGGATCGTGTTTCCCCTTTCCAACCTCCTTTCCTCTTCCTGGTGTCATTCCTACACTGTTGCACACAGGTCATTGGGAATGTGGGCTGCAGCACTGAAAATGCTCTTCGCTTGTTTGAGTGGAGAGTTAGCCTAGAGGAATTAAATGGAGAGAAGTTCTGAGGTGAATTGGTTCGACGAAATAAACATTACGTGCTTTATAAACCCCAGTAGTGAACTGAACTATGACTGGAAACTGTCCTGCAGCAATCCACGCAGAAAGACATAAACCTCCCTGTTTCTCAGTCCCAGAGATCACAGACGGAAGCAGTGACGTTCCTGGCAAATCATGATGACAGCAGAGCCCTCTATGCCATCCCAGGTGAGCAAAACTCCTGCAGCCTCTGACTGTTGTGAGGTGAGGTCAGAAAAGTCATCAGTGGTCAACTCCTGCCAGAGAAGCAGCAGTTCCTGCAGGACATTCTGTAGTGGATCTGTCCATAGCTTAGGGCTGTGCTGGAGATGACAGAGTGACTAAAGTACAGGAAGCCCTTTGCATAGCTGGAAGCTGGGCACTCTGTGATCAGACACAGACATGTCTGATTTAAATCAGAGCTCTTGAGTCACAGATCCCATACCAAGCTGCATATGGGCTGTTCTACTTTGTCACCAGGACAGCTGGATTTATTCCTGTCCTGGGCATTTCCTGCCCAGAGTGCTTTTGGGGCAGTGCAGGCACTTTGCAGGGCAGTGTGTGTTTATCAGAGGAGTCACTCCATGAAAAATCTCACAGGAGAACACTGCCAAGAGTTATTCCTGGCACGTCTCCTCCATTCTTCCTTGCAGTTGTGATATTAGCTTTGGCTTCTGCTGCCAAAATCCTTTTCCTAACTTCTCACTAGTGTGATCAATTTTTCTGCCAGGAGACTTCTGAGCTGCTCTTTGGTGGGGAAGTTCAATGGCTTTTGGGTTTCTTTTTCAGGTTTAGACTATGTAAGCCATGAAGACATCCTTCCCTACAGCTCCACTGATCAAGTGCCCATCCAGCATGAGCTCTTTGAGAGGTTCCTCATGTACGACCAAACAAAAGGTAAATTCTGGCTTCACAGGGAATTCTTCAGAGCCACGTGCTTGCAGTGCTCTAGAACAAGTACCCAAACCCCATCATCTTGGATATGGTATAAAAATCACATCTACCTTGGGGTTTGTTACAGTGAAGCTGCCTTTGAATTTTTTTAAACTATGTGAAAGGAATTGTTTTGAGGGAAGAGCACTCCAGCTACAGTGTTGCCTCTCCCCATGAAACCTCACCTTTCCCTCCCCACAGTCCCACCTTTTGTAGCAAGGGATACTCTGTGTGCGTGGCAGGAGAAGAACCACCCCTGGCTGGAGCTCTCGGATGTGCACCGAGAAACCACGGAGAACATCCGTGTCACCGTCATCCCTTTCTACATGGGCATGAGGGTAAGTCTGGCCTGCTCTGTTCATTCTGCCATTTGCTTCACTGGCATGTTTTTGTAAGACCAGTTTGCTGCCTGAAGGTACTTTCTGCATACTGAAGAAGTGACATTTAACCACAGTTGCAGTTTCGTTCTCCTGGGTATAAACATGAAATTGTTTTGTCATGTATTTTTGGAGAACAGCTCCTGCATATTGGCTTTTGCTGGTTATCAGTAGGATGAGAAATAACCTGTAATGTTCTGCACAACGGTGCTAGCAAGATATTTAGGAAGGCTTGTGAATTGGTCCTGTTACTGCCTCAGTCACGTGAGGTGGCACTGGGGCCATCTGCTCTGTAACAACAGACACGTCTGTTATCCTGCCCAGTGATGAGCTGGGGTTGCCTGCCTGTTTCCTGCCTCTAGTTTGGCTTAGAGGGTTTGGCTAAAGCCTTCTGGGTTTAGCTGATAACCATGTGCTCTTTATAGCACAGAACTCCACGTGGACCATACAAAATAATGCGGCTCCAACAGACTCCTGAGTGGGAGAGCTGGGAATTCCCACAGCAGTTTGATTTCTGAGCACGGCTGATGGGGAGCCTGAGCTGTGGCAGGTGCACATTTTGGTGTGGATTTGCAACTTTTGTGGAGTCCAGCTGATGTTTGTCCTAAAACAGGTGCCCGAAGGCCAGGAAAGGGGTGTTTCTAGATCTGTAGAAAGTGCATAATTAACATGGAGATGAACCCTGGGTTGTCACGGGATCCTTGCAAATCTCCCACCTCATGATTACTTTAGAGCACAGCCAGTGCCAGGCTCTGCTGATGGAAGGCCTCGGAGAGCAGCTGTCTGTGCTCATGTGAGTTGTCTGCGTCACCCTGGCACAGAGTGAGAGCCCCTGTGCTGGTGCTGTGCTGACAGCTGAAGAGGTTTTTGGCACCACGTGTTCAAGGGCAGCTGCTAAAGTCTTTTGTTTCTCTTGACAGGAAGCCCAGAATTCCCATGTCTACTGGGTAAGTGCCTTTTGTGTCATGGAACAGCTAAAGGGAAGGAGTTTATTTGCTGTGGCATCACTGCTGTGTGATAAGCTCTGAGGGAGAGTAGCCCTTGCCTGGAAACTGTTTCCCAGCATCAGCTGTGGGTTATCAACTGGTTGCAGCTGATTCCAGCTCTTGATAAGAGTCTTTCTTCTGTCCAGTGGCGCTACTGTATTCGCCTGGAGAACCTGGACAGTGAAGTAGTGCAGCTCCGAGAGCGACACTGGAGGATATTCAGCTTGTCTGGCACCTTGGAAACAGTCCGGGGCCGTGGGGTTGTAGGAAGGGTAGGTACCACACAGCTTTTTTTCGGGGAAGCATGGCCCTTTGCTGGAGTCCTCTCGCTTGCTTGGGTGGATTGGCCAGTAAATTGCTTAGTGGGCACTGGAAATAGATGGAGTGGGAAACCAGCAATGAAGAAAGTCACGTGAGCTTTTCATCTGTTGTTTGCATGAACTGAAACTTCACACTGAGTATTGGAGAATGATCCTAAATGACTGGTGATGGGAAAACTGGAATAATAACGGGATTCTGGCACTACTCAGTTTGCTGTGTAATTGGCAGTGGTGCTGGGCTGTGGGTCTGTGGTTGTTTCTTTTTTTTCCCCTGCTGTATAAATTTCCTCTTGATGCCTGTCTGGGGTAGAATGTTAAGATTGCTGATGCCCAGTGGTCTCTTGTCTTCTCAGGAGCCAGTTTTGTCCAAAGAACAGCCAGCATTTCAGTACAGCAGCCACGTCTCCCTGCAGGCATCCAGTGGTCACATGTGGTAAGAAGCCCTTATTGCTGCTGTACAGTGTTTTGGCTGTAGGATCCCCCAGCAGCGAGCTGGGGTGCAGTTTGCTGCCTGGGGTTGTGGCTGAAAGCTGGGTGGAAGTGGACTGGACAAGGGCATATATGGTAGCTAAAATTTGGTGAGCTTTTCTATAGCTGTATCCCAGTTAGTGTTAAGATGATCTGTTGGTTCTCTGCACCAGGAGAGGTTCCAGGATAATGTATCCTCCTGCTGTGGTCTGTGCTAGACTGGATTTAAAGACATGAAGCAGTTCTCCCTTTTGGTCCTGGGTGCAAGAGCCGAGGCCTTGTGCTGATCATTCCCTCAGCAGCAGGGGTGTGTGCTCTGGTGTCCCTCTCTTGGGAGAGGATTGGGCTTTAACTCCATCCCTGTGCACTTCTGTGTCAGGCGTTGGCATGCAGGGGTTTTCCCAGTTTAGACCAGATAAGGCCTTCAGTCTAACTGGTGTTTAAGTCTCTTCTTCTGTAAGTGCAGGGAGGGAAATGCCCAGCTGAGCTGTTATTTTCTTGTGCCTCGGGGTTAAAGCAGTTTCCCTTTATTTGCCTTTTGGCTTATTTAGTGCCACCTCTGTGTGGACAAGGATTGCACAGCCACCTCTTGCCTTCTGTATGACAGGTCTTCCTGCATTTTTTAAGTAAATCTCCTTCAGAGTTAAGCTGCCTTTGAGTTGGGAAAAGCAGGAGAGCAGCTCTTTGCATACAGGGAATACCATGTTTGCCATGTGAAGCGTTTTGAGTTGCCCGAATGGATGCCCTGGGGAGATAAAACCAGATGGTTTTATCCAGAGGTAGTTCTTCCCTCTCTGCATACATCCTGGCGAGAAAGAGACAAAGGTTCTGCAGCTCAAAAGCTGCTCAGCTTGACTTCTGGTGTTCAGTTGTGTCTTCTCTGTCCTGAGAACCTGTTAATTTATCTCCACAACCCTCTTGCCCATGTCATGTTCTGCAGTACAGTTGTCTGTAGTTGAGAGCAGCAAACAAATGGTTGTACCAGGACAGGCAGGTTCATTTCTGACGTGCAAAGCCGAAGCTATTCTAAATTACATCTGAGGGGATTTCTTCATGTCATACACAACCAGTGGAGCTCCTGCTAAGAAATACAAATCTGAGTTAACGTGTAACCAGCTTGTAAAAATAGCTCAGATGGCTCTGTCTCCTGGGGAGTGGGAGTTGTGTAAACACTGCTGCAGGTGCGTGGAGGGTGCTTGACTCCTGTGGGCTGCAATCATCACAGCTTTGTGCAGGAAATGTGTTGGTGATGTGATGTAAAACTGCCCAGGAGTCCTCCATAAGTGAGTCATCTTGGCAGCAGATGTTCTGCAGCTGAGCCATGTCCTTGCTGCTGGACCAGCCTTGCAGATGGACCCTGAGGATATGCAAGAGCTCAGGTCTTACCTTCTTGCTCATCCTTCCTAGGTGTGTCTGTCCCTGGCCTCAGCGTGATCTCTGCCATTATTTTTGCAGGGGCACTTTTCGATTTGAGAGGCCTGATGGCTCCCACTTTGATGTCCGAATCCCACCCTTTTCCCTGGAAAGCAACAAAGATGAGAAGACCCCTCCCTCCGGCCTTCACTGGTAGATCAGAGCGAGTGCCCAGACCCACGGAGGCCTGTGTGTGTTGTAGACCTTTGCCTCTTTATGCTGCAGCCAAGAACACGGAGCTTTTAAACATTTTAAACCATTTTTGTTTTAACTGTTGTCTGACAGGGAGGCTTTTTTTGGAACTTTACTACTGGCTCTCTCAGGCTGCTTGTAAAACATAAGCTGTGTTACAGGTAACCTTTCCCTCTGTGGCACCTGCTGGGCTTGGGGGATTTAGATCTGTGCTGCTGCAGAAGACTGGCTCCCCCTCAGCAGGCCTGGACCCTTTCCAATGTGTTGTGACTTCTCTGCAATGTGAGGTTTCTCTAATAAACTGGCCCTTCCAGTTGCAACCAGTCTTCCTTCCTAAACCAAGGCCATGCCTTTGCATCCAGCCGGTCCCAGCTTGTTGCTCCCTCCCGTGTGGAGTCAGCCCAGAGTTCTTGCTGCTTCAGAAGGAGCTGCTCTTCCTTTAGGGAACAGGAATGTGAGCTCAGCTTTCCTGCAGTGAAGCTGCTTTTTGGGATTCAGCCAGGGTTGGAGCACCCTGTGAGCTGCACTGCTCGTCACACAGCTTGTCTGGGCTTTGTGCTGTGATACAAACCCTGGTTTTTTTAGAGAAGAGGGTGCAGAGGGGACAAAGTGGGTGACAGATGGTGCTGAGCAGGTGCTGTCACGGTGTCCTGTGTGTGCAGAGCACCAGGCTCTGTGTTGTGATGGTACAGGAGAGCTGAAGGGAGCTCTTCCCCTGCCAGGGCTTTGCTTTGCTGCAGGGATTTCCATCTCAGCTGCTGGAGGGTTCTTCCCTGCTCACACTGTGGCTCCATCCATATTTCCTTGGTGGTTTCAGCTTGACAGGAATGCTTGTTTTCACCTGGAATGCTGTCAGCCAGTGAGGCAGTGCTTGGCTTTCTGCTTGTGCTTGCTCTGCTTGGCAGGTTGTGATTTTTTTGGTAGCCTGTGTCTGGAGGGCCCTGCAGGACTGTGCAGGTCAGTGAAATCCCTGGAAGATGACAACATATGGACGTGTGGGAAAGCCAGAGCAGCTCTCAGCAGCTCTGAGGATTGCAAGGATCATCAGCCTCCATGGTGTGGGACCCTTCTGGCTGTCCCTGGGTTTCCAGACTTCAGGGTGTTTCAGAGGCAGAAGTATTTGGCTTTGTGATAACCTTAGGAAAGAAAGTTTCCAACCTTCCTCCTTCCCCTAGTCTTGCTTAAATGACAAGGCATAACTAACTCACGGGATGTTTTCCTTGATTAAGATGTATCTCAGTTATTCCCTCTTCCCTGGAGACTCCTCTGAGCAGCCTCTTTGCCTTTGGCTCTGCAAGGCAGAGCTGTGGCAGTGCTGTGGGCTGTCTTGGCTAATGGACAAAAACAGCCTTTGGGAGAGACTCTCATGCTGTCCCACAGCCAGTGGATTCCTGTACAGAGAGACTTAATCACTGCAGTGTTCATCTGTCACCAGTCTAATTTTGTGTCTTCCTTCCTCTCAGGTAGTACATGCTCGTATTTAGAGTTTCAAAGGTCTAAACAGCCAGTCTGCTTTTAGGGGTAGGAAAGGATCCCTAAAGACCAGTTCACAGCTGACAACCCCCCATTGCTGCTCTCTTGCTGATTTCCTCTCAGGAGGAAGAGGTGGGAAGATGCCTCAACTTCAGAGGCAGCAGGAACCTCTAGGAACCTGCTTTTCCCTTCCCATGCAGTTGCTCAGTCGGGATGGGAGTAGCAGCTGCCCTGCCTCCTCCTCGGGCTGCTTCAGCTTTACTGGCAATTGCAGCACCCCCGTGAATGTTTAACTTTGCCCCTCACCCGCGTTCCTGGGGTGTTGTGGCCCTAATGCTTCCCGTAACCAGCGGAGAGCTGCATCCCTAAGGGATGGAGTGATGCGGGGGCAGGGGCTCTGCTGCGTTGTTTGGGGTGATGTCCCATCGCGGCTGGGTACTGTGCTGTGGCCTGTGCCCAGGAACAGACATTCCTGGCTGGATAATGATTGGCAAGACCGAGGTCACGGCGCTGCCGGTAGCAGACGGGCCGGGGCACGGTAGGAATGTTTCCACTCCATCAGGCTTTGCGGAGGGAGCAGCGCCGACCTGCCCTGGGGCCTGGGCGCGATGCCAGAGGCTGGGCAGGGCCTTTCCCCAAGTGCTTCATCCCTCGGGACCCTTCCCGGAGCGCGGCCGAGCCCCGTCCCCCCTCTCTGTGTAAATACCTGTACAAAAGAACCAACCAATAAACCGCTGAACGAACGGCTCTGGCTCCCGCCCCTCATTGCCCCGCGGCGCTACGGGCACCAACCCCGCTGTTCGTCCCTCCCTGCCCCGGGGCTCCTTTCCCGGGGCTCCTTTCCCGGGGGTCGGGCCCGGTCCCATCCCGTCCCTCCCTCTCGCCGCCCACGTGAGTCCCCGCGCGGCCCCGTCGCGCCGGAAGTGACGTAGGGCGGTGGCGGCGAGGCGGCAGCAGCATGGTGATGGCGGCGGCGGCGGGCGCGCACCGGCCCGGGCCGCTCAAGCAGCAGAACAAGGCGCACAAGGGCGGCAAACACAGCGGCTCCTCGCAGCGCCGTGCTGGAGGTGAGGCGGGACGCGCTCCCCGCGGGTTCCCCGCCGCCCTCGGCCCGCCTGACCGTTCTCTTCCTCCCCCCAGGCCGCATCCCCGTCAAGGCCCAGCCCCGCCGGCGGCTCCGCGACCTGAACAGGGTGGACCGGCGGCATCAGGCGCTGCAGCTCCGCCGGCAGCGCAAGGAGGCGGTGAGGCACCCGGGGAGCGGGAGATGGGTCGGTTCGAGTCTGTGCCGGAATGGGGCCGGGGCAGGTCTCGGTGTGGATGATGTAACCCAGCCGGTTTGGGTCTTCGCGGGGGAGACGAGTGGGTGCCAGGGCCGGTTCGCTTTGGGTCAAGCGGAGCATTATCGGGCCGGGTGTGTTCGAGTTGCGGTGTGCAGGAATCGTGCCGTGGGCCGGGGGGCGCGAGAGGAGCCGGACGTGGGTTGGGATTCACGCTCTGCCCTTGTGCCCGCAGGTGCTGGCGGAGAAGCGCAACCTCGGCAGCAGGGACGGGCCCCCGCACCTCGTGGTGGTGCTGCTGCTGCACAGCAGGGCTGCAGCCCACGACACCCTGCGCCTGCTGCAGAGCCAGGACTCGGCCGTTGTCCGTGCAGATGAGGGCAGAGCTGGTGGCTTTGCCCTCCTCTGCCCCCGGCTCAAGCAGCGCTGGCGCTTTGTCACAGCACAGGCAGGTGAGGAGGCACCGCTGTTGGTTGGGTTCCTATTCTGGTACCTCTGGCAGCCCCGCTAATGGAGGTGTTTTGGGTGCAGGGGATCTTCACGCTGTCTTAGACCTTGCCAAGGTTGCTGACTCCCTGCTGTTCATTCTGGATCCTGTGGATGGCTGGGACAGTGCTGGGGAGCACTGCCTCTCTTGCCTCTTTGCACAGGGGCTCCCCAGTTATGGTGAGAAATGTTTTGGGCTTCTAGGGGGCTCTGGGGGTGCTTAACAGAGATTTACTGTCAGTGAAAAGAAATTTTTCCTTATGTTGAGGTGGAAGTTCTTTCATTTCAGTTTATGGCTACTGCTCCATGCCCTGTTGGGCACCAGCGAAACTCCCTTTGTACCTTGTGGTGCAAATCTGGCCATTTGGGCTGCTGACATCCAAGTATTTGCCTATGTTTGGTAAAAAGGACATAAGAAGATTTAGGATCTGATCCTGAATTTTGCTCTCTGCCCGGCAGCTCTGGCTGTCCCGGGGGGCACTGACCTGCCCCCTAAGAAGAGGATAGATGCCAGGAAGAAACTCTCCAAATCCATAGAGAAACGCTTTCCTGAGGCCAAGCTCTTCCCACTGAACACAGAGCAGGAATCCTCGCTGCTCTTGAGGCACCTCAGCTCCCAGAAGCAGCGGCACCTGGCTTTTCGGGACCGCCGCGCTCACCTGCTCGCCCGTGCTGCTGAGTTTGTGCCCAGCCAGGACAGTGACCTGGTTGGGACCCTGAAGGTGTCTGGCTTTGTCCGGGGACAGACCCTCAACGTGAACAGCCTGGTGCACATTGTGGGGCATGGGGACTTCCAGGTCAGCCAGGTGGATGCCCCTCCAGACCCCCTCTCTTTGAACCCACGTGTGGTTAAAGGACAGAAGAGGAGTCAGGACATGGAGGTTCAGGTGTGTGGGGTGAAGGCTTTGCCAATCTTGTTAGAACACGAAGTTTCTAAACTTCCATTGTGGAGAATACAGCTGGGTGTGTGTGGGCAAGGGGAGGGGAAAGGGGAGTTCTGTCTGTGTTCTGCTGCTGGGCTGAGGTTCCTTGCCTGCCGTGTGTAATGAAGGCTGTGTCGCGACATCACGAAGGGAGTTTCACTTGAGGCCGATTGCAGGCTTCAGTGAGGTGTGTTAGAGCTGGGAACTCCGCTCTCACCCTTCAGGATGACTCTGGAAATGGTGCTGATGAGATGGAGGAAGATGTCAAGGTCCTGATGAAGGCAGATCCAAGCAAGCAGGAGTCCCTGCAGTCAGAAGTGGTTCCTGATCCCATGGAAGGGGAGCAGACGTGGCCCACTGAAGAAGAACTGCAGGAAGCAGAGGGTGAGCAGAAGCAATGGTTCTGTATCTTTTCCTTGTCCCTCTTAGGAGGGTTGTTAGAAACTTCTGTCACCAGGGTGGCTGTGATGAAACATCCTAGTTGGGATGGCTTCCATCCCCAGTCCCATCAGGTGGCCAGCAGGCTGTGTGGTTTGCAGATTTTGGCTGTCCTGACAAATTCTTTGCTGGGAAACAGCAGTTCTGGTCTAGATCTGGTTTTGGTTGTTCTGGTATAAATGTTGCTGAGGGGAAGGAGAATTGTTCCTGTATTAACCACTGGTGGGAATCCTACAGATTCTCTGAAGGCAAACAGGAGGGTGGTGAAGGTCCCCAAAGGCACATCCAAGTACCAGGCTGCCTGGATTGTGGATGATGGAGAAGAAGGCAGTGAGAAAGATGATGATGATGACGAAGATGACGACATGGATGATGATCTGATGGAAGAGGCAGTTTCCCAGGTACCTCCAAGAGCTGATAGCACCGGTGATTGCCAGGCCATTATTGCATGTTCTAGGACAATTCTGTCCTTCCAACTTGCTCTATGCAAGGGCATGACACAGAGCCAGAACTTGCCTGGATTTCCACTGTTAAATCCCCACATGTATCACGTTGCTTTTTTGGCCTGTTAGACCCCAAAATGATGGGCTGGGATCCCAAATCACACAGTGTGAGCACACGCAGGGTGCCAGTGCTGCATGCACAGCTCTGTGTGCTCACAGGCTCTGTGCTGCCCTGTGCCAGGAGGGGGAGAGCAGTGAGGAGGAAGCTGGTGAGGAGGAGAGCGAGACCATGACCGTGTCCGAGTGCCTGCGGGATGACCAGTACGACGAGAAGATGGAGGAGGATGAACAGATGCTGGAGAGATACAAACAGGAGAGAATGGATGAGATGTTTCCAGATGAGGTGGACACGCCACGGGATGTGCCTGCCAGAGTCAGGTAAGAAATGGGATGCTTTGCTGGGAGAGGAGCTGCAAGGTGCCTGTTTAATTTGGTGAGGAAGCCTATGATGTCTTAGCCGTGGTGTCTGAACCTGGCTGAAGGACTCTTGTGAAGACTCTCTTTGGCTCTGAGGCTTCCAGAGCAGGTACTAGTTGGCAGTGAGAGGAGCCAGAGAGCTGGGTCCTGACTTGGGAGAGGGAGGAGGGTGGGCCCTGAGGCAAGGACAGGTTGTTTGGAGATTTGGCTGCTGGTTTTAGCTCTCTTTGCACCAAGATCTTTCCTGAGGGCTAATGTTTGCTTTGTTCCCTTTGCCCTCCCTGAAGGCATGAGACCCTGCAGACCACAGGTGGTGGTGAAGGATGGGATTCACCTCAAGTGATGGAGTAATTTGTCTTTCCTGCTCTGTTCTCTAGGTTCCAGAAGTACAGGGGGCTGAAAAGCTTCCGGACTTCTCCATGGGACCCCAAAGAGAATCTTCCAAGGGATTATGCCAGGATCTTCCAGTTCCAGGACTTCTCCCGAACCAGAAAGAACCTCTTCAGACAAATAGAGAAGGAGGAGACTGAAGGAGCTTTGGTAACTCCCTTTGGTAACTCCTCTTTCCCTGCTGTGTTCCTTTGCTCCCAGTAGGAGTGACTTATCAGGGAGGTGGTTGGGCGGATCCTTCAGCCTTAAGTTCAGACGATTTTCTCCTGGATTCCCTCCCTAATCCAGGCACATCTTCTGACACTTTTTTTGTTGAGATAAATGTTCACAACTGCTCCTGTCTTGGCAGGTGGGCTGGTACGTTACACTTCACGTCTGCAACGTCCCTGTCTCGGTGATGGAGAGCTTCAAGGAAGGGAAACCCCTGGTCCTGTTCTCGCTGCTTCCCCATGAACAAAAGGTGAACAAAAAGGATGATACCTTGGAGGGATGTGCAGCTCCTTGCTCCTTCAGGCTGCATGGCTTGGACAGGGTCTGGCTGCAGAGGGTTTGGGCTGGAATCTCCCCACATCACTCCTGTTTCAAAGCAGGTCAGAGCACACAGAAGCTGCCAGGGGGGGTGGGTTAGGATAAAGTGTCTGAGCCTGGCACTGGTGACCAGTAACATTTTGGGACCCCATTTTCAAGGGCATTCATCTCTGCTGCAATGTCCTGGTGCTTTCTGCTGCCCACCATCCCCTGCCAGCCCTGCCAGCAGCCCCTCACTGTGCTGCCTCTTCCAGATGTCCGTGTTGAACTTCCTGGTGCGTCGGCATCCGGGCAACAGCGAGCCAGTGAGGGCCAAGGAGGAGCTGATCTTCCACTGCGGGTTCAGACGCTTCCGAGCATCCCCCCTGTTCTCCCAGCACACCTCAGGTTTGTCAGGGACTGGGTACACCAGGAGTGGGGTTGGGGATTCTAGAGCAGGAAGCCTGTGATGTCTTAGCCGTGGTGTCTGAACCTGGCTGAAGGACTCTTGTGAAGAATCACTCCTAGGCTCTGAGGCTTCCAGGGCAGGCACTAAATCATGGGGAATAGAATGGCTTGGGGAAAGGTGGTTCACTGATCCAGGCGAGGTCCAGGTTCCATGCCAGAGGATCACCTTCATTCCCAGATACTCAGTGCCAGCAGAGGAGGGGTGTTTGTTGGACAGGGAAGAAAGAATGAGCTCTCTGGGGTTTCCCAGAGTTCTGAAGACTGCTGTTGGCCTGAACTGGATCACTGCTGTTCTGTCCTAGCTGATAAGCACAAGCTGGAGCGTTTCCTGCGCCCAGATGCTGCCCTGGTGGTGACTGTTTACGCTCCCATCACTTTCCCTCCTGCCTCAGTGCTGCTTTTCAAACAGAGAAGTAACGGTGAGTTGATAAATGCTGAGGAGGTGGTGTCTGGAGACAAACTGTCCCCATACTGTGCTTATGAGTGCATCTCTCTAGAAAGCATGACTTGAAAAAGCTGTCCCCTTCCTGCTGATTGAGATGAGCTCATCTCCATCCCTGTTGTCACTTGTCTGTCCCTGCTGTGGGGGTGCTCTGGGCCTGGAGCCCTTTGGGGAAGGGGTTTGTGGTGAGGAGGGGGTGATGGAGGCACCTGCCCTGGTGCATTGGTGACTCTGCCTGGCAGGAATGCATGACCTCATTGCCACGGGCTCCCTGCTCTCCGTGGACCCGGACAGGATCGTCATCAAGCGCCTGGTGCTCAGTGGCCACCCCTTCAAGATCTTCACCAAGATGGCTGTTGTGCGATACATGTTCTTCAACAGAGGTACAGCTCGTCTCTGGGGGAAGAGGGGCTCTGGAAGCAGAACTGTGCCCATGGTTATGCTGGTGCAGCACAGCCTGTTCCTTACCTGCCTTTCATGTTTTCATCTCCAGAGGATGTGATGTGGTTCAAGCCCGTGGAGCTGAGGACAAAGTGGGGACGCAGAGGGCACATCAAGGAGCCATTGGGTAGGCTTGATCTGGTGTTTATCTCTGTGCTGCTGGGATGGTGTGGTCCTCCTGGGCCAGAGAGACTGCTAATGGCCTCTTCTGCCCTCTGCCTAGGGACCCATGGCCACATGAAGTGCCACTTTGATGGGCAGCTCAAGTCCCAGGACACGGTGCTGCTGAACCTCTACAAGCGTGTTTTTCCCAAATGGACTTATGACCCCCATGTCCCAGAGCCTGTGCCATGGGTGAGGAGTGAGAGCACGCTGCCAGAGCGGGAGGTGGAAATGGAATGAGTCTCCAGCATGGCTGGAGTTTGTGCCTTGGCTCCCTGGATGCTGTTCTTGGCCCGTGCACTGTGAGGACAGCACTGATGCCTTGGACGTGTTACTGCTGGGGTCTGTACAGGGGCAGCTGTGTCGCCAGCTGCTGCTCAGGTACCAGCTACAGCTATTTATTTTAATGGAAAATGTCAAAAATGCCTAAGTGCCTCTGTCTTGGTGGTGGCCAGGAGGCTGTGTGCCCCCCATGTCCACTGAACCCCCCCGGCCCACTAGGATTGTTCCTGTCCCTCATGCCCTGCCACATGGGCTGTGGGGGGGATTTTCTGTGTGAAGGAGTTTGCTGGCAGTTGCTGTGATGCTGAGAAAGAAAAGCCAAGTAGCAGCTGGGGAAAGGTGACTGAGTGCAGCTCTCTGGAGGCCTGGCCCAGAGCAAGGCAGCTGGGGAGGGGAGAACAGGCAGTGCTTTGTTTCCAGGTCCCCCCCGAGACCAATGCCAGCTTCCCTTATCCCTCCCCAAAAACTCCCAAACGTTTGGACTTGATCTGTTTTTAGTAGTGCACAAACCACTGCACAAACTGAGAGTGAGGTTTTCATTCCTTGCAACAGCACTCCATCCTCATTCCGCTTTCCCAGAGAGGTCTGTGAGCCAGGTCAGGGATCTCAGGTCCACATTTCCCCCACACAGCACGATGCAAATGTTCTGCACATCCCGGGGGACTGCCTGGAACTGCTCCGAGAGCACGGCCGCCAGTCCCACGCCTGCTGTTGGCTCAATCAGCAGCTTCATCCTTTCCCACACCAGCCACGTGGCTCGCTGTCGGGACAGGGCAGCAGCTGTCAGCCTAGCAGCCAGCACAGGCTGCTCCAGGGCATCCCTGCAGTGCTCTGGGAAGGGAGAGCAGAGCTTCCAACAGCCCTTTCCAGCTGGAGACAGCGTGGGTGTCACAGCTGCAGTGGTGCACAGGGGGGCTTGTGCTGCTCTGGGAGTGTGTTGGGGTGAGAGCAGAGGGGCAGGGCGGGGAGGGAGGCAGCTGCCTGCTGGCAGCTACTGTGAGAAAGGAGCTGGGAACCTTTACCTTGATTTCTTCCTCTGAGACTGTCAGGACATCATCAACCAAATCCCTGATGATGGGCCACGTGTTGGGTCCGATGCTGGTTTTTACTGCGTCTGCGATGGTATCCCGCGGGTGGAGGTTGGGGGTCAGCTCCCCTCGGACCTTGGACTGGTAACAGTCATCCACGTTGCATGGCTCAGCAGCAAACACCTTCACATCTGGCCTCAAAGCCTGGGGAGAGCAGGAGGAGCCACTTGGGTGATACTAGCACGTGCCTGTCCCCCGTTTCTGTGCGTGCAGGGGGCTGAGCAGGCCCTGTTGCTGCTGCCATGCAGACCCCAGGCACCCACAGACTTCACAGCAGGCTCTTCCTAAATTTAAAAGCTGCTGCCTGCCTTAAGAGTCCTAACCTTCCCACGGGGAGATTCCTGGATGAGCTGTTGCCTACCTTGATGGCAACTGCTATTCCTGCAACCATTCCTCCGCCTCCAACAGGAACCACCACTGCATTTACCTCGGGTGCCTGTGCAGAAAGGAACCTTCTGACACTCTGTGTCTCCCTTTTTGCTGTGCCCCTGCAAGGGCCAGGCTGTGCATTTCCCTCACCTGCTCCAGCACCTCCAGGGCGATGGTGCCTTGCCCTGCGATCACCGCCGGCTCCTGGTTGGGGTGCACCAGGACTCCTCCTGTCTCCTGGACTACACGGGCTGCTGTCTCAGCTCTGGACTAAGGGAAAGCACAGCAGTCACCTCTCACTCTGGCTGGGCTGTGTCCTTGGCCAGTCTTCCCTGTGCCTTACCTTGTCACTGGGCTCGCATGGCACCAAGGTGGCACCATAGGCACGGATGGCATCTTGTTTACACTGCGGGGCTGTCCGGGGCACCACGATGTAGGCAGGAATCCCTGGTGGATGAGAGAGGAAGTAAATCCAACAGCCCAAAAGGCACAGCAGCCAGTTAGCACTGCAGGAGCAAGCAATGCCTTGCCTATGCCAGCTCCTGCATGGGTTCAGGAGAGGGATCTTCGTCCTTCTCTCCAACGGGACCAGCTCTGCATTTACCCTGCGCCTGCCTCTCGGAGCTGGGGTTGGAGGCTGTGGTACACATTACCTTCTGCCTGAGCAGCACAGGCGAGTGCCTGCCCGTGGTTGCCACTGCTGTGTGTCACGACAGCGCGGGGCAGCTCCCGTCCCGAGCGCTCGCCTTCCTCAACGAGGCTCCTCAGCGCGTTCAGGGCACCGCGGATCTGGAAGGAGAGCGCGGGACTGTGCGTGCCACCGCCCCAGAGCCCGTGTGCTGGGCTGAATGTCCTCCTCGCACCATTCCCTCAGTCCTGCACCCGTGCAGGGTGGCAGGAGCTGGTGGGTACCGGCGGAACGCGAATCTCTCTGTCGAAAAAGCGACCTTTGCCCCGGCGCTTTGCAGTGCCGCCACCCCCGCGCACCTTGAAGGATCCGGTCCTCTGGAAGAGCTCGCACTTGAAGAGCAGCCTCCGGCCGGCCATGAGGTCCAGCCCGGCGCAGGTGAGCAGCGGGGTGCGGTGGACGCGGCCCCGCAGCCGCCGCTCCGCATCGCGCACCTCTCCCAGCACCGGCGGCGGCGGCGCGGCCATGTGCGCGCATGCGCGCGGGGGCAGTTTGTCCCTGCGCGGCCGCCGTCGGCGCCGCCCGCCCCCGGCGCAGCCAAGATGGCGGAGGGGCTGGAGCGCGTCCGCGTCTCGGCCGCCGAGCTGCGGGACATGGTGGCGGCGCAGGCCCGGGCAGCCGGCGGCGGGCGAGGTGAGGGGCGCTGGGGGCACTCGCGACCCGCTGCTGGGCCTTCCCTTCCTCGCAGCGGCACCTCCCCGCGGCCGCGCACGGCCCCGCGGCCGCACTGCCCGGCAGCGCCTGGGGTAGGGCTTGGGGCAGAGCTGCCGCCCCGCCGGCGCCGGCACGGGGGTGTCCGGGGTGGGAGCGCACGGCCGGCGCCGCACCGAGAACGGGGAGGCTGCGGGGCGGGCGGCGGCGGCAGCTGGAGCGGCTTTCCCCCGGGATGGTCGGTCCCAGCCTCTCGGGGTCCCCCGGGCCGAGTCCCCGGTACCGGTGGAGGTTCGGGGCTGCTGCCGGTGCGCGGTGCTGACGGGGAAAAGTTTAGGGAATGCAGCGGGAACGGCCCGGCTTTGGTGGGTCGTTTAACCGTGGGTGGTCCGGCCTGGGTTCTGTAACGATTTTTTGTGTAAATACGGTTAAGGGAGGAGGAGAGAAACGTTACCGGATTGTGAGCGAGGGGGAAAGGCGTCTCTGATGCCATACGGTCTGTTGGCAGAGCAGGGGCTGGGGGATGGCAGCTCCGGCACCAACAACAGGCAGGTGACTGCTGCTGAGCCTGTGATGATACGACTTTACTCTCGTTACTTGTGCTAAAGTGTCGTGTTGAGCTTTGTCTGTGCCTTGTTGGTGCGTTGAGGCAAAACCTGTTGCAGGACGGGGTTTGTAAATGGATCAGGCCAAGGATTTGGTCAGCTGTGTTACACTTTCTCATTTTCTACTCTTATTCTGTGATTTCCTGTACATATTAACATAGATTTTCAGATCTCTCCTGGACCTGCCCTGAGGGTGGCAGGCTCTTTGCACTGAAATATTTCTCCTAGAATATTTGTCGTGGTATTTTTTGGTGCCTGGGAATGAGTTCCTTCTGTCTGTTTTTCCCCAGAAAACATGAAGGAGGTGAAGGAGCCGAGGCATCGCAAAGACAACAGGCGCCCAGACCAGGAGATTTACAAGCCCGGCCTCTCCAGACTGAGGAGCAAACTTGTGCCACCAAAGCAGGAAGCCTCAGAGAAGGAAAGGAGCAGAGCTGAGGATGACAAGGAGGAGAGTGCTGGGGACAAGGACTCTGTGGGAATGGGAGCTCCAGCTGTGGAGGACTGGGACAAAAGTGATGGCCCCAAGCAGAACGGTCCTTCACAGGACAAGGAAGAAACAGAGACCAAAGGCAGCCTGCAAAGCCAGGAAAACTTATCTAAGCAGCCCATTGTGGATGAGTGGTGTCCAAAGACCCCCAGAAGAACCAAGAAACCAGACCAGCAGATCTACCAGCCTGGGAAGCGCCTGCACTCGGCTGCTAAAGAACCCTCCCTGCGGTCAGCGAGCGAGGAAATCACCGGGAGGATGGAGCAGCTGAAAGTCGAGGGAGATGAAGAGACCGAGAAAAGCGCTGGAAAAGACACCAACAGGAGAATTAAATCAAGCAAGGAGGATAGAGAGGGGAGCCAGGCAAGGGAAGCAGTGAAAGCCTCCAGGGGAGATAAAGGGAGACGAGCAGAGCGAAGTGACAGGGTGAGGAGGATGGGGGATGAGGTGCTGCCGGGGAAGCTGGGCTCTACCAAGCGCTATTCCCGCACGGACAAGCGGCGGATCCGGTACCGCACCTGCAGCACGAGCTCAGCTGGAAGTAACAACAGCACAGATGGAGCCCTGCTCGTGGATGGGGTGGAGAGGCGGCAGGAGCGTGCCAGGGAAAGGATACGGCCTAGGAAGCAGCTCTCCATGTCCTCCACCGACTCCTTGGACGACGACAGGATTGATGAGGCAGAAGCGTACGTCTCCAGCAGGAACTCGGACAGGAGGAGGCATTCGGAGCAGAGCCGAGCTTCCAGGAGTGAGAGCGAGTGGAGCAGCAATGGCAGGGAAGTCAAGGGACCCTTTCGAGTCACATTTGACAGCAGGACCATGAACAGGGACGTCAGCCTGGCAGATACAGATAAAAAAAAGTCCCTGAAGGCCTTAGAGCTTTCAGAGGCGAGGAGCCAGAGCAGGGAGCCCCAAGGGAGGGGCCGTGGGATTCTGTTCCTGCCTGCCAACACGGACCTCTCTGCCAGCTCAGTGGGTGTCCCTGAAGCCACTCACCCCATGCCCAGGCTCCTGCTGGGCGGGGCTGGCAGCAAAGGTCCCCGGAGCCGGGGCCGAGGTGGCACTGCCCGCCGGCTGTGGGACCCAAACAACCCGGACCAAAAACCCGCCCTGAAGAGCCAGACTGCTCAGCTTCACTTCCTAGACACGGATGATGAAGTGAGCCCCACCTCCTGGGGGGAAGCCCGCCAGGCCCAGCCCTCCTACTATAAATTCCAAAACTCTGACAATCCCTATTATTACCCTCGTGCCTCCGGGCAAGGCCCCCAGTATCCGTATGGTGGATATTCCCTGCAGTACCCTATGGGTCCAACCAACGGGGTGTACCCAGGAGCCTATTACCCCGGGTACCCTGGCCAGGCAGGGCAGTACCTGTGTGGCCCACTCCCCCCCACTCCTCTGAGCCCCGAGATGGAGCAGCAGATGAGGAACATGCAGCAGCAGGAGCTCAGCAAGCTCCTGCGCGAGGCTGGGAACCAGGAACAGCAGCTCAGCAACCTCCTGTCCAGAGACCGCATCAGCCCGGAGGGGCTGGAGAAGATGGCCCAGCTGAGGTTTGTGGGTGGGCTGTAGAGGGGGGAGTGAGTCATTTCCAGGGTGAAATACAAGAGAATGGTGTCTCCCTGGGGATCTCTGTGTCTCAGAGGCTGGGAGATGGGGTGCTGGGTTGCTGCTTTTTGATGTGCTGGGTCTGTTTGTTGTGTGCCAGTGGTGTGTGGGTGGTGGAAGGAAGCTGTGGGTGAGGATGGATGTCATTTCCCTGGGCTGGGAGCTAAGCGGTGGCTTCTTGTGCTCGGTGAATGCCTTGCAGGGACACAGAGGAGCAGGACAAGTACCTGCTGCAGCTTTTTGGTTCTTCTGGCTCTTGCTGGAGCTGATGTTTCTCAGTTCCAGAGCTCTCTGTTTTTGTCATCAGACTTCTGCTTTCTTACCTATCCTCAGCGTGTGCTCAGGAAGCATTTTGTGTATTCCTGGTGCTGTGCAACAGTGGCAGTGCCTTTCCAGTGCTGTGTAGTTTTGCTCTTGATGCCACTCAGCGTGGTGACACTTTTTTGAGCTGGTGATGCCAGGCTGGCAAGAGAGAAGTAACGCTGTTGCTCTGGAGGGTGGTTAACATGGGCTGTAACAAGTTTCTAGTTGGCATCTTTCCCCTTTATTTGTGACCTGTGTCTGCAGGGCTTCTCTGGAGGCTGATTTTCAGAGCTGACTGGCAGTAAATCTAGCAAGCGAGCTCATTTCAGGGCTTGTTCTCTGTTTTGGGCACTCGCTCTATAGACCACAGGGTGGGATATGTCTGTGATTGAAGCAGCACCAGAGGTTTCAGGTCTTCCTCAAGGTGCTGAGGTCACCCAGAACTGTAGTGTGGAAGGAGAGGAAGCACTGTGGAGTGATGCTGTGGCCTGTGGAAGCCCACCCTGCCCTGGGAACATGGGCACAGTTGACCCTGTCCCTGCTGGCAGTGTCCCTTGTGTCCTGCCTGTGTCCGAGTGCCTGCTGCCTGCTGTGTGGGGACTCTTACCCGATGTCCATCTGCAGAAATGTCCAGTTCCCTTGGTGTTTGTGCTCTTCAGGTGCATATGCAGGGTTTGGGGCCTGTGTGGGGTCAGGCAGCCCATCCTGGCTCTGTGCTTTGTGCATCCTTCTCTTATCCTGTCAGGCTCTTCCAGGTATTGCCATCTGGCTTTGCTCCAGGTTTTACCATCCACGCTCTCCTGTTGTTTCTGTAGGACTTGAAAGATTAAAAGGAATAAGGCTGCTAAGGCAGGAACAGCTGAGGATCCCCTGTACCATTAACTTACCCCACTATTTCAGAGCTGTTCTTAGTCTGCAGTTATTTTATTAAATTTGGGGGAGGAATTCTGCTCCGGCATCCAGGCAGGGCTGTGGGCAGCTGACGAGGGGAACGTGATTTCTGGGACTCTGAGACTTTATTTCCATTGGCTGTGATGTTCCCAACTCATTCAGTTTTGAGGAAGCAGGGTCTGTGCTCTGCTGTGTATTTTGGTTGGATGGAAGGGGGGATGGGGGTCATTTTAATGGCAAGAACTCTGTTGCCCCGTGGTTCTTTGTGTGTTTGTTCCTGGCCCAGACCTTGTGCTCAGGAGGAGCTGTTGCACTGACCACTCCCTGACTGTGTTTTGCTGTAGGGTGGAGATGCTGCAGCTCTATGAACGGTGCCTCCTCATGGACATTGAGTTCTCTGACACCCAGAACGTGGACCAGTTACTGTGGAAAAATGCTTTTTACCAGGTGATTGAGAAATTCCGGCAGCTCCTCAAGGATCCTCAGGGGGAAAATGCCCAGGAAATTCGAAACAAACTGCTCTTGCTTCTAGATGAGGTAAGAAGAGAGAAACATCCCCGAATTCCACTAAACCTTTGGGTGGGATTGACTGGTTTTTAGAAAGGGATGGTGTAATGGGACAACTGGTTGTCTTGATCCTATGCATGAGTTCAGATTCCTTATGTCATCCATATGCAAAGAGGATGCTCAGACACATTATGGTTTAGTGTGGCAGGTGTATGTTTAGGTAGACATCTGTAACAATTTAAACCAGGTTTGTTTTGCTGTGTTTGTGTTAATTAGAAATTGATTTAAGCTAAAATGAAGTGGAGCTAAACAGAAGTGTTCCTGGAGGTGCTTGTGCCATCTTTACCAAATTTGCTTGGAAGTCATTCTGTAAAACTGCAGCTCAGTTTAGTCTTTGTACCAGGGAGGCTGAGAGACCTGAAAGAATGTGTTTTACAGAATTAGGATGGTGGAGGCCTTTAGTCCAACCTCCTGCTCATAGCAGGACTCGTTAAACACTAAATCAAGTCAGTCCTGATTTTGTGTACCTCAGTCTTCAAAACCTCTGAGGCTGGAGATTCCCCAACCTCCTTATTGTGTTCTGAAGGGAAACAGCCCAAACCTCAGGGAGTGGGACCTCCTTTCTTCAACGAGGCAGGGATGGTGTGGTGATTTTGTGCTTGTCATCAGAAAGATCATAACATCCAAGTGTGTGTGTGTGTGTATGTGTGTGCGTTTTGCAGGGCTCTTCTTTTTTTGACAGCCTCCTCCAGAAGCTGCAGGTGTCCTACCAGTTCAAGCTTGAGGACTACATGGATGGGATGGCCATCCGCAGTAAACCTCTCAGGAAAATGGTAGGTTGGCTTCCTCCTGGAGACTTCTCATCCTGGTAATCCTGTGCAAGGTGCTGAACTCAGTGTGCTGCCCTTGCCAAGGGGCAGGCAGCTGTCCTCCAAGCAGAGCCAGTTTGTTTGCAGGGAATCTTTCTCAGCTGCTGGAGAACTCTGCACTCTGGTGCAGTACCATTTCTTAGTTTCCTTTGCAAAGAACTTGTTTTGTACCAGTTCTGTGAGCAGAGCTAATAAAGGAAAGAAGTGTCCAAAGGGACCCTGACCATCTCTTTTTTTCTGCCTGTGGAATCCAGAATAATGAGGGAAAGCTGGCAGTTGTGCTGCCTCCCTGACGTGTTGCCCTGAGCTGTGAGTGCAGGTGCAAGGGACAGCTGGGAAAGGATATTTTAGTCCAGCTCCATTCCCAGAGAAATGTGTTTATCTAACAGCTGTCCTCAAATTGGTCATGGACCGAACAACTCCCTTCTGAAGAGAGGTGGGATATTGTGTCAGAGAGAAGGTGTTTAGGGGGTTGGCTTGGCCCTGCAAATGCTGAACCAGTGCTGTGGAGCCTTGTCATGTCATTCTGCTGCCCTTCTGTGAGACCTTCAGTGTGTCACTGACCTCCTCTTGGCTCTGTACAACCCCTGCGGGCTCGCTGGGTCTGCAGGTGAGTCAGGGCTGTGTCCCAGGTGGTCCATGGCTGCTCCTTTGCAGGTGAAGTACGCTCTGATCAGTGCCCAGAGGTGCATGATCTGCCAGGGGGACATTTGCCGGTACAGGGAACAGGCCAACGACACGGCGAACTACGGCAAGGCCCGCAGGTAGGCACTCAGCTGCTGTGTCCTTGCAGCACAGCTCTGCCTCTGGATACCAGGGATGGATGTCATTTCATCCCTGAACTTGCCTCTAGCCAAAGAAGTCTTTCTTCTCCTTTTTAAAGTCTGTCCACTCCTCTGTTGTGTAGCAGTCCTGTAAAGCTGAAAGATGTAGCTGGATTTTGCTGCTCCAGAGAGCAAGCTGCCAGATCCAGCCATCCTCCATCTAGAAGTGGAGGTTGTGGAAGTTGTCCTGTGCTGATCCTGCAGCAGGGAGGGTTTAGGCCACTGAGCCTGGCAGAATTGCTCTTGTATTTTCTGGTGGCTTTTGCATGCATACGTTCTCACTCCATCAGAACTTACCCGCACTTGTTGCTTGCTTCCTGCTCGTCTGTGGGGTGAGCCAGGGGTATTTCCTTCTGCAGCTGGATCTGCCCTCTCTTGTCCAGTGCCCCATCCTTCCCCAGGATGCTCACTCCTGCAGGCAGAGGGCACTTGTGGGAAGGGCCCGTTCCCTGCAGAAATGCCAGTTCCAAGGGGAGTTCTGCACCCTTGAGGACACGGAAGGCAGCCTGATGTCCTTTCAGTAACCCTTTCTCTCTGTTTTTTCCCTTCCCAGCTGGTACCTGAAGGCTCAGCAAATTGCTCCCAAAAACGGCCGCCCGTACAACCAGCTGGCACTTCTGGCCATCTACACGGTGAGATGCTCCTCCTGCCAGGATGTGCAGGCACAGGGAGAGCCTCTGGGATGGCTGTGAGATTCCATCTGGTGGGGAAAGGCATTGTTTAGGGCAGTGCTCAGATGGTTTGGGGTTTTTTTCTTAGAAGAAAAAAAAAGCTGATGGCAGGATGTGCTGTGTGGGTTCCAGCTGCTGTGGCTCCAGGCAGCTTTGTCAGATACACGCTACTCCCTCAGGGATTTTGGGGACTGTTCTGTGGGCTGTCGAGAGTGTTAACTGTTTAAAGCTGAAAACACAGCCCACTTTTTGCATGAAATTTTTGTGCTCAGAGCCATCTGTGTGCTGTCTTATCGCTGAACCTGTGGGCATTGGTCTAAGCAGCATCCACACGTGACTTCCTCGGGTTTCAGTTGTGCTGGCTACGCCAGCCGTGCAGGAAAACTGACTTCAGGGAAGATGTGACAGCAGATAATGGAAGCATCGTGCTGGGGCACAGAGGCTGGTAGGGATCTGCCAGTTCACAACACTGGAAGATGCTGGTTTAAAGTAGAGCAGTTCAGAAGCACCTTTCCTTCATGGCTGGGAAGGACCTTTCTGACTGTGTCTGTCTGTCCCAGGCAGTATTGAGGGAGAGGGAAGGGGAAGCACATGGGAGCCTGGCTCTGGATGCCCCAGAAGGAGT
This sequence comes from Corvus hawaiiensis, assembly GCF_020740725.1. NCBI lineage: Eukaryota > Metazoa > Chordata > Aves > Passeriformes > Corvidae > Corvus > Corvus hawaiiensis. The sequence continues at coordinate 4,677,599 of NC_063232.1, forward strand.
GGCAGCTCTGAGCCTGGTTGTGTTTCTTGCAGAGGAGGAAGCTGGATGCTGTGTACTACTACATGCGCAGCCTGGCTGCCAGCAACCCCATCCTCACTGCCAAGGAGAGCCTCATGAGTCTGTTTGAGGAGACAAAACGCAAGGTGAGCCTTGGAGCTGGGCTGTGGATGCTGCACCTGCCTGTGCTGGAGAGCATGGAGAGGATGGTGGCTTTTGGACTTGGAGGCACTCCTTACCTGCTTCTAAGAAATTTCATGAGAGAGGCAGCCTTCAGAATGATGTCTTTGGGGTGGTTTGAGCAGCTGAATCTCTTGTTTCTGGGTCACAGACTGATTTAGCTGAGCTCAGCAAGGGCTGTAGGTTGCTGTGGTTTGCAGCGTGGCCTTGGTGTGTAGCACAATCATTGCTTTATTCCATGGGTGCCCCACTCCTGTGGGGATGGGTAAGGGAGGCTGCAGTGCCTTTGTGCCCCAGGGAGTCACCCCAAATACAGCACATGGGCTGCCACACACTCCTGGGACTGGACACTCTTGTCCTGGGATAGTTGGAGTTGAAAACTTCTCACCTGCACTGTCCTGTAGAGTCAGAACCAAATTCTGGACCTGACCCTGGGTTGTGAAGCAGGGCAAAGGGCTAATTTTTCCATGTTAATGAAATGATACACTTCCCCTGACCCTTGATCCCTCTGTGATCTGAATGTGTCCTGTGTGCCCAGTCCGAGCAGATGGAGCACAGGAAACATCAAGTGCTGGATGTGAGCCCCAACCGCCGGGGCAAAGGCAAGAAATCCACGCTGCGACAAGTGGGAGATGATGCCACCAGGCTGGAGATCTGGATCCATCCCTCCCACCCCCGTTCCTCCCAGGGCCACGAGTCCGGCCGGGATTCTGAGCAGGACAATGGGCTTGGGAACCTCAGCCCCAGCGACGTGAGTACTGCAGGAGGCGGCGGTTGGCTTTGGTGTCATGTGTTTGGAATGCAGTGGAATGACACTGGATCTGTTTTGCTTTCCTGTTGCTAAATTTTCCAGTGTTTTGGCTTTCCCTGTGGGAGCTGTGCCTGGGTCAGGCTGAGGAGCTGGTGACCTCGTGCCTCTCGTGTTTAAGGCTTGTTGTTACCATCCCTTTCTTGGCAGCGCACGCTGGCGTGGCTGATGTGGAACAGGAGAGAGGCACAAACAGAAGATGCTATAAAATGCTTCTGCTCTGAGGGCTCTAACTTGGGTGAGGTTCCCGGTGGGAAATGAGGTCACGTGCTGGAGATCAGGGTTAACAGTGACCCTGGAAGTTCTGAGGCTTGTTCTGGAAGTGTGTCACTTGTCCCATTGCCAGATGGTTGGAGGTTTGCACTGGGAATGTGAAAACCGTGGTTTCAATTTCCAGTGTAGGTGTTACATTTGCATAACTTGCTCTGCTGAGAGGCCAGACCAGCACCTTTCTTTTGCAAGAATTAAAAATATAATGAACTGGTGGTGTCTCCTGTGAGCCTGTCCAGCTGTACCTTGCAGGAGGAGCCTGGGTGAACTCTGTCAGGCCCAGGAATGCGGGCAAAGGCAGTGGTGGTTGGGAGCTCATCCTCCAGGAATCTTTGCACTGCTCTGGCACATTTGACTTGCAAGAGAACTTGCCAGGGAGCTCTGGGCTGCCTGTCCTAAAATGGCTGTTGAGGATGGGAGTTTAGGAGAGCTGGGAAGACCTTCCCTGCACACTGTGGGGCCCAAAGCTTCTTGGATTTGTGCTTTTGCAACGAATTTGTGACTTCAGCTGGGTGGAACTGGGGTGAAGTCTTGGAGCTTTGAAAGATAAGCTCTGGCACGTTGCTGCAGCATTTTTCATATGTTCCTGCCCTTGGTTGTTTTCCCTCTCCTCAGCTTTTCTTCTGGGGACTTTTGCTTCCTCAGCATCATTGAAAGGAACGTGCCAAGCTTTAGCTTCTCCATCAATCATTGATGAAGATGCTCGGCGTAAGATGCTGTCAGTGTTTTTGGGGCGCTGGGGGTTTTCTCTTTTGCAGTGCTCTCACATGAGGCAGTGTAGCAGCTGGCAAAGTGGGAGGCAGCAATGTGTTTGTAGTGCACCAGTGTAGAGCCTCCCCTCGCTCTGTTCAGTGGGGTCTGTGCTCTCTGAAGTGCAGCTTGCTGCCACTGTCTGTACACGTTTGTCTGATATTTACCATTAGTCTTGATTTCCTTCTGTTTGAAACATTGACTCCTGAAGAGTATGAGCTTTCTGATCATGGAGAAGCCACGCCAGCAGAAAATAGAATGGCAAAAGGGTGGGGGGAGCTGAGGGCCTGCGTTTGGGCACTGTTGGTTTTGGCAGCCAAGATATTTATTCTCAGGCTGCCTGCGCCTGCCGTGGGGCAGCACTCGAGTTGGTGCAACTGCTTATGGGGCCCTGTCACCCAAAATAACCACGTGGAAAGAAAACCTTAAATCTGTGTCGCTGCCAAAGCTCCCGAGCTGTGAAGCCGTGGGCTGGATAAAGACAGCAGCTCTGCGGGAAGCTCTGGACTCCTTCCTCCTTGAAGCTGTAGCCTCTTAGCCTGCTCCTCGCAGCATCCCCGGGTGTTTTGGAGCTGCTCGGCTGGAGAGGAGCCGAGCAGCCCTGAGTTGCCACTGTGTGGCACTGTTTGGCCTCGGAAGGGCCCTGCCTGGCCGGGACAGGAGCAGGAGCAGCCCTGGTCCTGGCAGCACCTCTGCCCCACATCCCCGGCTGGCCGGAAGGGAACAGCTCTGCTCCCAGGGGACGTGTGCCAGCGTTTGTGTGTCATTTTGGGGAAATGAGGCTAAATGTGTCATTGCCTCCTCGGTCCCTTCCTTGCCAGCTTCAGCCCTTGAAAGGGCAGAGAGAGGCAGGCTGTGTTCTGTGCTGGCCCTGACAGCTGTGCTCTGCAGGTAGCAGAGGCATCAGTCTTATGGCAGCTATTTCTGGGCCAGAGAAGGGCATTTTACAGGGTAAAATGGATCAGTTCAGATGGCAGCAGCAGATAGAACGCTGCAAGTAGAGGTATAACAGCTCTGGGTGCATTCTGTGCAGGGTGTGGGACTGAGGCTGCTTGCACCCTTCAGACAGAGGCTGTTGTTTCAAACCCAGCCACAAGTGGTTTGAGTGTGAGGATGCTGTTCTACAGGTGGCAAGAAATCGATTGGGGATGTTTTCTGTCCTCAGTAGTTGCTGTCTTCACCGTGCATGTGGTGAGGTGCCAGTCCTGTGATGTGACACACTTGGCAGGGAGGTGCTGCACGATTGCTCTCCCAGGACCTGCTGGTGTGTGTGCTGTCCCTGTCAGCACAGGCTTACACATCTCTGCTCAGCACTGACTTCATTTTCCCTTATGCAGCTCTGTACAAAGGCCCCAAATTTTCTTTATTTCAGGGTCAGGAGCCCACAGTCTGGAGTTGGTAATGTGGGATGGCAAGAGTGAAAAGGCCAACTCAAACTGCAGCCATTTCTGGGATGAGGGAAGCATGTGGGGCTGGCAGTTTGCCTTGCACTGTGTTTTTAGGTGGAGGCTTGGCAGAGCTGCCCGTTTCACAGTTTGCTCCATCCCCTTTTCTTCCAGTTCTGCATCTTCCTAGAATGCACCACCTGTGCACACCAAGGGGCGTAAATCTGTGTTTGTCCCCTTCCTCTGTCACTGGATTTGGCACTGCTGGCACACAGGGCATGGGACAGTTTCAAAGCAAGCTGAGGAGGTGTTTGAGTTGCAGCCTGGCTGTTTTGTGCTCAGGGTTTTGGCCATAGCCTTTTGAGGTTTCATTCTGTGAATGGCTGTTCTCTGTGGTCTCTTGTACGTTGCATGTTTCTGGGTGTGCAGGGGCAGGCTCACCCTTTACCTGGCAATATCTGGTCACTTCATGTGCAATTCCAATGAAAAATGCTAAAAAAGGAGGCTGAGCCAGTGAACAGTTGTGTTGGTGAGCCAAAGAGCTGAGCCTCTGCCATTTCTTCTCTGCCACTGGTTTCATTTGCCATGGGTCTGTATTCATCTTAAATCTGATAGTACCGTAAGCAGTTTGCTCTGCAGGCTGTGAATTGGTAAAGCAAACAGGGCAAACGGGCTGTCAGTCTCTTGAGAAAGTGCTAATATTACACTGAGTTTGAGATTTTAATCACTCCTGTCAGGAAATGCTGAGTTAAGGTTCTCACAATTGCTGCTGCCTGCTGCCTGTGCTCTGCAGTAGACACTTCCTTGTGTTACCACGCAGCATGCAGGCACTAATAAAGATTGCTGCAGCTAAGATTAGGGAAGAGAGGTTTTCCCTTGGCAGGCCAGTAATTGAATAATACTTCTCTCCAGATGTCTGAATACTTCATCATCATTAAAGAATTAAGTCTCTTAGCCTCTTTGTGAGAGGTCAGTCTTGTAGAACCATCAAAAGTTTGGTAGGGCCACCCGAAAAGCTCTTGGGAAAGCAAAGGCCAGAGTCAAGATCTGCTGTCACAGCCCTGTGCATCAGCTGCAGGAACATTCCCGTTTTCCTCCAGCCTGCTGGTCAGGGATAGAGGTTTTGGATTTGCCTCGTGCTGGGTGCCTATGGAGCAACAGCTCCTTTGCAGTGGCAGAGAAATTGGGGTGGAACCATTAGCTCTGGAATTCAGAGGAGATTTTAACTGCCATTTCTTTACTTAGACTTTCTTCTCAGCAACAAGGAGTGTGGACACTGCACCAGGGTTTCCATGAGTGAGCAGTTAATACTACCATGAGGCAATTTTGGGAATGCCTGTGCATCCAGGAGTGTGGGCAAGACCTTGGGGGGCTGTCCAGGCTGCTTCCTCGAGAGAGGCCATGTGTCCTTAGTGAAAAAGGTCCCTGTCCCCCAGCTCCTGCATGTTTCACGTCTGTTTTTCCTTGGTGGTGTTTGTTGTTCCTGCTCTGTGCACTTGTTCCTCTTGGGCAGCAGCCACTCGGGTGACTGGGCTGCCTCTTTCTCCTTCCTGGTTTCAGTCCATGCAGTTTTTTATCTGGTGGAGCTTGATCTTTGCATCTGGAGGGATGAAACCTCAGTCTGGTAACAGTTGTGATGGGGGTTTCTTGGCCATTCTGCTCCTTTAGCCTGTCCTTCACTTGGACCAGTCACACACGGGAGCAGTAGTGGCCCGTGTCAGAGTTAAGCTTGCCTGGATGTCACTGCCTCTGCTCCCTGGAAGTGTCTGGTTTGTTCAAAGGCTGTTGTGGTGTGAGCTGGGTGTCTCTGAGCGTGGCCAAACTTTGCTCATGCAAATATACCCCAGAGACACCCCTGTTTCTGAGCACTGCTCCCTCCTCTCTCAGCTCTTCCCCTCACCTTGTAACTCTGTTCCATTACACATGACTGGAGGTAAGTGACAGGCAGAAGTGGAAATGATGTATTGCTGTAATGATGGTTGTTCTTCCATACAGATGCACGGAGAAGAGGCTGCTTGGGGAACTCATTATTTTTGGTGCATCCCTGCCAGGCTGGTGGGAGCATTTCTCCTCACTGCCAGCATGGTTGAGTGGTTTCTCTCAGGACAGTGAAAGATTGATCTTTTCTTTGCAGGCTCTTATGAATAATCTTTGCTGGATGAAGTACAGGGCTCCTACAGGGCGCTCTCATTTGATACCTGTGTGGTGTCAGGTGGGCAAAGCCCTCGGAATGGTCCATTTTAGGAGCCTCTGATCTGGAAAATGAACCCAGGCAGCTGGGGCTGTGCCTGTGGTTTAGATGGGCAGGGTGAAAAGCACAGACTTGCTGCCTTCCCCCCACTGCTGGGGCGTGGCTCCCCAAAAAGGTAACCCTGCTGCTGCACATGATGTCCTGTGCTGACTCTTGCACACTTTTAGGGGTTTTTTTAACCCAAAACTAGATGCTGGTGCAGAGAGTGGAGGGAATGGGACCCACTAGCCCAGCAGTGCCTGGACATACCCTGTGTGCTGTTGCTGCAGCTATTCCCACACCAGTTAAACATCTGAGCCACAGCACAGCAGCAGTGTAGGTGTGTCCCCAAAGGGAGGGAGTGTCCCCTCGGGTTTTTCTCACGGAAGGAGCCAGTGGGATGCACACAAGCTCTTACATTGTAGGCACCTTGTCACAGGAGGGTGGCTTCTGTTAGGTCAGGAAGTTTGTCCCCTCTCTGGTTAGATGCTCTCTAGTATTGGATGTGAGTGATCCTGTCTGTGGTCTGCTGTTGTTACGGGCTGTCCTTGCTGTCAGAGGATGGCAGTGCTTTGCCCCCAGCCTGCTCGTAGCTGTGGTTGATCCACACCTCTGCAGAGCTGCCAGCCCCTGCTGAGCCTCCCCTGCAGCACAGCAACAAGCAGAGATGCTCTCTGGGGTGGGAATGCCAGGCACTAGCAGTCAGCTAAGGGCTGCCTTCCCTTATTTCTGGCCTTCATCTACTGCCTACATGAGAGAACATGCCCACATGAGAGAACAGCAAGAGCTGTTGCATCCTTAATCTTCGTGCCCAAAGTGAGACTTGAGAGGGAGAAGCGTGGAATTCCCTCTGTCCTGCCCTCATTTTCCTCACCCCCACAAGCTTGCAGGAAGCTGTTGGGTTTGGTTACTCATTCATGGAGGTCAGGACTAGGTCTGGGGTTTTTTTTTCCCCTTGTGTTTAGGAAACAGTTTACAAACTGTTTTGAGCATGGGGGAGCTGGTGGCATGTGAAAGAGGCTTCTCAGCCTCTTTACTGCTGGACTTGCATTAATTCTCTGCCCTGCCTCCTCTTCTGTAATCTCTTTCTTGATTGGCAGCGGGAGTATTTTCTGAGTGCTTTCCTCTGCCTGCAAGCCCTCTGCTTCCTGATATGACCTCGGCCACCAAGCCACCTTGGGGCTTTATTTTTACTCGAGCCGTTTTGGTTCGCGTGGTGAGGTTGGTTTCTTTCCCGCAGCAGTGAGAAGACTTCTCTGCAGAGGAAGTAAAAGAGTGCCAGGCTGCAGTTGAAACTGGTTAAACACCAAAACCACACTCCTGGTCTCGCTGGGTTTGAGACGTGACTTTCAGCCATGCAGCTCAGCGCTGGCTTTTTTTTGCCTGCCAGTAGTGCACCATCCCTGCTTGCACTTCATTTTTTTAATAAATTGTGTTTTCACTTTAAATTGCTGATAAAAACCTTCTCGGCTGCAGTTCCTGTGTTAGCAATCCAACCAGAAACGCTGGTCCACTTTGCCTGGGCTTGTGATGTTCCATGGATGCTCCACGACAGCTTGTGCATTCATGTCATGTACAACCCAAATGTTGCTTTCCAGCACAACCTGTCCTTTTGTCACTACCCATAAATTGAAGGCTGAGCTATTGGTAACAGTTTCCAGAAGTTGGTGTTGATCTTTTCCACCCCCCCGCCACCTTCTTCTTTTTAGGCCACGTTGGTGGTTTTATTTAACTGTGAAGAACAAGGCAGGCTCTAATGTTGCCTGAATGGGAGAGACACTGGCATGTTCTCCTTCTGGCAACAGGCATCTGGTGCTAATGTGTGTGGTGGATCAGAGGTAGAAGCACTACAAGGACATCGCTGAGTTGTGCCTGTGTGAGGGGCTCTGCTCTATCCCAGTGCTCAGAGAGGCTGCGGTGAGGGGAGCGAGACTTTGTGTTCCAACAAGCTTCTCATACTCCAAAACCAAGTACAATCATCCAGAAACCGCCTTTCCCTGTCAGTCACTCTTTCCTCATTTCCTCTCCTGCTGGTGCTGATCAGGCAGGGATTTGTGTGTAACCAAACCCCCTCCTGCTGCTGCACACGAGGCCTTTCTCAGAGCAGTGGGCTTGATGATCCTGGTGCTGCACAGTGGTGTTGGGAGGGAGAGTTTGCACTTGAGATGAGAATGCTGCCAGAATTGGCAGTACTGGTAAAGGAAGTAAAATATCTTAATAGCAGGGTTGGGAGATTTCCCAGAGCAGGGTGAAGGCTGTAGACACTGATTTCTCTTGAGATCTTTTTTTTGTTGTTAGTCTAACCTTGATCTTTGTCTGAAGTTGGCCCAGGCCAACGTTTCCTGCTGTCTGTTGTAGACTTTTTGGGATTGGCACCTCGTATCCCACAGCCAAACCTCTTAATTCTGCCATGGGGAATGTTTATTCCTCTTCAGTGTTGAATGAGCCATTTCCAGACAGGCTTCGTATCCACTGTGGAGGTGGGTACTAGGAAAGAAACTTCCTTCCGGAGGATCAGGGAGTGGAACCTGCTGGAGTCTGTGTCATTTCCTCTGTCCTTGGCTCTACTCTTCCTCCCCAGCAGATTTCATTGCTGCATAATTCAGAGTGGAGAGGGAGATGCAGCAGGGTGGACAACTACCTGTGGGCTGTGGGAGCCTGAGGCACAGCCTGGCTGGGAGCAGCTCCCATTATCCCGGACGGGGAGCGTGGCTGGAAGAGTGGGAATGTGAAGGTTGCGTGAGATAATGCTGTCATCCTTCTGGAAGGCTCTGCCTCTGCTCAGCCTGTTGTCCAAATGTCTCCTCTCTTGGCCCAACTCCATCCTAAGCCTTTCAGGGTTCGATCTCTTCAGTCTTCACCCTTCTTAATTTCTCACATTATCTCCCTCCTTTGTGCTTTAACCCCACAAATAATCTACTCTGGAGTAGTAAAGAGGGCTGACAACACCCTGAGCTGCCTTAACAGCTGATCTCTCACAACCAGAATTCATCACACATTTCTTCGTGTCAGTTTTCTGTCGCAGGAAGGTGAACGCTGTTTATTCCTGGCAAACAGTGAGCATTTGAGTATAAGCTGCTTTTGGTTGGAGCTGCTTTAGTGCACATGTGGCCTCCCCCTCACCTGCTGGACACAGAAGGCTCTGCCTGGGCTTTCAGTGCTTAACCAGATGCAGCCTTGAAGAGCTGAGCTTGTATCCTAAACGACCTGCAGCACCAGAGCCAATTTGTGAAAAGTTTTGTGTCAAAAATGAACTTGATATCTCAGCTGAGGACTCTCTGGCATGTTTGCATTGATTCAGAGAGTTTATGGTCAGCAGGGACCATTAGATCATCTTGTCTGATCTCCTGTATATCACAGGTCCTTAAATTTCACCCTGCTACTCCTATATGAAGCCAAATAACTCGTGTTTGGCTAAAGCAGTACTTCCAGAAAGTACAGTACTTCCAGAAAGACATCCAGCCTTGAGAATCCACCCTTTTCCTGGGGAGTTCGTTCCAGTGATAATTGCACTGGTTTTGAGACACTTCTACCTTATTTATGGAGTGAATGTTCCCAGTTTGTTCCCGTGCTTTGCTCTTCTGCAAAAGTGAAGAGCCCTTAAGTACCACAGAGGCACTTTGCACCCAGCAATCCAGTCGCCTCCCAGTCTTATTTTGATAACACTGAACAGATTGAGCTGTTGAAATTTTTCACTGCAAGGCATCATTTCTAGCCTTTGAATCACTTTTATGGCTGTGTTTTTGGATCCTTACCAATTTTTCAGCATCCTTTTAAAAAAATAAGGGCACTAGAGCTGGATGCAGTATTTCAGTGTCATCTCCCACAGTGCTGTATTTAGATGTGAATGTGCTGTCCAGTGCCTGCTCTGCTTGCACATCCAAGGGATGTGTTTAATCCTTTTTTGCTGGACACTGCCTTGGGAATTCAGCCATTGTGGTCCCTAAAGGCTTTTTGGAGAAGCTGCCTCGGGCACGATCTCCTGGAGACTTAATTTTGCATGTGATGCCAGATGAATAACATGACATTTGGTGTTGGAAACCCCCAGATTTTGAAGCTGTTATAGTAAACCCCATGTGAATGCTCTGCAGCCATCATTACTTACTGCTCCAAACGGGCAGTTTGACAGCAGAGTTTCCTTTTGTTGACTAAAAACCTTGCTAGTGAGTCTCTACCATCTTCTTCCCATCCAGTTCAGTGAGGGTCCCTGAAGACCTCTCTTTAAGAGGTTACTGAATCAGTTTATTCGTTTAATGATATTTTTTCAAGAATGTTGCACATTACTAATTCATGGAAACCAAATTTAGCTACAAGCTTGGTTGAAAAGGAAATAACACACATATAAATATTCCATTTGACCTGCTTTCATTGAGTTGAAAGTTCTGCTAGTAAATTCGTTATTAAATTATGTTGAATTTGTTTAGAAGTCAGATACTTGTTTTGGAGCCAGTGAAGTTACCATAGCTTGATCTTTACATTACTAAAGCAGATAATTTTCTTCCTTAACATTTTTCCTCTCACCTGCTCCCTGCTGGGATGAAGGAAGAACTCAAAAGCTCACTGCTTTTGCCAAGGGGCTTCTTAAATGCCTCTTTTTCCTCTTGCTGGGTTGCTGGCTTGTAACTCTTACAGCCATGAGATGTGTCCTGGAGCTGGAGCTGCTGCACTGCGAAAGACGAGGGAGCTGCAGGAGTGTCTCAGTGTGTCTTTACCTGTAAATTAATTTTTTTATGCCTTAAGGCCATGATGCATCAGGGTTCCCTCTCTCTTCCATGTCATAGCAAATTAGATTTTACGTTTGTGCAGTGTCTGATGTTAAGTAGCAGGATTTTCACTGGAATTGCTTCTGCTGCTACAGAAATCCATTTCAGGGCAGGACATTGCTCTGCTAAGCAGAAACCTGCACTAAACACGTGGCAAGAAGCAGCCAAGGCAAGCCCTGTATCCATTTGTGGTTGCAGGTGGTATATGAAGAGAAGTGATTATGGTAATTAGCCCAGCTGGAATTTGCCCACAGCTCTGTGGGTACCTTGTAAACACTGCAAAAATGCCAGACAATCTTAACAGCCCTTTTGTCTGATCTCCTTTGTGTAGGGTAGCCATTTGCACAAAACCCTTTCCACCAGCACTTTGGTGGGGTTACACCTGTAGCAGTAAAAACTCCTCCTGGTATCCTGCCAGCCGAGCCCGCTGCAGCATCCTGGGCTTTTCAGGAATCTCTGTATCAGTGTTGGACTGGGTGCTCTGAGGGAGCTGCCTGTGGAAAAAGAGGAATAAACCCTTGAGCTGGGAGTGAGAATATGGCACGTTTTGGGTGCCTGGATGTTATTTCACACAGTTCTCAGCAAGGAAGCTGTGCCTGGAAAAGCCTGACTGCCCAAGAAACCCTAAAAATATTTGGGATGAGTGTGGTACGTGTTTTGGAGCGGAGCTGTGTGGCTCTGTGGTCTGTATCCCAACCCCTTGTCACCGAGGAGACCCTTAGACTCAGGAGAACGTCCTGCTGTGCTCCAGGCCCTTCCACTCCGGTGGAGACAGAGCATTTGTTACAGGCAGTTTTGCATCTGGTCTCTTGATTAATGGACTTGTCTTTTGCAGCCTATTTTGACTCTGACACCGCTTTCTGCTCCACAGATGCTTTGCTGATGTTGAAGAAAGTTTGCCTTGCTTGATAAAGACCAGATCCTGGAATTTACTTCCAAACCTGAAGTAACAATTTTTAACTTGAAACGCTTTTTCCCCACGAGTCGCTTCTCCTGAATCTTTCCCTTATTTGGTGCCTCCTTCACAGCTGGGGCTGATGCTCAGGTGCCAAAGCTCTGTGCACTCCTTGCCCAGAGCCAAACGGGTTCAAGCGCAGCAGCGCTGCTTCCCAGCCTGGCTCATGGCACTCCTTTTCCTGTGCTCTCCTCTGGCATTTCCAGCATTGCTGTGCTGGGGTGGGGAACACCACTTTCAGCGTGGTCAGTGCAGTCTCTAGAGGCTGAGTGTTACTTTCTTCTCTCCTGGCTGGAGATGAGGTGGACCTTTCCCGAAGCTGCCCGAGCGGTTCTGTGTTGCTGTCAGGCCGTGCTCCCTGCGGCCTCGAGGAGATTTGAGCTGGCTGTTCAGCCCCATTGCTATCTCTGCTCTTTTAGCTGCTCCACGAGAAGTTGTTAGTCACTGTTGATTCCTTCCATGGCAACAAATCCAGTTGGGTTGGCGGCGAGGTGTGTGAATGCTCCCCAAGCAGCACTGGGCTGCTTCCTCTGGTGAGGTTGCGTCTTCCCAGGTGGATTTAGTCTGTCTGCACATGCTGACTCATGACAGCAGAAACAGCTGTTTTCAGCTTCAGGCACTACTGTGTGCAGGGACCCCTTCTTTTTGACAGCTGGTTTGTTTTTGTAACTAATGCCTTCACTATATGCTCATAACTTCCATATCGGTGATGCCCTCTTTTCAGCTGGAAGGGCCAAAATCCAGTTTTTGACATAGTTTCGTTGTTGCATAAGCTTTTCTTGATGGGCTTTTCCCAAGTGAGCGACTGGGACCATCCAGATTTGGTTCCCTGTCCCAAGGAGCAGTGTTGCCCACAAAGGGCAGCAATGTCAGTGTGCTGGGAGTCCTGGTCTGGCATCCTGATATTGGCATGAGGGCTGTTTTTGGGAAATCTTTGGAGGGGACCGTTTTTAAGCTGCACAGTGAGTGAGATGAAGGCAGTAAGTTGTTGTAGAGCTCGTGGCAGCACCGTCAGGGTAGTGAGCATGCTGGCAGTGCTTTTGGGAAGTGCTCCTCTCTGCCATGTGAATGCAGAGCAGGAGGTGACAGAACTTCCTCCTCTGTGCCAAGCCACTCACGGAGGTCGCCGTTTCCCTCTCCCCGTGAGAAGCTGAGTTTGATGGGAGGAGCTGGGAGGGCTCCCAGAGGCTGAGGGACAGGTGAGTCAGTAGGGAAACAGTCATCCAGAGAAAAGCCCAGTCAAAGCAGCCCCATGACCTTAGCATGAACCCAAAGATGAAAGGTCCAAAGTTGAGTGATGAGCTCATCAAAACCTCGAGGCTGTGAGAGAAAAAGTGGTGAAAGAAGCGAGAGGTGCCTGCTTGAGATGCCACAGTGTGGGGCACACAGGGCTCTGCCTGGGCTTGCTGAGGTTGTGATTTAAGTTGGCAAGAGGCATGAAACATGCTTCATTCCTAGAGGCAGGTATCACATTTCCTTAAAAACAATTATAAGTGAGCACATATCTCTGTCCCAGTTCTGTACTGGTTCCTGGGGAGTGTGACTGGTTAGTCCTTGGGATTGCGAGTGGAAAGGCTGAGTGTGAAACTTGCTCTGAGAAAATGGGGGCGAAGCCAATGTCCTGACAAGCCCTGCTGGAGCTGGATGTCTGTGGAAACACTCTGGGCATGTCCCTGCTGGGTGTCACTTCCCATTCAAGGTGGGGAATTTTGGTTTTCCCCCGCTGCCGGTAAAGTGTGGGGATCTCAGAACACTCCTGGGGCCGTGGGTGAATGTGGGCCTTGGAGGAAAACTTCTGCCCCAATTTCTTCTTTCCCCCACCTGCAGCCTGCCCATGAGTACTGCTTTCCAGTAGAGATGGGTCAGGCCATAAGCTCCTTCTCTTTTCCATACTCCCCCTCGAAGCATGGACCCCCTTTTCCAGATCTTGCACAGGGTCTTGCTGTGGGGCAGAGCACTGCCCACCGCCCCGCCAAGGCTCCTGCACTGAGCTGGGCGCTGTGATTCCTTAGATTCCTTGGGCTGTGTCTGTGTCAGGGTCTCTGATTTCAGCCAGAGCTGGTCACAAACCAGCTTTTTGCCTCCACAAGCTGTTACCTGAAAAAAAAGTACCTGTTAAAGGCTTCAAGCTCTCAATTACCACAGTGTCCTAAGGTGAAGAATCAGCTATATCCAAACTTCACTGGCAGAATGAATAAGGGCTTTGCTGTGCTGTCCCAGTATTCCCCAGTCTCTTCTGGGTTCCATCTGCAGAGTTAATAAAATGGTGGCAAATCAAGTTGAGTTCTAGTGGAAAGGGCTCTTTAGGGCAGCAGTAAAATAGTGAGTAAGCAAGAACCCCTTGCTGCAGGGGCCAGTTTAATTGGTCTGGCTTGTTTTATGAGACAGGTTTTATGTTTAAACTCGCACATGGCCCGGGAGCGACTCTGCAGCAGGGCATCATTCTCCTGCATGGATCCTTCGGGAACGCAGCCGGCTTAATTACACCTCACTGAAGGTGCAGAGCAGCTGGCATCGGTCATGGCATTGAGCCCAGGGGCTCAGCAAATGGGGCTGGGAGGTGGCACCAGAGCTGGGATGCCAGTGACACCTGTCCCCTGCAGCCAGGCCTGGCAGGGAGCTCGGGAGGCACCGGCCAGTGCCCACTCTGCATCCTCTGGCACGTGCCCAGCTCTTGGCTGGGCACTGCCACAGCCCTGCCCAGTAATCTTATCCTCTCCCTGTGCTCCTGCTTCCCCCTGCGAGTGGAAGTGGGGGAGTTGAAGCTGTAAAAGCCTGGGTGGATTGGAGCAGCGTGGTGGTGCTCTGGGTCGCTCCTGGTCAGCGTCTCCCTCGGAGCGCTCGGGGCCTGGCTTTTCTCAGCGCGCTGAGACTGTGCAGGCACAGGCGAGAGAGGAAAACCTCCTGCTCTGGGGAAGGTAAAAGTGAGGCCAGTCCACTCCTGCTGTGACACAGCCACCTCCAGGGCCAGGCTGAGTGAGTGCTTACCCACCCACAGCCATCCTCAGAGCCGTGTAGATAAGGACTGGGAAAGCCTGGAGCTGTGCTGAGCGAGCAGAGGTGGCCTGGGGCAGTAGTAAGCAATTATTCAAGGCAGGTTTTGAAGTCAGGGGACGCAAGCAGGGCAGGAAGCTGCCTTCACACCGTGTGCTACAGCCAGCTCCCCTGTGTCCCCTTAGCTCCACGTCCACGGAATCATGGAATGGTTTGGGTAGGAAGGGACCTTAAAGACCATCTAGTTCCAACCCCCCTGCCGTGGGCAGGGACAGCTTGCACCTGAGCAGATTGCTCAGAGCCCCATCCAACCTGGCCTTGAACACTTCCAGGAATGAGGCATCCCCAGCTTCTCTGGGCAGTTCAGTAGCTGTTCAAAATGCAGGGTCTCAGGGGCTCTGCTGGCACATCTGAGCACTGTCTCTAACACCAGTTAAATGATGGGGTGCAGCATCACCCCAGTCCTCCCTTGCTTCTGGAAGCTGCTCCTGATAGGGCACAAACAAAAAGTGCTTTGAGTGCTGCTGCTGAGCCCTCTGTGCTGGCTGCTCTGCAGAACAGCGCTGGGGAGGACATCCTGCTCCCTCTCTGCCGTGTCCAGCTGCTGCTCTGCCTCTGACACAGTCGGGAGCACGGAACAGGCTGCTGCTGGTGGTTGTGGGGTTGTTTTTTCTGTCGATGGAAATGCTAGTGGGGAACGCTGCCTTTGGGGACTCCTTTTGCAGAACCCCTTGGGCTGTGCTAAGCTTTGAGTTCGTGAGACATGGGGGAAGAGACCTTTGCCTAGGTATCGGATTTGGGGGTGCAGGTATTGGGTTTGGGGTGCCCGGGGTGTGGGGTTTGGGGCTCCCGAGGCACAGCAGCCCTGTGCAGGATCACAGGACCCGGCAGAGGGTGCTGTGTCTCCATCGCCTCTCCCAGCTCCGGTTCCAGCTCCAGCTCCAGCTGTTTGGCACTTGCCTCTGCCTCTGTGCATGATGTTTGTAAGAGTTTGGGCATGTCCATTTGGTTCCCATCTCCAGTGCCACCCCCAGCATCCAGGCCAGGTTCTTCTGTCACTGGGGACATTCTTAATTCACAGGAAATAGGAGAGAGTTTAATTGTTTTCTCCTCTCTCTCTTTTTTTTCCTTTTTTTTTTTTTCCCATGCAGCTGAACAAAAGGTTCATCCTCAGTTTTCTCCATGCCCATGGGAAGCTGTTTACCAGGATTGGGTAAGTGTGCAGGATGTTTATTTTATTTTCCTACATTACAAGTCTTTTTGGAATTTAATATTGTTAGCAACTAAGCTGTGTTTGGAGCTGAGGGCACAGGGTGTGAATTCTTGCAGGCCTAGCCTCCTGGTTCTTATTCTCCTTACCCGCCCTCCAATCCACACTGGTTGGAGCTTGGGCTTTTCCTTCCCCCCACCTCAAAGCCCACTCCTGCCCATGCACCAGGACCCTCTGGCAGAAGCTGAGCTCAGATGGTTCACACACCCAGGAGGGACTAGAGGCTGTTTTCTCTCTCTCCCATCACCTAACTGTGCTCCCTTCCCTTGAATTTCTGGGTTTAACCCCCTCTCTTCCATTGCCCTCACCCAGTGCAAAGCTGCCTCCTGGAGCTCTCAGTGGCTGTTGCCTGTAAGGAACACAAAGCCATCGAGGCAGATCCACATGGTGGCTGAAAGCTGCCATCCAGAGTGTGTCAAAACAAGCCTTACCCTTCATCTCTTTGCTGCCACTTCGGTGAAAACCCCGTAGCTGAGAGCTGCCCTGGCTGTGGGAACTGGTTTGTACAAAGCGCCCTTGGCAGTGGCTGTCAGAAATGGGTTTCAAGTAACTGAACAGCTACCCTTGAAGCAAAGCAAGCCTGATCCCAGCCTGGGCTGAGATCCCAGCCTGGGGGACATCCCTATGACCCCGAGGGCAGAGCTCAGCCTCGCAGCTGATGGGCTTCCCATGGCGCTGCCTCTGCTCCAGGTCCGGACCGGCCCTCGCTGTGTGGGAGCAGCTGCTGAGGAGAGACCCCATGTGGGTCTCTGCTTGAGCTGCCAGTGCCTCGGAACCAGCCAGAGTCTCCTGAGCTCTGTTGGCTCCTTCATTCTCCTGCAGGACTGCTGGCTACAAGTCACAGGGCTGAAAGGCCTTTTCCAGGCCATGTAGGTAAAGGGAGTGTGGGTGCAAAGTGACAGCTTGTCCCTGCTGTTGGGTTTTTTGACTCGGATCTATAATTCTTTGTCCCCTTTCCCTCCTGGAGCACAGAAGCAACAGCAGTACTGGGAACAGCTCAGATCCTGCCACACAGCAGCACTCAGCACTTGCTGTGTCCAGTGCTTACAGGGCTGACCACTCAGGGGGGGCACTTTGGACCCTTCATTAAAAAAATGGAAGCAGAGGCTGGTGATTTGTTGGAGATCCAAGTGTCTGAGGGTCACTGCTGATCTCTCCCTGAGTCACAAGGCACTGATTATCCACTCACGGGCACCAGGCTGGTCTGCAGCGAGGAGGCAGAGCTGGGTGTCCTGCTGCCTGCAGGAAAAGAGGAGGAGAACTTGAAGAGTCCACAGAAGGTTCTGGAAGTGCAGGGTCTGTGCTGGAGGGCAGAACATCCGGGGAGCTGCTGGTCCCTGGCGCTGTGGGGCCGCGCTCGCAGTCGAGCTCCGGTTGAACGGATGCCAGCAGGGGATTAATGGGGATGTAGCAGAGATCAGTTGCACATTTGGCTCCTGAGACTTTTGTGAAATTAAGATGCAGCGTTTGAGGCAGTTGCTTCCCAGGACAGTCATTTAGAAAACCCAAGTATGTTTAATGGTACAATATGCCCTGAAGTACTTAGAAGGGAACTAGAAAGTAATACCATGACACAGGAAGAGAAAATCGTCCAGCCCTGCTAAACAGCTTCCGTGCTTAAAATAGGTAAAAGGTGAGGGGTAGCCAAGTCCTCTTTGGGCAGGATCTTGAGTGATTTATCTGGAAAAAATATGGAAAAGATGATGTTGTCCTAATTGGACTCTTGCTCCTAAAACCACAGGTAAGCAATTTATTAAAAGCTTCCGCTCGGCTCCTGACCTGCTGGTTCTGAGCTCAGTGGGGTTACTGCATGCTGTTCCAGATGTGCTGTGGTATCAAAGCACAGCTGGCGGGGCTGAGGAAGCCCTCACTCCTTCTTGTTGTTATTCCATGGCAATAATCTTCATCTCCTCAGTAACAACCCATCCTGCAAAGGGCTCCTCCATCCCCAGAGTGCTGTCTGCCCTAGGAGGATGTTGCTGGATACACTGGATGTAGTCTGAGATTTCTCAAAATTAGGAAGTCTTTAGAAGCAATCAGTTTGCTCTAATTCTCTGGCTGTGCCCCAAATCCTGGGAAGTTGCCTTTTGCAGGGAAAGCAGTGCATTTGTACTGACAGAGCTGCTCCGTTCCGCACAGCTACAAAGTACAAGGGGCCTGTTTGTTCCAGCCCATGTTTTTGGGAAGGTAACAGAGACTTTGAACTGCTCCAGCAAACAGTGCCCGGGGAGAGGGTGCCCTGCTGGTAGAGGCACACCCAGGTGATGAAAAGCACCCATGAACTGTGGCTAAGAATAAAGCCATTTGTGTCTTTAAAAATAAAGCTGTCACCGTCCTGAAGTCTGTTGGGGAAGCCCAGCAGAATTGCCCGTGTGGGTTACCAGAAGTGGCTCATTAATCCAGCCCGTGGTGATATCACAAGATCTGAATCTCTTGGGGGAAGATAGAGGAAATTGCTTATGGAGGCCCCCGAGGTCGCCTGCCCCGGCTCCAGATGCCTCACCCACTGTGGGTTTTGGCTCCCTCACTCCCATGTGGGCACTTGATAATGTCACTGATAGCTGGTGTGGACACTTTGTGGGAGATATTCAGTCTGCTGGGTCTGGCTGTGGCTTTCTCTAGTGTAGGAACAAGAATCAATACAGCAAACTCTGCAGAAGAGGCAGTGGGACAGGAGGATCCCACACATTTCCCCCCCCCCCAGTAGTTCCCAAGGTTTTGGGCAGCTTCTTGGTTATAAAATTGTCTTTGTGGGATGCCAGGTGAGGACTGTTGTGGGCAACCACATGTCAGTCATTTTTGGGGTTTGACTGTGCACTTTGCAATCATTTCAATTTTTCCCCCCACTTCAGCTCGGAGGTTGCTGAGGATCCAACAGCTTTGATAAGTGACCTCAGCTAATTCCCTTAGTGATGAAGAGCAGGATAAAGGTGTCAGATTTCCATGGGCGCTTGTGAGTGGTGTTGAAAGCTCACCCCATCCCCAGCCGTGGCCCCGCAGCCGCGGGCTGCTGTGTCCTGACGCGCGACAGCGGCGCTGCGGCTGCGGGGACCCGCTCCAGCTTTGACACTGTCAGCAGCTCCACGAGTCAGAGAGTCCCTGTCCTGTGGGGCTCGAAGTGATGAAGTTTAGGGGCTCAATCACAGTGCTGGAGAGTGTGTAGCCTGGGGGAGACAGGGCTCGGTGCCATGGGATCCGATGTTGCAGCGAGGAGTTCTGGAGGAAGCACGCTCTGGCCAGCATTCAATGCACTGGAATTGCCACATCCGCAATGTGGCACCAGTGTGTGCGTTTTGCTGCAGCCTTGGGAGTCCCATGGGCTGCTCCTGGTCCAAGTGAGCTGCTGGCCCCTTGGCACCTCTCCCAGATTGGTAGAAGTCAGTAGAAAAAAATGGTTGGTCAGAAATGACTCATAAAGGCCGTGTTTTGTGCCAAAAGAATGCTGCCTGTCGGTCACAGAGCAATCCCTCACTGTCCTCTCTAAGGAAGCAGCCTGTACCTTCATTCCCCACAGCTCCTGGGTGGGAGACAGCACCCCAGGGATTCCCCCTTCCCCAGGAGATGTGACATGGGCTGCACCGTGCCCACTTCCCACCCCACATCCCAGGGCACAGCCTGCTCTCTCCAGCCTCTCTCTCTGTCTGCAGGATGGAGACTTTCCCTGCGGTGGCCGAGGAGGTCCTGAGGGAGTTCCAGGTGCTGCTGCAGCACAGCCCCCCTCCCATCGGAAGCACCCGCATGCTCCAGCTCGTGGCCATCAACATGTTTGCAGTGTACAACTCCCAGCCCAAAGGTACCACGTGCTGCTTGAGGGGAACTGGCTGGGGATCAGCCGCTCCCCATGTGGAGAAGGGTGGGGGGGACACGCCAGATGGGGAGGTGGGAGTGGTGGTTGGATGCCTGTGGGTGTCAACACAAAGGGACCTTGGCTGGGCCTTGGAGCTGGCTGAGGTGTCTGAGGAGTGAGGAGGCATCGCATCCCCCAGGATCCTGAGTCATCAGCACAGAAGGAAGACGCTGCTTTATGGCTCTGCCTTCCCAGTGTTTAAGCTGGGCCCTGCTCGGTGCCTGTGCTGGCACCAGAAGGGCTGGGACAGTCTCAGAGCCCTCAGCTGTTGGCTGTGGCTGCCTGTGTTCGTGCCAGGGGGATGTGGTGCCACTCTCTGAAACACCAGGCTGGAGCCTGTGCCCCATATTAAGGCAGAGAACAACACAGATCCAGTGTTAATCACCGTCCTCCTCTCACTTCCTCCATCCACCCAGCGGCCCAGATGGTCTCAACCATTGACAAGTTTAATGTGCTGGGCAGCAGAGATGCCACCAAACCAGAGTCTCTTCACTGAGTTTAAAATGATGCTTCCAGGGATTGTGTTTTGCCCTGTGTCCCCTCCAACACACACTCAGCAGCAGTACCCAGGTCTGCCTGAGCCGTGTGTTTGGGAGCAGGGATGGGGCTGCTCTCCCTGGGTGGGAGGAAGCGGCATTTCACATGCTGATGGCTTGGGATTTAGATCCCAAAGATGAAGGCCTGCAGCTGATGGATTTCAGCTAAAGCCGGCATGTGGGCGATCAGGCAGAGCCCCAGAGCGCTGCTGCTGGAAGATCCCTCTCTCGTGAGCCAGTTGGCCACTTGTCAGGCTAGCGGTCAGTGGCCAAGGTCAGCTGATGGAGTAAACTGTTGCCGGCCAGAGGGCTGGGAAGTGGCTCCCGTGTGCTGTGCCTGCCTTGCAGGCACTCTCCTCTCCTGGAGGGAGCTGTCAATCCCACTGGCGAGGCAGCCGTGCCCTCCTGCCTGCCAGATGCCAGCTAACGACAGCGTGTTTATCTTTGAGCTGCAAAGTACTTTGCGATTATAAGCAAATGCCTCTGCGTGACGGTAATTATTGTATTCCTAATGTTAATAATACCCCTGGTAGGTGAATTAATAGTGGTGTCTGTGCCACAGACAGGAGCGGGTGGGAAGGAGAGGATAAGATTTGTCTGGGATGGATGGCAAGCCCCTTTGGCAGAGCTGGAAACAATCCCAGCTCTCAAACTGCTGGGCTGTGCTCGTCCATCCATAGCCGATTTGTGGATGTGTGTGAGTGACAGAGGGAGTGCTTTTTATCTCATGAAAAATAAGTATTCTCAGAGTTTCTGCCTCCTGTGTGGGTAGCTGCCAGCTGCTCCCAGCTTTTGGATCTCAGGAGAAAGCAAACCTATTCATGCCGGGGCCTGTGGGCTGCGTGCGGAGCAGGTGGCAGTGCCCATGGAATGCCTGCAGGTCGGATGGCACCACGGCTGCCATCTGATGCCAAGGGTCCTTCAGGGATTTCCCTGAGGGCTCTTTGCTCTGGTGACCCTGAAATATCGCTGAGAGTGTTGTTGGCAAAGCAAACCCTGCTGTCAGCGCGAATGCCCCGGTGGTCTCGGAGCGCTCGTGCGCCAAGTGCTGGCACAGCACAGGTTGGGCTCGCTGCCGACGCTGCGATACTGGGAAGAGCTGGGTGCAGATGGAAATCACAAGCAGAACAGCAAAGGGCCTGGAGTTTAGAAGGAAGGCAGGAATGTTGGAATGATTATGGAGTGCCCTGCACGGAGCAAGGGTGCTGGCTCGCTCCCCAGCGTGTGGGCTGCTGTGGGCAGGGGCCTGGCGGGAGTGCGCGGCAGGAACGCTGTCGGGAAGGTGCGGGTTTCCATTTCCCAGCACATGAGTCACCTCCCTGTGCTGCAGCAGCAGGGGCAGCAGCGGGAGCCAGGGGGCCGAGCCGCCCCTGTGGGCCTGTGGGAGGCTGGCGGGATGCAGGGAGCAGTCCCACCCTGCCTGCATCCCAAATTGCCAGGAAGCGTTGCTGGGGAGCCGGCTGTAGTCAGAGCTTGGCTGTGTCCACACCACAGAGCTGGATCTAACTTTGCAGTTGGACCAAACAGCCTCCGGAGATCTCCTCCTACTGAAATCCTCCTGCAAATCTGGGAGCAGAGCGTGTCTGTGTCCTTCCCATCACACGGGCCTGACACTCAGCTTGCAGTAGCAGGAGGAGATCCGGGGGTTTGGGGCTGGGAGGGAGGTCTGAGCCTCTCTTCCCTGCTGTCCAGGGGTGTTCTCTTCAGGGATAGCTGCTCCCTCCCTTCCCTGCTGTGTGTTTCCAGGTCTCTGGAGCCCCAGCTATTCCTGCGAAACTTGTAAATGTGCTTGTTCCTCCACGTGTGGTGTGTAGCAAATCCCTGGTGCTGAGATCCAGTGGTGCTGGCAGTCATGGTGTGGTGTCACTGGCATAACAGTCACAATGTGGGGAATTCTATGAAATTTTTAACCCCTGCATAAGAACTTTCAAGCACAGATTCAGGTATTATGAAAAAGGGAACTTGAAGAATTAAATGCAGCGTTAAACACCTGTCCTCCCTCTTCCTCAGGCTTACACCAAACGCAATCCTGCCCCATCTCAGCCTCAGTTTCTCCCATTTTTGGATTGTGCTCAGTCTGTCCCAGCCCTTCAGTGAGGCAATGGGCAGCACGGGAGGTTGGGACTTGTGCATGATGGTTTATATCTGCTGCTCTTTGCTTTGTATTCCTATGCTTTTGCTGTGGTGTGGATTGTCTGTGGTCCCTCAGGGGTGCCCCTGTCCTGGCACGTGTCCCCCATATGGCATTTCTCACATGTCCTCTCTGTCTCTGCTCTCAGCCACTGCCACTCTCATAAACCAACCAACCGCAAGGTCGCCGTGTGCTCTTCTGACAGGGTGGCTTTTTTTGTGCTGTGTTTAAACTGGTTTCAAAACCAGTCAGCTGTGAGCAGCACGTGGCATTTCACATCCTCCTCCCACACAGGTTGCTGCTGTGGTTACCTGAACCCTGCAGTGGGTGCCAGGGCTCAGGTGAGCACAGGCAGGGCTCCGTGGCCCATGCAGCTGAGCTGTGGTTGTCCCCAGGGACAGGGCACGCTGGAGCTGGTCTCAGCTGCCTGTGCAGCCAGGCAGCACTGGGAAGATCCTGGGAGATGAATTGGATCTGTTGTTTTCTCTGACAGAGGAAGCCAAAGAATTCCCGCATGAAGTGCATCCCCTGCTGTTCAGCATCAAACAGTGTGTTCCTGCTTTGTCCAGGGAGGCGTGCAGCCAGTGAGGGTCCCACTCACCCGGCTCCCTCCTGTCAGGAGCACTCCAGGTGTGAAAAAACTTCTTGCAGACCTCAAATCCAGGGGGCAGGGAGTGCCCCCCCAGGGCAGAGAGGCAGAGAGAGTGGCCACTCTGTATGACAGACTTGCAGTTGCTGGAGCTTTCCAGGATGGGACGTAGGCTACCATTGTTTTGGGCCATCCTGGGCTCTGGCTGAGGCGGGACTGTAGTGGGGTGGCCCGTTTAACAGTTTGGTAGCCATCTGCACAACCAACTCACAGAGAAGTTTGGATCCCTTTATCCTGACCACAAACACTCCAAGAATTTTAATTTTTTTTTAATTCTGTAATTTGGGGAAATAAAACTCTGGTTTCTGAAAAGACTAATTGAAGCCGTGCTTGCGGCAGGGGCATCTCGGTGAGTGGAGAGAGAGAAACCCCCTCCCAGCCCATCTGTGCCCAATTTACTCCGATCTGGCCTCTCTGAGGCTTTTTTCTTTCTCTCTCTCTTTAATAATTTGTTTTATAATTCCTGGAATCAAACCCATCTCAGACACACTGTTTTATTTTACTGTATTATTGGATTATACTTCCTATAAATCACTGGATGTTATTCATAGGCCACCACCAGAATAACTTCCCCTCTCCCCCCTTCACCCCCCCCCCCGACAGCCTCGCATTCCAAACAAGCGTGCACCAAAGTGGGGGTGCAGCAGCACGGGGCACCCTAGAGACACTTCCCGGAAATCCCAGCAAATTTGCCTGGCTGCGGGTGTGAAGCATCAGGCTGCAGCACCTGGATGCCTTCTGGCACTCTCGGGCCGGTCGCTTGTGGAGGTTGTTAGGAGGTCGGGCTTAGGTGGAAGTGGAGAGGGGAGGGAGCTGCCATATGTGCATCCTCAGCACATGGAGGGAATGAAGTTGCATCCCCCAGGGCCGAGCAGAGCCAGGGCACAGAGGCACAGGGAGGTTCTGGCCAAGTGTGTTGCTTTAGCTGAGGATTGGGAAAGTGGAAAACCAGCGGGAAGTGACAGTTTGGGCATAGGGCATCTGCTCTGCCAGGGTCAGTGGGCGAGGAGGAAAACCTACTGCTTGTGCTCTGACAGTGGGGCTGTGCTCATGTGGGGTGTGAGGAGGGCTCAGAAGGCCCCCAGTGTGGCAGGGCAGGCTGGGCTTTGCTCTGCAGACCCTGGGTCTGTCTTCTTGAGTGGAACATGGGTCGGGTTCTCTGTGCAAGGTGGTGTCAGCTGGGAAACCTCGAAGACTCGTGCAGAAAAGGAGGTTTCACAGCAGCAGCTTCAGAACAGTATCTGTGGCTTTTGCCACACCAGTGTCCTCATGCCGGTGCCGAGCAGGTCAGTGCTGCAGGGGTTGGAGAGACTCTCCCTGGTTCAGAGAGGAGCTGCTGTCCCACAGCTGTGACTGCAGCCTGTGCAAGGATTTGCTAAGGCCCATGGCCCTGCTTGCTCCTTGAACACCGACACCAGCTTGAGATGCGGATCTTGCCCGAGTCTTGATACAGACAAGGAAGGATCTGTAGGTTAGTACAAATCCCCTGCAGTGCTTAAGCAGGTACAGGACTTCCCCTTTTCACTGGAGAGGACAGGTCAGAGCCCTGAGATGAGGCTGTGCTGTGGTAACCAGCAGCCTGCTCTGCTGCCATCCCGCCCTGATCACAGCCCTGTGCCGGACACAGCGGGTCTCGCTTTGCTGACCACAGCTGCTCGGGCTTGCAGCCTAAACCCTTAAAATATCCCCAGAGATGGTGCAGAGGCTGGTGGTGTCTGCCCTCAGCAGAGCCTCAGCTCTGACCATTGCCACGGGCTCATTTCTGCCGCTCAGACCCAGCTGTGCTCAAAGAGCCGAGTGCAGCATCAGAAAAGGCTCAGAGGAAGCACCTTCTGATCACCTGCGGCCTCATCTTGATGTCTTCTCATGAAGCTCTAACCACATCTTGCATGTTGGAACTGACAAAAGATGTAGGGAGTCGAATGCAAGACAGTCCAGTGCATTTGCCCGAGTTTAAAAATAAAGCAGTGCTGTGGGTAGCTGCCTTGGTTTGGTGGAGTTTTAAAATTAGGCACAAAAGAAAGCTTAATAAACCTCAGGCTGTAGATAGCAGCAGAAGCAACTCAATCTTTCCCTGTCTGGGGACCAGAACTGAATCCTTTTCTCTCTTATTTGTGTGGTAAATACACACTTCAGCTGTGGGCTGTGACACCTTTGGGCTAAACAACCAGGAGGCTGATGAAGCTGTCACATTGCAGGGCTGTGTTGTGGGGATGCTGAGCATCTGCAGCCCTGTGCTTCGTTGAGAGCAGAGCCTGAGGTCCCTCCACCTGCCTGGGGGACTTGGTTTGTAGTGCAAAGCCCACTTGATGCGGGGAGGCTGGAGTTGAGCAGTTTGACATCTGGCTTTCTCTGGGTGCTGGGGCTTTGGTGGTTGTACAGCAATTGCGGACTGAGGTGTGTGCACTGAGATCTCCAGCTGCACCTGGCAGTCGCTGCGTGACTTCCCCTGTGAGACTGGGCAGTGCTGTCTTTAGCGAGGTGGTGTTAAGATATAACACTTCCCAAGGCCTTAAGTTCGGAGGAACTGGATGTTTTAATTTATCTTTCCCCTCCTTTCACATTGTTGCTTATATTTGCTTTGCGTTTGAGTGGTAATGAGGAGAGGAAACCCAGAGGAGGGCTGGACGATTCTGGTGTCCATCCTTCCCCTTGCTGCCTGCCTTGCACTGAGGCTCCTGAGCAAGCTGTTTCTGTGATGTCACTGCCTTGGCAAAGGGCTTTTACACTTAACCTGTTGTTTAGTGATATCTGCTACTTCCTGTGTCCAGACACAGCCCAGACCTTGAGATGTGTGAGCAGGAGGAAGGGTTGAAGTGGTGCAGGGAGGGATACCTGCATTGCTCATCTCAGGAGCCACACAACTTCCTGTGCTGAGCCTCCTAAGGGACATGTACGTGTCCAGAGATGGCAGCTGACCCTCCAGGGTTTCTCCTCTGAGCCACTGGGAGTGTTGGAGGTTGGCACAGTTGCTGGGAACTGGCGGCGCCTTTCCCTTCAGGGAAGGAAACTGTCTCGGACTTGAGACACATCAGTAAAGTTCAGGTAAAATAATTCTGGCCCAGACGTGTCTTCAGAGTCTTGCTCTCGGGCTCTTGAGGCTGGTGGCAGCAATGTTTAGACCAAAGTCTTCCTTTGCTTATTCCCCTCAGTTCCTGTTTAAAAGGCAGATTGTCACATATTTGGGGATTTATTTACCGTAATTGGAGTTATTTTCCTGGCTGCTGGCTTCTGCCCTCTGATGCAAGACTCCTCAGTGAAACGTGTGTCCAGAAAGCCATGTGACTTTTTTTTCCCCTTGCCACAAGTGCCAGCAGGAGATGCAATAATCAACGCGCTGCAGGGAATTTCCACTGGCAGTTCAGGTTTCTGAAATCTAGACATTGGCTTGGGAGGCAAAAGATTGAGCAGGGCTTTGTGGCAGGGAAGGGAAAGGTTTCCAGAAAAATTGAGTGTTTGCTGGTGTGTCAGACTCTCCACTCCTGCCCTCCAGCTCAAGTGCAGCAAATACCCCATCGAGCAGTGTTGGATGGGCTTGCTGGGGGCTTCTGCCTGGTCTGCCTGTCACACAAGCACATCCTTACATCTGCCCTTGAAGCTGTTCCACGGGGTGATACCGGGATCTCATTTCAGGGCAACAAATAGAGGGGAAATGATTTGTAAACACAAAGCCTGAGTCTGCTTCAGAGCCAAGCTTCAGCAGCCCAAGCAGCAAATCAGGACAGAGCCAGTGACAGGTGAGGTGAGGTTGGAGAGGCTTTGCTGTGGTTCCAAGGCACGGCCAGCTCTGCAAACGCTGAATCCAACCCACTGTTTGGACGAAGAAGCAGCGTTGCTGTGTAAAATGAAAGGCAGGAAATGGAGCAGTGGCACGCTGTGTCCGTCTGTCCAGCTGTAAAACAAGAAAGGAGGTGCTGAGGCTGCTGTCCTGGGTCTCTGCATCTCCCCAGCTTTGGTGGTGGAGAAAGAGGGGTGCCAGGGAGTCAGAGTGAGGTGCACCAGGTGCAGCAGCTTTGGTGAAGCTTTAGATGTTTGCAGCGTGACAGGAAATCCTCTCGCTTTTGAAGAGATATTTCTGATTCTTTAATGTGCCTTGCACCTTTGATTTCCTCATGCTTTTAAGCAGCACCAAGTCAATTACTGTATTTCTGTTTAATTCTCTGAGAGAACACTGTATAATTAGGCTAATTATGCTGCTTTGTGAAGTTGTAAAACTCCTGATTGAGCTTGCGGGGCTGTTTTATAACCTGCCAGGTGTAGGCAGGGAGGGCTGCCCACCCCGTGCCCTGTGCAGGTTTGGGTGCAGCCTGCCAGCTCGGTGAGGGTAGTTCCTTCCCAGGGGCTGCCCCACGGGCTCATCCCCTGCCAGCTCCATCCTGCCTTCGTCTTTTCACAGGCTGCAACCCCTCTGGGAATCCTGTGCCTGGTGCTGGGGGGGCTCCTTGGGATCTCTTCTTGCCGTAATGTTGAGATCAGGAGCGGCAGCATAGCCAGGGCTGTGTTTCTACTCTTGAGTGGTCTGGAATGAGGAGGTGACCCCCCACAGGTTTAGGTGTGGAGATCTTTTATTTTCCCTAATTAGGTTGCCTGTGCCGTGCAGCAGGTTCTTGGCAGCACAGAGCAGGCTCTGCCTGAGCTAAGTGACAGTCAGGAGGAAGGTGTGACCTTCAGGTGTCACCCTGGCTGTGTGATGCTCACTCCACCTTCACTGAACAGGACAGTTTAACCCTGGCTGAGTGACAGCCCTGAAGGCACATGGCCTTTCTCTAATGGAACGGTCATTTTTAATGCTGGTCGGTGTGGCTGGTGATGGCTGTGGTGGCCTTAGAGCTGGCTCCTAGGTGACACACAGAGGGCACAAGTGATATGTCTGCCCCTGAGGCTCTCAGGTCCCACCCCAGAGAGGCAGACAGGAGTGTGTCGCTGTGGGATGGGAAGGAGATACACTATGGGGATGGGTTTGGCTGTGGAGCTTCTCCCATCCCTCCTGGGATCATCTGGCCCCTTGACCCTGGCTCAGTGAACTGCCGGTGCTTCTCCACCGGCCCCGGGAGCGGAGCAGGAGCGTCTTGCGTAAGCAGCGCCTGCTCTCCGGGTAATGGCACGGGGATGGAGAAGGAGGCTCCGGCTGCCAAAGGCGGGTTGGGAACAGCATAAACCCTTCAGCCTGAGGAGCCAAGGGCTGACAACCCTCGTGCCTGGTGCTGGGATCGGAGCTCGTCCCGCCCGGGGGGCCCCAAGCGAGCGCGGGGCCGTGGCGGAGAGCGGCCAAAGGCGGCCACATGGGCCCGGGTGGCTTTATAAAAGCAGGCGCAGCGGAAGTGATGCTCCCAGGCCCATCTGCACGGGGAGCGGGAGACGCGCCCCAGCTGGTGCGAGGCCCTGGCAGCCCCGGGAGCTGCCGTCTGCTGGGGTTTACTGCTGTCTACGTTGAAACACGGCTCGGGAAGGACGGGAGGGGGGTCGGTGGCACGGTGCCAGTCCCAGTTCTCCTGGCCTTCTCGTTCCTCTCTCCTCCTCCTCCTCCCTGCTCCCTCCAATGCTTTAAAGTCACATTTCCAGGCCAGACATAGAATTAATCTCTGGGCACTTCACATTGCTGGCAGCGCAAAGCAGGATGTGGGATCTTTTTTTCTCTCTCTCTGCGTCTTGGCTGACTTTTTTACCTCTCGAAGAATTTGGAAGGGCCGTGAGATTCCCCCCACCCCCCCTCGCCTCAGTGCCGTGCAGTTTTTCAGCACGCTGATCACCCTGCTGTGGCTTCACCCTAATAGATTTCATATGCTGACACAGTTGACATCAGTACCAAACTATTTTACATGTGATCTGGTGTATTTCCTGAGGAAATCTGCAAGATATTTATTAAGAACTAATAAAATAAACCTCTCCATGAGCTTTTAGGTAGTTTTCAATTTTTCATGTCTCTCTTGTTTCCTCTTATCAATGAGTTTCTATTTTCTCCCTCCTCTCTGACCATTGCAAAAGGAAACAAAAATAAATGTTTTAAACCGTTCCTGAATGGACACTGGGAATATTTCTGTAGTGATGTATTAGCAAAGTTGTATTTTTAGGGCTGTATTGTCAAGACTAAAAATATCCCGCTGCAGTGCATCCTTTTTATAGGGCTTTGTGTGTGCGTGTGTGTGTGTGTGTGCTGAGCATTGTACAAGTTTGCACCAATGTGTAAAGGTCTTTGTACAACTGCAGCATTGCCTTCCCATCGCAGCTGGATTCCATTAGGCCTTGGAAATTAGTGTAATCCTGGTTAAGAAAGGGGAAAAAAAAAAAAAAATTAATCAATCTCGCAGAGCCGCGTTTCCCCAGCTGAGCCGGGATACCTGCGTGGCAGCCGCACTCCGAAGGGCTCCAGCAGCCGGTGGTTTTGCCACGGCTTTCCTGCCACGGAGGAGTGTTCCCTGACGGAGAACAGCGGCTCTGCTTCCCCCGGAGCAGCGGGGTTCAGGCAGGACGGGCTGTGGGCTGCAGTCACCCCGCGGGTTCTGCTCATTTGTCACGCTTGGGAACCGCTTTGGGGCCGCGCTGCGCTGGCCCGGCAGGAGCGTGTGTGTTTGTGTGTAGCTGGGAGCAGGCTGGATGCTTCGCGTTCTCAGAGGGATTTTCTACCTCTCTGCTATTTGTGTCTCCTTCAATTAACTGCGATTGCAACAGAGAGAACCAAAGGTGGGCGCCGGGCTGCGAAGCCGCCTCCCCTCCGCGCTGGTTGCGGGGGTCCCGTGTGCCGCGGCCGCTGCTCGGGGCGCGATGGGAGGCGGCTCTGCCTCTCCGTCATGTGTGATGGACGCAGCCCTTTCCAAACACAGTTTCCCCTCCGGCTCGCGTCCGCGGATCCCAGCGTGGCGCTGCGGCCGTCACTCCTGTCCCCAGCAGCAGCCTTGCGTCACAGGCGGTGGGTGCAGCGGCTGACGGGGACCTGACGGCCGGGCCGGCGCCGTGCGCATGGCACACGCGGCGCGCCGCGCTCCCCCTCCGTCTCCTCCGAGCCGCTCTCCGTTCACTCGCGGGTTCCTCGTAGCTTTCCTGTCTGCTGCTGTCTGGAGAGCCACAGCCTCTCTGCTTCCTGTAGAGCAGTTCAGCGAAAGCAGTAATTAGGGCCCGTAAAAATTTATTTTATTAGCGAGAAGTGTTGGTGGGTAATTGGCCATAATTTGAACCCAGCCAGATTGGAGATTAATAAAAAAAAATTATATATATATATTTTTTTTTAAAAAAAAAAATCACAGAGAGATCTTTTTACCAGAAACACCAGGGCTGTGAGCTGGAAACCCTTCCCAAGGCGGGCGGGACGGGACGGGATGGCGGCTGCGGAGAGGGCGGCCGGCAGCGAGCGCCTGTGCTGTACCCGTCCTTGAGGGTGTTTGACACTGGCATGGGAAGAAAGGAAACCTTGTTTTCCAAGAACTCTGCTCTTTCTCAGCTTGATAAGCATTTAAAATAAAAGCTGCACAATTGGAATTGGCAGAGCATCCTCATTCTTTTGTCTGTCTGTTTATTTTTTTCCCCTCATCCCTCGACATGTGTGCTACAGCCCAGGGTTACTACACCCCGTGGAACCACAGGCCTGGAGCTCTGCAGGCGCACCACGAGCTCTGCCCACCCCCGGCCTGGCTCTTTGAAGCCTGGCAGAACAACAGAGATCCAGCCCCGACCCTGGCAGCCTCCTGATGGCCAGGGCACTGAAGTCCTTGACAAAACGTGTGTTCTCAGCCCCTTTTGGCTCCCCCTTCGCTCGCGGGGCAGCAAACCCAGGGCTGCACCTGGAGCCGGAGCGGTGGTTTTGGAATCAGGCTGCGACTGCACTATATGGACCCGATGGCTTTGGTATTTATAGGCTTGGTTGGAGTAGCTTGAGCGTGGCCAACGGAGCGGGAGCGGCTTGAGGGCCGACGCTCATCCCGATGGAGGGTGATTGGAGAACTCCCCGCTCCGGGAGGACGGAAGAGCCAAGCCCCTCTGCACACATGTCACGCGCGGTTACTGCCGGTTGAATCACACCAGGGAGTTACTTCAGGCTACTAGCCCTGGTTGTTGCTTTGGTGTAAGTTACTCGGGGCGTTCCTTCAGGTCCGTAGTGCTTGCTTTTTGCTTGGCAGCCTCGGGGCTGGGACCTGGTGTAACCGTTTCCCAAGGAATATTTTTGGTTTGAAAACTGAAGGTCAGCAGTTCGCAAGGGCTGCGCTTGCAGCCAACTCTGTGGTTCGCCTTGTGCCACCGGGCCAGCAGCACTTGAAATCCTGATCAATTGATCTGCAACACTATGAAACCACGAAGGGCGACTGCCAGTTAAAACTCCCCGTCTCGCCCCATTTTCCCCACCCAAAGTGTCTTTCTGCCCATATCCCCTTTCTTGCCGCCTGTCTCCCTCCCTCCCTTTCGGCTGTGTATTGGAGTTTTTGTCTATCTTTTTCCATCTCTCTGTCTCTTTTCATAACAGTTTTTAATAATGTTTTAGTTAGTTCCAGCCTTTTCCCTCAATGGATCCCATTGGAAAATGCATTTGAAAGGAAACAGTTATACACTTCCCTTCCTTTGAAACTCTGTTGGCACCTTTTCCAGTGCAGTAAACCATACAACATGGATTTTCAAAGTTTCCAAACACAGACATGCTGGCGTTAAATTTATGAAAAAATATTTTATTCGGCTGTATAGTAACTATGAGTCTCCGAGCTGCTGGTCACAGTGAAATCGAAGCTCACTTTGGAACTGCAACAAGTTTTCAAATCTCTGCAGGAAACGGCGCTGGAGCTCGCAGCTCCCTCATGTCCTCCTGCCAGGAGACACAGCAGCAAACAAAAGGGGTGCTGGGGCACCCCAGGGTGAGCCCACCACCCACCAGCACAGCCTTTCCCTCTGTATGGCCGTGCTGGGAATGCTGCAGCAACGGTAGCTGCAGGGAGTATCGTGGTCGTGCCAATCCTATCTCAAATCACGGGGGAAAAGAGGAATTTGGCATAAAAGTGTGATGTCTTACGCTTGTTAATGAATGTGGAGGGTTCAGGCTCTTTAGTTCCTGAGTGCCGTGGCGGGGGCTCCATCGCCAGTGCGAGCCCTCACGTGCGTTGGGACCCGAGGCTCCGGCTCCATGTGAGTTGTTGGAGCACTGAGATCGTATTTTCTAACAGGGGGGCTCGGATGTTAAACTTCCTGGAATGGTTTCTCTGCGTGCTGTTGGTTTGTGCCTGTGGTCACGGCCCTTCTCGCAGAGAATCGCTCGCTCGACACCTGAGAACCTCCCTTTGCGTGGCACCGCTTGGAGCTGAATTCTTGCCAGATTTCCACAGAAGACCACAGCCCCCATTCACCACGAGAGGTCTGGTGGGTGAATCTGGCTGTATCCTCACAAGGAGCATTTTGAGGGGTTGTTTCCAAGCAGAGCGAGCCTCGAAGGCTGTGCCCAGTGGCACTTGAGGTGTGGTGTAAGGCAGATAAAACCTCCTGTGATAGACAAGGTGATGATATGGCAGAGAGATCCCAGGCTCAATTTTCCTGTTGTCCTTTTAGTTGTAAAATTCCTTTCCGTTCTCATGGGAGTTTTCCAGAGAAGTCACTGATTAAGTGTTATCGCTGTGCTCGGTGCCACATGGAGTGTAGGAAGAGCTACAAGATTCAGGTCCAAATAATCGGATAGTGTAAACTCACTGGTTTGTGCTCAAAGCATTTTGGGTTTGGGTGCCTTTTTTCCTGGTACCTCTAACAAGTACTGATGGGGAACTGAGCGTAAAGGATTTTCTAGTCCCTTGACTGCCCACCTTGAGCTGCAGGAGTTGGAGTTCTCCTAAAAAAATCCTTTGGGAGTTGCCTTTGATCCTACTCAAAGCAGAGTTGCCCGGTGTCTGCAAATTCCATCCCTTCCGTGTCACCAGCCAGCCAACAAGTGAGGGACACAAAAATAGCTGACCACATGTGTTGGGAGGAATTAAGGGGACTTCTGGATCCCCCTGAAAGTTCAGGACCAAGGCAAAGAATGGAATCAAGTTCTCCATCTTAATCCCCCAAACCATGACCTGGTCCTGCAGCCCTCAGCCTCACTGAACACGTGCACATTTCAGCACATCAGAACACTCTGCAGGAGGGTCTCTGCTGCCTGTTAATTTTCTGTGTTGACTGAAAACGGTACCTTGAGGGCAGAAAAAGCAATGTGTCGTTAGGACGGCTTTATGGTGAGTAAGTGTGATGGAGTTGACTTGAAGCTGCAGAGATGCCTCCAAGTCTGGGGTCCTGAGAGTTTTTTGCGTGCGTAATTTCCATAGTTTTCAGAAAAGCGAGCTCCCCCATGGAACCAGGCTGACCTCATCTGGGATCCTCGGCTGGCACGTAAATCTGGATGCACCACACGAGCCTCTGCCATGCAAGGAATGCTGGATGTGTGGGGCTGGGATCCTCTGGGAAGAGCAGCCATTGACAGTGCCAGCAGAGCAGTGAGGGGGCTGGAGAAGGGGCTGCTATGCTGTGCCTCACTTGTGCTGCTTCAGCCCCCTTTTCCACCTGCCTTTCCCTCTCCAGTGCCTCACCTGGCTTTATTCTTCCAAGCAAATGAACCAGCTGCTGCTTTGGTTGGAGTGGCATGAGAGAGCTGTCTGAGAGTGAGCACCTGGATTTCTGTAGGCCCCCACCTTGGCAAAGCAGGATGGAGGTGGCAGAAGGCACACCCAGACCCCTCTGCTGTCCCCTGCCAAACTTCTGGTTCCTGCTCCAAGTGTGAAGGTGCTAGGGATTTTGCTGAAACAGTCAAAGAATTTTTAACTTGAGAAGAACAATATATTTTCCCTAACCTCATTCTGGCAAATGGCTGAACCTTTGTAGTTGAAATTTTCCCAATAAATTTAGCTCGAGGAAAGCTTTTGGCATGAAGGATTGCAGCCTAAATGGTTAAAGTTTGGCAAAGTTCTTAGGAACTGAAACCAAGGTCTTCTAATGGAAAGTGTTAGGTAAGCATCACTGCAGGCAGAGTGGCTGGGCTGTGCCCCTCTTGGTGGGGTGTCCTTGGACTGGGGGTGCCACTGCCACCAGTCAGGGAGGCTGGAGGGACCAAGCAGGGCTGGAGTGGGAGGTGGGGAGGCAGTTCGGGCTTGCAAGCATTTGATGAAGACCCTGGGATTTCCTCCTTCCCAAGAGCACGGATTTCACTTCATGTTTTGGCATTTTCTTTGCAAACCGACACACTGAGCCCTCAGGAAGCCGTAAGAAGATGAGCAGCAAAGGAGGCAGGGAATGTGCTGGAACGGAAGCTCCACACTTTGCTGTTCCTGCCCCATCAAAGGCTCCTTTCTCTGAATGCTCCTGTCTGCTGGCATTTGCTCTCATGAGCTTTTACTGCAGGCTCAAAGTGCTCACCCGGGTTTGCACCCAAAGAATCCAGTTCCAGGCTGTCTGCTCACATTTTGCTGCCAAGGACGTGCCCACCCCCAGCAAGGGTTTGGGGAGGTGCAAAATGCTGCCCGTTATTTGCTGCTGTTGTTTGTCCTGGTAAAACTTCCCTCGGGGCTGGAGGAAATCTCTTGGGGAGCCCTGTTCACACCTCCTCCCCGTTGTAAATAACATCGGACACAGTTAGGGCTGGGCACACGCAGCTCCTCGGGGGATGCTGGTAGCTCTTGCCATGCTGCTGTGTAACCCAGCCGGGCTCCCCAGCTCCTCACTGTCTCTTTTGGTGAGGTTCATAGCTCTGGCATCTTCAAAGAGGGCTGACAGATCCTTGTAGACAGAGGATAGGCATTAGGGGTTATCTTTTATCATTCTGCATCATTGCAGTGCCCCTAAAACCCTTTTCCATTTCTATCATCCATGACTTTTCTTCTTTCATGCAGCATTCCCAGTTTCATCTGAATGCCCTGCTCGCCTTCGGGCCTTTTTGCCTTTGCAGCATCTTCAGTCCCATCCTGCTTGTGCTTTTTATGGCAAATATTCCCTCCACAGGAAGAGACAGCTGGTGCCAGGCTGGTCTGGAGCTATAGATATGCTGATGAGCCAGCGTGCCAGCTTGAAGGGCCACGCTTCCTTATGAGCCAGCCAGGAGTTACATCCATTTGGATTTGCCAGCCTTTCAGCTGCCAGACGGGTCAAATTCACGATGCTGTCAGTTGTTGGCAGCAGAACCTGTGGCTCTGGGGATCTGCAGTGAAGACTTTGCTGTGCCTGTGTCACGAGTGCCAGCGTCAGCTCCTGTGCTCGGAGCGGCTCCGGTGAGGGCAGTGCTGAGAAATGAGAGTTTCTCTGGCAATCCTCCAGGTTTGCCACCATGGATGGAGCCTGGGGGTGCCTTTTCCCCAGCTGTGATGGCCAGGGAGGGGCATGTCTCAGTGCAAATGTGACTAGTGACAACTGGGATGTATGTGCCTCCCCAGGCAGGGGGAGTGTTTCTGACTCTGTATGGGCTGTTCCACATCCCAGACTGACTCCCACAGCCTCAGCGGGGTCAGGGGGGCAGAGCAGGATGCTGGCCTTGCCAGCTGGGTCAAGCACCCCAAGCGTGTAGGGAGAGCTGCGAAGTGCTGCTTAGTGCAAGTGGAAATGGCTTCAATCTGTGTTTTGACTGATGGGTCTTTTCAGGAAATTTCTGAGAATAACATTTCTAAAAATGGCTGCTTCTTTCCACTGATATTTCCTGGAAAAGGCTGTCGTTAATTTTAAACCACTATCCTTTTCCCTTTTCAAGTGGAAATGGCTTTGTGCTTGTCCTCAAGGCTAATGTCATTCTTTCTGACCTAGCCCGGGTTGTGTGGTGGGGAGGGACTTTGTGCCACTGCCATTGCCTCCTCTTGCAGGTCCTGTTGGTCTTCCAGACCTGCAGAAATTGGGCTGTTGGGGACATTCTGTGCACGTGTCTGCTTTCCCCGTGGAAATTAACAACTTCTTATTAAGTTATTATTATTAATAGTCACTTCACGATGATGTTTTTTGTTGCTGACTCCTGGCCAGCCCCGAGTACACAAGAAAGCTGTCCCTAAAGTCATTCCCTAAAGCTTTGTTCATCAGGGTCAGGAAGGATATACTGAGCTGGTTATCGCACCCCAGGTGCAAGGATCCAGCCCTGCCTGGGCTTAGGGACAATCAGAGCCAGAGACAAGCTCCTGGAGCAGCCAAAGGGAGCTGGCACCACTGAGCTGTCTGGGGCAGGCAGCCCCTTCACGTCGGGCAGAGCATGGCTTCCCCTGTGGCTCCTGGGCAGGCTCGCTGCTTCGGGTGGGAATATGTCATTAATTTTTATACCTTCCCCTGTAAACCATCGACCCTTTTTATGATGTCATGAGGGATTCCTTAATTTTGCAGCTGCTTCCTGGTTACGTCAGAGAAGAGCCTCCCGTCCTAGAGCCCAGCACTGCAGTCCAGGACGGCTGGAAACAAATGAAGTGTTGAATATCTAATGGCTTCCACAGGGAGAGCTGCTCCATCCTCCCCAGGCCCCCGGCATTCCTCACCTCCTAGGCCTCCCTCCTTCCCTCCCTCGGACAAGTCAGGGTTGCAGAGGGAGCTGCTGGCTCCTGGGCGGCCCCAGCTGCTCTGGGAACACGTGCAGCGAGTTCCCCGGTGCTGCTGCTGCTGCTGTGACTGGGACCCTCCCAGGACCTTCCTGCCATCAGTACAGGGAGGTGGATTGGGGGCATCCAGGTTATTACTAAAATCCAAAGGTTGCTTTGGAAGGGGTTCAGCCCTGTGTGCTGCAGGTGGGGATGTTCAGCTCGGCCACAGTGCTGGGTGGACTGGGACTGCCATCCTGTTTGCTCAGAGTCAGGGAGCATCCTTCCAGGAAAGCTGCCCATGGTTCCCAGGGTATTAGCCAGGGCTGAGCAGTGCCTCCAGGTTCCCAGGCTCTCTCAGGGGCAGATGAGTGCGTTTGTGACTCGACAGTTCCCAGAGCTGGGAGTGCCAGTGAGTCACAGGTTCCCTGCGAGGGGGTGTCGGGGAAATGCCCCACAGCTCTGAGCGTCCCCCTGGCTTTGCTGCTTTATATTCCCGTGGTTGTGTGCGGTCTCCACCAGGCAGGGCCGGCAGCAGGGCTCTCCTCACCCATTTCCTGCAGACAGCCCCACCCCGGGGGGCTGCCCTGTAGCCCTGCCAGGGCTGCGTCTGGCGGGGAGTGACTCACTGGGAAAGCTGTGTCTGAGGGCTGAGGGAGCAAAGGAATTGCCTTCAGGTGGTGTCAGCTCCGAGGTGACCAGCCCGGGTCTTTTGCCCTCAGGGCAGCAGCCAGCTGGTGAATCAGTTGTCTGTGCCTCCACACTTGATGTGCTGACACATCAGCCGGGTGCCTTCGCCCCCAGCCCTGCGCTCACCGAGCTCCTGCAGCTCCTGTGTCCCCTGGCCAGCCCGTTATGTCATCCTTGGGATTGTGTCCATAGAACTGTTCGTTCTTTTGAGTGCCTTCCCATACAGTCCTTCAGCCTGTCACCAGGAAAGGTGGATTCAGCTGTTGTTCCCTGGGAGCAAAGCACATCCCTGCTGCTCTGCCAGCACTGGGATCACCTGCTGCCAGCACTGCTCTGTGCTTCCCGGCATGGAGCCACCGCTCAGGTGAGGACAGAGAGGCCAGCATGGAAATTGTCCCCCTGGAGCCCTCCTGACCCTTGGCTGGAGCAGTCTGGTTGCTTGACTCAAAGGAATCTGGTCTCCTTTGAGACTTGTTGGCTGGGATTGTTTTAACTGTGGAAGGTTCAGCATTCCTTGTGTTTTGTTAGCTGGGATGGATGGATGGAGGAGCATGTCCTCTGCTTGCTTGTGAGCTCAGGGGTTGCTGTGGCTCCTTTCCACCTAAACTGGGGGCACTCTCGGAGCAGAACAGCTGGGAGCCCTCACTCCCAGCCCCTGCCCCATCCCTGTGAGCAGCCCACGTGTTCTGTGCTCGCTGTGCCCCGATTGTCCCTCACAGGATTTCCTTCAGCACATGGCACTCGAGCAGCCACGAGAAGCTTCCTCCAGCAAATCCCTCTCCTCGTAGGCGGCTGCCCCTTGCTCTTTTCCCATTCCCATTTCCCGTGGCTGGTTGTGTTGCCCTAATAAAGGTTTGGCACTGCTGTTTTGCACACCCTAGTGGGAGAGGGGATGTGTTTATCACTTTTCCTGGAGATTATCTGTTTAAGCACTCTCTGACAGTTACAATAACAAGGGCAGCGCGTTGTGTTTCCCAGCAAAAGGACACTCGCTGCTGAAAGATGTATAGCACTAATTAGAAATACATAACATCCGGCCACATGGCAGCCTTCTCCCGGCCGCTCCATTTCCTGAGCTCAGACGACTTTGACGACAGTTGGTTTATGTTTTCCATGAATATAACGTTCTCAGAGAAACACGAATTTCTCCCCGCTACAAAAGTCCCCTTTCTCTCCATCTCTCACCCTCTCCCCTGTGCAACAGGTAGATTGATGGCTGCAGAAGTCCTGGGTCGGGCTCTGCTGCAGGCTGGGTGGGAGCAGAGCCCAGGTAGGTGCTTGCAGAGGGCGCTGCAGCTGCTGATCCACCCAGCTCCCTGCAATCCCTGCAGGAAACTGCCTCCTGATAGGAAAACAGCGCTCTCTGTGCAGCCCAGTCCTCAGCTGGAAAAAAAACCCTCTTTCCTAAGTGTAAAGAAACAGGAGGACTCCTCTGCAGCTCAGCCACTTTTCTTGATCTTCAGAAAAACTGCCCGTCCCTGGTTCCCAGTTGCTTTTGCTCTGTGCTCGCAGCCTGATGCTCATCAGCTCCCATTTTTTCCATCCCATCCCTCTCCCTCTCTGGCCTTTGGGCCCTGCTTCAGAGCAGATAGCCTGGGCACCAGTTGGAGGAGCCTGGGTCCAAACTCCAGCTCGCAGCAAGCAGCAGTCAGTCGGACAAGGACATTTTTACAGAGGTCCCCACGTGCTGCATGGGAGCTCTGCTGCCTGTAACACAGGTTAGGTGAAGGGAGGTAGGAAGATGGAGCATGCTCAGGGAGGTGAAATCTTAGCAGGTTTTAACTGTTGAAACGGATTCCTGTTGAATGTGGAAAAACTGCTGTCTTTCAGATGTTTATAGCTTGGCCAAGAATTGACAGATTTCTAGTAGGGCAGGAAAACTCTCTGTTAAAAAGGTTATTCTGCAGCAAAATCTCAGATCCTTGTTCCAGGATTTGCAGTTGCTAGATTAGCTCAAGGAAAAGGTTTTAAGTGGTTTTTTACAAACAGGGGTAAGCCACTATCTTGTTTCCTAGCCTCATTCTCACAAGTGGCCAAGCTGTTTTGGCTGAAGATTTCCAGGAGAATTCAGGCTAAGGCAGGCACCCGGCATGGAAACTTCAGCAAAGTGTGAGCCAGCTGGAAAAAGGGGCTGACAAGTGGCAAGTGTCCAGCAGGGTGCTCAGAACTGTCACAGCTCATGTCCTGCTGCCAGTCTGACCTCCAGGGCCCTGACCTTCACAGGGGCTTGCAGGGGTCTGCAGGGCTCTCACTTATTTTTCTGGTGCAGAAAGACAGATCTTTGAGGCAAATTCAGCCTATGAAGTGTGGGGCAGTGCAAATCAGTCATTTCAAAGTGTTTGATGACACTTCTGCTTTAAAATGCTCTGGCTGCTCCTTTCTAGCCCCATGCAGCATTCCACGGACCTGAGTTTTGCTGATGTTGATGTGGGGCTACAGGTGGTCACGAAACAACTCTAGCCTAAGGAAGCTCCCAAAAGGAGGCTTTTCAGGCCAGCTCAGCTCCCTGCTGTGGCTGCAGCATTGCTCCACGGGCTATGTGTTGGTACAGCAACACAGACGAGGGTGTGAATTTACTTTGAGTCAGTCTTGGCTGCGAGTGCTGCAGGCTCCTGACCTTAGGTTGTGGTTTAACAAGCAGTTATTGAGGTAGCGGTGCCAGCTTTGCCCACCTGCCTCTCCACCCACGCAGCACCTTTGAAGGCAGTGGTACAGCTGAGAGGTGACATTTGTGAGCCCGCTGAGCTGCGTGATCGTGCTCACAGGGGTGGCTGCACAGGCAAGAGCTGAGAGGTGACGTGACAGGAGCTGTTTATCCAGGGCTGGCATTAACAGGGACGTTTGCCGGGTTTCAAGGGGAGAAAGGTGGAGAGGGAATGTGTTGTGGTTGGTGGTGCTGGATGATTTCCTGTGGAGTGTCACTGCCGTGGCTGCTGGTGGCACAGAGGAGCCACAGCTCCAGCCAGCTCAGAGCTTGTGACCTTGTGGCACCTTCTTTTGTGTGTGATTCCTTTCCACAGTTGTCTGACACCTCCACAGTGTGCCCTAGCTGCGCAGCGTGGCTGGGTGTGAATTGGGAGGGTTATCTGATTACAGCCCCATTTGGGGTTTCAGGGGAGGAAGTGGAGTAGATCTGTGGCAGCTTTAGCTGTTGGGGTGCCACTGATGCCACTTTAAGTCTCTGTCACCGAGCTTTTGGTGACAGCCTGCAGGGATAGGATGCAGGTTTGCCTGTGGACCTGACAGTCATTCTGCTTGTCCTGCACCCACTGTGGATCTGGGGAAACAGATCTGGGGAAACAAGGTTTGCCCTGATTTGGGCAGTCAGGATCTCTCTCCCTGCTCTGTGGCAGCTGGTATCTCCATTTTTACTAATGCGGTGCAACCGCAGGGACAGAAATGACCTAAGTGTCGCTCCATCCTCCAAAAACATCTCTTTTCCAATAAATTTGTGTCTTAATGTGCATTACCAGCAGCACAGACCATTGCTCAGCTCAGAAGTAATGATGCCCTGTGGGCTGCAGAGATTTGTTGCTCCAACCCTCATTTCAGCATATTTTCTGCAAAGTATTTTCCTCTTAGTGCCAGGGTAGGCTCAGACACTGCACGCTGCGGGTGCAGAGAGTTGGTTTCCTTATTGCCCATCACTCAAAACACTCTGCAAGTTTCTGTTTAAACACTCCAAGTGCTTTGCCCTTTGATTGTACCCTCACCTTGTCTCCTGTGGCGGGGGTGGCCTGGGGTTTGTCCCCACAGCCTCTGTTAGCCCTGGCCACTGGCTCCCAGCTCGGGGCAAGCCAAAGCTCCCAGCTTCCCGAGGAAGGTGGTGAAAAGGCACAGAGAGAAAGTTTCTCCTGATTTATGGTGTTTTCCCCTTTTGTCCTACAATTAAGCTCTTAAGAACCTTTGCTGGTGCATGTTCAGGGGTCTTGAACAAGCACCCACCTGGATGTTTGTCCTTCCCTGCTGGGGGAGCCTCCTGGGAATGAGGCCGATGAGCTCATCCAGTGAATGAACTTTGAGGACTGGGGGAGGTTTGTGCATTTTATGAGTTTAATGATGAGCTGACAACACCCATGGTAGCTGAGCTGGAACTGTGTCACAACAGCCCTTAAATGTGGGTGTCCTGCTGCTCTTACCTGCACAGTGGGCAGCTTTGCAGGCTGTGCCAGGGCACTGAGTATCGTTGGGGTACATCAGAGCACCGTGCCTTTATGACCTGGTGGGCACATGGTTTGTGTCTGCAGCAACACAGGATGTTTGATGGACAGCTGTACCTGCCACAGCTCAAGTGCAAGAAACTTTTTCCTGTATTTTGGTTGTTAAATGTTGTGTGGGGAACTTTTAGCCTGCTGGTGGCAGTGGGAAGGGCTGGGACCAAGCCTGGCCACAGCCACCACAGAACATTGGTCTGGCTTTTGCAGCCAGTCTCTGAAATACAGCCGGAAATATGGGATGCTCATCACCTTTGCCATCACAAACACCTTTAAGCTTTGCCTGTTTTGGGGGGGATCAGGATGCAGCTTTTGCACCAGCTCAGTTTGGGGGTCACTGTGAGTCTGGCTTGAGCGCAGTGCCTGGAGTCGTGGGGGTTGCCCACTCAAAGTGTGGGGGTCCTTGTTGAAATGCCTGAAGATTTTCACTGCCCAGGGGACTTGTCAGACTCAGGTGTGGCAGCTGGACCACCGTGGTCTTGTTATGTGTCCATTTAGGACAAGAAGTGAAGACAGTGCAGCATCTCGCCCGAGTGCGGGAGGAGGGAGCGCGGGGAAGACGAGTGTAATTTCTTGGACTGGACTGTGGCCAGAGTCCTGGGACTAACACTCTTAATTGTGGGAAAGGCTTCATGAAAGAGATTTACTGTCCCAGAGTGGTCACATCTTTAGTTTTATGTTTCTTCCAAAAGCTGACAGCCCCTGCAGTACGGCACTTCCTACCATTGCTCTGTGGCACCGGCTCAGCCCTGGCTCCGGGAGCAGAGCACCCTCATTCAGGTACCAGGTGCTTTTGGTGCCCTCAGTGGTCTCCATGCTGGGTGCTGAACTCATTGACAGCTGTAAGAACTGTCAATCAAGCCGACAGATGTTCCTCCTTATTTTTCATGTGTTTTCTTGGTGCGTTCTAGTCTTTTTTTGGTTGTTTTTAACCTCCCACCCCACTGCTCTGAAATGATCTGTCCTTAAAACCCCACTGTTTGTTCTGTGCACCTCAGGTGTTTTGCTAGCCACAGCTTAAATGGGGTGTCAGTGTCTTGCTCTAATCCTCTTGCCCTTTGCTCAAAATCCCTGCTCTGCCACATCTGGGCAGTTCAGCTCCCAACACCTCCATGCTGACGTGCAGCTGGTGCTGATGTTTCTGTTAGAGGTGCTGGGGGGCTCGGGGGGCTC
This sequence comes from Corvus hawaiiensis, assembly GCF_020740725.1. Classification (NCBI taxonomy): domain Eukaryota; kingdom Metazoa; phylum Chordata; class Aves; order Passeriformes; family Corvidae; genus Corvus; species Corvus hawaiiensis. The sequence goes on from NC_063232.1 coordinate 4,719,916, forward strand.
TCCCTCCCCATGCCAGCCCTGGGGCTTCACTCACCGATTCAGAGTCAGTACCTGTGAGTTTGTAAAACTCCTCTGCCTGCCTTGGGGCAGCTGTTCTCAGGCTGAAAGCTCTGATCCTGCAGAAAGCCAGCGAGGAGCATCCTGCACAGAGTAAATGGCGTGGGTGGATAGGAACCCCCTAAGTGTGTGGGTTCTCCCCAGCCAGCCACTCCCCCACATCTTGGGAGGATGTAGGGTGGAGTAGAGGGAGTTGGGAAGGCAAAGGCTGCCCTTAAACCCCTTCAGGGAGCTCTGGGCAGGCTGGCATGTCCCGCAGCACTCCCCAGCCTAACTCATGCCCGGCTCCAGGCAGTTCCCTTGAGCCAGCTCCCCGCTGCTCTCAGCAGCCTCAGAAGTGGTTTCTGGCTGGGTGGATGTGCTGGGGGGATTTGCTCTCACTCCGAGCCGGCTCTGTTTGGAAGAGCTGTGGTCATGTGGCATCTCCTTGAGTAACAGTTCCAATTAAGCTCTCTTGACAAGCTGTTGTGTGACTGTGGAGCTAATGGGAGGAACCCCCTCCTCAGCTGCTGAGGTTGAAACTCCAGCAGGGAGAGAGATCAAACATGCAGTTAATTACCCTTTTAACACTTAAACATACCCCCCTCCTCAGGGGAGGGCATCAGCCTGGAGCAGCAGCTTCTGTGCTGGGAGCCCTGAGTGCCATCATGGTCCTGGCTGGCTCAGCACACGCCATGGGCTTGGGCATGGTGTGGGCAGGGTGGCTGCAGCCTCTTTCTACTCCAGAGCAGCTACTCACCACCTTTTCTCCCCCCTACATGGAGCAATTATGTCTGGGATGGGTGTGAGTTAGGGAATCGCTCACCCCTGCCCCTCGTGGAGGCTGTGAAGGTGGAACCGGATGGAACATCTGACCCAAACCCTCTCTGTCTCCTAGAGTGCATCTCTGAGGACTGCCGCTCCGTCATCCAGGAACAGGCCACGGCCCTGGGGCTCTCCATGTTTGCACTCCTGGTGAGGAGGTGCACCAGCCTGCTGAGGGAATGTGTGCCAGGTAAGGGCGTAGCAGCAGGACCCATGCAGGAGCCCACGAGGCAGCCTGGTGGGGGTCAGGCCTTCATTCTCTGCTGGTTTGCACATCCCTTCCCCTCTGTTGGGGCATTAGGATCATCCCCTAGCATCTCAAGCTCTGCCCAGGTTATAGCTGGATGAGCTGCAGGAAAGCCCTTGATGTGTGCAGAGAGAAATATTTGGAAGAAAGGGATGGACTCAGGCCATGCTTTCTGCCAGCAACTGGGAAACTTCCCAAAACTGGGACCTGGGTATCCTATCTCTCTGATTGGTGCAGTGGCACCCTGCTGCCCTCAATAAAGGGATCACAAACACCCTGGCTTGCCTTCTAGGCCAGTCCATGTAGGGAGAACAGATCTGTCTTTGTGCTTGCTGTGGGTTGTGGCTGTTCCCTTGTGCGTCCAAGGCTGGGATGTTGGGATCTGTGTCATACTTTCCCAGTCCCTGCCTGAGCCTGGCTGTGGTGAGCTGCCTCAGCTTTCACGTCTTGTATTTGCAGTTCAGCCACAAGAGATGGAGCAGGAGGACGACATCAAGGTCTCTGCCTTGCCCCAGGACCTGAAGGAGCTGCTCCCCAGTGTGAAGGTCTGGTCGGACTGGATGCTTGGCCACCCGGACACCTGGAATCCTCCTCCAACGTCTCTTGAGCTCCCCAAACAGTACGTGCACCCTCTGGTTTTTGCTCCCTCCCTGAGCTCCTCATGCCACCCCTCCCCCTTGCTCATGCTTTACTGCTGGCTGTGGCACCATGACCTGAGCACCCAGGCAAGGCCCACTGCCCAGGAAATGTTGGGAATTTGTCCCCCTTGGTGACACAGTGACTTCTTCACTGGTGTGTGAGTGGTGCTGGAGGGTGCCTGGTGGCTGCCCTTTGTTTCCATGTGTTAGAAGATGGCTTATGAGGTGGATTTTTACTGTCTGCTTAGGATGTGCATCTGGTTTTGTTGGGATATCCCTCCTTTAGGTGTTCCGCTGGCTCAGCCAGCTGGACAGGCAGGGCCTTCCTCTGGACCAGAGGGAACTCCATTTCCAGCATAAGCATTTTGTTACCTTTTTTTTTTGACTGAGTCAGGCCAACCTTGGTTGGGCTGGGCTAGCCTGGAGCAGCTTGCCTGTTCTGGAGCTCCAAAAGTCACCTCCCCTCTGCTTCAGAAACCGCTTGTCCCTACCCTGCAATGCACAAAAGGGTTAAATTTCTAAACTGGCCAATTTCAGCCCATTCGTCCATAATGCGGACTAGGCAATTTGCATATTTTTGGACAGAAAATTGAGCGAAGGGGCCAAGTATGGAGTATGCGAAACAGCATCTGAGCATGCTCCGTAGCTGCTTTCCCGCAGGATTTTCCATCTGCCTCCGGTACTCCGGATCCAGAGCCTGAAATCACGTCTTACTGTTAATCCAAAGGAGCCAGAACCCAGGGTGATGGGAAGGCGCATTAAGAGTAATCCAGCAAAGTGGCTTAACCATTAATGGGTCCCCGCTCCGTGCGTCAGGTCCAGTCCTGCTCTCCTGGTTTATTGCCTCTTACTCCAGTTCTTTTTCATTTGGCTGAGGAAATGGAAATCTCACACAGGAAGTTCTGGGCCTCATTTTGTGGAGATGGAGTCTGTTTTCTGTTTGTCGGCTGCTCGGTGTGGGACCGCTGCCTGCTCATGTGAACTGCTGCCCATCTTTGGGCAGGAACTCAAACTGGGATCCGTCACGTGAACGCGGCTGCACCAATCCCCCCCTTCCCCTCGCGCTGCCTGCGCAGGGAGCCGCCGAGCCCTTGGCCACGGGCAGCCTCGAGATGGAATTTCTGATCGGGCTCACACAGCCAGCGCTCGGCGCCTGCCCCAGGATGAGCTGCTCCCCCTCCTGCGGGGCGCGGGGCCGTGTCCCCCTGGCGTGACGGAGCAGGTGGTGGCAGCCCACCCCAGGGCTCTTGGGGGAGCGGTGGGTGTAGGCTGGGGGCTCTACTCCACAAGATCCTGATGTGCTCAGTGGAGGAATGAGGGTCTCTGTCTTGCTTGGCCTCTCCATGGAGGGTGGCTGAGCAGCCCCTCTTGTCCCACTGTGCCCATCCCATCCCACCTGCCCTGCGTTGGCTCCCAGCTCCTCCACCGCGGTGCTCTTTGGCTCACATGGAGAATCTGCCTTAGCCATGCTGCTCTTCCAGCCCAGACCTCTTGTATGGATGGGTGTTGGTGGTTCCACAGTCCAGGACTCTGGGACAGCAGTGTTTGAGCTTCCGTGGAGATGCAGGTAGTGACGAACAGCAGGGAACCAGCTCTGCTCTTGGGCATGACCTGGGATTTGCAATGTTTGCCCTGGGGATAGGAAAGGAAAAGGAGAGCACTGGGTTAGTGTTTCAGCTCTCTATTGACACAAGCCTGCTGGCTGCCCTGGGGCTCTTCAGGAACCAGGTAGAGCCACCGAGTGCAGGGGTTTAGATAGGAGCAGCTTCAAAGAAGTTTAGAAGTAAAACATGGGTCAGAGCAGCAGGCGTGGTGGAGTAAGCCAAGGTTTATGGGCAGGGTGAGCTCAGGAGCAGGGAGAGCACGTGAGGAGCAAGTGCAGATGCCAAGTTGCAGAACTGAGTGAGGAGCCTGTGCCGTGTCACACATGCTCCTGCCTCTGAGACATGCTGTGAGATTCCACCACTGCCAACAGAGAAGCTGTTTGGATACTCTCAAACCACTTTCCTTGCCCCTTGTGATGGTGTGGGCGCAGAAAAGGGATGTAGAAATCCCCTGAAGCACAGCAGCGCCCTGCAGGGATGCCATGAACGTGCTAAAGCTTCTGGAAAAAACAGGCCTCATACCCACCTGGCAGCCCACTCAGAGCCCAGAGCTTGCATCAAAGTGCAGCTCATCCGGGGCCAGGATGCCGGGCTGGGCTCGGGGCCAGCGAGGCAGCTTGGCAGGACTCGGCCGGAGCTTTGGGCCGGGGCTGCGTGTCCCAAGGCCTCGCTCACCATGTTCACAATCGCTTCTTCTTCATATGGGAGAGAGCTGGGGGACTTTGAGAACGTCTAAACTCAGCCCAGCTGTGGCAGTTGGTTTATTGCTTTCAGCTGGTACTTGAACCCAGGTCCTGGTCTTGGAGTCTTTCCCAGGTTTAATCCCCGGAGCTTTCTCTGCAGCTGTATGACACTGCGCTGACCCCGAATGAGGATAGGAAAATAGAAACGGTGCCAAGCCAGAGTCTCTTTTTCATTTGGAGTCTGGCTGTCTGCCCATGACCAGGGTTACATAATGGGAAACATAGCTGGGGCTCTGGAGAGCCCGCGTTTCACCACGCTGCCCAGACCTTCGCATTCTGATGCTATATATCTTCCTAATTGTAGCTCGGATGCATTTATCACACTGCTGGATTTGAGTCCTTACAATAAAAAAAAAAACCCAACAAAACCAACCCCACACCAAATTCCTCAGCTCGCTTCTTTCCCCCTTGGACAGAGGCGGAGGGAAAGGTGTGAGGAGCGAGCGCTGCCGAAAGCCGGCAGATGGATGTGAGCCATGCGGGAATGGGCTCCGTGGAGTGGGATGAGAGGCTCAGGAGGCTGTGTCTTCAGGGTCCTTTTTCTTGGTGGGAGCTTGGGAATGAACCCTGGTTCCTGGCAGACATCCTGTCCCTACCTGAGTGCTCAGCAGTCTTGAATTCAACCCAAGCGAGAAGCTCCATCTTTCCCCAAATCCACCCTTCTTGGTCTAGTGCACTCATCCAGCTCCTGGCCACACTGCATGGTCACCATGGCTCAGGGGATGCCCTGGAACAGTTGTTGGACTTCCTAAACACCTCTCTGTGTGTATTTGAGAGGTGAAGGGTGTCCTTCCTATTTTGGAAGAGGTGCTCAGCAAGCTTTCCATGACTCTTTCCTCATGTCTTTCCAGAATAGGAGCTAAACTTAACCTTGGACTTCTCTGCTTCAGTGCCTCGGGAATTGTGTGTCTGAACCAGGTGTTGCCAGGACTTCTAGCAGCAAGCAGCTGTCACTTTTGTATCTTAAAATTAATTTCTGTCTGCATGTTTTATGGCAAACCTTGTGTCGAGTTCTCTGCAGGTGGTTGTTTAAGGCAGTTGGAGAAGCATCTTTCGGACCAAATGTCCCCAGGAGTAAATTGCAGAGATTGGGGTGTAAAAGCAGGGATTCTGGGAAGAAGGGAGTAGGGTGGATCCCCCAAGGCAGAGATATTGGCAGCAGAGGGGTCAAAAGGTGGATCTCCAAGGAGGCCACTGTACAAGTGACTCCATCCCCTTTTGGGACATATGGCTGGGAAGCAGGTGAAGAGGGCTGGACAGAGGGAGCAAAGCTGCTCCTTGCTCTGCTCTGTTGCCATAATTAATCCATTGCTAAACAAAGCACAGGGACTGATGGGGAAGCCACTGGCTAGACAGACACTGCTGCAGGGCTGACCCTGGCGAACCCATGCTCCTTCCACGCGGGGCCAAGGGCCTCTCAGTTTGTGGAGACCGTCTGCAAACATTTAGAAATGGTTAATTTAAACCGAGTATTAAATTAAATCCAAAAGCTGTGAGCACATTCTAGAGCTTACCTTCCCAGAGAGATGTGCCAGATCGCTCTCATCACATGGCTCTTGCAGAGAAGTGTCACTGAGATGGCAGCTCCCACTGGGAGGGATGGACAGAGTCTTGCACAGGGGTGCCAAGACATTGCTGGAGTTTGCTGGAGACTAAATGGAAAATCCCTTTTGCAGATCCCAGCCTCAGTAACACTGGCCACCAGTTTCCCTATGGAGACATCAAAGCCAGGGTTCAGAGGTGTCTCAGTAGTGTAAACCTGGTTGAGATTGGAGATAAAGTTGACCAAAGGAGAAACCAAAAGTCTCTGTGGAGAAGGGGGCTGTGGCAAAGCAGAGGCTGGCTGGGAGGAGACTGCACTTCTCCTGGGGAGGAGAGCATCCCTCCAGCTCTAAAGGCGGCTTCCTGGGAGAGGAATGGGTTTATGGATAACCGTGTACAGGGCAGAGTGGGGGAAATCGCTGATGCAGAAGGGCTGTGACCACCTCATCCTGCTCTCTCTCAGCCCGGAGCAAGCTTGGTGAACACCTTTTGGGAAGAGCTCCAGTGGCCAACCCTTTTTGCTCCTTGCAAAGGAGCCACTTTCAGTTCAGCTTCCCATGGTCCAGCAGAGAGGAAGCCCAGGAGGAGGCTGCAGAGCACCTCATCCGGCGGGCACCGGGAGCGCGCGGCCCGAGGCGTTTGCCATCTGCACGGCAGCGCGGCTCGGCAGCGGCTGGGAACACAATGCAGGGCTTCTTCTGCGCCGCGCTTTCCGGGTTTGTGCTGCAGCTGTGGAGTTTGGATGTTAGTGTTTAAACAAGCTGGTATTACACAGGAAATGGCCACCTCCACAGGCCCCCGCAGGCTTGTAACATGGGGTCATTGTGCTTGATATTAATCACCAGGCAGCCCGCGCCCCCGGTGAGGATGGTGGCTCACGCCAGAGCCCCGCGTGGGGATTCGGCGAGCATCAGGCTCACCCTGGCATCCTCTGCTCTCCCCGTGCTTCACCGTGTGCCTTTGGCCGGGTGGTGATGCATCATCTCTGCCAGGAGCCATCCCCAGCCTCGCCAGGGCGGTGCTCGGCCCCGGGGCCGCGGTCCAGCTCGCTGCGCACTTGCGCGGCTCTCGCCGCTGCCTGGCTGGGCCGTGTCCGTCGGCGTTGCAGCTGGGCTGCGCTCACACTGACAGCTACATTAAACCTGGAATCCTGAGGCAATAAAAAAGAAATTAGCTCTTATTTTTTTTTCCTGTCCTAGTGGAATAAGCAAATGTAAATGTGTCTGTGGGGAAGTGAATGAACCCCCGTTCCAAGGAAAGACCTCGCGCTAACCCCCTTCTCGCTTCCTCGCTTAAAAGCTCTGGGAGCCTCGTCCCTGTACCTGGGAGTGGCGTGCCTGGGCTCAGTGTCAGTAATTCAGGGCCTCCCTCCGCTGAGGGACGTCGAAGCCGTGGCACTGTGCTTGCACAGAGCTTCCAGGCACCTGGAACTGCCTGGGCTCTGCACGGAGGCTCCAGCACTACCGCGCCATGAGGTGACATAAGCCAGAAATGCCTGGGGCTAGCTGTGAGGTTGGTCCTGGGCAGGGGCAGTGGGGAGAAGGAGGCTGAGAGGGCTCACAAGTGTTGTGTGACCTTCCAGGGCGAGTGCATGTCCCAGCAGGAGATTCACAGAGCCATAGGTGTCAGTGTGAGCCGTTTGTCCCCGCTGGCTTTGCCAGTGAATGATCTTGGTGGTGGCAGTGATGGGAGATGTGCTGCAGAGGAGGAGCTGCACCTGAGGGGGTGGCAGAAAATGGTCAGAACTGATCTCTGCAGTGCTGCCTCTGCCATCACAGGAGAAAACCAGGGAAAAATGCCAGCACTGCTTCTTTCTTGGCTTTCTGAAGGCTCTGCAGGGCGCTGCTGGGGTAGCATTGCAGTGAGAGCTGGCTACCCAGGGAGCCAGCACAGTCTGAGGTTTGACTGGAGTGAGCCCAGGGTGGGAATCTGTCACATCCAGGGCAAATGGCAGATGTGGCAAGGCACTGTCAAGCTGTAGGTGAAGGATGAAGTGACAGGGACTGCTCTCACACTCACAGGTGGTGAGGGGTGCCCTGCCTGGCAATGCTGCCAGGGGGGAGAGGGAAGGGCGCTGCTGGGCTGGGTGCCTGCAAGGGCATTAGCAGTGCCAGCTCAGTGACTGTTCCTGTGGCATTTTTCTGACTTTGGATCCAAGCCCTGTGGAGGGAGATGCTCCTTGTACCTCATCTGTGCTGATACCCCTGCCACCGCTACCCCTGCCCTGCTGTGAATCCCAGTCCAGCCCAGCATCCTGCCACTGCCCTCTGCCTCCCTCCCGCCCTCACCATCACCATCATCCCCTGCCTGCAGCTCTGCTTATTGGGAATACGGGCGAGCTCTCTGCAATGTGTTTCTTTCCACTCTCCTCCACCGTGGCCCCATGCAGCTGGCTGTCCCAGCTCCCTGGGAATGTCCCCTGCATCCCTGCCTGTCCCCAGCACCCCAGTGCTCTCATTCCCCAGCAGTTGCAGGCACTTTTCCCATTCCTCTCCCTGCTGATGCCTCTGCACCTCCTTCATCCCAGCGAGCCCTCGTGGCCGTGGGGCCCCACCAGTGCTATGTGACTGGCCTCAGGCAGCCAAGCCCAGTTGCCAGCAGGGCACTGGGGGAGGCTGAGCCTCCCAAGCCCTGTGCATCTCCCATGGGCAGAGCTCGCCTTGGAGGTGGCCCAGAGCAGCCCTATCACATCCGGTGCTTGTCTCTGCAGCCCGGGCCGGAGGATAAACTATCAGGGCTGTGGGGCAGTGGATCATTCCTCTTATTATTTTCTTCTTTTGCAGATAGGGGTCGTGGAAAGTTCAGTTCCTTTTAACCCTCGCAGCTCTGTTTATTTTCCAGCTGGTAGCACAAACGCAGCGTTTCCCATTACATCACAAAGGGCCTCGGACAGATCCCTCCGAAAAACGTGTTGCAACTGTTTATTTTTTTCCATATTTAAACATTTCTGACAGCCAGACCTGGCTGAGCCAAGCGATGGAGCTTTGTGAATGAACCCAGCTCCTGGTGTCTGTGACCAGAGGGTTTTGAAGGACCTCTTCTCCCCTGCAGGACGTGGGCTAGGGCTGGCTCGGGGACGTGGGCGACTCTGCGTTACATGTGTGCTGATTACGTGCCGGGCTTTGATTAATGGCTCCTCATTCTGCCTGGCTCCCAGGACGCTCTTGAAAACAAGATGTTTCATTTCAGTGTGCTTTCCTGGTACATTGATTCCCGTAAATAACCGAGTGCAGACTCTGTCCACCTGGAGCAGTTCAAAGAGCAGGGGGCCTCCCTCCAGCCCTGGGCTGCCTCGGCCCGCACCGGTCACTGCTGCACCCCAGGGGATGCTGGATTCCCTGTACTTTTCTCCAGAGCTGTGGGGTGGAGGAACAGCCCACCAGAAGCACATCAGCCCCAGTTTCCCCTATTTCCTACTTAAATCCCAGTTTACATCCTAAAAAAAACCCCAATCTGAGTGTTTGTAGAAACAGGAAGGAGAAATGCAGTGCAAGGCAGCCTGGTCAGCTGTAGTACCCCGCCATGCTTGTTGCCTGTTTCCCTGCTTTCTCCACACTGGCTCACTCTGGGGTGCTGGGTCCTCCTTGGGTTGTGCTCAGCTGTGGGGGTGTGTGATGGGAACCCATGGAAAGCGGTCCAGGGCTACCCTTGGCCTCGCGTTTGCACCCTGCACATCACTGCCACTCTGGGAACGTGAGACGTGGCACAGGCAGCTTTGCAGGTCGCTCGTGAGTGTTGAAACCCATGGCCAGAAGCAAAACACAGCTTTAACCGCCCATGGCTGGGGTTTAACTGAGAAAATCTCTGTGCTGCAGAGCCTGGCTGCAGCACGTGGTCACAGCCGATAAGAGCTGCTCGAAGGAGAGGATGCTCGGGGCTGGGCTGGAGCCCCCCAGGGTGGATTGGAGCCCTCCAAGAGCCCTTTCAGCCCCGACAGCAATGCGGGTGTTCGCTCTGTCCTCCCAGCAGGCTTTAAAATTGAGTAACTCATCCCTTCTCCCATCTGGAACCAGCCGGGTTCCCGCCGGCACCGCACGGGGAGGCCGCTGCCCGCGGGCGCTCGGGCTGGGGGAGCGGGCAGAGGTGGGCAGAGCAGCGGCGAGGGCGAGATCCCGGGAGCCCATCCCCATGCCGGGGGACGGTGGCCGGGGTCAGCGCTGGCGGGCGAGGGTCACGGTCCCTGCCGGGGTGGGTGCCAGCGCAGCTGCGGAGCCGTCCCGCGGGGCAGGGCAGCAGCGGTGCCGTGCCTCGCCTCGCCTCACCTCTCTGGTATTCGCTGCAGCATTGCAGGCAACTCCCAACGCATTCCAGCCCTGAATTGCTCACGTCTCTCCTCGTTCTCCCAGGGTCTCAGTAGATGTGTGGGCGACGCTGGCTGACTTCTGTAACATACTGACCACAGTGAATCAGTCGGAGGTGCCCTTGTACAAGGACCCAGATGACGACCTTGCCCTGCTTAGCCTGGAAGAGGATCGGCTGCTCTCGGGCTTCGTTCCCCTGCTGGTCGCCCCCCAGGAGCCCTGCTACGTGGAGAGGACCTCGGACAAGGTCAGCAGTAGGCCAAACATCCCCCCTCGATTCCTCCAGACTTTTATTCTTGGGAAGTTTTCTGTGCAAACGGAACACGATTAAGTCATTGAGAAGGGTGTTAAGGGAAAATATCGACCTTTCAGCCGCTGACATCCAGCTCTGTGTCATGAAAACCCCTCTCGACTTCCTCTGGTGTGTGTGTGCTCGCTGGCATGTTGTATATACGATCATTTCCTCACTTGTTTAAATAGTGCAGCTTGTGTTGGCAGAGCTCTCGGTGCACTCCAAATGGTTTGCATCATGCTTAAAGCACCCTCCCCCTCCCCCCGGCCACAAAACTCTGCCTTAGGAAGGCAGCCAGGACTTTTTTCCTTCTCTAAAGAGGAGAGTGATAAATAGGTGACTAGAGAGAAGCAGACACCATGTGTTAACGTACAAAAGGCTTTTAGGAATATGAAGCATTCCCCACTGCCCGCTCTCTATTTTCCTTTCTTTGCTCTAGGAGCTCATTCTAGGCTGAACTTTCCTTTGCCTGTTTGTTTTTAGAATAATGAAATCAGTTCCCTTGTTGATGTGGGGTTTTGGGTCTGCTCTCTGCCACCACCTGGCCAGGAGGGATCTGGGGGCTGCACTTGGAGAGCGTGTCTGAGCCTGGTGGGGGATGGAGGAGGCACAATGGCATTTGTTTTGCACGCCCTCGGAGGCACGGCAGGATGAGAGTGGCTCTCAACAGTTTCCTGCTCAGAGGCAGAACTGCAGCTCCAAAAACGTGGCTCATCTGGGAAGCTGCAGTGTCCCCTCCCTGAGGGATTGGTGCTCCAGGAGGAGAAGTGGGGATGCAGAGGCAGGTTTCTGTGGAGAGCCTGTGTGTTACAGTGGCAAGGTGCCTTTCCTGGTGCCACTTCTTCTCCTGACATTGTCCTGAAATGACAGTGAGAAATTCGGGACCTTTCTCACAGAGGGACCCAAAGGTGCGAATTTCTGTTTCACTTCTCTGTCTGCCCCAGCCTGTGCTCACAGCACTGCCTGCAGCACAGGAGCACGGGCTCCCAGTAAAACCAAGAGCCCTCCCAGTTTGGGGAAGCACCTTAGTCCAGGAAGTGTCTGTGGAAACATGAATTTTCAAGGCTCTGTTTGACAGGGTTAAAATAAGAAGCATGCAGTTGTTTGCCATTGCTGCCCTAAGATTTGCCCAGTGTGTGTGGTGGCCTCATGGGGGTTCTGCTGGGGACAGTCCCAGTGTCCCTGTACAGAGATTCTTTTCCCAGCAGCCACAAACCAGAGCCCCCAGCAGGCAGGTGAGGTGGCTGAGCAGCCCTGGTGCCCTGTAACTTGTGGGAGGGGGTCGGTATTCCCTGAACTCTGCCTCCTCTAACTACACACCAGTTTATTTGGAGTGCCATCTACCTGCCCTGCCAGGCACTCGCACTCATCTTTGTGTCTTTGTCCTGTACCTGCACCAGAGCTTCCAAGCTGAGTTCTCCCTGTCCCAGCTCTGGTTCTGGTGCTTTGTAAAGAAACTGCACAACTCCACAGGTGGGAGTTGGTGCCCTCACAACTCAACACCAGCCACCCAGGAATTTGGGAATATCGGGCATGGTGTGTTCTCAGTTCTGCTAGAAAAACAGTACCGATCCCAGAGGGAAGCAGCGAGGCCTGGCTGTGCCTGTACCCCTTCATTTCTTTCTGACCAGTGCTTTTATTAATGACCAGACAGGTGAAACAGCAGGTGTGCATGTTCAGTGTGGAGAGGACACCTGAGAGGATGAAGAGGAGGACAGTGAGTTAGAAAAGAGAGCTCAAAAGCCTGATTTCCAAGAAGGGCCTGGGTGAGCTGGGGCTTTTTAGTCTAAAGGAAATTTGGGGAAAAGGCAGAGAGGAGAACAAGCTGTCCTCCAGCTCCATGCTGTAAAGCACAGGAAGGAATGAGCAGAAATTGCAGCAAAATAGATTAAAGTGAGACTTTAGGAAAGGTTTCACACCTTTGGGTAGTTCAGCACTTGAGAGCAGCCTCCTTAGTGAGTCTTCAGGAACTCTTCAGCCTTGGAGATTTTAAAAGCAGTCAGGGTGACTCTCTCAGGTAGAACTTGGGTTGAGGTAAACACCTTGGAATAGGAGACAAAGTGACCTCTTTGGCTGATCCTGCCTCATTTTCTGCAATTTGGAAACACTCTAGAAAGGAACTGGAGTGGCAGCTGCATCAATACAGTCAAATGACTGCCCTGGTCCACAAATGTCATCGCTCTGCAGCATTAATGAAGGAATTATTGGACTCTGCAGGAGTGGGGTGTTGCAGAAGGCACTGCAGAGCCAGCCAGGACTGAGAGGCACAAACCCACGTGAGAGTGACTGTGAGCAAGATACAAAAAGGCACTTTCTAGCAAAGAATCCCCCAACCCAACTTAAACTTCGGTCCCATCTCCAGTCCACCATCTGCTCCTTGCCCTCCCTGTAGCTTGCAGAGCCCAGATGAATCCAACTCCTCAGCAGCTTATCTGTTCAAGGCCAGGTTGGACAGGGCTTGGAGCAACCTGGTCTAGTAGAAGGTGTCCCTGTCCACGGCAGGGGGTTGGAACTGGATGGTCTTTAAGATCCCTCCCAGCCCAAACCATTCTGAGCCTAGGGGATGCATCTCTGGGCTGTTGGCAGTGGAAGGGTGCATGTCTGTGCTGAGCATGGTGGCGTGTTGGGATCTGTGTCCCTGAGCCTCCAGCAAGCGATGGCAATGGAGCAGCTCCCTCTGGCACTGATTTTTTCCCATATTGGTTTTTCATTGCTTTTTAGCAGGAGTTATTTTTTGCACCCAATTTCTTTGTGTTCTCAGTCTTGGCCCAGTTTTCAGCCCAAATTCTTTGCTGGAGAGGCAATGAGAATGTACTGCTCTTTATATGGCACAATGTGAATGTCTTGTGGGCTGGGAGGAGGGTTCTGGTGTGCCAGAGTGACTCTGGGTCCCTTTTCTACCACTTGCATGGCAAGGAAGAGGCAGTTGGCTTTTACCACAAGGATATCTCACCTTGCTTGCTGATGCTCCAAATCCTTACCCCATTCTTTTACCCCCTAGCTTCTTAATTAATTTGTAATATTTCAGAGGAAAAGAATCTGTTGAAAGGCAGAACTGAAGGAAATTGGGCTTAAAAATGGTGTTGGGCTCTTGGCTCTACCAACAGGGTGGTTGTTTTGTAAGCTGTATAGGACAAACACTGTGCTTCCCATTCCTTTTTGTTCTCCACGTCCCATTTAGCAGATGGAGTGCAGAATTCAGCCAGAGTTTCTCAGTAAGTTTTTGAGCATTTGGCCTGGCTCTTATTTTGAGTGAAAACGTTCTGACTCCGTTCGCTGCCATGAAGCCGCATGTTCGAATTCCTGCTGGAGCCAGTGGGACACTTAGAGCTTCCCATCATCTCTTGCACTGTCATTGGAGCTGTAACCAACAAAAGCTGGCTCCAGGGTGAGCAGAACTCGGTGTTGTTTTCCTGGGTGTGTGTGTTGGGCACATCTCCACTGCAGCTTGTGTGATGGAACACCACCGACCATACCAGTCAGCAGCAAACTATGCAGCCTGGTGCCTGAGCTGTCAGCTGTGTCTGCAGCCTCTGCAGCCCAAGGAGACACTGCCAGGACCTCCCTCACCCAGCCTTGGACCTGAGGCAAGAGCAGGGAGCAGCAGCATGGCTGAGTTAAGGCCGGGAAGGAGGAAGGTGGCAACTGTGGAGTCACGGTGCTGCTGTGGGGAGCTGGTAATGGAAACCACTTGGGTCGTGTTGAGGTTAAAGAGAGTCCTGGTGTGGGTGCGTGGGTGCAGCCCTGGGAATCTGGGGCACGTCCTGGATTCCTCAGCTCTCGCTGGATGCTGTTGTCTCGGGAGCATCCTGCTCTGCAGTGACCCCATGGAGCTCGTGGCAAAGCTGGATGAGGGCTGCAGATATCCCTGATGTGGAGCAGAGCAGGGAGGTTCTCCTCTCTGCAGGCATGGATTGCCCACATCCCTGCAAGCTCTTCATGGGCTCAGCATGTGCATCCCCCAGGCCTGTGCCTGCAGCACACCCTCTGCCACACGCCCCAGCCATGGGCAGATGTGGAGGAGAAAGTGTTAATGTCCCTTCCCACAATAAACCTCTCTGCATGGGGGGTCCTGAAACCTGAGCCTGTCTCTCCTCCCCCAGCCCTGACACACGTTAATAAAAGGTTTTTAAACGCCAATAAAAAGGCAGCAGCCCCAGCTCACCAGGTCCGGGGCCCAGGGTCCTTGGGAAGGCACTTCACAAATGTGTTTTTTGCATTTTCAGGCTTTTGGCTGGTGAATAAGATTGAGGAGAAATACTCCTTCCCCTGATAACAATACAGTGAGACGCAGGATCAGCAGTGTGTGGATTAAAACCAGACGGTGCATGATTAATACATGTGCTTATAGGGCCAGTCACTGTGGTTCCCTCCTCTCAAACAGAAAGGCACTTTTTTCCCTTTCCCTCATGTGCATGCTCATGTGTGGAGTGGACTGTCTCAGATACTCACCACTCAACTGGTCTCAACCCTGTCTCACCTCACCAGGCAAATGAAAGCCCTAAAATGCAAGGCTCTGAACATTAATTAGCAATATTTTACTGCCAGACCTGCAAGCTGGGTATTGCGTGGCTCCTCCAGCTCTGGGGTGGCCAGTGAGCTTCCCACACTTGGTGCTGTTCCTTGTTTCACTCACCTGTCAGTGCAGATAGCCTAAACCCCAAGCTTTATTCCCCTTAGAAATCCCAAATCTCTTTCCTCTGCACTGTCCAGCCCAGGTGGATAGTTCACATCTTGTTGCCCCCTCTCTCTAGTTGCCCCACCATACTCTAGATTGGCACTAGCCTTTGGATTAGCTGATTAGGAGCTAATTATTACTTAGACTTGGGCTAAAATTAGTCCTGTCTTGTTATTCACTTCACTTATTCATGGTATTTCAGTCTTCCTAAGACTCTCAGAGATCTCTTGGCAGCATGTAGTCATGTCTGATGCTTGTTGGAAAGGGAGCCCCAGGTTTAAAAGCCCAGGAGGAGTAGCTGCTGGAGTGACTGGGCTCTGTCATGCCTCTAAACACCAGGCTTTTTGTCCTTTCTGAGACCTAATGACTCCTGGAATGCCAGGGATTAAATCCATCTTGGAGCGGCCACACTACAGTGATTTTGGGAGGACTTTTTGCAAGGCATCAGAGAAAAGGTAGCAAGACCAGGGCTCTGAGAGCACAAACTCTTTGTAAGCAGAGAGAAAACCCCAGTGAGCAAATGTAACTGTTTTCTCAGCATCCTTTCCATATTCCCATTCCATAGCCTTGGAGCATCTCCCTCCAGCTGGCAGGCAAATGCTCTCAGCCCATGAGAGCAAGAGCTTCCAGCTTGGAGCTTGGTCCAGAGAGGAAAAGGGAAACTGTGAGCAGAGATCGGAGCCCCAAGCAGGAGAGTCCAAGGAGGAGTCATCCTTGAAAAACTCCTTCCATTCCTGCTTCCCTGGGTTTCCAAACAAGCCGTGAAAGATCCCTGCCACAGGCAGCCCTGCTCGGAGCAGGGACTTGGCAGGAGCTGGCAGCCCCGAGGCGGCAGAGTAAGAGATGTTTACATTTTCTGACCAGTATCTGAACTCCATCCCAGCCTCGACCTTCCCTTTCATGTGATGCCTTTGGATTGTAAAAGGCAATTAAACTAAATTATGGGCCATGTTGGAAGGTGATGTCATGGGGTGATGGAGGAGAGGCTGGATTTTATGCCACCACGAAGGTAGTGTGGAGAACATCACCTGCTTTGAACTCCTCTGCTGTCCTTGGCATCACCTTGAACCACGAGTGCCAGGGGCTGTGTGGGCACCACGAGAGCCTCTCTCTGCCTTTGCCAGGTGCCTTTAGCACAGTGGAAAGTGCCAGGCTCCGTCCATGTCCCCATGTCTGGGTGGCAGAGGAGGCAACGCTGGTGTCTGCAATGGGCACAAGTCCTGTCCAGTGACTGCTGCAACATCTCCTAGGGCTGTGCAGGGCATCTTCCAAAGAGGAATTCTGTTCAGCTATCATTTGGCCTCAGTTTTTAATCACTTTTTAAGCTAAGAGAGTTCTGAGGATATTCTTAAAACTGAGTTTCTGCAGCTGAAGGTGAAGGGAACCGATAGCAAACAAGCACTAGCGCGGCACGAGGACGCTGAATCCAGCCCTGGAGAAATCTGCAATGTGGAATAACAGTTCAGCCTCTTGAAGGGGGGGTGGGTTAAAAAGAAAAAAAAAACCTGCAATAAATCTAGTGAGTGGAATCTGCGGGAAATGATCCCATCTGGAAAACTCCAGCGCTGGTGCTGCTGAAGGCTTAGGGAGCGATGCAGATCGCAAAAAGCAAAGCCTGCAGTCTGAGGATGACAGGCTGCTTAATTGATGTCCATTGCAACTGGTACTCTGCCAGTTTATGTTGGCCACTTGCCAGCGTGCTGTAATTTTGGGGCCAGGTGTGAAGCGTTTCTGTTCCATCTTGTTCCCAAGCACCTACAGAAGCCTCACACATCTCACTCGAGGCTGCAGCCCTGTAGGAAACAGCTGTACAGGTATAGGTGAAAGGAAATGTCACAGCTGGGCTGGGAGCCCTCCCCTGTGCCTCGCCCAGGGCTGTATCTGGGGGGCTGCTCCCCCCTCTCCACCCCCACGCTGGGTTTGGGGAGGTGGTCACTGTCACAGGCACACCTGCCTGTCTGTCAGCAAGGTGCTTTGAACATCAGGGAGCTTCTGGGAAGAACATACAGGTCAGAAACCCCCTCTTCAAAGAGGAGCCCACGGTGCTGTGCGTCAGTTCTGGGGATTGGGAATCCAGCCCGGGAGAGCCCCGGATGCTGGCAAGCTGGGGAAGCTGTGGCCATCTCCACTGGTTTTTTCTCCCTGATGAAACCACAGGGAAATTTCCAACAGCAGGTCTTGCAGAAAGCACAAACCCTTGATTCTGGAAAGCTGAGAACCCTTCAGGATCCTCAGCAAATTGTCGCCAGACCCAGTTTCAGTTGCTGTTAAAAACATGCATTATTTCCCAGCTAAACTTGCTTTGTCTCAGTTTCCAATAATTGAGTTTTGCTGTAGGTTAGGAAGTCGTGGGTTGCTGCTCTGATATGTAAATGTGTCCCAAGCTCCCCCAGTTCCCATCCTTTTTTCATAAGCTGAATAGATGGAGTGAGAGGCAGGACAGTCCTGGGCATGGTTTGGATCCCCTGAGCTGCTCTGCTGGTGTGTCTGAGCTGTGGCTGACCACATTGCTCCTCAGGAGGAGGTGACACTGTGCTGTCCCTCTCTCCTCTGTACCCACTGGACACTCCCAGTGTCCTGCAGCCTTTGCTCCTTCCTGCAGGCACAAATTGACATTAACTGTGTTAAATAGCACGGGGTTTGTTCCTGAGTAGGTGACTGAGCAATTCCAAGCTTTTACCTGTTACTGAGTTGCTCTCTTGAAAGCATGGGAGGGTTTGAGACGGTGTCTAATCTGCTGGCTTTATCAGGAGAGCTTTTCTTTGTCCAGGTCACTGAACCTATTGTTAAGCAGCATAAGCCTGAGCAAGCTTCCCTGCGGCCCCGCCAGCACTGCCCTCCTGTTTACACTGACATTTTAAGACCTCTGCTGACCAGATTTGAATCCAGGCCGTATCCTGTGCACCGCAGTCTCTGGGGCATAGGAGCTTTTCACGTCCTCTCGCCCCGGCCGTGCCGAGTGCTCGGGGCTGCTGACGCACGGCCGTGGCATCGGGCTGTGAAATGGCACTGGAGGCAGCAGGAGTTCAAAGCCCTGCAGCCCCTTTGCCGCAGCCAAGTGTGAACAGGTCCTGCTGTAGCCCTGGGCAGGCAGGATGGCGAGGAGGAGCAGATCTAACAGCAGCCCCCACCCTGCAGAGCTGGGGTCCTGCTGCTTTGCCTGGTGCCGGGGCTGAGAGCTGTGTGTGGGAACTGCAGTCGCACTGCGAGGTGAGGAACCACCTGCCAACGTGTTAAGATCCAGTTACACGTGTTCTCTTAAACCCCCCCTGTCAGTGAGAGGCAGAGTGGCTTTGTGGTCTGGGCACAGCTTGCAGGGAAGTACAAGGTGCTGCCTTCCAGGCAGCCCCATCTCCTGCGGGGGGAAGCGGGGAGGGAAGAACCAGCAGTTGGTGGAAAGAACCTTCCCTGTCCCTGAAATGCCTCTTTCCTGGCATGTGGAGGGAAGGAGCGCTACCACGGTGCGTGGGGAGTTTTCTCAAGCGGCTTGTGATGTTTCCATGCCTTCCTCCCCAGCCACCTCTGCCTCTCCTCCAGGCTCATCTTGGACAGGGCGCTTCAACCACAGCGTTGGCTCCAAGTGAATCAGGGTGGGAGCCGTGCACGTGCCCCAGCACATGTCGGGTCCTCAGCCAGCCCTGCACAGCTTGGCTCTGGTGTCAGCTAAAGGCTCTTTTAAAGTGTTTTCTGGAAATGAGATGGGATCATCAGCTCGAGGCAGAGCCTGACAGGATAAATCAGCCTTGTCCCATGCCTGGTGTTGGATCTTTCCATGCGGATCAGATGATGCTGATTGTCCAACGTCCTCGCTTCTGTCATGGTCAGGCCAGGTTTATGTAATGAGATGGGAAACTTGTGTTTAGTCCTTTTGTCCTAAAAGCTGCTTCCAGAGGTTCGGCACAGATTCTTGGGAAATGGGAAATGTCCTATTCACGGAACTTGCTGACCCTGTGTTCCCAGAGTTGGGAATAGTGGAGTGACCTAGGAAAAGAGAGCCAGACCATGTGCAGCACCTCCTTGGAGCCCACTGTGTACACCCTTCACTTCCCTTGGGATTTTCCAGTGGGAAATGGCCTTGTTTCTGCTGCCCCAGCACCCAAATGGCACAAAAGCTGTCACCTTTTGGCAGGACATCAGGCCCAGAGAGTACACAACTCTGGCTGTGAAGAGGTATTGCCATGGATTTAGTGTGCTTGGAATGACATATGAGAGCCCAGACCTCATGGAATTTGCTGATTAGTCTATAAGTGTATTGAAAGGCCTCATTAAAACACCATTAATGCTGGATCCCCTCCCAATGAGCCATCTCTTATTGCTACCCAGAGAAACTCTTGAGGAAATGGAAAGGCTGCTCTGGCTGGCTGAGCTGTCCCTTGGCATGAAGCGTGGCCTGAGACAATCTTTGTGCTGCTCAGGTGTTAATGTGGTGCTTTGGATTACATGAGAGGTCCCTGGGACTCGGGGTTGCATCTTTGCCTCACACTTTGCCACCTGGATACGCTGCCACTGCTCAGACTCTTCTTCCTGGTACTAAACTCAGTCCTTGACCTGACTCTTGGCCTCTGCCTGTGGCTCAGCTTTGGAGGGACCCTCTTTCATGGCACTGTTTTGTCTTTGCCCAACTGAAATGCTGAAATCCCATCTGAAGGCGAGGACGGCTGTGGTATCCACCAACACAGCTATGGGAAGGACCTCAGGAAACCCGAAAAAAGACCCAATTAATAACTCCTCATTGTTATCCTGAATAAGAAAGATCCACGTCCTGCAAAGCTTGCCAAAGAAGTGGACGGGCTGGAATGCAGGGAGTGGTCAGCCCAAATAACAGATGGGGATTTACTCTGTCTCTACGGGAGACGGAAGGTGACCTCTGTCATTGAGCTTGGAGTCTGCTCCCCACGTTTCTGCTCCCAGCTGGAGCTTGTGTTGTTTTCGTGGATGCCAAATCCGTTTGCCAGCTCTGGGCTGGGGCTGGGCGAGGATGGAGAGCCCAGCTCCTGTGGCAGGACAGAGCTGTCACCCTCAGTGCCCTCCTGCTGTCACATCCCAAACCCGAGAGAGAAGAAGACACCACCATGATCTTATTTATTGGGGTTTTTTTTCTCAAAGTCATTGAAGTCAAAGCACTTCCCAGGCATTAATGAATGTATCTCCACAACACGTTGTGACAGAAGGAAAAGCAATTTCCTTGTTAGGGATTGGCAACAGAGGTACACGGGGCTGAGGGACCAAGCTGGTCCCACAGGAAGCCTTGGCTTCAGGATGAGAACAAACCCCTGATACCCAGGATTTCAGCCCAGTGCCTCAGCCCCAGGCCACCCGTTTCCCTTAGGAATACGAGGGGGTACTAAGGGAAGGTTCATTGGGAAGCATTAAAATTCTTCCCAAGCAGAGACCCCACATGAGCAGCTTTACTGCTGCTGGCCTGGCTGTATCTGTGGTGGGACATGAAAAATGCTGGATATTTAATCCAGCAGATAATTTAATCACATTTTTCCCCATAACATATTTGCATATATTTCCTTAAACAAAAGGTAAACCCCATAATTTATTTAAATTAACAAAATTTGCCTTAACATTTTACATACCAGCATGTTACATAAAGCATTTTCCCCACCATATGTAACAAATATTTGTCTATATGTTTATATATTATGAATAGTGACAACTGTAGTTCTTACTTGTAGTCATTCCGTTGATTTATTTTTCTGAACTTCCCCAAAACTTCATTGTACTTGGAATAGGTGGATGCATGCATAAACACAAGCTCTCAGGATGAAGACAAATGTGTTTTCTGAGGAGTTACTGCCTGCTCTGTGAACAACAGAACAGATTCACCTTCTGGTTCCGTATTTATCTTGAGCATAAACGCTGTGATGTTTACTATAGCAGCCATTACTAGGGAAGGAAGGAGATTTATGTCTATCCAAAAAAGATGGAGTTTGCTACATCCTTCCAGAGCTGTGTCACTTCACCTGATACCTGTCCCAGGCGTGATTCCCATGGAAAAGTGGCCCTGGAGCAGCGCCCCAGGGTGTGTCAGGGACGTGCCTGTTGCTGTGCATTTCTGGAGCTGATACAGTGACCTCCCAGCTGTCGGTGACGTGCCACATGTCTGGTGCTGAGGTCACTTCTGAAGATCATTTTTGCACTCTTTAAGTCACCCAGATGCTTCTCGAACTTGCACCCATTGCCAGTTTTTATTATTAGCTCCCTCTAGTACCAGTAACTTTTTTTAGTTCTAATGAGCAAAGATTTAATCAGCAGTGATCTGAGCTTTGCAGAAGCCTCGTGGATGAAACACTCTCCTCAGTCCAGGCCGTGGGAGCTGCATTTGCTCAGCACTTGCCTGTTTTCACACTCAAAACTGCAACTTCCATTTAGACATGAGCATCCTCACCAATTTCCCTGTGACTTGAGTTAGTGACTGTCCTGATGTGGGAAAGGAGAGATCCTCCAGGTATCCGCATTTGGGAAGTATGGAATACCTGCTAAACATGCCTTTCTTCTGGGAATCTCTGGGAGCATCTCCAGTGCTGAACCTGTGGAGGTAGCAGAGCCCTCACCACGGCCACACTTCGCTCCACAACATCCTCCCCTCTCCAGGATAAAATCCACCACTTTGGAGAATGGTTTATTTAAATGAGTTTATTTTTATGCGGTTTTCTGGTCTAAAATGAAACATCTTGGCATGGTGAAGTGTGAGGACAGGAGAGAATTTGCTGGAAATTCTGAGAGACTTAGCATGCATGTGCTAATGGGATATAATTTCCACTCTGCCGTGTCTCTCCTCATACAGACTGAAGGGCATGGGCTGTTCCTCCTCGTGATAAAATCCTGGAAGCCTGGTTTACATGGCTTCAGGGCAGCCTGGTGAAGGAGAGGAAGCCTGGCAGCCTGTTACCCCTCAGAGATGCCCCATCCTGTCTTGGGCAGTGCCACCCCTTCCTGCAGGCACCTCGCTCCTCCTGGAGCTTGTGGATCTCCCGTTCCCTTGGGCAGGATTCCCGACTTTCAGCTCTTCCCAGATTTCACCTCGGTTTCCCCCTTTTTAATAGGAATGTTTGGCCTCTTGCACTCGGGCTCGGGGAGGAGCAGCTTGTTTCTGTAGCTGGCCTGATGCCAGATGTCATCACTTCAGGCAGTGCCACGCTGCACATCTTCAGCAGTTTGAAATGGAGAGACAGAGAGAGAGACAGATAAGATCAGCAGCTTTAGGTGATGGCATTGTTTCAAATAAACCATGCATGACCCAAAGCTTCCACTTCAAATGGGGAATGAAATTGCTTCATCCTTTGACAGCTTGCTCCATGAAAGAAATTTATCTTCACTTAATTGCTTTAGATCCCAAGAGGCTGTGTACAGTAATTTCTAGGAGATAATTATATCAAATTAAAAAAAATATGTGACTATCCGACTGCTGAGCATGAATGCAGTGGCCAGAGAGCAGGGAGGAAAGAGGCACCACAGCTGAGCTGTGCTCACAGGATACTGTTCCCGCTCCTCATGGGCACTTGGAGAGCACAGGGGAGTCTGCCTGCAAGGGATTGGGTGCTTTGTGCCGAGCAGGGAGCTTGGAGCTGGGAATTCTGTTCTCCCAGAGCACCTTCAGGAGCAGGGAAGCCTTTGCTTCCCTGCTGGGACATGGCAGGGATGCCTGTCGCCCATCCCTGTCCCTCGTGGACAGAACACCTCTCTGGGAGGGCTTGGCAGTGCCTCCATCCGGTTCATTCTCCGTGTGGATGTACAGTAGAGCTGAGGAACAAGAAAGCTTGTTGATTTAAAAACATGTATATTTAGAAGCAGAGTGTAAACTTCCTGCCCAGGCTGGGATTGGATTCTTGACTATGTTTGAGTTTCCAGTTTTCATTTCCTTTGCCCTCATACTTAACATTGTGTATCTCCCAGAGTGTGCCCCAGACTAATCTCTCTCTAACCCTCTCTTGCCCCACATTTTTCTGCCATTATTTGCACATCAGTTCCAACTCTTCCAGGAAGCAGCATATCTCCTGATTGTCACTCCATGCCACGGCTTAGCCTGGGCTCCTGCAGGTCTCCTGTGTCCCTCTGGAAGTGACCTCAGACCCCAGCCAGCAGCAGATCCAAGCTGGGGACTGCAGCGGGGACAGAACTGCTGGCAGTTGCCATCCCTCAGAGAAAGATGGACTCTTGGCACGGGCTTGAAATCCTGAAGGGACATTCATTCCTCTTGTTAGCTCATGGGAAACAATCACTGACCAGTCCCAGCAGGGGTAAATCCATCCTCTAAGTCTTCTCTTTCTCTCCTTCACATCAGACTTCACGCCCTCCCCGACTGCTCCTTGTGACAGCTCCTGCCCTGTCATTGCCTCTACAGCCCATCTCCTGGGGACAAAGAGAAAGTTGTTCCCCCCAGGGCTGTGACAATTTCTGTGTGTGATCCTGCGTGGGCTTTGAAAGGGTTGACAACAATCCTGAGCCAGAACTGAGCTCCTCCCCAGCCCTGTGATGTGCAGGCTGGTTTTTGAAGTGCGGTGCTGCTTCAGCTGTTCCCAGGAAGTCTGCAGGGGAACCGTGTTTGTACTAACGAGGTAAAGTCCCCGTGTGTTTCTGGAGGGGATCTGCTCAATGGGCTCTTTGATGTCATCTCAGTTTTTGGACTTACATCAAGTAAATCTATAAAAGAAAAGAAATGTTTTGGCTTAGCCCAGAACATTTGCACCTGAGCAAGATGACCTGTGGCTGTGCTGGTGTCTAAGGGAGAAATCCATGGCCACCAGTAGAGCTGTGGCCTGGAGCAGGGAGATGGAGGCTTCTGCTCCCAAAAGCTGCCTGGGTTGTCTCAAGTGGTGGGAGAGTAGTCACAT
This sequence comes from Corvus hawaiiensis, assembly GCF_020740725.1. Lineage (NCBI taxonomy): Eukaryota > Metazoa > Chordata > Aves > Passeriformes > Corvidae > Corvus > Corvus hawaiiensis. The sequence continues at coordinate 4,743,665 of NC_063232.1, forward strand.
ATCAAATGTCTCCTTAAGGCAGCCAAGGACATAGCGCTGTCCCCCTGTGCTGATCAAGGTGCTGCTGATGGTCAATTTTATACCACCCTGGGTGCAGACAAAACTGGGTAGTTCAGGCCATTTGTGCCACACTGAACAGCATCTTCCATCTCCCTGAGGCTCAGAGCCTGAGAAGTGTTATGTTGGGATGACTGTCCCTGAATGTCCTCACATTTCATGTTTTGTTTCCTAGTTCAGACCTCACAGTGCTGCCACGGGGCTTACACTGAACCACGGGAGTGTTTAATTGCAGGGAGCTTGGAACCAGATGATCTTTAAGGTCCCTTCCAACCCAAACCATTCTGAGATTCTTGGTCCTGCCTGCCCAAGCCCAGCTCCTTGACAGGTCACACATCCTGATCTTCAACCGTAGCTTGTCATTAGCTTTTTTTTTGTATGAGATATCCTGACAAAACTTGGCACAGACAATGGTCAGCAGCTCCCACTGCTCTCCCTGACAGCCTCTGCAGCCCAAATAGCCTTTGTCCCTTTGTGTCCTCCTTCTGGGAATGATCCTGGGAGACTCCTTTCCTCCCATAAAACAGCATGGGGTAGTTGGGGGACAGGCAAGGGGACTGCCAGGGATGGCAGAAACTGGCAGAAGAGCATTTAAGAAATGGAGGATGCGAGGAGCTCATGTGGCTGGAAGCTGCTGCTCACAGCACAAGTCGGCAGCATTCTTGTTTCAGAGGCCACGAGTGAATGAATTAATGATGATCCCAGATGGCTTCAGACTTTGCCTCTTGCCACCCCTTCCTGTTCCCCCAGGATCTCAGATGGTGGCGGGAGATGAAGTAAAATTCTAGAGTTTATTGTAAAGTTCATCCCTCTCCCTAAATCGTGCTGGAACTTGTGTGTGCTGTGTTGGCAGCTTCAAGGGGATGCTACCTGGTAATTAATTAGTTGTCAAGAGACAGCCCAGAGCTTCCAAGTCTTTATATTCTTGCTAATAGAAATTGCTCTGATTACATTTTCCCCCTTGGCTGGAGGGATGAGGAGAGGGAGTGATGGTCCACGGGCAGCTGGAGCACGCCTGCCTGGCCTTTGTTGGGACTCCTCTGAGCATGCTAGCACATGCTGCCATGAGCACAAACCCTGAGGGAGCCCACTCCTGAGCCAAGGCTTTGCCAGCCTGCTCTGCTCACGTTTCTCATCACACACTTCCCCTGCCTTTGCAGGTGAGCCCTGCCACGATTTCCCTTCAGCTGCTCCTCGGGGTCTTCCCTTGGCATCACCATTCCCTTCCCCTGCCCAGACAGAGGTGCTTTACATGTGCTTTTAGAGCCTTTTTTCTGGGCTAAGCTTAGAGAAACATGTCTATAGAGGTTCCTGGTGTTTTCCCTCAGCTTCACTTCTGTTGCCTTTTCATTTTTATCTCCATGTTTCTGAGGTTAGTTTTCAGCAGATTTAGGGTTTTACCTGCAGAGTGCGGTCAGGGAGCAAGAGGTGCCTGGATTTTGGGCTCAGCCAAGCAAGGCACTGGTCCTAAGCTGAGTTACCTTACCCAGTGGTTTATTGAAGAACCATTTCCATTTCTGTGCACTAGTTTATGCTTTTCCCATCCTTTTTTTCAGAGATTGTCTGCTAACAGCTGACAGTTCCCCCTCTCCTCTCCTCTTCTCTGGCCAGTGTCTGTGTGTCCCCCAGCAGCCTGGTTGTGTCTGACACCTTGAGCAGCCTCAAAATTAGCATGTTAGGAGCTGAACTCCCATCATCCATCCCTACACTTCTCTGATCAGCACCACCACCTTGGAGGGAGCAATGCATGACACCCCAACTCTGTTTTAGTGACATGCCTAAAACCAAATATTCCCGTGGCTCCAGGCAGCAGCTGCCTGGGCAGGAGCTTGTTGGGCTTGGCACTCCGGAGAGAAGCAGCCCAGCCCTTCTGGCAAGTGAAGAGCCCAGCCCAGGGATGCTGCAGCTCCTTGGAGCCCATCTGTCCTGGCTGATCCCAGGAAGCATCCCGGCCAGCATCCCTCTGGATGCAGCGTGGCTCTGCCGGATGCTCTCACGCCTGCCGGGGCCGTGCCTTCCCTTCCCACCCCCGGGGAGCCCCGGGAGCCGGGCTCCGACCCACCTGACACGGCCGCCTTTGCAGACATGTGGTGCCTTCTCTTTGTGTTTGGTTTAGTGTGGGAGGGCTCCACACTGAACTCCTGGAGCTTCTAAGCTATTGTTAGTGCCGACCCGGCCTCGCAGCAGCCGTGGCAATTTTACAGACATGGCCCCATCCCTAACAAAGGCAATTAGGATGCTATTCTGTTGGAGCTTTGGGGATGAGAGATTTCTAGTGTCTGGAAGGAGCAGTCTGGAAAGGGCATAATCTAATGCAGAAGATGAAGACAAAGGCATTTTGGAGGCAGGATGTGGGGAAAACGGGGGCATGAGATGCTCAGAGGGCAGAGCTGCTGCAGGGTTGAGGGTGCAGGAGCCCAGCAGCTTGGGGTGCAAGGGTGGAGTGAGCAGGAGAGCAGCAGAGATGCTGCTCTGGGCAGGTACAAGGAGGTTGTTTCTGCTGGGGTGGGGTGAAGGGGGAAGGGCTGGGGGAAAAGGCAAGAGTTGGGGGCAGGGGAAGAGTTGGGTGCTCTGTCCTTGGGCAGGAAATGGTGGTTCTGGTGAGAAAAGTGTGAGGTGGAAAAAGCCCCAAGGTGTCACAACCACTAAAGTGTGACCCTGCAGAGTAGTGAGCAAAGGAGATGGAGGTGACAGTTGGGACAGGAGTGTCACAGGGCTGTCAAGTGATCTTGGAGGTGGCACAGGAGGGCTCTGGGAGCAGGAGAGGGTCACAAGGGCCACCAGCACCATGTGGTTTGGGGCGCTTCACCCCGGGCGAGTCAGGAGGCCGTTCCCAGTCACAGGGCTCGAGTTGCATTTCTTGCTGCTGGCTCCTTCATCGCTTGGCTTTTCCAGCATCTGATCTGAGTGTTTGTTTGCTTCCAGTGATTTCAGTTGTTTTCTATTTTAGCTCCTGACCCCGAGTGCCTGGGCTGGGGCAGGCAGGCACCGTTTGAAAGCCGCCACTTGGCGGCAATAACTGTTCGAGCCGCGGAGCAGCACCCATCTAACCCCTCTTTTCACACACTCGGAGCTTCCCAAACATTAACCTTTGGATTAAAATTTTCCATGCTTGGTCTCTCCCCAGATGTGATGTCTGAGCTTTGGTTTGGGTTCATGTTTTTCATGTTTGCTGGATTCGTATTATGGGAGAATGAAAGAAATACTTTTCCCATTTACAAAAAAAAAAAAAAAAAAATTATAGTCTTCATTTATTTGGGGTTTTTTTTTTTTTTCATTCGGGGATTCACCAAAAATGGTTGAAGTTTGAAGCTGAAAATAATTAGCTTGGCTGCAGCAGGCTGTTGTCACAGCACTCGGGGAAGTGCCACAGCTCCAGGTGTGTGACACCGTGGGTGCCACCAGCACAGCCTGCACAGCCCACTCCAGGTACGTGCAGGCACTGCCAGCAGAGCCAGGAGAGCCTTGCTGTGAGTCAGCCTGAGTAACTCCAGATCTGGCAGAGGGCGTCTGGCTTTTTGTTTTTAAGAAAAGAGGGAAAAAAAAAGTTGTTTTTCAGGCTCCACATGCAGGCTCCCGATGCGCCGGGGCCGCGCAGGCTCCCAGGCCGGGGTGAGTCAGGCGCAGGGCTCGTCACCGCTCTGTTCCCAATCCCTGCTCCCGGTGCAGGTCATGGCATCGCCGGGAGATGACGTGCTGGGGACACGGCCGTGCGCTCGCCCCGGGGTGGGAGCGCTGTGGCTCAGATCCTGCCCCAAGGCCCCCGTGCAGCGTGGCTCTCACTGCCCTCCTTCCCAGCACGAGCTGCCTCGTTTCATCCGATGTCACCCACTGGCTGCACCTTTCCTCGTCCCGGAGCCAAACACTCAGATCCCATTCTTGACACCTTCTTGTCCACTTTGGACAATGCTCTGCATTTCCCTACATTGATTTTTTATTTTTTTACTTTCTGCTGGCTGCTGCACCCCTCCTTTGTGCTCCAAGTCTGCGCGCTGCTCATCGGGTGGGGACCTGTGCTGCTCACACCAGCGCTTGTAATGTCTGGCCTGCAGCTCTGCCAGAGGCCAGAATTGGCTCTCGGTGCACGGCTGGATCGCGAGGACAGCGTTAGATGGAGGGTGGAGTGAGTGAATACCCCTCTCTTCCTACTGTGCTTTCAGGAAATGTCTCTAATGCAGCTGTAAGTGTGAATGAAGTCAAAAGGATGGATCGGTGCCCCTGCTCCAGCCCACCCCACTTGTCGGGGCCCATCCAGAGTCCCCACCCTATTGTTCTGCTTCAGTTCCTCCGTTTCGGGGCAGGGGCCCTGCTCTGCACTCAGCATCCCACTCCCGAGAGGAGGAGCTCTCCCGAAAACAAAGACACAGCGAATAGTTTTCCTTTCCCCACCAAGCCAACGTTCCAATTCCTCCTTCCCTTCCCTTCCCTAGGTGTGTTTGCAGCTCTTGGCCCAGCTGGAAGCGAGCAACTGCAAGGCTCAGGCCATTAATCATTTGCCAGAAGAGCTGAGTATTGGGTATAAGTAGCAGAGCTGTGCTTGCTGCTTCCTTAAAGCAGAGCAGGATCCACATGGGCTGGAGCTCAGGGCCAGTGCCGAACGTTACCTCTCTCTGGTAGGCTAATGGAGCATGTCCTGCTTGGAGCAGCCCCTCCTGGAAGAGGACATCGGCTCTCAGGCACAAGAACGTCATCGGGAGTCCCCTAAGTGGCAGCATTTCACTGTAAAGCAAAATAGAGTGTTTGTCCCTCCCTGAAGTGGCTGCTGGAAATGGTGTGAGCCGCTTCCCGCCCTGCCCCGAGCCGGGAGCGCGCTGCCAGCGCGGTTCTTGTGGCGGGGCGGGGGGGAAATGCCAGTATTGGTAACATCTCTGGGGCTGTGGTGTCGCAGCCAGCCAAGCTGTGGTGGTATTTTTCTGGTGTTATTCCATTGCCTGCTGTATCCCCACCCTCTGTTTTCAAGGGAATTCAGTGCTGGCCCCGATGGAGCAGCCAGCAGTCGGAGGAGCTCCTCCCTGCACGCAGCAGCCCCGCAAGCTGCTCTTCCACGAGGGCTTTGTTAATTCAAAGCAAAGCTGCTTCTCTTTCCACTCCCAAAGCCGAGCAGAGCTGGAGTGCCCTGAGCTTCCCAGCAGCATCCAGGGCTGGGGAGGCATGCGAGCAGCACCGGGGCAGCTCGGCACTGACGTTGCTCCATCTGGCTTCTGGTTTGTGGAGCAGAGGTTTCTCATCCCATGGCTCTGACTCAGGTATCTGTTTCCTCTGATGTGGGCAGCCATCACTGGAGCTTTTGCCCTGGGCAAAAAAGCCGTTGTTTTGTGTCCCCCAAGGTGTGGTGGGAGCTGCGAGAGAGCTCCCCAGGTGCTGCCACGGCCGGACGGTGCTGTGGATCCCTGGAATGGGAAAAGCAGTGTTGCAGGAGCAGCATCTCCCGCGTTCTAAAGTTCCCCTGAAACTGGTGGGATGAGCATCCAGTTTGTGCCCTAGACTAAAAGGTCTGAAGGAAATGAAACACACACACACAACTTGACTCAAACCGATGCGTGCTTTAACTCAGATTTTGGGCTGCTGCTCTCCATAAGTCACCCATCCAGCTGGGTGTCAGCTCAGGCACCCTCAGCTCTGTGCTCCCCATCCAGCTCCATGTAACAGCAACACCAAATTCCTTTGGCACAGGATGCTTAGGAGGGATATTTTATGGTATTTATTTGGCTGCATTTTCCTGGCCTAACGACCTTGCCTGCTTTTGATACTGTTATGCCACTGGCACTAACCACTCTGACCAGTTTACCTAGAGCAGGATCCCAGTTCAGCAGGTTGGGATTATCACCCGCTGAGAATCGCTGGTGTTTGAGGAAGTGAAAACCCCTGTGGGGAGGCTGCGAGCAGTGGCCAGGTGGGAGCTGTGCTGCTTTAGGAGGTTTTAGTGGTTCTCATTAAAACAGTCTCCTGTAGACTCAGTTTCCTAAAAGAAGAGGAGAAAATTCCAAATGCTTTCATCCCAGTTCAAGTATCCACCAGGGCAGGGAACTGTGGAAGTTACGGTGGGATCTCAGATGACATTCTCTGGAAAGAAAACTTAATAGAGTGCAAGTATGAAATGCTCAGCCCAGAGCAGCTGTGCCCTCTGCAAGGGCTTGGCCAGTGCCTGCACCTCTCCCTCACCTTTGCCAGGGAGGAATCAGACAGGGGGAATCAGGGGTCTGCTGGAGGAGCCCCTCCACTTTGGAAGCCTTTGGCACCTCCGTGAGATATTTAAATGACAGACAGACATATAGGGATCTGTAAATACTCATTTGGTGCCAACTAAACCACAAAGAAGATACAGCATTTGTGGTCCAAGGAAGTTTAAATATTTGTGGTCAAACTTAAAATTCGACATAAAACTCTCATCTGCGATGGAAGGCGGCCAGGAACTGCATGGAGAACGTATAAGCTGTGTAAACTCACAGAAATGGCTTCCCAGCCAGCTCTGCCAGGACCAGGCAGAATATTCCAGCTCTTGCCTCTCCTCTCCCTCCCGCTGCCGAGGTCAGGAGTCAGGTTTGTGAGAGACGGTGGGCCCATGAACACCTCAGGGGGTGGAAGTCCACTGTGCCACAGTTTCCTCTCTGCCTGAAGCAGAGGTGACACTGGAAAGGCAAGAGGTGGATGGTGCAGGCAGGGCAGGTAGGGGCTGTCAGGGTGAGCTCTGGTTTGCACCTTTTCTTTGGTATTTTTATATTGTAGATTGCCATCCCTCCTCCCCCGTTCCTGTGGTGTCAGGCTTTTCCTTCCACCACCCAACTTCCCACTGTCTCAGCACTCGGTGATACTGGCACCTTGTCCCGTGGGGCAGGAATCTCTGAGTTACTCCGTGGGTCAAATCATGGGGCAGTTTCCCCTTGTCTCCATGAGGAAGTTCCTGGGAAAGAGTTATCTGCTGGTGAATCTTCAGGGTTTCCTCCTTGTGAGCCCCCCAGCAGGGCCAGCTCCCTCCTGCCACCGCTCCAGAGACACATTCTGGAACAGGGAGGGTGCCAGAAAACCATAGCACTGTCCCCACAGCATGGGCAGCCTGGACTGGGCTCCTGCCCTTTTTTTTTGTTCTCCACATATCCTGCAGAAAGGGCTCTCGCTGTCGCAAGAGCGCCCTGAGATTTGCAATCGAGATGTTGGATTGAACATTCATCAGCCGCATTTCCCAGATTCCAGGAGAGACAGATCCCAGTCCTGGCACGGGAACACAGTCTCTGGTCACCAGCGTGGCCCCATGAGCAGATGTACCCGAAAAACACCCGGGGTGGAGAGGTGTGGGGGTGGCCCTGCCTTGTCCCCAACACCAGGATCCTCTGGAGGGGTGGCCTCAGAGGAAGGGCAGCGTGTGGCTGCTGAGAGCAGAGCGGTCGCCTTTCCCTTACTAAGCAATCCTCCCTTCCTCCACCGAAGAGCCTGCTAACCACTTTCTTATCTGTCTGAACTCTGCAAAACAATCTCTGGCAAGGCAGGCATCCTCCGAAATGGCAGAGGAAATAAATTCTCCCAGTCCCCGAAAAGGAAAAGGCTGGAGGCTCCTGCGGCAGGGAGAGCAGCTCATGCCCTGTGAAAGCTGTCAGTGGTGCCATGTTGGCTTTGCTGAGGATAAGGAGCTTGCCTTCCTCTTTCCCCAGCCTGGGACCGTGGGCTCGGAGCAGGATTTCAGGGATTTGTCTTCCCCAGCTCGTGTTCCGGCAGGATTTGCAAGGGAGGAGCAGAGCGGGCTCCTTCACGCTTGGCTTTACTCTGTGGCCTGACTTTTTCTCTTTCTTTCCTTGGGAAGTTTGGGGATGTGCTGGGAGGTGGGATGGGAGAGAGCAGGGCACTGAGGTGGCTGTAACAGGGAGTCCCTGTGTGCGACTCACTGTTTCTCCAGGAGTCATCTGCCTCTTTCACAGCTGTGACTTTTCAGCCCCTTGTTCACATGACAGACAATTAAAATGTGTGGTCCTGTGCTCAAGGCTTCACCTTGAAGAGCAGAAATGCCCTGGATATGTCACTGCTGTGGGGATCAGCACATGTGGCCATGGTGGGTGGAAGCAAATGCTTTCTCCAGTGAAAATTCCTGCAGAAATTCCTGCAGTGTCTCACTGGAGGCACCATTTTACGCTGTGGAGGAGCCCATGGCCCTTGCTGAGCTACTGGCAGCAGTGCCTGAGAACATGAGGAGAATCAGACACTCACAAACCAGATGAACCATCCCCATTACTCACTGGAAACTTCCTGTATCCCATCATCTTCTCTGGGACTGCTCTAGTGGGGGTAAAATTAAACAAGCTGAAGAGCCACCTCCTGCCTACGAGGTGTCGGATGCAGCCTGGAGCCAACTGCTCCGTGCTGCAAAATGCTGCTGCTCCCTGGATCTGACAGTGAGGTTCTTTAGCACATGTAACAGGTGAATAAGACATTAGGGCAAGTCTTTCCAAGCATCAGCGAAAGCCAAAAGCTTGGTTTGGAATCCATCAGGAACTTTCCTCTCCAGGCTGTGTAGCTCCAGGGAAGCAGTTAGTCCCAGGCTGGGCTGTGTCAGCCCTCCAGACCGTCCCGGGCACAGGAATTTTAGGTGGATCTGGAGGATGGTTTTCCATCCGGAGCATCTGCTTTGGCTTTGGTGTTGATTCTTCCACAAAAGTAACTAAAGGTTCCTGCAGGACCTTCAGAGGTATTTTGGCTCCAAGCCCCAGAGCTGCTCACAGCTTCCCCCTGTGTCACTGGGTCTCACCCTGATGTCCTACAGCTGCCAGCAGTGACAGGTACCAGAACCTTGGCAGGAATCTGTGCAGACTACTCAGGGCTTCCTCTGGTCTCTGACCCCAGAAATTGGGTGACTCAGCTCAGATCCGTCACTTTGCACCTTTATGTCACCCATGTGTATTCTCTGCATCACTGCACTGGATGAGGCACGCCCAGCAAAGCCTGGTGATGGTGGGCAGCTGGCTCCCTTTCTGTGCTGCTTTCCAGCTTTAAAGGCCAGTCCTGGCTGAGCTGTGTGGCCTTTAAAGCTGGAAAGACGGAGGTGTTTGCCAGGCCAAAGCACATCTGCTGTGATGACTCGTCTGAGACTGTGTGCCCCAGTGCAGAGGCTGGAGCTGTGCCTGTGTGAGGCTCAGGATGCTGGGAGAGAGTTTAGGATAAGACAATGACCACACTTTCTCTTTGGAGAGTGGTTCTCCAGCAGTGGTCACAGGGAAGAGCAACTGGAATGGTTCTTCTGGACTTCTCTGTCTTCCTTGGGTGTTTTCTCATGCTCCTCTCTGTGATGGAGCATCTGGCATGGATGTGGCGGATCCTTTCCTCAGATGTGCTCTCTGGTTGGTGCACAGGATGCAGCAGTGAGATCCACGCAAGCCAGAGGTGCCTTGGTTTGGTCCCTGCAGCAGCCACAGTTGCTCACTCGGGTCACACACAGCATTGCAGGCACGTGGGAACCATGTCCACCGAGCCTGCTTGTGGGATTAGTCGAAATTAAAAGTTTCTTGGAGAGACCTGTGGCTGCAGGCAGCTCTCAGCTGCTGAAACCAGGGTTACATCCAGCTGTGAGTGCCTCTGCCCAGCTGGCATGATCACCTTTGTCCTCCCTACCCAGGTGGCCAAACCCCTCCAAAGCTTTATTTGGGGCTGGGCAGAGCAAGGGGCTCCTCGGGTGGGGAACGAGCCCAGAGGAGTTGGGCTGTGATGAGTCCAGGGTTAAACCCAGCCCAGCTTCTGTGCGAGCCTGTGAGATTAAAACCCAGAAGGGACGAGACCAAACGAGGCGTTTTCCTCGGTGCTCCTCCTCCAAGCTGGCTCCCCAGGGATGGGAGGAGGCGGCCGAGGGCACAGGGAGGCATTGAGCCATGGCCTGCCTGCATGTTTTAGCAGGGTCAGTGCAAACGTTTCAGCTGGGCAGCGCAGTCGCTGCGTGGTTTAGATTGTTTGGGGCTCACTTGGTTTCAGCATCGTTCAGCTACTTCAGCTAAGACATGTTTAAAATGATGTGGCAAAAACAGTGTTATCCCGTGCTGGATAGTGCTGGAGCTTGGCTCCGAATCCTGGTCCTATCCCGTTCCCATCTCCGAATCTGTGATGGGATCTCTCCATGCTATGACTCAAACTTCTCATGTCCTTTTCCCCTTCTGAATCCAGCTGTCAGGATGTGCTGGTGTCTCCCCCTCGCACACAGGAATGCAGAGCCGGCAATGGCAGCCTGTCCTCCGAGCAATCCCTTCTCCAGAGCCGCTGCCTCCTGTTTCCTTGTGGAGTCTCAGGTTTTGCCGAGGGAGAAGCCGCCAGGATCCCTCCACACACCTCCAGCAGCAGCGTGGCATTGCCAGAAGCTGCCGCGGGTGTGCGGCAGCCCCCTCCAGACCATATTCCCCCCCCGGGATGTGGCAGGTCCCCGCGGCTGAGCAGGGCTCCCCTGGCCAGCTGGCTGCGCTGCCGGAGGCTCTTTGGACTAGCTGCAGGAATCTGCATTCCTGCCTCCCAGTTGTTTGCTCTTTAGGACGCTGCGTAAAATTAACAAGTTGTAAAAGTTGATTGAAGGCGGCGGAGGGTGTGACAGCGATTTTCGGAGCTGCGGGAGAGCCACGTTCGAGCAGCGGGGCCGGCCCGGGGGCAGAGGCGCGGCCCCCCCGGCTCCGGGCGCTCCTCTGACCCAAAGCGAGAGCGGGGCTGGTTTCTGGTGGTGTCACCCCGCCAGCACCAGGTGCAGGTGTCCCCTCGGGCACAGCGCTCTCAGCTCTCGGAGCGAGGCCCTTCCCTCCCCTTAAATCTCCTGGAGGACACGTGGTGATGTGGTGTGGGAGTCCTCTGCCCTCCACAGCGCTCAGGAAAGCTTTTCCATTCTGCCTGTTTTATCAGTGGGGGAAGTACAGCCCCGTAGAGGGAGTCAGCTTCATTAGATCTGGGAACCCCTGGTTAGAGTGGGGAACCCCGCTCAGGGCTGGCAGGAGGTGACACTCGTGAGGTCGTGGTGGCACTGGCACTGCAGAGTGGCTTTGAAAACACAACAGCTGGTACAGTTAATGTGCAGCCCAGTGGGTCTCTACAGGCAGTTAGCGCGTGTTAATGTGTGTCCCGCTGTGTCTTACTCAATGATCAGTATGTTAATGTGTGACCCATGAATTAGCAGTTGGCTAATGAGCCTCGGCAGCGTGGCCAAGCAGCCGCCAGCCCCCAGTGGGTGGCTGGTGCTGGAGCTGGTGGTGAGCCTGTCTGATGGAGCAGGAGATTGGAAACGTCTCCCCTCCAGTCCCGATGGGATCAGGCTGGCAGTCGGGGCTGCTGCAGCTGAAGCCAGCTCGGTCCCACGCCTGGTCCCCAGCCACGTGTCCCCGAGAGGCACCGCGGTGGCGAGGGGCTCGGCGGTGGCGCTGGGGAACTGAGCCCGGGTCACGGACTGGGGCATCAGACCACTTCAGCAATTCTCGGTTTCGGTTTTCCTTTGAGAGCGGCTGTGTTCGTGTCAGGCCCATTTTCATACCCAGCAGTGACTCGGAGCCAGGCTTTCAGTTCCTGCTGTCGCGCTGCATGGTCAGAGGGGGAAGGGCTCTATCCCCCGCTGGGGCCGGGGTGTCTGCTGCCACATCATCGGTACCTCACCACCGTGTCATTTCATACTCCCATTCCTTCGGGAAGGTCAGGCACAGCTCCTGGTGTCCTCACCACGCTCCGCTGGCATCACCATGAGTGCCTCCACGGCCATCCCGCTTATCCCGGCGCTGCCACTCGCGTTTCCACTCCGAAACAGGAAGTTTCTGACCAAAGAGGGTTGCTTGGTGGCACGCAAGGTCCCTCTCCACCGCTCGACAGAGACCTGGGTGCCAGTCACGGGTCACTTCTTTCCCAGCCAGGCTGCCGGCAGCCTGGGGCTCTGCCGCGTCCTCCCCGAGCAGGGCTGCACGTGACGGGGATGTGCGGAGCATTTGCTCCTTCCCTGTTTTTCATTCATGTGGGCTGGAAAAATGTGTTCATGAGACGAGTTGCTGTGGCATTATGTCATGGGCCTTTGGTTGGGCTCTTTTCTCCCCAGCAGATGAGCTGGATTTAAGCATATGCTGTGCTGGCTTGGCAGGAAATCTGGTGTTTCCTACTGGTTTCTTCTTCAGGGGAGGAAGGAGTGATCCCACCTGCCCTTGTCCCCAGCCCCAGCCAAGGGTGAAGGGAGCTCTTCTGCATTTTGCCCGATCATTCCTGATCCAAGAGGCTCAGATTTAAGCCTTCGTGGAGCAATGGCTGCACTGCAGCTGTGTCAGCACCCAGCCCCTCCTGAAAACCTCATGGATGTGGCTTTTATTTCTAGAGGCGTCTTGAGAAATCCCTCAGGAATGGTGTCAGGATGAGGCACCCATCTCTCCCCCACCTATACAGCCAGTTCCTGTGTCCCCTTCCCTGCTGCTGCTGCTGTTGGCCACATCCTGGCATCCCCTGGCACGTGGCTGGTGGTGGTGGGCACTTTGTTTGAGCACAACAGAACTGCAGATACCCAGACTGGAAAAACCCTGGGCAGAAGTTACCCTGTGTGAGTCAGACTGGGTCTCCATGGCATTAGCCTGTGGAGCTGGGGGTGAAGCCAGTGGTGAGGTTTCCACCACTTCCCTCAGCTGCAGCCCAGAGCTCTCAGGAACTCACAGGAGGGATGTTTCCCATGACAGCCATTCCCACTTTGCTCGTGTTCTCTTTCCTTTGGACTTTCCTCTGCACACAGTCGTTCCTAAAGGAGAGCCAGGAGGATGGGAATGTTCCTGTGGTGACACTTGGAGGGATTGCTCCTGGCTGGGTGTCACAAGCAGCAAAGGGCTGTCCTGGGAAAGAGGGTCCCCAGCAGCTCCTGGAACTGCTGAGCTGCTGTAACCTTGTCCTTTGCTCACCTCAGTCCCATTGGACACATTTTATAGGTGCAGAATCAGTGGTTATGAATCTTTTGCTCCTCAAAATACTAATTCTTGTGATCACCCTGCTCACACCACCTCCCTGCAGCAGCAGCTGCCTCCACGGGGAGGACTGAGGAGGACAGGGCTTCTCCTCCCCCTCCACGCAGGTACAGGGAGACACAGGATTCCAGGGGGACACCTTCAAACGGAGGCAACCCCGGCTGTGGGTGCACGAGGGTGCTCCTCGTGCCGGCAGTAGCCAGGGTGGGAGGTTGGAGGTCAGAGGAGGGTCAGGTTTTTGACACGCACTGCAGCGACACGGTGGTTAAAATTAGCCCACAGAGAGGAAACTGGCAGTGCTGTGGAAGAGCAGAAGTTTCCTCTCACGGCAGCCTGGTGCAGCGGGGCCGGTGCCGCTGCCAGCCCTGGCTCACCGAGGCACGGCCCCACTGGGGACAAGCTGGTGTCCACCACACCGGGACCGGGCCTGCCATCACATGGTGTGTGTCCCTGGCTGTGGGGCACTGACCCTCTCTCCAGCTTCAGAGTCCCGGTCCTGGGAGCCTGCAGAGACCCTTTTGGGATGGGGGTCTCTGAGACTGCTTTGGTCTACGTGCACAGCAAAGCAGGAGAAGCTCGGGCATCAGCACAGGTTTTGTGTCTGTAGTGTGTAGTGCTTTTAGTCTCGTTCGTTGACTTTCTGCCTATAAATCTGCAGCTCCCTGGGGGTGGCACCGGTCAGCAGGAGGCACCAGGGGAGAGCAGTGCAGGTGCAGAGCCCTGCTGCAAGGGGACCAGGGCTGAGCCAAGGCCAGGCGTGGCGGAGGTGCCGGCCGAGGCTGTGCCGCGCGGGACGGGGCTGTGGAGGCACCGGGCTCCCGCGCTCTGGAAACTCCATTTGAGAGCCTCATAAATTGGATAATTACCCAAGCTATTGAGTTTCCTTCAGGCCAGATCCGTCCCAGCCTCCCCAATGGGGCTCCCCAGTTGGTCTGTGAGATGAGCCTGTGGGATGGGGTCAGGCTGGAGGTGAGGAGGGGCTCAGCTTTTCTCAAATGCCCCCACCCTCTCACTCTCACACCTGCATCCCTCCACAGCCTTTGGGGGGCAAATCCAGCAATGAAGCCAAAATGAAACAGAGGGCTAGGCCACATCACTGATCTCTCATGGTTCAGCAGGATTTTCCCCCATTTGATGGGGCTGGGCATGGGGCTGGCTGTGCCCTGGCAGTCCTGCAGCCCTGGGGTGCACACAGCAGGCAAGACAGGATCGGTGCTGAATGTCCTGACTTTGCCTGCTTCCTTTTCCCTGGGGACTATAAAACAAGGCAAACCCCTTCCACCCGTGTTTAGAAGAGAGGCGTGCTGCACATCCCCGTGGTGCTGCCTGCATCCCACTGGGCCTTCTATCCCGAACATTTTTCCCTGGTCGTTACTCATCCGCTCCCCTTTGCACTGACTTTGTTTTCCTTTCCCTCTCCCCAACCCCCTCGTCCTCACCCCGTAGGTTATTGCAGCCGACTGCAAGAGGGTCACAGTTCTGAAGTATTTCCTGGAAGCCCTTTGTGGACAAGAAGAGCCTTTGCTGGCATTCAAGGGTGGAAAATATGTGTCAGTGGCACCCGTCCCAGACGCCATGGGAAAGGAAATGGGAAGCCAAGAGGGAAAACAACTGGAAGATCAGGTACCGTGCGGGAAGAGCGCGCCTCGGTGAAGGAAGAATCACCCCTGTGGGGCCCAGCCTCTGCCTGCCCTGCAGCTCCCGCTATTTATAGCTGGCCTAGCTGCGTGTGCATTTTATGGGGGGAGGCGGGGGGGCAAATGGTGCACAGCCCTTGTCTCCCGAGTGTGCTTCGCTCGTGCCCTTTGCTGCCAGCCCAGCCCGCCTGCCTCTATCTCGCGCGCCGCTATGAGTTCCAGATGCTGCTTTCTTCATACCCAGGGTGGGGGGAGCTTTAATAACGTGCAGCTCCGCGGCCCCGGGAGAGGAGGTGGGCGAGGGGGTGTCAGGGTTCAGCTTCAGGATCAAGTTTATAGCGGTGGAGCTCGTTGTGGCGGAGGCCTGAGCTCCAGCCTCCAGCACACGTACAGGAAGAGCTGACATTGGCGCCCCGTCCCTCCCCTGCCTCTCACATCCTGATGTGATTAAGGAATTCAACTCTTGTTTTTCTGCCCTTGCTTGTTCCTGTAGGCCTTGCTTCACTCCAGGCTCCGTGTGTGTGTTTAAGGGCCCTGCCAGCCGCTCTGCAGGTTGACTCCTTTCTTCTGTTTAATCTTGCAGTTGGAAAGGCCAGGGAAACAGGAGAGAGGAGCAGAGGCGTTGGGAACGGGAAGCTGGGTGGCCTGGTGCTGCCCAGGCTCGCTCTGGCTCCCCTTCCTGTGCTGGGGCTGGGCACTCAGAGCCAGAGGGGTATCACCCTTGTGCAGGGACAGCACCTTGTCTCTGTCTCATGGGAACTGAAAGTCAGGGAAGCCCAGAGCAGCACTGTGCTCAGCACCCTCCTTGTCCCAGCTGAGCAGAGGACAGCAAATCCCCAGGCAGCAGGAGTTGTCTCTGTAAGGTGGGGGACCTGGATCTTTGTCTGTGCTGGAGGTTTTCAAGCTGGCATGTGGGATATGGGGGGATGTTTAGGTTCTTCCCAGTGTCATGACGGGGATGATCCTGTTCTCCAGAAGGGTCCTTTTGTTGGGCCAGTCCCTCCAATTGCTGCTGTGATCAAGCACAGCACAAGGATAGCTCCCTCCTGCCCTGTCCCCACAGCCTCTGCTCAGCTGTGGGAATCTCTCCATGAGCTCGTTGTGCAACCCAGGAGCTTCCCTCTTGGGCTCTGATCTCGAGAGCTTCCAGCTCGCCAGAGTGACCACCACCACTGTGGGCAAGCAGGTCCTGACCCACCACAGCAGATCTGCAGCAGACAGAGGCTTTTCTCAGAGGCCCTGGTGTGACACTCTCCCTCTGGCAGCATCCCCCCATCCCCTGTGGTCCAGGCAGAGGGAAGTGAGCCTGTGGGCTCCCATCTTCCTTGTTCCCATGGCTGAAAGGTCACAAGGAGAGAAGAGAAGGTGGTTCTGTGGCCAGGCGGGCGCGCGGTCTGGGTGAAATGATCAAGTGCACGACTGTGCAGTGCTGGGGTTGTTCTAAATTAAGACCACAAGTCCCTTCTGCTGACATGTGTTGTGGCAGCCTGCACAGGGCAGGGAGTGTAGCCCTGCTCTTACCCCTCTGTGCAGGATCTGTCTCCTGCAGCCCTCCAGGGGCTCAGAGCAGGTCTTTCTGGCCAGGTGCCATCTAGGAACTCTTCCCAGCCCCATCACAACCCTTGGATTTTGTGCAGAGAAGGGAGGATGGATAATGGCATGGCTTGGGAAGGCCACCCACGATCACTGGGGAGCAGAGCAAGGTTTGCTGTATGAGATGAGGGGTCTGCAGGCAGCAGTGGAGAACTGGGCTCCTGGGCAGCACATGTGGGACATGTGTTGAGGAGCAGGGACTTGTGGGCTCCCCTTTGGGTGTGGAGTGACTGGGGAGAGCAGCAAAGCTTGGGCAGAACTTGGCTGTGAGTGATGCCCAATTGGACACCAGCCACCACCTCCCACCCTCCTGTATCCCAGAGATTTGGGCACGTGGGGACAGGCCAGTGTAGCCTCCACGTAAGAGAGGAACAGCATGGCTCCTTCTGGGGTGTCCAGGCAGTGCAGGCATACTGGGAAGGGTCTGCAGAACTGGTGGGGAACTCCAGGGAAGGGTCTCTAGGAGAGGAAGAAGATGCAGTATGGTCCAGATTGTGCTCGTGTGGGCAGGAGGTTGGAGACTTCATCACTGATTGACTTCATCAAAGACAAGGTTCCTGGACAGCAGGAGCGTGGCAAAGGCTGACTAGAAGTAGGGTGGAAATGTTAACAGAGGAAGTCATTAACTGTTGAAATGTGCGACCTTGAGACACAGTGGATGCTCCGTCATGTGGAGCTTTAAAATCAAGATTTTGAGCATCTCCTTCTGAAACATCTGTTCCAGAGCAGCTGGAAGTTCTGGGGTGGGTGCAGGAATCTCTCTGGCCTACTCAAGAGATCAAAATGGAGAAGGGCACCTGAGTTCATGAGTCTGAGGTTCCTTGTCAGGATGAGCAGCCTTTGTGCCCTGTGGGATGAGGCGGCAGTGTTAGAGGAGCCTCATACAGCCCTGGTGCAGGGAGGTGGGAAGAAGCAGCCTGAACAGGGATGTGCAGCCTGAACAGCCAGGCAAAGCAGAGAGACAGGGAAATACCATGATTTCACAGAACTGGAGGCTATAAAACATCAGTGACTCACCCAAGGCTGTGGGAAGAGTTTTCCAAGGTGAGGAAGAGGGTGTGATTTTAGAACAGAGCATTAAGCTGGGCTGCCCCTGCCCTGCCTGGTCGCTGCCTTTCCTGCCCTGTTACCTCCTGTCTCACCTTGTCATTTCCTGAATGTTTACTATTAATTTGGCTTCTTTTGGATGTTTAGACATAGTCACCCGTCAGCAAGGGGTGATGGACTGTGCCTGACAGGGATTTATCTGCTGGAAAAGGGAGAGCAGAACGAGAACGATCCCTGCCGCCAGCATCCCTTACAATGATTGCCCTTCTGTTTTTCTCTCTTTCTGCATTTCCTGGAAGAAGGAGGATGATGTGAGGATTGAGGCCTTTGAAGATGACTCTGAGACTGAAGGCAGTGGAGGAGAGATGGACATCAAGGAGCTCAGAGCCAAAAAGCAAGCGCTGGCCAGGAAAGTCGCTGAGCAGCAGCGCCGTCAAGACAAGATTCAGGTAGGATGAGCTGATCCCACCTCACTGTGCCAGTGGTGCACAGCTGTTTTCCTATCATGCTTCAATGGCCTCTTGGGATGTCTGTCCCGTAGCACCTTGACCTTCCTGGGTGTAATGCCACGTGCTGCCTCTGTGAAACCCAGCAGCAAGCTCAGCTTTGGCCCTTTGGAAGGTCCAAATCTGTTTTGCTGTCCTCCCCTGGGCAAGATCTGCCCTCCAAGGCCTTGAAATGAATGTTTTGGGGACCCTCTTGAAGCCAGACACAGCTTCCCTGTGGAGCTGCCAGCACACCCAGGAGTGGCAGGGCAGTGCTTTAGCTGCTGGCTGTAGCGCTGTGTGTGCCAGGCAGTGAGCTGTGCCCCAGGGCAGCGGCTCCTGTGTGTGTGCCAGTGAGCTGTGCCCCCACCCAGGGCAGAGGCTCTGTGACAGCGAGATGTGGTGAGAAATCAGCCTTCCTGTGCAGCGGGGCACAGGCAGACAGGGAGAGGGTGGGACGTGAACGGCAGAGTTCACGCAGGAGCCAGCGGCGGAAAAATAGTCCGCGAAGGGCTGCTGCAGCCAGAACGTTGCCATCGTTATGGGGACAAACAGACGGGATGCAGGTGATCCTGGCCTGGCCCTGGCCTGATGTGAGCGTGTTTCCCAGTGGGAGCTGGTGAAGTAAACTGGTTGGACTGGGAGCAGACGCCTGGCGATGCACCCTGTTGCTTTAAGAGCAATCTCACATGCATGGATGGCTGTTGGCTGCCTCCTCGCTCGCAACCCCTCTTCCTCCAGCCTCGCAGCCCAGATGAGGATTTCTCAGCAGAGGAAAAATTCTCCCTGGCTCCCCTCCCCCTCACCTCCGCCCTCTCTAATGCCCAGGGCCCTTCACTTCCATAATTCTTCATTTTCCAGCCTTGAACGTAAGCCAGACACATCTGTCTGGCCATATGCGTGAACTCTGCAGTGTGTGCCGAGGTGGTTGTAAAACAGGGCTGCTGAAGGCCCTACTGGGAGAGCCTGCACATGTGTACCCTCGGGCTACTGGCGCCGGGCCCAGAACCACTGCGCTTCACTTTTCCAAACCCACCCCAACCTTTTCAGATTTCACCTTTTTTCTCCTTTTTTTTCTTTTCTTTTTTTTTTTCTTTTTTTTGTCTCTTTTTTTTCTTTTTTTTTTTTTTCATTTGAATTCAGAGTAATTCATATCAAGGCGAAGGTAGAAGTTTGTGTGCCGGGAGGGAGGGGCCGCCCCCGCAAGCGAGTCCATTATTGTTGGCAGGTACCTGGGTCACGTTAATACAAGGAGGAAGAAAGCAGCAACCAAACGAGTGAGAGATTGGAGAGATGGGCTGTAAATTAAAGCGGCCTGAAGCCTTCCAGCCTCCCATGGTTGTTAAGCGGGAGGTGTAAGTAAATTCCCCACTTCCCACTGCCTTGTACAGACACAGCAAACAGGAACTGCACATGTTCGGGGAGGGCAGCGCGCAGCAGATCCCGGCGAGCGGCGCAGCTGCAGCGGGGCCCCCCGGGATGGCCGCTGCCCATTCTGCGGGGAGAGTGGGGGCTGCCTGATGTTGTCAGGGGCTTTCTCCCCCCGGCCTGCTCCTCCCTTCCTCCCCGGCCGTGCTGGGGCCGATGCTCGCAGGCAGAGCGAGGTCAAAATGAGGGTGTGGGCAGCTTCAGGGGCTGCACAGCTGAGAGCTGAGGTGCAGTTGGAGTCTGAAGGCGCGGGGTGGAGGAGAAGTCCTTGGGGTTTCGGTAAAGTCATCCAGGCCGTAGCTGGCTGGGAATGGCCTGGAGCAGAACATGTGTGCTTGCCCCAGTGCTCTCCCTGCCTGGGTACTGACCATGCAGCTGGAGCGGTGGAGGAGCTCGAGTGGAAAACGCTGCCAGGGGAGGCCAGGTTGGAGCCAGCTCAGCATCCACCCCCTCCACTTTCCCTCATAACCTGTGATCCTTGACCTTTCTGCTCTTCCCAGCTGATTTAGTGTTTCATGGGAGCTGGGGATCTTTTCCCTTCCCTGTTACAGCCTCTCATTCACTGCCCACCTAGGGAGTGTCAGCTGCTCTCCAAGTCATCCTTTCATTTTTCTGGGGACACGCCAGAGCTCCATCCAAGTCCGGCAGATGCGGCTCCTGTCTCAGCACACAGGACTCAGCTCCCCACACAGCAGTGGAACTCGGGTTCAGGCTCTGTGGCTGCCTCCTGTAGCATCTGTGATGGTGTGTGCAGTGCCCCGGGGTGCAGGACAAAGCCTTGGCTATCTGGTTTCTTTCTGTGCCCAAGGAGAGTGCAGCGTCACGGCCTCACCTGGGACTTGCAGAGTTGTGCCTCTCATGGGTAAAGTCACTGCTTTCTCCCCTGCAGATTTTCCTGCCTTTGCCCTGCTCCCCAGTCTCTGGCAGCCCAGCTCTGCTGTTGATTGACACCTTGAGGGGAATTTGAGCTTCACTGCTCTCCTTAGGTCCCTGTGCCTGTCCTGGCTATGTACAGGACTGTGGCTTGAGCTGCTGGGGTAGCACAGGTCCTGGCAGGATAAATGGCAAACGGGGTGGCCCTCGGCCAGCACCAGCTTTAGAGAGAGCTCAGCTCAGCTCCATTTCCCCACGTGAGCACAGACTCCAAAACCATTACTCTGAAAGATAGATGAGAGCAGGGTCAGGTCTCTTGTGTCCCTGGGCAGCTCTAGATGCAGAGCAGCTCCCTGGCTCCACTGCCAGCCTGCCACTGCCCTCACCACATGCCCACACTGGGACAGAGCTGGTGACAGCTGGTGACAGCAGTGATGCATCAGGACCAGGTGAAAGACCAGGCACATCTCTGCATGCTGCCCAGGTGTTCGGAGGGAGGAGAGGTCAGGCAGGCAGGTGGACAAGAAGAGGTGGCAGCGGCATTGCTGGGGCAGGCAGCACACTCACTCAGGGCTGTCCCCAGCCCACAGCATGTCCTGCTGCTTGGCCAGCCCTTGGTCCATGCTGTTCAGCGTCCCCTGTCCTTTGTGCTGCCGCCGTGCGCTGGGAGCGGTCGAGTTTCCTGACCGGTTGAAAACATCCCACCTGAAACATAACAGGCTCTTCCTCTGGATGCTGCTATTGTTTTGCTCAGCATTACAGAAGCAGCTCAACCGGGGCGGCCAATTATGACATGTCTTCCCAAAATAGCCGCTCTCCTGTCCCTTCTGAGCCCACGGAACGGCCGCCCCCTTAAGATGCAGCCGCTCCTTTGTGGCGGTAGTGTGAGTAAGTGGCTAAATTTAGCCGTGTCCCATTCACGCTCTCCCTCCCCGCAGGAACAATGCCGCGGGCGCACACGCGGCCGGCTCAGCACCTGCCTGGGAGCCGGTGCCTGCTGCCTGCGGAAGGCGCACACCCACCCACGGCGGCTCCGCCACGGCGGCGGCCCCGGTGTGCTACCAGGCACGGGGCACGTTTACTCCCGAAGAAGACGCTGGGGACGAACCTTGGGAGGAGGAAGCCCTGGAGCAGAGAGGCTGGAGGAGGCATTGTTCTCGGCCCTGGAAAATGCGATCCCCGCGGAGCGCTCGGGGCTGGAAGGGGCAGCGGCGCCGGCTTTGGGAGCGGGTGGTGGCAGGAGAGAGGTGGTGGCAGGATGGTGGTGGCCCTTCCGTCCTGGCGGAGCGGCGTGACCCCGTGTGACCTGTCCCGAAGGCAGCGGGGCAGTTTTCTCTTCGGCCTCTCTGCCATCCTGGCACCACGGGCAGAGGAGCTCTGGGGTCCGTGTGCGGAGCTCCAGGGTCCGCGTGGAGCCCTCTCCTATTCTGGGCTGGTGGCGGAGACCCTCAGTATGCCCCCCTGCCGCTCTGCACAAAGTCCTGGCTTTTGGGGGACCCCTGCCTTGCCCACGCTGGAAGCCCTCACTCGGGCATCGACTTCCGGGGAATTCCCCAGGTGATCCCAGCTGATGGATGAGCTGGGAATTTGGGACCGTGTGTGCAGGAGTGTCTGATCTCAGTGCTGCCACCAGCTGGGGCAGCCGGGGGAGCCACCTCCGGCTCCGGCCCAGCTCCTGGGAGAAGCCCCCGTGGCTGGAGCAGCGGGATGGGCAGGGGGCTGCGGGTGAGAGCAGCGCTGACGCCGCAGTGTGCGGGTGCAGGAGGCGAGGGGGTGGAGCTGGCAGCCCAGGGAAGGGCAAGGAGCCCCCGGCCTCAGAGGTCCCCTGCCATGTCCAGCACTGTGGGGTCACCCTGCCACTGAGTTGAGCCAATCCGAGCCTATTTGTTTAACCCAAATAAGCCGAAGCTAAAATCCGGCTCTCCCAAAACACTTGGGCCAGGGCGAGGCTGTACCCCCGCTGTTCTATCCACCCTGCGCTCCCCAGGGTGATTTCCAGACCCCACCTCCCAGCAGGACACACAGGCCACCATCTCCCTGTCCTCGTTTTAGGGAAACTGAGGCACGGTGGGACCAGCAGCTGGTTTCTGGCAGCCCTGGCGGCACAGAAGCCAGGTCCCAGATGCGGGCATCCCGATTCACACCCCCCATGCTCCTCTTCCTCCCCACGGGACCGTGCCTCACGGACCGGCAGAAGGGTTAAGGCAGAACTGGCCTCCCCGGTTCTGCTGCACATGGGCTCCCTTTCATCTCTGGCGTGGGGCCAGCCAGCGTCCGCATGAATCACAGGCCACTCCTCTCTCCCCCAAACCCCTTGGCCGGAGGCTTCTGCAGCCTTTTACTCACACAAACAAAAATAAATCTCGCTGCCGGCCTCTGAACTCTGCAAAGGCGAGTTTCCCTCTGGCTCCCCGAGCAGCCCGGAGCTGTGCGCGGGGACTTGGCACGCTCCCCGCCGACCTCGCTCTTTCACTCCCGGCGCATCCTGTGTCCTTCTCTCACCGGGCGGCCTGGCGAGCGGAATGGGACGTGACGGCCGGCACAGGCGTTGCTGGCGGCTGCCAGGAATCGGCCGGGTACAGCCGCGAGAGCCGCCGGGGCAAATGCCACCCACGAGGGTACTGCCCTCCCCGCCGTCACCCCCATGCCCCCTGGCCAGAGCGGCCTGCTCACACTCCTGAGGTCACCTGCACGGGCTGGGGTGAGTCACAGGCTCAGGAACCGTATTGGGGTGCAGGTGGGGGTCCCCTCCTGCCACCAGCTCGTGTTCACATAGGACTGTCACTGTTCAGTGGAGACTGCGTGGTTTCACCCCCACTTCCTGCAACTTCAGGGCCATTGACCTCTTTGGCCACCACACAAGGGACTTGCCACTCTCTGGGTCTCTGCATTGGTCGATGGGGCCCTTCTCCATCTCCCTAAGGCAGGTGGAGCCAGGTCTGGTGCCTCCCAGGGACGAGCAGCTCCTGTCGTACCCCAAAATCCTGTGGAGACACCCCACCTGCTGTTCTCCTCGTGGTGAGGAGGCAGCAGCAGCTCCACGCTGGAATTGATTCCATGTTGTCCCTGACTGTGGCTCTTCCTGTGCCGCCAGTGAGTGCCAGGGCAGAGCACAGGCAGGGATGGCATCTAGCACGTGGCTGATACAGAGCTTCAGCCTGGGGACACTGGTGTGTCCCCTGTGTGATGGGGAAGGCATGTCCTCATGCTGGCATGCGGCAGACAGGACCTGGCCTGCTCCCTACTCTGCCTGTCACCCCTCAGGGTCTGTGGCAGCCACGTCCCCAGGACCAGCACTGCCAGAAGGAGGGTGGGAGGCACGTGGTGAGGTTCTGGTTGCTGCCTTGCCTGGAGACACTTGTGGGAGGTGGCAGCATCAAGCTGCCTTGATTTAAAGCCAGATGACAACACTTGGAAATGAATTAAAAACCACTTCTTTCCATGGCCACTCCTGGCCCATGCAGCTCGTTGTTCTAGGGCGCCTCCGAGGGTTCGGCATGACTGAGGGAGGGTTGGGATCCTCACCGTGGGCAGGGGGAGCTTCCCATAACATTGGGCAGGAGAGGGTCAGTGGTCACCACGTGTGCCCAGGGCACATCTGGTGGGTCCGAGCCTGGTCTCAGAAGGGTTTGCATGGTGGCTGTGTTCCTCAGCAGCTCTGCTGTGCTCCATGGGTGACCGGTTCCTATTAGAGGCAACAAACATCAGCGAGTCCAGGGAAGCTATTTTTAAGCAGAGGAAGCACTAGAATAGCATCCTGAGTTTTTTAAGCCTGTGACTTACTAAAGAGCCCAAGTCCTTCGAGAGCCTCGAAAGTCATACGTGAGCTCTGGCGTCCCATTTTGGCAACTTGCATTGGCCAGAGGTCCAGGTGCAGCCCAGAGGGCGTCCAGCGAGCCCCAGCAGACCCTCCCCCTGTGAGTGTGAGCATCTCTGGTCTCTGTGGGTGTGAAGGGCTCGACCACGGACAGTACTGTGAGTTTTCAGGGCTGGAACCCACCTGGTTTCCCAGCTGGATGGAGTAGGAAAAGGCAAGGCATGTGCAGGAGGTGGTAGGACAGTGAGGGAGATACTCAGCCAAGGATCCCTGCCCCACAGACCTCTGGCTGCCTGCTTGGGGTCCCTGTGTTAGGAGGCTGTTGGCAGGACTTACGCATCCCAAACTGGTTTGTTTTGTCTGTTTTCACCTTGACCTGTTTCCATGTGAAGCCCCAGAACCCCTGTCCTCCCTCCCTCTTGGCACTGGTGCAGATGATCCTGGCAACTGCCAGTCCCACAAATAGGGCAATTCCCAAAATACCTCCGTTTTCAGTTCTCCCAGAGCCTGGACAGAGCTGTTTTTCCAGGAGAGTGCTTTCTTGGGGGCTTTTGCCATCCTGCTCACATATGTAATGTGGGCCTGCAAGAGCTGACGTTTGGGGTGTGCAGGTGGGATGGATGCAGCCTCCTCCCAGTCTCCTTCACATGGATTTGTACGTGCCAGCCAGGCTTATCTTCTGCTCTCAGGTCCACAGGTCATAGGACTGACATCCTCCTTACTCACCATGTGTCCTTCCTTCTCCTCCAGGCCGTGCTGAAAGACCAGAGCCAAATGAGGCAGATGGAGCTGGAGATCAGACCTGTCTTTCTGGTCCCAGACACCAATGGTTTCATCGACCACCTCGGCAGTTTGGTCACGCTGCTGGACTGCAGGAAGTTCATCCTGGTGGTGCCCCTGATCGGTGAGTAGGGCCAGTGCTGCGGTGGGGGCTTCCCCTCTCCCCCAGTGTGGTCTGTCCCTCCAGTCTGGCTCCCTCTCTCCATGCCCCACGTGCCCGCAGTGCCTGTGTGGTCTGGAGCTGGTCAGCTCATGCCATGGGACTGGACTTCATCCTGCCCTGTCTCATCCCAGTCGTTGTTGGCATTCCTTCAGCCCCTGTCACCCTGCTCCCTCCCTGCCAGCCCTCTGCCCACAGCACTCAGCAAACTTCTCCCGGTGCATTTGGGGGTACCAGGGGCCAGGAGAAAGCAGATGGGTGTTAAACGGGATTTGGAGGGGATTTCCAAGGGAGCAAGGAGGAGGAATTGTTAAACAATCAGAGCAGATAGCTTATCCCAGCTGAGCTGGGGCTTAGGCAGGCTGAGCAAATGGCCGGCCTGTGTCCCAGCATCTCGGAGCTGCTCAAGCCCAGCCCTTCTTTTTATCCTTATAAAGCTCGCAGTAAAACAGCAAGCTGGTTCCCGTTATTGGTAAACACTCACCCTGGCAGATAACGGCTGTGCTGCTGGGTGGTCTCCCGGGGTGGCGGCAGGATTTGGTTCGATGCCTTTGCTCTGAGTGTTTGATCACGCTCCGGGCCGGAGGTGCCGCTCCTCCAGCCAGTGGCACTCCGGCGCCTGGCACGTCCTGGTGCCAGCCTGGCACTCACAAGATCCTCGAGGGCAGCAGGAGACGATGGGGCAGGAGTGGGGCTGAGCCTTGCAGAGCCCACATCCCATCCACAGCTCCCATCCACAGGAGCAGCTGTGTCCTGTGGGCTTCTCCGGTGTCCAGGCAGGGAGGTGGCACAGGTGCACCCCGTGGAATTCAGGGTGCTGCCCTCTGAGCCATTGTGGGGGTTCCTTCTCAACTCCTGGGTGTCCCAGCAGAGAGCTCTGCCTGCCCCAGAGCCAACATCCAGCTGCTGCCCTTCCCCTCAGGGTGAGCAGCCCAGCTCAGGAGGGATTCCTGGGGCTGGGATGGCACCCCTGGGTGGGGAGAGCAGGGTTGGATGCCTGCCCAGCTCAGCACAGGAGCTGCCAAGTTGCTCCGTGGTTTGGCACTGCAGAAGCCAAGGGAAGGCAGCCGGCAGCACCAGCAGAGCCTGGGAAGCCCTGGGGGCTGTGGAGGATGTTAACACCTGGGAGAGCTGGGACCTGCCCTGGAGCCATGGCTTTGCCTCTTGGTGCACTCCGGTGGTTGCTGTGAGGCTTCTTCATCAAAGCCCAGCCAGGGGCAGCAGGAGAGCTGGAAACTCTGGTCCTGTCCCTGTCCAAGATGCTGCTGCCCTTAACCTGCAAAAGGAGCCTGGCCTGCCCTGCCACAGCACCTTCAGTGCCCTCCTGTCCTGCTGCCTCATCATATGGGGACAGAGTAACTTGTCTTCCACTGCTGTCACGAGCCTCCCAAAAGCACCCCAAAGCCAGCAACTCCCTGTCCACACCAGATGTTGGTGACATTCCCCCTCATCCCCCAGGACAGCCATCCGTGTGGGCAGGAGGAAGCCATCCCCTGGGCCTGTGGCTGCTGGGGACAGAGGCCTTGGTGCCATGTCCCATGGGCAGACTGGAGAATGGCACGGTGCCCTTCCCCCGGCACTGCTCCCTGCTCTTCCTGGGGATGCAGCAAGGGGTTAAGCGCTTGGCTTCTCGTTGGGTTTGTTTCTCTTGCTCTTTAACCTGCTCCGTGCTCCTTGAGCCTGACCCCGCCATGGAGAAGCCAGGCCTGGTGCAGAAGCACAAACAAGCCTCCCCTTTGAAGCCTGTTTAGCTTGGAAGCAGGAAGGCGGATTTCGGGAGGGAATACCAGCTTTTCCTGTTTGATGTTCCGTTCTTGCACGGCTCCCCCCACCCCGGGCCCAGCCGTGCA
The DNA here is from genome assembly GCF_020740725.1 of Corvus hawaiiensis. Taxonomy (NCBI): domain Eukaryota; kingdom Metazoa; phylum Chordata; class Aves; order Passeriformes; family Corvidae; genus Corvus; species Corvus hawaiiensis. Next base: position 4,770,318 of record NC_063232.1, read on the forward strand.
TTGTGTGGAAATGGCAGCATCAGGTCGGTAGCAAGAAGAGTCTCCAGCCAGGGAAGAGCAAAGCAACTCCACGCAGATTTAATTGGAATACCCAGACAGTGAGTGCCAGTCTCACCATGGAACAGAGCGATCACGCAGGCTCCCCGGGCAGTGATTCACAGCACTGGGGAGAGGCCTCAGACCCCGAGCTCTCTCCCCGAACCCCCCAAGGAATGCATAGTTCCCACTTGAACTCAGGACTTGGCTCCAAGCTCGGAAACAATCTTCAGAAATGAAGCCATGGCTAAAACACACACACACACACACACACGGAGCGCGCTGAGGCTCCCTCGCGCACACGTGCACACCAGCTCTGCCGCGCACGCGGCTCTGTGCACACGCAGGCCAGCGCGGCCAGGGGACACTTGCTTGCACATCTGGATGCACATTCGTGTGCCCAGCCCTGCTTCCAGCTGTGAGGCCGGGCACACAAGGGTGTGTCCAGATGTGCACACGAGCGTCGTTGCTCGCACACTCGTAGCGGCTCTTCCAGCAGCCCCAGCACCCAAGGGTTGGTCCCTCCTGGAGCTCTGGGGTCCCTTGGGCTCGTCAGGCTGGAGCAGCTGGAGTTCCCAAGCACTTGGCAGCAGTACAAGAGGTTCCAGTCAAGGTGAACAGGCTGGGAATCCACCTGGATTCCAAGCTCGTCTCGAGGCAGGACAGATGTGCAAAGCGAGATGGGTGAGGTGTTGAAAGGAGCATTGTTCCCTGCCAGGAGCACAGGGTGGTGGCTTCAGGTGGGAAAACAGGCCTGGGATTTGTGTGGGAAATAGTGCCAGGGTGGGAAGTGCCTGCTTCCTGTTCCCATGTGCAGCCCAGACAGTGCAGAGCCAGGCAGTGCCACACGGGCAGGAGGCACAGTGCCACTGGCCATCGCTGTGCTCAGAGATAGAGGAGCAGGATGCAGGAGGTCAGGGTTTCCTGACACCCCCGGGCACGGACGTGCTGTTGGTCATTAATGCAGGAATGTGGGGTGGGGGGGCACAGCGATGCCCCCCAGTGCGTGGCAGAGCAGAACCAGTTGCCCTCACCAGTTACACTGTGGGGGCGAGGTGCCTGCGCTCTCGGGGCTGAGCCAGGTGACCCACAGAGGTGGAAGGCAGCAAAGCTTTTCCAGACCCGCAGCCAAGTCCAGGAGCACAGGGACACTGCGGCAGCTGAACCCAGATTTCCTGAGCCAGCTCCCAGTGCCCCGGCCCTGAGGCCTTGGCAACTTACGTGCTCCAGCAGCAGGTCACGGGAGCACCTTGTCCCATAGTAACTGTACCTCCTCTTCCTGTTTGAAGTGATAAACGAGCTGGATGGCCTGGCCAAGGGCCCAGAGATGGAGCACCGGGCTGCAGGCTATGCCCGCCAAGTGCAGGAGAGAGCCAGGAAGTCCATCGAGTTCCTGGAGGAGCGATTCGAGAGCCGGGACAACTGCCTGAGGGCTCTGACCAGCCGGGGCAACGAGCTGGAGTCCATCTCCTTCCGCAGTGAAGACACCACTGGCCAGCAGGTAAGGGGCACCCTGGACACTGAGGGTGGGGAGCTCTTTTCCTCCTCAGGGAAAACCAGGGACCCTGAGGTCCATGAGCTCTGGGCAGGGGGTGTCTCTGTGCCCCCACTTTGCAGGTGGCTGAGCAGGTTCTTGTGTCTCAGCTCAGAGCAGCCCTGCTCTCACTGAGCTGTGTCGGGGTCTCTCAAGGCAGTGCAGCAGTCAGGATGCTGGGGGTGCAAAGTTTTCCCTGCCAGGGGTAACCTTGCCCTTTCTTTTCCAGGGAAACAATGACGACCTGATTCTGTCCTGCTGCCTCCACTATTGCAATGACAAGGCCAAGGATTTCATGCCCTCCAACAAAGGTGGGACATCCTCACATCCTCTTTATTCCTTCTCTGTTGCATTCCACAGACTCCTCCCACTTCTCTTTCATGGCCCTTGGATCTGTTCCCTCCTGCATTTTGCCTCTTTCAACACCAAGGTGCCACCTCCTGCCTCCGGTCAGCCCCAGGCTGTGGCCCTCCCACCTCATTGCCAAATGTCACCTCATGGCACCTTGGGGATGCCCCGGCCTGTGACAAACCCACCATAAACATCCACTGAGCCATTTTTGTGATGACAAAGGGCCAGAAAATGCCTCCTCCCCACGACCCCTGATGCCTTCTGTCCAGGACTCCTTTTCCTCTAGGTTCCTGGTTGGCATCAGCCATGTGTGCTGGGACCAGACAGCCTCCAGGCTGTTGCCAGGGCGGCAGGGATGGGAATCGCATCAGCAGCTGCCCAAGAAATCAACCCGCATTTGTCAGCACAAATTCTTAGCAGCTTAACTTGTCAGATTCACAGAGAAACCGTCACCAAATGTTTATGTGCAAATGATGCTGAATTTTGAAATCATGTGGATTATGGGGAATGGGGCCTGACAAGCTGACAGCCTCTGGTTTGTAACAAGGAGGCGCGTCACCAGCGCGGAGCAGAGGATGTTTATTGTTACACATTTCTTAAAGCGTCCGCGCAAAACCTCCCGGTCCCACTTGAGGCAGCTCTCAATCCCTGGCCTGCCTTCCCACTGAGCCCCTAATTCCCTTCCTTCCAGCACAGGCCAGCCGGGCGCTCACCCACCGGCCCCGGCCCCGACACCGTGACCGTAGCCTGCGTTCCTGGCCACCCTCCCCTTCCCCTCGTCCTGCCGCTCCCTGCGCAGCCAATCTGGGCCCATGTTGGGCTCCCATAAACTCTGTTTTTTCCATTCCCGTCCTGGCTCAGAGGCACTGTGTTTCCTGTGCTCATAGGAACAGTACTCTGGTCACAGGACCCAGCTGCTTACACATACCCCATATGCTTCCCCTGCCTCGCACACACATAAGCGTGGCTCCCACATCCCAGCCCGGCACGTTGCGTGCGGGGCAGCTCATCCATCTGGGGGCAAGATCCCTTCGGTTGTTTCTCAGGCATCAATTCTCAGTGTCTTGTCTGAGCCCCAGCCAGAAACGCCTCAGTGTCAGTGGCGACTCCAAAAAAGCTCCACAAAAAATAAGGGGTGGCTTTAGATCTTATAATGAGATCAACAGAATAATAGCACCAGCTTCCTGCTGGAGCCAGGGTCGCGGGCCGTCTTCCTGGCCTGGGTCAGGCAGGGACCTCCTCTTCCCAGCCTGTGGCCAGTCCAGCACCCCATGAGGGCAGCGGGCAGTGATCACAAATCATCCCTGGGCAGCACAGAGAGGGGAGCAGACGGCCTTCGAGATGCAGCGCTGTGTCCGAGACCCACCAGGAAGCTTGGCAAGGAGCAGGGAGCTGGGAGCCGGGAGCAGGGAGGGTAGGGGAACACGCCGTGGGATGGGTGCAAGGCCTGGGGCAGGTCTGAGCTTCACGGCGCTCTGTGTGTGTCTCGTTGCAGACGATCCCATCCGTTTGCTCAGGGAAGTGGTTTTGCTGACGGACGACCGGAACCTGCGAGTCAAAGCGCTGACCCGCAACGTGCCGGTGCGGGACATCCCCACCTTCCTCAAGTGGGCCCAGGAGGGCTGAGGGGGCCGAGCGGGGCCCAGGGCCCCTGAGCGAGTCACGCAGCCCCTTACGGTGGGAGCCCGGCTCCAGCGGCCGCCTCGCCGCGCCGCCACCGCCGCCAGCCCACCACGAACAATAAACGCCACGTCTTCAACCCACCCCAGAATGGCCGTGCTGCGAAGGGCCCCCCCGAGGGCAGACCAGCTGGGAAGGTCATTGCTGTGGATGGTTCACGTGGAGGCTGGGCCGTTGAGGGTCCCGCCAGCCTTTGGGCAGTGCCAGCGCGGAGCTGGAGAGCCCCGCTGGCGAGGGAAGCTTTGGGTGAGCCCCGTGCTGGATCACCAGCCTTTTGCTTGGTTTGCTTGGGTGCAGAGAGCTCGAGTCACGCCTTGGTGGCTCTTTGGGTTTGTAGGCTGCGTAGGGCAGAGATGGGGGACACGCCGGCACAGACTTTGGGATTGCTTAGTCCAGCCTGTACCCCTTGGAGAGGCCATGGACTTCACAGGCAGGTTTCCCCCTGCCCCAGCCTGTTTTTCCTGTGTGGCCAGACAGCCCCAGGTCCCCATCCCCTTCCCCACCGTGTGCTGCCTTGCCGAGGGGTTTGTCCTCTCCCTGGTGCAGGGTTTGCTTGTTGAGTTCTGTTTTTTCAGTGTAGGTTAGTTTTCAGGTGTGTGCCCTGCCTGCTTTGCTGGGGGAGGCTTTGAACACCCCCACAGCTGCTTTGTCCTGATCCCCTGCCCACCTCAGCTATTACTTGCCCCTTCCCTTCTCTCCCAAACCTCTTAGTCCCACCCTGCTACCTTCAGGCATGCTTTTGACCTAAGACCCAGTGTGAGGCTAACAAAATTCTCCAAGGACCTCAGGACCGGCTGTCCCATGGCTACTGTGTGTCCTCACATTGCCACAGGCCCCTCTTCCATGTGGGATCTGGCTTCTGCCTATGGCTGCAGAGTCAGAGAGAACCACAGAAGTGCTCAGCCCCACTATTTGCTTAGCTGAGAGGGTCCATGGATGGAGCCATTGCCTCATCCCTGGGTCATTCCACACTTGGATTTGGGGTTGGGGTGCTGCTAAGCCTTCCACACCCCACACTGTCCCACCACCAAGTGTCCTGTCCCCAGTGACACACCAGATACAGAAGCTGAGAGGGAGCATTAACCCCTGAACCCGAGCCCCTGGAGCTCTGTCAAGTCCCAGTCCCATGAGCCCAGGGTGGGAACAACCCCGAGGCCACCCCTGGTCCCCGCTGGGGCGCTGCAGCCGTGGGAGGGAAGTGGCAGAGGTGGCAGAGGAAGCAGCAGGACGGAGCCCAGCGTTTTCCTTTCCTGTGTGGGTGGCTCGGACCCGGTGTCTGCATCAGGAAGCCCAGTGACCCCTGTGCCAGCTGCCCAGCCCCACAGCCGGGGCCAGCACCGGGGTCGGAGCCTCGGCAGCGCGATGGACACGCGGGGTTGTGCTGGATAACCCGTGCCAGAGCAGTGCCCAGCCCGGGGCACCGGGCACAGGGTCGGTGCTGCGGGGCACAGCCTGCCCCACAGAGACTTTGGGGTGCCCACGGCTGTTGTGGGGCGCACAGAGCCATCGGCACAGCACCCACGCCCTGGTTTCTTGCCCACAGCCCTGCTGGCTGCCAGCTTTGCAGAGACTTTGCCTTCTCCTCCACGCCGGGTGTGTTTCAGTGTTTGTTTTCTTACGGCGCTGCCCCAGCTCTGCTTTCTGAGGCCCTCCCCGAGGTACCACCAGCCTGGAGGGCCCTGCAGCTCTGCCAGACGTGTCACAGGCTCGGCCATGGGACAGTTTTGGTGCCACCAGACCAGCTGGCACAACGGCGAGCAGAGCTTGAGCGCCTGGGGCCATCCCTGCCAGGCTGCTGGGAGCCCTTGTCTTGGGGCAGCGCCCGCCTTCAGGCTGTTTTGTTAAGTTGGTTTTAATCACTTTTAGTATTAAACGTGTCAGTGCAGCGTGGTGTGTCATTTGCTGTCGGCGGGCGAGTTGCCGCTGAGGTTGGGGTGGGGGACACCAGGGAGGGACAGCAGTGGGACACATAAGGATGACAGCGGCTCTGTCCCACCTGCAGCTGCTGCTGCCCCCGAGCTGAGGGGGTCTGGGCAAACCAGATGCACGACAGAGTCCCTTGGGTCCCCTCCTGCAGCTTTGCACCCACAGACCCCTCCCCAGGGTCACCTCGTAGCCTCTCTCAGCATCAGCCCTGCACCAGCCAGGCCCCTCCCCAGAGAAGAACGTGAGGCCACGCGTGTTAATGTCACTTTATTGCTCATTCCGTTTCGACTATAGAAAAAAAAAAGGGCGAGAAGCCCGTGTACAAATTGGACGTGATACAGGGGGGGCCGGGGCCCCGCTGGGCGCTGCCAGCTGTGCTTTGGGTGCTGCCACCACCTCCAGTCACCCCACGGCAGCTCCGGGGGACACCGCCGGCCCTGGGGGACCGGGACAGCCCCGGGAGGCTCGGGGGCAGCTGGGCAGGAGCGGCCAGCTCAGGCTAAGGCACAGTGGCTGCGAGGCCGGGGGCAGTCGCTGCTGGCAGCCGCCCGGAGCCTCGTGTGCAAAGGAGAGGAGGGGGCTCAGGAGGGGGGAGAAGCTTCACATTAGCCCCAACGGAGGGGTCAGGGCACGGGCCGGGGGGGTCCAGGCTGGGGGGGGCTTTTCCCACACCGAGCAGGAGGTGGGAGAGGGGGTGCGGTGGTGGCAGGAGATGCCCGGGGGGGTCTCGGCCCCAGGTCACATGCACCCCCCGGGCTCTGCCCCACGGCCCCCTCCCGCAGCCCCTGCCCACCTCCCGTAGCTGACAAACCAGAGACCGCTTTGTCTTTGTCGTGGGTCCCCCGGCCCGGCCCGGCCGCGCTGGAGACGGGCGTCTTTGGCAAAAATAAAAAAATAAAAAAATAATCAAGGCGAGTGGCCGCCCGAGGGCGAAGCCGCCGGGTCCCGGGGCTGCCCCGGGTGCCCCGGGCATCCCTGATGGCGAGGCAGGGCCCAGGGGCTCAGTCTGGGACAGGCCCTGCCCTACCTCCCAAAAACACGGGGAGCAGCCGGCTGAGCCCCTGGGTTCGGGACGGGAGGTCAGTGCTTGCTTCGGGGCGAGGAGCATCGCGATTCCCCGGCCCCCCCAGCATGGACGTGACCGCCGCTCCTCCGTCCCGCGCCCGCTGCTCAGACCTCACCGTCCCCCTCCGTCAGTCTGTCCCCGAGCCCCCGGGGCTGGTCGGGCACACCCCCCCAGCCCAGCGCTGGCCGCTCCCGCTCAGGACGGAGGCGTCGCTCCGGCCACGACGGACGAGCTACTCACGGCGGCACAGTCCGGGTCCCGTCGCGGCAAAGCCGAGCGCCGGCGGGTCCCACCGTGGGGCCGGAGCGACGCGGCGGCTGCCGAGGGCGTCCCCTCGCCCGGGGGCAGCCCTGAGGTAAGGAGCGGGCTCATGTCCTCCAAAGCCTCGGGGCGCAGCCCGGCCTCACAGCTTGTGCGTCGCTCCCGCCCGGTGCCGGGCTCCCGGCACCCCCCACGGCAAGGGGCGGAGGTGCCGCGGGGTCAGTCCCTGATTTATCGGCTTCTCCCGGGCAAGCCGGGGCGCTGGTCGAGGGACACGCCGTCCATCCATCCCGGAGCAGCTCTTACGGGACCTTCGCTACTGAGCGAGTTCTCCGGGACCGTCGGTAGCGCCAGGGGACGAGCACCCATCACTTCTCGCCCCCCCGCCAGCTCCACACGGGGCAGCGAGGGGAGCCCAGCGGCTCCCCCAGCCCCCCGGCCAGGCCGGCGCTAGGGGGGCGAGTATCGCTCTATGGTCCGGGCAGCCTCGGCGTGGAGGTGCGGAGCCTGCGCCAGCACCTCGGCCGCCTTGTCCTGACTCAGCCCCAGGTGCTCCGCCGTGAACTTGGCCAGGGGGTAGAGGCTCTCCATGGCCTTGGGGTCGCTGAGGAAGTGCGAGGTGTGGGAGAGCAGCTCAGCCGCCTTCTCCTGCTTGAGCCCCAGCTGGTCGGCGGTGAGACGGGCCATGGCATAGACGCTGTCGGGGAAGTCCAGCTTGGCTTTGCCGTCGGGGCCGGCCGCGTGCATCTTCATGTGGCTGATGAGGTTGCGCTGCTGGGCGAACTTCCCGCCGCACACCTGGCACTCGTAGGGCTTCTCGCCCGAGTGGATCCGCATGTGCTCGGTCAGGCGGTACTGGCGGGTGAAGCGCATCCCGCAGGCGTCGCAGGCAAAGGGCTTCAGGCCGAGGTGGCTGCGCATGTGGCGGGTCATGGTGCCGCGCTGGGTGAACTTCTTGCCGCAGATGGTGCAGGGGTAGGGGCGCGTCAGCCAGTGCGTCTTCTCGTGCTGCCGCAGCGTGGCCGGGTCCTTGTAGGACTTGTCGCAGGAGGAGCAGCGGTAAGGCCGCAAGATGTCACCCAGCCCTGGGCCACCTTTGTCCAGGAAGGGCACGGCCTGCTCGGCCGCCGCCTTGTGATAGAGCTCCTCTTCGTTGTGGGCCTCCACGTGGGCGTTGAGCTGCTCGGAGCTGGGGAAGCCCTTGCCACAGGGGATGCAGACGTACAGGTTGTCACCCAGGCTCTCCGGCTCGTAGCCCAGGTGGTTGCAGTAGCGGTCCAGCGCGTCGCCGGGCGAAGGGCCCTCGCTGCTGCCCGTCTCCTCGCTCGTGCTGTTATCAGGTTCCAGGTCATTGCTCTCCACGCTGGGGTAGCGGGGCTGCGGTGCCGCAGGCGGCGATTCGGCCTTCTCCTCCCTATCCAGCTCCTTCTCTGCCTCGCCCTCGTCCAGGTAGGGGCCCAGGGGCTCGTGCTTCATCCAGCGGTACATCAGCTCACGCCCATCAGCACGGGGCAGTGGGGGCTCGGTGCAGGGTGGCGTGCTGCGGAAGGGGTCAGGGGCGTGGGGGTGCCCTCCCGGCTCACCGCCCGGCGGGGAGTCCTTGTAGGCAGCGGCGTGGCTGGCCAGGAGGCCGGCGCTGACGGGGGGGCTGTCATGCCGTGGGGGCAGCGAGGGCTCGCGGGGCTCGCTGGGCAGCAGGCGGTCGGTGGGCAGGAGCTGGGCAGAGGGGCCGGTGGGGCTCTTCTTGGAGAGGTCGAGGCCGCAGGGCGGCGAGCAGTGGCGCTCGGGTGGGCACAGCCCGTGGGGGTGCAGCGGGGCACCCTGGGCGGCCGAGGCGTACAGCTCCCCGCACTGCGTGTTGAGCGGCGTCGCCGGCTCCACGGGTGGCAGGTCCACGGGCCGTGGTGTCCCCGAGTAGCAAGCCTGGATGACCGGCGTGGCGGCCCGCAGCCCACGGCCCAGCTTGTAGGGCGCGTAGCCCCCGCGCAGGTGGCAGTACTTGCCGCTGCGCTTCAACTTCTTCTTGCAAAGGGCCACCAAGCCGGGGATCTGGAGGTAGCTGGCGGCGGCCAGCACGGCGCCCAGGCTCTGCTCGCTGCCCGGCTCGCACTCGGCCAGGCGGCCGGTGTAGATGAAGTCAAGGATGAGGCGGAAGATGCCGGGGCTCACCATCTCATGGTCCAGGTTGAGCAGGTTGTCGTGGACCACCAGCGACTTGAGGTAGGCGCTGCTGGCGGCCAGGATGTTCTTGTGCGCACGGAAAAGCGCGTTCTGCACCACGATGATCACGTCGCACAGGAAGCCCTTGGTGCGCTGCGTGTTCAGCTGCAGCAGCAGCTGCCGCGAGTGGCTCGGCACCTCCATGGCGTCCAGCATCCCGCTCCTCGCCCGCCGCCCTGCAACACACCGGCCGCCCCGTCAGCGCCGTGCCCGGCCCCACATGCCCACACGGGGGGCTCGACGTGCGCGTCCGGGGCTTCACCCACGCGCGGGGTGGGCGGCGTGGGGGGGTCGGGTCTCAGCCCCACGCACCGCTGAGTCCCGGCCGCTCTGCGCGGCCGCCCGGCCGGTGCCACCGCTTATATGGGGGCTCGTTTCTCGGCGGGTCGGGGGGGCGGGAGTGGGGCGAAAACCCCCGGAGGGTTTTGGAGAAAGTGACATCACCCACCGCCGCCGCCGCCAGTGCCGCGCCCCGGCCCCGCCAGCCCTGGGACCCCGCGCCCACCTGCCGGGGGAGCGCAGGGGGGACACCCCGACCCGGTGCCCGCCACCCGCCCGCCGATCCCCGCGCCCGCCGCTGCCCCGCTCCCCGCCGCGCCTCCCCGCTTCTTATGCGCCCCGGTCCCGGGAGGCGGCCGGCCGGACCCCCCGGGCGCCCCCCGCCCCCGTTTCCTCTCCCCCCCTCGAGGTGAGCGGGGGGACGGCTGGGGGTGTGGGGGGGAGCGGGACCTCCCCTCCCCGCCTCCGTTCCGCTGCCGGTGCCCCCCGCCCAGGTGCGTAAAGCCAAGCGCCCGCGGAGCTGCTTTTTCGGCTGATTTTCCCCATAATTCGGGGTGTTCCCCCCCCCCTCCTTTTACCTGGGCGTCCGGTGGCCTCCGCCAACCAGCTGAGGTCTCGGTGAACTCTCATGGCTCAGCCCCGGGGGGGCCGCCGCCGGTTGCTGCTCCCCTCCACCCTCCTCTTCCTCTGCTGCTTCTCTTCCTCCATACCCCGCGCTCCCGGCCGGTCCTTCGGAACGGGAGGAGGAGGAAGAGGAGGAGGAGATGGTTGTGGAAGAAGCAGCAGCGGTTCCTCGGGGTTCCCGACGCCGCCAGCTCGGAGGTGAAACCCGGGCTGCGAACTCCCCCTGACCCCGGCCTGAACTCCGAGCAGCGCCGCTGGCTGTTAAAGGGACGGCGGGAGGTTTTCCTCCTCCCATCCCCGGGCGGGGCACCGACAAGCCGGGCCCCCCCTTTACACACCCCTCCCTCCCCATCCCGGTCTCCTCCTCCCAGCCCGGTTTTTCCCCCCTCCCGGTCTTCTCCCGCCGCGCCCCAACCGCCCCCTCGGGGGTCTCTATCCTTAGGACATCGCTCTTTGCCCGGGGACACCCCGGGTGGGGCCGGAAGCCCCGAAGAGGGGGGACCCGGGGTGTCACCGGGCAGAGGGCGATGTGTCCCCCCCCCGTCGGTACCGCTCGTAGGGCGCCATCTAGCGGCTCCCGGTGCGCTCCACCCCGCCCGGTACCGGAGGCGGCTCCTCCCCGAGCAGGTGGGACCCGACGGGGCGGACGGTGGTGGGGAGCGATAAAGTGGAGCGGTCTTGCTTGCTGCCTCACCCGAGGGATGGGTGCCGATACTCAAAGCGGGGTGGCACCCATCGGCTGGGAAGGCCGGAGTGGGTGGTATCATTTTGGGGTGCAAGAGGGTGGAACACCGTGTCCGATGAGTGGAGACGATGTGGGGAAGGGTTCCGGGGAGCAAGGGGGGGAAGGCAGCCGGCCCTAATTTGCTGGTGAGGGGGGAGAGCAGAAAGCGGGAGGGGCGCGCAGCGCTGGCGCCCAGATGTGCGGTGGCGGTGGCTCGGGGTGGGCTGGGGGCTTGCGGTGATTTGGGATGAGGAGGAGGAGGAGAAGGAGGGGGAGGCACAGCCACGTTTCCCCCGACTTCATCCCTCCAGCCGCCCCTGAAAAGGCTGCTGGGCTGGGGGTGCAGCATGGGGTACCCCCCTTGGCGCGGGGGGAGCCGCCTCTCGCTTCACACTTTCGCTTCTCCTTTCTCACAGCCGCAGCCTCTTGCACAACCTCCTGGTACAGCGAAGCATCGTGATGGGCTTCTCCAGGCCAGCCGGTAATCCTGGGGTGTCCCGCTGGCACCCCCTGACCTGAGCAGGGCACTCCAAGCAGTGGCCATCCCTCCCAGCTTGGGCTACCCGGATGCTCTTGGGGTTTCACCCCATCACCCTGGTCCCCTGGTGAATGGGAACCAGTGTGGGGCCCCTGGTGCCTGGGACAGGGTTTGGCCAGCCCTGAATTTGGGACAGAAAAGGCTGGGTGCTGGCAGGGAGGGTGCAGGCCGGCGGCAGCCGTTGCCCTCACAGCTCAGCATCACTCACCTGGAACTCACCCTCAGGTTCCCTTCAGATCCAGCGTGTCCCAGCTCACTGCGGAGACATCACCCTGGGGACCGGGACGGAGTGTCACTGCCCATGGGGACCCTGCAGTGGGCTCATCCCAGGCACCGGCTCAGAAATCCCCCTCGCTGCTCCCCATGCTGGGCTCTTGCCCACAGGAAGCGCTGGGATCCTGGGAGCGGGACGTGGGCGACCCTCGTTAGAGCCGTGGTTTAATCCCAACTCCCCGGGCACTAATTTCTCCCCCCCCCCCTCCCATTTTTTCCCCCCCCCCCTCTTCAATTAACGGCTGGAAGTGTTTCAGGTTCTGGCAGCGAGCTCTGGACGTCGCTGTGAGCGATGGCTCCCGCGGGCTCCGTCCCGGTAATTTATGGGGCTGAGCTGCATAAATCACGGCAGCGAGCGGCTCCCAGACAGCTGCATCCCCCGGGGCCGGCCGGGACCCCGGGCTGCCCCAGCTACCTGCTGAGTGACGCCGAGCCCCGGGGGCAGCGGCCGAGGGAGGGAATGGAAAAACCCCTCACCTTTTCCACCCTCGTTTGCAGCTCCTCTCCCATTCCCGGCCTCTCCCAGGAGCAGAGGGGTGGATCGGTGCCCGTAGGGGTTTGGGGCAGGTGGAGGGGGGTTTCTTGCACTGGTATTCCCCGTCTTGTCCTGCTCATCCTTCTGGAGGGATCATAAACCTAACAGCCTGACCCAGCGTTCTGCACCCAGGAACCTCAAAAACTGCCCTGTGTCCCCCAGGGAGCCGCAGCCGATGTCCAGCCCCGAGAGACGGGGACGGCCGGGCTGCAGGACCGCAAGAAGAGCCAGCGGCGGCGACTGGGAGCGCGGAGGGAAAGGGGCATTTTCGCCTCAATGTGCTGAGCAGATTGGAACCAGCTCTGGTTAAGTCATTGGCTCTGTTGGGAGGTCTGAGCTGGAGCGTCTCCCGCCTGTGCCCCCTCCCCACGATCAATCAAAGTTGCAGCAAATTAGCCCAGATGCTGGGAGATTCGGTTCAAATCCAGCTGTGGTTTGGATGGCGTTCGCATGCCTGGCTTCATGTGGGACCTGGGCTTTTGGACAGGATACAGCCCCCCGGTCTCTGCAGGGCCCTGTTTCCCAGCGCAGCCTCTCCCCAAAGCCCACACACATGTCTTCGATTACGGCGCGTTGGCCAGCGGGGCCGCATCCGGCAGCGCCAGGAGCCTGCAGCCCCCGCTGGCAGCTCGCACTTCATTTTCCCGGCGGTGCTGGGGTACAGCAGCCCCGAAACTGCGGCCCCTGTGCGTGCAGGGGGATGTGTGTCCCCTCCACCTGGGCTGGGCTGAGCCTGTGAAAATCATGCCAGTGCTGAGCTGTTCCGGGCTGGGCACTGCCCATCTCCTGCCTTGTTCCGGTGCCAAGCCCTGCCTGCAGCAAAACAAGGCTGGGGGCAGCTACGGGACCCTGCCAAGTTCTCTCAGGGTGCCCCCGAATGTGAGAGGACCCCTGAAATGCCGTGGGAAGGGCAGAGCTTCCCTGGCACAGCACAGGCCCAGCCAGGGTGGCTGCTCTCTGCTGTGCTGTGTGGGTGGCATTGCTGGGGTGGACAGTGGGAGTCATTCCTTGTGAGGTGATGTCTGTGAGGAGCCCTTCTCCGTGTAGCAATGCTTGATGGGGCAATGGGACCCCTTTCTTGTGGGGTGACACTGAGAGGACCCTTTTTTGCAGGGTGGTACTTGGTGAGACAAGGGCACCTCTCCCTGCAAGGTGATATTCCATGGAGCAGGGCGACCCTTCCTTGTGGAAAGATATTCAGGTGCACAAGAGACAGAATCAAACAGCGGGAGCTGAGATTGGGAGGGACCTCAGGAAGTCGTCACCCAACCCTCTGCTCCAGCAGGGCCACCCAGGGCTGGCCGCCCACGTGGCTTTCGGATATCTCAAAGGATGGCGACTCCAGCACCTCCCTGGGCAGCCCATGCCAGCACCCCCCTCCCAGTGAAAAGGCTCTCCCTGATGGTCAGGGGAGGCCGTGTGACTCAGTCTGTGCCCCTGGTTCTGGCTCTGGGCACCACAGGGCCGAGCTGGCTCCATCCTCTCCACACCCTCCCTCCCTGAGTATGTCCCTGGGGCCTTCTCTTCTCCGGCCAGTCCCAGCTCTCTGTGCCTCCTCATCAGAGAGATGCTCCAGTCCTTTTCTTCTTCGTGGTCCCTCACCAGACTGTCTCCAGTATTTCCATGCTAGGAGCCCAGCACTGGACCCAGCACTCCAGGAGTGGTGTCCCCAGCGCTGAGCAGAGGGGAAAGATCCCCTCACTGCTGTCAACAAACACAGACCAGGACACCATTCACCTCCTTCATCCCAAGGGACACGTGGTCAACTGCATGTCTGAGCCCCCAAGGTCTTTTCCACTGTCCAGCTGTCCAGTCCCTGGGATATCCCAGAGCTCAGGGATCTCCCTCCCCAGGAGCAGGGCTTTGCAATTCCCCTTGTTGAACTTCGTGAGGTCCCTGACAGCTGGAGGTGGGCAGTGGGATCCCGTCCTTATGGGAGGATGTTTGGGAAGACAAAGGCACCCATCCCTGAGGTGATGCTTTGTGGACCAATGGGACCCCTTCCTTGTGGGGTGATGCCTGATGGGGTGACAGGACCCCTCCTCTGCAGGCAGATGAGGATCCCGTCGCCGTGGGCCGAATTTTTGGTGAGATGATGGGACTCTCCTTACGGGTGATACTTCTTGGGGGCAGTGAGACCCCCTGTGGGGGCAATTCTCAGTCAAACACGGGCACCCATCCCTGCCAGGTGTTGTTTGCTGGGGCAGTGGGGACCCCTTCCTTACGGCACAATGCTCAGACCCCCTTCCCAAACCCCACAGGTGACCACCCCCTCCCCACCCACATCACCGGGACCCCTCTCCCCCTCCTCCCGCGACAGGGACACGGCTGTAGTCACCGGTGGGAAGCCCACGAGATGGCAGCAACGGGCCACGCTCCGGGATGCGACACCCCTTCCTCGGGGGCCGAGACCCCCCCCTACTCCACGTCCCGGTCCCCCGACGCGCAGTTTGTGCGCGTCGGGGGACCGGGACGTGGAGTAAGGGGGGGTCTCGGCCCCCGAAGGAACGGCGGAGCTGCGCAGCCGGTTGCTGGTGGGCCGGCCCCAGTTGCTGACTAATCCCGGGGCTGAGTCACGGTTGCGGCGGGGAGCGCTGCGGCAGCGATTCCCCCCCCTCCCCTTCCCTTCCCTAACCGGAGAGCCCCGACGGGGCGAGCGCCGGTGCTGCGTGGGGGGGGGGGGGGGGTGGGGAAACAAAAGGGGGGGGAGAAGAGTGGGACACCCCCATCTAGCAGGGGGTGGGTAAGGCGTTTTGGGGAGTTCTTGATGGGGGGGGGGGGTGGCAGCACCTTGAGCGGGGTGGTTGGGGAGGTGCTGGTGGGGTTGGGAGGGGTTAATTCTCGGAGGCGCTCTGCAGGTATTTGGGGGGTGTGAGGGATAAGGGAGTGGGGAGGTGGGGGGTCGTGGCTTGAGGCTGTCGTGGCAGCGTGTGGCCTTGCAGCAGCGTGCGGCCTTGCGCAGCGGCGGATGCTGGCGGGCGCGGATGCTGCTGTCAATGACAACGCCGCTGTTGCTGTGGTTACCGGTGTGATGCTTCGCCAGAGCAGAGTGAGGTCAGACGGCTCCAGCAGGAATGGGGGGGATGCATGGATGCATGGATGGACAGGTGTATAAAGGGAGAAAGGCTGCCCCCACATCCCCCTGGATGTGACTCTAGGTGCATCTTGGGGGATGCTGGCACTTGGAAAGGAGCAAGGGGGCAAAATTAATTCAACCATGAAGCCGCAACCTGTTTCTTTAGCACTCATGGTTTTCGGGGGACCCAACCCTGGTGGGAGTGAGGGCCAGGCCATGTTGTGAGGCTGGAGAGGTCAGGGCAGCACGGTGCTGCAATGGGTTGCTCACTCTTGTGTATTCTAAACTCCCACCCCCACATCACTTTGTGCTGTCCCATCCTCCTGCAGCACACTGGAGTGCCACCCATGGGTGCTGGTGGCACTGGAAGGACAGGGGTTCTTGGGAGGGGGCATGTGAGAGGTGCTGCTCAGGACGTTGTTGTGCATGAAGGATGCCAGTGGGCAGGGGGCACCCCCAGGCTGGTGCCCAGGTGGGGGGACCCCTGTGCAACCCCTTCCCATGACAGGGGGCTCAGACAGCCCCAAATCACCAGCCCCATGGTGATGCCACGAGGCCAGGATGGGGCCACGTTCTGGCCTATCAGGGTGGTCAGGGGCGATGGGTTCCTGTGGGTGCCTGGATGGACACCTCGTGTCTGGGGCAGGGGGTGCCCCACGCCGCACCCCCAGGGTGACCCTCAGTTTATGTCTCAGTGGGTGCACGGCCCCTGGAACCGGCAGCAGGTGGAGAAGGGATGCGGGCTGCTGGGTGCTGCTCCACTGCGCTCCTCGAGCAGCCAGGGAACAGGGGGAGGCTCCGGAGGGGCCGGGGCGGGGGGGTGGGGCCGGGGTCCTGTTGCATCCCGGACCCCTGCCCGGCTCCGGGCCGCTGTCCTCCCCCCCGCGCCGATATAAATAGTAGCGTCTTCCCGTTCCCTAAATTTCCTCGCTGACGTAGCGCTCACGTCATTGTGTAGGTTGATGCTTTTCTATGAATGAGCCGAGATCCCCGTTACTACGAGCCCGATCCTATAAAAGCCCCGCGCGCTGCGGACAGCGCAGCACCGACACCGGCACCGGCCCCGCCGGGAGCCGCGGAAGCCCGTGCCCGGCCCGGCAGCCGCGGGGCCCCGCAGGAGGTAAGGCACCAGCTGGGTTGGCCCCCAGGTAAGCGGGGACGGAGCCCGGTGCGGGGGGCGGGAGGGGGGCAGCGGAGCCCAGCGGCAGCCGGGCAGCTGCACCTGCCGGCCCCCGGGCGGGGGTGAGGCGGAGCGGAGGGCACCGGGGGCCGGGGCGGGGGGGGGGAGCTCTGCGGCGGGCGGGGGCGGCGCGGTGCCGCCTGGCGCAGCCCCACGTGCGGGCCGGGCGGCGGGGGCGGCGGGGCCGGGCGCGGCGCCGGCGGGGGCGGTGCGCGGGGGCGGGCGCTGAGCGCGGGGCAGCCCCGGGGGGGCGCACGGCGGGGACCGGCCGCCCGCACCTTGCAGGGGTTGTGGAGGGGGGGGGGGGGTGGTGCGGAAGCGCATCCGTGTGTGGGGTTGTGCGTGTGTGTCCCGCGCTGCGGTGACACCGGCGCCCGCTGTCCCCCCTCTCCGAGCCTCCCCGCAGCCACCCCCGACGGGACCCCCCCCCCCCCCCCCCCCAGCCCCATGCCGCGATGCCGCCGTGCCAGGCACTCTCCACCGCCACCTCCCTCGGGTTTCCCCGCACCCCTGTATCCCCAGCCCGGGTGCTGCCGGCTCCGCAGCCCGGGGCGGGGGGGGTCGATCGCCTTCACCCCGCTGCGTCTAAAGAGCGCGGAGACCCCGTCGAGGAGAGCCCGAGTCAGAGCGTCGGCACCTTGGCTCTAGACTGCTTACTGCTGCGTAGGGACAGGACAGTAACAGTCTACAGTCATGGCTACTGAAGCATGACCCACCGCCGGCACCGGCACCGGCCCCGGCCCGGCCCCGGACCCGCACCGGCCCCGCCGCAGCGCCGGGGGGGGCGGGCGCTGTCCGTGGTGCTGAGCCGTCGGGGAGCGCGCCCCCACGGGGGCGGGGGGGAAGGCGGGAAGGGGCGGGGATGGGGGGGTGTCCCGGTGCCCGCCTGACCCCGCTCTCTCTTTCCCCCCCCGCAGACACCGACCCCCCCACGGCGGACGCCCCCCCCCCGCCTTCCCGCTGCAGCCCAGGTAGGGGGGGACCCCCGGCGGGGCGGACGCGCGTGGGAGGGCAGGGGGCGGGGAGGGGGGTGGGCGGACGCTACAGATGCTGCCGATGCTACCAACACTCCCCCCTCCCGAG
This sequence comes from Corvus hawaiiensis, assembly GCF_020740725.1. Lineage (NCBI taxonomy): Eukaryota > Metazoa > Chordata > Aves > Passeriformes > Corvidae > Corvus > Corvus hawaiiensis. Next base: position 4,787,704 of record NC_063232.1, read on the forward strand.
CACCGGGAGCCCCCCCCGCGCCGCCGGTGGGGGTCGGGCGCGCTCGCTGCGGTGGCGGGGACGCCTCCTCGCCGTCGCCAAGGCACCGGCTGCCCCCTCCCAACCCGCCCTCCCTCTCCCCTTCCCCCCCCAACTCCGACGCCGCCCGGGCGACCGTGGCTTTAGATTGTTACTGTGCCGCTGGGGGGGGTAACAGTCTACAGCCATGGTCGCCGGGACAGGCGGACTCGCACCGCGGGCAGCACCGGCTCCCCCCACTCGCCCACCCCCGGGGGTCCCCGAGGCGGCGGAGGCGGGGCGGCGGAGGTCCCGTCGGGGGCGGCCCGCCTCCCGGGGCAGTAGGAGCTCACATGCAGGATGCAGCTCGCCGCACATCAACTCTTACTGTTCGGGGGGGCGGGCGCCGAGTGGCTCCTCCTCGGGCAGCGGGAATGATGGGGACCCCCTCCTCGGATCCCCCATCCTGCCCTCCGCCCCGCAGCCCCTCACCTGCCCTCCCGGCGGGGACCCGGAGCCCCTCGGAGACCGTCCCCGCCGGGTTCGTCCCGCCGCATCTGTCCGCCCGGCGGTTGGGGTCCTGTCCCCCCGCCCCGTGCCCCCCCGCCCCGCCGCCGGTGCGGAGCGGGGCTGGTGGCGGGGCCGGCGCGGCGGGGACTGAGCGCGGCCCGCGGGGCCGGGGCGGGGGCGGCCGGGGGCGGTCGCAGGTTGCACAACCCGCCCGGCGCGGCCAGGAGATTCCTGAGCGGCGAAGTCAGAGCGGCCCGGCCTGCCCCGGCACCGGGCACCGGGCCCTCGGCAGCCGGCGGCGACCGGTGCTGGCCGGGCAGGGCCTCTTGCGGGGAACACCGGGGACCCACAGCCCCGGAGACGAAGAGAGGGGGCTGGAAGGGCTGTAGTGACCACACGGATCCTGGAAGGGAGGGAGGTACCTAATCCCGTGGGGATGTAGGGTCAGGCGTGGGTGAGGGTGGCAGCAGCAAGAGGACAGGGGGAGTCCCTGAACAAGAACCTCCAGTCCTGGGATGCCGCAGCAAAGGGCTCCTGTGGGTGTCTCACCCAAACGGAGTAGGGGTCACGCAGGGTCCCCTGACCACACTCTCCCTCTCCAAAGCAGCCCCATTAGGATCCCTCACCCATCCATAGGGTCATGCACCTGGCAGCTCTACTCTCACCTAGGCAGGCATAGCCACCACCAGGTCCCCAGGGGCCAGCAGGGCCACAGTGGGACATGGGAGCCGCAGGCAGGGGAGTGTTGGAGGTAGCAGGTCCTCACTGTGCACTGCCACATCTCTTGCTTGTTCCCTTTGACTCCCGCTTTTCCCATTGCTGCCGTTGGTGACCAGCCAAGCACCTCACACCTCCAGCACATCCATGCTGCAAAGTTGCCACTGCCCCAAAACCCACCCTCCATCCCCTGGGAAACACCATGTGACATCCGTGTCCCTTCCAGGGTACCCCTGGGTGAGGGGACATGTCCCATGGGCAGCACTGTGGCCCCTTGGACCCCACACTCCAGCCCCAGAATGCTCCAGCTGCACTGTTGTTGTTTTGAAGGCCAAGTCTCTCCCGCTGACACCCTGGAATTAGTTTTTCTTCCAGAGTCCTTAAAAATATCCTGGATTCCTGACACTGGGACTTGTCTTCCAACGGCGCTTCCAAGCCACTCGGCCTGGGGCCAGCCGTCAGTGCCGGGGGACAGAGGCCATCCGGCTCCCGTGCTCCTCCTCAGCATGGAGATCGCGGCAGTGCTGGGAAGGACTGTGGTGCCAAGGAGGATCACAGCCCCTGCCACGGCCCCTTCCATGGTGGAACGGTGCTCAGAGGGGCACAGGCACAGCACAAACACTGCCTTACCTCAGCAACGCACCCAGCAGCTTCAGAGCATGTCCCTGCGCATGGCCAGGAGGGTGGGAAGGGTCTTTGTGGGACCTCCAAGCCACGACCCTACAGAGCCCGGCGGCTGAGGACACTGCCTGCAGCGAAGGTCCCAAGGGACTCTCCCAGACGGGATTTCCCTGTGCATCCCTGGGAAAGCACGTGGCCCCAGAAAACTTCTAGACAAAGCCTGTCACCCACTCCTGGTTTTGCCAAGTGGCATTCTGGCACCGTAGGAATTTAGGGTGGGCTGGGGGGGGCTGAGCCAGCAAAGCTGGCAGAGGCTGCAGGGAGAGGTGCTGCTGTTGCCCCCCCAAAGGCCGGATGGGTGCCCACTGGCCCCACACGCCGTTGTTGCCATCTGACAGCTCTTGGCGAAACGGCCTTTTGTGATTCAGCCGTGTTTATCCCAGCCCGCAGCCCGGCCCAGCGTGGGTTTCCATGGAAAACTTCCATCCAAAACAAGGAGAGAGAAGGAGCTACAGCAGGAGTGACTCAGCCACAACTGGAAGCTTCTGCGAGTGAAGCAGGGAAGGGGGGGCTGTTCCCAACGGCTTGGTCCTGCTCCAGCAGCGGGGCCCAGGGATGGTCCCGGCTCTCCCCTGCCCGTGCCACTGCCACCTCGCAGGCAGCAGCTTGGCAGGTTTGGGGGAAGCCTCGCTGGAAAACCATCTGGGAAACACGTCACCCTCCCGGAGCGCCCCCTCCCCACGCCTGTGCCAGGTCCTGCTGGTGGGGACAGAGGAGGAAGAGCGTGAGATGAGTAAGGCTCAAACCCTGGCACGAGCAGCACCTGACGCCAGGCTCGGCGGGACGTCGCTTTTTCCAGCACTGCCCACGGGAACCCCTACCCGTGCCTGGTGTGCCCCAAGTGGGTGGCTGGCAGGGTGGGCAGTGCAGTGACCTCGAGGTGACAGTGGCATAGGGGGAAGAGGTGCAGGGAGCTGGGGAGAAATGGCAAAAAGTCGGGAGTTTGCAGGGAAGAGGCAGCACTGGCAGTGCCTCCGCTCGTGCTGGGCTCCTGCCCTCCCTGGGACGCTGGGAGAGGCCTGGGGGCTCTGCTCGCCCAGGGAAGGGGGAGCAAAGCTCTCCTTGGCCGGGCCCTGCACTCCATGCCCACGGCAGGCTCCTGGCAAGCGGGGCCACGGACCTGTCCCTGAGGTCACACGAGTGGCTCCAATGGCTGCACTGGGGTGTGGAAAGGCACATCTAGGGACAGGGGTGACATCCCCCCTGCCAAAACACCCAGGCTCCCGGTGCTGCTGGTAACACTGGTGGCTGTCCCCAGGGCCCTCTTGTCCCAGGCAAGTGGCACAGCTGCCACCTGGAGCCCGGGCTCACTCCATCATCCCCCTGCCCAGCAACAGCAACTGGGCCATGCTGTTTTGGGGGAAAAAAACAACTCCCCTGGGCCACGCGGGGCGATGGAAAAGGAAACTCCCCAGCACCAAGCTGAGTGAGAGCTGGGACGACATCAGCCAGTTTTGTCTCCAGGCTCACCTCTGCGGGCAGCCAAGGAGTGTGGCTGCATCCCAAGAACAGACCTGGATCTGCCGGAGAGGCAGGGGCCAGCCCGAGGGCATGTCGCCAGCGGAAAAGGAGGGAGAGCGCAGGATTCCCCAGGCAAAGCCCTCCGTCCGGTGTGGACATGCCGTGACAGCCGTGGGAGCCGCTTCCCTCCTCCCACCACACCGGGGCCGAGCAGGACCTCCCTCCGCTGCTCACACAGGCACCTCCTGTGGACAAAGGTCGCGTCCATCTGTTTTTATTCAGCTACTGCAGCACCCCAGCTCAGGTCACCCATCCCTCCCCGAGACTCACCCGAGGGAGCTGCCTGCAGACCTGGGACCGTGCTGCTCACTCGCCACACCCTGGGCTTCTTCTTCCCCTTCCCTCTTCCCGGGAGCTGCCGGTGCCTCCCCGTGCCCCGGAGCTGCCGGGGGCCGCAGTGCGGGCGGGCGGGCGGCCACGGCTGCGGTGCCTCCCCCGCGCCGGGAAACACGGCGGAGCGGGAGCTCGGCGATAATCAAACAGCTACCGGGGGCTGGCGAGCGCGGCCGCTGCCGTCCCTGCCCGGCGGCCCCGGCGCTCAGCGCGGGGAGAGCAGAGACAAAGGCTCCGGTGCGTTGTCACAGCCGGTCGCCGCGTTCGGCCACAGCTGCAGCTGCAGCCGGGCGTGCAGCCCCAAGCTGCAGCACTCGCCCAAAAACCAGCTTCTGGTGTCCCCGATGTGGTCACCGAGGGGTGCAGACATCCCACGCCTTCGCAGCGGGTGTGAGACAGCCCACGTGAAGTGGCACAGCCTGCCAGCACTGCCCGAGCCCTGCCAGCCCCACAGGGCAAAGCAGCTGCAAGGAAACAGCCACATCCTCTCTGCCACCATCACCATCGTGCTGCTGGCGTGACCAGCAGCAAACCAGAGGGTAAAAACACGGCAGGTTTGAGAAACGCTCACTTCTGCTGGGCTGGTTTAACCCACGGCAGCTCCCAAGGCTATTCCCAGCTGAGTGAACACAGGAAGGGCTTCAGGAGCACAGCATCCTCCGGCCCTTGCAGAGCTGACATTGCGCTGCCCCGCTGCTCAAGCAAGGGGAAAATTAATATTTTTCACCCAATTTCCCTTTCACCGACTCTACACCCCCAAGCCGTGGTTAGAGAAGCTCTGCTAGCACGACCCTCTCCTGAGACTGGTGCCCAGCGCTGAACTGGGCAGAAGCTGAGCAGGACACCTGCACCTGTAACAGCAATAAAGATTTTCGTGTGCTTCTGGATAATACAGAGCCAGAAACAGTGACAAGTTTTTCTCACTCACGAAGGCACTTCGTAGAGAGAAGATTCAACACATGCACACTGAGCCATCAGGCATTTTCATGCCTGAAGCAAACACCAGCCCTGGCACTGCCAGGGATGAGAGTGTTTTTCCAGGCCCAGACCAGCTGGAAGCTTGGCTTAGCAGATATTAAAAACCAGGAGTCTTTGGGGTGGAAAACTGCAGGAGCTCTGTGCTTTGCAGACACTTACTGTGGCTTTTGAGCAGGTATTTGAGTCTCTGAAAGCACGTTGCACACAGAGCAGCATCACCCTCCTGTCCTCAACCCCCTCCTCAATGTCACACCCCCACACTCGTGTTGCCTGTTACCTATATATGCTATATACATAATATATATTTTTATATATATATCTGTATTATATACTCATGTATACAACAAAGCTGAAAAAGAAAGGGGAAAAAGAACCATTTAGCCTGGCCTGGGTGTACACTGAAGAGCAGAGTGTGCAGCGAGCTGTTCTCTGATCCCTCTGGAGGCATGGAAACAGTGATGCTTCACAGGACGGGTGGCTGCACCTGGCTCACCAGACCCCTTTTTATTACAGAGCCCGTTCTCAAACCTCCCCAGCCCCTGCGCGCTCAGCCTGGCGCTGCGCGGGGCAGAACCGTTCCAAGAATTCCAGGTAGGCTTTCTTCTGCGCCGCAGCCGCGGGGATGAAGTGCCCGCCGGGGTGCGTGAGGACAACCGGCTCCACGAAGCACTGCGCCAGCTCCCTGCTGAGGGGTGCCGCGATGACGGCGTCGGTGTCCCCCACGATGTGCAGCGTGGGCAGGGCGATGGGCTCCCGGTAGAAGTGTCCGTGTGCCGGGGCGCGGCTGGCGAACCCGGCCACCAGCACGGCGAAGGCCACCGGGAAGCGCGGGTCGCCGCGGGCCCGCAGGGCGCACACCATAGCGGCCAGCGCCGCGCCCTGGCTGAAGCCCAGCAGCCCGTCGAAGGGCCCGTGCTCCGCCAGCGCCGCCGCCACGGCGGACAGAGACTCCTCCAGCCCCACCGGAGCTGCCGCCGCTTCCCCCGCCTCGAACGTGCCGGGCCCAGAGAACCACCAGCCGCGGGGGGGATCGTCCCCGTCGGGGTCGTCCTCGGCGCCGGCGGGCAAGGGGTGCGGCGCGTCGATGGCCACCAGCTCGGCGCGGCCGCGCAGGGCCTTGCGGAGCGCGCCGGTGCGCTGGCGGAGGCGGCGGGCGCTCTGCCGGTACCCGTGCAGCGCCAGCAGCCGCAGCGGCCGCGCCTCCGCCATGGCCGCGCCCCCGGGAGCGCCACTTCCGCCTTCCGCCTTCCCGCCGAAACGCTGCGCGCTGATTGGCCGGAGAGGAGAGAGAGCGCGGCGCGCCTTCGCTGAGGTGACGCGCGCCCCCTGGCGGTGGGAGGTCGCCGGAGGCGTGAGGACGGGGCGGCACCGACGGGCGGGACGCGACCCCCGGCGCGATCGCGGCGGCCGCGGGCAGGGCCGCAGCACGGCCTGGCCTTGAAAGGGGCAACTCTCCGCGGGCAGCGGTGTGTTCACGTTACGGGGTGCATCCCCATTCATTCCAGCGACAGTAGAGGGGGGTCCCGGTGGTGCTTACCCTGGCGGGAGACATCGGCAATGCCCGCGCCTCTGCCGACGCCGGCTCCCAGAGCGCGGCAGCTGCGGCTGCACTCAGGAGGCTGCGGGGCCTCCGGTGCTCGGCTGCTCGCCACCCTCGGGCGGGGCGGGGGGCGCGGGCGGCTTCCCCTGCAGGGAGAGGGAGGGTCAGGGATGTCCCAGCCCCAGCCGGAGCTGCGATGAGCCAGTCCGTGCTCAGCCCACAGCACCGCGTGCGCCACTCTGGGGGGAATCCCCGCTTTCCCGGGGAGCCGCGGGGCTCGGCAGGCGCTCACCCCGCCAAGGGCTGGGGGGACCCGCGTGTCCCTCCCCTGGGCCGGGCTGGCACTGTCCCCGTTACTGTTCGATGGCAACGACACCACGGGGTGGCGCTTTTGGTACGCGGCACCGGGCGGCACTGGGCGGTACTGGGCACCGAGCGGCACCAGGCACCGAGCGGCACCGGGCGGCACCAGGCACCGAGCGGCACCGGGCACCGAGCGGCACCAGGCGGCACCGGACACCGAGCGGCACCGGGCGGCACCGGGCGGCACCGGACACCGAGCGGCACCGGGCGGTACTGGGCACCGAGCGGCACCAGGCACCGAGCGGCAGCGGGCACCGAGCGGCAGCGGGCACCGAGCGGCACCGGGCGGCACCGGACACCGAGCGGCACTGGGCGCTCAGCCCGTCCCGGTGCTCTCACCGGCCCGAGGGACGGAGCGGGGACCCGGTGACCCCCCCGCTGCCCACCTGTGCCGGCCGCCCGCGGCGCGGGGGCTGTGTGCCACCGTGGTTCACCGTCCAAGGCCCCAGGGACTGGCTGGCGTAGAAGTCCATGGGATAAGGCTGCTGCCACTCGACGTCCTGGAGAGCCACAGCAGCCTGCGGAGAGGACAGGGCATGAGTCCCGAGGGGGGCCTGCAGAGGAGGAGCTGGTGGTGCTAGGAGAGGTCCCAGCATCCAGCTTGGTGTGCCGAGGAGGGCACTGCTGGGGCAAAGCTCAAGGCACTGGGAATCCCACTGGTTTCACAGAAGATTGGATATCCCAGCAGCATGCCCGGACTGTACACGGAGCACAGATGGAGAGAGGAGGGGACGCTGTCTGGCTACAGGGACATCCCCAAGCCTGCTCTGGTGCATCAGCCCAAGCCAGAACTGGTCCCCCAAAACGGAGAGGAGGGGTGCTCACCTCATAGGGTGTCAGCAGTGGCTTGCTGAAGGCTTCTCCCCAGTCGATGGAGAGCCGGGGACAGGCTACCTGCACCCACCTGGAAGGGAAATGTCACAACGGTGATGAGCATTTTGGGAAGAACAAGCCACAATGAAGCCCCTCAGCTGCACCCCTTACTGTGCCAGCACCACCCTGGTAAGGACAGCCATGTCCCTTCCCTGCCCCATGGACACAGCCATGTGCATGGTGACAGCAGGACAGAGGTGTCAGCGACAGCTTCAAACAGGAACTGGACAGGGATGGGGCACCCTGGGACTGGAGAGGGGCCAGCAGCACTCACACATCCACCTCTGGGAAGAGCTTTAACTTGCTGGGGAAGATCTCAGACAGCAGCACCCGCACGTAGGGCCGGCCCAGGGCGCGGAGACGCAACTCCAAGTGCTGTGGGGGGAAAAAGGCACCTGGCAGGGTTAGGATCCCCCAGCAAGCCCCCCAAGCCCTGCCCACAGCCCCTTCCTGGCATCAGACCCTCTGTGGGTCCCAGCTCTGCCCACGGCCCTGTCCCCTTGGCAGTCGTAGGCCAAGCGCAGTGTCAGGGAGTGCGGCCATGGCTCCGGCTTGCGCCCAGCTCTCCCCAGCACGTGCCTCAGCCTAATGAAGTAATTACTGCTCAATGACAACAATCTGTTCTCATTAGCGGCTGCCTGCCCTGGGACACCCGCCTGTCGTGGGCTGGCTGCAGCCAGAGCTTTCAGGAGGAGGAGAGGGGCCAGAGATATCCTTGTCCTCTGGAGCCGGCACTAATCACCCCCTGCCCAGCTGGCCCTGGCCATGCCCGTGTCCTGCCCGCTGCGGAAGAGCAGCTGCTGGGACTTTTCTGTGCTGCTCTGCCCACTGCTCCCTGCACTGCCTCAAATTTCACCTGTGGCTACCCCAGAATTTCTGGGTGTGAGCAGGACCACCGTGCTCAGAGGGCAGAACTCTGTTGTCCTGCTCCCCTCACCCAGCTGGGGTGCAGAAAGCGCCAGCACGGCAGCTGAGCAGGGGCACTGAACCTGATTGGAAGTTCATCCAATTAAAACAAACCCAGCCAATTAATTGCCAAGCTGTCTGGCAGAGCGGGGGGGTTCTCCAAGACTGGCCAGCTCTCCCCAGGAATGGGTTTAATGAGCCCTTGTCCAGCCTCCCTCATCTGCTGCTAATTGCCCACACAGATCGGGGCCAGTGGCCACCGATGGGTTGCCAGCAGTGCCACATCCACCCTCGCCCTGGCAGCGAGGACACCAATGGTGCCATTGCTCACCAATTCTTCCCCCCACCCAACAGCAGCACCGGGTGCCCCGGTGGGGACACTGGGGAGGGGGCTGGTACCTGCAGGATTCTGGGGGAGCCCTGACGCCCCAGCGTGCCCAGGATGAGGCCCCAGCAGCGGGCACTGGTGGCCGTGCGGATGGCGTCCTGCCGGGCGTGGTGCATGCGCTCGTGGCTGTAGTGCTCCTGGGAGAACACTTTGCTGTAGGGATCGTACCTGCAAAGCACAGCCAGGCTCACACGCACCCCTCATCACCTGCCCCCCCTCCAAATGATGCCCTCATTAGCACTAATTGCCTCCCACAGCATCTGTCCTCCTGGCTGATGCAGGACCCAGCCGGCTCGTTAGGGGACAAGGACAGGGAGAGGGACAGGTGTCCCACCACAGCACCCCAACACCCAGCACAGCCTCGGCTCCGTGCTTGGCTTCACACTCAGCTCCCCCCCATCCTGGCTCATCAATTATGAAGAATTCTTTGATTTGTTGCTTTGTTTGATGAGGAGAATTTTAATCAAATCCCACTCGGGTTTCGGCAGCTTCACCAGCGCCATAAACCTGACGTGCGCCTCCCGTTCGTAACAAACGACCTACTAGGAAATTCAGATTCCTCCAAATGGGCCCAGCCTTTCACTCCTGATATTTCATCTGCTTTCAGCGGCCTCATCATCGCGCTTTATGGCCTCTGCCTGCTGCAGCCGGGCTTTAATGGCTGCACGTCCATGAGCTTTCACAGGTACTTGTCAAAATGTTTATATTCAGACGGAGTAAATGGCTGGTGTTCATCTCCCCCGAAGCACCTCCTCACCCACCCCGTGGCCTCTCACCTGCCCATGCCTGCTGCAGGCAGCTGCCTGCCCAGCCCTGGGGACAGCTGGGGAAGCTGGGGTGCTCCCCACCATGGGATGGGAGTGGGTGCCTGTACCTGTATGCAGGTATCCCAGGGTTGGCAATCATGATGGACTCCAGGTGGAAGCGGCCGTCGCCCAAATACCTGCCAAGAGGAGAGAGAGAGCTGTGGCACTGGGGAACAGCAGCACCCCATCCGTGTGTCCACCGGTTTCCCAAGCTGCAGCACAGTGGAGATGCCAGGAATCCAAGCTCCTGTGCTGGGACCCAGGGGCAGCGGGCACAGCCAGGGCTCCATGGCATGGCAGGGCTGGAGAGGCAGCCATGCTCGGAGCAAGGAGGGGTGCTCACACCGGCACGGGGTGGCTGGGAGCTGCTCCATCTCAATGGCTGCTTCTAGACGTTGCTGCTTCCATTTCTAATCGGATTTCCAGTCAGCAATTACATTTCAAAGCCTTTCATTCAGCTGCCCTAATGGAGTGAGGGCTTGGAAAATGAATTCAGACGTAAAACTTGACTAGATTTTGCCCTTAATTGGAGAATGACATTTTGGGAGATCAAAGCTAATTTGTCTGCAAAAGTTAGCCCCAGAGACAGTGCAAAGAAGAAAATAGTAATGCAGGGAGGATGCAGGTAAGGCCAAGTGCACCTGCACGGGTCGGTACCGCACCACTGCTCCTCTGCCAGCTGAAAGGACCCACTCTCACCAATGCAGTGCCAGCCTGGCTGCCCTTGCCTGCTCCTGATGTCCTTGGAGAGATGGGAAGTGGCTCAGGATGAAGCCACAGCTCCCACCAACCCCACACCCAGCAATCCTGAGCCTGGCTCCCTGCACGGCCATGCTTGGAAAGGCAGCAGTGCTGTTGGCTCCCGGCAGTGCAGGCAGGAAGCTCAGCAGGGCCCAACCCACACCTGGGCTCCCCGGCTCCCCCCAAGGGTGGGGTCTTTATTTATTCTGCGGCACACTGTATTCACAGTACATTAAGCATTTCCATTACCTAAAATAATTAGGTGATAGGAAGCGAAGTGCTCCCTCTAATTTGCTGTCCTTAAAGAAAATTAATGTTGCTGTGATGTTGGGCCCCGGCCATTTGTCTTTTCCAATTATCCACCCGCCCTTCCATCTATTATCTATTCTGATATACGACTCAATTATTTCCTCTGTGCTACAAGCACACGCCACTTAAAGCAGCACAAGGAGCTGAAGGGGGCCCAGCCCAGCCTGTGGATTGTCCCTCACCACCTCCTGAAATTGCACAAAACCAGGCAGAGGGTGCAGGAAGGATGACAAGCCTAGGCCAGGCAGGAGGATGCTGAAGGACCCTGGGTACTTACACAATGGCATCTGTGTCCTGAGCAAGCCGGGGTGACGTACAGCCCAGGATCTCTCCTGGGGACAGCGGCTTACACTGGGGCACACACACCTTGTACTGGGAGCGCAGCTCCTGTGACACTGCCTGTGGGAGACGTGGGGTCAGCAGGGACAGACCATGGCACAGAGGGTGGCTGAGGACCCCTGGGAACACCCCAGCACTGTTGTGTCCCTGTGGAGGGGAACCAGCCCGCTCTGGGCGGCCCCGGGAACAGCCTGGTGCAGCCAGGATGCTCAGCGAGGCTCAACCAACGTATCAATTAAAAGACAAGGCAAAAGGCTTAACGCTTGGATAGCCCCGTGTTTAGATAGACACGGCTCAAGAGGCTCATTCATCTCCTCCCATCCTGCCCAGCCGGCCGTTCAGGGGCAGACAGACAGACCCGCCGGAGCTTCCCCGGCCGCTGCCGGCACTGCATCAAAATGCCAAGTGCTCCAGCGCCTGCCCTGACATTTCCAGAGCAGCTCCCGGGGGAGCTGGGGAGGGGGTGCCGCCATGAAACATTGATCAGAGTTATTATAAAGTACTTGATCAACATTATGGCAGCAGCACATTATTGCAGCGACTCGTCAGACGGGAACCAGCTCCACCAGCACCCTGGGGCAGCCGCTCCCAGGGCTGAGCCAGGGGAAAATTCAGGGGGAGACAAAAGCCAGGGATCTCCACCTCACCTGCACCGTGGAAACGAACTGGATGGTGCTGACCAGGGCCAGGGAGGTGCCTGCTGCGAAGTTGAAGCGAATGGTCTCAAGGAAATGGGATGCATCGATCTTTATGTCCACGAACACATAGAGCATCTTCAGCCCCTGCGTGGAGTCGATGGGAACTGGTGACGGGAAGAGACAGAGTCTGAGTGTGGGGTACACTCCAGTGAGCCCCAGGCTTTTTCTGCCTGCAGCTGAGGGATAAAGCATCCCTATGCCCCAAACTGTCCTGGTATAGGCAGGGTGGGCTGTGCCACCCCTCTGCCTGTGCTGGCACCCAGGGCAGGGGGTGCAGACGGGAGCCACGGAGAGCACCCGCTCATTTCTCTCCAGATAATGGCAGCCTGGGGAATCAATGAACACAAATCTAATTACCCCTGGTGCTAAGAAGCCTTTGTCACCACGATTAAGTGAATAATTAAAGTACACAGAGTCCACATCGATCTGCAGCTCCGCATTCACTTCCCATTTTGGTGCTCTTTGCCTGATCACAATTAAGTGCAAATTACTCCCTCCTGCGGGGCACGTGGGGCCCGGAAGGAGCAGGAAGCATCCGTGTGCCTCACCACTGGCCACCATGGTGACAGGACCACCATGGGCAGCTCAAAAGGAGCCCAGCATCCTCACAGCAGCCCGTGGGTAACCCAGTGTGCCCTGTGACTCACCCAACTCAGAGCAGGCAAGGGCGACAAGGCCATGGGCAGCAGATGGCAGCTGGGCTGGTGACAGTCAGCTGGGCAGTGCCTGCCTGTCCCTGCAGGGAGCAGCTCTAGCTGATGTGACTCCCGTTCCCTGGAGTAGCCTGATGGATATGGCCCCTTCCTCCCCTTCCCGCTGTTCATTCATGAGCAGCAGCCTACAAACCAGGAGTTTTATACTCCCTGTGCCAGTGGTGCCCATAACCCTCCTTCCATAACAAAGCACCTAGCACACGTATTTATCACACAAACGCTCACACCGACGTGGCTTTCAGGACAGAGTTCTCAACTGGGGAGTCAGTATTTCATACAGAGCCTGATGCAATTCTTCAAGCCCATTTATAGGGCCCCATAAATGTCCAGGAGGGCTGCCAGGTGCTGGGAGCGTGGCAGCAGCAGGGATGCACACGCCTGCCATTCACTATGGCAATTCTGCAGATCCACCTTAAAACCCAGAGCGTCTTATTGTTATTTTTGGGCTGATTCCATCCTGGGTGGACTTCAAAGTTAGCAGCATCTGGGACAGCAGCGCAGTTTCCATGGCAACTGGAGCCAGAGTACCGTCCGCCTGGGGAGCACACAGCCTCCTCCTCCTCCCTTCCCCGCCCAGCCTGCACTGTACCCACAAAGCCGCCTTTCCCCGCCCCGGGGCGAGCGGGACCCCCAGGCCCTCGCTCTCCTCTGCCATCATTCCCTTCCTCATCACTCCACAGAGGCCAGGTGGGGGGCAGGAGCAGCCTCATCTCTGCTGGCAGCTCCTGGGCCAACGGGGTCCTGCCAAGCCATGGCCTTGCTGCTCTGCTCTTGGGCACAGGGCTGGATCTGATGCCGCAGCTGAACAGGATAAGCACGCCCTGCTGCGCCCAAAATCCTGCCCGTGAGCAGCCACCCAGCCAGCCTGGCCCCATCCAAAGCCAGCAGCTGAAGCTGAAGAACAGAATTTGGGAAGGGATTAGCCTTTGGCACTAAGTCTCCGAGCTGGCATCAAGAGGGGTGTGGAGTTGCTCGGTGTGGCACGGTGGCAGCGGCACAGCCTCCACAGTGCCACACACGGCCACCCCAGCAGCACCCCGGGGCTGAGTGTCACCTACTCAGGCAGCTGTGTCCATAGTGCACCAGGAAGTCAGCGCCCAGGGCCCGGGCCGTGTAGTCGTCCACGCAGCAGGCGCCGTAGGTCACGTCGCCCATCACCACCGCCTGTGCATCCGTGAATCTGTGGGAAGGTGCAGCACTGAGGGTCACAGCTGTGTCACCACAGCCCAGGTTCTGCCCCCCAACCTCATGGCATGTCACTACCAGGGGACCCCGCGCTGCCACCGAGCCACATGCCGAAGAGGACAAGCCCTGGCTACTCTCCGAGATGTCAACATGATTAAGCTGGAGAGCGGTAATCCGCCTCTTCAATTGGGTAAAGCTGTTTGCAATTCAGCGGATTATCCACTCATCAAACAACACGCTGCCAGATTCCTAATGCTCCAGAGGGGAGAGCAGCAGAGGGAGACCCGGCACAGCGTGGTGCCCACCGCTTCCACCAGCCAGCCCTGGGGACAGCAGCCACCAGGATGAGCAGAACAGCTGTCCTGGCATCCCTTGCGGTGCCAGCCAAGCCACCATCACCCCATGCCTGGGTACCGTGTGAGCCAGTGAACCCAGTCTGCACCTGGCTGTGTCACCCCTGGATGCCGGTTTGGCCAAATTGGGTGACCCCCAGAAGAGCTGGTGCTTAAATGGCACTTGGAAAGGAAAAGCACCTAACTACCACTGGTGCTGCCCGCTACCCCCAGCGCTCCAGTCCAAACCCACCTGGCACCTGGCAGCCTGTGGGTGAAGGGGCACACACCAGCACTGAGCAGCAAAGCCAGGGCTCTGGCATGATTCAGAGGCACCACCTTTGTGGGTATTTTATTGCACCATTTTGGGGGATTATTAGCTTGGCTGCCTTCCCAGGGAGCTGCTGCGGCAGGATGAGAGCAGGTATCGCGATGACAAAGCCCTGCGCCTGGAGGGGCTGCTTAAACCAGATGCTAATTCCTTATTTACTCGAGGAGGCCGCACCAGCAGCTGGAGTTCGGTGCCAGCGGGGTCCCCCCAGCTGCTGGCACAAGGTTGGCGTGAGGGGACCAGGGAAGGAGGAGGCCCTGGCACAGAGTCACCCCCTCCAGCACCCAGCGCTGGCTGGGGGCCAGGGTCCCGCGCTCCCCCCAAGCGCCAGGCAGGGAGCGTTACGTCGGCGGCAAGAATAGAAATGGTGGGCAGAGCTGGGCAGATGGCAGAAGGTGGAGAAATGGTGGAGCGTGCTGAATATTAACAGCTCCGGCCCATCCGTCAGCGCCCGGGGAGGGGGACAGGGGAGTAGCTCTGCTGGAGCACCCCCGAGGAGGGGGCACAGCCATCCTCACCTCCCGCATCCAGCCTGGGCAGCTCCCACTCCACACGGTTTTCCAGGGGTTGGGGATGCAGCTGGGGAGCGTCAGAAGATGGGCTGGATCCTGCCAGCACCCAAATCCCGCGATTCCTCATGGCCAGTGTGGCCTGGGTGGGAGGATGGCTCCTCCACTGGCCACACCATGGGGCTGGGGGCTGCCAGTGAAGGTTCGAGAAGGCTCTTCGCACCCTTTGGAGCCCCCAGCCCCCTCCTCTAATGAGAGGTGATGAGATGAACATGAATCAGACTCCACACATCTCAGCAAAAGTGGAAAATTATTCAGCTCCTTAAGATTCAGGATGGGGAGGTCTGACTCAGAGCGGCAGCCAGCGCCGCTTAATTTTTTATAGATTAAAATGTATGCAAATTGGCCCAAACCCCAGAGAAAGTCCCTGGGGGTGAAGAGCAAGAAAGTGAAATAGCAACGGTGGAAGGAGGAGGGCAGAGGTGCCCGTGGCCCTGTCCGGTGTGCAGGGCTGCAGCTGGGCAGGGAGAGACAGGGCTGAGCCCTGTCCTGGCCACGGGCAAGATTCCTCCTCTGGCTGCAGGGAGCGGAGTCACAGCTGAGCAAAGAAGCCACGGGATGATGCTTGGTGAGGAGGGAACCCAATGAATGGTGCTGGCAAGGCCAGGAGCCTGGTGGTGCTGCAGGAGAGGCTCCAGGACGGCACACACCGCGATCACCCGCTCCGGCTGGGCTGGACAATCGAGCGGAGCCGTAATCATCTCCCGAGACAAATCAAAGGCAAGCGCCAGGGCCTCCCCTTGATGTTTTAATCAGTTCGGTGTCGCCAGAGTCTTTCATCAAACTACAGAGGAAGGAAATGTCAATTAGCAGCCACCTGCCTCCGACACGGGCTGGGGAACTGCTCACCAACCAGCCCGGACCAGGACGTGGACAAGGGGCAGCCACGGGAGCGTCCTTGTCGGCGTTTCGTGTCCCTGGAAGTCGTAACAGCTGCAGATGGGTCCCAGCAGCGTGCTGGCAGTGGTGACAGGGATGTCCCCACCCAGCGCCTAGACACTCATTACAGCTGGGAGCTCATGAATATTGAACACGTGGGGAGGTTATTCATCTTTTACGTCCCGCAAACCCCGGCTCATTCTGAAAAACCGCCTGGCCTTAGCATTTTTCTCATCTCCCCCTAATTCATTATCTGCTCCTTTAAACAGATGGCTCCCAAAATCCCATTTATAAAGCGC
Organism: Corvus hawaiiensis; assembly: GCF_020740725.1. Classification (NCBI taxonomy): domain Eukaryota; kingdom Metazoa; phylum Chordata; class Aves; order Passeriformes; family Corvidae; genus Corvus; species Corvus hawaiiensis. The sequence continues at coordinate 4,803,712 of NC_063232.1, forward strand.
CATGCTCAGCACTGGCAGGATGTGCTCCAGGGTGGGCCAGGTCCCGGCCACGCTCCCAGCTGGGACCCCCAGGCCCTCCCAGCCCAGCTCCCCAGTGCAGGATGGAGGCAGCAGCAATCAAGGGACAAGTTTGGGGGCTAAAACCGCTGGGTCAGAGACATGCACACACGGGGCCTGCATGTCTCCAAGCATGGGGTAGCCAGTCTGTGTCACCTGAGCACAGGCACTTGGCTGGAGCAGCCCTGATTTATCCCAGCCCCTCGAAAAATGAATGAGAGCATTTGCTGCTGGCAGGAGCGCAAGGTCCCTTGGCAGTGTGTGAATGATACAGTGCTGGTCCTCAAGCCATGAGGCAGAGCTGCTCTCCCCCAGCAGGGACGAGTCCTCAGCCCCTGTGTGTCCATCAGCCCTTGGTGGGGAGGGGACTGAGGGGACTGGGCTGAGACTGGCCAGTCCTGGCACCACGGGGCTATGGGAGGATGGAGCCAGCACTGGGATGCCTGCATGTTGTGCTGGGAACAGGGACATGGTGCAGACTGCCCCTTGCTTCACAGCCCCCTGCCTCACCTGCATGTGGCCCTGCACATACCCCACAACCACCCCATGATCACTCCACAAACCCCACACCCACTGCCTGCCCTGTGCCCAACGCCAGCGTGTCCCAGGACACCCGTGGGGGCTGAGCACAGCTCTGGCTGAGAACAGGGCACTTAATTAGTGGAGAAGTCCATCACCAAGCCCCATTACCAGACTCCCAGCTTCATTAGCACAGGAAGCCTGCACATAATTAAAATAACGAGTTTGCGATTTTATTGCAATTGGTGCTGGAAGAGGCCAGCTGCAGCTGGGCAGTGATGGGGCCTCACAGAGCTTCTGCAAGTGGAGCAGGATGGGGAGAGGTGGCTGTCCCCACAGACCCCCAGGGGCAACCATCTCCAGCTGGGTCCCCTCCCCTGAGGGGACTTCCCACTCTGTCCTCACTATAGGTGCCAGGGCAAACACCACCATCCCAAGGGGCATGTCCCAGGGCACCCCAGTTTTGCTGGTCCCGTAGCAGCAAAAAATCCCAAAATAAGGCAAACCAAGGGCCAGTGCTTGTTGGTTGTAAAGCCACCATGACCATCCTGTGCCTGGATGGTGCCTGTCCCCTCTTCACAATGGCCAGGCCACAGAGCTCTGTGGGATATGAGGAAGTGGCATGGGGCACATGGTGGTGGGCACCACACCTGTGCTGGCACATCCCAGCCCTGGGAGGTGACAGGCCTGTAGACCCCACACATTCCGCCCTGCCCTATCCCCCTGGCGCAGCCACCACCCGGGTAGAAGGTTTTGAACATCTCCAATGAAGTGAGAACTTCATTCCTCCTAATGATGCTGTTGTGTGGTTAATGACAGTGATTAAATTCCCCTGCACAGCGTGCACCCGCTGCCAGCGCCTCCAGGTTGTGCTTAAAGGACAAGGGGAGAAGGGAAGGCAGCGCTGGCCAGCAGAGCCACGGCACTGTGCAGCTGAGGCCAGATCCTGACCTGTGCCAGTGTCCCAGGCTGGCCTTTTGGGACCTCCTGGTGATGCTGCCAGCTTCATCACAGCATTCAGTGCCACACTGCTCAGTGCCACATGGCAGACCTGCCTAGCCAAGGGACCCGGTGCCTGCTGGCGCTGGGAACCTGCTGGGCACACCAGCCATGGTGCCGGCGACTGCCGGGCACACCGGTCATCACGGGCTGTTTTGTCCTGGCATTTCAAGCTCTGCCACAGCTGTTGGGCTGGGCACACAGATGTTTAACTCTTTATTGCTCAACCAGGACCTGCTGTCAATCCAAAAAGTCCCCATATGTTCCTGAGTCACCAGGATGAGACTTGGATGGTCTGCGTGCCTCCAGCACGGCCTTGCACGGATCTTCTTCATTGGGAGTTGGGAGGTGTTTAAAGCTGTGGCAGAGCAGCCTGTATTGGCATCAGGACACCCCTGGGCCCCGCTGCCATTACCCATCCCCGCCACTGACTAGCAGGAGCCTCTCACCCCATCATGGCACAGGAAGATAGAGGGATCAGCAGCTGCGAAGCCTGACAGCCGACTTTATTAACACGGAATCAAAAGCCCAGCTGAGAGCCCAGCTGATCCGTCTGCTCCAGCCCCGGCAGGGAGGGGAGCAGGGGTCCGCTCCTGGCTGCACAGCCCCCAGCTGCAAGCTGGTGGTGCAGGGGGACACGACTGCCACCTTCCCGGCACGACAGCGGGTGGGCTGGGGGGCTGCCCCCTCACCGAGCCGTGGTCCGAGCTCCCCCCACGTGGCTCTCCACGCTGCCGCCCCTCAGCACGAGTTTCCCTCTGCCGAATTACATCAGCCGTGACAAATGGAGCCAATTTGGAAGGTGCCGGGAGCGTCGTGATGCGGCGCCGGCAGCGCGCAGACCCCGGCCCTGCCCCCCCCCCTTCCTCACAGCCAGCTTGCCCCGGCACAGCTTTGACAATGACAAACCTATTAACGGTAATTAACTGGCCTCACACCGGTCAATGCTCCGAGTGCGCTCTCGGTTTCAAAGGCTGCAGGCTAAGAACCCCACGGCGCCTCTGATGCTTCAGCTACATCTTCATCCCCCACAGCCCCTCGGGGCTCGGCAAGTGCCAGTGCAGAAGCTGGGAAGCTCAGACCCCTCCCCTCCTTACCCCACGGGGCTCCCCAGGGGCCTGCTCACTCCCACATGGCAGTGAGGGACGTGGTGACACCGCCAACCCACTGCACGGGGACAGACAGACGCAGAGCAAGCACCGTGTCCTCCCCGAGCCGCCTGTGATGCGGGGGAGTGAGCCACGTCCCCGCTCTCAGCTCTCCCCAGCACCACCAGGCCACGGCACAGATATTCTATTAAAAGGCAGCTCCAGCAGAAGGGATAAATATTCCGTCTGAGTGGCAGCTGACACGGCTCCAGTTCAACCGGAACACACAGGGGTGGGCACTGTCACCCCAGGGGCACCAGCCCCGGGCATGGCTCTGCAGCCAGCAGCAGAGAATGTAGCGGGAACTCACTCCCCAAACTCCCACCAGCAAGGACAGGAGGCTGTGGGGATGGACTGGGGAAAGGGGCTGCTTGCTGAGCAATGCCCTCCGTGGGCACAAAGGTATTCCTGTCACGCTCAGCTCTCACATCCTCTCTGTCACCAGAAGGGGACACCAGCCTGGAACTGATGGTACCCCAAGCACCTGTCCCCAGCCTGGCCACGGCAGCCAGAGCACACGGCTGCAGCGATTCCTGTCACGTCGGAGGCTCATCCGGCCCCAGCACTGGGTGAGGAGGGCCAGCAGGAGCGGGCGGCCGAGCTGCAATTCCACATTAATGCTGGCGATGAATATTAATAGCAGGAAGAGGCAGGAACTAACGAGGCCACCTGCCGATTCACACCTCACCTCTGGCAGTGTAACTGGTCCTGAGTGTGTCCCCGAGAGAGTGGACACAGGGCTGGGCTCACTCCTGCCCACAGCCACAATCCTCTGGCTGGCAGTGCTGGTACCCAGCACAGCCACATCCCAGCCAGGATCACGGATGGCACCCAGTGCTCTCAGTAAGGGACCGGCAGCGGGGTGTCTCTGGGTGATGCATGGTGGCAGCGAGGGAAGGATACGGCCCTCCTGCTCAGCCTTGACGCCATCCCACATCCAAACACCATCCCATCAGTGCCCCCACATCCCTTCCCTTGGCTGGGCACCTCCACCCACGCAGCACCCATCTCCCACCAGCACCCCTCACCAGCCCTGTGGAGCACCCCCAGCAAAGAGGGCGAGTCCAGCAAGGACTCCAGCACCCCAGAATCCACCCGCACCCCGGCATTCAGCACCCTGGAATCCACCATCCACCGGGAAGTGGGGCTTAAGGTTTCATTCAGATAAAAGAGCCCCTTAATCCACTGCCTTTGAAGTCGGAGACATGAAAGCGGCTGGGTGCCAAAGCCGGAGAGGAGGCAGCTCCACTTAAAGGGACAAACCCACGCAGAGCTGCCCACACTTGCACCCATCCCCTGCCTCCCGTGCCCATCCCCTGCCCGTGCCCACCTTCCCACCCAGTGTGGGGCTGCCGCGATCCCTGCGGGGGAGACGACGGCAAAGCGGGGACAAAGCCCGCAGGCACGGCTGCCTTCCCACCCGGCACGGCAGCGGCAGCTTGGCTCAGGGTGGGGAGGCGAGGCTGCCGGCCCCGGGAAGGCAGCTGCTAATGAGTGCCACGACCCCGATGGCAGACGAGGCACGAAGCGCTATTAGCACTAATTCATTGTGCTAAAACAGAGAGGGGCTGCGGAGGGGGCTGTGGTGGGTGGGGAGGAAGGCAGGCGCGCTCGGCAGGAAAGAGATCACGGCCAATTTCTGCAAGGTGCCTGCATCCACTGTCACTGCACAGCCCAGCTCCTCTCCGGTGCCTCAGCCTCGCCTCTCAAGCGGCACAAAAAAATCAAGAGAGGAGCTGCGGTCAAGGGGTCACCCAGCAGGAGTGACCCTTTCCGTGCTATCACCATGGCCTCAAGCCTCCCCAGCCGCAGCAAGGCTGCCCCTGAGCATCTCCGTGCTGGGCAGCGTGGCTGCACAGGCAGGACGAGGCCATGGGGAAGGAGGACGGGTCCGTGCCGCAGCGGTGGCCCCGCTGCCAGCCCTCCCCTGGCTGTGCTGCCGTGGCGAGCACGCGGGCACCGGGCTGGCGTCAGCTGGTTGTTAACACGGCTGCTCCCCAGCTCCAGCACCCCCGCGGGGGCCCCGGCACGCTGAGCCTGTCAGCAGCTCCCAGCACAGCGGAGAGGGAAGGAGAAGCCAAGCAGTGAGGGCTGGGCTGGCACCGTGCCGGTCCCTGTCCCCAGGGCTGGCAGCAGGTCCCCGTGACCTGCCACAGGGCTGCCCAGCTGTGCCCAGCCAGGCTGTGGCCCCACGAGGGCAGCCACAGCATCCCCTCATCCATAGCCCTGGGCCTCATCCTGCCCAGTGGCCACCCTATTCCCAGCAATAGCCCTCACCCCCTCCCCAGCCCTGGAGCCCAGCAGGGAAGCAGGGAAAAGCCGTGGTCTTACCGCTCAATGATGTCAGCGATGGTGCAGGCGAACATGAGGAGCCCTTCCGGCATCTGCAGGGCCACTGGGAAGAGAAACACCCACGGGGTTAGGAGGGGCTGGAAGGGCCATCCTGAAGTGAGGACCAGCTCAAGGTGCAGCCACAAACCACCCTCCCCAAACCAGGCAGGCGTTGGCCAAAAATCTGGGTGGCTCTGGCAGCTGGGGTGCACACCGTCCTGCCTTGGGCTGTATCCACTCTCCCTGTGCACACACCTCATCCCTCTCTGAACCTGCTGACACTGCTGGTCTCTCCCGCTTCCCACAGTAATGACTTCCAGATTTTAATTATGTGCTGCACAGGAAAAGGTATTCTTCTGTTTATTTTAAACCCGCTTCTAATAATGTAAATGCGTGCCCCTGGTTCTCCTGGTACAAGAAAGAGTGAACAATCATCCCCTGTTCAGCCTCTCCACATCATTCACAATTCTACCTCCCTATCATATCCCCCTTCATTCACCTCTTTTCCAGCTAAAGGATCTAAATCTATTTAATCTCTCCTTATACAGAAGCTGCCCCAAACCTTTGATCATCCTCGCTGCTCTTCTCCACGCTCCCCTCTCAGCTTCTCTCCCCATTTCAGGAGGGTGGCCAGCAGCAGCCGCAGCATTGTGCCTTGCAGGAATTTATTCAACAACAAATTATGTTTCCTCATTTGCTCCCTCCTCACAGCTCAGAACGATCCCTCTTCCTCCAAAGGCCAGCAGACTGCCCAGTGCCTGGGGCCCAGCCAGGAGCCCCCCACGGGGTGGTGGGGAGGAGCAGGGACCACGATGGAGGAGGTGAATGGAGGAGGCCCCATTAATCCTGTTGTTTCGCCTCCCAATCCCACTAAGATATCCCAGCTTCCATGCTATCTATCCAAACACTCCCTCCAGATTCCCCTCCAACAAAGTCCCCATGCTGCCAGGCCCAGCCCGCTGGCCAGTGTGGAGCTGTGTAAAGGCTTGGCTCAAATCGGGCTGATCCCACCCTGTTCCAACCTGCAGGGCCCAAGGGAAGCTGCACGTGCTCTGCCAGCCCCTGCCTGACCTGGCAGGGATGAGGGCTCTGTGTCCCAGCATCCCTCAGGCCATTTGAGACCATTTTGGCCCATTTGGGGCTGCCCTCCACCCCAGATCTGCAAACAGGGGGTTGGCAGGAGGCAGCTGGCTTGCTCTCCACCATCACAGCACGACGACAAGGGGTGCCCCCCAGCCCCCCCCAAACCCCACAGCAGGCAGGGCACAGGCAGGGCAGGCTGCAGCCCGGTGGGAGGCTGCGTTCCCCCAGCAACGAGTCCCTGGCTGGTCTCTGCACACGCGGATTTTTAAATCCCAGCACGGCTGGCTGGCTGATGGGCTCTGCTCCCAGCTCGGAAGCCTAAATCCCAGCCGCATATTTACATTTAATTAGGAGGTGCCAAGCAGCAAAACACAGCAAGGAAAGCCAGAGCAGCACGGCTGGGCGGCCTCGCCATGTCCTGATGGGACACGTCCAGCCCTGACTCCCACACCACAGCTGGAATGCACCGGGCAGCTCCACACCCTCCAGCCCTTCGGCATCGCAGCCGGGAGCAGCTCAGCTTCCAGAACATCCCCCGTGACGCCTGCCAGCCCTGCCAGCTCGGTGGCAGCAGGCAGAGACGTTCCCAGGTGGATACAAAGCATTTCAAATCTGGCTCCGCCACACGGCCCCACGAGCAGCCCCTGCCTGCGCGTGAAGTGAGGGTGGGGGACGCCGCTGACACCCGGGGATGGAGGGGGAGGCTCCGTGTCCTGCTCGCTGTAGTTGATCACATATTGCTCAGTGGGATGCACAGGCTGTGCAGGGAAAGCCCTGGCACCGCTCCTGAAGCCTTCACAATCGTTCCCCGCTCCTCTGGGGCTACACAACCCTCTGAGGAAGGTTCAGAGCTCCCAGGACCCCGAGGAAGGTTCAGAGCAGAGAGCAGCATGGCCTAGCTCCCTGCCAGCCCCGCCCCGGTGTTGTGGGGCTCCCTCTTCCCGGCCCCGGCAGCGTGTCAGGAAAGTGCAGGGAGAGAGGAGAGAGGCAAGAGGAGCACAGCAGGGACCTGGCCAGCATCCCAGACACATCTCCAGGCTGACAGGTCCGCGCAGCTCAACCTGTCCTGTCCAATGTGATTATAATCCAGAGATACAGATCTATTAACCCCCCTCGAGAGGAGGAGAGCTCGCCAAGACAGAGCCTAAACACGCCGGAGCACAGCAGCAGCTCGGCCCCACCCCTGCCCCATGGGGGTCCCACTGCGGGGGAGGGGCTCAGCAGCACAAACCAGCCCCAAAACCGCTCATTCCCCGGGTCAGCGCTCACCCTTCTTGGCCTGAGCCTGCCGGATGCGCCAGATGGTCTTGGGGATCTCGAAGTTGTAGTTGGGGGGCAGGGCCTCCGCCGCCTCCCGCAGCTCCGCGTTCCCGAGGATCTCCTCGGGGATCTGCTGTGCCACGTGCCGCGCGGGGCCTCGGGCTGTGGGACAAACGGGGGCACCCAAAGGAGGGATCAGGAGGGCACAGCAGCCCGCACCCCACGGGCCACCAGCATGCTTGCTGTCCTCATGTCAGTCCTTGGGTCCAGCGGGAGAAGGGTCGCTGTGCTCAAACCCCTAGGGACAAGCGGGGAAAAGGGGTGGGGTCCTGCCCTTCACGCTGGGGGCAGATTGCTGGCGCTTTTTTGGGGAACAAGGCTTTTTTTTAGCCCAGAAAGCACCGCTGTAACTATGTGAAACGCTGTGAGTGCAGCTGGCTGTCCGCACACCGAGGGGACACCACGCACAGCCCCTCACGGCTCATCCGCCAGCGCCCCGGCAACACCCTAATGCGCCCCTGTTTCCCCAACAAGGGGATCCCGTTATCCCACCGGGAAAAAGCCACCCAGCGCCGGGTGATCCATCCCCGGGAGCCTCATCCTGAAGCCGCCCCCCGACAGCAGCCGCCCCCCTACATCTCGGCGATGCCAGAGTGCGGCGGGGGAGTGACAGCAGGGGGATTATTCACTATTTCCAGCCCAACACCGGCACTCACGAGCCACCAAACCCTCCCCGCACGGCCCACGGGACAACCGACAAAGGGCCAGCTGGGCCGGGCCGGCGGCGGGGGTGGCCGGGCCGGTGGCGGAGCCACCTCCCGCCGCCGGCCCGGCCTCCCCCGTCGAGGCAACCAAAGCAGCGCCCGGTAGCGGCACCGGGAGCCCCGCGCTGACCCGGTCCCAGCCCACCTTTGGCGGGCACCGGGGCCGCGCTCCCGACCCGCACGGGGGCCGCCATGGCTGTGGCGCACGTGGAGGCGGGAAGGCAGCACTAAGCGATCCCCGCGCGAGGCCGAAGCAGTCGCCGGCCGAGAGATCGAGCGGAGGCGCGCACCTGCGGGCCCCGACGGGACGGGCGGAGCGGCGGGGACCGAGCGCTCCCGCCACGGTCCCGACGGGACACTGGGTGTGCAGTGGGGTGTGACAAGCGCTGCGATGGCGGGGCTGTCCGCCCTTCACGTCGGGGACGTGATCCCGCCGCATCCCTCCCGGTGCTGACAGCTTCAGGGTTAACGGTCTTAACGTTAACAAAGGGACGGGGCGGGGGCACCGGGGACGTTGTCATGGTGACGGGTCCGTGTTCCCCCCCCCCCCGCCCCTGTCGTGGGGCAGAAGCCACGTCCCTGCGGAGCCTGGGGCAAGAGGGACCAGAGGATAATGGGGACCCCCTGGAGACAGCGGGGATCCCGACGGTGCAATAAGGACAGCAGTGCTCCGGGTGGAATAACGGGACCCTCTTGGGGCAGTGAGGACAGCAGCATTCTCGTTGGCATAACGGGATCCCCGGTGGGACAGAGGGAAGGAGGCAAGAGGGACCCTCGAGAGGCAGGAGGGACAGTCCGGGGTCAGCGGGGACCTCCAGGGGACGATAGAAGACCGAGGAGGCAGCGGGGATCCCGGCGGGGACAGCTGCGTTCCCGGTGGGATAACGGGACCCCCTGTGGTGCACAGGGGAGGAGGCGCGAGGGACCCTCTGGAGGCAGGAGGGACTGTCTGGGGACAGCGGGGACAGCCCGGGGGCAGCGGGGCCCCGGTGGGGTGTCGGGATCGCGGCGGAGAGTGCGGGGACAGCAGGAATCGGGAGACAAAGGGGACAGCAGCGAGCGGGAGGCAGAGGGGACCGCAGAGCCCCCGGTGGGGTATCCGTGACTCCGGTGGGACAGCAGGGACGCGGTGGGGCGGAGGGGACGAGGAGGGAGCGACTGGGACCGTGCCGGGGCGGCGGGGACAGCAGAGACCCGGATCGCACGGCGGGACCTCGGCAGGACACGGCGACACGGCGGGCAGAGGGGACGGCGGGTCCCCGGGGAGCGGCAGGGACGGTGCTGGGCAGGCGGGACAGCGGGGACAGCCGTGACCACGGCAGGCGCGGGGCGGCGCGGCGGAGCCTCGGTGCAAGAACGGGGCACCGTGTGGACGACGACGGCAGAGGGGACAACGATAGGCCGGGGGTGACAGTCGGTCCCGGGGGGGACCGCAGAGCCCCGGGGGGCGGCGCTGGGCCGTATCCCCCGGTGGGGCGGAGGGAGGGCGGCGGCGCGGGGAACGGGAGCAGCGGCACTTTCACGAACTGTCCACGGGAGGCGGGAGAGGCGGCGGCGGCGGTGGAAGGGGGGGCCCGGGGGGGGCTCGCCCAGCCCAGCCCGGCCCAGCCCTGCCCGCCCCGTCGCTGCCCCGCCCCGCCCTGCCCAGCCCTGCCCGCCGCTGCAGGCAGCGCGGCACCGGCACCGGGCACCTCTTTATAGGCTCTGCCCGAGGGGGTGGGGGGCGGCGGCGGCCCCAGCCCCGAGGGGGCGGCTCCCCCCTAAAAGCCGGCGGCGGGACGCGCGGCGGGCAGAGGCGCGGCCGGCGCTCCCCGGTGCTCCGGGGCCGGCGCTCCCCGGTGCCGCTGCGGCTCGGCCCGCCATGCCCCCGCGGGGGCCGCTCGCCCGGGCTCCGGCTCCTCGTTCCCGGTACAGCAGCAGCAGCAGCAGCAGCAGCCGCCGCCGCTGCTACCGCTCGCCGCCGCCTCGCCCGAGGCTCTGAGCGCCGCCGCCACCGCCGCCGGGAGACCGCGCCCGCCCCGGCTCCAAGATGCTCCGCCAAGGTGAGCGCCGCACCGGGAGGGCACCGAGTGCCACGGGCACCGGGGGCAGCGGGGCCGGCCCCGAAGTTTGTCTCCCCGCCGAAGTTGGGGCCGCGCCGCCGGGCGCCCCCCGCCGCCACCGCGTTACCGGCGCCGCTACCGAGGCTCGGGCACCCCCCGGGGAGCGGCACCGGCAGGAGCGCAGCGCGGCGGGGAGGCGGGAGACCGGGAGGAGCGAAGGGAGGCAGGGCAGGCGCCGGGTCCCGCAGGACCGGGGACGCGGCGGGTCCCGCCGGCACCGGGGTACGGCGGGTCCCGGAGGCAGCGGGGATGCGGCGGGCGCGGGGGGGGGGTCGCTGCTCGTCCCTCAGGGCGAGGGAACGGGAAACGGGGCATACCAGGAAGCGCGGGGGGTTCGGCGGGGAAGTTGGGGCGAACCGTCCCGTTCCGCCCCCCCCCCCGAGGAGAATCGCTCCGCTGTGACATCACGCGATTTCCATGGCAACCGCCTGGGACATCATCGGGGAGCTTTGTGACATCACAGCGAGGGGAGCAGCCGGCCCTCCCGGGGGGCCCGGGACGGTGGGGGAGGCAAGACCCCCAGCCCCGCTGCACCTGGGGCCAGTCCCAGGGAGATGCTAGGGACAGCGGTGCCATGCTGGGGTACCCCGGCTGGACCCCCCCGCTGCTGTCCCATGGCCGGGGAGGGGGCGGCCACATAGCCCCAGGCCCAGCCCTCGCCACCACCAGCACATGCCCGTCTCTGACGAGGCTCGAGCAGCGGGAGAAGGTGCCAACGCTGTGCTTGCAGCCCCTGGCATTGAGGTGCGGACCCCCAGGCAGGGCAGAGCCCCCGCTGCCACCCCAGGGATGCTTTTTCCCACTGGGGGAAATGTCACCTTGCGGCTGTGGGGCCTCGCACTCGGATGCTCCTTTCTCTGGCTCCCGCCTCAGCTTTGTTTGGCGTATTAACCCAACCGGGCTGGATGACTTGAGAATAAACCCCAAGCCTTTGGAGCAGTCCTGGTTTTCAGCCTTGATTCCCAGCCCTGGTGCTGCCGGCTCAAAGAAAAGCATCATCCAGGCTGGGAAACTGGGAGTCTGAGGTGGAAGCAGGCAGCAAGGCTGCTGACAGGGTTGGATCCCACCAGGGGTAGCCTGTTAAGGTCAAGATCTACAGCTTTCATTTGTGGAGCTAGAAAAACAAAATGCAAATTGAAGAGCCTGTGGGCTAAAGCAAAACCTATTCTTAAAGTTTTTTGTCTTGTTAAGCAAGGAAACAGAGTGCCAAATAGGCTTTGTTAAGTGGCAGTCTAATTAATAATTTAAAATCTTGTAGCTGTCTTTCATTAGAATTTATCTGTACATCAACCACAAAATCAGTCAAACACACTCATTTATAAGTTAATACCGTTCCTGAATAATTCAACAGGCAGTTAGAGGAGGCCTCCATCCTGCCGACAGGTTCTTCCTCCCTGCCTCACTGTGGCCAGGTGTCCCTGGGCAGGGGGTCCCCGTCCCCTGCATTCACCCCAAGGGGGGTGCAAAGGGGACACCCAACATGTGAGGCAAGGGCAAAAGAGGACAGCTGCTGCTGGGGCGCTGGGCTGGGGCCAAACCCCTCTGCAGGGCTCGGGGGCGGCTGGTTTTGTCAAGGATGGTGGCAACGCAAGGCTGTGCTGGTGGGTGGCAGCACGGGCTGATGGTGGCACTGCTACCGCCTTCCACGTCCCACTGACGGGGACCAGGGTTGAGGCTGGGGCCATGGCAGGACTTGAGGCAGCAGGAGCTGTGCGTGGTTGACATCTCCAGAGGAGGTGGCTCCGAGGGGACGGCTTCACACGCGGTGCTGCACGGGCAAAGTCGTTTGCAGCAGGGTGGCGGCAGCATGGCCGGGGAAGTGCTGTGATTCCTGGGGGCATTTTGGGCCTCCTGCGCCCTGTGAGCTTCGTCCATGGAGTCACCGGTGGGATTCAGGGTGGATTCCGTGCGCTGAGATGTCATTGGTGGCGTGGCAGTGGGTGACAGCGTGGGGTGCAGCTCCATCCCGGGTGGGGGTGTCACAGCCTTGTCAGAGGTGGCCGCAGGCAGCTGCAGGCAGGAGTGCAACACTGATGATGCAGGAGAAGGAGATTTCCAGGTCAAGGATGACACCAAGGTCATGGGCAGCCACATCCCTGTCCCTTCCATCGCTCATCCCATCGACGGGGCGTCCAGCCTCCATCCCTCCCTGCCAGGGCAGCAGTCAGTGGGCAGGGTGCAGGCGCAGGCTGGACTGCGGTTCTTGCGCCGGGGAGCCAAGAGCCCAGAAACCTTTCTGCTTATAAAAGTTTAATTTCCTAAAGAGCTGATAGGAAGCCACAAGCTCTCTGTGCCCGGTGAAGCAAGGGGGAGGGGGTCAGGATGCGGCCCAGGCTGTCCCTGCGGTGGTGCTGGGGGGAGCGAGGAGGGCTCGGCAGACGAGACCTGCCTAGACCTGGAGTTGAGGCTGCGATGCGAAGGAGCCGTCGCTGCTCAGTGACCTGCACTGATGGAGCCCAGCAGGGTCAGAGCCGTGGCCACGCTTGGCTGGATGTTATTCCCACCTTTTGCCTAAAATGCTGCACCCGGTGCCCCACAGTCCCATCTGGGTGCCGGAGGCTGTGGGTGACGCTCCAGGTGGCCTCCAAGCGCTGCCCTAAAAACATCAGTGAACCTGCTGGGGAGACGTAAAAATATGCATTTTCCAGAGTGATTTCACACCCGTCTTTCCCTGAAGCACCTGGCGGTGCTGAAGCCGGTGGCACGGGCCGGCATCACGGGCAGGGGGTTCCGTGGTTTGCAGGATGAGGCCACAAGTGGGATGTCATTGCCTTGGGGCCGGGCAGGAACTTGGGCTGCTGGAAACTGATGGGTTTTGACAGCAAGAGCCAAAATCTTGTTTGAAGGCAAAAGCCAGGCAGGGAAGTGTGGGAGCCTGGAGGGACGTGGTGGTGGTGGCCAGGTGTGACCAGGGCTGTCTCCCATTGGGGTGTCCCCTGCTCCTGGCAGTGCCCCTGTGGGAGTGTGGACACAAAGCCCCCCTTGCAGAAGAGTGACCCAGGACACGACTGCCTGAGCCCCACATCACTGGGGCAGCCACCTGTCCTGCTCTGCCCCACATTGGGGCACCCCTGGGTGACACTGCTGCCCGTCCCCACCCAAGGGAGCTGCTCCAGTCTCCCCCAAACAGCCAAAAACTTGGGCTTTGTTTGCAAAGTGCAATTCCAGGGTTTAGCCACGATCAGTAGAGACTCGGGTTATTAAGAGCAGATTATATTTGCAGAGCACTTTGGTGGAGCAGCAGCAGCAGCACAGGCACCCACACCCCAGCAGTGGTGGCTGTTGTTTGGGTTCCCAGCAGGTTGGGATGGGCGAGGTGTTGCCCTCTGAAGGAGGCTGGAGTCTGATTGAAGAGCAGAGGCAACAAGTGGGAGGTTGCAGGGAGAGCCGTGAGGCCGGGAGCAAGCGGGATCCTGGTGGGAGTCATTGAGGAGGAGCCAGGGGTCCGTGTGGTGGCACGGGCAGGGGTGCAGGGCACGGCCTCAGGAGCACCACTGGGATGCAGGAGCATCCATGTCCTCTCCAGCAAGGATGCTCTTTCCCTGCTATTTTGGGTGATGCTGCTCAAGCCCAAGGTGGAAGGAGCTGGCTCAGCCTCGGGATCCTCTGCCAGCAGCAGGGCCGGTGCTGTCCTCGCTCCGGATGCCAACACCGTGTCCCATCTCCCAAATCGAGGAAGCACCAATCCCACCGATCCCCCTGTACCATCCCTGCGGAACAGCATCACCATGGAAACCCACAGCCCTGCGCCTGCCGCCCGGCAATCAGAGGGGGGACACTTTTAGGAATATTATTTTTACTGATGGCAAATGGTGGAGGCTCGGTGCTGACAAAGGAGATGAGCCCAGTGCTGGGCATCGCCTGTTTTCCCAATGGTCGGTCTTTCTCCTGCTTTTCCTGCCGAGGGCACGTGCTGGTGGGGCAGCCGCGGCTCTGCCCGGGTGTTAAGTGCGGGCAGGGCGAGCGGCAGATGCAGGACGGGGAGATGCGGGGGGCAATCTTCTTTGTGCAGATTAGGATTGGGGGTTATTAAGCGGAAAATGCTCCATTTGGTGTAGAAAGCTCCTTTTCCTTTTTAACAGCATATGTGCCCGCTGGCTGCTTGCTTCCCGGTGGTGTTGGCACAGCGGCTCGGAGCCGGCACGGCAGCTTGGAGCCGGCCCAGCTTTGGTGAGCAGCTTTTAGCGATGCTCCTGCCTGGGCTGGGAGAGCTGCGACCGCTCACGGTGCCAAAAGCTGGTTCCACTCAGGGCTGCGTCTCTCACGGCCAGCGGGATGGGGTGGCTGCGGGATTTGGCCCTGGAGATGGCACAGCAGGCTGTGTGTCCATCGTGGTCCAGGGCATCCAAACAGATCCCGTCTGTGGGGAGAGCGCGGTGCTGGAGCCGGAGGGTGTCAGAGGTGCTCCACGTGCTCCCCAAGTCCCGGCATCACCATCACACGGGGAGGATGCAGCCGCTGTTTACTGGGGAGCAGCGGCGGGAGGGAATTTGGCTGCTGCTGCTCTGGCAGGGCTCCTTACGGAGCAGCCCTGCAAGCGGAGGGGAGGTGCCAGCGGCTCCGCCAGCCCCGTGTGCCGCACTTGGGAACCGCTTTCTATTTTTTTCCAGCTGCATTCGCACCAGCGTTTGCATTGGTTTGCTTGGGGAAACCCCATCCCCGTGACCGTGGGACCCCCACGGTGCCACCCGAGGGGCGCAAAGCTCATCCTTGGGCACGGAGAATGTCACGGGGCTTTTTGGCCCGAGGTGACCTGGGTGAGATCTTGTCCGTGAGACCTTCACCCACCTGGGTATCCATGTGCTTTTGGGATGTGCTTGCACCGGGCAGAGCCCTTCTGATCCCCCCGGGGTGAAGGCAGATGGGGACAAAGGCTGCCGGCTGCATCCGCTGCCGGCTCCTGCCTCCCTCAGCCACCCTCCCTTCCTCCTTCCCCGCTGCCTGCAAATTCGGCATCCCATCGGGTGCTGGATACAGCCACCCTGCGGGAAGCACACCAGAGCCAGGAGAGGGGTTGGGATGATCCCCCGTCGGCAGGGGTATGCCGGGGTGTTTGTGCTAACAAGCCCAGCATATTATAATTTCAATGGAATTTAAAAAACAAAATAGTCCTCAGACAAACGACTCTGCAGTGCCTCTGCCAGGGCCTAAGATCTGCTGCTATCTATTTTTTAATAATTGAGGGTAATAAATATGTATTTCTTTCTCCTTTCTCTCCGTACGCCGCAGCTTGTCAGCTCCCTGCGTCTCTCCTCTGATCAGGCCCCATCTTTGCCGAGCGGAAAGGAAAAGAAAGGGAAAAAAAGAAAGAGAGGGGAGAGAAAAAAAAAAAGATTCTTTAAGCGAAAAGGATTAAAGCCTTGAAAGTAGGTCTGCCCGAGCCACTCGGCTCTTCCTGCTCCCTGCCAGCCGCAGATAGGGCCAGGGACAAGAGGAGCATCCCCAGGTGGTGGAATCCGTCCCCGCGGGGTGTTTTTGGGTGCAGAGCCCGGCTGGGCAGCGGCAAATCCCCCGGGGAACGCGGCTGAGGCTGGGCAGAGCCGCCGGGAACTTGGCAAACCGCTGCTCAGAGCCAGTTCTGCTCCGGTGGCAGATATCCCCCAGCTTATTATTCCCTCTGGTTTTCAGATGGAGATGTTGGCTCGAAGACGCGGAGGGGGTTTGGCGGTGGGGCTGAATGTTTGGCCATGCTGCGGGACCCCCCCGGCCGCGGGATGCTGGGGCGGAGGAGGCGCTGGTGTGAAGGAGGCGGCTATTTATAGCTTCCCTCGGCTTTTGTTCCTTTTCCAGTAGAGCTCCTCTCGAAATAGAAACAGTGCCGACTGCGCGGCCGCTCCCGGGGCCCAGCCGTGATGCGGGGGGCACCTCTCGGCCCGGGGCGGGGGGATACCCCAAGCTATGAGGTGCCTTCGCGTTGGGCATCCCCCCGTCCTGCATCCCTTGAGACGGGGCTGGTGTGGGTTGGGGAGTGGGAGCCGCCTCACTGCACCCTCCGTGTGCTGGTGATGCCCGTCCCGACCCTGAGGGGGGTGAATGGCTCTGAGGGGAGCATCTCTGTAGGGTGACAGCACCGGGTGCCCCTGCGGAGAGCAGGTGAATCCCTCGGGAACGCCCCGACAGGGTCTGTCCTCGTTTTCCAAGCTCAGCCGTTGCCTCTGCTTTTCCCTCCCAGCATCCCACAGCACCCCCTTGCTCCCCTCCCCACACTCCATCTCTGATCAATATAGCTGGGAAAAACAAAACAAAACAAAGTAAATATTTAATACGATCCAGGGAGCCACAGCGAGCGCTCCCCCCGTCTGTCTCCTCCAGCAGCCGCTCGCAGCAGCTCCCCGGCCCTAATGAGCCTGAGTGCAACAGGGATCGATGGCAACGGCAACCTCCGCAGAGGGGTCAGCTCTGCCACATCCCCTGTGCTGCACCGGAGCTTAGGCGTGGCCCCCCGCGCCCCCCAGGGCTGCCTGCCCCCCTCATCCTCTTCCTCTTCCCCCGTTCTTCCTCTCCTGTGTCCCCTTTGTCGTTTCCAGGTCCTGGGAGGGATGAAAGGTCTGCTGTTCTATCACAGCCACGTGGGACATGAGCTGTGTCAGGCATCAGCTCCAGACTGGGGGATTCCTCAGGGGTGTGGGATGGGGTGTGTGTAGGGCTGTATCTGACATGGGATGAGTGTGTCTGTCCCCACACTTGTGGAGCAGATCCCTTATGGATGGAGGTGGGAGCCTTTGGGGGACCCCGGATACCTTTGGAACTGGCCCAGGCTTTTTAACCAGAGCCAAGACAGTGTCCATGTTTGTGGTGTGACCAGGTGTGCCTCCTCCTCCTCCCCAGCCTCTCACCCTCTCGCCTGCATCCCCTGGTGTGCTCCAGAGACCCCAAGTGCTGACAGAGTTTGGGAAGTGCCAGTGCCAGGTAACTGGCAGGCTGGTCCTGGCAATGCCAGCGCAGGACCTGCCTCATTGCAGTCCAGATCCACATGTTTTCCGAGTTTGGATGGTCCCTGTCACTCTAACACCAATGGAGCTGCCAGGTTTCCTGTCACCCTGACCCAGCTGCCCTGCGCAGGACAGTCCCCGTTGTGCCCCCCAGCCTGTGCCATCGGTGTAGGAGAGGGACCAAGCCTTGTCCCCAGCCAGCCATTCCATCAGCTGGACCTGTGCACCCCCCTGCAGCCTCATCGTGCCCTGGTGTCCCAGCAGGATGCAGAGGTGACACATGGGGAGGCAAAACCCAGGAGGAGCACCAAGCTGTGCTCCTCTGCTACCACAACGCTTTGCAAATTGTTTTTCCATGGAAAAGTCAATTGTCCTTGGCGGTACCTGGGATGAACCCACGGCCAAATTCCATTCCTGAGATGTGATAAGAGGGATGCCCACCCTGCCTGATGCCCCTCGTCCAGCGGTGCCAGACCTCCAGCTCTGTGAAGCCTCAGCCTGGCTGTGCCCGGGGATGGGAACTGGATTTACAGCTGGAGAACAACTCGGTGTGCCCCGAGCACGGGGCAGGGAATGTGCATCTCCTGCCTCCCAGGTGATGCCGCCGAGCATCTTCCTGCAGCTCAGGGTCTCCCGGCAGGCAGAGGGCTGCAGAGGTGCCAGGGCAGGGCTCCCCCTGGGAAGTGCAGCAGCAGGAGCACGAGCTGGGACAGCGGCGCAGGACCTGCGTCACAGATGCAGCTTGTGGCAAGGTGCCGAGGAAGTTTTGCAGCAGCATTAGAAAATGTTGACATGTTTTTTGAAACAATTTCAGATCTGATATCTGCGCCAGATTGAGTTTGTAACCAGCTTTATTGTTTAAGCCTGCTGGGATTTCATCAAAGGCGTCTGCTGTTTACCCAGAACCATTTCATTGGAGAAAACAGCAAACAGACCTGCATTTCTATCTGATTTCACTTTTTCCTTTTCCTCCTGAATTTAAGTGCTTGTGAAAAGCATGGCTGATAAGGCAGAGCGGTGGATAAATCCCGAGGACTGGCGCGGTGGATGCTCTACCAGCTGCTCCAGCTTTATTAATAGACCGAAGGCAGTTGCTGGACCAGCTGCTGGGTGCCAGCCTGGAGCGAGGCACCCGCCTCGGGGGCAGCTGGGTATCCCCAGATGGTTTTGGGATCTCCATCCCGGCAGGCTGAGCCGAGTCATGACTCCTCAGGATGCCGAAGGCTGGGAAAAGGATCCACACATAGCTATTTTAGTGCTTTGAGTGTGAATTCAGATTTAAACTAAGAGGGAGCCAATGCCTGTCCCTCCCCAGGGAGTGACCCCAGCAGGCAATGTGCTCTGTCACTCCATGACAAGCCAGGCCAAGGCAATGCAGCCACAGGAAGCAGAGGAGGATGAAGGAGAAACCAAACTAGAAAGGGACTTGGTGTAAACTGCATCAATCCTTCTCTCACATCCCTGGGGAATTCGGTGGCTGCCAGCCTGGCTCTGTCTTTTGCCCGTTGCTGACGTTGGAAACACGCTGGAGAGGAGGTTTAGGGGCAAGAGAGAGCCCAAGAGGGTTTTACAAGGAGCTGACCTGGGGGCTGCAGCCCCCTCTGGTGCTGACTGCTTTGCTCCAGGCATCTTCCCACAGCTCATCCCAGTGGTCACCCATCACCAGCATTGTTTTCTCCAGGGTTTGGCATCATCTTCACTTGGGGATGGCCTTGGTGGCTGTCCCCACTTTTCCTGGCTTTTGGGACAGAGACACAACAGGCTGGGGTCGGTGGAGTCCATCCTTCTGCCCTTCCCGGAGTCCCTTCGGCATCTTCTCCCAGCTGCTGGCACTCCCTGGGCAGGTTGTGCCAGTGGCACCTCGCCGGCACTCTGAGGGCTTGTCTCGCCCATCGATCACACCTGCACAGTGACAATGTAATTTTTATCTCCAGTTGTTTATTTCTCAGACAGAACTACTTGTAAATTCCGAGAAGAATATACATCCCTGCGCGTGACAGATCCAGCACATGGCGATTAATCTGCCCTCTTAAGACCTGAATACAAAAGTGTCCCAATGTCACTCCTAGATGGGGTGTCAAGCCCCGGGGCAGCACTTTGGGGATCTGCAGGGACCTGGTGGCAGAACATGCCCACGTCCAGGTGATGCTTTCCAAATACTTATTGCATTTCCTACCAGCTCTGGTGGTCCCTGACTGATATTCCAGCTCTCCAGACTCAGGCTCCAGCTCCTCTTTTTGGGAGGTTTATGCAAATAGGACTTTTTTTTTTTTTCCTTTTTTTTTCCCTTTTTTTTTTTTTTAATTCCTCAGCGCTGCTGCTCTGCTGTGTCCCAGATAGCAGAAGTGCTGAGGACAGGTGTTTGCATCAGGTCCTGCGGCACCCGCGTCCCACCCGGCCGAGGGGAGGAGGGATGCACCGAGGGGATATCCCAGGGGGAAAGGGGCAGGGAGCAGCCAGCAGAGGCCAAGGATGGAGAGGGGAAGCTCCTTTAATGGCTGCACTGCGCTAGTGAGGATGGACATTGATGGAAGTGCAGGTCTGTTCCAAGCTCAAGCACGGCCCTGTCCCCAGCGAGGGGCAGGACAAGGATTGGGGTGTCAGTTTGGGCTCTGCAGCATCCCACAGCCCCATCGGCAACACCCTCTGTGCCATAAAGCCTCTTATTTACAACCTCCTACTCGGGAGCATCTGGGAAGCGAAGCGCGTCATTTCCAGAGAGAGCAAAAATGCTGCATATTTCAGTGTCTTTTGAATTTTTTAGGTTTCCCTGAACTGTGCTAATGGTTTGGTGGTGGCGGGGGGGAGGTGAGGGCCCAGCCCAGCTCCCGGCCTGCCTTGCTGCTCCACCGCGCGGCCATCACTGCATTGCCGCTCTTAAAATATTCAGTGCTGTTGGCCACAATTTCACAGCGGGTCAAAGCGCGCCGAGCCAGCAAGAAGGAGGGAAAGTGTGACAACAAGATTAACCCCGGCCCAGCAGGCCCCGGCCGTGCTCGGCAGGCTGAGCACGATGTGCTGCAGCCACCTCGTCCCAGGGGACCAGCAGCGAGTCCAGAGGGGCCACGACACCCCAAATCCCTCTGGTTACCCAATCTTGCTGAGTCGGTGGCATCACCACCAAGAATGGTGAAGGGACAGTGAGAGCATCCAGAGTCCTGCTGGGAGGACTGAGCATCCCCTCCTTCTCCAAGCTGCTGCAAAGCAGGAGCCTGGTGCTGCAGTGGGATGAAGAGCTGAGGATGACCCCAGTTCTCAGGGACATTGCTGAGAGGCCTCAGTGCTTTTCACCCCAAGAGTTTGTGGTTCCCAGGCCTTGCACAACCAACAGTGGAGCAGCAGATTTACAATGCAAAAGAGCAGCTGCTTGAGCCCTGTTTGCTGACAGGGATTTAGTAATCCTGTCGTCAGCCCGGAGTTTGCTCTCGGAGTCGCTGGCTTTGGCTGCCAGGCTTTTCTAAGGAAACTTCCGAGGCTGGGGGAAAGAAGTGAAGCAAAGCACGTGGTCTGTGCCCACCGTGCAAGGGGGATGGTGGGACCTGTCTGCATTCCCATGCGGAGCCTGGGGCACATGAGGGATGCTGCCATGGGGAGAAGGTGCATGCCAGGCTCAGTCCGAGGAGCCACGTGTTGTCCAGGAGCTGGAGACCCCCAGGAACTCCCTGTTGTATGGCTGAGGCTTGGTCTTATGTCTCCTGCACTTTCCTTGGATTCTTGGTCGCGTGCCATGACTCCAGCGCTCGCCACCAGCGGCACGGATGATTGCGCACGCAAGCGCGGTGCCATCTGCAGGGAGTGCTGCGGCTGATGGATGCTCTCCTGGGGTTTTAAGGACACTCTGGCTGATTTATCAGGTTGTCTCCAGGGGTCAGGGTCATGCCATGGATCTCCATGGACAAGAGGTGGCTGCTGGGCTGGGTGTTCTGGCAAGGAGCTGGCAGCACTGTGACCATCCCGCTGTCCCAGACAGCCACTTCCAACCCACCCAAAGGCAACCAGGCCTGTGGTGACAGCTCTGTCACTCCTTCATCCCCAGGGACACCTACTCTTTCCCAAAATCACGCTTCCCAAGGGTGAAGGGGCACATTGGTGTCTCTGCCATGCTTGGGGCTGGACCAGCAGTGCCCTCCTTGAGCTGGCCCCGTGGTTGCCCTCTTGCACTCTGTGCCGGCGGCAAGCCAAGCTCTTCTCCCTAATTCTCCTTCATCCCTGTTAATGTACCACCAGATGTTCTCATTATCCATTTAAACATATAATCCTCCCCCGAATCCCGCTAAGCTCCTGGCCTCCCCAATACCTCATGGCAGTGCGTTCCACAGGTTAATTATGCATTTTTAATTAATCACCAAGCAGAGAATGACCCATGAATAAGGGATATGAAGATACTTCAACTGGGAATAGTTGGCAAATTGTCCCCAGGCGGAGCCATGCCGGTGTCATGGTCTCCTTGAATAACAAGACTAGCTCTAAAAATTCCTGATTTGTGGATGTGACAAGACTGGAGGTTGTGACAGAGCTGTGCCCTGTGTGGATGGGACCCTCCTGCACCTCATATCCCTCTCCAAATGGGGAGGAACCACATCCCCACCAGAGCTGTCTGTGTCCCACCTGGAAATGATGGAGCAAGAACAGGGAGGAGGAGGAGTGAGGCAGGGAGGGAAAAAAAAAAATCACACGTTGCTTTAAAAAGACATTTTTGAGTGAATGCTGAATAGGGTTTGGGAAAATTGCCTTAAAGGCCTGTTCTCTGCAGGGACGGAGCTTTTCATGGAGCAGGAGTATTCTGAAACTTAATTGCACATTTGCACGGGCTAGTGTTTTTATTTCTCTCAGGTCTCTGAGGTGGTCTTTGAAGATTGCTGTCTCTCTGTAATGGTTTTCTTTATCTCAAATAAATTCCGCACACCTGCGAGGTGGAGCTGCTTGAAAGAAATTATGTCGGAATTGGCTCTCGATTTAATAAATCTGCAAATGGAACTGGGATGCGGAGAGGCGAGGTGGTTGGTGGGGCTGGCTGCACCTCCTCCCTGCTCCCCACCCCTCCTCTCCCTTCCCTTCTCCACCAGCTGGCTCTCAGCCTCTCCATGGGCCAGGAAGAGTGTGGGGCTGAGCAAAGAGAGTCCAGATCCTGCCTTTTCCCCCTGCTGGCACATCCGGGGGGGCTCCAGCTGAATGTCTGGCAGTGCAGACCCTTCTAATGCCCACCTGGCTGCCTCCTCCAGCTACGTGCAACCCTGGCACAAACCCATCTGCGCTTCCAAAATCGAGATCCCTGCATCTAAACACTCACTTGATGGAGATGATACTACAAGCTGAATGCCCAAGGGGCATTCCCAAGGAATGTCCTAAGCACCTCCTTCAAGGAACTCCGATGCCATTATCTTTCCTGGCCTCACTTCGGGAGGTCCGGAGCTGTGGTTTGCCCCGGCAGCTCCTCCTGCATCACCCATCGCACGCTGCCACCATTTCTCCTTCCCCGGGAATCGGTTCTGCAGCTCCCCAGCTCACCAGGGGACGTTTAGCCAGCGCTCCATTTTGGAAGCAGCTTGAAGCACCGGAGAAAAGCCCGAGGCAGGGTTGTGTGCCGCTGCAGCAGGCAGACACAAATCCCCGGGCAGCCGTGGCAGCGAGTGCCGGGCAGCCCCGGCTGTCAGGCGGAGAGGGATGGGCGGCCACAGGAGTACACAGACAGGTTAATGGCAGCCGTGGATGCTGCACAATTGGATTTCACCTCCCCGCTTCTTAAGGAATCAGCAGCTCTCCCTTGCTCAGAAATCCGGCGCTCCCCCTCTGCCCGGGAGCCTCGGGATGAACTGTCACCCGCTGAAAGCTCACCAAGGGCCATTTCAAACCCTCGTTCCCCTCGCCGGGCTCCCCAGACACGAGGCTGCCCGCAGAGGCCGTGCCACCTCCTGTGCGAGCCTCGGCTGCTCGGCTGCAGGTGAACAAGGCGCCGGGAGATTTTATTGCATTGCTGGATTTTGTTCCACTCTGTTATTGGCCACGATTGAATTTGCTGCCGTGGAGGCAGGAGCCGGCACAGCCGGAGCTCCCTCGCCGCCCGCGCCGCTCCGGTGGGACCGTGACCTTGTCTGGGTGCCTCGCTTAGCCCTCGGCTGGGTAATTCGGTGCCGGCGTGGGAGCTGGGTGTTCGTCTGCCTCCCACTGATCATCCCAGCGTGGTCCCTCTCCCTTGCCTGAGCCAAATCCTCGCTCTGCTCCACTTTCAAGCGTTGACCTTGGAAATGCTTTCAGGGAAAGCATCCGCCTTCCCAGCTCTCTCCTCTCTTTCCTACCCAATTATGTCCCTCTGTCCTCGTCTCCTTGGGCAGCTGCTGAGGTTTCAATACCCTGGGCACCACTGCAGTGCCTGAAGCCCTGTGCAAAGCATTCCCAAGTTTTAGTCACACTTGCTGGTTCATGGTGTCAGCTGGGAAACAGCATCTCATCTTCCTGCTGCCCTGTTCTAGGACTTACATAAAAAACACCTCAGTTTCCTGAAAATGTAGTTTCTTGGCCTGTTTTCTCTTTGGACAGCAAGCTGTGTGGCAGCAGAGCTGGGAACATCCCACCTTCCAGTGCAGGTGGCCTTGCATCAGTGCAATCCTGTGCGGTGGCACCGGTGCCCCGCTCCCCACACCAGCACAGGACCAGACCCCAGCCCTTAGCAGTGACACGGAGCCATCCCCAGCACACCGGACAATGCAGCTGTGAGGGGTCAGTGGGCAGAGCCATGCAGGAAGGCTGTGGCAGCCTCGTTCTCTCTGTGTTGACAGCCACAGCTCCTCTTCCCCACCAGCTGCACCATCGCCTCTGCCCCATGATTGAATTAGGGGGCTGTAACCCACCCCCCTCCCGCCTGGTCCCTGGCGCGCCAGGCTCAGATGCTGAACTCGAGAGCCATAATTTAATAAGTCTCAGGCAGACAGTGCTCCGATAGCCGTCGGGATCTTTCGCCTCTTCCCTGCCCAGCCATGCACTGATTTATGCTCCCAGGTGACGGTTGGGATTTTGTCTGGGATTTGTGGTCTTCCGGGATGATCTTTTCCCAAAGCAGGAAGTCTGTGGGGTGAGCTGGGAGCAGGAGCGGGGCCATACAGGCTGTGGTCGGTGTGGTGTTCACCCTTCACTCGGCTGACTCTTTCTTTGAGGAGGAAGGAGATATGGGGGGCAGAGGGACCCCATTCCTTACAGCAGCAGCTGCTCTCGGGCTGCCTGGGCACAACGAGTTAAAAGTTGCAATTAGCAAAGTGCTGACGATGGAAAGGTGGGGTGGAAGCAAGCGGCACTAAATGAATCTTGAAAGGTTATTCCAATAAGCAGCAGCACAGTTTCCAGCTGCGCTCACTTTCCTGGGAGCTGGGGGACAAAGGATGGGATCCAGGCTGAGAGATACCAGGTGGGATAAGGGATGTTGCTGGAGGATGCTCAGGTGCCAGCAATGCCTGCTGGAGCAGAAAACACGGCAGGGGAATTAAAGCAGGAGGGGGACAGGCCACCACATCCCAGAGATGCTCATCCAGGGGTGTGGGGGGTGGGTCCTGCCCATTCTGTGGTTTTCCACAGGGTCCAAATCCTGTCACAGGCATGGAGCCCCGTGCCTCTGGCATGTGCATGGGCAGGGTTTTGGGGAGTGGTGTGAGCCACGCTGCTGTGGCAGGGAATCCTTGAAGTGTGGAGAGTGGTCCGTCAGCTGCAGCGGGGGCTGCAGGGGGAGCGGAGCTGGGAGCCAGGGAGGAGGATCCCGGGAAAGGCGTTGCTCTTCCAGCTGAGCAGACAAGAGCCCGGGCAGGCGCAGGCAGCCAGCGGTGGCCTCTCCCTGCCAGACGTGGCTGTTCCAGCTCTCTGCTGGTGTGACACCACCGAGCTATTATTAGACTCCAATTTTCTGTGGGTAGCTCTGAACTCCCCGGTGCCTCCAGCAGCTCGGCAGATGCCAGGGCAGAGCAGGATCTGCAGGCACTGGTGGGGACGAGGGTCCCTGGTGAGCTCAGTGGGTTGCAGTGAGGGGTGGCAGAGCCCCCCAGCACAGGCACATAGAGAGCTGATAACCACAGCCTGGGCTGGAGCCACAGAGAAAAACGGCAATTAGTTGTCTAACGAGAGCTTTGGCTGATGAGGAGGGCACAGAGCCCCTGAGAGCACTCATTGGGTCAGTGGTAGCTGAGAGAGATGCTGCCCCAACAGAGATGTGGGATATAGGACTCTGCACCTCCAAAGCACATCTGGATTTCACAGCATCCCTCCAAAATGGAGCCACGGCATGCCCATCGCTGCCATCCTTGGCAGGAGGCATGTGGGAGCATGACAGGGCTGTGGCACACTGGGACAACCCATCCCGTGCCAGAGGAGGACTGGCACTGGGGAGACAATGGCATCTCCCTGCTTCCACCCTCTCCCAGCCTGGTTTCCAAGCAGGAGTGTTTAAGTGCCTTTTATGTTGTGACTGAAATGATGAAAGGCCCAAAAATGGGACTAACAAAGACGAGTTGTACTTCAGAATAAAAAACCCATGAAAGCAGCAGATGCTGTCATAGGAATAAATTGTATCAACAGCGATCAGATGGGAAGTGAAAAGTCAGAATGGAGTTGCTCCCTCTTTCCCGCTTCCAGTGAAAATTTCTGGGTCCATGAATTTAGCCAGAATCAGGTAGGATGAAAGGCTTTGTCTGACAAGGCATTTCAAAGGATCTGGGAGCCTCCAGAGATGTGGCCACTTGGACAGGGAAACGGAGCCCCTCAGTTTTAATGAGCATTCCAGTTGCCTTCCTTTATCCTTCTGCCAAGATCTTATTTTTGTTTTCTTTTCTTTTCCCTTAAAACTCCCGATTTCCGCTCTTTGCGATTCGTTTTAACTTTGCAAAATGTGCATTTGGGCAACAAAACATGAGGAGGAGGAGGGCAGAACATCCCTGTCACTCCATCCAGCCCAACCTGTTGCTTCTCACCAGAAAACCCCTCCTTGCTGTGGTCAGCCCGGATCAGTCAGCACCACCAGTCAGCACCACCAACCTTCAGCATCTTCCCAGCCCTGCAACGATTTCCCATCTCCCCATCTCCCCTTTCCACAGCGACAGGATCCTACACGGGCTGTAATTAATAGAAATTAGACTGTCAAGACCTTGCAGCCCCCATCCCGTAATGACTTGGCCTTGCTGTGTTGGAGGTGCAGGGATCGGCCGCGGGCTCGAGAGCTGCCGGTGATGGGAACACATCCCGTTATCAAGCTATTTTTATTAAGCTTTTAATGCAGGCACTTGCGTGGTGCTGGGGGATGTGCAGCATGTCCACAAAGTCCACTCCCGGAGGGATGTTCAGGGGGATATTTTGGGATGGAATACCGGCATCAGAGCTAGACAAAGCAGGATATTAGCAGAGTGCCGTGTCCTGACCACGTTCATAGCTTGCGCATTCATTCCCAGCACCCAACTGCTCCAAACACACAGATTTCAGGGGCTTGGCAAAGCATTGCTGCTCAGTCCTCAGGTTCCCCACATCCCCACACATCCCAAGAGCTGAGTGGGAGAGTGACAGTGCCCAACATCCAACTGGGCACATGGCATTTCCCACCGGCTCATTAAGCCTCCGAACGGCCTCAGATGCCGGGCAGAGGAGCGGCACGGCTCAGCTATTCACACTGCTCTGCTTTTATCACTGCCTTTTTCATGAGCTGGTAAAAAGTTCAGTGCAAAGCACAGGAGAGGTCTCTAAAAGGCAGCCGTGCTCATGACCCAGCATGCTGGCTCGCGTCTCCAGCGGGGATGGGGTTTTGCTGGAATCTGTGGTGTTCACTCGGCCGGTGACCCCCAGGGATGTTCACTTGGAGGGCTCGTGGCATCACCCTGAGAGGAGACCAAGGGCATGGGGAAAGGTGCTGCTGCCCTTTTTGGGTGTGAAAGAGAGACCGGAGGCTGTGGGTTGGGCTCCAAATGACGCCAACACTTCTTTTTTGGTTGGGGGGAAGAAAATGTGACAGAGCCGGCAGCTTTGATGCCTGCCCGTCCGTCTCCTTCCCCCCTGCTGCAGGCAGAATGATGTGCTGCTGAATGAGGAAGAAGGTACATGACAGGCTCCAATTTGCCCTCTTCTCCACCAAACACAAGGACATCCAGTAAATCTGAAATGCAGAAAGGCTGAAAAGGGATGATGAAAGGGAGCCCACGCGGCACGGTACAGAATTCGCTGGTGGATCTCGGTGGCACAGGACACTGCTGGGGTCGGGACCTCAGCAGGATTACAAGTTTATAGGACTAATGCCCTCCCTATTAGCCATGCTTGCATAAAAACCTCTTTGACTCCCTGTGTCGGGTCACTCTCTGCTCCGGGCTCCAGCCAGGTAAAGATCCGTCCAGCTCATCCCCAGTTTCCCACAGCCTCCAGTTTTTCCATCTCCCGTGGATGTGGGCTGGATGGGGCAGCCGAGTGTGCACTGAGAGCCCAGGCAGCTGTCACTTTGCTCTTCCATCTCATATTTGCTCAGTTTTGGCTGTATTTCTGATCCTAAAGAAACCCTCCATAGCTCCTGGCCAGCTGCTGGCAGGGAAAGGAGCTGGTGAATCTGCTTTGGATACACATGAGCTTGTTCAGCGTTTGATACCGATCTGGCTGGTGCTCAGCTGGGGTGGGTTTTGTCATTTCATCTGCAATTGTTTAGATGTAGAGCACCTCGAAGAGTTCACTCACCGGCTGTTTTACAAAGGACATGTTCTTATTACTGCTGTGAATGAACTGCTTTGCATTTCTGTGAATGGGAAGGAAAACTTGTCACCTCAGGACAAAAAGGGAGTGGAAGTATCTGATGATCCCCTGAGACGCCTCAGACAATCCACTAAGCTCAAGTCATCCTCCTGTATTTCTCTTTCCTTGGGGGCAATTGGAATTATTAGTCCCTTCTCAAGGACCTTGAGATCTCCCTGTCCTTTGCCAAATTCTATCCTGGCTTCACTGCAGGCTGCTGGCAAGTCCTGCCAGAGCCCTGTCCTGTGCTGGGGACCAGCAGAGGATGCCTGGTGCCTGCTGGGGGTCAGGACAGCAGTGCCAGGAGCCAATGAAACCCCTATCCATGCCTGGAATCCTGCTCAGGGTGTTCCCTGGTCCATGCCATCCTCTCCTGGAGAAGCAGGAGCATCCTGGTGTCCATCAACACCTCCAGCCACAGCAGGACCCAAGGACTTGATTAATCCATGTGCAAAGAGATGTGCCCTTCCCTTTGGCATTCCTGCACTCCAAAAAGGTCCCGGTGGCTTTTGAGATGCACAGTGGGGTGAGACACAGGGGCACAATAAACCCTGCAGCAGCAGCCAAAGGACAGTCAGGAAAAGAAGATGGTCTCTTCTCCCTGATATCCAGGCACAGGATGTGTGGGAGTGGTTGCACCAAGGGAAGTTTAGACTGGATGTTAGGAAGCATTTCTTCACTGAGAGGGTGGCCAAACCCTGGGACAGGTTTCCTGGAGAGGTGGCTGATGCCCCAAGCCTGCCCAAGTGTTCCAGAGGCATTTGAGCAGTGCCCTTAATAACAAGCTTTAGCTTTCAGGCAGATGGACTAGATGACCATTGTAGGTCCCTTCCAACAGAAATATCCTATTCCATTCTATCCCATCCCATCCCATCCCATCCCATCCCATCTCAATGATCTGCCTCCAACTGCTTCAAGCAGCAGCCCAGCCTCTGATCTAGACAGTCTCCTCCCAAACCTGCACTGAGGTGCTGGGGTTGTTCCCTGTGCCTGCAGCCACAGGACCAGCAGCATCCCACTGCAGTTTTCCTCCAAGGGCATCCCTGCCATGGAAGGTGTGCCCAGAACTGGGGTTAAGCAGAGCAGGTTATACTGGGAAAACACACTCTACACTCCCTCTGCTTCTGCGTGTGTTAGTCCTGAAAGAAGCATTTAAATTAAACAAGTTTCTATAGCCGAATTTCAATCCCACAGCCACTTCCACCACTGACCTCCTTTTTTCCCCCTTCTTCTCTAGCTTGAGAGCAGGAGGAGGAGATGCAGACAGAGAAGAGTGCTAATTAAACAGGGAGTTCCACATTAGGGTACAAGTCCTCTGGACTAGCACAAACCCTGCCAATTTCTGTATTTATTTATTATTTTTTCAGTACAATTGTAATTTCCAGTGGTGCCTCCAGCACCAGGAGAGAGTTCAGGGGCTGCTCTTGGAGAGGATTAGCACGCTGGAAGCATTATTACTTTCCTTCGCTGTGAATTCAGGAGTGATTCCCTGACGGCTGCACTCTATATAGAAGTGAATCGGTGCTAATTTGTTTTTGAGGATCACACATCCACCAACATGTGAAAGACAATCCTGCTTCTCGATGTATATTTCGAGCCAGTGCTACAGCAAACAACGGAAAATAAGCAAGCAAAGGAAGCCAGACCTCCCTCGCCCGGAAAGCCAGAGCTGGAAAAGAGCGGACTTTCATTTTTTTTTCTTTTGCCCATGTGAGTCGGTTCTGCATCTTTCCAGAAGTATTTTAGGTTTTGGCCCTGCTGCCCATGGCAATAGACAGCAGGGGCTTGGGCAGCTCTCACATGGAAAGCCTCAGGGACGCTCTCTTGGACGGGATGCCAGAGAGACTGGGCATAAAAGGCTCCTTATTTTTTCCTGTTAAATCATCCTCGAGTTTAACTGCAGGAGAGGAATAAATGAACTAATTGAATCTGTAACGATGGAGGAGCTGGGCACCTGGCAGGGGAGCAGCAGCCCCACCACCCATTGCTCCTCTCTCTTTATTTGTGTGATTCAGAGGGACACAGTCCATGGGGAGATATCAGAGCCGGCTGAAATGGAAGACAAAGCTATTGTTTCAAACAGAGTTATTGATTTTTACATTATTACACTATGAAATTTATGGTCTGGTTTCAAACTGCAATAGGAGTTAATGATCACCATCCAGAAACTTCCAGGTGACCTTGGGCGTGAGGAAGGTGAATAGCTCCAGTTACCAGGTCAGCAAATGTAAATTGAACTTGCAACACCCTAAAGGACTTGATTTTGGGGTGCTGCTGGCCCCAGGTCTCCGCCCTGAGCTTGAGCTCACAGCAAACTCCAAGCTGGTTGGCAGCCGTGATGGAGTGGGGAAATTGGACCTTCTCAGCTCCAAACAAAAGTTGTTCCTGCTGTTAAGCCGTGTTTTGCCCCCAGCCAGAAACACCATGATGTCCCCAGAGCTCCTGAGCACGGTTCTCCATCCTCAGCTGACCTCCCAGCACAGCTTGGCTGCCCAAGGGTTTGCTCCTTTCTGTCACTGCTGGAGAAGTGCAAACCAAGGGGCTCTGGGATGGATGAGGAGCACCCAGGGAGAGGAGGCAACACAGCCCAGAGCAGGAGAAACCCTGTGAGAGGGGAGAGCAAAGGGCAGTACCCAGAGCAGGCAGCTGCCTGCAAAGGCTGTGGCCCATTCCTTATTCTGGCTCTTCCGTCTCAGTCACAGGAGGAGGATTTGCTTTCAGAGTGACCAAGAGGCTTGTACCAGTTAACACATGAGATACTGGTGACACAGAAGGGTTTGCAAAGGCTACAGCACCCCCCAGTCTGCAGCCTTTTCCTGGCTTTTCTCTAAAAGGTACCTCCCGATGCATCTTTTGGCACCGGCCTCTTCCCAAAGCTTTCCTTAGCACTATTCCTTCCAAATTTCCTTGTATGCTTCTTCCTGTGGGAACAGTCTTTCCACTTGCCAGCCAAGGAAGGCAATTTCCAGCTGCTGGAGAAGGTTTTTTTTCCTTGTAGTGCCATCTCCCTGGAACATCCCTGACGCTGCACCCCGAGCTAAAGTCGTGTGAAGCCAGTAGCCTCCAAGCTCATCTTCTGCCTCGGAGGTCATAATTGCCATTAAATCACAGCTTGCCTAACCAAATTATGCAAAACCGAAATTATCTCCAATGATTTTTATGTTGCTGAAATGTTCCAGAACTGCCGGGGTGATGACTGGGGGATTGGGAGCAGCTGTCACTCCATCAGAAACCGTAACTCCCAACAGCTGGGATCTGTCAGTTATTTATGACACCGGTCGCAAAAAAAAAATAATAAAATGATGAAGGTGGATGGGTGGCTGCCACTCTCTGGCTGAAAGGCAGCTCGTGCAGAAAGCAAAGCCTCGTGCTGTGGCCTGGTGCTGGGAGCTGCAGCTGATGCTTGGGAGCAATCCCAGCGAGGATGCTCCTGCTGCAGGACCGCAGGGCAGCACCTAAGGGGCTTTGCAGAGAGGCTGAAAGGGAGCTGCTGCTCACTGGGGAATTTAGGCTTTGTGACAGTCAGCATGGGCTTGTTTATTTTATCCTCTCTGTTGCAAGAAAAAGGAAAAAAAAAGGAGAATAAGAGGAAATGAACCCTGCAGCTGCTAAGCACAGGTCTGACACTGCTTTGTCAAACCATCCCAGATCCAGAGTTGGGCTCTTGGCTCGTGCCCAGTTGCTTTCGCTACTCTGTCCTTGCCTTTCATTGTCCTTCACTTGGCTGGTGAAATTGTGAGCATTTGAGGCTTCTTTTTCTCCCTAAACAACAGTTTCTCTCTATGTGAACATGCAATTCTGAGGTCGTTCCCAAGTTTCAAAGTGTACTTTTCCCCCAGGGGTTGTAGTCATGTCTTTGTGCACCAGCTTGTTCGGGGTGGACTTTGAAAAATCCTTTGATAGATCAGGGCAGGAAAATCTCTCTCTAGAGCTCAGTGAGGTGCTGGTGTTAGAGCAGGTGTGAGTTTGGCCTCAGAAGAGGGTGAGAGATGAGGAAGCTTCTCCCTTTTTGATAATCCCGCCTGTGAGCAGATGCTTTGTCCCCACTTGTAGCGCACTCTGGTTAAGTGTTATTATTTATATTATGTAGTAGCTATACATAGTGTTTTATGGCAGTAAAGATACATAAATCAGCAACCAGAAGACGAGGGCTTTGCTCTAAAGAGCTTATAAATCTAACAGCTTGAGCAGCCCCGGTAATGGACACAGTAAGCAGGCAGTCAAGTTGCATGTAGACATGAGCTAAGATGGGTCTCCCAAAGCAGATGGCAGGTTTAGGAGAGATTTGGAAGAGAAGCAGCCTGCTCCATCCTCAAGAGCGGATTCTCCTGCTGCAGAATTAGACAGGCTCTGACCCATATAAGCTTGTCCGGGTGGAGAGGTGAAAACATCCATCTGAGAGAAGCAACTTGCCAAGAGGGAATGGGCAGGGGGTGCTGGGGTTTGTGGCAGGGCTGCCTTTTGGGGTTGTCCTGCAGGTGCATCCCCCCCAGGAACAAACCTATCCCTGTCCTAAGTGATGTCTGGGCCTTGAACCTGAGACTCCTGATGAAAGTAAGTGGCATCATGTTTTACAGAAACCGAGTTCCTGCCTGGCTCAGAGCTACAGTAAAGTGTCATAAACCTTAAAAAGCAAGAAAACTGCCAGGGCAGGCACACCTGGCTCTCTGGAGCAAGTGGCACCGCAGAGTCAAGAGTCCCTGCCGCGGTGGCAGAGAAGTGCTCCAACCCTTCAAACCATCCGTCTTTGATCCTGGGTATCAAACCAGGAGTTGTTGTTTTATTTTTTTTCAAATTTCTTCCTGTGCTGGCACCGGCCTGGGAGGAACCTGGTCTGGGCTGGAGAGAGATGTGCAGTGTCTGGCCGATCGCGCTGGCTCCGGGTGTCTGCATTCTTCTGGCTGCTTTCAGCTCTTGCACAAATCGAGGCTTCACACTAAATGCATTACACTGTATAACAATTAATCGCGTGCTACATATAGAAAGTCCTTACTCATCAATAATGCATGCGGGGAGGAGTGATTTTCACTCTCAGTAATAAGGCTAAGACAATGGAAACAAGCAGGTAATGGAAAACATTTATAACGATGTTAATCTAATAATGAGTCTAATGCTGTTAAAAGTAAGACTGCAAACTGGACGCATCCGAAGATAAATTATTTCAAGCATTCATTAACTGATGCCTAATTAATGCCCAATTAGAGGGATGTTACATGGGAAATGGTTTGGACAGTCAGACGAATTCATTGCAATCACTGAAACCTCAGTCAGAAGCAGGAGGCAGCAGAAGGACACGGCGAGCAGAAGCCGGGGTGACACAGCACGTCAGTGGGAGAAAGGCAGGAGATAAACACCCCTTTGCTGGTTTTATCCCTGTCAGCGGGGATTTGGGTTTACTCACTTCACCAGCAGGTTTCTGGAGGATTTTTCCATGCTGCTTTTGAAGCTCTCCCTCCCCGGTGAGCTCCGACACTCGGGCTGGTGACCCTCTGTCTGCCTCACAACCTTTACAAGATGAAGTTGAAAGGGCTGAGTCAGGAATAACAAGTTAGACAGGGTCAAACTCTCAGGAGAGCTGGGCTGGGGCCTCTTGGGAAGCTCCCATGGTGTTTCCCAGTCTGGGAAGCCCAGTGAGACCCAAGTGCTCCTGGCTGTCTCGGCCCGGTGGGATTTGGCTGCCGGATATCCCAGTGCTGGTGTTCCCAGCCTCAGGAGCTTCATGGCTCTATGACCATAGCCTCTTCGCTTTTTGGGGGTCTCATTCCCAGATCTAAACTGGGACCAGTCCCAGGCCATGCCAGGAGCAGCTTCTCACAGCACTAAGCAGTCAGCAGGTTTTACAGGCTTGGAGGGAAAGCCTCCTTGATGAGACCACAGGCCTTGTGTGCGCCCACTGGGGAGTCCAGACCTTGACAGAATCACAGAATGGTTTGGGTTGGAAGGGACTTTATCTAGTTCCATCCCCCCTGCCATGGGTAGAGGCACCTTCCACCAGCACCAGGTCGCTCCAAGCCCCATCCAACCTGGCCTTGGACACTTCCAGGAATGGGGCAGCCGGAGTTTTTCTGGGCAGACTGTGCCAGGGCCTCACCACCCTTACAAGGAAGAATTCCTTCGTTATACCTAATCTAAACCTACTCTCTATCCAGAGACTCTATCACGTTCTGCTCCCCTGTTCACCCTTTTTTTTCTAAGTATCCATCCTTCTGTTTCCCCATTCTCCTTACTCCCAAGTTGTAATAGGGAGAAAGACATCCCTGGATTTTCTTCCCAACATCCTATCCTCAGGAAGCTGAGAACCAGTAACAACCGCAGCCTATCCTCGCCACCATCCCTGGCTGCAGGAACCACATCTCTCTCTCCATAGGAGCTCCAGCCACTAACTCACAGCCACCTGTTAATTAAAGAGATGGACTCAGTTCCCTCTGACCTTTACCTCCGCAGTTATCCCTGCAGGCAGCGCGCTGTTAAACACTGCGTTCCCTTTCGGCAGGAGCCTCTACCTTGGCCATGCTCCAGGGAGGCCCGGGCTGCCTTGGTCCATCACCACACATTGCTAACAGCCTCCTGTCATCAACATCCCTATACGTGAAATCCTGTATGCTCCCAGATCCCTGCCCAGCTCCACCTCCCGTCAGTAATCCCGTTAGCCTGGCAACTGTCGTGTCACGGAAGAGCGCATAAAACTGTTGTTTGGAAGCAATATGTAATCTTCCAACCTGCTGCGTGTAGCTGGGAGATGGTTTATTGATTCAGACCCTTGTGATTTGGTATTTGCAATAACAGACTCTGCATGTGGGAGATCGTCACAGCACTTGTGCCTAGCAGGGTTTTACTAATAAACATCAGACCTATGGAAGGTGCCGTACTCCGGTGTCACCGAGGTAAGATGGGGGACGTGGAGCCGTCCCACCTTGGCAAAGCACATCCTCGAGTTAAAAAAACCAGCAGAATATATCTGCACACATTGCTTTGTCTCTTCCACCGTAGGATAATCACAATATCCTCAGGATACCACAGTTTCCCAGGCTGTGAGTGGCAGCCAGGGCTCCCGTTTTGGCAGGGAGTGCTGGGTGCTCAGCACGATGCTCCCACTAGCGCAGCCCCTCGCTCATCGTGCAAAGGCACGACAGCGAAGCCAAAATGCTACGGCGGTGACTTGGAGAACATTCCTTTTCCTACACAGCCGTAGGAGTTGTTGCGAATTAAGCGTTCCCGACTCACCAGCCCTTTTTGGCAGTGGCGCAGGGATGAGACATCCCTCCTGGTAGCCCGTGCTTCGTTTCTGAAGGGCAGCACCTGGAAGTCGTCCCCCTCATTCCCATTCCAAGGCTCCATCCGATGCTTTGGGCAGCACTGCTATTTTTTTCCTATTAACCGCCCAGTCAGCGATGACTGCCTCTTACTGGTGATTTATGAAGAGTCTGAATAACCCAGTTTATCTAAAATATGTGGCAACTTTGCCTTGAAAGGATGGGTTCAGATGGACGGGTCACCTGCTGTTAACTAAATGACAGTAGATCTCCATACCAGGCAAAAGGCAACAGCAACCACGCAGTTACATTTCAAACACAATTAATAAGAAAACACTGAGGTTTCTGTGCCTCCAACTCGTATTAGGCTGTAGGCACTGAAAAGAGGGACTGTAAAAGCCCAAGGGGTCCATGCTCTTGGACTAGCTGGTGATAACGACGTGGAGTAATTAGAGATGAACTCCACTTCCACTCTCGTTTTTCAGATTATTACAAGCTGAGTAGGACTCGTGGGCAGGATGGCACCGGCAGCTGTGCACTGCTCCTCTGTTACTCCTTTTCCCCATGAAGTCCAGAGGCAGAATTCATTAGACATGAGCAAATTTTGCGTGTAAGAGGAAAAAGCCAAATCTAGGAGGAAAATCTGAATGAGAAATGACAAGTCTGGTGCGATGAGTCTGAAAAGCCACTCGGCGCAGAAGGAATAGCCTGAAAGCAAGCCTGGTGTGAGGAGTGGGAGCGAGACGGGAGCGGAGCGGCGAAACCGGAGCTCTGAGAGCTGAGCAGAGGGAGGGGATGATTCCTGCCTCGCTCTCTGCTTCTCTGCTGCGAGAAAGCCCCAGTCACAGGCACACACTGCAGCATCAGAGGATGCAATATGCTTTGCCACAGGACATCCATTTAAAAATATGTCTGAGCATCCCACTTCCAAACGGAGTTTTCGGCTCAGCCTTTTCCACCAACTGCTGACAACATATTTCCCTGCAAATCACTTGGGTTTCGGGGTGGATGGTGGTGTCTAACAACCGTAGTGAAAGGAGATGGTGGGGATGGGTCTGTGCCTTTGGGGGAGTGGGATGCACTGCACACGTGTGATTTTAGGTGGTTCGCTGGGAATTGCTGAATCTGTGCAGCTTTTCCTCTCCGATATGTGCAAGCGATTTAACAGATGCGTTACAGGAGGGGGGTGGGCACCTGCGAGGGTTTGAATTTCCTCTGTTTGCTCTCACATCGCGGCGTTTCCTTGCCTGCAGGCAAGGGGCTCCGCTGCCTGCACTGCCAGCGTGAATTCTCGCCGAGAAAGTTTCTCCTGCCTGTTCCGGGCTGGGAACACAACCAGCTGCCTGTTGCAGGCAGGGAGAGGAGGCTGGGAGTACTCCATACATCACGTTTTAGCTGCCGTGGGTGATGAGCCTACTCATCACAGCCGCGTGGGTAATTCATGAGCAGAGAGGAGGGCTGAGCTAATTGGGGGCGTTTTTCACCCGGAATAGTCTCCACGGCAGCGATGGGTGGGCGGGAGGTGCCCGGTTCCCGCTGACGCCGCTCTCCCCTCTCTCCGCACAGGGGGGTTTGCGGAGCTGCTGCTGGTGCTGCTGGGGCTGAAGGTGCCCGGTGCCCTGGGCTGCCCCACCGACTGCGTGTGCTACCCCTCCCCGATGACCGTCAGCTGCCAGGCTCACAACTTCGTCACCATCCCCGAGGGCATCCCCGAGGACAGCGAGAGGATCTTCCTCCAGAACAACCAGATCACCTTGCTGCTGCGGGGCCACTTCAGCCCCTCCATGGTCACCCTCTGGATCTACTCCAACAACATCACCTTCATCGACCCCAACACCTTCGACGGGTTCGTCAACCTGGAAGAGCTGGACCTGGGGGACAACCGCTACTTAAGGGCTTTAGCTGCAGACACTTTCCAAGGGCTGGTGAAACTCCACGCCTTGTATCTGTACAAGTGCGGGCTGAGCTCCCTCCCCAGCGGGATATTTGGTGGCCTCCACAACCTGCAATACCTTTACCTGCAAGACAACCACATCGAGTTCCTTCAGGATGATATTTTTGTTGACTTGGTTAACCTCAGCCATCTTTTTCTCCATGGAAACAAGCTCTGGAGCCTCCATCAGAACACATTCAGGGGACTAATAAACCTGGATCGGCTGCTCATCCATCAAAATCAGCTGCAGTGGATTCATAGGCGGGCTTTTCATGACCTCCGAAGATTGACCACCCTTTTCCTGTTCAATAACAGCCTCTCGGAGCTGCAGGGGGACTGCCTGGCCCACCTGGGAGCCCTGGAGTTTCTCAGGCTGAATGGGAACCCATGGAGTTGCGACTGCAAAGCCCGTTCCCTCTGGGAATGGCTGCACAGGTTCAGAGGCTCCAGCTCCAGCGTCATCTGCGAGTTCCCCGAGCAGATGCACGGCAAGGACCTCAAGGTGCTAAGAGCAGAAGACTTTAGGAACTGTTCGGGGTCCGAGTCGCTCCATCAGATGAAAACACACACCTTCTCTACAGCGGACAGAGGAGCCTCCAAATCCCACCACCCTCACCACTCCTCCAAGGAGAAGGGGAAGGAGCGAGGGGCTGAGAACAGTTTGCACAGCAACCAGCCCGGCCCCCCCGGCTCCCGGCCGGGCTACCGCAAACCCGGCAAGAACTGCACCAGCCACAAAAGCCGTAACCGAACCTCCAAGCCGGTGTCCTTGGGGCCGCGCAAAAACGGGCAGGAGGTCCCAGACTATGTGCCTGATTATCAGCACAAATACAGCTTTGGGGCCATGCCCACGCTGTCCCCCAAGCGCAAGGGTAAGTGCACCCGGCGGACGCCCATCCGTGCCCCCAGCGGGGTCCAGCAGGCCGCCGGCTGCCCGGGGCTCAGGGCATCGCTCCTGGTTTTTATGGTGGTGTTGGCGGCCGTCATCCGCTGAGCCCCACCCCCGGCCGCGGACGGAGCGGAGCTGTACTGCCACCAATCTACAAAGGACCAGAGTTTCTTTTCTTCTTCTTTTTTTGTACGTGGCTCAGCGTTGGCCTGGCGAAGGGAAGAACGTTGTCTCGGCTTCTGACGGTTGTGTCCGTGCCCGGCCGGACTGTGCCGAGCGCAGCGGGAGCGGATTAAAAGGCATTATCACACCTTGTCACAAACAAGCCTAACCGAGCACCTACAACAACAACAACAAATAAAAGCCAACCTTACAAAAAGCAGATAACAGGGACGGTAACCAATTAGTCGGTGACAACAACCGGACAAATGGACTGTATCCATGCTCTTGTGAAATCCCGTTCGTTTGAGAGCGCTCCGAACGACCCCTCCAATTACCGAAAGGAACATAATTGCTGTAAAAACCATCACCGATTAAGCCTACACTGTTTCTCTCTGAAAGTGAGTGCAAGGACACTGATACCGAGGTAATAAGGACATTTGGTTCTCCCACGTTTTAGCCCTTTTGGCTCCAAACCCAGAGGCCAAAGTTGGCTGGGAATCTCTTAGAAGACAATCTCAAACCCCTGGATATCTCAGGCATTACAGCAGAACAGGGCTTGCCTGCTGGGCTTGGAGTAGCCAACAACCAAAGGAAAAACTGATTAGAGGTGGAATTAAACAAAAACAAAACAAAACAAAAAACCAAACAAAAAACCAAACCCAAACAAACCCAACACATAAAGAAATGAGGTACCTGCAGGAGGTGTGTTTTTTGTAACCATGTCCACACATCTGAGAAAAAAACCCCAACAAATACACAGGCTCCCCCTCTTCCCTTCAATTATCCATATGTATGTCTTACAATGTTTATAAACTATATGGAAACTGTATCTTCAGAACTAAGGATTGTATTATTGAATTTATAGCAGACCAGTATATGATTTTTTCTTTTTTTTCCTTGAGAAAACAAACCGGCAGCAGTGCCTACAGATGCTGAAAGCCATCGGGCGGGCTCAGTACGCATGGGGGAACCACAGCGGACCAATGTTCTCAGCAATTCAGAGCACTAAACTTTGGGAGGGGTTGGGGGGTGATGCAGCAAAGTCCATACCCAGAGAGTCAAAATTCACCCTTACATCCTAATTTGTGACCGGTGGGGGAGAGAGAGAGAGAGAGAGAGATTAATTAGCCCAAATAAATAGAGCCATAGAGCTCTGTCTCCGGAGAGCACTCCGAGGCCCCGGGGAGGAAAGGGGCTGTTTTTGGGGCTGGAGGCAGAGAGGGGCTTCCCAGCCGTGGCAGTGGCGTGAGGACCTTTATAGCTGGACTAAGGTTTTCACTGGGGCAGCAAGGAGCAGCTCCCAGGCTGCAGACAGACCTGACAGAGTCAGGAGAGGTTTTGTTTCTTAAAAGGAACAGATTCTGGAAGAGTCAGAGATGGGGGAAACTACAGCTTGTAGAGGACCGGCGAGAAGCGCGGTGCCCGAGGTTTCTGGTCCATGGCAGGAGAGAGAAATCCGTGGTCCAAGAGAGCTGTACAAAGGGGGTGGTGGGGAGGTGGAGGAGAGGGAGAAGGGCATCCTGTTCCCCTCTTCCTGGGTTCAACCATGTGCTGGAGGGATGTGTTTGGTGGTCGGGGGCACGGCCGAGCCGGCAGCCCACGGGCTTGGGGAGGTGCTGCCCAAATTCTGCAGTTGATGTGAATTCCCTGTCAGCGTGGATATGTGAGACCAAACAGACACTGAAGTTAATGGAAACAAGGGAAATAAAAGTGATCTTGGACAAGAAAAGGCTTCTGTTCTTTCCATCTCTCTCAGTGGTGGTATTTCGAGGCCGTGACTCCTGTGTGGGG
This sequence comes from Corvus hawaiiensis, assembly GCF_020740725.1. NCBI lineage: Eukaryota > Metazoa > Chordata > Aves > Passeriformes > Corvidae > Corvus > Corvus hawaiiensis. The sequence goes on from NC_063232.1 coordinate 4,843,672, forward strand.
CTGGAAATCCCAAAGGAAACAGCTGGAGTTTTCCATCAGACACACAATTAGCTCCAGGAAGAACGGGCCAGCTAGGGAAATCTGCTCTCCCAACCACTTTGGGGAAGTGGAGAGGGTATTTACACAGTGGAAGATCCCTTGGAGGTATCTGGAAATGAAAAGGGAAACTCCCACTGTAAAGAGAAGCAGAAAATTCCCTGATGCACTTGTGTTTATGAGCAGCTGGATGGTGGGAGCAGGAAGCTGGAGGGGCATGGCCTTCTCTGTCTGTCTTGCAAGCAAGGAAGGCCAGAGGCTCGGATGCTTCTCTTTTAAATGCCCTTCTTGGGGAATAGCAAGAGTAGTTCTGGGGGGAGAAAGGAAGAGGTTACTTCATCAAGCCCTCTGCCTTCCAGCTCCTACCCAAACTTTTCTGTCTACAGGGCTCTAAAGCTCCACTAAAGGGATGTCCAATGCAGCCAGAACAAATAATCCGTGATCTGAAATAGCTCCCTCATGTCCTACTCTCTATAACCAATAGCAACTGAATGAGTCTGGCACTGTCCCTCAGAAGTGGAGAATGTTGTTATGTTGGTTATTTCGTTTCATACTCTGGAAATCAAAGCTCTCAGTGGGAGAATGAAGAAGAGAAGCACTTTATTAATTTTTTTTTAAGTCTGCACGTAACTCCTGTAATATAGGAGCGAAATGTCAGCACAGGAGATGCTAATGTTTTATAAATGATTTGGGTGCAGCAGGCACAGTGGATAGTCTTTGAGATGAATTATATTAGAACAGACTACACCTGGCTCAAAACCATAATTGTATTTTTAGTATCTTTTCCTTTAACATGTAGGAAAAATAAAGGCAACTCCATGGTGTATTACAAGCCTTGTCAATCAAGTTCTCTAACTCCTAGTGATAAAGGGAACTGTTTAAAAACCAGAAGGGAGACATGATACACTGCTAAATAGGAGATGTCGCTTGACACAAGGTTGTGGTTTAACCTGGCAGGCAGCTGAACACCACATGGCCGTGCTGGAATGGGGGAGAGGATTGGGGAAAATACAAGTGACATTCATGGCTTGAGATAAGGCTGGTTTAATAGGACAGAAATGGGAGAAATAATAATAATAATAACAACAATAGAATTAGAATATGCAAAGCAAGTGATGCACAACACAGTTGCTCACCACCTGCTGATGCCCAGCCAGTCCCTCAGCAGTGGCCCTCGGTTTATATACTGGCCATGATTCCATTTGGTCTAGGATATCCCTTTGGCCAGCTGAGATCAGCTGGCCCTTCCCAGCTTCTTGTGCCCCACAGCATCCTCAGAGGAGAGGAAAAGTCCTTGACTCAGGGCAAACACTGCTGAGCAACAACTAAAAATCCCTGTGTTATCAACATTATTCTCATCCCAAACCCAAACCACAGCTCCCAGGAAGAAAATCAACTAACTCAACCCAAACCAGGACACACAGATTCCTGATATTCCTCCTGCCTCCTCCTTAGCTGCCATCCCTCCCCTCTCCCATCCTTCTTCCACGACCACAGCTCTTTGAGGATAAACTAAATTTTTATGGCATGCTCTGACACTGCGCCTCCATAACGAACTTCACAGCTGCGTGGTTCAGCTCACCACGGCCCCAGGTTCACGCTCGTGTGTCTTTTCCCCAGCTCCTTCCTACAGCATGTCTTCATGCATTTTGAATGTTGCTCTGAGGCCCGGCAGAAACCCCCCTCTCCTCTGAAGCAGCAGCTCTCGAGCAGAGCAGACATAGGTACAACCCTGACTTGCCAGAGATTGTCTGGTTCAGGCTGGAGAGAAGTTGGAGAAATCTGGGATCTCGTTAGAAGTGCTCCCAGACCCCCAAGGTGTCTGACAGGGGTAAAGTGCTGAACCCCAAAGTGGTGGGAAGCACCGTGGCCACTTTGAGGTGCTGCTGGGCTGGAATGATGGGCTGAGGCCAACAGAGTGAGGAGGATCAACAAGGCCACGTGGCAGGTCCTGCACTTGGGTCACAACAACCCCCATGCAGCACTACAGGCTTGGGGCAGTGTCTGGAGAGGTGCCCAGTGGGAAAGAACCTGGAAGTGCTGGTCAACAGTGGCTGAACATGAGCCCAGGTGTGCCCAGGTGGGCAAGAAGGCCAGTGGCACCTGGCTTAGAGTCCCCATCCGTGGAGGGATTTAACAGACCTGTGGACGTGGCACTTGGGGACATGGTTTACTGGTGGCTTTGGCTGTGTTAACAGTTGGACTCTATGATCTCAGAGGTCTTTTCCAACCTAAATGATTCCGTCATTCTATAAATTCTAAACCCTTCCATGCTCCTATCGCAAGCTCGTCCTTTGGATGTGCCCTGATCCTGTTTCGGGGTGGGGGCTTACAGGCCCTTTTGCCTGGGCAGACACTGCCAATGGCTCAGCTGTGAGCTCCAGACACCTCCCCTGGGAAAAGCATCACCTGAGCCTTTATTTGCTCATCAGTCTCCCTTTCCTTTAGTGTTCTCCAGTCTGTGCTGCTCTGGAAGATGGGACAAGTCCCTGTCACTATGGCTGCTCTCCCCTTCCTTCCATCAGCGAGCTTTAACGCTCTGACTTTGGGCTGTTCATGTAAATCCTTTCCATTAAAAAAAATAAACACCAGAGAACCCAGAAGAGACCCCAGACTGTGCCTCTGGAAACTCACTCCTGGCGGCAGAATCCCGTTTCCTGAGTCGGAGCCAATTTTCTCTCCTTTGTACCACTTTTCCACAGTTTCATCCCATAATTGCTAATATGGAGCTTTTCGTACATGCTTTGAAATCAGAAACCACGCAACACTGCATCTCTTTTATCCTCCCAGGCAGGATGAAAAACCAAACACCTCTTGGATACTGAGAATAAATTTTTAGTTTATCAGCCTAAACCAACACCACGAGACTACAGTTTCTCCCGTGTTCCCCATCGCTCCCCAGACCACACTTGTGCTCCCCCTGCACCAATTCCAAACTGTTTCCTTTGTCTCAGAAAGTTGCTTTGTGACACATCCCCCTTCAGAGTGGAACAAAAGCACCACTTCACATTTCTTGCAGCTAAGTAACACTTTTTGCAGTCCTTCAAGTTTATCCTTCCCTAAATCCTCTGCCCGTGTATTCTTTCCCTGTCTTAGCCTCAACCCCTCCCCCAGGAATGCTTCCCAAGACCCCATTTCCCATTAGCAAGATTATTTCCCTTTTCATCACTATCTCCTTGAGATCCTGGCACCATCCCCTGTCCTCCCCTTACCACATCCAGCAGCCCCCAAGCTCACCCCTGCTTTGGAGAAACACGAGATACTGACACCAGTGCGGGTGGGAACAGTGATTCCAGGGATGCTGTTGTATTCCTGACTGCGTTGGAGTTTGTGGGTTACAGATGGAAGCAAAAGCAACTCTTGAAAGCGGGACACAGGTGCTCACGCTTTGCAATGCGTGTTTTTGGGGAAGGTGTCACGCTGACGAGCCAAAAACATCTCTGCCCACATAAAAGCAGCCCCGGGAGCAGCACCCCTCCAGAGTCCCCATGCATGTTCTGTCCTCCCCTTTCCCAGAGAAACAGCCTTCAGCAGGGAGAAGGATGTGTTTTCTCAGTGACCACCTCTCTGGTCCCCACTGAAAAGCAGCCGATTTGGTGAACAAAAGCAGGCATTATAACACAAGCCCCTCGTTACCCAGCTCCCTGCTGGAATGAGCTGCTCACTAAAATCCAGTTTTTTCCCCCACCCTGTGAACACGGGTGAAATTCTCCGCACACCCAGCCACTCTGCAGATGCATCTTTATCTCTCTGCAGGCTCATCCCCACCCTCATCTGCACAACCAAAGTCCTTTCTGGAGCTGCCCCTCCATCCCCTCCCTCCTTTGTGAAAACAGAATCAAAATAACTGTTTAACAAATCAGCCATTACCTTCTCTCATGTCACCAATTCCCCGCTATCATTTCGTAATTGGCCAATTTTCTCTTTTACCTTCTCTCTGCTCTGAATACGTCTCGGGGAGCTCTGATTGTGTGTTAAAATATCCTCCCTAATTCACTGCTCAATATCTCTTTCTGCTCTTCTAATTGCCCTTTTAACTTGCTTCTAATTTTTTTATAAATCTCCTAATCCTCTTCCTGCACAAGTTGTTTACATGCACCGGAGAATGTATATGTATTAGCAGATGTTCCTGGGTAAATAATGCACAAAAGAATATCACTGCTTCACGCAAGCTGCAATTACTGCTTCCCTCAGAATAAGCCCTGTTTAACCCTCCTATTTAGGGCACACGCCCCTGCTCTTGCTGCACATCTCCAGGCTATTTCACTCCTGCTGCAGAACATTAACACCACCAGCTCCACCACGGCTCGCTCGCTATCTTCCGGGGGGCAAAAAAAAATAGAATTCAGAAAAGAAAGAAAGAAAGAATCTAAGGATAAAGGGAATGATATAGTTATTCTCCAACAAATTTATTTTTTTTAGGGGGGGAACGCAGCTAGAAGAAACAAAACGAAATAGCTACACAAGTCAAACCCAGCAGCACTACCCCAAGTAGTAAACAAATTTGATAGTGTTGGTGCTTTTGATTTATGGACAGCTTCCTGCACTCCCCGCTCGCAGGGAGTCGGCTGTCACAGCCCCGGTGCCGCAGACAGGCACAGGGTCAGGCAGGCGTTGTTTGCCATTTGCTTTGTAAAACACTTCCTAACATCACTCAAAATTTCCTTCCTCTTTTCCACTTCTCCTCTCCGCTTGTTTGTGGTCTCCTTTTCCCAACGTGCTGCAGCACCCACCAGATGCTCTGAATCCTGTGTTTTCCAGCTAAAAGGGGGATGCTAAATCATGGGTTTAAAGTTACGGGTCCGGTTTGGATGAAAAGAGTCGAGTTCTCTTCTCTAGAGATCCAGGCAGGAATCAGTGTTTTGCAAGATAACCCTTGCTCCTGCTGAGGGACAAAAGGCATTGCTGGTACCAGGAAGCTTCAGGAGGTGGGGGTTATTTTGTACTTACAGCTGACACTTAGAGAGTGTCAAAATCTAAGTACCAAATCGTGATTAGCAATAACGTCCTGGCCACCAGGACATCTCCGGTGTCTGACACCTCCATCCTGCCAAAACTAGCTCCTGCTACACTCTGCAAGGCTCCAGCACCCACACCGAGCACCCCACCTGCCCCAACCTGCATAGAGGACAGGAGATTTAAACAAATGGAGTGGGAGGAAACCCAAAATCTGATGGAAACAGTGAAAACTCTCCTTCTACTGAAAAGCTGCTCTGCTACAAAGGGTCAAAAGCAAAGCACTTCTATTAAAATACAGAATTGTTCCTATGACAGGCTGAGGATTTCCGAGGCTGTTGTGGAATAATGAAACTCTTGGCTATTTGCTGAATTTCCAGGGAGATTTCCATTTCTCCCCCACATCCATGCACTTTTCTCCTCAGAGAAGCAGATCCCACTCCCAGCAAGGGCTGCCATCCCTAGAGATGGATTTTGTTTGCTTCAATCTGAGCTGCACCAGGTGATCCCTCTCCATCTGGGCAGGTACCAGAGTACCCCCAGCTCAGGACTTGGCTGCCCCTTCCCCATTTCTTAGATGAGTTTTAACACCTTTACTTTGAGCCTACCAGCATGACTTGGTTATTTCTTTTTTCCTACAGACCTAGTGAAAGTTCTCTCAGGCCTGATTTCTCAACAGTGCATACAAATTGCTCTCTTTGGAGAAGGTTTTCATCATGATTCCCCCAGTCAATCCTTCTACAGCTAAAAGATCCCATAATCGAAGGTGTTGGCTCCTCACACATCTTCTCTGAGGAAGCGTTTCTGCGTGTTCTGTCTCATGAAGTGCCTTGCATGCCCTCATGTCCTCAGAATAAGCCCTCCTGGAACCCCTCCTGGGAATCACAGACTATCTGTATGATTTTCAGCTCATGCCTTAACCTCACTCTGAAATATAAAAATGTAAAAAATAACAATTTAAGAGAAAAAACAGTGACTCTTTTGGCACCAAAGGATCCTTGGGAGGACCAAATGTGCAAAATCTGCTGGCGCACGGCATTGGCTGTTGCCCTTTTCCCAGGAGAATCACGTCCCTTACAACTTTTTCAGGGATCCCTGACAGAAGGAGTCCCTGGGACACTTGTTCCTCTCCAGCTCTCAGTGTTTTCTAAAGGCACAGCTCGGGGAAGCAGCCCAGCAAAGGCGAGCAGAACACGAAGCAGCGAAGCCTCATTGTCGCTGTCACGGGAAGGTTTCTCCACTCTTCCCTGCATCTATTTAGCACATAGAAAGCAAAAGGAAACAAGAGAACACACACATATGGAGCCCCTGTTAAACCTGAACTAAATATACCACAGGATGTTAACAGCCTGCCTCGACTCCCTGGCACTCCAGCTGGCACAGCAGGACCCCGGCCACTGGCTTCATTGGGTGGCTGGAAGGGTTTTCTCCAGAGCAAAGATGGGAAACCTCCAAAATCCCCCTCCACACGTGCTGCTGACACAGCACTGCCCTGAAACTTTGGTACCAGCATCCAGAGAGCAGAGAGGCACGGAGCAGCCCTGCCTGACAGCATCTCCTCCTGTGAGGCTCCATCTCCCTGAGTGGTGGTAGGATCCCCTTCCCACCGGTGGGTGAGGAGCAGAGCTGGGACCAGCCAAGGACATCTGCGTGCAGGAGCTGTGCAGCACACCGAGCCATCAACCGAGTGGCTCTCCGGGAAGGAAGATGGGAATTCTCAAGATTAGAGCAGTGAGAGAGGAGGGAAGGGCTCGGGAGAGGCAGGAGCAGCAGGAAGGAGGGCACATGTGCCGGCTGTGTGCAGCCCTGCGAGGGGAAAGGTGGACGTATTTGTCTCGAGAGCTGAGAAATTATTAGAGGCAATTATGTGAGCAGAGTATGTGAAAAGTAGTCCCAGCTGCAGGGAGCTGGGGGTGGGGGGGGGGAAGAAATCAGGATGTGATTTGAGGGGGCCCAAGAGGAAAAGCACAAGAGCGGCGATGACCTGGTTTGCAGATGGATCCATTTCTATTTCTGCTCAGATGCTGAAGCTGAGCCTCACCCAGGGCTCTCGGCTCTCCGATGGCTTGCGTGACTTCTTCCCTGCCTGGTGCAAGTGTCAGGCACATGCATGTACCACACGTCAGCTGGGAATCATATTTGCCTTAACAGTCTGCACAAATGTAAGGGCAAACAAGAATTCACTATTAGCATGAGCCCTTCCTCTTCCAGCAGAACGATGTTTTTCAGCCCAATACAATACCCTGTTCCCAGGTGTCAGTATTTGGGACATAGGCTGCTCACTTTATTGCTATTTTCTCTCTTTTTTACATCTTTGGAAAGAAAAGCTAACTCATTGTGCGGATTCTGGTAATTCCGAGTCGTGCACTAAATACAGCATTTCTCAAGCAGATTTTTTTTCCTTTCCTCCCTCTTTATAACTTCCCCCAAGTAACACTGTACACAGAGAAACCAACAAAAGAAAACAAAAAGCAGCTCCTACATCAAGGCAGATCCCAGCTCCTCAGGCTTCCAGCACATCTCAACCCAGAACTAGAGCAAAAGGGCAGATTATTTAAAGCCATTGCATGTAGGCCAATTTTCACTGCAGTTCCTTTTGGCTCTGATTTTCAGGCCCCAGTGGAGTGGTGAAGTCATGAATAAATGCAAGTAAACTGAGCTTATCCACTCTTATTTTGAGCAGTGGAGTTTACTCACCTCATGCTGCTTTAGATGGAACACCAAAGGGTAAGTTTAAAGGGAAAAAAAAAATCCAGGGGGGAGAGGGGGATAATCTACTGCTGCCCTCACCTACCGGCTCAGCGAGTCCAGCACGGAGCACAGGCAGGGCTGGGAAGCTGCAGACCCACAGAGATTCCTGCTCTGGATATTGAACTCACACAGTTATCTCCTGGTGCTCTGGAAGGGCTGGAGTTGTTTCCCTGCTGTGTGATGGGCAGGGGGAAGCTCCCCGTGCCCCTGCCAAGTGGGAACTCATCTGAACGGGATTTCCTGCCTCAGCCACTGCACACAGAAAGCTTCACAGGAGGAGGAGAAGACACCCTCAGCTGATGTTCTCCATCAGAAGGCAGTGTTTGGAGGAGGAGGGGTGGATTTTGACTGGAAACAACATTACAGCCTTAGAACTGAAAATAATTAGAGCAAATATTTGAAAGTTGAAGAGTCACCAATCTCAGAGCACATCACCTGGCCAGCGGTGTCCAATGGGACCAACAACCAAATGCTGCTCACCTGGGATGTTCCCCAGGGACAAGGCAAGCTGGAGACACTCTCAGAGCTGGCCAACAGCAGCACTACAAAGGTTGTGTAATGAATTAAACACACTAAACACCATATTCTGCTCCTTGGAGCCGGGACCACACTTGCCCACTCACCTGGTTTGTACAGAACTTCCTCTGAGCTCTGCCCAGCAGTGGCAGAGCCTGAGTCTCCCATAGACAGGATCGGAAGTCTACAGAGATAAATCCATTATGATTATCACATTAAGTTCAAATAAAAAAAGAAGGAGAAACATTCTGCAATTTTATCTCCCTGCAAGCATCCCTTCCGCTCAGCTCTGACCACAGTGGAGCGATGGCCACACTCGTCTCCTTGTGGTCTAAACAGCAGAGAGAGCCAGCTTCTTCAAAGTTAAAAGAAAATAGTAATAATGGAGTCCCCACATTCCTGCTGTGTTTATAAAGAGATGTTTTCTTCCTGAGCTCTACAGCATGGCGGGCTTAATCTGAAATTTCTTTTTAATCATAGCGGGAGTCCCAATTAACGTGTCGGGTAATCGTTCAAGTAGAACTGGAGTTTCATGGCTGCAGCAAGGCAAGGAGAGGCTCAGCATCAGGGTACCAGAGCATGGGCAGGGACCAGGAGCACACCCAGGTGCTGCTGCTGGCCTCACCCCCTCCCCAAACCAGGGGAAATGAGGGCAGCTCCCCCCACCTGCAGCTTTAATACACAAATAGGTCCCCGAGCTCCCCAGGCATCGGGAATGCAGCAGCTCCATGGAAAACCTCACGGTGGGAGCGACGGTGAAGCACCGCACTGCTTTCACACGCACCTTCCCGAAGGAAAAGCACCCATCCCACTGGCTCCTGCCTCAGTCTGCAGGCGTGTAATCCAACACATGTGCTTCCAGCGCGCAGGCGGGGAGGGGGACCTGGCTCTGACCTACTTTCTTTTGTTGCTGGAAGTGCTGATCTCTATGCAGAATTCTGTGAGCAGGCAGAAGCCGTCATTAGGGTCTGGCTTCACCTCTGCCTTACACCGCTCCTTACATCACCAATCCCAGCCCGGGGGCTCCCGATTTACGCCGCTCCCGGCGCCGGGACGCTCTGACCTCGTCCTGCCTGCGAGTACAGAAAATTGCCGCCTGTCACGCAGCAGATTTTGGGCAGGCAAGGGGGTTACCTGCAGCCTCGGATGAACACTGTACGTACCCAGAGGAGGATGCTGCAGTCAGCACACCCAGACCAGAGCAGCACACACATCGCCTTACTCTCTGGTTTGGTTTTTTTGGGTTTTTTTTTAAATTTTTCATTTACAAGTTGGGTCTGAGTTAGGCACCGTGTTGACCTGGAAAGCAAAACTCTTAAAATTCAAATGTATACACCCAGGGCGGATCTCATCGGGGAGTATTACGGAAAACACGGGCATGCAGGTTCTTAGAACAAGCTCTTAAACACACAGGCTTCCATCTCCAAGTATAAAAGGTCTGGCGTGAGTGTGATCCTCCTCCGTCTCTCCTCTGGCCCTTCAGTATCTCCTGTCAGGATGCTGAGCCGCAGCCCTGAGGTTTGGGAGTTCAGGCTCGCTGCAGTCACTGGGGCTTGTTTAAATTGGTCTTCAGAGAAAACCAACTCCGCCCGCCTTATGCAAAACCACTCTTTAGTAACCTACTAAAGAGCTTCCTCAGAATCTGTCTTCCCTGTGCTCCCAGGTACCTGGGTGTAGCACAGCGCCTTGATTTTGCAGATCTGGAGATAAAAGGCTGTTGTGTTAAACCCGCATCCTTCAGACCTTGTAAGGCAGTTACTAGAAACAAGCTTCCCTTCTGCAATGGCTTAAGAACAGACCATTTTAATTGATTCGTTTGCCCATTATGGGTAAGCCGAAGAACAGCCTTGCAATTGAACCTCAGTCCTTGAAATGCAGAGAGGCATCAGTCTGCAGTGCATTTGCAAGCCTCAGAGGCTAATTTCTACCCTTTCGGCTGTTCCACTCCCTCAGTCTGGGATTTACCTAAGCACACAGGATGCATCTCTACACCAGGCAGGGGGGGAATTGCTTTGCACTGACGTTCAGTCAACAGATTCTAACGATAAAACAATTTCAAATCCGCACTTTGATTAAAATCAGAGCCATGGAAAAATCATGCTAAGGTTCATCTAATGAATTTTACTTTCCAAGACTTTAGCAGAAACCTGCCAGGGACTAAATCCAAGGGGGTAAAGCTAAATTTGACAGCCTGATAGTTGTCTTCACCCCAACTCCTCATGCAGGCTTAGCAGTATAAATAAATCTGGCGTGGCCACCAAGAAAATAATCCCATCTATTTAGCAGCAACAGTCTACTAGGGAGAGGATAAGAGGCATTTGAAGACAAAAACAACAATCTCAAACTGTATATATATGAAATTAAAGGATGTGGGTAATTAATTGTTTGATAAGATAAAATCTGCACTAAATTAGGGCTGTGAGTCAGAGAAACGAGAGATAGAAAATATGTTCATCACTCAGTCCACCTCTTTACCAACACATATTTTCTAGCATTTGTCCAGTGTAGGCTTTGCTTTGTTTTCTTCAAGTCAATGAATCAACTTTCTTGATATTCAGCCCAATGCCAAACAGGAGCTACTGGCATTTGCCGAGGATGAATAAATAACTAGTAATGGTACAGTCTCGTGAGCTGGTCCAGGAAAATCCTGGGCGAGGTTTCCCCGGGACACGGCTGGCTCGATCACACTCCCCTGTGCTTTCTAAAAGAGCATATATACCTACATATGTACAGATCTGTGTTGTTACACCAACCGCCAACGAGCGCCGCCCATCCCGCACCTCTCCACGGATGCGTTTTTGCCTGCTGCTCCCATCTCCCCGAAATACCAAGTGACTTGTTTTGAGAAAGCTCATTTCTCCCGGCACCCTTACCTCACTCTTAGCAACCTTCTATTTAAAGTCACAATCTGTTGCAGCAAGCCAGCTTAGGAGTGTATAAACAAGCTGTTATGACCCCGCTGCAGGAAGGGGAGGAAATGGCCTATGCTTTAAAGTCAGCTGCCTTCAATAATTAGAAGCAAGTAGACAAACATGAAAGCAATGACACATCAATGTTCTGTTATTTAAAGGGTACAGCCGCCGCTCAGTCCCTCGTTACCACCCAGGTATGCAGCTCTGGTGCAATTAGTCAAGCAAAGAAGAGTGTCACCTGCCACAGGAGGGGGTCACAAACTCTTTCCCTGTCCCTGTTACTGGGAGAACTACGTGGGGCTTTTTATTTTAATCAGTCTTTTTTTCTTAGCATGCAACGGCAGCTGCTTCTCACATCAGAAACCCTGAAAGGTTTTTACTAGTCCTAATGCTCCACAGAAGAATTAAGAGGTAACAGCACATATGTTCTGCTCTGCCCCAAAGAGTGGGAAAGGGAGGAAAATTAGCTCTTCTGCAGCAGCACAGCTCAGGGTGTAGGACTTGCTTATACCAGAATCAGTTGCTGATGGAGTGAACACACCCATGCACAAAGCACTGCCTGTGTAAAGTAGCAGGCTCTGCATTCCTGGCCTGAGAGGGGGAAGCCAAAGGTCCCACAGAGCAGCAGGAACGTTTCTCCTGGAGCTGTCAGTAGAGGAGACAGTCTCCTTGCGAGAGGCAACGCGGGACTCTGCTTTATTCCATCTCCCAAATGGAAAGTGGAGAAAAAGGCAAAATCAGCATTAACATCACACCTGGGAAGCTCACAGTGCTGCGTGGTTTAAACCTGAGCGGGGCACATGTCTCCCATTAGGCTGTCTTGACATTACACTCACAAATAACCCTCAAGTGCTTTTAGTGTAAAAGCCTGGAACTTGTTTGCTGAGGGACTCATTCGCATCAGCATCCTGAGCAGGGAGCCGACTTCTTCAAAGCAGCTTTCTTTAGGGAAACACAACGCCAAGGAGAGCAGGCACTCAGCTCTTCCAGGAGAGATTAAAGAGGAAAATTAGAGAAGCTGCAGCTTATGCCCATACCAATAAGAGCAAGCGTTTACCACCACTTAAATAATTAAAAAGATTTTTCACCAGTGACCAGGTTGTCACCGACTCATCTCACTGCCACCCATGGATGCAGGCAGCAGTGACAGCAGGGCTCTGCTCCGAGGGGATTTTGCCACCCCAGCAGTCCCAGCACAGTGAACTGCAGGGAAGAGGAAAGAGAGGAGGGAAAACCCCGTTTTTCCCAGGAAGCTCTGCTATGATTTCTTTTGGGACAGGACCCAGTGTTTGCTTAGAACATTTTTTAGCTAGACCACGTAATACCGACTACATTAAAATGCTGAGACTTTGGGAGCAATTATCCCAAAAAATAGCATGCCAGGCAGAGCAGTGCAATTAGGCTGCATGTTAAGAGGCAGGATCCAGGCATTAGCACCCAAACCAGCACGCATGGGACACGATCCACATTTAGTGTATTTACAACACATGACCTAATAGTAAAAGCAATAATTAGCTACTATTAATACCAGTGGATGAAAATAGAGGGGAAGGGAAGCTGCATAACATAAGTTATTTATACAGAGGGGGCTCCACTAGCTAGGAGTAAAGATGGCAATGGTGTTGCATGCTCATCCTCAGCCACAAGAGGGGACAGGATGGCCCAGGGATGAGGGACAGCCTTTGGAAACCTCTGTGGCTGTGCCATGGGCGTTCCAGCCTGCAGGGAGGATGGGTACTCGAGGCTGAAGTAGGTGGATTTGAATCCCACCTACATCGCCTCTCCATGTACCGAGCTCGCACGCAGCAGCCGCTTCCCGTGGAGAATCTCTCCCAGAACCTTCAAATGGGATTAAGTGATACACAACCTGTGGAGGGTATACCAGAAGGATGACACCCCCTCTCTTTCTACTTATCCAAAATATTCCCAGGCAGTCAGGCAAGGCAACAACTGCAGTGAGGCAAAGCAACACCATGCAGGAAACGGGACTTGGCTCAAAGCTTTTGTTAGGGAGAAGAGGGTCCTTTCATAATACAGCCCTTTGTTCTGCTGGAGGAATTTAAATGCTATAAATTCATCCCCCTGGTAAATGCAGCAGTTATCAGGCGTTTTACCACAGGATTCCTGGTCTCCTAGTGAAGTTAAATGCAGTGCCATTACAGCAGCACTTTAACGTGTAAATATTACATTCCCAGTTCTTTAGGAGATGTTCATTTAGTGAAATAAAATCCTGCTAGTAAAACACCTGATCAAGCCCTTCAGCTGAACTGGCCCAGTAATTGCTCTAGGACTGGAGGGAGTCCAATGACTGGTTGCAATTTATGACCACTTTAGGAAAAAAATCTACCTTGAAGCATCCGCTAAGGACTGAGTTGTAGATGAGATCATGGAGTACATTTACATTGCAGCTTTCTATAACGTTAAGTGGCCACTAATTCGTGCTGAATTCCTTTGTAATTCTGATGGAATCACATCTGACAATCACATAAATAGCAAAAAATTCCTCAGGAATAATGTTACTACAACAAGGAACAAAAGGCAAAGGAATGATTCATCTTTCATGGTGAGACATGCCCTTTTCTATCATCTCTACTCACCCAAAATAATTTGCCCAGCCCAAATTTCACAGCCAGGGCTGACAGACACCAAGTTGTAAAGAGGTCACTCTCCTGAGCCACACAACTCAAGCACAGTTACAGTTTGAGGGGAATACAGTTAAAATCTGAAGCTGTGAGAAAGCATAAAGACAATTAAGCAACGAGATGAGCTGCCTGAGGGAGGCGGCAGGAAATCCTTGATGAAGATTTTGCTGCAGGCAGGGGGCTGCATTAAATGACCATCATCTCCACTGTTATTAAAAATCCAGGGGTCGTGGTAGGAACTGGACTGAGAGAAGGGATGCAAAACACAACCATTTTAACCCTTTCCATTCAGCAGAAAGAAGCAGGGTTAGGAAAGGGTGGAACAAAAAGACCAGAATGCAGGAAAAAGCAGACTCATAAATGTATTGGAAGACTAAGATCCAGCTGGAGAGCTGTAAAATGGCAGAGCAGAGTCACAGTCCTGTCAAAGACGTGGAGGGGAGGAACCATCACAGATTTTAAGGGGTTTGGTGTTTTCTCCTTCCTGCAGTGAGGGTAAATCCTCTCCATAATCTGGAACTGGGGAGAAAGGTGGGTTTAGGCTCTCTGCATCCCCCAGCTCCAGAAAGCAAACACTGGTCCTGCCCTGGAAGAAAAGTGGTTTCATCACCTTCAGTCCTGCTCCAAAAGGGCTGTGTTAGAAAGGCCACAATCCTCTGGGACTTCAATAGCACTGAAATCAAAACACCAGCTCAGCTCCTGCCTCCACATCCTCCCTAGGAGGAAAAAACACCTGGGAAAGCCATCGGGACATCTCTTCCTCTTGCTCCATGGACCCGAGAAACCTGGAGATGATCCAAAAAATGCTGTATTTTGGCTGTCTCAATTAACCAAATAGCTAAAAACTTTGTTATTTGCCTGGCACCAGCAGAAGCAGGGTCCATATGCTGAACTAGAACAAGAACTTGTTCGAGGAATTGCTGCCTGCACCGTGAGATGCCAGAAGCCAGATGGGGGATTTATAACAGCACAAGGCTGGCTCAATGGGCAGGGGCTGCTCCAGCACAGCGTGTTCCTGGAAGAAAGCAACAATCATCAAAGTTAGGGGAAAGGGTTAAAAATAAAAGTTAGCAACTTTCTTATCATGCACTACTTGCCTTCCACTAAATTAACATCGGAATCAGAAATCAGATTACGCTCCAGGCTGCCTGAAAATTGTTTTTACACTTCCAGTATGCCTGTGGCCAAAACCCAGACAATATATGTTCATGTGAGGTGATTATTTAATGAATTAAGGGAGCAGATAGATTAGGAGGAGCCAATGCTCCGTTGTGCTGTTGTCCTGAACGAAGACTTCAGGACCAGCTTCACAAAACAGCAACAGCATCCCTGGAAAGGTGACTGGCTGATGCCCCAACTCTTTTGGACAGCAAGCACATCCTCCATCTCTCATGGAAGTTACAGGGCCTGGGTGTGATGTGAGGCAGAGGGATGCACAACATGAAGTTGCAGTTTTAGCCTCCCATTGGGTGCAATAATTACAGGTAGGGAGTAACAGCAGCATCTCTCCATAAGGCTGTTAATAAAGTTCACCTTCACTAGCTAAACCCATTCCTCTTTCCTAAAGACTGGAAGAGATTTTATAGCAGATTCATCACCTCCACCCTTTAATTCTATTTTTGGAGTCTATTGAACTTTTGCATATGTTGAAATGAAAAGAGTCTATATTAACACAACCACTTTTTTGTTACTTTAATGAGAGCCTTGAAACCACCACAAAGAGAAACATGCCTTTTAGCAGCTGAAACAAATTATTACAGCAACTGAGTCTTAAAAGGAATTTCAAGTAAAAATATAGTATTGCATGAAGTTGTTATGGCAACTGATGTTGTAGAGTAACTGCACTGGGGCAAGTTTTCCTCCTTCATCCTGCTCAGCAAAGTCTGGGAAAAACTTTATGATAAAATTGTGCCTTAATTAGTCAAATAAGTCATAAATATAGCTTATCCCAAAATCCTTAACATTCCAGCCTCATGCAGTCTGTGTGCAGTTAGTCTACTAATGAGAAAATATATCTACTAAAGCCCTACTTACCATTAAAAATCCTATCCAATATTTTTCTAATACAATTTATCAATTTAAACACATTGCACAATGTAATATTCTGCAGCATTCCATTAAAATGATAAATAGCTATGGAAAAAACAAGGGATTAAACATACTGTAATGTAATCTAACAGTATTTAAACATAAATAAAAAAACTTAAATATGGATGGGAAATGTACCGTATTTGCCAGCAAAAAGAGCCCAAGTCACTCCCTGGGTTGGAGTATTAATAGGCCAGAGGAAGCAGAGCAATGAGAAATGACAGTCAACTTCAGAGGATATAAAATGTCCATTAGGCTTTGTTATAAGATTACATCAAAGCAGTTCATATGTTTTAATCTGGGGAAAGAGAAAGCAGCTACTTGGGGTCTGTGCCTGGGGGCTGCCTCTGTGTACTGAACCAGACAGTTTGCATAATGAACAATTTTTATTCAATCAGGATTTCAGCACAGATAGTTCCCACTCAATGGGCTCTAGCACAAATGGGGTTGGATATTGATGCTATTCTTCAAGCTCCACCTGCTGGCTCCGGAAGAAGTGCTGGTGGCTTTCTGAAGGGCCAGTCTGTGGAGGGACATTGAGTTATTGGGATAAAAATCCAAGCCCAGCCTCTGCGCTTCTTGCCTTTCTCAGGTTCAAAAAAAAAAAAAACCAAACAAAAATCAAAACCAAACCAACAACAACCAACCAAAAACGCCAGAACCCTCCCAAAAACTAAAATCAAACCAAAAAAAGAAAAAACCTACCAAAAAATCCCCCAGACTTTAAAGTTTTCCAATAATTTGGCTGATTTGCTTAGGCAGATGTTGAGCTGCAGACGAGCTCCTGCAGCGAAGGTGCACGAGCTGCCAAAACCTGCTGGGTTGAACCCACCTAAATACCAAGGGAGTTGCCTTGTGCTCAGAGTGCAGCCAAAAGGGCAGAGCAGCCAGGGAAATCATTCCATTTAGCGTGCGCCTCCTGCACGATAATTACTTATTTAAATTTTACTCTGCTGCTCGAGCCATTAGAAAAACGCACTATAAACAAAGGTGATTTTATGCAGACAATAGCTGAGCCAGTCATTTTTAAAGACAGGCACACGATGACTTATCTCCCAGGATGAGCTGCTCTTATGAGATAGCTGAAACAAGGTTTATAGCCTAAACCCTATTTCCAAGGGTTATTCCAGTGGCTGCTCTGCTGGATCACCTTCAGCTTTAGCAGCAGCATGGAGCTTACTTACCCCACAAATGCAACCCAGGGTCACTAACAGCTTTGTGGAGAGGAAGAGCCCAGGCAACACTTTGCTGCACAGAAGTGCTGGCTAAATCCTAGGATGATCATTTAAAGGTTTCACACATACACCTGATAATTCAGAGTTAATTAGTGTGGGCATATTAGAGATGTTTCTGCCTGCACCTCTGGATTCTGCCTATTGATCAGGCACTGTGGCTGCTCTCGGCTCCGGGAGGAACTGTTGCAGTGAATTTTGCTTCCTGCCTGCTTCGGGTAGGCTTTGCTTCTGACTGGCACCAAATCCCTTCCTCCTATTTCCAGAAGAAAAATAGCTCCCTTTTAATCTAGACCTTCCAAAGCTCCTGCCATGCCTGTGACGTCCTGAATGCAGAATTATGGCTTTCCCTGGTTTCGGCTCATCTGTCTGGAAGCCTGTAGGTTGTTGTATCTCACCCCCAGTACTTTTCTGGCTCCGTCCAGAAATACTCTTTTATCAATTCATCTGACAGCGATCCAGCAGGAAGGGTGTGTTGGAAGATGATGCTAATCCAGAGAGACCATTCTTCAGTTGGAGCATTCACGAAGTCTAATGAACTATTGGCAGAAAGGGACTTGTGTGGCGCAATTAAAACTCGCTTCTGCGAGGCACAAAATATTGCAACTAAAAGTTAACGGTGCCAAGCAGGGGAGGTGGATTAGCTCAGGGAACATAAATTGGTGAGAAGAAGCCACTTTCTTCTCCTCCCATCCCCAAGCCTTATGCATTAAGCAAAGCTGAAATAATGAATATGTATTGCAAGGTGTTTGCTACAAGCCTACTTATAAAGTGCACAGCCAGGAACTCCTGGAAGGGGGATTTATGGGAGCAGTCACACACAGCTGGCACACCGTGTTCTGCAGGCTTCAATTGGGATGAATGCCCCCCCTGTAAGCACTTAGCACCCACCACAATAAACTAAGGTGTATAAGCAGAGTCTAAAGTTTATTTTCAGGAGCATCCCTTGAGGGGGAATGCTAAATCAACCACCTCAGGTTTGGTAAATTCAACGAGAAGCCTGAGCTGGGAGAGGGGATGTGGCTCATCTCCTGCTCTGAGATGTCCTCAAAATGCTCAAGGAAGAGGAGGCAAAGCACGGGAATAGGTTGCTGCTTGAGGACTGGACCAGTCATTAACACCAGATGACATCCCATTAATCAGAGGAAATGACACTAACAGGACCATTACAGCGCTGTGATCTTTCACCAGCTTTGTTAACTGAGGGGAAAAAAAACCTCACCCCATCGGACACTAAGTTTTAATTTCAAAAAGAATTTCACCTTCAAATTGCTTTGTCTTTTTGCATCTGTTTGCAAGAAGAGTAATTAAAATTCTAAATCAAACCACAGTTACTCTTTTCCTTAAAGCTCACTTGGCAATGAGCGTGCTCTCCCCAAAATCCGATACAAGGCCAGAGTATAATGAGAGCAAGTCAAGCAAAGCTTTCTACAAGGTGAAGGCAGCTCCTGGAGCTTTAGCATCAGCCAGGAGCCATGGTGACACAGGCTCTGACTGCAAAGGCTGGCTTAAGGGCTGATGCTAAAGGCCATGTCCACTGATAGGTGGGATATTAATGCCACTCCTTTCTTCAAACCCCCTAAGTCTGCACTGCTGCCTGGGAGAGGTTTGAAGACTAAGATATATTTTTTGAATTATTAATCTCTTTGCAGAAGCTGTACACTTGGAGACAGCACAGAAAATAGGTTAAGGCTCACAATAAGCTGAATGAGTTAAATCAGAACCAGGCAAGTGTGCTGACAGCCAGCTCCTGTGACTCTTAAGCTTATGGGCCAAGGTATGAGCACGAAGGGAACAGCAGGATCAAGTCAGACAAAATGAACGTGCTGGGTTTGGCTAGTCTATAAGGAAAGGTCAAATAGTGGCTTGCTGGTGGGACCTATAGCCAACATGGAATGACTGACTGAAGCAAAGAAGGACTGACATTACTTCTCCAAATTATAAATTCTGCTTCCCAATCTATCTGAATGGATTAACCTCAAAACATGAGATCCGGAACTTAAAGATTCAGAATTCAGAAGCTATTATGAGTCAAGAGCAGGAATTAGCATTTGAGTTATAAATATGCTCTAACAAACTGACAGGAGTCGGCTTGCTGTTCCTTCCCTTTTTGAAGATGGTGGCATCATACTCGCAATATTTAGAGACATAAACCTAGAAGTGATTTTCACATCCCAGCTGGATGTTAACAACGTGGCTTGTTGGGAGAGCACTGCTCCTCATCTAACCAGTGCTGCCATGCAGGAAGCTGTTACAACAAGGGAGGCTCTGGGTTTCCAGCACAGGGGATGGGAGCTGTCCAAGGAAAAAGTGCTGTCCCAGGACCCAAAGCTGTGCCACGGCACCCTGAGCTCCTATGGGTCCTCCCTTACCCAAAAGGCTGCCAGAAGAGAGGCAGACATGAGCACACTCTGAATAAACAGGAGCCACTAATATCAGAGAAAGTCTCCAGGCAGTAAGTAATGAAGGCACTAAATAACTGTACCCGCTATTCGGATTTTCTGCCAAACATTAGCCAATTTAAAAGGCAGCAAGAGGCCTTTTACACAGGGAGAATTTCTTTGAGCACCGACTTAAAAGCTGAAGTTTGGCAGGAAAGTGTCTGAGAAGGATGGGGGAGAGGTAAAAGCCAATTTCACCTGGTAATCTGCTACACTATTTGTGTCCTACCCAGACCACACTTCATGCATTAAGAACACACTGCAGCTCTCCCCCGCGCTGGGGGAGCGGGGAGCTAATGGTTTCTATTACAGGCGTGTGTGGAGGGTGGCTGTGGCATGCACATCTGTCTGCAAAATAGATGTTAGCTCTGGAAACTGCCTAAACACCTCCGTTCCCCAGCAAACGGGGCCGGCAGCAGAGTTTTTTGGGCTCCCTCCCGGCGTGACAGGCAGGTGATTGACAGGGCTCGGAGCCGAAAGCCCGCACGTGCTCCCACTGTAAATAGTAAAGCTTAAAAGCCTCAGCCCTAACTGACTATTTCACAGACTTCAACTGAGTTACTCTAATGAGGATTTCCACACACACAGAGGAAAAAAAAGGAAAAAAAAAAAAAAAAAGAGTCTACACATTCTCAGTGCAAGGGGAAAAAAAAAACAAACCAACAAACCAACAACCAAACAGCAAAATAAACAGCTGGTGAAGTGAAATACGAGGTTAGAGCCCTCTCTGATTCAAGAGAAGATTATTAAAACAGCTATAAAGATGGTGTTGGCATCTCTTGAAATGAGTTTGTTACATTCAGAAGAGGCAGTTACACATGACAAACCATTTTCTGTTTAATTAGAGGGCTCTGTGTGGAACACTTCCAGGCGGAGGAGGGGAGCAGATTGCCACCCAGCATCTCAATTATGGGACAGAGCCTTAACGATTCGACATGCAAATGTTTCTGACTGACCAAAGAGGGACAAAAAGAAGAGGGAAAAAAAAGAGAAAGAAAAAAAAAAAAGCTGTTCAGGAAGGTTAAGGAGCAGGAGCTTTGTCCCAGCCTTCAGCAATCTGGGTTTTCTTGTCACACACATTAGTGCTTAAGGTTTCTTTCTGCCCAAAGAATGGCTTCTACCTGCTGGCTGAAAATAAAAAACTACAAAAAAAAACTTCTATGGGGAAAAACCACAGAGATACCCTCTGTCCAACCCTGGTTAAAAGCTTTCTATTCTCCCAGCCAGGTAAAATAATTCGTGGTTGAGGAATAGAGCAGGACCTTGGTATTCACACCAAAGCTCTGAAAGTAAGCAAGCACAGAAAGGAAATTCTAGCTAATACAAGTTAAATATAGGTTATGTTAGCTGCATTTTACAAGCACTAAGAATGTTTTTGGAGAAAGCTGTCATTTTTAATGACAGCACAAGCTCCAATTACCACATAGCTGATACACTTGGGATTTGGAAGTTTTTTTTTAAATCACTTGAAATCTAAAAAAACCTTCATTATCAGCTTCTGAGTTGGATGTAAATAACTTCACCTGGTGCTAAGAAGTCTAACATTTCACAGGGGCACACGAACGACTTAAAGCCATTTATAAATGCAGCTTCAGCTTCCTGGCAATCTAAATGCAGTCTCAGGCAACTTGAGCAGCAGCAAAGAACACAAGGCTGGGCTGCAAGGGGAAGAGGAGCAAGGCTAAAGGAGATGTGTGAGCATCACCAAACCCTGGAATGAGGCAAGAACACACCTCAGGCAGCAGACCCCTGTCAGTTCAGGGGGAAGATTAATCTTGCTGCTAGGCTTAAGAAAGGCCTCTTAAGCTTAGAGCAAAACCTTGTATCACCTTGAGCCTAAACCAGAGCATTTGCCCCACAAGATGCTTTGAGAACAAAAACCCTCCATCCAACAGAACCCTCCCAGCTCCACCAAGCTGTCCCTTGGCTCCCTCACGCTTTCATCACTCACCAAGGTTAACAAACCCAAAATCAAGCCAAAAAAAAGCCCCCAAACTTGCTTACAAAAAGCAGAAAGCTCCTTGGAAAAGTCTGCAAAAAACAGCACCGCGCCCAAAGGCCGCTCCAGCCCCAAAACCTAATGCAGGAGGCAGCAAAGCTGAAGGCTGAAAATTCTCCTTCCCCACAGCTAATGTGAAAGCCTTACAGTCAGCAAGAAGAAGGGCAGCCTTCTAGCTTGTGGCAAGCACAAAGTGGGATTGAATCATTACTTGAAGAACGTGTTTCAGTGTCTATAAATAAAAACCTGCGAGGCTCCTTGCCAGGGAAGCCAAGTCAATATCGCTTTTCTATATGCGCTGTCAAACTTTACTTTTAGACAGTATATTAATTACCTAGTCAATAATTGTGGGTTTCATTAGTGTATTAAATACCTCAATCAATAATATTTATCCTTTTCAGAGTCGGTCTTCACCAAAAACAAAGGGAGGAGTATTTTTTGATCCTGCAGTTCAAAAAGTCAGTGCAGCATAGCAGCTAGGCTTTAATGGAAAACATAAAACACTAGAAACAGACAAAAATCGGATTATTACTCTTATTTTTCAGCCTTTTGTACAATAAGCCATGAGGGAATTCCGAGAGCTAAACTGATGGCAAAAAAAAATTAGATTTCTTCCTCTTAATTGCTCAGCGGTGATGTCAGAGTGGACATGACAAATGCTCACATCTTTCATTTCTCCATCAGATAAACCAGCAACCAGCTCTGCTCTGCCAACTTTCTGAGGATAAACTCTCAGAGCAAAGAGCCCATTTCTGGTGCATCCTCTGCAGTGCAGCTTCCCAAGTGCCTTTATCCTAACCTGGGCTATCCCTGGGAATTACATCCCTGTGAGAGGTAACATCCTCATGTGGGACCTTAAAGAAAGTCTCATCAGGCAACAGAAGAGGAGCTCAGGAGGGTGATTTTTTTGGTTGGTTTTGTTGATTTTTAAATTTTTTTGTTGTTGTTTAAAATCTCTCTTTAAAGGGCAAAATGTTTGGGACAAATTAAAAAAAAAAAAAAAAAAGCCTTTGCAAGTGTCCAGTTTACTTTAAATAACTTACAGGGATGGGAAAAAAGAAAAGCACAACAAGCAGCCGAGGAACACTCCCAAAGGCACGCTTTTGGCATGGCACAGAGGCTGAATTTAACAACAAATCAATGCAATATAAACAGGAAAAAAACTAAAAACAAACAACACCCTACCCCCTAAACACAGACACCTAAATATCCAAATAAAATACACAGAAAAACGCGTAACAGGCCTCATGAAAAATCCATCTGGCGATCCGAACTACTTTTTTTTTTTTTTAAATATGCATATGATTGAAATGCAAAAATGTAAACATGAAAAACAGACTTTAAAAACTGTAAGAAGGTCTGTGGGCCTCTTGCATCCTCACAGATAATACATTAAAGAGAATTTCCACTCCCTGTAATAAGATTACTGATATTTACTGCACTACTCCAGTATTTATAATGCGTAATATGCTGCAGACCACTCCTTGCCATGAACACAGGCTTTGGAAGTAGGCAGCCTACTCCATTTCACGTTTTTCCTAAGCCTTTTATATCAAAGTGATGTGAAATTTCCCTTTCTTTCCCATCTGAGTCTCTTCAGCAGCCCTACAGCTGCCAGAGGCGTGAGGGAGGAAGCCTTGTGGGGTGGCCACTCTTCTCCAAAGCGGCCACTTGTTCAAGGGCTAGAAAACAAGGCCAAAGGAAAGATGACAAAAAAAAGGCCACAGAAGGAAAGTTAATATTCCCTCCCCAAGATGTTACACCGCATCTTGGGCGGCAAATGTAAATATCACCGAGAATTAGGAATCAAAACATCAGACTCATCAGCTTCCACTCTCACACCCGTTGCACTAAAAGGACAATCCCATCGTGCTGGAACACAGGAGCCCACACACACACACTCATCCCAGCTGCCAGGCAGAGCACACACAGCACAAAGCAAACCAGTCACTCCTGATCCATCTAAGACCACCATTTATTCCTTACAACAGCTCCGAGAATGTATGACTCCTCAAAGCTTGACTTCGGGGACAAAAAACCCCAAACAAACAACAAACCACCTGATGCATCTTAAAAACTCGGGCTGGCTCAAACAGAATCTCCCCTCCAGGGACTCGTAAGGGGTCACTAACAGCTCATTTAAGATTCACGCCCAGTGAAAACACAGTTCAATCCCACCAGAGGGAATTAAGACAAACAGCAAACTACCTGAACATGGCCCCGCAGAGCACGCTCCAGATCTTCCCTCGGCCATGCAGAACTTGATGTTCTTGTGTAATTGCCTTTGCACCTGCCTGTTTCAAAACCAGCAGCCTCCCAATTTCATCTCTGCTGTGTACATTTAATTTAAAGCAAAACATGAGCAGCCACAGGAATCCTCACTTCACAGAGATCTAGTTATGAACAATTCCAGAATCCTTTCAATTGAGCAAATACATATTCAGCCCAGGTAATGGCTGAAGCCATCCAGAATAACCTGGACAGTAGCAGGGGAGATTTATGATGAAGGGAAGGAAGGCACAGGCTAGTTTGTCAATAATCCAAATTAGCCTTGTGAGTCCACTTAATTAGCACAGACAGAAGAGCCCAGAGCCTTTGTGAAGTTTTCCATGGCTCGTGCCAGTGGCTGCAGGGAGCTACCAGGGTTTGGATGGCTATGGCCAGTTGGCAGTGAGGTGGGAGGAGAATGGAGACACCTCCACAGCTTCCTTGCTCTCACTCCTCAGCTGGACATGCATCTCACTTTCCTTGGATTGACAAACAATTTATTAACCATTTACCTTCAGCAGTTCTAGACTACGATCAGGGGAAGGAAGGCAAGATAGATAGAGGCATATATCCTTTATGTAAGTGGGAAATCATATGCCCCTCTCAGGATTCATTTTGCTATATTAGCTCTTCTAGGCCCCTCCTAAAAAAGATCCTCATTCTCCTACTCAGCAGTGTAGTCCTCCTCTGTACTCGCCCCAGCTGAGTTTCTTTTTTGCCTCTCCACATTGCAGGCCAGAGCTGTACATAGCATTCGAGATGAGATCTCACAGCAGAGGCTTATATAATGCTGTGGCACTTGTATAGCTACACTAGAAATACCTTGCCTCACATAGCTTGATGTTTTTATCATATACTAGCTGATTAAAGCATGATTAAAACCCTCCAACTCTTCAGTCACTAATGAGCATCCACTTTAGAGCAGAGGGTTGTTTTTTATTAGTCCTCAAATAAATGGCTTTTCACACAAACTGTTTTAAGTTGATTTTCTGTTCCAGTTGTCAAGGTCATTCAGCTGATCCTGTAAGATAACTTAATGCTCTTGGGTATTGATACCCTCCATCTCTAGTGCTCTGGCTGATGGCATGGTAAACCCAGCAATACGGATGTGCAGCAATTCCCTCTGGGAGAAGGAGCTGCCCCAGCAGAGGCAGGTGTGCAACACTCAGAGCTGCAATACCAGCAAACACCTGCCAAAAACAACACCCATAAAAACTTCCTGGTGTATATGGATGGGCCCAGGAATTGGAAATGAGCCTCAGGGAATATTGTGCACTACCACTTGTTCCCAGCTCCCTAAAATTGGGAAGGAGGGATAGGAAGAGAGCAGTACTAAAAGACTGGTTAGCAGAGTGGAAAGATGGATTATCACCACTAACCTACCATTTGTCAATCCAGAACTGTGCTGAAGACTGTAATTTTCTAGTCAATGCTTTATAAGCAAGGTCAGAGGGAACAAATACTTCAATAAAAAAATGCAAGACATCAGCAGAAGAACCCAGTCATGATCCTCAGAATCCAAAAAAGAAGAGGTTGTGCTTGCAATTAATGGGCCCAGAATAATGTGCTTCATGTCCATCAACGGAAATGACATTTACAGTACTTAAACACCAAGACTTGAGATGACAAACAGGAAATCACAGGGAATAAAGGGCACCAACTGAATACATGAAGAAACTGTGCTCTACAGAGCAAAATAAATAAATAAGTCTCACTTCTGCTACCAGAGACCCACTGCAGCATCGCCTGGATGCTTGGAGCTGTGCAGCAAATGCCAAGCTGTGAGCTGCAGCCAGGGAACACATAATTAATGTGATTAGGAGCACACAGAGCTAGCATGCTCTGCTGACTGAAAAGCCCAGTAGCATAATTACTGTTTTCTGTACTAGCTCTGTGTCTGAACAAATCTCAAAGCCTGGTTAGTTTTAGACTGCTGTGTAAACGTCAATAAAAATCCCAGAAGTGCCAGCTCATCAGCATTCTCAGGCACAGAAATGGTGAAAATATCACTGGATTTCCATGCTGTTAACATCAGGCAAAGAAGCCTCCATTCTTCAGTCTAACCTTAGAGTTTGTAATAAGGTAACATCTCCCCCAAGTGAATGCTTATTATGAAAGCTAATTAATTGCTTTCCAGTAATGAGAAGTCTTTGGTGTTCAAAGAAAGCAATATTCACTACACAGGAATTAAACAGTTTATTGAAACAAAGCTCCCTCCATTTAAAGACCTCTTTCTGATTAACATCGTTACAAATAAAACCAAAGAAACTGAACATACAAACATACAAAACATGTATAGGCAGGAACTGTGAGCCAAAAAAAAAAATCACTCAGGAATCCATAGTATTAATTGAAGAGAAAACTAAAGCAATGCTTTGTAGTTGCCTGGATTTCCCTGGGGGATGGAGAGTCAATGCTTATCTGCCTTCCTCAGAAGAGACAATTTTGATTAATATCAGACCCATCTGACTCAGTCTATTAAACCCTGAAGGAAGGATATTCTTCAGATATAAGAGATATGTCTTTGATTAATAATTCTACCATATTGCCATTCCAAGCATTAACAACTGCATGGCACCTGTGGAAAGTGAAAGCCTTTGAATGCTATGGAAGGGAACTAACTTGTACTAATAGACCTGTTCTCCTTTGTCCATATCTGAAAGCTGCATGACACTGTTCCTCCTACCCTCTGCTGAACAAGTCAAAGTGTCAAGGTTTGTCACTACTTCCTTGCAAAGGAGACAAAATGGTTATATAATCCCGCTTTACATATAGGAAGAGAGCAAAGTTACTTCAGACATTCTGAGTGGTTTGTCTAAAGACCTTGGCAAACTGTCTAGAGATTCCTCTTCAGCGCTGTCAGAGTTTAACAGACCACAACAGGCTACAAAATCGTGGCCATCAGAGTGCACTCTTACCTAGCAGGGCACATCTCCAGAGAAATGCATCAAATCACTCAGCCCACTAAGCTGGGCTGTCACGCACGGTGTAACTAATGTGGAATTGTCACACACAGGGCGGAGAAAAAGTCAATGTAACGTTATCTATTGAGTTTTTCCGGGAACTTCTAGGCTCAGCCAGCCAGCACTGGCCTCCTCACCCCAGCTGAGCATTTCTCCTGATGTTGGCAATCAACCTCTTGCTGTATTCTCTGTAGTTCACGGGTTTGACGTCCATTGCTGTGGCCTTAATACGGGATTCGTCCTGCGGAAGAGAAATCTTAGTATGTAAAAGAACATGAAGCACTCCAGGCATTTGGTTCTAACCTCCTTCTGCCCCAGTAACTTACTGCTCCTGGTATCTGGGTTAGCTGGGAGTGCCAACACAACTCCCAGAGCTGATATGTTGTTTTCATGTGAAACTAGCCACTCTTGATGAGCCTGAGAGGGAGCAGCAAGGATCCCCTCCTTCAGTGCTCGAGACTGGAAGTCTTTTGTGTGATCTTTGGAATCTTCTGTTCTCTGTGAGCAAGGGAAACCTCTCCCCACAAACATAAGAGGAGGAAGTCACCTCCTATGGAGACAAGTCGAACTACAAAAGCCACAAGTTACATTATTTGCCTTTTGGGCAACACTTACATTGTAAGTCTCCAGTTTCACTCGGATCCTGAACTCGTACGTGTTGAAGTTTGCGTTTTGGAACACTTCTTCAAAAGCCTGCTCGTTCTGAGGGAAGGACAAAGACAGGGATCAGCTGCAGACACTCCAGGCTCCCAGTAGTGCCATGAACTTTGAGAACAGCTCAGCTTTTGGGGAGGTTGGCAAAACACTGGAACTACCTGGCCCACACAGGCAGAGCTGAGTCTTCCATCGTCCCATTTTAGATGCCAAACCCCTAACTCAAAACTTTTTAAAGATAAAAAGGTGACAACTTCCTAGCTGCCTAGACAAAGGAACATACAATTGCACTGAATCTGCAACCAGGTACAAGGGAAAAAAATACTACAGATCTACAGGAGCTGCCAAACTGGCTAATTCTGATGTTGTGCTGTGACCACAAACACTGACAGAGTTAACTATTTCCCTATTAATTGCCTTATTAGGCATTTTGGTTTTCTGCTTATCCATCAAAGCTGCATGTATCCTTCACATCCTGACACAGGCCTATCTAAGAGAATGTTCTATAAAAAAAGTGGATCCATGTTTTGAACGTGCTTTAATAACCATGAGAAGACTCTGTCATATTTATAACATAAGCTGCTTCTAATTACCATATGAACACTAAACATCATCATCATCATTTATAACAGACAATTTGTCAAAACAGTAGAAAAGGAGCAAGCAAGTCGTGGAGACTGTGAAAAAAAAAAGTTTATTTTTGTGAAAATATGAGCCGTAAAAACCTTTGCTGACATTCCAAAAAAATCCTGCAGCCCCCTGATGATACTGACAAGTAATTATTAATGCATTTATCTACCAGATGCACTTGACTTGATCAGTCACTCCAGCAGCAGACAGAGCATCTGATCTGGAATTGAACCCACCCCAGTTCCACTCACATTCCAAGTGTTACATCTGCTGTTTTTCACTGTGTGCAGCACTATTTTACACTACACAGTGATTCTCCTAGGGTTTAGAAAAGCACAACAAATGGAGGTGAACAGGAGCAGCTAGGTTCACAGATTACAGAATTCAGGCATATCCCTCCTGAATATTAAAACCCCTTCCTTTGGCCATCTTACGGATTAGAGGATAAAAAACTCACTTAATAAAGCATTTAGCTCCTCATTGCAGCTCTGTCACAAACTGTGGTAACCATTAGTGAGTTGAAAATGCCCTCAGCATAGCAGTCACTGCTACCCCACATCACCTCCTTTGGTATCTAACAAGCACAGACAAGAAGCAGATGAAAAACCTTGCCCATGTATCTGTGCTTAGTGTGATCACGGGCTGTACATGGACTCCATCCATACTGTGAGCAGTGAAAAGACTCCCACCAACTTCACAAGACACTGCATCAGGTCTATCAGAGAAAAACCACTAAGAAAAGCTTACTGCAAATGCATCGAGTACCATTTTTAAAGGCTCATAAAAGTGTCAAATCAAAACCAATTTCTCCTGGAACACAAAGCATTCCCGCTCAAGGGCTCACTCCATATTATGTTCCATTTTCTATCCTCAGCCATTTCCATTAGGCAGCTCTTCAAAAGACATTACATGTTTGTACTGGTACATAGGATCTGCTGTCTCTCCTTCCCCACCCAGTTCTCTTCAGCATTAAAAGCGACTAAGAAATTTTGTTTAAACTCTAGCAGAGATTAAGCACGGCTGAAGTAAGAAAATATTGACAAGTTAAGAGTGTCTGAAAATGGAAATGCAAAAAGTGCAACCACATCTAATTAGAATCCCCTCAGCAAACCATCTTCCTACAGAACAGAGGTGTCCAGCTTTCCTAATGCCACAAAAACTCAGCACCCCAGAACCACAAGCTTTGTACCCTTCACCCCCTGACATCCAGAGTGCAGAAAATATCCAAAAATCATCCCATATTACAGGAAAAATAGCCCTGCTTTGCACAAACAGTGGTCTACAACAGTGTCTCAAGACAACAGCCTCAACAATCCCTCCTGCTTCATTTCCCTCCCACAGCCAAGCAATGGGTTAACCAACAACTGGGATATCTGTGGAGTCCTGGAATCAACCAGCCTTAGCCTGGGAGCACAGCAAGGCTCATATGCAATTCAGGAACTTATCATGCATTCCACATCATCATTTAAAAACAAAACAAAGCCACACAGTTTTTATACAGCACACAAATTTTAAAAAAATATCAGGAAAAGATTGTTTTGGTTGGAAGAAAGAAAAATGCAGCAGAAAAGCACAGAGTGACAAAGGGAAGATAATACTGTCTGTTAGTGTCCAATGACTTACAACCTTAAGAACTGTTCTAATCTGCCACAGTAAGATCACTTCAGCATCTCTGCCAATGACCCATTTTACAAATCATGGTTTTCATCAGACCCACAAAGTTCTGATGTTATTTGGTGGGGGAAAAAAAGAGCCTTCAAAAGTGGGCTCACACACATTAGTTGAAAAAGCTTCCTGCCTACTTACAAAGATACATACAAAGTGTTCTGGAACTTTTTGGTTTTGTAAACAAATTTTTGGAACACGTTAGGGATAATGTTGTCAGCATTCGTTGCTAAAACAGGGTTTTTATTCAGATTCTTCCCATCTAGGTACAATGATAAAACAGGCTGTCTTTTCGACCGGAGCCAACACGTGTTAAAGCTGTCAGTCCCCCAAAGGCTGTGGCACAACACTTGAGTGATCAGCTGCCTCTCCAGGTCCAGGTGATGAGGACAGGCTGATCTCCAGCTTTCAGCAGCCAGAAGAGCTCAGAGGTAGACAGACTGACTGTGGGAGCAAACTATGGGGGAAACCAGGCAAATCTCTGTTCTTCAGGCAGATGGCCTGTGGAAAATAATCCCGAGGAGAGTAAACAAGTCCCTGCCAAGAACT
The DNA here is from genome assembly GCF_020740725.1 of Corvus hawaiiensis. Taxonomy (NCBI): domain Eukaryota; kingdom Metazoa; phylum Chordata; class Aves; order Passeriformes; family Corvidae; genus Corvus; species Corvus hawaiiensis. The sequence goes on from NC_063232.1 coordinate 4,873,974, forward strand.
TCGGGTGAGGGAGAAGCAATGATTTGTGAACTTGTAAAAGATACTGAAGGCCAACATCTGGAGGACAACCTCGGGCTGGGCTGAGCTGGCCTATCACCCAGAGAAAGGGCAAATTTGTAACCCTTGACAAATGAAACAGAATATCCCTTTCTTTCATATGGCATTTTTTAATGTGTTTTAATAATGTTGTTAATTCCCACAGCAAGTACATGAACATACCCCACTGCCTTTGCCACATTTGCTGTACATCCACACACAAATATCAGACCATGCTTCTCTGAGGGATCAGCACTGGTGTTCCACACAAACCTTACATCTTTTCCAGAGCTGCCTTCAAAACATTACAAGAATATTTCCTTACCAGAAGGATCAAAAAAACCCCAGGAAATTTGAGGGCAGCCCAACACAAAATGTGTGAAACATAGTTCAGCTTTGAGACAAATGTAAAAATACAATAGGCTAATTGACCGACCTTTTCCTTCAGTTCTCCCAGGAAAGCTGCATTTTGCCCAAGAATGAATTCTGCTGAATCTTGAAAACAAGTCACCCACTGATATTCCAGACAGTCTGCAATGGTCACCTAGAATACAACAACAAAAGCCAAAAGGTTATTTCATCCAGTTGCCTTTTCCTCCAGAAAAACAGAAGACAACACAAAAGAAGAAAACATCTCAGAGCTATAGAGAGTTTTAAATTTCCAGTAACTCTCAGAGCCTGACCTGTTATGTCCCTTCAATCACTGAGGGTGGGAAGCAGTGACTTCCTACCTTTTTTAAGTTCCACAGAATGTCCATAACTTAACACAAGTTAATACTGGCAGTAGATTGAACCACAGGGAAAGGCCAACAAGATTATAGCAGGACAACACTGATAGATGCTCAGCTGTGTCCTGCTGCCACTGATGAGCTGTGAGCAAGAACAGGTATCCCACAACAACCACCACCAAGGGGGAACAGCAGCAAGTCTGCAAACTGAATTTACTTTGTAAATACCTGAATACTTGAGCATAAATTCATGTAACACTATGTTATGCTATAAGGAAACTATCAAAACATTCAAGAACAAGTTGAAAGATCCATTTCCAGCCTCACATGCATTTCCTGGCTGCTTTGACAATTAGGAATGAGGAAATGGGAGACACTGCTCTGAAGGCCTTGAGTGTACCCTCAGCATCCCCTTTATATTCTACAAGAATGACTCTGCTATGTAAAGCAGTTCATGCGTTCCTAGAAGTTATCTGATAAAAATTATTCAGAAGCAGTTTGTGTTTTAGTGAGGCTGCAGGGATAGTTCCCTTCTCTCTGCATGCCCACCTGGCAGAGCATTTCTAAGAAGCAGACACAACTCTAATTTATAATGTAAAACAGAAGAAGGTTCAATGCCTATGGTGTAAGTGGGCATCACAGTAATAATCCCCAGACAACTTTCTGAAGCAGACTCCATTAAACCATGAAGCAGAACAATACCTACCAAAAAAACTGTACTAAATATAGGTAGCAGCTGTAAAAGTGCAATTACTGCTCTCCAGAAATGCCATTTTACTTCAGTTTATCTTCACTACTGAAGAGGCGGAGGCCATCTGTACTCTGCACTGCATAGTACACTTGGAAACCAAAATCAACTGAGCTAGCAGCAACTTTTTGGCAAAGAGAAAAGCTTTTAATTGGAGCACTAGGAAAACAAACTGCTAATCAGCTCAATGAAACATCCCTCACTCAGGTAGAAGAGACAAACCAGCTGAACACCTCCTAACTCCCAGGCAGCACAGACAGACAGACAGCACCTCAAAAGATTCTCTGCTTGGATTGTGCTGGGAACGTGGCAGGAACCGCCCTGAAATCCGATCCGGGTACTCACCAGGAGCAGCAGGCGGTACTTGAAGTTGGGGAATTCACGGTCACACTTCTCACAGCGGTAAAGTCCATTTTGCTGGTCTATCACTTTCTTGTTGCAATCCTGAGAGGGACATGCCTGGTACATGCAGTTCTCTTTGCGCAGATGTACAATTGTGCCCACACAGCTAAAATAATCTGCCTGCGAGAGTGAGTGTGCAACATTAGCCTCAAAATACTCAATGTTTTCCCCATTCTGAATTAACTACAAAAGCAAGGCACCCATACTTGGATATTTAGGATTAGAAAGCTTAACAGCTATGGATTACTGGGAAACTGTAAATCAACCCCTCTGTTGCAATAATTTTCAGGCTTCCATTATGTTAATAAAGCCCCTACAGCAAGATTATTTTGTGTTTCCATTGCAGGAAACTCCAATTGCTAGGTCTTCTTTAGATAAAGCATATTTGATTCTCCATTGTGTCTGTTCAAATCTGCACTTTTTCACAGGATTAAGATTCTGCACTTTCCTACGCTTCTTTCAGGAACCAATACAAAAAACAGAAAGCCTATTGTGTAGTGTTACAGATAAGCATTTGATTAAACTATAGCCTACAGAACAAAATACCCACTCACCACACTAAAATAATCATCATAATGGTTTAAGACCACGGTCAAGTCTTTCAGCAGAAAAAAATAGAGGCTGCTTAAGAAGCATGGGCAAAAATTGTCACAGAAAACAGCTGAATTACAGGTAAAGTGAGAGTGTTCAAGGCCAGGCTGGATGGGACCCTGAGCAACCTGATCTAAAGGGTGCCCATGATAAAAGGGTTGGAAAGAGGTGATCTTTAAGGTCCCTTCCAACCCAAACCATTCTATGATTTTAAAGGGTTTTTTTCCATGGATAAAAGCTCTTGTATATCCCGAACAGCTTGTTTTTAAGTTTGAAACAACAACAAAAAAAATTAACAATAAAAAGCAGTATAAGCCTAGAGAGGTTTCTGGAATGAAAAAGCAAAAGACCTGGGGTTTATTACCAGCTTTTCTATTGACCAAGTGTGCACCCTTGAAAACCACTTCCTCCTAATGCACCTGTTTCTCCTGGAACACTTTGTGCTGCTTATACGAACATCTTTGGGGTAAAAACATCCCCCCTTCATTTACACATGGCTTAGAATTCTCTTGCAAACAAAGTATCACGTTGCAACATCGGCAACAAGCTTGGAATTATTTGAAGAACGGTAATATTAATTAACAGCATAAATTCCAAGGCAGTAAACACATACTGCTCAACACTTCAACAAGCAGAATACCTGCATAAAGCCTTGCTTTTTATTTTCTCCCCAATACACAAAGCTTGTGCTGAGTGGCCATGCTCTACCTTATCTCCTTGTCCCAAGTTCTCAGATTTGGCTTCAAACAAAGTTTTCCAATTGGTATTTGCTCCAGCTGCTGGCCCACCCCTCACATCAGAGATGGAGGCACATTCCAGAAGCTGCCCCTCGGAGTCAAACCTGCAACCACAGAGATGCACTTCTATTTTTGGAGAGCAGACCATACAGACTTATCAAAAGCTTACGTTTATTTTCATGTGCTCGATACATGAGGGATTTTTTATCAATGATTGCAAAGGAAACAATTACAGTAATACGTGTATATTGCAAACAAAAATAGCATTTCAGAATAAGTTAATAGTCTGACTTAATTAGCACAGTATTTTATAAACCCACAAAAGGAGGACAGCTTTGTTCTATATAACTGCAATTTGTTTGCCAGCTAGTGGTCAAACCAAGCACTGCACACTTCTTAAGGCAGGCAGATAACAAGATTTAAGGGCATCAAGATATTTCCATAATTAAAATTAAATTACATGGTACCATTATCTTCGCAGCAGCTTCGAAAGAAAAAGCAAATAGCATTGAAAAGATTATGCTTCCTCTGTTAAAATAAGAAAGCACAGCTCTTCAGCAAAAGGTTGCACTGCCATCCCATTGCGATGGGCTTTGTGATTTCACAAACACACCAACGAGGCTCAAAAATTGAGCTTAATTAAAGTGTGACAGTAATAGCTCAGACCCACAATCAATTTTATCTCCAACAAGCCTCTGAAGTATGGGAGAGCCACAGCTCAATGACAAATGGAGGATGCCATTTATTTCATCCACATTTGGGTGATGTAACTGGAATTTGAAGACTCAGGATTCACAAGTCTGATGCTGTTGGCACTTAACCCTCTTCACATACACCACATCTCACCACGCTCATAGTTACAGCAGACAATTTAACAGCTACTTACAGGAGAAGCAACAATAAAATCACTTTGTTTTCCTGACAATAAAAGAGTTATTTTGCTATCTGAAAAATATCTGGCAAGAACTAGACACTGAGAGATGTCAAATAGTCCCTCCACACTAACTGAGTGCATATCAGATTCCACACAATGGAAAAGCCTGTGGAAAAAAATGCTGTTCTCTCAGATCATGCCTCAGAAAGTGGAGCTGGTCAAGCCTGATTTCATGCTGCCTTTCCAAGGCTTTGGGTCAGCGTGCACTACCCCGATTTCAATTTTTCAAGGTCTGTCATGGAGTTAGAAGTTTTTTGAATTGAACAACTTAAGAAAGACAGCCTTCCAGGCTGTAGGGCTTGCAAGCCAGAGAAGTTTCTACAGCCCTGGAAGCCCTACCCTCTGCCACCTTCCCTCAGTGCTATACACACTGTTCAAGTACAACGAAACAAAACAGAAACAAATACTCTGCAGGAGGCTGAAACAAAGCAACATAAACACACTCATACCATCCTCGGAGTTTAAAAGCCTCTGGGCTATCAGGGTTGATGACAACTGTGCTGGAGGACAGGACAGACAGGCTTCTGCCACCAAAGTCAGAGACACGGGCTCCTTTGATGGCAATCACAGGTTGTCTGGAACCATCAAACTGTTCAGCCTGCATGTGTGAAAAACCAGAGAGCAGCAGCACATTACAGGAAAGGTACTGAACTCGTGGTGATAATTCACAGGTCATGACAACAGACCAAGTGGAACTACCCTGCTGTTTCTAAAAGGTAAGGTTTTGAACGGTGTCATTAGGAGTTTAAGCAAAGGTAGGTGACAATTTTCTGTGCAATCCTTGCACCCCGTTTCCTGGGGAACCAGAGAATCCTTAAGTCACACGACTGGTTTGCCAGAAAGGATTGGTCCCCTCTGTTAGCAGTTTTACACCAGGATTTTAGGAAGGGAGATGTGTTATGGGAATGGAAACAAAATTAACTGTTCATATCAGACTCCTCAGGAGATGAAACAACTCACTCAGCTGCACTGAGCCAATCAAGTCCATCTTACTACCACTTACAGAGAAGTGCAGCTATGCTGACCAAACATTTTTACTCAACTCTCCATCTTCTGTTTTTTATCTCATAAAGCTGCTCTAATGCTGTTCAACTGCCATCACCTGAGTAGTCTGACACTACCAAAGAACCTCATGGCATGAGAGAGGGTTTGAAAAGTATAGATTTTATGGACCCCACACCACTCAGCAAGCAAGGGGAGGATCATGTGCTTGAAGATAACAAACGAGCTGGAGTTGCAGTGGTACTCACTGTACCCATGAGATGCAAAAAGAACAGAAAACATATCCCAGCAGTCATGGCAATGACTGTTGGAAAGGACATACAGATTCTAACCCTAACTGTTCCAGCTGCAAGCCACACATCACTCCACCCCAAGGCTTATTGATGCCTCTATTCTACAGGCAAGCAAACAGATTTAACTTTGCAAAATGCAGACCCTGATCTCTGTTGGAAGAGTTATGCCAGGAATTCTATACCAGTAGTCCCTCCTATTATAACCTAGTTCAATCTTAAGGCTTTGTGATACTGAACTTCAGTTTACTTCATTTGTATCAGCAGATGGTTAATGGTGTTTAGGTACCTACAGTATCAGTGCACTTGATCATTTAGCCATAAAGCATCACCGTCAAGCTGGCAGGATCACTCCCATTTTATAGACTGGCACATAAATCCCTAAGTATCTATAACAACAGTGGAAAACAAAGTAGCCTGTTAAAAAGATAAGGAAGCAGTCTACTGCAACCGTTCAAACTTTCACTTCCAAGGCTCTGATGCTTTTAAACTCCCAGTCTGAGACAGAGCCTCTCAACCTGCTCATTAGGTAGCAATTCATGCAGGGTAACACGTATCCCACCCTACAAATAAAATTCCTCTCATTTGAGACAGCCATAGCCACCAGGCTTTTCCATAATCAAACTGCAGCTCATACCCCTTCCTAAACCAGAAGCCCGTTACCTTCAGTACTTCGGCTTGAGACATAATGTCTGCAGTTGTTCAGAACACATTAGTCAGATCATGTCAGCAGTTTGTCAGAGAAAGGTTAAGAACATCACACCTGAACGCAACCAGACAGTCTTTCACCTTCTCTCGGCCCCTGATCCTTAAACATCCAGGGCTCTGTCAGTGCTGTGCCCATCTCGGGTGACAACAGCACTTCCTCACCCTACACCAAGGAAGCTTTGCTTAAGAACAGGTAAGAGAGCACATACCTCGTTTCCCCACAGCGTGACTGTCACCAGCTTCCCTGATGTATCCATCAGATGCACGTTCCTCTTTGAAACCTCCCTATTGTTAGCCTTCACTGTAATTTTAGTGACATCTTCGTAGCTCTTACAAATTCCAATTACATCTGAGAAACAGTTACAATTTAGAGTTACTCAAGGGTCACAATTGGGGAATACAAGATCACAAGAGAAGAATTCAAACCTACTGTCAGATTTTTACCTTGTATCCCAGCTCCCTATTGAAATGAAATCTGATATGGAAATTAAGTGTATTATGGTAGGAATGTTCCACTACAGAACTCTTCAGTGCTTTAATTTTGTTGACGCAGTCATTAAGATATTCATAAATGCAAGCCTCACCACATTAGAGAGATCAAGGCATTGTAGTATCTTTTCCCATCACATTCTGTCAAAGGACTTCAGTCCTGATCATGCAACACACGCTTGCTGTTAAAGCACAAGCAAGAGCTTCAAAGTGATTGTAACACAATGAAACAACCGGCTCGTGCCTCCACATATCCCTGCAAAATCCTACACTGCAACTTTAACAAGTCTGCATGTTCAGGTGGTAAGAGCCAAAGCAATCCCCTTTGCACTCCCTAAAAATACACCACTTTTGCTATTACCCATCTACCTTTAAAATTCCCAGCTGAATGTCTCTGAATCACAGGCATCCTGTGCCTCTGAAACCTGAGAACCCTCGCCCCCACCCAAGCCTCTGATTTTTCCGGAGTACTCTGCCCAACGAATTACAGAAAAACAAACCTCCAATACTTCACAAAGCAAGCCAAAACAGTCATGCAGCTTGGACTTGGATGCAATGAATTATGCCAAAATCACTACAGAGATAATCACATAGTGAAAGAAAGCAAGACCACAGAAGGTATGAAATGCACACGTGCTGAGCAAGGGCATTTTTCTTTCAGCCTTTTCCTGTGGAAAACAGTATCATAGCACAATAAACAACTATCACCTACTGTCGTTAGTTTGAAGCACAAGATTGAAGAATAATTGTTATATATTGTTAGAAAACAGGGCAAAAACATCTTGAAAAATTGCCTAAGGCATTTTTAATGGCAACCACCACCAGATGACTTCAATTAAGAGATCACAACACTTGAAGCATCGTATGCTCACTACCTGCCCAGTATTCAGGACACAAAAATAGAACTTCAGAGCTTTAGAATCTGCCATTTTTTTACTTAGACTGACCAACAATCGAGTCTTTGGGCGTGTTCTCCAAGTCAGAGATGGATACAAAATCAAACTGAACAGATGGAAGATGCTGGGCATCATCACAGGGCACAACTGAAGTCTCATTAGTGAACGTAATCTCATAGTCATTCTTAACAGCTGTATATTGCTTGTTAGCAGTCTTCAAATTGCCTTTGGTAAAATAATATACCTACAGGAGAAAGCAATGAAACAGGGGATATTATCAGTAGTCAGGGAAAATAGATTGTGTTCACCTTTAAAAATCCTTGCTAGGCTCAAGCTCTTCTTTTCCAGCTCCTGTCACTCTAAGAAAGCACAAAGCTACCATACCTTGTTCAATTCAATGAGTGGAAAGAACTTGTCTGCTTGATCATTGAATGCAGTAGCTCTAATCTCACCCTGCAGGAAAATAGGGGAGCTGGTCAGAACTGAAATTTGGCATGGAAAAAGATTAAAAAAAAAATAAAATCTTTGCAATGTTAAGTGGCAGCAGTTCTGCAGAGACAGTGGGGTCTGCCAGGGTAGCTCCAGGCATGTGAAAAACAAACAACGTTCTCTTCACATCTGTAGTTAAGAGCTAAAAATGACATATTCTACACCTGACAATCAAACCTCATATTCAAGTCTCATTAGTACATCTACAGCTTCAGAATAAAAAGCATAAGAACTACATCCATCATAGAGACACCTCTGAAAACGCCAGTAAAACTGGCATTGATGAAATAAAATTCAAACAGACCCCGCAGCTCCACAAGTTAGCACACAGTATATTGTGATGGCTCCCACTCAGATATGTCTATAAGTAAGAATTAATAACAATTATACCCTCACTAGATATAAACACTGTTTAAACAAAAAAAAAAAGAAAGAATACAGACACTCTGCAGAGAAAACAAATGCCTGGTGACAACATTTTATATCATTAACCTCGCATTTTACACTCAATATAATCTAGCAGAATCTTGTTTGTTTTCACGACAAAAGGCTGTAATTTGATAAGAGGTTTGACAAACTGCAAGTTTAGTTAGATTAACCAGATACCATTCCCCAAACAAACCACAGAGGAAATTTCTCAGCATTACAATAATTTGTACTCCAATTTCCTCATGAAAATTGAAAGCTTGTAACTTGGAGCTAATGCTGCTCTCACTCCCTGTTTTGTAAGGTGTAGCTCAGCCAGGAGGAGACGTCACTCTCAATCTACAGGAAACCACCACAACCCTCAGTATTAGGTTGTCAGCTTGCATAAACAACTCTATTTTGAAGCTGCAAAAATCCAGTCACACACTGTAGACTTTGATGAAAAATAATCAGCAATGCTGCACATTTAAGACTTCATTCTGGATAAAAACTGGCACGTTGATGCGCAATTTAATGAATGCGGGGATACAAGTTTCAGTTGTAATAAAAAAAAAATCATTTCCGAAAAATGCACTTTATTTCCTCTATTCTGTCTTTATGAAAGGTTCATCAGCATCTGGCATGCATTATCTTTGTCTCAGCATATGACACTTACACTTTCATCAACCAGCTCTATGGAAAAGAGCTTTCCTTCACCACGGGAGTTGCTCCACGTGCGGATCTGGCCTTTTTGGGTGACCCGAGCACAAATGGTCCACCTGAAATCATGCAAGAAATCACTGTTCTGCATCTCTTTTCATCTTTTTAAAGAAGAGATTGACTTGACAAACCTTTGGAACCGGAACGTGACTATTTAAGAGCCAGAATCTTCCCACTGCACCTCGGCAACTCTTTTGCTTTCTGTTTTAATGGCCTAAACCATTAAAGGCAGAAAGTTGTAGAGAAGGCAACAAAGCAGCCATAAAGCATCCAGTATGATAATAATAGTGAACAATCCTTCTGCACAGAAGCAGGCCTCGAATCTTTTACTCTTCTAGGGTACATTTCTCACACAGCAGTTTGCCTGCTCTGAAAAGCCACGCCAGAACTCAAGAGCTCAATTATAGGATTCGCATTTAACTTGGGTAATCAAATCAGTTTGCATAACTTAAAAATGTCATTCACTAAATAATTACATCCTCATGCTTTTCAACAGCTCAGTAGCCGAAGTGAATAGCTTACTGAGCTGTTTTGTCATTAAGTTACCAAAAAGAAGGTTGCTTTAGGAAAAAAAAAGCCCCAGACAAGTCAATCGATTTTCAACTGAAATATTAAAAACCTATCAAGCTCAGCAGGGCAGCTGCACCAAGACAAGGCAAATCTCGGATTGTTAAGAGTGTTGATGGAATTTAGATAAAAAAAAGAAAGAAAGAAAGAAAGAAAAAAAAAAGAAAGAAAGAAAAGAACACCCTTCTCCACAGAAAAAAATAAAAAAAGAAAACAAAATCCCAAAACAACAACAAAACCCCAAAAAACCAAAACAAGTGTTTCTATGGAAGATTTTTTGCTTGTTTCTCTGGGTGCTTTTGTGGTTGTTGTTGGGTTAGTTTGTTTGAATGTAACCAATAAAGTCCAAAGAACTCAATGAATGATTTGACAGAGGCTCACACACAAAAAAGCAAAACAAAGCTATTGTTCCTTCATGCCTGTGACATGAATACAGCCTGGCAAACCACAAGAACTCACTTGGACTGGTATGGATTCAAGCTGGCAATTGGCACCACTTTGGCCTGAGACCCCCCAGGTGTCTTCAGGGCACTGGGAGCACTCGCTTTTCCAAACTGGTTGGAGGGAGCGTGGTACTTGGGAGCAGCAGGACCTTCCAAAAACCACAACAGAGCAGAGAGCATTTCAGCCTTGCACACAAAAATCAGGTTAAAAACCAACTCAAGGTGCAGAACTTTCTCACATTGCCATGGGGAGCCACAGAGAGGGAAAAGTTCCAGGGAGCACTGGAGATCCCTGTGCCACGTGGGCACCACAGAGGGGCTTGAATTTTGTTGAATCATTTCTGCTCTTGGTCACAAGTGTTTTCTAGGCTGCAAAATGCAGCAGAAGAGACACTCTCAGACCTTTAGAGTGCTTGCACTGAAGTGGAGATGTGTCCAGAGTCAAGCACTCGAACACAGATTAAGTGGCAAACAACTGTTTAGCATTAAATTCTCTAAAACAAAGGGATGGTTTGGGTTGGAAGGGACTCATTCCAACCCCCTGCCAAGGACAGGGACACCTTCCACAAACAATGTTACCCAGAGCCCCTTTCAACCTGGCCTTGAACACTTCCAGGGGTGGGAAATGTTAGATTAAGACACCACTTGGGGGGAACAACTAAGGAAAAATACCCCCCACATAGTTTTTTTGACATAAAGTGATACTGCTAATTCTCAACTCAATCTTGTCAATGTATATGCACAGAACTCTTGTGATCAGCTTTAAGCAAGGAAGGAAGGAAAAGCTTGTTTTCTGCTGCAAGTTTCTAAGCAAATGTCAAAATTTTACTATTTAAAAATCCTTCCTAAACACAGGGGTAAAGAATACAGACAAGTTAAAGCAACACCAAGAATTAGGATTGACAACATTTTAGCTAAAAAAAAAAAAAAAAAAAAAAATCTACAGGCTGACATTTAAATTGATTGCATCTTTCAGTATCTCACTGAAATCTTGATCAAAAAACCACGTTTCTAGATGTATTATCAAATAATTTCAGTGTTCTGCCTAAAACGTTTGGCCTCTATCTCAGCACTGATAACACACACACTTGTTGACCAGCTCCAAATTGTAGCATAATTTGGGTGTCCACAGAGCACTGTTTCAAGAATGCAGCATTAACTGAATAAAGTTGGTTTTTTTGTTTTTTTTTTCCCCCCCTTAGGGAAGACAAGGGAAGTGGGACAATTTTTTTTTCACCCTTTTAAATCTAAGTATAGAGTTCTCTTGAGAGAATTCACCTTGTCAAGCTATGGGCTACCCCTCAATGGATAGTTTCTTGTGCAACACCATTATGGTAAGGATTTATTTAAATGGAAGCTGTAGTTTCTCATTGCACAGATCAGAATTCCTGCCCAGGATGACTCTTACCTGCTCCAGACAAATTGCCATTTTGTTGCTGTGGTTTGCTGGCTGCTGGGTTTCCTGCTGGAGCTGCAGAACGTTGCTGCCCTTGCCCTGGTAATTAAATGGAAAGAGACCATAGAGTAGAGTAGGGAGCACAGTAATTAAAAATTTAGAAAATAAGACCTGCATGCAAAAAAAAAAAAATAATTAAAACCACAGAGAACAGGCTAAAATCCAGGTGTTTTAAGACATAGGAGCAGCAAGCTATCTGTTGAACAACATTACCATGGAGGAATTCCAGTCAGATCCCTTTCCTCAAGCAACTGCTTTCTACTTGGAAAGAACTCAGGGCTGATGGTGATTTAAAAGGACAGACCTGAAGTAATCTTGACAACTTTTCAGTGTTTATCAGCTGCTATTGCTCTGACAGGTAGTTTCTGCTCCTACCTAACAGCTAAGATAAAAAACTGTGGAGAATTCTGTCTCACAACTCAGAAAGGGCCAAAAATCCACTGGGTAAAGTCAAACCTGAAGTTAACACAAGACAAAGAAAACACCTGCTGTATTTTATTTTCAAAATATGAAGATGTTTAATGTGGGGGTGATGGAGTCATCACTTCAGAATTCACCAGGGCCCCTCTTGGCACACAGCAGTAAATTGCTTAGGGAGCAAAGTGATGCCTTAGTGTATATAGATTGTCCATTTTTTTAGATTCCAGGACTTTTACTTGTCTTAAATTAATGATAAATTACAAGGGAAAGAGCAGACAGGCGTATCTAAAGGAAAAGTCCATTAAAAGACTAATTTACCATTCAAAAAATTTGAATTCCTTTACAATATAATCTGCCTTTAGATGAGAAAATATCCAACATTTTTGTCCTTTTGGACACAACTAATCTTTCAGGTCTTGGTTTGCAGGGAGACCTAGGCCTGAGCAGGCAAAGACCCCCTGATTTGGGATGTGAGGAGGAAGATGGTCAGAGAAAGTGGAAAAGAAGGTCAGACCAAGCCTGTAGAGCACCACGAGGAACAAAAGCAGAGAATCCCAGGACAGAGGGACGGCACCAAACTACGGGAAAGGAGCAGAAACAACACAAGGAGACGCCAGCATGGTGTTGCCTGATGTGGTACAGCCTACAGAAGTAACCCTCTGGTTATTTTTAATCCAAAAGCCAGGTCCTTGCACAAACCCCAATCTGCTCCTCTAACTTGCCGCAGTAGAGTCACATCGGTGAACTGGTGACAGTCTCCCTGGCAACAGCGTGACGTCAAACAGCAAAATGTGTATTTACTGCAGGTTCCACTAGATGGAGGAGCCAGGTCTCCCCCTTGCTCAGTGGCCTCAGGTGCTCAGAGGGTCAGCACTCCACACCCGAACTCATTTTGTGCAAGGGAAGGTGGAAAAAAACCCAACAAGAAAAAAGAGAAAAATATGTCTGGTCAGGGGTGGAATATTCAGGAAGAACAGAATGTGGGTATGAAGCAGCAAGAGGTTTCCTTGCTACTTTTGTTGCAAATATGTTTTTTTTCTGTAGGAATTCTGTGATTTAAAAAAAAAAAACCCACTGAAAACCAAACCAAAGACCACCACATACATTGGAACACGTGCGCGTTATGAAACACAAATTCACATTTTAATGGCTGCCTACCCACAGCCGAGTGTTTCTCAACAGAGTAAGAATAAATTCACACATCTGTGCATGTGTTCAAATACAGAAGTAGCAGAAATATCTCTCCAATTTTCTCGCTTGGAGAGCCTAGGGACTCCTAAACTGTGATTTTTGGTGGCTGGTGGCCTACAGATCACTTAAAGTGCTCAGAAAACCGAGGAGGCTGCCTGGTTTTTGCTGTTAGTTTTTATTAGCAGGAGGTGAAAAAACCAGCTGAAATACCTGCTCACATTTCTGCTGTATGTAGTGGGTTAGGCAAACCCAAGACCTTTGCCTGCAGCTGCCCCACAGCCCACTCAAAGGCAATAACTGTGTAACAGGAGCCCTCAGCTTCCAATAATTTGTCACCAAGAGGTTCTGCCACAGGGCCGTGACACAAGTCCTGCCCCAGAACTGAGCAGCAGGGAAGGGAGAGAAAGGGAAAAAAAAAAATGCACTTTGAAACAACGCACACCTAAATCACACTGGTGGGAAGGGCAAGAATAAGGAGTTCAAGTGAATGTGTAAGTACATAAACATTTCACCATGGAAAGATTAATGACAGAAGTTAAACATAAGTAGCAAGTCATTGTCATAGGGAAAAGGAAGTCCAGCAGCAGAGTAATTTGAATGAGATTAAAGACAGTAATAACACAACCATCCAGTCTTCAACAAGAACTGAAATGCTCAGTCTTAATTTTCAATACTATTATGAGAGGCTGCCTGAAAAGTTTTTATGATTTGTAATAAGAAGATTGTGTCTCCAGCTTCCTTGTTAGGCAGATTAACCACCTACTGCTCCCATGTAAAGTGGCCAAAAGCCAGCTTCTCACCCCCCTGGGGCCCACTGTGCTATTAAAGTCTGAGAAAGAATATTCCTTAATCCTAGGTCTGGCAGTCTGAAACCTGTACTTCAAGGAAAACCAAAAGTAGGGCTAAAAGATGCATTTTTAAAATACCAGAAGTTTTTTTTTAATGGAAACCACAAAGTGCATTTAAGATGCTCATTCTGCATTAGCTGTGTGTCCCTCAAAAACACAATTTCCTAATATATACAGGAATTTAGAGAATGTGCAACTTGAAATACACACCTCTGCCATTTTATCAAGACTTTCATGACAAATCTTGCAGCCTGCAGAGCAGCAAGGCTGGGTTAAGCTTACTTAATCCAAAGTACTACCATCTTCTGTATCAGAAACCTTATTTAGTATCAAATAAAAGGGTATGACATCATCAGAGTAAGATCAGTGTTAAAATGAAACACACATCACATCCTATTTGGCATCTTTTATCTAGTGCAAGCCCACACATATTATGACCACAGACCTGTAACATCTCCAGAAGAGTTTAGATTTGAAACCTTCATCACGGAGTATTTTTCTAAGTCCAAATGAAGAACACAACTTTGATCAAAGTAATGGTAATTTTACCAGAATTTATAGTTAAAGGTATATTTTCAGCTCAGTTCTGTCAGATACCACGTTCTCAGTGGTTTCTAAGCAACAATATAACTGAAAAACACTATAGTTCACAAGCTCTTGTATCACATAAGCAGGGAAATGGGAGAAAGGCACAAAACAGTCTGCTCAGTAGCTATTCTGAAAGTCTTGGTCTCTACAGCAACTGTGGGATTAAACCATAAAATCTGAGATGTCAACACATTTTTTAAACAGCAATTAGCTAAGTAACTATCAAAGGAACAAAAGATTCTTTAGGCTCATTTAACAAACGCCCCTCTTAATTCCCTTGGAAAAAGTTAATGAAGAAAGATGTCTTTGCCTTTGCAACAGAGCAGATTTTTAACCAGAAGAGCAATGTACCTACCACCATTGTTGGACCAAAATATTCTACAGAAAACTCTTGCCACTAATGTGTGGTCCCTTAGTAATAAAAATATATTAGTTCACTTCTCTCAGGATAAAAAAAAAATCTTCAGGAAGAGCTGTTTGCTATTAAATTCCAGCCATTATCTGTGTATACATCACTGACAGAGCTGTTCAAATATTTTCTTTAAGTGCTTATTATTCTCCCTCCTTTTTTAAAAGATCAGAATTGGAAGAGCAAAATAGACTTTTGAATGTTCTCGGAGGAAAAAATGTTTTAATTTATAGAAACATTTGCATGAGAACTGCAAGCTCAGCACACAAAAGTGAGGAACACAGTAATTTATGCAACATAACAGACCCAAATAGATTAATGGCAGGTCAAATTAAGGTTCACCCAGTGCCTCAATCCTTTTTCAGCTGGGCATGGTAGGGATGGGTGCTTAGGGAATTCTGTGCTCGCCTTGTTTTCATACCAGTCTCTCATCTATGCACTTGGAACAATCTAAGTTTTAGTGCTTCCTGCACCCAACATTCATGCAGAGGATGTATTGTTATGTTTAACAGCCTTTAATGGATTTCTCTTTCACATCTAATTGCTTTTTGAACCTGTGCCAATTTTTGGCACCTACCTCCACAAGTTCCATAATTTAACTATGCAGTTTAGGGGTGTGGTGCAGCCTTTGTTTTACAACCACTGCCTGACAACAGGAGAGCTGAAGAGCATCAAACGAACATAGGAAAGAGAGAGAGAGAGAGATTCATCATTCTTTATTCATCCCCTCCACGCCATCTTAGACTTTTACAGATCATTATTCCATCTTCCTCCTCCTGTTTTCTTTCCAGACAGGAGAAATTATAATCTATTTGATTACTCATTATGAGGAGACATAAAATAGCTTCCGCTTACTTACTGGAACTCGAGGTAGAGACCACTCACTACAATAAAAACCTGTCAAGGTTATAAGGTATAGATGCTCCAAATACCATGGAGAAATTGTAGCTTTAGCCACAATGCAGAGTTTATTAAAATATGAACAACCCCCAGTTTGCGTTACACAAACAAAAAGGATTTTCAAGATCTGGACATCGCTGTTCCAGACATAAAAAAACTGAATGTGTCTTCTGACTGCTTCTTTTAAGTGAAAGAGAGAAGCTGAAAGGCTCTCAGAGCTGACAGAAAAGTATTTACTTACAGATACTCACCTTCATTGTATGGCTGGGGATTGCCAATAGTCCCACCAACCTGATCAGCAGTTTGCATGACATTTACATCCATCAGGATAACCACTCTCCTACAACACAGAACAGACAGCAAATAAAGACTTTCACTCCCTCTCCAAGTCCATCTCTGAATATCCTTTGCAGCAGATGAGAGAACCAAGCACTAAGGGCAGATGCTTTGGATGAAGGATCTGGATGACAAAAGCTCTCCAGTGTCAATAAAACCCTCTCTTGAGGGACAAGTAAGCTTGAAACAATATCACACTGCATCAAGGACAGGTGATGGCAGGCTGAATAGGCACCAAAAATAGCTTGGGAAACCATTGTGTTTTAAAAGGAGCAAAACCATACCAGATTTTATAAGACAGAATACATTCCCTGCCTCAAAAGTCTTCTCCCAGAAAAAGCACTGAATAAAAAGAATACAAACCTCAGTTCATATCCTGCTTATCATATACATAGCTCTTCTGTTTCACCTGGATCCCTTCTCATTTTGCAGTACCTCATCCCCTCAAATTTTCCTCCTATCCTATTTCCTCACGTTTTAATAAAGGACCAGATTCCACAACACCTAAGTAACAAGATATCTTCATTGCTTCTTTTCAACAGCAGGTAATTTGAAGGAAGCTTTGTACAAGTATTTGGAGTATTCCAGCTGGAATTGGAGTATTTCAACTGGAAACTTTATATTACTAAACCACTGAACCAGATACATCTGATCCCACTAGATGACTAGAGTCACAATCTGCAATGTATTTCTTCTGTTACTGGTGCTGTGGACTTTCACTCTTGCACCCTAAGGCCTGAGTATTTTCAGATAATCCTAATCAAAAGCACTTGGGCTCTGCTTAGTAACAAAGGACAGAGCCTCCAGTAGTGCAGCTGCCTTTCTGTAGGGTTGTACTTAAAGATTAACACAAATACCTTCCATCTTTCAGGCTGTTGACAATGAATCTGTTAACCTGGCAAATACACCGGGCTGACAAGCGTTCCTGTTCCACCAGGGAGTTCAGCTGTGTTGCCAACATGAAAGCTGCAGGAGCAAAGGAAAATATTGAAGAAATTCACAGTGCCAGCTTTAAAAAGGGGCTGCCATGGCTGGCCACAACTTTTCCAGCTAGTCAAGCATTGCACCGGATCTACAACTTGCTCAGTTTGAGACAAAGAAAACAGTGCAACTGCTAAGAAGTCACCAAAACTGACCATAAACTTTGCTGTAGTTATTGCCCACACTTCAGAGTGCAGTGATAGCTATAATGTTTGTATATCAAAGAAGTGAGAGGAAGATTAAGCTAAAATACTTTAAAATCAATGTTATACGTATAGGTTTCTGTATTTTCATAACCCGCAGCAAGTTAATTGCTTACATTTCACAAAGTTCCAGAAGACAAAGATTTCACCTAAATTACAAAATGCAGTGGCACAGTGTATACCACATTCTCCTTCAATATTCATTTCACCACTTCGCACCCAGTCACTAGACCAGGAACTTTATCACCCTTAGCATCTCCACACCTACAAAAACCTCACAAGCAGCTTATCATACTCACAGGAAAGGGTGTTCACCCCATCGCTCATCAGCACTCGGTAACGTGGGGGCCCAGTTCCTGTAGCAATAGCCCGTGTATTCTGCGGGGAAAAAAACCCCCAGGCTGTCAGTTCACGCTTGTCCAGAAACTTTTCAAGAACAGAAAGTAACATCAACAGCAAGCGATTCATCTACTCGGCTTTCCTGAGCACTAATACCAACAGCATAGCCCAAGCAACAACATAAGACAAAATTAAGAGAACTCCAAGTAGAGCAGCCTTGCTCTGCAGTGGAAGTTTGGCTGCACTCAGGAGCCCACATGCAGTCACCGAGGGGCTGGCACAGGAGGGAAGGGACAGTACTCACGATCACTTGCAGCACGGGCTTGGAGACGTCCTCCCCCTGCATGATGGCCTGGAGAAACGAAAGAGACGCTCAAAAGGTGCCACCACCTCGCTCGAGAACGCCTCGCGACCCAC
This sequence comes from Corvus hawaiiensis, assembly GCF_020740725.1. NCBI lineage: Eukaryota > Metazoa > Chordata > Aves > Passeriformes > Corvidae > Corvus > Corvus hawaiiensis. The sequence continues at coordinate 4,892,247 of NC_063232.1, forward strand.
AGTGACAGAACCACACAACCAACGAGGTTGGACCTCTAAGATAATCGGGCCCAACCTATGAAGGGCTGTACCCAAGGAGCTGAGGGGGATCTGCCGTAGAAGAGCGCGGTTATGGCTGTCACCGCTGGACCAGAGCCATCCCCCGGGACCAGGCCCCGCTCCGGGCCTGGTTCTCCCCTCGGGACCAGGCCGGCCCCGGAACCCAGGTGCGTCCTTCACCTCCCACCCTAACCAGAACCAGGTCCACCCCAGCCCGGCCCAGCCCGAGCCGCTCACCGCGATGGCCCCCTCGCTCAGCCGCACGCTCATGGTGCCGCGTCCGCCGCTGCCGCCAAATCCTCCCGCCGCCGCTGCCGCCACCGCCTCCTTCCGGCGCCGCCTTGCGTCACGCCGTGCGTCACACGGCAGCACAGCGCTCCTATTGGCTGTCCGGCGCCGTACGGCGGAAGTAGCCCTGTGTTCCGTGCGGGGATGCTGCTGGGCGCCACCATGGCGGTCGTGGCGCTGCCGGTGGCGCGGTGGCGGCGGTGATGGCGCTGCCGGTGGCGGAGTGGCAGGGCCGCACCTCCCGGCTCTGGGCCGCGCTGGACCCGGCGCTGCGGGAGCGGCTGGCGGCGGCTTCGCTTCAGGACGCGGTGCGGCTGGGTTGCGACCTGCTCCGGTGAGCGGTGGGCGGGGCGGGTCCGGCGCAGGGTAACGAGGGGGATTGGGGGACTGGAGCATCTCTCTTAATGTGTATAAATAAAGGGATGAACCAGGCTCTGCGCGAGGCAACGGGCGGAAACTGATGCCGAGGAAATTCCACCTGGATAAAATTCCACCTTTCTACCTGACAGGAGGCTGGAGGTCGGCCTCTTCTCCCAGGCAGCTGGTAGGAGGACAAGAAGACATAGTCTTAAGCTTCTCTTGGGAAGGTTTAGGTTGGGCATTAGTAAGAATGTCTTCGCAGAAAGGGTGATTAAACCCTGGGATGGGCTGCCCAGGGAGGTGGTGAAGTCGTGGTCCCTGGAGGTGTTTAAGGAAAGGTTGGACATGGCTTTCAGTGCCGTGATCTGGTTGGCAAACTGGGGGTCGGTCACAGGCTGGACTCGATGATCTCAGAGGTCTTTTCCAACCTAATTGATCCTGTGGCTCTGTGAATATGAGGAAAAACTTCTTCCCTGTGCAGTGACCACGCACGGGCACAGATTGAGAGTGTGGAATCTCCCTCATTGGAGCCATTCCAGAACCCTCTAGACACAATCCTGTGCCACGTGCTCTGGGATCATCCTGTTTGAGCAGGGAGCTGGGACCAGATGATTCCAAACTGATTCTTTGGTGCTGACCCCGTATCCCACAGGACCGAGGAGGAGGAGGAGGCAGCCCTGGTGCGGTTGTGCCACCAGGCACCCACGGGCAAGGAGCCGGAGGCTGCGAGCTGGTACCGGGAGCAGGGAAACCGGGAATTCAAACAGGGCCACTACCAGGCTGCCCTGAGGCTCTACTCTAAGGTAGGTGTGGGATGAGGGGGTCCTACAAAACCTCTCAGCCAAAGGGATCCTGTGAGGGGATCCCCGAGAGGGGATCCTGCAGCCCCTCATGGTTGAAGGGCTCCTGTGAGGGGCAAGGAGCAGCTCCCATGAGGGGTTCCCCAAAGAGGAGATCCTGCAGGTCCTGCTGAGAGGGTCCTGTGAGGGGTCCCCCGAGGCAGCAGCAGTTCTCTGGTCTCTGCAGGCAGCATCACACGAGGCCCCTGGGAGCCCCGAGGTGTCCGTGTGCTTTGCCAACCGCTCTGCCGCCCTCCTCCACCTGGGGCACTTTGAGGTAAGTGGGCAGCACCCACCCCACAAGGTCCTGGGTGCCCCTGAGGTATTTGATTGTTAGAACAAGAGACAGCAGATCAGCTGTGCTTCCCAAGCTGTGCTTAAAGCATCCATAACTCAACTTTCTGAAGGGCTCCTACGTTGCTTCTGTGTCAGGATGCTTTATTTGGGCAGCAGCTTGGTTATGCACATGGAATTTGCTGATTAACACACAGAATGCTTACATGAGACTTTTCTTAGGTGGAATGAAAGAGCACGAGCCGGGTTTCAAGCCCACTTAAAAGAGCTTGTCTTTGTTCCTAGGTTTGTTTGGAAGATATTGCCAGGGCTGAAAGCCATGGCTATCCAGACAGGCTGCTGCCCAAGATCCTGCTGCGGAAAGCTGAGTGTCTGCTGTGCCTGGGGAGGTTACAGGATGCACAGGATATCCTCAGAGTGCTGGAGAGTAAAATTGCTCTAGAGAGGGTCATGACTACACACCTGACACGGCTAAAAAAGTTAAGCCAGCTGAAGGTTAAGTTATGTGAGAAAGAGAGGTGTCCAGAGCCTGCACGAGAAGCACGTGGTGGCATTCAAGGGAAGTCAGAGATCTGGGAAGAGAACAACAATATTTCAGGTGCATCTTCATCTTTGAGCTTGAGTTTTGATGCAGAGAGAGGACGTCACTTGGTGGCCTCCCAGGACATCGTGCCAGGACAGAGCCTGTTAAAAGAGGAGGCCTTTGTGAGTGTGCTCTGCCCTGGGGAGAGCCTTCCTCTGCAGGGTGGCGAGGCAGCGTGGGACACGGGAGCCACTAACGCAGATCTTTACTGCCACCGCTGTCTGAGGCAGCTCCTGGCCTCGGTGCCTTGCCAGGGCTGCAGTTATGCCAAGTACTGCAGCCAGGACTGTGCAGATGTGGCGTGGCAGCAGTACCACAGGACAGAGTGTTCCCTGGGAGCGCTGCTCCTCACACTGGGGGTCTTCTGCCATGTGGCCTTGAGGACTGTCCTGCTGGCAGGATTTGCAGAGGTTAGCAGGCTGGTGGGATGCTCCCACAGTGGGGACAAGGACCTTCAGAACCCTGAGGAAAGATGCAAACCTCTCAGAGAGGCACCAGATGCCGGAGCTGGTACCAGAGGTATCCCTGGTTGTGACAACAATGGTCGGTACCAGAGTTCTTACCAAGCTCTGTTCCACCTTTTGCCCCACACTGAGCAGCACAGTGCTGAGCACAAGTTCCTCTGCACACTCAGTGTGGTAGCTATATGCAAACAGCTGCAAGCAGCTGGCCTGGAGGCTGCTGTGTTGAATCAGGAGTCACGTCAGCAGTGGTCCGAACCAAAGACCTGTGAAAAAACCTCAGATGAATTGTCCCCAGAGCTGAAGACTGTGGCAGAAGCAATACTGAGGCACGTGTTGCAGCTGCAATGTAATGCACAAGCAATCACTGTAATGCAGGAGCTGGGTAAGATAAAAACTTTTAAGCCCTACTGTGTTGTCATGGAATGGTTGGGGTTGGAAGGGACCCCTGGAGATCATTCAGTCCAAATCCCCTGCCCAGGCATGGCCACCTGGAGCAGGTGACACAGGGACACATCCAGGTGGGTTTGGAATGTCTCCAGACCTCCCTGGGCAGCCTGTTCCAGTGCTCTGCCACCCTCAGTGGAAAGAAGTTCTTCCTCACGTTGAGGTGGAACTTCTTGTGGTTTAATTTATGGCCATTACTCCTCATCCTGGCACCACAGAAAAGAGTCCAGCACATTCTCTGTCACCTGCATTTGTATATGTATTTATGAGAGCCTCTCTCAGTTTTCTCCAGACTAACCAGGGTCATCTCCCTCAGTCTCTCCTCATAGGAGAGACGCTCCAGACTCTTCATCATCTCTGTGGCCTCCACTGGATCTCTCCAGTAGCTCCTCTTTCTTGTACTGAGGAGCCCAGGACTGTCCTGTCCTTGCTCATCTTCCTTGTGTGAAGTGAAGAGATGGAATTATCAGCTGTAGAAAGCTCCCACTGCAGATGGAAATGGCTTGTTTAAAATTTAATGGCCTGTCCCATGCTGGCCTGTTCCTTGGTGCACATTCAGAGTGTGCTTAGCTATTATTTATTGTAGCAATATACCAGGAACCTTTCTGCTGCTGCCTGCGCTCGGTCACGATGCTCACTGCAGAAATTGTGTGGGTTTGTGAGCATTCAATCTCAACCTGCTTGGTTTTCCTCTGTCTTCAGGGCCTGGAGATGGGGCTGTTGTAAATAAAAAGCCTGTGAGGCTGGCAACAGCCTTCTTCCCTGTCCTCAGCCTCCTGAACCACTCGTGCTGCCCCAACACCAGCGTGTCATTCAGTGGGACAGCTGCCACTGTCAGGGCATCACAGCCAATCCCAAGAGGCCAAGAGGTTTTGCATTGCTATGGTAAGCATTAACTCTGTGTTTGTCTCAAGGCACAGACATCATTGACCTCTCCTCATCATGCTGATAGCTATTTATATCATAATTCTCATACAATTCTCATCTAATATTGCCAGAGTCTTCGTTTAGCAGCCTTGATCAACGCAGCATTTCATCTCTTGAGCCCACTGTTAGATTTTCAGTCTTCAGTTACATCCTCTCCAAAATATACCTAGTCTCAATTGTAACAAAAATCCATTTATTCTGATATTTAGAGCTGTACCTGCTGAGAGATCTTTACCCTTGCCATGCTTTGCAGGGCCTCACCGATGTAGGATGAGGGTTGCTGAGAGACAACAGCTTCTCAGTCAGTATTTCTTTGAGTGTCGCTGCCAGGCATGCCTTGAGGAGCTGGAGTCTGGTGTCAAGAGCTTGGTGCCCATCAGAAATTCATTCTGCTGTCCCAAGTGCCAGGCTCAAATGCAGGTAAATTCTCCATAGTTATGATTGTGCAACTTACTGGGGTGTGTAAGGTTTAGGTCTGGGAGAGCCAAGAGTTGAAGATCTCAGTTTGATCCCTGCTCAAAAGCCAAAAGCCCTTGTTGAATCAAGACAGTATCTCACTGGTTCTTCTAAAATCAAATAAGCTGATTTTTAAAAAGTTTACAAAAAATTAACAAAAAATCACTTTGTTTAATGAATACAGCTGAGAAACAATTCAGCATCTCTATAACACAGCTAATGCAGATGGAGAGTAAGCTTTGAGCTGAAGATGAGTAGGAATGATCACAGGGGTGATTTCCTCAGGGAGAAGAGGACACACTTTGTTGTTCAAACGAAGCTTGTGCAACTTCAGCCAGCAGAGAGAACCTGTCTTGCCGTTTGCAGGACCTTCAGCAACAAATCAAGAAAGCTTTAGACCTGCTGAGAGTCGGGAAGGCTGGTAAGGCTCAGCTTTGTGCCCTGAGGTCAGGAGCTGAGGAGCCCAGGTCGGGACAGGAGATGGCACTGTTGCTCACGCCGTTGGGGTTCTGTGACATGTGGCCTGGTGTCCCTGGGGACTTCAGCTTTAGATTGTTTTATACCCCCTGATCAGGGTGTTAATCTAAGTCACATATTGTTCCATAGTAAAGTAATTAAATAAAAAGAAATCAGGGAAACGTTAGAGTTGGACATTTCCAGGTCTTGTTTTCCTGGAGGGAGTTGGGTCAACCTCAGCCCTGGGGTAGAATAAGGAGAGGTGCAGATGAAGTCAGCATTGAATCCTAACCAAATCCCAGTCAGCTGTGTAACACGCAAAGATGAGGTTGGATTGATTTTATTTCATGGACCATGGAAAACTGGAGACAGGGTGAATTTTATAACCTTTTTTTTTAATATAGATCAGGCTATCAAAATGCTCCTGAAGTGTCAGATGGATGCTGGAAACTTCTTGTCTCCAGAGCATTTGCTGATGGGAGAGATGGAGGATCATCTGGCACAGGTCTATGCTACTCTTGGTATGGCATTGTCCTCTCACTATCCCACGTTTCCTGAACTTTGAATTTAACATGATTAGTGTTTTCTTGGACTGGCCCTTTCATTTTTTTCCCTAGTTTTGTCAGCAGGGCTCTCAGAAAGACCAAACCTGTGTTCCCAGCAGCCAGTGAACGATACTGTGCTCTCATGCTCTTTTAGATTCCCTGTCCTGGTTCTGTGGACAGAGTGCATCACATTTGGAATAATTCTGTCAGATGCTTTGGGTGGCAGTAGCTCTAGGAAGTATTTGTTCATTTCTCATTGTTTTGTTTTGTTTTCCATCAGGGAAGTGGCAGGAAGCAGCCAGACACCTGAAGAAGAGTATTGAGATTGTGGAAATGCACCATGGGCCATCAAGTGTAGAAACAGGCCATGAACTTTTCAAGCTGGCACAAGTCCTCTTCAATGGGTGAGTTTGGTTTCATCCTCTGTCCCTGCCCTGCACCACTCCTGTGTGTCTGACACAATATCAAGGCAGGTGGCCCTTGGCACCTTGAGGGTGTTTCACAGGACACAGGATGCCTGGCACAGGTACTTTCTTTGGAATCTCTTTCTCTGCTTTGTGCCTGTCTTTTTCTTCTCCCTGGCTCAATTTATTCCCTGTCCAATTGTTTTATTCTGTCAACTCATCACCCTTGGTGTTTATACCTCAGTTGTATAACGTTGCTGACATCTTCTCAAAGGAGGGAATGAAATCCTCTTGCTTTATTGGCAAGGATATCCCCTGACTGCTTCTGAAAATCTCCTCACAACAACTCCCTTTAACCAAATTAATTTTAGCAGGAGCTGCAGTGATGAAGTAGTGATATACTCAAAGATAATGTTTTCAGGTTTTGTGTATCTCCTCACCTTTCCCTCCCCTTCATCCTCCCTTTGCAGCTGAAGCAGACACAATTTTCCTGCTGCTGGAAGGCAGGGGAGGGTGGAATCTGTAGCCATGACCAGGTTTAGGTTTTTGTTAGGGAGGGCTTAAAGGTTGTGTAAGTCAAGAAGCTGAATTAAGTATTTTGCATGCTCTGTTCTTATTATCTTCCTATTTCAGATTTGCAGTTTCTGAAGCTCTGAGCACGATTCAAAGAGCAGAGGGGATTTTGTCAGTGCACTTCGGTCCTCAGAGTGCTCAGATCCAGGAGCTACAAGAGATGAAGGCCTGTCTGTCAGAGCTTCCCAGAAACATCCTTCAGAGGACTTAATTTCCCTGTCAAAGGAAGCTGCAATGTGATCTTTCATCAAAGCTAAGTGTCATGTGGTAAGGTAGTCATGTAGTACAAGCTGGAAAATCATGTGTAACAGCAACTTGAATGAAGTTTTGAAATGCTCTTTAGTGAGCCTGTTGTAAATAAAATGACCAATTCTAACGTGAGAGGTCTGTGTGTGGTATGGTGGGAACAGAGGCTGTTGTGTAAGTTCTGTGTGTGGGTTGGAAGCAAATGTTTGAGTTACTTTTGTGTGAGATGTGACTCTCCCCTGTGTGGTACCCTGAGCATTATGAACGTACAGTCATCCAGAGCACGCTGCCTTCTATTTTTGATACTGTGAGGCACTTTCCTGCTTGCCAGTGTCAAATGGAAATGGTTGAAAGGGGTGAGGCAACAGCCTGGGAAGTGCAAACTTACAATCTATAAAAGAGGCCACTGCAGAACTTGGAGGGCTCCAGCACAGGTCTGTCAGTGATGAGGGATTCAGTTTCAACAACTGGTGTAAGGCTGGAAAACAGGATGGGGGACAATGCAGCATACACCAGATAATGCTTGCTTTCAGCACACAGAACTGCATTCCTCCTCTGGGGAAATTGGGAGTGAAGGCACAGGATGTAGGCAGACAACCTTTCAAGGGAGAATACTTGGGCTCGCTGAGATTAATAGCAAAAGCTCTTTTATTGCAGCATGAAGGCGTAAGATTTGCAAGTTGTGTCTTTGTGCAGCAGAGCAGGGAGCCAATATCCCTCCCAATATCACCCTTTCCATTTGGGCCCTACCATTGCAGATTATTGTGCAGGGATCTAAACACCCCTGGGATCCAGGATCTTGCCAATGAAGAGGAGGGTTCCAGTGGTATCATCCCTCAGTACAAGAAGGAAAGGTTTGTCCACGTGGTATTCTATGGGGAAGGTCAGACGAGCAGCATTGGCCTCGAGGTTTGGTGTGGATCTTTCCCCATCCTCACTAAGCTCCAGCATTGCCTTGTGTTGCACATGAGATAATCTCAGAGGTTTGGCAGAAATCTTGGAGAAGTCAGGTGATGTGAAAAGTGATTGGAGCCCTGGAGAAAAGAGAGAAAGTTGCGTTAGCTGAAGGCATGGGTTGCAGAAGGGGGAGCAGCACTGCTAATGCTGTGATCCAGGAGGGCAGGGAGCCTGGGGGAACAGGGAAAAGCAGCTTCCATCTGCTTGTACTGAGCTTCACCCTCAATCTCAGCAGCATTGTATGAGCTTGGTGGAGAGATGTGATAAAAAGCTGAGAAGTCCTGGATGAAGGTGATTTGGTTGCTGGTGAAATCTCCACAACCATAACTAACAACCCACCAGCTTCCTATTCTGAGAGCAGGAAGCAACTTGACCACTGCTTTGAGCCCTGGCAGCCTGCAAAGGGGGTGTGATGTACATACTTGTCTCCTTTAGTGTGCTGCCAAGTGCCTCTTCGTAGTTCAGCTTTAGTTTGGGCAGGCTTAGCACAGCGTGGACCGTCTTCAGCTCCTTGTCCACATCGTGCACAAACTCTGAGGTGAGACTTTCCTCAATCAGAGTCATGTTCTGGGTCACCTTTGTGGGCAGGAAGAACATGGCACTGATCCCCTCTGTCAGGGGCAGCTGGGCAATCTGCAAGGCCAGAAATAAGAGGGAGATTAGAGAGAGTGACATCAATAAGAAACAGTTTTACCCATCCTGTACCAGGCCGAGGCCTGACTCTCAGGCTGGAATATCAACCTTTTCAGTTAACATTTGATCTTTTTCCCTGTTTGCTTTTATCTGACATGATGCTTCCTGACACTTCTGGCTTTTTCCCTAGGCTTTCATCCATCCTTCCTGCACTCTTCCTGCTATGGAAGTGCTCTCTCACCTGTTAAATCCTGCAGCTTTGCTTTGGGGAATTCTCACTGAAACACCTTTGAGCTCGTGCTCCAGGGAAAGCTTGGTTGAAAGAGGTAGAGATGGAAGAGTTTTGAGAGGTGTGCCCTGCCCTTCTTGCCCAACTTTAAGTCAAGCAATACAGGCTGGTAGGACCTGGGCATAATTTAAATTTTGGGTTGCTTGTGACATAGCCAGTGTAGGAGCAGGATATCCTAAGAATCAACACACTGCCTTTCAAAATAGGGATTGCAAAAGTAGCTGATGGGAGGAGCAAGGCTGGATTGGGTTAACAGGTAGGTGTAGCTGAACATGCTCCTCAGTAGGTTTAGGAGATCTTGGGCAATATTTGCTCTCTGACCTTGCAGTTGAGTTCTGAGTCAAAACCATATCTCAGGATGGCTTTGGGGTCTGACATCATGGACACCTTCACAGTTCTGTCCTCATCCAGGTGGAAGTCCTTCAGGGCAGTCTTCTTGGTGTCAAACTTGGTTTTCCATGTCCCTGTTTTTCAAGAGAGAAAATGGAGGATTTTCTGGAATAATAGCATATGAAACCAGGCTCCTGCCCGTGGCTGAATAATCTTGTGCTTTAATATACAGCACTTGTGCTTTAAGAGTTGAGGCATAACAGGGATAGAAATAGACTGATTGGAGCTACTGATTTACTGCCATCCTTGGCCCCTCCTTTTCATCTGAGAATTGGCTAAATGGCAAATAAATAAGCAAGCCAGTGTATGGGTGGAGTTGCTATTGGGAAGTTGATGTCTACTTATGCGATTACAAAACTATTTTGAAGGGTAACAGTTGTGTCGATGCATATAAAGTGCTTCTCTCCCCACCCTTTATTTTGCTCCTTGTCTCCAAGCAATAATTCTCCAGGACACTGGCTTACAGCATGTTTAAGAACAGCTCTCTAGTATCAAACTGTTCCTTCTGCAGTGGTAAAAAGGCTCAGAACACTCTAAGCTGTGCCTTCCCTAAATGGTAATATCCTGTCTCTGAATGGAGTTTTTTGAGTTTAAAGTTTCTTTTCTGGTTCTTACTGCAAACAGGTCAAGATTCAGCTTCCCAAGAGTAATAATTCGTCCCTCAGGACTATTTTTGTTCAGGTAGTGTGCTTTTTTTTTTACTTCTTTACTAAACATTCTCAAACACTTTCTTCTTACACTCTCTGTCTCTTTGACAGTCTGTTTGCTTTATTGGAAGTGAGAGCATTCCTTCACATCTCCTCTAACACATGCTTAATGGACTTTTTCTGTATCCAAGCACACAACATTCTTACCCTTGAAGAAAGCAGCCCCAGCAAGGAGAATGCTGACATCTGTGGGCATGTCCTTCATGAACCTCATAATCCTTCCCTTAGTCTGCTGTCGGACCCAGCTGTTGATTTCTTGGAGGTCTAACTGGGTGTTACCACTCAGTGCCCTCGGTCGCATCTTGTAGGACTTCTCGAGCTGGCTGTGAAACCCAGGCCTTGCCCTGAGTCCTGGGGAATAAAAACATGGATCCTGCAGCTTAGCTCCCTTATCAAAACAATCTCAAGGCAGCACGTTGCAATCCAAAGCCCAGCAGCAGGCCTCTCATAAAATATCTGTGGCTGTTTGTCTACAGAAATGTGCTTTGAAGAGGAATATCTGAAAGCACATTAAGGAAACTGATCCAAATCCTACAGCCACCCATGCTGGAGCATGGGATAACTCTCTTCTGAAAACTGAAAAAGGGAGATAAGAACTCAAGGCTTGGACACAGCCATTCCTACATCAGCCTTTCTTCTTTCCCCAGCCTGCTTTATGAGTACAGTTTACTCAACCTATTGGATTCTTGGAACCAGCAGGTTCCAAGAGATAGCTCTTAGCATTCTCAGCAGATGTTTATTGCATGCCAGAAGCAGACATTTCAAATAGCTCTGCAAGGAATTAAACAAAGGAATATGGCTGAGTGTTATCACAAATAGAAAATGTGATCTGTGGTTCCTGGAAGCCAGCAACACCTGCCAGACAGCCTGGAGTGAAGGCAAAATTCTCAGCAAGTTTCTTTTAGGTCTTCTGTGAGTTAACTGTTCTGTCACCAATGTCTTTGTGTGCATGTCTGGGCTTTTATTTAAGTGCACACAAACTTTCCAGGCTTTTTTCTGGAGCAGCAAGAGCATTCCGTGCCCTGTCTGCATCCTGGCTTGGATGTCAGAGCCAGAGCTGTTGGTGCTGTGTTACTCAGTGTGGTTTTATATAAATACACACCAAAATAACTACTGCTGACGGTTATTTAGGTAAAATTTCATGGAGGGGAAGAAGGACTTTTACTTTTCTCCAAGATGATCCGGGAGGCACTTTTCATGCTCTTCTCTGGCCCAGCCACACTGCTCAGGAGGTCCTTGTAGGTGTCGTGGACCTCAGCTTTGTTGAGGAGATCGTAGAAGAGGGCGCGAGAAATCACATTTTCAGTTCGTTCTCCAGCCCCTGCCAACGACCAGGAAAACATGAGGGAAGGGCTGTCAAGCCAAAGGGTGAGTGTGGAAATGGGGCAAAGAACTCACCAAGTGAGAGACTAGAAAGTGCAGTAGCCAGGCTGAAGGGAGACAGCAGCACGTTGGCGGTGGCTGTCCGGCTGGACTGCTGGCGGTACAGGTCGTAGCCAAAGTTGGAGACTGCAGCTGCCAGCTTGTTCACAGGGCTCTTGTAGAATGGATCTTCCTCTTCCTCGCCAGCATTGGCTCCATCAGCTGTGGCAGAGTTCTGGCAGGTACAGGGAGTGTTTTGGTTAGACTTGCAGGTGTGATAAACACTGCAGATTTCTTCTATGACTTACAGAAATATTGGCTTCATCTTGTAGAGAGTGTAGGAACAGTTACTTTAAGGCCAAAGACAGCACTGGGTTTGAAATTCTGCCTCATGGTCATCCTCTGATGTAACTACTGTGGTTTTATCCAGGTAATGCAGGAGTTAGTCTCATTATGTTGCTAAATAAAATCCTAGTAATTTAGGAGGGTAGTGCTTAATCCTTCAGTAAGGATCTCTAAAATTAAATTACCTGCTCCACACCTCTCCCCCTTGCTCTCTGCATCTTGTCTCCTACTCACCTGCTCAGTAGCTGAGTTCTGGGTTCTGCTTGGGACAGTTAAGAGGCCCAGGAAAAGGAGAACCACTGGAATCTGCATGCCTGGACCTACAAAGTAAGAATGTGACAGGGAGAGTTTGAGCAACCAGGTAAATACATCTCTACCACAGCTATTCACTTACCTGGTTGTGACAGGAGCTGCAGTGACAGATGCTGCTGCTTGTCCTGCCAGTTGTGAAACACACACCTGATCTCAGCCTTCTCTAGTTGGAAGAATTCAGCCAAACTGGCCTCAGTGACTTTAAAATTGGGCAAGCACACGGTGTGGGCGTGCCTGAGCACAAAAGCAGATGTGTGTGGCCCAAACCACACTGATGCTGGCAGTTACCGAGTGCCAAGGTCCAGAAAAGCACAAATCATTACTTCTGAGTCTTAGGCTTTGAAAAAATTCAAGACTTCATTTATAAAAAAAGGTACCAAATCCATACTGTTGAACGGGGCAGAAAGCAACACTGACTGGTTACTGCTGTGTTATACAAGTTGCCTGCCTCAGGCAGTAGTTTGCTGTTCCTTGTGTCTACCTGTGTCCATCCTTTGCTTCTTATTTGCAATTTGATGAAGTAAAATAGAAGGACTTTCTTAAAAGACAATAAGAAAAGGGGCTGGGAGTAAATACCTAGTGCAGGGCCAGACCTAGAGAAGTGAAAGGCAGAGCTTGGCTTATTCAACATTTTTAATGTAGGGGGAGAAAAGCACCAAACTCCCCAAAGCCGTTCCTTCTGTGGAATCCACTTTTCATCACTCCAGGACTGGGATGAGTGGCCCTTCCAGACAGATCTGTCTGGTCCAGAGGGCAGTGAGTAACCCAGGGCTTTGCTGTGGGTAAACCAGAGCTACTGCAGTGTCCCGCCCCGGAGAACAGACGCCACTGAGGCTGGTCTGAAGCAATGTTTAGATAGATTCCCAGAAATTAAAGGAAGAGGGTTGTATTTAACTAACCCCCGTCATCCAGACAACTGGAGAAATCAGAGGAAGAACATGTGTTTCAGATTAACTTCAGCTCAAAGGAAACACGCCTGCTGCTAGAAATACACGTGGCGACAACAACCCCAGTTCCAGACCCTGTTCAGGCAGAGTGAAAGGCAGTTTGCTGATTCCCTTTCCTGCCTTTTCTTCTGGAGACAGCTCTCCTTTGGAGAAAAAGGCGTCACAGTAGAGGTTTAAGGCTTTCATCTGTGTTCAGCCAGTGTAACACAGAAGTGGTACCCGCTTTCCCCTGTGCACTTGCATCCTGCTGCTGTCCCAGCTGCAGAGTAGGTGAGGTTTCTGGTGCAGAAGATGGGGATCAAGAGGATTTACTATCTGGTGGTGTAGCAGTGGATATGATGTTGGGATTGCTCCTATCATTCCAGACTTTTACAATGAACAGGCACCATGCTGGAAGAGACGTGACAGAAGCCCTGCATGAGTCTAAGTTAAACAGGCCTTAACGAGGGCTCTGTAAGGATGCCTGTACCAAGCTGCACTCTTGCATGCTGAGAGGAAGAGGTTTGGCCCAGTCTAGCTTAGAGATGAAGGTTTTCCATGGAGCATAACCTTTTCTCTGCAGAAAAAGAAAATAATCTCAACACAACCTCTGCTTCCAGCTACACTGAGCTCCTGGGAGCATGGGAGCGGAGATTGGTTTTGCAGATTGTATTGTTTTTGCCAGTACTGTCACCAGCTTCATATTTCTCAGACTTTGCCAAAAAGCAATTTCCATTCTAAAAAGACAAAGCCTTTTGCGTTTGAATTGGCCTGAACATCTGGATTCTATTTGTATTTCTCTTAGCACACGGCCAGAAACGCAGAGAAAAGAATTTGGTTGGATCAGAGGTGGGATGGTTTCAGGCATGATATTAAAATCTGTGGCTGCCTTGCAGGAGAAGAGAAGGAGCAGCAGCAGCGTGTGATGTTACAGTCAAAAGGTACAGGAAGAAAACCTTGAGAAATGAGCTGAGAAGGAACTTTGTGTCTGGGAGTTGTCGATTTGGGAAGGCCTGCAGGTGCAAAGGAAATATTTTACTTTCCACCTGCAATGGTACAAGTCTCTCACATCATTTATAAACACCTCTGACTTTAGAGGTGCTGTGAAACAAGACCCATGAGTTCAAACTGCTCGCTCTGCTTGTTCCACAGCACCAGCTCCTGGAGCATCCTGCAACCACCAGCTCCAGAGGATCTGACTCTCACCAACCTTGTTACCATCACAGACAAAAAGCGTGCTCCCAGCTGCAAGGCAGATGCTTGAAAGGCAGGAAACCCCACCCCAGTTCCCAAGCACAGCTCAGCCTCGGAGGGCAAAGCTGGCACTGGTGGCTCCCGATCCTTGGGGAGGTCTCTTGGTGGGAATCCTACCTGCAGAAGGACCATTCTTCCCATTTCCCAGGTCCTCTGAGAGCTGCCCAGCCTCAGCCTCTGCCCTGTGCTCCCCTGGCCGCTGGCAGTGGCACAGGTGAGCTGTCTCTGAGCTGTCCCTTACCTGGGGCTCCTCTCGGCCGCTGCTGTCAGGGGCTCCCAGCGGGTGCGAGTCGAGGACAGTGCGGGTTTGGTGCAGCCACATCTGCTTTTTGCTGCTTCCTCCAGCCCAGCCTTCAGCAGGCTTCAAGTTACAGCTTCCCAGGGCTCTCTTAAAGTGCTCTCCTCCCATTTTCTGCTGCTGCCACCCTCGCCCTGAATTGCACTAATTTTTCAACCCTTTTTTTTCCCCCCAAAACAAATCCCTGCGCTAAGGGCAGCCTGGTGGGTAAAGCACAGGTTGCAAATGCAAACACTCCCTGCTGGGTTGGAGCAAGTCTTTTATCCCAGCAGTTCTGCCATATGTCACATCAGGGAATTCCTTCTGTCTCAGAGGTATGGTTAATGCAGCAGTGTTTAATGGATTTATGGATTTATGTCCAAGATTTAATGGAGAGACTTACAAAGTGGAAACAGGCTTCTGTTGTTTGAGGCAGTTGAGATGCTGGGAACTGCTTGTATCCAGTGATGGTTACTAGTTAACAAGAAATCATTAACTGTCTTAAAGTTTTGGCTGAAAAGAGGCTAAAAAGCCAAGGACTTGTTAAAAAAGAAGATGAATTAAGAGAAATTTGTAGAAGCTTTCAGAATGATCAATTATATAGAGAAAGGAAAGGGACAGAGAAGTTCCATTATTACTTTCCATAGAAGGCTCAAGGGGAGCACCCACCTGTGCACATTCAAATCAAGGGAGCGTATTTTTTACCAAGTATTAAATTGTAAAGCTCGTTATAACTAGATAATGCAGAAGATGAAAGATAAATATATTTGAGGGTAAAAAACCCAAACCAAACCAAATTAGTGGAAGAAAGGTCCCCTGAAGGCTACCAATGGCCAGCTGGGCAATACAGGCAGAGAACAGTGGGTTTTCCTTGTCCCATGTCATTCTTTTTTTTCCCCTCCAGCCATTTGTTACTGGTTACTGGAAGAGCCAGGATACTGGGCTAACTGGGCATGCAGATAACCTGACCCAGCTGTTTTTCTGTTTGGAAGTGCTGGAAAGGCAGTGATGTCAGAGCCCCCAGTCTGGGACATCTCTTTGGGCTCTCTGCCAGCAGGTAACGAGGAGCTCCTCCTGTGTGAGCACTGAGCTGGTCCAGTCCCTCAGCAAAGGGGAAAGGATGAGCTCAGAGCTGCATTAGCTGCTGGTTTTGCAAGCCAGGAAAGCAGATCAGGTGTGCCCTGTGATTAGTCAGTGCTTCAAAGGCGAGCCCTCCTAACAACAGCAGCTTTCAGCTGCTTCTCAGCTTGCTCTGTGCGAAATCATGTGCAGAGAAAAGATTGTACTTGTTATTCTTCCATTCTCAGCTCAGGAATGGGGGTGTTGGCTGTGGAGATGTTTTCTGGTGGTTTTCATCTCTTTTCCATACCTTGTTTGTGGTGTTAAAATGCCCTTTATGGAAGGACCACTAGAGGAGTTTTTATGTCTCGTCTCTATCTTCAAATGGAAACCCATCTGTTTAAATACAGGTTTGGTTTTAAACCCATTTAAATCAGAGTGGTAGTTTCATAGAATGTTATTATAGACCAAAGCCAGCTTTATTCCTGTAGGTGAGGGGTATCCCTGAAATGGTGCATTAAACTCATCTAACAAAATCAGTTTTGTTAAATCAGTACAAACATTTTCCTGTTGTTCTGATTTGGGTTCAATATGCTCTCTGACAGGGTTCAGCTCTGCTGTGGAAGTGTGGTGATATGAATTTGCTCTAGGTAAGGAAAAAAATACATCTAATATTAAAGCTACTGGGAGTTATTTGATATTCTGAGCCAGTGGTGCAGATGGATAGAGCAGACACCCTGTGCTAGTCATGTCTTTTCAGAATACAGCTCCGTCAAAATGAAAGCTTTAGCAATGCAAAGTGGAAATTCCTGAGCAGAAACATTAATATTACTTTGCATTTTACAAACTGCCTCTTCTGGAAAGTCAGTGGAGTGAAAAAGAGTCTTATGGTTGGTGTAACTGATAATTTGTTGAGCGAAGCAGTCATGGAGGGCTGCTGTACTGTCAAATAAGATGAAATTAATAGTTTGACAAGAATAGCTTGGGGGAGGAGTGATGGCAGCAAGACAGAAAATAGGAAATAAGAACCAAGCTGTTCAGGAAACTGAGAACAAGGGAAAAAACTTTATAAAAGCAGGAGCTGGAGGGCAGAGGCGTGAAGAGTTGAGCTTCGAATTTTGCAGAGGTTGCAGTGCAACAGGGTGGCATTTGGGGAGGTTACAGTAGCCAAAGAAGACTTACCTAAGGCATGGAATGGCATTTCTGAATGCTAGCAATGAATCTGTATAAATAAATAAGCTAAAATGTCCCCTGTGGGCTAGAGCTGTGCCCTCTAGTAAGAAAGGCTGAATTCTTGTGGGTTTACTTGTTAAAATTGCACGGCCCTGTAATTACAGCCTCTTGCTGAAGGGTTTGTGTCACTGCATTGGTTAGAGGGGTAGGCATTATCTTCGGCCATTCTTCCCCTTTTAGACTGGAAGAAATGCATAATTGGAGGTTGGAGCCAGGACTTTTTATTCCCCAAAGTCACCTGCATCCCTGAAATTCATGGTTAGTGAGTCAGTCCTTCTCTTATGCCAGCAGATGGTGCAGACTATTCAGGGACGGAGGCTCCCAGAAGCGTTCTGCTCCTTCCTTTGAGGGAAGGCAGCCTTCCCAAGCAAGGAAAACACTGCCAGAAGGATGGCCCTTGGGCTCTGTAACTGCTGCTTTGCAGGAACAGAGCACCATCCTTTCTACTCAGAAGCTGAGGGGGTTTGGAAGCAGAAATTACTCTGGACAGGAGTTGCTTTGTTACGAGTTAGGTTCGTATTTTTAAGTGGTAGGATGGCTTGGTTGGGTGGAGGGACCACAAGATTCTTTTGATAGAATCAGAAAATGGTTTGGGTTGGAAGGGACCTTAAAGATCATCTTGTTCCACCCCCCTGCCATGGGCAGGGACACCTTCCACTATCCCACGTTGCTCCAAGCCTTGTCCAACCTGGCCTTGGACACTTCCAGGGATGGGGCAGCCACAGCTTCTCTGGGCACCCTGGGCCAGGGCCTCATGGGCTTTTAGGGCACTGCTGCACTGGAAAAAGGACCCATCTCAGGGGGTGTGATGGGCTCTGCCCATCTCAGACCAAAGGGAAGCTGTAACAGGACATTGTCTTTTGTCAAAACAAAAGCAGTGACATCCAGCTACAGGTGTCAAAATCTGTCCTCCTTTCCCTGGAAGCTGTCCCAGCCATCCACAGCATTGTGCTGTGGAGCCAGGAGTATCCCAGTGAAGAACAAATCACAGATAACAGATGCCAGATCAGCACCTTTGACCTTCTGAGCAGATCCCAGCAACTGTCAGGTTTTACCCAAGAGAAGGATTAAGGGCTGGTACATCCTTGCTTGTCCCTGCATTGCTGCTCACAGGCAAAACACCTTCCTGACCCTGTGCCACTGAGCTCATGCCCTAATTCAGGGAGTTCTGCCATCTCACAAAGCCAGCTCTGATCCACAGAGCATCCATCCCCTGTACACTTGGCAGGGGAGATGCCCAAAACTTGTTGGACTCGGTCCTTGGAGAGTCTTTACAGATTTGCCATTTCACCTCACAGCCCCTGTTGTTCCTTGTGACGAGGTGTAGCAAAAAGCAGATCCTTTGCCAGAGCCCCTCCTCTCTTTCCTTCTGTCATGCCCAGATTTTTTTCCGCCCAACCTTTGCAATTACTCAATTTCTGTGCCTTTTTCCTTTCTCTGTTGGGTCCTTCAATGCAACACCTTCAGCAAATACGTTCTGCGTTATTCTTTATTATTCTGCCAACATAAAAATTACTAAAAAACACTTTATAAAATATGCCTTGAAAAAATCTAGCATTACCCAGCCTCTAGAGGAAGGCCTGGAGAGAAGGATCCAAAGGGAGGGGTTTCCTACTGCAGAGCCTCCTACATCAGATCCAAGCAGCCAAGGAGTGGGAAAAGGGAATCTTTGAGAAGAGCCCATGCCTGGAAGTGGCTGTGACTCATCCTAGAGAAGACAACTGGTTTCTAGTCCAGTTGCTCTAGAGGTCGTTGTCTAGGTGGGCACAGATGGTTTTCAGAGGAACACTGAGGGAGACATGTTCCCAGGAACTGCGGAAGGAAGAGCCACATTAATACATCCCTGGCTGTTGTCCAAGCTGCCAGATGCTAAAGATGATTCCAGGCTACAGGGGACTCTAATAAGATCTTAATAAAGACTCTAATAACAGTCTGGGGACAAGAAAGTCTCCCTTCCATGACTGAGAGCCCTGGAAGGGAAATCCAGGCAGAACAAGCTTTTCAGGTTCAACAGAGGGGAGGCCCAGCCTGGAGAAGCTCGTCAGGGCTGGAATGGGCTATCCCAGGACTGGTCTCTAGGGATCTGTAAAGGAAAACAGCAAGGAATTGCCTCCTGTGGCCTCAGAGGGGCAGGAGGCCTCTCTCAGCTGGTCCAGAGGGTCAGGCAGTAGTCCCAGAACACTCAGGCTCTGCCCCTCTCTTATTTGGGCATGCGGTGCTCGTTGGCATCTGTGGCTTCACTTGAGTCCTGTGGCTCTCGGACCTGGGGGGCAGCGTCAGGGCTGGGGTTCTGGACACTGCCTATAAAAAGTGGGACCCCTGTTTCATCCTCAAAGATGATGAAGACAAAGGGCCTGTCGAGGCTGAAGACAGAGACTGAGCGTGACAGCATGACACTGGTGGCAGCAGATGCTTCCACCCCATCTTCTTTAAGCTCCAGGGTGGCCTGGTGCTGGACACTGGACACAAAGAGAGGCTCCTCTGTGATCTTCTGGAGATTTGGGCTCGTGAACAGCTCCTGGAGGCCTGCAGAGAAATGAGACCAAGTTGGTTCTACAAGCTCTGAGTTTTCTCAAAGCTGTCTGAAGAAAGCAATTCCCTGACTTGTTGCTCCATGTGCTGTCCACCATGGAGGACTGGAGAACTGACAGGCAAGAGAAACAAAAACTCCACCTCTTTAAGAGTAGCAGTGTAAGAACTTGCAGTCATCCTTAAAAAGCAGCAGCAAGTCTGAAGACTTTCTAGCGAGGCTGGAAACACTTTTACAGAGATTATTTTTTTCAAGCAATTCTTTACAAAACAAAGTGAACTCTTCAATTATTCTCATCTGGAAAGGCAGCACCTGGTGGTTTATTTCAGCTGCAGGTTTTGTGATCTGCATTTTCTCTGTCCTGGCCACTGTATTAAATGACAAATTCAGATACCAAGATTGATGCACAGGGGGAGGTTGGTCTTGGCTACAATAGGAAGAACGCGTAAAGACTGTGAGAAGCTGTGAACGCTGCCTGCTCTGTAGTATCATCCTGTTGGAGCAAAACATTTGGTGCCAGGCAAGCAAGGAGTAAGGAGGAGGAGAGGAAGAAGACATGGGAGAGTTTGGAGTTCTGGAGCAAGCTGTGAGGCACAGCTTTAGCAACAAGGGTGGCAGCTTTTGGTGTCAGCGAACAGATTGATCAGCTCCACTTGTTCTGTGCAAACCCTGCTAGAGGCCTTACCCATTTGGCTGAGAACCTGGTTGAGTTCCAGCTGGTAGTCCAACTTTATTTTGGGGATCTTCACTGTGGTGGGCACCTCTCTGGGGAAAAGCCTGCAGAGTTGTCTGTAAGGGAAGTTCTCCAGCACGTGAGAGGTGTTCCGGGTGTACCGGTTTGGTACGATGACCACAAAACTCACGTTACTCTTGAAGGGAAACTTGGCCACCTGGAAATAAAACCAACCAGAGAGGAATTTAGGGAAAAGGAAGGGAAGTCCAGAAAGTGATGCTTTTAATTTAGTCTTTTTCTAATTGGTCTACAGGGCCACTCCTGCTCTCGGATGAGAACAGCCTGGTGAGAAGGAGGGATCTGATTTCTCCAGAGGAGAATTTGTTGGAATAACAGCTTTAGATTTTAGTATTAGCCACTGGCTGGTAGAGATTGAGCACGTGGCAGAGTGAAAGCCCACATGCACAAGTTTGCCCCTCTCTGGGTTCTGAAGAACTCCAATAGCACATTGTCCAAGGGAATTCCTTTCCATATTTCCTCATTTATCTTTAACTCTGGGCTTTAAAATCCTATTAATTCCCAGTCAGTGGAAATATCTCTTTGTGGTTTTTCCTAGAGATTAGAAGTGAAGATCCAACATTCTTGCTGGAAGCAAGGACAAAGAATGATTATTAAATTTTTCTATGCTATGCCTGTTAAAAAAAAATTGGTTTTTTGGAGAGAATGCTTGCAGTTAGTAAAATACCACAGCAAGAGGAAATTCCAATGAAAATTTGCAGTGCTCCTGAGAGATCCCTACCTGAATATCCTGGGACTCCAGTGTAAACCAGCTTAGGGGGTACTGGTGGGCTTTCATCATCTCAACTGGGACCACGAACTCATGGTCAAGGTGGAATACATCTGGCCCAGTGAAGCTTGCATTAAACTTATTCCTCCAAAACCCTGTAAAAATAAAAGTTTTGAAAGTAACAAAGTTATATTTGGGTAGAAAACCAGAAACTGCTGAGCTGACACTCCTCCTATCTTGAGCTCTCTCACAAGGCCAGTAGTGACCAGGGAAGTAAAAATACAGCAAAGAGAAGTCAGAACCAAAGCTGGAAGAGCCCTAACAGCAGGAAACTCTTATCAGCCAGAGAGAAACTATGGAATAACAAAAGGAACATGGATTAATCCTCACGCCTCAGTGTGGGAGACTACTGAAGGCTATGGAGATAAAAGAAACTATGTTTGTGCTTTGAAAAATGGGGAGTATTGCCTCTGTGCTGCCTAGGGGGAAACACTGCTCCAAGACCAAGGTAAAACATTTGTAGATTTGCACTGGAAGTGTTTGGTCTGTGCACAGCCCTCAGGGAGTTAAAAAAGGAAGATGTGGCTGACCACTGTGCTGTAGTCAGACAGAAATCCACAGAAGCTGCCTCTGAGCTCTGTGGTGGGTGTGCAGTGAGCTGCTACAACCTGGTTCATCATTTAGGTTAGAAAAGACCTTTAAGATCACTGAGTAGATGAGCAGGGATGTGCCACTGCCTGGGATCCTGAATCGGGAGGCAAAGACACTGCAGGTCCCACCTGCTGCGTTCTGGCTCTGCTGTCAAGTAACATTTTTAGCACATGTGAAGCAGTTGGGAATCATTACTGTAAAGAAATCTAAGCAAGAGGAGCAGCAGATGCACAAGAACAAGCAGATTGCCTAGCAGGAAGCGAGGAGAGGAGATGCTGTTCAGCTACAGGGCTTGCAGAAAACTGGAGTTCTATTTCCTCTTGAAGAAATAAGGAAGGCCTGTGGAGCTCACCGTGGAAATAGACAGCGTTGAGCAAGAGCATCACTGTGTTTTCAGGGAGCTGCTGGAGGAAGGAGGGAATTTGCCCATGAGTTGCCTCCTTTACCCAATTGTTTATGGCTACGAGGTCGTCCTGACTGATCCCAGAAAGGGTCATGGGCTTTGCTCCATAGAATTTCTCTGAGTCCTCCAGGAACTTCTGTTTCACCTCAAACCCTGGCAAAGGGGAAGAATGATGGGAAAGGTTTGCTCAGCATGGCGTGACACTCCCCAAGAGGAGGAAATAGGGGAAATGGATGTCTCCAGTGTGCTTCCATCACTCTCTGTGACTGGGAGGTTTATCCTACACCAGTCCAGCCCCCCCTGTGCCACCTCTCACCTTTCTGCAGGTACAGCCGTGCCCCGAGGCTGAGGGTGGACTCTGTGAGCCTCCTGCGAAGGGTGCCCAGCATGTGGTGGAGGCAGGGCACTGACTCCAGGTGCATCACCTCCAGCAAATGCTTCTCTGTCTGATTTGCTGCTCCTAAAAATCAAATTCCTGTTAGGTCTTATGCTCATGGAGTGGAAAACGGGGACGTTACTCTGGCTGCCTCTTGTTAGAAACACGCTGTGCCTCACAAAAGAGGCTGGAGAAATCTGAGAGACGGAGCCTCAGAGGGCAGCTTCAATTGTAATCATGCCTAATTAAAGCTGCAGGAGCAAGGATAAGTGGAAGAGACTGTATTTCATTTGCATCTTGCTCACTGGTTGCTCGTGCCTCTGGGAGAAGATACGGGGAAGGGCAGGAAATGGTGGTTTTGCCACTAAGAATTACCCAGTGCCAGGTGAGACAAGGCCAGGGCGATGCTGAGGGGGGACAGGATCACGTTGGTTCTGTTGGACTCCAGCTGCACCTCTCTCAGGAGATCAATGCTGAATCTCATCAAGCCATCTGCCAGCCTCTGGCTCTTCTTCCAAGTCATCTCACAGCCTTTATCCCCAGCCTCTCCTTCCTCTTCAGAAGAGGCTTTTTCCTCAGGTGATTTCTTTCCACGACAACCCCCAGCCCCAGCTACGGCTTCGTCTTCTGAGTTCCAGTCATCCCTCGTGTCTGGCAGGGTGCTGGTGGATGCTGACATGGTTCCATCATTCTCCTGGAAGCTGTCATAAGTAAATTCTACCAGCTTTCCCTTTGGCAGGGTTGGGATGGCTCCCAGCGAATCCGACTGTACCATTCCAGCACTTTTCACATCCTGGGGAGAAACAAGGATAGCACTGGGAAAGCAGCAGCACAGTGACACCCTCATGGGCTTTTCCTGCACATCTAAACAGGCTGAGAAAACTGGAGAGAGCTAGACTCCTCTACTCTGGTGGTGGTTTTGCTTCAGTTTGCCTTTAACCCTGAGGATAATGACTTGAGGGAATGGCTTTGGGAAAGAGGAGGTCTTACAGCCTGTGAAAATGGACCCAGTGAGGGTCTGGCAGTGGTTCCTCCTCAGGAAAGCTCTCAGGAAAGCTTGAGAGCAAGACTCATGCTCAGCACATGTCCTGTCCCTTCAGCATTTACAGATCCATCATCCTCAGCCTTGATTTCACCTCCTCCCCTCACACATTTTAGCAGTGCCCACCTGCCTCACACTGCCCAGCCCCTTCTGCTGCTGTCACAGCCCTGATCCAGTCTGGCTCAATTCCTCCTCCAGGCATCTGTGTTTTCTTGACCTGTCTGTTCTATTCCATTCGTCTTCTCTCCAGATTTCCTCATTTTCCACTCTTCTAAGCTTTAGCCTTTAGCACTGCCACTACTCTCCTCACATTTGCATGGTCTGAAACATCCCAGGCTCAATGGATTGGATCAGCTACTGATCCTTCTCCCTGTCATCCTCACAGCTGGTGGTTTTCCTCACCTTTCTTTATCAATCAGAAATTAAATCATCCACCTGCCAGCCCCTGTACACACACCAGTACTGGTGTTAAACTCCATACTCTGCCCAGTTATTTAGGGTGGAGCTTCCAACCTGAACAAGCACAGCACTGGCAGCAGCAGGGAGTAAAGCCTGCAGTAAGATGGACTTTCTCATGGCACTGGCACTGCCTGGGCTCGTTCTATATCAGGAAAAACTGCAAATCCCACAGCATAACTTCATCTCCCTTGTGTGGAACCAGTCAGTGCTTACCCTCAGCTTCCCATCTTTGTCCAGGAAGAGACGCTGCTGGTCAATGGCATGTGCCAGCTATAGGGGAAAAAAATCAATAAACAAAGTCGGGTCCCTCTGAATTTCCAGAGTCTGTCTTCCCTGCTCCCACTGCAATCCTGGCTGTCGCAGTCCCCACAAGGCGACAGCACAGGCAGGATTTTGGGGTGCAGACCGAGGGGCAGTGGGGTCAGACATGCGGAGGTGGAAGTGAGGAGGAGCTGGGAGACACTGCAAACACTGGATTTGTTTAGAAAGGGGTCAGGCCAGTCTGGCACAGAACAATGGATCCTTTTGAGAGTGAGCAGTGGGGTTTTGCAACCTCAGTTCTGACAGGGATCCAGATTTAAAAAGGGGGCGGGGAAAAACCTGCTTTTCAAAAACCTCCTCTTAACTCCTGAAGGTCACGGTCACTAAATACAGTTGAGGTCAAGTTCCAAAAGAAAAGCTTCTACATAAATATGAATAATAAGAATATCCACAACTATTTCAGCTGGGTAGAAGATTAGAAACCTTGCTGGTGAACCCCCCCCCCCCCCCAGCAGTGTCCTCCACCTATCTGCCTTCCAGGCCTTTTCTGGGTGGTATTTGCCCCATGGTCTGGCTCAGGGAGCCACCACACTTCCCTTGCTCTTTGCTGCAGGAGCAACTTACCCGTGGGAGGCTGTGCAGAGCAGCCAGGCAGAGCAGCCCCCAGAGGAACCCCATATTCCTGGAAGAGAAGGACCAGCCGAGAGAGGAGTTATTTCCAGCTGTGAGCTCAGCCTATTCAGGTCTACAGGGAGAAAATTATCAACCTGGCCAAACAGGTTGGCACAGGAGCTCATGGAAAGCAAGAGGGAGATGAACAATGCTGCAAAGAAACAACACAGGGCTCCTGGGTCCGGTGCCAAGGCAGGGAAATCAGAGAGGAGCAGGGACCCGCAGTGGAGCTGCAGCCACAGCCAGGCTCCGCTTGGATCCTGCCTGTCTGACCCCGCTGCCCTGCTTTCTCTGGATTGCAAATGGTATTTCCCATATCAGTGCTGCACACACTGTGCCTCTGGAAGGAGACAAGAGCCTTTCTGCTCCTTTCCCATGGAAACCACTGAGATACAGGCGCAGCATCCTCAGGGGTGCGCCGGGCTCTTGGGAGAAGGGCTACTGACCTGCAGGTGCTCAGCAAGTGCTGTCTGGTAGGAATTTGCAGGTAGGAAGTGCAATACCACAGCAGTTTCCCAGCAATATGTCCTGGAAGGGGGAGTCCTCCCCTTCCCAGCACTCATCTTCCCCCCTTGCTGGCAAACCCCGCCTCTCCCACCTGCGTGCTCCAGTTCCAGTGTGGGACAGTGGGGCTTCAGGGTCATGGACAAAACCCCACCCATTCCCTGGCTAACGCTTCACCCAGCCACTTTTCCCTTTCAGACAGAAATTAAATACCTTCTCCTTCTCATAAAACCTCCATGCCAAAGCCCAGCCCCCTGAATGGCTTCCACACTTAATTCCTGGGGCTGCTTCTGCTCTCCAAGCAGTCCTTACTTCACCCAGAACTGCTGGGCTGAGATCCCACTGGCAGAAGCCTAACTTGAGGCCATCTCATTCCTCCCCTTTCCCTCACCCCAAATCCTGCAGCCACATACAACCCTAAATACCCCTTTCCTCCCTGGTGGTGCCCATCCTTTAACCCTCTGCCAAATTCACCCCTCCCTCCCCGAGGGGCATTGGAGGAGCCCTCATTTATATCAAATCCTTTCATTTGCCCCTTACCTGAGGTTGTTCGTGTCCACGTTGGAGCTGGCACCTGCTTTAGCCTGTCCAGCAGCTCTGCATGGGGCACACACAGCTCTTGCCCAGCCCCCCTCCCGGCAGCGACCTTCAGCACCACCCCCTGTTTGAGAATTTGGCAGGCAAATATTGACCTACAGCATCCGGCTAAACATTTGTTTGGGGGAGAAGAGTGAATTCGTGGTGCATTTGGAGATGGGGATGTACTTTTGGGCTGCTGTACCCTCAAGACAACGTTAACACTGAGTTTACCAGGTGCAAAACTCCCACCAGCAGGAGTAACTTGCAAGTGGCTCCACTTTGCACACACTCCCCATGCTGGGAATATTCTCTTTTATTCATAACCTTCAGTGAAAATGCAGGGCTCGGTGTTTATTGCCACAGGGCTTTCTGGTTTGGGAATTTTCTTTGCTGAACCCCCCAGCTCTTCCCTCCCTGCATCCCAGGGAGATGTGAGACACTGGTTTAACAGAGGGCAGGTGCCCAGGGCCCCGTGGCTGCACACAGCAGGGTCTGATGGCCAGGCTGGGCTGAGCCAAGAGCAGCTGGTCCCGCCCCTGGGGCACAGCACGCTCCAGAGCTCTCCCAGGGTAGCTAGTCCCAGTGTCCAGGGCATGCACACACCGCTGGGGCACGGAGCAAAAGTCTCAGGGATGGGCAGAAGTCCAGCAGTCCTGCCCTGTGTGGATTTGTGCCATAAGCAGAAGTGCTGCTGATCCTTCCTGCCTCTGTCCATGTCCTCAGTGGGAGAGGAGTCACTGAGGAGCAGCAAGGAGCACCAAAAGGATCTTCCAGTCATCCATTCCTTGCAGGAACTTCTTGGTTCCCAAGCTCACCCCAGACAATGGGTGACAGGTCTGAGCTCTGCAACCACATTTGGGATGTGCTGCTGCAACGCAGGGAGGTAATTGCCCTTGGAAAGCAAATCCTGTGCAGCAGAATCCTATCCGACATCCAGGGCTCCCCCAGAACACAAGAGGAGCCTGAAGGAGGAGGTGTCCCTCTGGCTGAGCACACCCAGCCCCACCAGCACAGAGCTTCCACACACACACACACCCAGCTCTGCAGCTCTCTCAAAGAGTTTATTAGAAGTAAATATTTACATCTATTGCAAATGGTTAATAGGCAACACGGGACTGAGAGCTCCCCTTGGGTAGGGAAGGGCAGCACTGGCCAACCACTCACCTCCCCAGCTGCAGGTGGCAGCTGGATGGAAGCCCTCTCCCCTCCCAGGACAACCCACAGCAGGCTCCTCCTCTGCCCAGGGTAAGAGCTTCCCGCTCCTGGTACTGGCTCTGGCTAGGCTGAAGGATGGAAAAGGGCTGCAATAGAAGTGAGGAAACTGCTTCTACTGGTGGGGCAAAGAGCACTCTCTGTGGCTTTGGGGTGGGAACAGCCAGTGCTGTCCCAAAGGGAAGGTCAAAGAGAGACCATGATGGATTCATGCCTCCTGCCTCACACCCTACAAGGGCAGGAGGGGACAAAACTGAGCACCTTTTTGCTGTCCTGTCTTCCCCAGGAGCCTGACCAGCTCAGAAGAAGAGGATTAGATGGATTTACTGAGGATCACTGCCAGTGCATAACACAAATGGCATTCCTCACCCCTTACCTCATCGTGGGATGCTGGGGCAGGAACCAACAACAGCCCTACCCCACTGCTCCAGAAGCCAAAATCCTCATGGAAGCATCTAGTTCTGGCCTCCCCAGAGAGTCACATTCCCACCCCAATCTGCCCCTCTGCAGCAGCCCATTCCTACAGGAACTGGCAGAGCAGATGGGGTTTGTGCCTTGGCTGGCTTCCATTCCAGTCCTTGCCCTGGAGCCAGCACGGCAGCAGAAGGGCTCTGGTGAACCTCTCCTCCTCCTCCTCCCATGCAGGCTCGAACTCAGCTGGCAGAACCTGAAGTTCACAGAGCACCACCTCCTCTGGGCTTTGAGCACCGACCATGGGAGGAGGAGATGCAGCTCCAAAGGCAGCAGTTCCCAGGCCCAGCTTCTGCCACCCCAGTGAGGCTGATCAGTGGTTCAGGAGAGGAAGGGAAGGGGAAGTGCAGGTGGCAGTAGCTAAACTGTTGTGTTTTGCCAAGGGGCACCTCCTACCCCTGAACTGAAGGGGGGAGGGTACCTGTGGTCCCTGTTTCTGTGGAGGGCAGCTCACAGGCCCCTGGGGATCAGGCACACGTGGTAAGGAAAGCTCCAGGCCTCTCTGCAGGGGTGACAGTGACCTACAATGCCCAATATCTCTCCCAGCAGCAGCGGAGGTTTCTCAGTTATGGCTTCTTTTCTTTTTCAAGATACAGAAAGAGGTTAGAGACGTAACAAGTACACCTCCCCCTGCATCCTCTGCTCAGAAACATCTGACTCTACCTCCTCCAAAAGCCACACTGCTGGCTTCTAGCTCCAGCACAGCACTGTGGGACAGCCACAGGCTGCCAGGCCAGGGGTCACTACGCCAGGAGCCGGATGATGCCGTTGTCCGAGCCCAGCAGGAGATGGCACTTTGTGGGCAGCACTGCCAGGCTGGTCAATGTACCCCGAAAGTTCTCTGAGCTCAGCTTGGTCGTGCTGGTGGGCAGGGCTGAGGACTCCAGCATGGAGTAGACCCCGATCTTGTTGGCCACAGTGCCGGTGACCACCTCATTACCGTAGAGGTCGAACGCGTGGATGGGCTCGGAGGCAGATTTGTAGTGGTGCAAAGGTTTCTGCTCCAGCTCCTTCCAGACAGTCAGGGAATGATCCGAAGAGGAGCTGATCAGCACGTTGCCCTCTGCAGCCTAGCAGGAGAGGAAAGGCCAGTGAACCAGTAAAAACCTGTAAAATTCCTGTAAAAACTCACAATCTGGTGCTGCACGTGAGAGCAGCAGGTGGCTGCAATGATCTAATGGTCACAATGCAATCCCTTAGGACTGTCCAAGCCATTTCCAAGCAGATGGTGGTACTGAGCAGCTTAGCAAGGCCTTGGGTGGACACTGCAAGCTAAAGGACGCTCTGGGAGCTGGCAATCTCCTCCAGGAGATGGGCTGTGCCTCTTTTCAACAACACCCTGATACACAACAATGCTCATTCATCATCTGATACTACTGCAGTGGGTAAAGGGATTATCATGCAGTCTCCCTCTCCACTAAATCACCTGCCAAACTATTTTCCTTCTCAGGAGAAGGAATTGAGAGGCTCTCTCACAGTTGAAAATATTGCTGAGGGTAGAAACCTGGAGCTGCTTATTAGCAGAGCTAGTGAGAGGGTAAACAACCCACACTGCTGAACTTTGTTTAACCCATGTTTGGGTCGAGGACACTGGAGACCCAGCACTGCTCCCTGGGGTGGGTAAATATGGACAAGAGTTACTCATTAGAGCAACACTCTCCCAGGGAAGCTGAGAGCCCCGTGGAGAAAGCAACACATTTGCTCCTTCACAGGAGCTGTAGCTCCTCCCTGCCCCTGCTGCAGACCTGCCTGGCAAGGATTGAAACCCAGGAGGGCTGAACTCTGGCAGCACGAGTTGGACCAAGAACAGCTGGCAGCAGCACTAACCATGGGGTAGGAGAGCTTGGGCAGCCTCTTAGGGACATAGGAAGGGATGAAGCAAGAATGGAGCACACAAGCCCTGCGGGAAGGATGCTCCACGTGGCCTCAGAGCATCGATGAGGCCCCACCTGGATCCCAGCTGAGCCCCTCACCTTGATCTGCAGGATGTCTCCCTCATGGGCAGGCCAACCCCGCATGATGAGCCCCGTCCTGGTGTCCAGCAGCACGATGAAGCCGGAGGAGAAGCCGGCCATGACGCTGCGGCCGCTCGGACTCACGGCCAGGCAGCGGATGAGCCCCGCGCTCGCCCCGCTGGCCAGGCGGAACTCATGCTGCAAGAGAGACAGTCCAGCTGGGGGATGTAGGTCAGGGGATCAGGCATTTAAGGGACAAGCTGGTTTCTGTGGAGCCATCACAGCTGGCTCTGGGATTTGGGCTTTGGGCCAGCTGGGATCCCATCATTAAGCACAGGGCAGGAGGAAGGGGACTCACAGAGCACCACACCCCTACCTGTAGTCCCGGCTTCCTGTGGTCGATGAACCTCAGCACGGAGTCTGCACTGGCCACAGAGATGCTGTGATAGGGAGGTGGCATGGTGGTCACAGCTGTGATGGGGACTTTGCTGTCTAACTCATCAAAAGTCCGCAGAAGTTTGCCTGTGAAAGAACAACAGACATCATGGCAGGACAAGGCACACAGCAGATCTCCAGTTCTGTGCTGGTTTTTAACAAGAGCCATCCAAACTCAGCACAGCCCCTGCCTGTAAGGGCTGGACCAGTTCCCTCCAGTTCCTCACCCTTTCCCTTCTTACCCGTGAACTGGTCCCAGATGTGCACGGTGCCATCACAGCTCACCACGTGCTGCGGTGCCTCCAGCTGGCTCACGTAGAACACAGATTTCTTGTGCTCAGCGTAGGTGAAGCGCGGGGGCACCTCGCTGGTGCCATCCCCGTAGTTGTACAGGGGCCAAAGCCTCACAGTCTTGTCCTTGCTGCCACTCAGGAAGAAATCCTCGCTGCTCAGCGGTGCCACGCACTTGATGGCCCCGGAATGCCCTGAGAAACTCTGCAGCTTGATCTGGTGGAAGTGGAAGCGGGGGTCGTGCTGGCTCACCCCGATCTCGTACTGCCAGTAGGCCAGCCAGTTCCCACACAGCATGTGGGTGCTGCGGGGGAGGTCGTGCTTCAGGGCGTTCTCCTCGCTGGATGAGCTGGGAACGAATCCATCAGTGCCAGCACTGAGGCGGAGCAAGCCAAGACCCTCCCGCTGCGTGTCCACGGGGACCTGGATGCGGTTCCCCACCAGCACGCTCCCAAAAGTGCCAGAGTGAGTGTCCTCCTGGGGGCTGGAAAAGGGCTCAGCCCCTCGAGTGTCTTGGTCTGAGCCCACCACACTCGGTGTTTGTTCCAGGCCAACAACCTGCAGGTTGCTGGGGTTCACGTTCTCCAGGTGGAGGCTGGCCAGCTTCTCAACCAGCGAGTGGTTGGGCACAACCGTCCGGATAACGTCACCTGAGGAGACAGAGACAACGTGGCTGCCAGGGGAGCAACGTCCTCATCATCATCATCATCACCCCCCTCTGTACACCCCTGAACAGGGTCAGCACAAGGCTGTGGACACAGCATCCCACATCTGCTCCCAGCTGAAGCTGAAGTGGCCTCCCAGCCCAGGAATCAGCCCAAGCCATGCTGTAGAAGCTGTGAGTTTCCCCCAGAAGCCCTGTGAGCTGTGATTTCTCTGGAGTTCAGGCCCAGCATGCATGCCCAGAGCACGGAGCTCCCTCACAGCTGGTGGCCAAGGCGTACCGAGCAAGCAGGAGAAGGGGATGTAGGTGATGTAGGCCATCTCGGGGTTGAACACCTTCTGTAACTCCACCAGCACGGATGGATCCAGGGCCAGCAGCTTCCCATCCGAAAGGGGCACCTCCATCACTGGCACTTCACAGCTGCCCAGCGACTCTGCTGTCAACCCCTGGACAAGAGAAACAAGATCACATAAACCCCAAGATGAGATGCTCTTACCACACAATTCATTACACAAACACAGCCAGGTATGCCCACCACATTCCCACATCTGGGGGAGTGCAGGAGGGCCCCTCCCACATCACTGACCTGGTCCTGCAGCTCCTGCAGCAGCGAGAATGCCCTGAAGAAGTTTCTCACTGTGTCACTCAAGTGCTGCTGCACCATCTCCTGCCCAATCCGCAGGCAGATCAAGGCAATGAGGCTGATTGTCTTCACACACAGGGCAACACGGGCCTGGGCTCCGCTGGGGAAACTGAAGAGGACATCCATCAGCAGCCTGCCCTCCACGTATCCCTTTTTCCCATCCTCTGCCTCATGCTTCCTGCCTTTTCTGTGTTATCAGGATGCTTTCAGCAGTGTGCCAGTGCAAGGAGACACACATCAGGGCAGAAACACCCCTCCCCCCCCAAACCTGGGAGCATTAGGGCCCCCACAGAACCCTTCCCAAATCCCTCATTTTGTGCTGATCCTGCAGCACTTACCCGACAGCTGGCGAAGTGAGGAAGCCCAGCACTGGGAGCAGCACCTCCTGACTGATCTTGGGGAGGATGTCCATCAGTGTGGTGTCAGAGAGACACACCACGATCTTCTGTGTCAGTGTCACAGCGGCCAGGAGCCCGGCCTCCTTCCGGCTGTTCAGCCGGACACCGCCGGAGCCACCGCCGGGTGCAACCTGTGAAAGGGACTCCTTCAGGGCCAGGGCCACCACCTCCCCAGCAGGACACAGCAAAGGTGACCCCAAGGTCGCCTGAGCTCAGCCTCAAACCCAGCACAGCACTGCTGGTCCTGGAAGAGGAACCCGAGCATCAAATCTCAACAGCAAAACGTGTCTGGCACTCAAGGGATGAGCCCAAAAACTGACAGACACTTGTCAGCACAAGAGATGAGCCTGGGGAAAATGGGGAATGACACCCCCAAGCTCACAGGTTTCCTCTGCAGAGCATCTCCCTGCACAACATTCCCACAGGTGGGAACCTCAGAAGGGAGAGTGACAACCCCACACTGGTCCAAACCATCCTGGACACCCCAGAGCATCATTTGCCAGCACAGAAAGAGGGGAAAGCTCTTACATACACACAATTTAAAAGCAAGAATCGTTGTCTTCATCCCACAGTGTGCAGAGGAACAGTCCTTGCATGAAATATCCAAGCACAAATTATGGGCAAAGCCGCTGCTGACTTCTAGAAATCCAGCTGCTAGTAATTTCATGAGGCAGAACTGCACATCCTTTTTCTGCTGACAATGTACTGCTGCTGTTATGGCAGTGCCAAAGAGTTAGTAACATCAGCAGCAACACTAAAATATTTCTTTCTAGATTGTCCTGTTTCCTAACTCCTAGACAAATCAAACACCCAAGAAAGAGAGCCAGTAACAAAACCCACAGACAATTCCCAGTTTCCTGCTATATTTCTTGTACACCTGCCATCTTCCAGCTCATCACAGAGGCTCTTCCTCTCACAAAATAGCCACCCTGCCAAATCCTGCAAGAAGGATTGACTTTATCCTATTTGTGACCCGCAAGTTCCATCGCTCCAGTATCAGGTTGCCAAATGCTGTTTCACAGGGGTATTAATCCCCTCTGTGCCCCCAAGCAATGATCTTAGGAAAGCAAAGCAGAACAGCTGGAGCTATGATTGCAACTGGGTGGAGAATCATTTTGCTGAAAAATGGGATTTTTTCCCCTGAAAAACCTCCCCTTCAACACTGGAAAAACTGACAATGCCTTTTTGTTTTCTTTAAATGAACAGCTGTGGCCTCTTTCCCTCTATGTTTAAATTATCAGAAAGCTACTGAAGTTTTCCATTTAAACAAGAATCCATAACCGAAGTGTTTACAACCACTAAAGAGGGAGCAATATGAAAAATAAGCCTGTTTAAAACATTCAAAACCTTTTTCTTTTTAATGAAAAATTAAGTTTTTCAACCAGCTGCATTACACATTTCCTCCTTGCTGTTCAGCTACGAATTTCAAGCTGTAAAGTTAGTGAGCCTTGCCAGTGCTTTTTAGATAGCTGAAAACCCGTTAGCCTCCCCCCAGTTCACCCCTATCTACCCACACAGACCTCTGTGAACACTCACTCCAGCCCAAGCTGCTCCTCCTGCCTGTTATCACAATCCCACCCTTGTGCCAGCTCTGTTTGGGCACAGTCACCCAGAAAAGTAGAAGAAAAGCTTTTTCTCTGGTTTCACAAGGTCTGACAGGGAAAGAGGGGTATGAACGCAGCTGTGTGCTTTGCTGGGAGCAGTCTGGAGCTTGTGGCAGGAGGTAAAAGTGCCTCTCCTGTCCTTCTCAGCCAACACAGCCAGAGCTGCTCAGCCCACACTGGCCCAGACAGAGCCCAGCCAAGCTCAGTTTTTATGCAGGAGGCTCCTGGTGAGGCTGGACTATTTTTTTTACACCCTCCCTTCACACCTGGACACAGCTCTTGCCCCAACACAGAGGAGAAAAAGGCAATACTGACCAGGTAGCTGATGTAGGGCAGGTACTGGTAGGTGAGGACAGGCTCTCCATACAAATATGCCACGTGCACGAGGCAGGCCAGCACTGGCTTGGACACCTGATCTCCCAGCACGGGCCGTTTCTGGTAGATATTCCCTGTGCTCAGGGGACTGTTCTCGTCGCTGCTCGGTACAAACTGCTGCCTGGTCGGGCCTGCCCAGAGAACACATCATGAGCTGAAGCAGCAGCCACACCCAAGCCACCAGCAGACAGATTGGGGGCACAGCCCACCCTGGGACCCAGGGAAGAGGCATTACCGACGTAGCAGGACGTGAGCAGCCGGAGCAGGTTCCTGGCGATGAAGCGGGACGTGACGGTCGGGCCCAGCTTGGCCGAGAGCCACCTCACCATCTTACAGGCTGTGTCTGCAAAACAACAGCAGTCACAAGGACAGCGCCCAGCATGGCACAGATTAGCTACCAGCCTCTGCTGCCCCAGCCCTGACTCTCAGATCCACATGCAGACCTGGCCTCTTACCCTGGTTTCATCCCTGTCCCCAAGCTGGGGTCACAAACACCCCCAAATCTAGACCCGCTTCTCCCCCAGGCTCTGCCCAACAACCTGGATGCTGGCAGGGTCTTACCCAGCAGTATGGTCTGCTCTTTGTCATCAGAGTGGTCTGGCAGCTCCTCTCCCTCCCCATCCTCTGGCTCGCTGCTGTCATCAGCCAGGGTGACATCCACGGAGGCTCCAGCAGCATCCACGACCACCGTCAGCTCTGCATCGACCGCCGCGTCCTCGTGCTCCTCTTCCTCATGCTCCTCTTCCTCCTCCTCCGACTCCTCGCTCTGCTTCAGGTCCTGGCTGCTGTCCATTGACTTCAAGCTGCTCTTGTCCTTCTGGGAGTCCCCATCAGCAGGTCTGTCCTCGCCCAGGGACACCTCGCTGGCGCTGCTCTTGTCACTCAGCCGGCCAAGGCTGAGCGATTCCTGCTCCTGGGGCTGCAGGGATTCCCCGACGTAGAGGCCACTCTGGAAGTCCTCGCCCTCGGGCAGGTAGGCCTGGTCGTGGAAGCTGACCCCAGAGGTGTAGTCCAGGAGGTCGAGTGCAGCAGAGCTGTGCTCCACGTCCATCTTGATCTCCTCCCCAAACACACACGACATCGGGCTCTCCCCTCCGCTCTCATCGTCCTCAGCGGTGCCGAGGAAGGATTTGCTCTCCTCCCGCGAGCTCTCGATGCCCACGAGGATCTGCAGGATGTGGGGCAGCAGGTTCAGGAGGAAGGACTGCAGCCCCAGGCGCACGATCAGCTGGGCCACAAAGCAGTCTGTGTACAGGTAGAACCTGCCGTGGCGGGAGCAGGGCGTCTCGTAGGCTCCGATCAGGGGCTTGAGCAGGTATTTATTGGCGTTCTTGGGCCCGAGGGATTTAGCTATGGGTTCAAAGAGGTACCACGCTGCGTAGACAGCGGTGTTTTCCTCGGACATCAGAGATAATATGAAAGGCAGAAGAATCTCCAAGCCCTCAGGAGTGATTTCAGAAAGGATCCCCTCCAGCTGCTGCCACAGCTGGAAAACAAGCTCCCGGCCTTGCCCTTCATCCTCGATCTTCTTTGCCTGATAGGTGAAAATGAACTTGTGCAGCGCTGGGAAGTACGTGGGGAAGGGGACGATGGAGCTGAAGGGGCTGAGGAGCTGCGTGGGACAGGGTGGGGGGAGGCCCTGGGAGATGGGTTTGTATTCAAACAACTGCACCGTGCTCTTGCCCAGCTTGCTCTTCAGAAGCTTCTCCACGGGCACGCTGAGCTGCAGCAGGACGTGCAGCACGTGCTGCAGCGGGGCCGGGATCTCCTTGGGGTGGTAACGGCAGAGATTCCGCACCATCAGGAACCGCTCCAACAGGGATGCGTCGGGCTTCGAAGGACGCAGCCTCGGTGCAAATATAATCTCAGCTACCAGAACACCCAGAGCTTGCATGTCCCTCTGGAAGAGGTCTGAGAGACCCAAGGGTGGCTCTTCCCACGGCTGCTCCATCAGCTGCATCTCGCTGCTTAAGCCTTTAACCAAGAAATTGTCCAGTTTCTCCAGTTCCTCTAGGGCCTGGAGCGGATTGAAGCCCTCAGGAAGTGCGATCTTCATGTCAAGCTGATCCACAGCACCTGTCTTGCTCCGACGGAGCGGTCGGACCCCTGAGGATTTGCTGTCAGTGGCATAAGCAGGGAGGGTGGAGGGCTGTGCTGGAGGCACAGTGGCACAGGGCTGGTCAGAGGCTCTACCAGGAGCAGAAATGGAATCCAGGGCTTCTGTGCCTTGCTCCAAATCATCCTCACCAGCGATGGGTTTCTCCCCAGACCAGGTGGTTTCACTGGGAGTAGCCTCCAGGACCAGCCCGTTGATCGTATCTGTCACCTGGCCTTGGATGTCCTCCAAAACCACAGTCTCCCGGATGTTCTGGAGCAGAGGCCGGACAATGGCTGGAGCTTCAGCAGGAGTGTAGGCAGGTCCCACCATGCGCCTGGGATGGGGCTGGTCAAAGAGCTGCACGACCCCGTAGGTCGTCAGGTGCGTGTGGTTGTCAACCAAGTGGAGGCAGACGTTCTTCTCCTTGACTGCATCCTTCCCCAGCAGCTTGTAGCCAAACGTGAGGTCAATCCAGTGGTGCAGGTCCTGGGAGACCTCCCAGCTCTCCAGCAGCATGCGGTGAACCTCGATGAACTCCTCGTAGGAGCTGCACCACGACGGCACGTCCAGGTCGGGCATGTCCGGGTGGATGGATCGGAAGATGGTGGGGTCTGTGTAAAACTCTGGGATGCACTCGTCCGGCGTCCAACTCTGCATGCGCTCCATGCTGGCTGGATACTCGTTGGGCTCCCACTGGGACCTCACGTGGCAGCACAGCACCGCCTTGGGTGTCCTGCGGGCCGTGTACACGTAGTAGGTGATATCCGAAAGGACGTCGGAGATGTGATGGGGGACGTGGAGCTGCTCCCCACTCGACCCCCCCGCAACAAACGCCTGCTTGGTCATCTCATAGGTGAAGTCCAGCTGCTTGTCCCCCTTGTTGAGGCGGAACTTGGATTTCCTCAGGTCTCTGAACTTGCCGTTTTTCGTAGTGAAGTCCACCACCCACGGAAGAACCGGGTGGTAATTGGGGTCTCCCATTCTCCTCCCAGCCAAGCTGTTCAGATGCATAAGGTAGTCGAAGTTGCTGACCTGCCCGTGCACCCACTGCAACACCAGGTCTCGGAGGTCCTTCTGGCAGGCACTGCATGTCACCTCCTGCCTTTGCACGCAGCTTTGCTCGCTCACTTGTTCCAGACCACCCTCCAGACTCTCTTCCTCCTCCCCAGGTCCCTCGTACCCCCTGAAGTTCACACGCAGACGGCTGCACAGCTTCTCATCCACAGCCACATCCCGAAGGGAGAAATCTCCACAAGCCAGACCCGCCTGGTGACAAGCCCTCATGGCCTGCAGCACGTGGAAGAGGAGGAAGAGGATTTTGGCATGGCTGTTGGTCAGCTTGGCCGGGCTGAAAGTCACGACGTCGTGCAGGCAGTACTGCACATAGGGGTAGATGATGTACAGCACGTCGGCCGACTCCAGCAGCGCCTCAGCCTGCAGCATATTGGGGCACAAGGGCGCACCTTTGGCCACGCTCTCCTTGGCAGGGGACATGCCAGGCACGTTCCTGCCCACCTGGAGGACCGGGCAGCCGTAGGCTCTGTGCAGGGCAGCCCGCAGCGCGTCCAGCGCCGGCACCGTGGGCGGCGCGCCCGGGCGCCGGTAGGGCCGCGCGTACAGCCCGTGAGCCCGGCCCCACAGGTTGTGGTAGTTCTGGCTGGCCACGCTCTGCATGAAGCCATGCAGGGTGTCCACGCTGCTGCCACAGCGCTGGTCAGGGGGCTGTGCCCGCAGCGGGTACCCCAGCCGGGCCTTCCGCAGCCCGTGGATCTCCACCCGCATCCAGCCCGCCGGGAGTTTCTGCACCGAGTGCTGCAGGAACGTCCTGACCTCCACCTCGCTCAGCCCCTCGGGCCGTGGGCAGGCTACCGGCAGCACCCGGCGCTCCTTGAGGCTCTGCAGCCATTTTGCCGGGACAAAGGCAGTGACGTGGGTCCTCTCGGGGGCCAGCTGCCGGCGGTCAATGTTCAGGTCCTTCTCCACGCTCTGCAGGAAGCCTTCCATGCTGGATTCTGCTGGGAGAAAGGTGGTCCAGACAGGCTGTGAGCAAGCAGACAGGGGAAGAAATACCCTGCCCTCCCCAGTCTCACTTCCCCATTGGCACCCAAGTGAAAAAAAAAGTTGTTTTGAGGAGCTTGGTCACTCTGTCAGTGTGTGGGGGGTGAGAAGGGACCAGCCCTGGCTGTGAGGGACAAGGTGGGAGCTCTGCAGCCAGGCAGGGGGACGTGGTGGGGCTTCCACAGCCCCAGGCTCAGGGAGGGCGACATGATGGGGACTTGCACATCCAAGTGTTGGGGGAAGGGACATGATGGGACCTCTGCAGGCCTAGGGCTGGTGTGGGGACACACAACGGCACATCTACAGCGAAGGAGTGCGTGATGGCACCTCTTCAGCCCCAGACTAGAGGGACACAACGGGACATTCACAGCCCTAAGAACTGAAAAGGAATATGATGGGAGGTGGAGGGGCACATCTGCAGCCCCGGGGCTGCCGGTGGGGACACAATGGCACCTCTGCAGCTGGAGAGGGTACACGATGGAATCTCTGCAGCATAACCCCCACGCTGGGGACACAATGGGACCTCTGCAGTCCCAGGGTCAGGGAGAGGGGCCACGGGTGCGACGCAGAGGATGCTCACAGCAAGGAGCACCTCCCAGGAACAGAGCCACGGCCACGGCCGGCCAGACGGCCCCGGCCCCTGAGGGCCCTCACTACCGGCGGGGGGATGACAGAACCGGGCTGCGCCCCGCGGGCCGGTCCGGGGAGCCCTCACCCCCCCCCGAGGGGTCCCTCACCGCCCCGGCGGCCCCGCGTTACCTGGCAGCGGCGGCTCAGCCGCGGCGGGCAGCGGCGGGGGCGGCCCCAGCCATGTTGGTCAGGTGACGGCGGTCACATGCGGCCGCCGCGCCGCCATGTGCGCGGGGGGGGCCGGGCCGCGCTCCCCGCCGGGGCCCCGCGGGGCCGGGCCCGGGCTCCCTCCAGCGGCCGCAGGGCGGGGGGGCCGGGGCGGCTGCGCAGGGCCCGGGCGCGGGGCCGGTGCTGGGCATGGGCAGCGGCGGCGCGTGACGCGGCGGCGGCGGGGCGTGACGTCAGCGTGACGTCAGAGGCGCCCCGGGCTGTCAGCTGGAGCCGGGCGAGCCGCGCTGACGAGGCAGCCGGCCTTAAAGGGGTCCCCGCCCGCCGCGGGCGGACCCCACCGGCGGCAGGTGAGTGCCCGGGGGAGCCGGCGCGGGGCAGCGGGACTAGCCCAGCCCCGCCGCCCCGGGACCCTGCCGCCCTCTGCCCCGCGAGGCACCGCACGCTATGGGAGCTGCTCGGCCCCGGTAACCGTGAGCCGAGCCGGGTCCTCCCGCCACCAGCCGGGCGGTGCCGAGCCTCCGAGGCCGGCGGGTGCGGTGGTACCCGTGGGACACACGGTCAGGACAGCCACGGGCGACCGGACTGCGCGCGGCCCCTTTAAGGGCGCCGGGGGCTCCCGCCGGGCAGCGCCGCATGGCGCGGCGGCGCGTGGGAGTCACGTGGGTGGTACGTGGCGGCCGCCGATTGGCGGCCCGGCCCTGGCCCGCTGCAATCAGCTGTTACTGGGACGAAGGGCAGGAAACGGCCTTAAAGGGGCCCCGCAGCCTCAGACCCCCGTCCCCCGGGGCTGCGGCGGCAGCGCCGGGAGTGCCCGCGGGGCAGCGGGTGAGCGCCGCTGGTCGGGCCGCGCCGGGCCGCCGCTGCCCTGCGCTCTGCCCCTCCGGCGCGTGCGGCCCCTTTAAAGAAGTTGTCCAGTCATCGCGCGGCGCTGCCAAGTCATCGGGGTCAGCCGAGTTCTCGCGGCCACGCCCTCCGCGCCTGCCCATTGGTGCGCGTGGCGAGCGCTCACTTCTGATTGGTCGAGGACTTAGAGCAACTTCTCGGAATCGGGGCTGTGTCACCAGCCCCGGCACAGGGAGGCGCCGCCCGAGGGCGGGCGGGGGCGGCCGGGCTGTGCCCGCGGCAGCGCCGCGCCCCGCCTGGGGCTCGCGGAAGGGTCGAGCCCCTTCGGAGTCGCCCTGCCCCCGCCGCCCCTTCACCCGCTTGAAAATGCCAACTCACAGCACGCGGGGCATGCCGGGAGCGCCGCGCCGCACTACAACTCCCGGCACACCCCGAGGCGGGCCGGGCCCGCCCGTTCCCAAGGCAACCGCTGCCCGGCCGGGAGGGAGCTCAGCTCTCCCCGCCGGGGTGGGCGGGGCAGAGTGCTCGCCTCTCCTTCCCATTGGCTGAGCCGCGGGTCGCGCCGGGCCGCCATTGGCGGGAGCGGGCGGCAATCGCGGCGCGGGGGCGGGCGCGGCGCGCGCCGGCAGTGGCGGCCGGCGATTGGCCCGGGGGCGTGGCCGGGGGGCGTGGCCGGGGGGCGGCTGCGTCATGACTCCGCCAGCTGATCCGGGACGGAGCCGGCGCGCGGCGGGGGGAGGCGGTGGCACCGCCACCGGCACCGGGCACGACCGCGGCGGCACCGGCGGGGCGGCGGCGCCGGTCCGAGTCGAGCCCAGCCCAGCCGCGCAGGTGGGTGCGCCGGTACCGCGCTGGGACGGGCGGTAAGGGTGGCCGAGCCCCGCGCGGCGCCCTCGGTGCTCCGGAGATTGAGGGGCCTCACTGTGCCCCGTTAGGGAAGGTCACCTTTCCCCGGGGCAGGGCAGCCATGGGGGATGCGGCGCGGCGCGTCCCTCGCTGGGCTCCGCGGCGCCGCCTGGGCCGGGCGGCCTCGCCCCCGGTGTCAGTGGGGTGGGGAAGGGCGTTGGGGCCGGGGCCCGTTCGCGGCCCCGGCGCCGGAGAGTCCCGGTGGGGCGGGCGGGGCTGCGGTCGGGGCCTCCCCGCGACGGGCGGTGGCCGCCCCGGGGGTGACCTTCACTCCGGGACCGGACTGGACAGACTTTGACCCGCGGCCGCTCCCCGCCGTGGGCACGGAGCGGAGCATCCCGGGCAGCGGAGGGCCGGGAGGGCGGCGGGGTGTCCCGGGGGGGAGTGGAGGGAGCGGCTTTGCCGTGGAGCGGTGTGGGGAGAGCTGCCGCCGTTAGGGGGGAGGGGGGAGTTGCTTTTACCGAGAGGAGAGACAGTGGGGGAGGGGGGGTGACCCGGTTATACCGGGAGGGGGGCACCAGCTGGGGGCACGGCGTTTTTTATTAGCGGGGCGAGCTCCCACCGGGGCCCTTACCAGAGCCGCTGGGGTCTGTCGGTGCTGAGATGGGGTGGGTGGGAACCCTGTTACCGACAGGGACCCCCCCTCGTCGGCCCCCGGTGCTGGCGGGGCCCCCGGTGCTGGCGGGGCCGGCGGCTTCAGCGGCGGGTGCTGATTCACGGGCCGGCGGGGGTGGAGCAGGGCCGGGACCAGCTCGCTGGAATCCGGACCAGATGTACCCGGCACGCCAGGAATGCTCGGCATCCCCGCCGGGCCCCGCCGCCGCCGCTGCGCCCCGGCCACCGGCCCCGCACCGAAAGCCCCGCAGCACCCACCGGGGTCCGGCCTCCCCCGCTGCTCGCCCAGGCCTGGGGCCCGCCGGGGTCCCCAGTGCCTTTGGGGTGACGCTGGTGGGAGGATGCCGTGATGGCCGCCCGGGGGTTTCCCATGTTTCCCGTTGCCATCTGTCCCCCACCGTGCCCGGTTTCCCGGGAGGTTCCCAAAACTCAATCCCCAGCAGCTAAAGCGCTGGGCGGTGTGAAAAAGGGGTTTTTTCCCACGCCGAGAGGGAAGCAGTGGAGTCCCACACCAGCCCTGGGGTTGGCGTCCTGGCCCTCCAACAAAACGACTCAGAAAAGGGCTGAGCTGCCCGAAATTCCCCCACCGGTGGCTTGGCAGCAGCCGCCTGACAAAGTGTCTTCCCTGTCAGGAAGCAGCTGGCTCCTGTCCAGGTGGGACCCTGCCAGTGCTGATGGATGCCCGAGGTGAGCCCTGGGAATGCCATAACCCCTACCTGCAGCGGCCTCCCTGCCGCGGCCACTGGGCCCTGCTGGAGCAGATTGCCTTATCTCTTATTTTCCAGCAGAAATGGCCTTGGATTTCCTTGCCTCTCGCTCGTGGTTTAGGGCTGGCTGCAGGTGCTGGAGCTCACGCACCACCTGCTTTGGGAGCGGGGAGGGATGGGGACAGTTGAGGTCGGAGCTGCCTCTGGATTCCCTGCTTTGGGGGGATTTCAGCCCTGGGGAGAGGACAGAGCGATAGATCAGGATTGTTGTCGGGGTGGGGGAAAGGAGCAGCTGTGGCTGCTGTGGGTGACAGCTCAGCTCGGCACAGTTCGATCCTGGCTCTGAAATGTGCGTTCCCTTCCCAGATGCTGCCGTGCCACCCTGCTCCTGGCTAACCAGCACCAGTTCTTCAGTGGCAAGCTTTATGTCCTTCTCCAGTAGCTAAAGCTGCCAGTTGAAGAACTGTTGAATGTAGCCACTCTCTTCTCATCACTTGGACCTTGGATGCCAGCCAGAGCCATGCCCTGAGCGACCCGGATGAGCCATTCTGCAGCGTCCTGAGGATTGGAGAGCTGAGGATGAGTCTGACCAGGATGAAGAAAGTCTCCTCGCAGCCTCCAGACAGAGCCTTGGCTGGAGGATTGCCAGGCAGCTGTGCCAGCAGGGCTGTCAAACTCTGTCCCCCTCTCAGTGGGGTGGCACTGAGCTGGGAAGTGACTAGAGGAGACCAAAAGAGGCATTAAACGTTGTTTTGCTCAACTATTCAGTTCTAGGAAGTTTGTTGCCTGTGGGTTGCCTGGACCAGGTGGGAAGATGGTGGGGGCTGCACACCCTGGGTGGGGGCACAGCACCAGAGCTGTGCCCCCAACTGATGCCAGTCTGGGATCTGCAGGTGAAGGGTTGATCCTTCAGATGCCTTGGGTTCGTCCCGAGCCAAAGAGGTGAGCCAAGGCTGGGCATAGCCCACAGGTCTGACCTGCTGCTGAGCTCAGGAGCTGGATTAATCCTGCAACATGCCAGGCAGTGGGATGGAGCCTGGGGAGAGGGCTGGCTCCACACCCACGCTGCCCTGCTGCGGGTCGGGCTGGGTGCAGTGGGGCCGGGCTACTGGGACAGGGTGACTCAGGGCCGAGTCACGCACGGCTCCGGACAGCTGTTCCCGGAACTTCTGTCCCTGGGAGGCCAGGCAGCCCTGGCTGTGGTGCCCGGATTTCAGGTATTTTGGAACCCCCTAAGACCCCGAGGTGAACTTTAATGGGCTCCTCCATGGTCCAGGCTCTGGCTTGTTGGTGAATAGAAGCAGAAGACTGCCCTGGAAGGAACTTGGAAGCTGCTCTCCAGGGCTGGAGAAGTCCCTGCCTTGCACTGAGTGAGAGGGGAGTTCCACGGGCCCAGCAAGGGCTCTAGGGAGCCTCTGCACCCCAGGCTTTCCCACAGGAGGGCTGGGACCACCAACTCCCAGGCTGTCTTGGTGAATGGGAATCAGGGGAGTGTCCAAGCATTGCTGCTCAGGGCCTGCCAGGAAGAGCGCAGCTCATCCCAGCGCCGAGGGCGGGCAGGGAGGAACAGCCCTGTGCTGAAATGTCTGCACAATCTCAATCTGCCTGCCCAGGCTCCAGCTGCCCAAGGCAGGGCTGCTCTCAAACTTTGGCACCCAGCAAAGCACAGAAAGTGGCCTGGTGTCCATTAAGCGGGAGAAGTAGAATAAGTCTGTTGTCCTGGGGTCTTTCCTTCTTACATAAAGCTGCTGTGCTTAGTGTGGGCTTGCTGATGGCTACAAGAAGCTGAGTTTCGTTGGGGTGGTTGTCACTCAGAGGGAGTGGGACTGCTGAATGCCCTTGGATGAGTTCCTCCAGCTTGAGGCAGAGCCCGTCTCTTCCACCACAGCTGCCCTGCTGCAAGTCCAAACAAAACAGCTGGTACCTGCTCAGTGCCCAACACATCCCAGAGGGCATCATCGAGGGGCAGAAAGTCACGGGCAGGGTGCCTGAGGGCAGGGAGGAGCAGCTCCCAGGCCGTGCTCCCCCTCCCATGCAGCACAGATTGATCTGTATGGGAGCTGTGTGCTCCATGTGCCTCACAGGGAACGTGTAGATTTGTCACGAAGGAACAACCTGTGCTGCTGAAACCCAGCTCTTTCCTGGGTCAGATGTGGCTCTTTCAGAGCGGAGAGTTGCCCTGAGCAAAAGCACCAAACCCGTGGGATCAGGAAATCCAAAACGTCATAATTCAGGTCAATTTCATGTGTGAGAAGGGGCCAGAG
Source organism: Corvus hawaiiensis (assembly GCF_020740725.1). Lineage (NCBI taxonomy): Eukaryota > Metazoa > Chordata > Aves > Passeriformes > Corvidae > Corvus > Corvus hawaiiensis. The sequence goes on from NC_063232.1 coordinate 4,936,186, forward strand.
GACAAGTTTGGGTGTTTAACACAAAACCAGTATCTCACCTGCTGAGCAGAGGGCTCAGGCTCTGGCTATCCTGCACTTCATGTGAAACCAGAGGGGGTTTGGGCTGGCTGTGAGTGTCCCTGTGGGAACTTGCCTGGTTCCTGGGACTTACCCTTCCTCCTGCAAAGCCCCATGTGACTGGTGAGTAAGTGCAAAGTTTCCTGTAGAAAGCACAGCCTTGCTCGCTGTTGCCTTGCAAGAATCTAGTAACTCTTTAGCATCTGGCCACCTCCTCCAAGCATCCAGTGCAGACACAGGAAAGGCTGGATCTGGGATTTCTCTGCCAGAGGCTGGCTGCTTGCTGCGGCAGCTAATGCAATATTCAAGACAGCAGTGACACTGCCAGCAGGTGCTGCTGGTTCAGAGGTCGGGTGGCATCCCTCTGTCCTTAGGGGCAGGGTATTCTGTGCAAGTTCCTGCACGCAGCCCACCTCGTTCCCTGCTGGGAGAGCAGCTTGTCTCGGTCACAGCTCCCCTTGGTGGGAAAATGTGTTTTTGCAAAGGAGAAGGTCAGTGTGACCGGTGTGCTAAATGAGAGCTCCCTGCCAACCGGGAAGGAACAGGAGGAGCTGGTGGATCTCTGGCTGGTGCATCTGTGGATGTGTGGTGGCTGCTGCCAGCTCAGAGCCTCAGCTGAGCCTCAGGTCATGGGCATCCTCCTCTCATCCAGCCCAGAACAACACCAGCTCTGCTGTGCTTTGCCTGGCACGAGTGGACAGCCAAAGGCTGTCTGCAAACACAAAATGCAGGTGCTGGGTTCAGCTTTGCTGATGGTTTTATTTCTCCAGGGTGGGAGGATGTGGAGCTGTTAACACTTGGTTGTGAGCCCCTCACGAGGGGCATGCACCAAGCTTAGCTTTGTGCCAGCGAGGGGATGTTGCCAATGTCACAGGCCCTGCAAATGAGAGGTAGTTTGGGGATTTGCAGTGACTCCTCTTGGTTTCATGTCTCTCAGTGGGCTCTGCTGACATGGGGAACAGCACAGAGCCACCCACCAGCTCAGTCAGGATGTCACCTACTCTGCTTCTTCTTTGGAGATTTGTTTCCCCAAGTACAAAACTTCTGCAATCAGAGACACCATGGGGTCGCAGTTCAGGCTGGCAGCTGCAGTCACATGGCCATCCCTGGAAGGGAAAGAGGAAGAATGTGGATCTTCTCAGAGTACAAAGCTCAGCATAGCAGCATCCCCATGGCACAGTGGCCAGGGAGCAGCTGTATTTCAGAGGGCTCAGGGCAGGGTGGCTGGTGCTGCAGGATGCACAGGGACTCATGGCAGATTGCCTGGCAATGCTGGGAGCTGGGCACTGAGCCTGGGAGCAATGGGGCAGACGGAGAGGAGATGTGTCCCAGGCTCTCTGCCCAGCTGGTGTCATCATTTGGGTTCATTCTCTTCTCCTTCCTTGCCCTGCTTTGGTTTTCTCTGGTTCAGCACCCAGCAGCTGCCTTTAGTGCACAGCCATGGGATGTGGAGCCTCCGTGGGATCTCTGCAGGCTGTAAGAGAGAGGACTGGGCCCTGTTCCCGGGGCATGGACTGGCCATGGATTCACTCACCTGATGTAAAAGATCAGGAATTTCTGTTGCTCCAGGCTGCCCTTCACAACAGTGTCCGTGTATCCCTTCCCACAGCCTATGAGAGAGAACCTGCTCAGGGAGCCCTGGCACAGCAGTTGCCACCCATCCCACCTCGAAGCCAGTGTGGGTGGGGACAGAGGGGACAGGGGCTGGGACAGGGCTGGGGAGCAGACATGAAGGCCCTGGACAAGCAGAACTGCCTTTGAGCCTCTCCTGGGTTTGGAGAGGGAAGTTCTTCCTCTGTGACCTCTAAGCCAGTGGACATCAGCAAAAAACAAGAGCTCTGGGTGACCTCCAGGCCCAGGGCTCAAACTCACCATGGCAGCCAGTCCAGAGCTTGAGCTGCTTCAGGTGAACTCTGCAACCACACTGTGTTTACAAGCCCCAGACCCAGCTGGGTGGGTGAGCAGATGGGCAGGGAAGAAGTTCTGTTCCCCTCTCTCTGCCCCCTCCTACCTGCGTAGCGGATGCTTTTCCCAAGCAACGTGGTCCAGAAGTAAGGAACAGTGCGCAACTCCTTCCCTCTCTTCAGCATGTTTAAAGCAGCACAGTGACCTGGGATGAGCCAACAGAGGAAATATTTTTCTTGCAGGTCCTTAAAAATTGTTCCCTGTGTCTCCTGCTGTCTCTTCTGTCCCGTTCCCATCTCCAAGAGAGCTGGGAAATGATGTGGCTGTGCCCTCACCGTGGGCCTCGGCCACTTGTTGGTGGTGGATGCTGGACCTGTCCCCGTCGAGCAGCGCTACTGGGAAGGTGACCACGTCCCCAGCAGCGAAGACATTCGGGATGTTGGTTTGCATGTGCTGGTGGGACACAGGGCAATTAGTGCAGTGATGAGAGAGAAGGGATGCTGTGTGACCTGGGATACTCAGCTGGCACTCACCAGATCCACCAGGATGGCACCTTTGTCATCTCTGGCAATGGAGGTGCCCTTTAGAAATGTGGAGTTGGGGGTCGACCCTGTGGGGAGAGGAGCAGGGATGAAAGCTCTGCAGGGATGGGGAGGAAATTTGGCCCCACAGTGCCAGTTCCTGCTTGGAACAGAGCACTTGGAGCAGTGAGCTGTGCTTGAGCTGGTGCTGAGCCAGTAAAGGGGCAATAAAACCAGGGCCCAGGACACAGCACGCTCTGGGAACAAAGCAGGGACCTGTGGAGCTCAGCAAGAGCCAAAGGCACAGCAAGAGCATAACCAGCTCCTTTCCTCCTGCCAAGTGTGTGCTCATGGGCTGCTGACTTTTCCAGGTGCTTGGGGCCAAGAGGAAGGGCTGGATGATAACAGAGTGGGAAAGAGACTTCAGGGAATGGTGCCCTGGAAATGAACTGAGATGCCCTGGGCATGCTGGATGTTCTCCCCATTCCCAAAGCTGTCTCCCTCTCCCAGCTGGGGTCTCTTACCTATTCCCACCACTACCACATCTGCAGGGAGATTCTCTCCGTTGGCAAGAGCAGCCTCTGCAACCTAGGAAAGAAGGAAGGATCATGAACGAAGGGTTAAAACCTCTGTCCTAATTCCCACAGCCTCCCTGCTGCTTTGCCCTTTGCTGTCTTTTTGATTCCCCAGGTTCGGATCACCTTGTCCAACTAATGTGTGTTTCTGGGGATGTAAAAGAAAATCACACTGTTGTCCCTGGGATAGGAACACTTACTGGTGCCCTTTGAGCCCAGAGCTGTGTTCAGTGAAAAGGAAGGGAGGGTCTAGACAAGGGAAAGGAAAGCCTGATGTAGGCACTGGGTTATACCTCAACTTGGGCTTTTTTCCCCTAAAATTAGCAGTTCAGGGATCACAAAGGCATGACTGACCTTTCCATCCCTTCCTTTCAGCTCACAGAGTTCTGTTTTCATGCAGAACTTCACCCCTTTATTTTGCAGCATCTGAAAAGGACTGGTTTGAGTATTCATTAGGAAATTCCAGGCTATAAAAACAGCTGTACCCAGCCAAAACCCAGGCAGGCAGCTCTGCTGCTGCTCCAGGCTGCAGGGAGGTTCCATTTGTGTCCCTGGCTGGTGCAGGCAGCCTGGGAGCCTGGCTTTTCTCTGCAGTCCTGGTCAGGACTGGTGTATGAGGTGGGTTTGGGATGAAGAATGTGATGGGTGGGGAGGGGAAGATTGGGACCAGCCATGTGTGCAGAGCTCGTGGGTGAGCTGTGGGTGAGGACAGAGGCTGGGCACGCAGAGTTATGACTCAGCACAGGGGCGAGGTTTCCTGGGCTGATGTGGGTCCCTGGGCTGCTTGGATACCATGTGTTCTCCATCCTAGAAATCAGCCCCAGATTTTCCTAACCTTCATGGCGACACCTCCAACCTGAGGACCCAGGGTGTGCTGGAAAGGGAACTCCTCTCTTTCCACCACTGAGATGTTTCCAGCCTTGTCTGAGAGGAAGGCAGCCACCTCCATTCCTGCAAGGCAGAGGCATGCCCAAGGTAAGCCTGCTGCAAGCATGAACCTGCACCCTTGGAAACCTTCTCCTCTTCCAGGAGAACAAATCTGATGTGCTGCCAGTGCCGAACTGCTTTGCTGTGCATTTCTGGGCTGAGGTATTTAGCTCCCCCCATGCTTTGTTCTTGTGCACACAGACCTGGATATCAGGAAATGCAAAGAATAGCTTCTGGTTATGTACAAAATAGCTCCTGGTTATGTACAGAATAGCTTCTGGGCCTTAGCCCCTTGCTTTCCCAGTGTTTCTGGGGAATCCAGCTCCTCTGGAGGACAGTGACCTTTTCATAAGACACATTTCCCTCTGTCCATGTGCAGCAATTGTTTATAGCTCTCAAAGTTTCTGGCTATCAGAGGAAAGAATGAGTGTGTGCTGTGTAACGAGCACCCCCAGCAGCTACAGGGCTCCAGGGAGGATCCCAGCCGGGTAGGGAAGGAACATCCCTTCTCTGAGGGCCTCTGGTTCATGTGCACACGAAACAGAAGGGGGTTTGAGGGCTCTCACTGATGGTTTGACACCCACTCCAGGCTGGTACCTATGAATGAAGCTCCTACAATCACCAGATTCTTTCCAGTTGCCAGCTCCAAGATCTTGCTGGACTCTTCTGGGGTTTGGAGCGTGCACACGTTCTGCAGGTCTGCACCTGGGACTTTGAGGAAACCAGAGCTGAAAGAGAGAGAATCCAGATGCATTTCATGATATAAATTAAACAGAAAGAGTAAGAAAGGAGCACAAACCCACAGCTGCATCATTCCACTCTGCCCTTTTATCTCATCTCCTACCTCCACCTCCACCTCCCAGTGTTGTCCTGCCTAAAATCCTGTGTGTGGCAAACACCTTTTGCACTCACTGGCTGCCTGTTGCAATGAGCAGCTGGTGGTACTTCTGAGAGGACCCATCCATGAAGTGAACCTTCTGCTTCTGGAAATCCACTGACACTGCCTGCAGGAGAGAGGGGGCACAGAGCAGACAGGTACCTGTGATCCACTCTCTGTCCTGCCTGTGCCTGTGTGCCCTGTTTTTGGACACTCAGGTGAGATGAGGGATGCTGAGGTCCTCTCTCCCACTTCCCACAGGTCCATCCGTGGATACACAGATCAGTGTTACACCCTCCCCATGGCAGGAACAGGATCACCCACTGAGGACTGAGCTCAGCTGCACTGGTACCTCTTTCTCTGTCCAGAACTCTATGCCCTGGGCCTGGAGGAATTCAGGTTTCCTCAGGTAAACATCCTCGGCTTTCAAGTTCATTTCCTGGAAACACAACAAAAGCATGAAATGAAGCACTTCTTACAGGCAGCAATTGTCCTGGAGTGTTCACTGGGGAGTCAGTTTGCAAAAGAGGTGAATTTTGCATTAGTGAATCACAGCTCCCCACACCGCCCCAACACCTTGTCCCCACCCTCAGAAAAACCATCAAACTTTAGTGGGAAGAACTCAATAAAAGGAGATAAAGCCATCAGCTTATGTTGACTCTGATCAAAGACTTTCCAGGAGGAAGAAGATGTTTCCCTGGAAATAACACCCCTGTTCCTCTTGGATGCCTCAGCACTCCTGCTTTGCTCACTCCAGTGCTCCTGGCCCCGAGTGTGGCCCATGTCACACGTGGTGCCCGGGCACAGTCCTGCCCTCATCACACACGAACCTTGCTCAGTTTGGACTTGTCATAGGGAACATGCTTCTCTTTGGTGGCCATGATGATCCTGCCAGTGAATCCCTCCTGGCGAAGAGTCTCTGCACACACCAGGGCAGCCACACCTACAAGAGATGCTCATCTCAGCCCTCTGACACATCTCTGTGGAGGAGGAGGAGGAGCAGGTCAGTCCTCCCTGGAGAGGAGAGTGGCAGCTCCCAGTGTGTGTGGAGAGGGAAGATCCCTTCACTGACCTCCCCCCAGCAGCAGCATCGTGTTCTTGTTGAGGAGGCACCTCCTGCTTGCATCCTTCACCCTCAGGCTGCTTTCAAGGTCCTGCAACAAAGTGCAAAATGCCGAAGTCACACACAGCCTGAGGTGCTGCCTGTGCTCAGTGACAGCAGGTAAGGCCAGTACCTTCTTTTTTGCTGTAATAAACACCTTTCCATCTTCCACTGTTACCTGAAGGAGGGAAAGGAGAGGTTTTTTAAGTGCTGCATCCATGAGGTTGGGGTAGGAGCTCTCCTGGGAGATCCTGGTCCAGTGTGCCATCTGTCTCTGACTCTGATCTTGGATGTCACATGATGCTGAGGAGCTCATGAGCTTTTCTTCTCATCCCAAGAGCACTCAGGAAGAGCTGTAAATCTTCTTTTTCATTCCAAAAGCATTTGTGCTGACTCTGAGGGATACCAGGATCTACAGCATCACCTTTCATTGAAAGGAGCTTTAGGGCAGGGAATTACACAATCCCAAGAAACCACCCCAAGGATCATCCCTTGTGTTGAAGCTCTGTGGGACAGAGCTGTGGTCAGAGCAGGGGGCTTTCAGTTGGTGTCAGGGACATGGAGCTTGTGAGAGAGAATGAATGTGAGAGGCACCCAGATGAGAGGACAAGAAGTCACCTTAAAGCAGGAGATACAGTCCAGAGCAGGGTATTCCTCGATGTCTCCAGTCCTGATGTTAAAGCAGGCCCCGTGCCAGGGGCAGCGCAGCCTCTCCCCTCTCAAAACCCCTGCAAGAGAACCCCCAGCCCCAGCTGGGCAGTGAGAACCAACCTCCCCAATGTGTTCTTTTCCCCCTGCCCTGAGCTGGGGTTACCTTTGCTCAGCGGGGCACCGTAGTGGGGACATTTGCTGCCCAGAGCACGGAATTCCTTCCTGTTCCTCACCAGCAGCACTGGGTAGCCAGCCACCATCACCTCCAGGAGCCTGGGGCAGAGGTGCAGAGGTGGGCACAGAACCATCTAAATCCCCACCACTGCCCCCAGGTACTCACTGTCCATCCCCAACGTCGTCCTCCCTGCAGACCTCGGCGGTGACGGTGTCATCGCTGTCCATGCCGGTGGCTGCTGGGAGCTGGTCGATGTCAGGCACTCAAGGGGTCCCAAATTTCTGATGCAGCAGCAAAATGACTTTCAACTGGTGGAAAACACCCATTTGAATTTTGTGTCTGAACCCAACATCCGTTCCTCTGCCCTTTTCTCCTCTGAATTAACCAACTTCTTGTTTTCAGCCCCGAGTCCCATTAAACTCAACTGCAGAGCAGATGTGATTAATGGCTCTTGTAAACAAATACAATTATTTATGGGGAGGTGCTGCTGCCATATCCCATGTCTCCCTCAAATTGGGTCTAAAGAGATGCTTCAGCCTCTCCAAAGCCTCTCCAACGTTTGTGCAGAGATGTTACTCATGGTAATTGCTGTGAAAGCACTAATTCCTGCCCAAAATGCCTCCTAGGCTAGAAAACAGTCAAACCTCTTGGTCCTTAATGCTGTCCCTGCCTTAGCAGTCATTGAGAGGCTGATTAGGAATCTCCCTCTCTATTTTGGAGAGAAAAAAGCAAGAAATGGAGCAGAGGAAGGTCATTCAAGGCAGGTTTCAGTGCAGGGTGGTGACTTGCTCCTGCAAATCCCCACTGCACCGCTGCCCCGATCCCAGGTTCTTTAAAAGAAGCATCAGTGGGTACTCACCTGGTCCTGCCAGGGGGGATCAGGCACCCATCCCCCAGGTCAGAGAGCCACCACTGCTTCTGTCTGCGACTTTCTCCTGTGAGGTGACACCCTGGTGTCTCACCACAGATGTTCTGCCCACTGCCAGCCCACGGCTGGTGATGCTCTCCCCGAGTTGCACAACATCCCCATCCATCAGGAGACGTGGCTCCTGGAAGCAGCTGCCTGTCAGGGAGTTTTATCTGATTTCTGCAACTGGCCTGGGCCTAATTAAGGGTATTTTGCTGGGGTTTAGAGTTGCAAAAGAATTGAGGGCACATAGGAATTATGGCACAGGTGTGGTGTAAAGATGGGGTGTGTCGTGGGCACTGCGACCAGAAACTCGAGGGGATGCAGTGATATCCCACGGTCCCTTCCCACTGCCCCTTTTCCTGATGGAAAGCATTCCAGCTCAACACAACGCGTTTTTGCAGCACTTTGGAATGTTATTGCTACTTTTTACATATTTCAACAACGTTTAAAATTCTTTAATTTGATCTTTGGGTAGGATTTTTCTCTGTTGATTTTAAGGAGCATGAAGTGTTCAGCAGCTCTGCACGTGCCTTAAATCCCAGCTCTGCTCCTGGTTCAGTCACTGATGTCCAGGCACACGATCCCATCATCCCTTGGCCCGTGAAGGATGGCATGGAGCAGGAGGGTGCTGCTTGCTGTGCTATTTTTACAACGAAGTGGGAGTTGCAAAAAACCGGGAGTAACACCTACACTGTTTGTGTCTCCTCTTGTTCTTATCTCTATTTCACAGTCAATATGTTTCACAACTTAAAATATGCCTCAAAAATTAAGGGGGGAAAAAGTTACTAACAGCCTGTTTCCATCATCTCCCTTGCAGAACAGGAGATCCGCAGGGATCAGCTCCCTGCCAGCAGCACCTTCCCAAATCCAGCAGCAGGGGGGATAAAAATCCTTTAGTGGGTATGACCCGGAGAAGAAGGCACGTGCAGGATGCTGGATAAGTGCAGGCAGGATTATTTGGGAAGCAGTTCAATTCATGGAACCCTGTAAACCGTGAGCACCCCTTCCTCCAGAGCAGGATACCGGGACACTGCCGTGTCCGGATAATCCCGGCCCACGGGCTCTGCACACCCACGATGGGCACAGGAATGAGGAATTTTCTCACAGCACCAATGAGCAGCTTCTGGGCTCTGCCCTCCTGGCCAGGAGCCTGAATGTGAAGCAATTTGGCTGCCAAATGTCCGTATTTAAATTCTCTGTAATTATTCCCCAGAAGCACGTTCCCACGTGGAGGAGCAGCAGCCCTCGCGGAGCGTTCTCTGACTCAGCAGAAATCGCTGGAAAAACCTTTGCTCACAGATGGAAATCTGCAGCGAACAGGCAAAGGGGCAGGTACAGAGGCGTGCAGCTTTGGGATGAGGCAGGTGGAGCTTGATCCTGTGCAGGGACATTTGCACTGCAGGGCTGAGCAGCAGATCTGGCTGCTGGATGCCAATGGATGCTGCTGGATGCAGCCGAGCACCCAGGAAAGGCTTTTGTAAAGTGCAAAGGAAAAGGGCAAAACAAAATGCCTGACAGAGGCAAGGATGATAGAAAGGATATAGAAAAGGTGATTGACAAAGGATAGAAAGCGGGAAAGGGCATTGGATGCCCTTCAGAGAGAAGGTTGGGTTGGCTGCAGGGATGTTGGTGTGTGTCAGGAACACACAATATGCCCTCGAGGGACTGGGATGGGATTGGAGGCAGATTTTCAGGAAGATGCTCTGTAAACATCTTTTGGCCCTTTTTAGGTAAACCAGAGGTGGTTACTCAGAGGGTTTTAGAGTTCATTCACTGGTTCATTACTTTGCTTGTAGCACAAGTCAGGATTAAACACAGGAAGGAAGAGAGGAAAAGGAAGTGGTGCCCTCAACCACAAACAGAGCCCAGGTGGGCATCAGATATCTGTGAGCTGATCTGCCACCCACATTGGTGCTGAGTCACACGAGCTGCTGAGCTGACCTTGGATTTTATTTTAGGTACCTTCACTTCTGCTGTGTCTCCTTGGTGTTGCTGGCCCTCCAGAAAACTCAGGTTTAGAGGCAAGGATTTAAGGGGTGTAACTTTCCTCCCTTCAAGTTCCCACCACCATCAGCTGGTGTAGCACATTTTTTCATGCCATGGCTGTGTGGATGCATCTTTTTTCCCACCTTTTTCCCAGCTCACCCAGCTCAGGGCCCTTCTCTGCCCTACCAGACCCGCTGATTTTAACAAGCAGCACCCACAGAGTCAAATCATAGGAAAGCAGCTCAGTGGCAGGAAGAGGAAGCGAGGTGAAACCTGCAGCGGAGCTGAAGTGATTAATGGGGCACTGCTCTCAGAACAGCTTGGTTTGTGATATTAATAACAAGAGAATTCAGGAGGGAACCTAACCAGTTCCAAGCTGCAGAGCCAACAGCAGCAGGAGATGCAGCGGGGAAGCTCCTGTGCTTGTATTTGTAAAATAGGAGGAACTGAGTGGGCTCAGAGGGTGCAATGCTGATCTGAGTGTAAGGGCTGGGATGTGCTTCCACCTTGGAGGACTCATTCTTAACCTGTCTGAAATGCAAAAAGACCCCACGTAGTCATAAATGCATTGTCAGGTAATCATAAAGCACATGCATATTCATCAAAAATTACTTAAACTTGAGATCGGTGAATTAAACACAGAAAAAAATGTTTATCCCACAAGGGAAGAAGACAAGGAAAAGGAAATATTTAGTGGGATGGATTTGCTTACAGGGTAAGAATAATTACATGTGGTGTTTCACATTTTCTTCCTAAGCATTCGTGTCTGGTGATGGTGAGAGATGGGACACAGGCCTGGCAGACACCTGGCACCACTTCTCCACGGTGAACATTGCAAAAGGAAAGAAGGAACCTGAAACCTCACTAATAACAGCATATAAACGTTCAGAAAGTTGAAATATTTGGGGCATGGCAGCTGCTGGAAGCAGAGAACTGTAAGGAACTGCCCGTGCTGCTGTGCTCGGAGGGGATTTGCCAGTCAGTGTGTTCTCAATGGAATTTTGCTAATCCCATGGCATACCTGTGCAGCTGGAGTGAGGAGAGAGCACATCCTTCGTGCCACCGGTTCATGACAGCTGCTCCAGCCCAAGCCCTTGAGAAACAGCCGAGCCTGCAGCATCCTTAGGGACACTGCTGTCAACACAGGTTTCTCCAACAAGTCCCTTGTGCCAAGTCCTGAGGAAAAGAAAAATATCCTTCCAGTCTTGGGAAAAAGGAGGAAGGCCAAAAGAAGAGTATCCAGATCAACCTGCTCTGGGGTCATTTATCATGTGGGCAAAGCAGACTCTGCCTGGGTGGTTTGGGAACATCCCCACATGCCAGGCTGCAGAAGGCAGCTGCTGTGCCCAGTCTGCAACTGGCATCTGGCACCAGAACATCCTGATTCTGTAAAGCTCCCAGGAGATATTGTATTGCAGGAATGATCTCAGGAAGGATGAGCAGCCTGGGCAGCAGAACACCTGCAGGGCTGGTGAAAACAGTGGGAGGTGGGAGGGAAAGCCTTCCCTCAGGACAGGGAGCTTGCAGGCCTGGCCAGGGTGAATGGACAGGCTGAGGTGCAAGCGCAGATGATTTCCTCTGCCAGATGAGTTCAAGTCCTGAGGTCAGCGGTGAAGTGCTGCACATTTTGGCATTTCTTGCATTAAATCCTGGAGCTGCTCACCACACTCACAGAGACTGAAATCCCTTTCTCCCATGTCCACAGCAAGTTCTACCTGGAGAATATCCGGCTTCCACATCAGGAAAATGTTCCTGGCTGGAAGGGGTAGATGCTCAAGTCTGAATTGATTTCAGCTCTCTCCACAGCTGCCTCTGCAATGCCTGGGCATGCTTTGCCATGCAGAACCTGCATTTTGCACAGTAGATCCTTTCATAAGTGTGGAGTTCCAGACTTCCTGAATGGAGATGTGGATATATAAAGCATTCCTACATATCTGACTTCTTATGGCCTAAGCAGACAGAGTGGTGACACAGTTTAGAGAGGGATGGAGACAACAGCTAATTAAAGTTTGGAAGCCAAGCTGCTTGATTTGTTTTGAGCTCTTGGACTCCTCAGATTACTTCAGGTGTGAGCCAGGTCTGGCATTAGGTGAGCAGATGGGTTTTATGACTCCCTGGATGCACACAGGCAGATTAAGGGAGGGAGGCTTTCCAAAAACAGGAGCATAACTTGTGCCTGGCTCCCACATTTGTTGGCTCCGGTGAGTCCTCTGTGGCATTTGGGAGCAGAGTGAGCTCCTCATTAAAGAAGGGATGGTGGAACTGCAAAAAGCACACCCAAACCCCCATCCAGGAGTAGTGGGGAGCATCTAGGGGCGACAGAGTTCAACTGGCAGAATTCCTATGGTGGATTACCACTAAACTGTCAGCTTTTTTTTTGTGGAAAACGGATTCATCTCTCAGCTGTGCTGCAGAGAAACTCCAGCCTGGGAAAGGGAGACAAAAACGATTGTCCAGCTATTGAATAAAATTCCGTACCCTCGATTTACACCCCGAGTGCTGCTGGAAAGCCCCCGCTATGGGATTAGCTGTGGTGCCCGTGGTATTATGGGATGGACCTGGGCACGTCCTTGCCGGTATCTGCAAGGAGTCCCCAGCCCTGCTGGGAGCAGGCACCGGCAGCCACCCGGCACCAGGCTGAGCTGCCTCCCCGCAGAAAACGAGGTCGTTTGGGGACAGCCGGAAAACTTCTGGAAATTTGGGTGAAAAAGGCAGTATCTCCAAATAGGTGGGAGTGAGGAATCCCATCGGATCGGGCTCCCCGTTCTCCAGCGGGCGTGCAGGGACCTCTTGTGGCAGCTGCGCCCGGGAGCTCCCGTCGCTGCTCTTGCGTTCGGGTTCTTTTGGGACAAGCCTGGCTCCCGAGCCTGTGGCGTGTGGTTGAATATTTGGCCTGATCTGCTGTCAAGGGACTTGTTTGTAACTGGGCTTGGAAGTCTCCAGTTCCAAAACCGCCCCCGGTTAATGCCATTGCTGCAGAGGAAGGAAGACAAGGAGAAAAGGCTGGAATCGGGGTTGTAAGAAACTACAGCTCAATGGGAAGTCCTGGTAAAGTTAAGTAAAATCTGGGCTAAAATGAACCAAAAAGTAGTTTATATGTAACTGTTGGTAGTGCTCTAGCAATGGGATCAAAGTCCTTGAATCAGAGGCTAAATTAATCACGGCTTAAATTCCTCCCATGCAGAAGTGGTAGGTAAAAGCTCTCCAGTCTCCAGAAATATTTTAACTGTTCCTGTCCCCGAGCCTGGCTGAATGCTCATCTTTAGGATAAACACACCACAAATAGAGGAGCCCCTGGGAAATGGGGCTGGGCTTGCAGGCATTCCATGGTCTGGGATTCTCCCTGCAGGCAGGTGAAGGGCAGAGGTGTCACCAGGGAAAGGGGCAGTCAAGATTTTTTGAGGCTAAAACACCACGGATGACTTCTCATTTGGAAACCGGCTCTATGCAGTTTTATACTCAATTAATTGTTAAACGCTTTTTCTCCTCAGTGCCCTGAGCAGCCCAGCACGTCTCCAAGGCACATCTCTCTTTCCTCAGCACATCTTACGCTGAACAAAAATGTCTTTGCATTTGGTCTTCTCAGTAACAGATTAGCCTGTGTGATCCTTCGAGTCCTAATATACGAGATTATTTAAAATCTCCTGAGTACTCAGGGCTGCCTACTACTTCAGGCAGTGTCTCCCTGCCACGTAACTGTTATGAAAGTACATTGTCTTGCCTGGCTTTTAAGCAGATTTGTGCAGCATGAACAGATGCTTTTCTACCAATTGGGACTATCATAGAAACACAGAATCGTTTAGGTTGGAAAAGAACCTCACCCATCTCCCAATTCGATTTAATCACTCAGCGTCCCTTCCATCCGTGTGTACTTGATATTTTTGTGTCCATCACCCCAGAGCCAGGACAGCAACTAAGAGCTCAGGCTCCACACGCTTCTGTTTCAGCGAAGAGGAAGTAGAAGATTTCATCCAAAATTAATACCTCAAAGGAGAGGTAGAGTTTGACATTAATCGGTGTGTACACGGTGACTCATCCCGGCGGCAGAAGGGGAAGCGAGGGCTGTGCAGCAGCTTCTGCTGGAGACATCAAAAAGCAACAAGAGAGAGATCAAATTACGGGAAGCTGGAAAAGCAGCATAGTTGTAGGGTAGGACTAAAATTGTGGCTACGGGATCGTGAATTTCCACAACCTCCAGACAGCAGAGCTGGGGTATCCCAGACATCAGGGGAGCTCCTCTTAGGATCAGACATGGGACAGGGGGATGGGGGATAACAGAGCAGAGCATTTTTAGGCAAGGCAATCAGATGTTTTTCCGTGCTCGGTGTGCCGATCAGCCCCGGTGGTGTGGTCTGGGGGGGTCCTGACCCGGGGTGACCGGTGGCTTGGAGAGCTTCTGCCCAAGGAAACAATCACGGTGACGGGCATCACCTGCCGGGGATGCTTTGAGGTGAAGGAGCACCGGCCGCAGCACCTCATGGGCGAAGCGTTCGACCACCCGGTGCCACCAAAGTGGGGGAGGAACCTCCGGGGACCGAGGGAAGTGCCCCCAGCTCCCGCAGAGCGACGGGACACGCGTTCCCCGCTCCGTGCCACGCTCTCAGCCAGCTCCAGGCTGGCGCCGCTTCTGCCGTGCGATGCCGGGGAAGGCGGATACATCCCCGGGGGCTCAATTCCCGTCCTCCCGCTCTCCGTGTCCCACGCCCCGACGGGAAGCGCTGCCGCTGCGTGTCCGCATCCCTGCGCGGGGGGATGCGGGAACTGCCAGCCCCAGCAGCGGGGCGGCCCCCGGCCCTTCCCCTCGGGGGCGATGCTCGCTGTGCCCCCGCCCGGGCGATGCGCACCGCGGCCGGGGCAGGGCGGGGCGGTGCCCGGGGCGGTGCCGCTGCCCAGGGCGGGCTCCGGGGCTGGGCGAGGCGGACCCCGTCGGGCAGCGAGGCCGGTCCCATGGGAGCCCGGGGAAGGCAGCGGGCCGCTGGATGCCCATGGCTTTCAGCCCGGGGCTGCTGGTGGTGGCCGGTTCCTTCGCCGCTTTCCGCCTGCTGAACCGGGGGCTGGAGCGGCTCGTGCCGCCGCCGCCCTCGGCCCGGCGCAACCGCTGGAAGTGGCGCAACATCTGGACATCGCTGGCGCACAGCGTGCTCAGCGGCGGCGGGGCGCTGGCCGGGTGAGCGGCACCGCGGAGCCCCGGAGAGACACCGGGCTCCCGGGGGACACTGGGAGGGAATGGGGCGTCCAGGGACCCCGACGGGAACCTGCGGCCAAGGGGGCACGAAAGGAAATGGGGGTGTTGGGGACCTTGGGGAGCGTGGGGACTTGCAGACTGGGGGGCACTGAGAGAGGGACACCAGGGGATAGGGAGTCTCCAGGGAAAACAGGAGGAGAGGGGTGGCTGTGGGTGGAGCAGGGCGACAAGAGGTCTCCGGGGGGGTCGGTAGCACCAGGTGGGTACTGGGGACACTGGGATGGAAATGGGGAAGCAGAGGCACTGCCTGACACTCACAGCCTCTCTCCCCACAGGTTCTACCTCCACCCCGAGCTGTCCAAGGACCTGGTGGGCACACACCCGCCCGGGGCGCACAGCCTGGTCGCCGTGTCTGTAGGTGAGGTGTGGCGAGTGGGCTGTGCCCTGTTCTGTCCCCCGGGGGGTCTTCACGCGCTCGTCGGTGCCTGACACCAGCCCCTCGAGCCATGTCGCGATGTCTCAGGCACCTCAAACAATCGCCCTATTCTTGGCAAAGGACAGTGGCTCCTTTCTGTCCCACGGCACCCGCAGCCAGGAGGTACTGGGCACCGGGCTGCCCTCCACCGTCCTCGGGGGGAGCCAGGCCTTGGGGCATCCCAAACGTGCCAACATGGGGTTGGTGGAGTTAGTTGGTGCTTCTTCCTGGGAGTATGTTGTACAGAGTGATTGCGAGAGGCACTCAAAACACACCAATTTCCTTCTTTTGCTGTGTGTGATCCTGTTCTGTGTGTGACTTCCCACCCACACGGATGTGACCATCACTTCCCTGGGGGAGCTGCCCAGCCCAGTCAGGTGCAGAGCCCACTGGGGCAGGGGGGATTCGCTGGCACAGCCCTTCCTGACCCCCTTTTTGTTCATGGACTCCCTGACCCCAGGTTATTTCCTTGAAGACTTTGTGGACATGTTATGCAATCAGAAGCTTCATCAGTCCTGGGAGCTGCTCTTTCATCACTCTGTGGTGAGTGCACCAGCACAGGTACCACCAGCGAGGCTGGGGATAGGGGACACGAGTGGGGCTCCTGCTGTTGTTAGTGTGGGCGTTTCCTTCCTGCCACAAAATATCTCTGATTTTATTTCCTGGGGAGAGCAGCCCAGACAGCAGGGCTGGGAGCTCCTTTTCATCCTGCAGGGCTCTGTACTCTTTGAGGATTTGCAGAAAGGCACCCAAAAATGGGGTAGGAAAAAAACATGTGTACATAAAGTATGGGGGCAGAGAGCTGGGCTGATCCACAGCAGTGTCAGTGACAGCAGTGACCCAGGTGTCCCCGCTGGCACAGGTGAGCAGCTCACCTCCTGTGGCTCTTGCCCTCTTAAGCACCTTGGAGGAAGGGCTGCACACCCCCTCCATCCACCTCCCGCTCCCTAGGGTGCTTTCCTCTCCTTTGGGGCTGGTGTGGCTGGAGCAGCTGTGGTGCAGGACTCCCGCTCCAGTGCCTTCTGCTTGTCTTGCTGTGCCCACTGTGGGTTTCTCTCTGATCACCTCTGATGCCCAGGTGCCAGAGTGTTCGACCCAACCAAAACAATTCTGTGATGCTGAGACTGTGAATGCTGCAGGACAGGGGGGTGGCACAGCCTAGAGCTGAGCAGCAGAGATGCTGCGGGGTTCAGGGGAGGCTCAGGGGTGTGCAAGGCCTGGGGAGGGGGACAGGGACAGTGGTGACACTCACCTGGGATGAGTCAGGGGAGGCAGTGGTCAGACCTGCTCTCTCAGTGAGCCCTGGGGCTCTGCTGGCTGCTGCTGGTGAGCCGAAAGTTCATCTCCACAATAGAGCTAATTCAAGCCAAGACAGTGACTTAACGAGCAGGGAGCAGATAATCTCATTACAGAGCCCATACAGAGAACAGCATTAATAGCATAAACCAAAGGACTGAGTGTGCTGAAGCATGGGCAGGCAGAGCCTGTTCCCCTGCCTGGCAGGGAGGGTGCAGGGCAGGAATCCTGTCCCCAGCAGCCCTGTCCTCTGCTGCAGCACCCAGCAGCTCCAGGGTGCTTCAGGCCACGATGGGGGCATCCCATGGGGCTCTCTGATGCACCAAAACCACCTAATCCCTGCAGGATGTCTGTTCTGGGGAGAGGCCCTGAGCCAGCAGCAGCTGTAGCCCTGGGCTACAGTCTCCCTTCCTGTCCATTCACTGTGTGTGGAAAAACCTGCTGGGCCACAACGGGCTGCATTTCCCAGGCCACAAACAGCAGGGTTAGGTCAGGCTGCTTTGTCTCAACCTGGGGCTTAGAGAGTTGTTTTCCTTCTATTCCTGCTGGAACAAAAAAACCCACTCAGGTTTCATGCAATGGTGAAGAGGTGCCAGAGGCTGCAATGCTGCAGGGATGACCAGTGGTTTGGCACTGCAGATGGTCTTTTCCACCTCTGCTCCATTCTGTGCCCAAGCATGGAGAGTTCCAGCTTGCAACAGCTGGGAGCAACCAGCCCCTGGGCTCAGCCCCTCTTGTCTCTCCTTCCCAGGTGATTGTCTGCTTTGGTATTGCAGTGCTGCTCCACCAGTACGTCGGCTTTGCCCTTGTGGCTTTGCTGGTGGAGATCAACTCCATCTTCCTCCACCTGCGGCAGATCCTGCTCATGGCCAACCTGGTGCACACCACCTGCTACCGCCTCAACAGCGTCATCAACCTGGGCACCTACGTGGTGTTCCGCATCGCCACGCTGGCCTGGATGACCCACTGGCTCTTCCTCAATCGCCAGAACGTGCCCCCGGCCACCTACGCTGTGGGCACAGTGGGCATGGCAATCATGACACCCATGAACATCATCCTCTTCTACCGCCTGCTGCGGAGCGACTTCTTCAAATCCAGGCGGGATGTGCAGCGGGAGAAGGAGGAATAGCCCCCTCGCCTGCGAGGGGGAGCAGTGCCAAGCCCATGGAGCAAGTGGAGGGTGAACGTGGCTATTTCAGTACCTTGCAGGGAGGGTCTGCACTGACAGAGCATCCAGGCTTTTCTTGTGGCTCAAGATCCTGGGCCCTGCGCAGCAGAGGAGGTGCTCGTGGACCAGGCACTGTGGCTCTGCTCCCCAAACGCCTTTGGATGATGTGGTCGGACAATTGGGAGCTGCTCAGAGAAGCCTCAACAGCTCTCACAGCTCCCTGAGGCACCGCTGAGATGAGAAGGGGACAGAGCAGCACTGTTTCCCCACTGTTCTTCCGGACATCCCAACACCACAGGGTGTTTCCAACCCCTTTGGTGCTGCAGCCCCCAGCATCCCATCAGCCACAGGACGCTGTGTCCTCCATGGCATCTCCCATGGGAACACCACCAGGCAAGACAGGCTCCAAGGCAACGGTCAGTAAAAACCAAACTCTGCACTGAGCCCTCTCTGAGGAGACTGTCTCAGGCTGAGACCTGGCTGGGTGGCTGCTGCCCGCTGTGGGGTCCAGCTCAGGGGCAGCCCCAACCTCTCCTGACGACTGGAGCATTTTTCATGGTGTTTTGTCCCCAGATAATTTTAAGTGCCCATAAATGAGCGTGGGAGAGCGCAAGTGGCTGGAGGGAGGATGCTGTGTGATGGTCACTTCCCACAGATGTGGGGTTTTCAGGCAGCTTTTAGGATTCAGGCATCTGTTGGGAATGACAAGTCGTGCTGCAGAGCCCAGTGTAACGCTCTCACCTGGCAGCAAAGGCTCTTACTAACACGAGCTTTTAATAAATGGCTGCAAATGAAATGGCTTGAGGGGAAGGGACTGAGAGGGGACAAAAGGACTCAGCATCCCAGCCCACTCTGGGGGTGTGTCACTGCTTAGCACAGTCCTTACCCTGTGTCTCCCTGCCATGGAGTGAAAATACACTGTACACTGGCACACTCTACCTTTCTTACTGTTTTGGGCTTTTTTCCCCGCCCCTCTCCTTTCTGTGGAGGAAGATGAAGGTTTTTACATGTATTTTACTCCACATTTCCTTTTCCCCACCGATTCTCACACACTGGATTGTTTCCCAGCAGCCCAGCACTGTGTATATAACAAGATCATCCCACTTGGGGTTACGTGCACCAGTCTGGAGAAATCCACTGGACCAGTCACATTTCCTTTGTGTGGCAAATAAGCTTTAACGCAAAATCTCCCATTTGGTTTGAAGAGCTTGGGGACAGGCTGGAACAAGGCACTGCTCAGAGAGAGTGGCACGTGTTTTGAGGAGGGATACACATTCCTGCTGGGCAGGGAAAGATGAGTGATCTGTGGGCAGTTTGGAGGCTGGAAACAATGCATGGCCAAAGCTGCTTATGTTTCTATTTGTGGAAAGCAGGGAAGCTTCCAGGTGCTGCGGACACCTGCTCCAGGTTTGGGTTTGTCACCTCAGGCAGTGTTGAGGTGCCTGTGTGCCCCTCACAGCTCCCAGCTGGAGCAGAACTGTCACCCAGGGCTTTCTCTTTGGTTTGAGCCACGTACTCCCAGTTTTCCAGGAGCTGCTCTGCTGATCCCTTAGCACAACCTCTGCATCTGCTAAAAACGCTGCCTCTGCTCTCCAGCCTCTGCCCACACCAGAGATGTTTTTTCTCAAGGCCTGGATTGTGTTCCCACATTCCTGCTGTCACGTGGATGTCCTGTAACCCGGGCACGTGGGGTTGGGGAGCCTGTTTTGGGCACCTCTTAATCCGCTGTGATTTTCCCACAGGGCTAAGGTGGGATAAGCAGCAGCTTTGCAGGTCACTGAGGTCAGATGTAGGGATGCCCTGTGCTTGTCCATCCCAAGGAAAAGTGCCACAGCCTTGGCTTGAAGGGTTTTGGGAAGGACTCACCCTTCTATTCCCCCCCCATACAGGGGGTCACAGGGCTAGAAGGAGCATCTCGATCAGGGAATTAATTGGTGGGGAGCAACACCCCAGTCTGCCACCCACTCACCCCACCTTTCACCCTCATCCCACGAGCCAATATCCCTCCAGAACAAACCCCTCTCCTCATGGGAGCCCCTACCCCGGCAAAACCCTAAGACAAGTGGCTGCCCGGCTGCTGAGTGGCCTTGGCAACATATTGAACCCACTTACAGTGAGCTGGACCTCGCGTTTTCACAGATGCTGGGCAAGCACTGAGGCCTGGGGTGGACCTGTGCTCCTGGAGAGAGGCAGGAAGGAGGCAACGAGGTGGGTGGCTATTTGCTGGGGGATTAGGGGCCATAGCGTGGCCGTGGGGGCAGCGCTCGGGGAGTGGCATCACTGGGACGCAGCATCCCCCTGCCTGCCTGGGGCACGGGGGCTGGCTGAGATGGGCTCAGCCCCGCTGAGGGGACGTACAGGCCCCGTGGGGGATGTCCCCAGGCTGCTCCACAGGGGACATCAGCGGGACGTGTCCGGGATGCGCCCAAGACGCTCCCCTGAGGGCAGCACCCCACTCCCGGCCACAGGCGCCTGGACCGGCCACAGCGGCCGGGAGGCGAGCGCTGGCCCTTTTCCATGGGAAACCAAACTCAGCCACACAGTTTCTTGACGCCAGCTCGGAGGTGGCGTTTGGCACTCCAAGAGCAGCTAGAGTCCCAGTTGCTGGCAGCTTTGGTCCGGGAGAACTCCTGCGCCGTTCGCAATTTTAGGAGGCGGCACTCCACTCCCGGCCACGGGCACCTGGAGGGGAGCGCTGGCCCTTTCCCATGGGAAACCAAACTCAGCCACCCAGTTTCTTGACGCCAGCTCGGAGGTTTGGCACTCCAAGGGCAGCCAGAGTCCCAGTTGCTGGCAGCTTTGGTCTGAGGGGAAATCCTGCGGGACCCCCCGCCCCTACCGCCCTCCGTGAGGGCAGCCCGGCCGCACACAGCCCCGCCCCGGGGCGCCCCCTACAGCAGCGCCGAGTGCGCTGCGCCAGGCTCTGTCCAATCAGAGGCGGCGCCGCGCTGTTCCCGCCGCCCCTCTCCGCCAATCGGAAGCCGCGGAGGGCGGGACCGGGGAAAGCGGGACACCACACCGGAAGTGTGCTCCAGACGCCACTTTTCCCCCTATTCCGCCCTCAGTCCCGCCCCCGCCCTTTCCGCGTTCTGATAGGCTACACCTGCTGTCTGTGAGACTTCCTGAAAGCTGATTGGGCAGTCGGTGCTGCGCGTCCCGCCTACATCCGGGTCCCCGAGGCGCGGTAGCGACGGTGCGGGGCCGCCATTGTGGTGGGGGAGCGCGGGGGTCGCGGCTGCCGGTGAGGGCGAACGGGGAGCGGCGGGCCCAGGCTGGGCCCGAGGCGGGCGGGAGTGGCGAGGGAGCGATCGGCGGCGGCCTTGTCGTGGTCCCGTACCTCGCCCTGAGCCCCTCTGCACCCTCTCCGCAGGTGCGTCGCCATGGCCGCCGTGTTCCCGTACCGCGGCGGCTGCGCCCCGGTGCCCAACCCGCTGGCGCCGCTGCCCGATTACATGTCCGAGGAGAAGCTGCAGGAGAAAGGTGGGTAGGGCCCCGGACACCCCAGATCCTCCGCGGGGGACAAGGCCTGACCCGCCGCCTCTGTGTCCCCGCAGCCCGCAAGTGGCAGCAGCTGCAGGCCAAGCGCTATGCGGAGAAGAGGAAATTCGGGTTCGTGGACGCGCAGAAGGAGGACATGCCCCCTGAGCATGTCCGCAAAATCATCCGCGACCACGGCGACATGACCAATAGGAAGTTCCGGCACGACAAGCGCGTCTACCTGGGGTAAGGGACCCCCGGTGTGTGACAGAGGGGGAGGTCTGGGGATCCGCCTCTGCTGCCTTGGTAGTTGTTGAAGTGGATCAGCAAAAGGAGTTGTTGCTTTGAATTTATGAGAAGAAACATTACCCTGCATAACACATTGGTTTAAAAGAAGTTGGAGAGAGTATTAAATAGCTAGCATATGTTTCTTGTAAGATTGAAAAGCATTCTGAGTGCTTCTTGGCTGTTCAGGTGCAGAGATCTGTCTAATGCACATCATGGTCTGTTGCACTAACTTACCATTACCCATAAAAATTTCAAAAAACCCGCTTAAAACTTCAATTTTTGTTTGTAACATTTATGAAAGCTAAATCAGTAGGAAACCTTTTGCTAGTACAAAGGTAGAGTGGGGAGTTCACGGATTTGCCTTTTGAACAGGTCAGATGAGCAGCTTGCAGGAGGGAAAACTGGGAGGTAGTTGGGTTTGTGGCAGGTGGATGGCTGTTCTTGAGATCCATTCCAGCGTGGTTTCCCTTGATTTGTGGTTGCAGTGCTCTGAAGTACATGCCTCATGCTGTGCTGAAGCTCCTGGAGAACATGCCCATGCCCTGGGAGCAAATCCGAGACGTTCCTGTCCTGTACCACATCACCGGCGCCATCTCCTTTGTCAACGAGATCCCCTGGGTCATCGAGCCTGTCTACATTGCCCAGTGGGGGTAGGTGCCTTCTGCTTCATCCAGGTGGGACAAAGCCTTGTGCATACACCATAAAATCCGTGTTTAATGTTCCGCTGATTTCCTGCAGGTCCATGTGGATTATGATGAGGCGGGAGAAGAGGGACAGGCGTCACTTCAAGAGGATGAGATTCCCCCCATTTGATGATGAAGAGCCCCCTCTGGATTATGCTGATAACATCCTGGATGTGGAGCCCCTGGAAGCCATTCAGCTGGAGCTGGATCCAGAGGAGGATGCCCCTGTGCTGGACTGGTTCTATGACCACCAGCCTCTGAAGGACAATAGGAAGTACGTGGCTGTGGTAGCACAATTTACTGGGAAAGGGGAGAAAACAAACCATGTATGGATTACCTGTACAGAGCAGTGTGTAACCTTTGTGTGATGTTGGTGGGGAGAGAAAAACCTTCCCTCAAGGGTGGGAAGGAGAACCTGAGTGTTGTAAAGCTGCATCTTTGCCTGCAGATTGCTCAGAGGAGCTGTGGCTGGCCCATCCCTGGAGGTGTTCAAGGCCTGGTTGGATGGGGCTCTGAGCAACCTGGGATAGTGGAAGGTGGAAGGGTTGGAACAAGATGAGCTTTAAGGTTCCTTCCAACCCAAACCATTCTGGGATTCTATGATTCAGCATCCAGCAAGGTCTCTCTGTCCTGGAGGGCTGTTAAAACTGATGTTTCTGACCATGCTGTAAAGCTGACAGCCTGGATTGTCTAGTTGGAATTTGAAACTGATATTTGCTAAAGGTGCACAGATCTTCTGTGTCACTTTGGACACAGAGGAGGAGAGGAACTGGAGCAGTCAGCATTTTCTGGGCAGGAGGAGTCCAGAAGTGGTCTCTTAACAGTGCTGCAGCCTTTCTTTCAGCCTAGAGGCGCCCACGTGTTACCTGTCCTTGATAAATGACAGGTGGCAAAAGGCGTTTGGTTATTTCTGGTCCTTTGCTCGTGCTGTGGCTGTGTCTGGAGTGTCCATGCTCTGTCCTTCCCAGGTATGTCAATGGCTCCACGTACCAGCGCTGGCAGTTCACCCTCCCCATGATGTCCACCCTGTACCGCCTGGCCAACCAGCTGCTCACTGACCTGGTGGATGACAACTACTTCTACCTGTTCGACCTCAAAGCCTTCTTCACTTCCAAGGCACTGAACATGGCCATTCCTGGAGGTCCCAAGTTTGAGCCCCTTGTCAGAGACATCAATCTTCAGTAAGTGTTGGGTTTAGGAGAGAGATCAGTGGTTATCTAGGAAAGGGCTGATGGTATGTTTTCAGTCACAAGTGTTCATCTCTCTCACCCTGAATGCTTGCATAACAATTTCTTGTCTCATTTAAGGGATGAAGACTGGAATGAATTTAATGACATCAACAAAATTATCATCAGGCAGCCCATCAGGACAGAGTATAAAATTGCTTTCCCGTACCTGTACAACAACCTGCCACACCATGTCCACCTCACCTGGTAAGTGCAGCAGCCTCCAGAGCCAGGAGAGGAGGGAAAGGCTGTCAGAGGCTCTAATGCAAATTTTTTATTGTAGGTACCATACTCCAAATGTTGTTTTCATTAAAACAGAAGATCCTGATCTCCCAGCTTTTTACTTCGATCCTCTGATCAACCCCATTTCACACAGACATTCTGTCAAGGTGAGTCACTGGGTTTACTGTGATAAACCCTATGTGTGGGAGTAGGGGGCTTTAGTCTCTTGGTTCTGATAGCAGCACACAAGCATAGATATTTCAGGAGAAGGCACAAGCCCTTTGACAAAATACCCCACCGTTGTCATTTTAGTCTTTTTCTACTTCTGGAGTTGCACAAAGTCATTTCCTTTGGCTTCTGTAGGATCAAGCTCAATGTCTGATTAACAGTGTTAGAGTCTTCTGACAGATTATTTATCTTTCTGGTTGCCCTTGGTGTGTTCATGGAACTGGTATCTCTCTGAAGTTCCCTCTGTAACACCTAACTCGGGCTTTAGTAGCCACAGTTTGCCTTGTTGAGTGCTTTTTGCTTCTCTCATGCTCAGTACAGCCACACTTCTTCCATGAGAGCAAAGAGAAGGCTTTTTTACTTGCTTCACTCAGAAAACTGAGCTGAAGCAACCAGGAAACACCTTGTGTGGTGCTTCTGTATTTCAGAGCCAGGAACCGCTGCCTGATGACGATGAAGAGTTTGAGTTGCCAGAGTTTGTGGAACCTTTCCTGAAGGATACCCCTCTCTACACTGATAACACAGCCAATGGCATTGCCTTGCTGTGGGCCCCACGACCCTTCAACTTGAGGTCTGGCAGGACCCGGAGAGCTCTTGACATCCCACTGGTGAAGAACTGGTGAGTTCTGTCCTGGGTTCAGGGCTGATCTAGTGATCATGGCATTATCACCTTGTTACAATGAAAATGAAATAAAGACATCATGGTGACTGGTTTCTAGAGATTTTAGGAGAGTTTCTGGAGACTTTCCTCTGAGGAATGTGAGTTAGCTGAGGCATTGGAGTGTGGTTTATCCATAGGTACCGCGAGCACTGCCCGGCAGGACAGCCAGTCAAGGTGAGAGTCTCCTACCAGAAGCTCTTGAAATACTATGTCCTGAATGCCCTCAAACACAGACCTCCCAAGGCCCAGAAGAAGAGGTGAGTGGGGTCTGTTCAGTGGGGAAGCTGCTGATCTGTGTAGGGGATTGAGCTGATTGTGGTCTCTGCTCTCTCCAGGTACCTGTTCCGCTCCTTCAAGGCTACCAAGTTTTTCCAGTCAACCAAGCTGGACTGGGTGGAAGTTGGCCTGCAGGTGTGTCGCCAGGGCTACAACATGCTGAACTTGCTGATCCACAGAAAGAACCTGAATTACCTTCACTTGGATTACAACTTCAACCTGAAGCCCGTGAAGACCCTCACCACTAAGGTATCAGTCCGTGTGCTGTAGTACACAAGAGCAGAGTTTACCTGAAGGTCATTGTGTAGCCAGTGAAGAAAGAGAGGCCACAGTGCCTCAGCTGCTCAGTTGCTGTACAGACTCATCAAATTGGAGTTGTTTCATTCTTCTGTGACATTGTTACATAAATTCTGAATATTTTGTCTTATTCAGGAAAGAAAAAAATCCCGTTTTGGGAACGCTTTCCATCTGTGCCGAGAGGTCCTGCGGCTGACTAAGCTGGTGGTGGACAGCCACGTCCAGTACAGACTGGGAAATGTGGATGCATTTCAGGTAGGCTCTTTTCATTTTGTGGTTTGTTTGTTTTTAATGGGGTGAGAGGAAGTTGAGAGGAGAATTGGCATATTTTCTATGGAAAATAGCATCTGTGGGATGCACAAAGACTAAATGTTGCAGCATTGTCTGAAATTCTGCTTTTATATTACTTTATAAGAATTGATCATTGTCTGAGCCAGCATTAGGAGCTTTGTGTGGCCTGATATGCTCTGTCCAATAAACCTGGCTGCTGGAGGTGATGTCTGAGGTGTTGATTGTTACCCCTGACTGTGTTCCATGTCTCAGCTGGCAGATGGCCTGCAGTACATCTTTGCCCACGTGGGTCAGCTCACGGGGATGTACCGGTACAAATACAAACTGATGAGGCAGATTCGAATGTGCAAGGACCTGAAACATCTCATCTACTACAGGTTTAACACAGTAAGTTCCACCTTTCCATGTGATACTGACCCTGTGTAAACTGAGGAACAAGGGAGGGATTCTGAAGTGTCAATAAATAACCTGATCTTACCACGTCTCTGTTCTTCCAGGGGCCTGTGGGCAAAGGTCCTGGCTGTGGTTTCTGGGCTCCAGGCTGGAGAGTGTGGCTGTTCTTCATGAGGGGCATCACCCCGCTGCTGGAACGCTGGCTGGGGAATCTGCTGGCCCGGCAGTTTGAAGGTCAGCACCCTGTAAATCCTGCATGTGGGAGGAGTGTGTGGTAAAGATTAATACTGTTTGCTTGCCAGCCACTTTTCTGTTTACCCTGGTGGTCTTTATCCATGCTCCATGCCAGTGCTAAGAGCTATTGACCAGTTTAGACCTCTTACAAGTTCTGTGCCCCCAGAATAGATTCTGAGTGGAAGTGGGATTC
Organism: Corvus hawaiiensis; assembly: GCF_020740725.1. Lineage (NCBI taxonomy): Eukaryota > Metazoa > Chordata > Aves > Passeriformes > Corvidae > Corvus > Corvus hawaiiensis. The sequence continues at coordinate 4,962,465 of NC_063232.1, forward strand.
CCTGCTCCACAGCTACTTAATCATCTACTCCAGAGTCTTGGCAGTGTAATTTCTCCAGACATCCTGCACCTCCATGCACTCCTGAATTAGGAAGAAGGAGAATCACTGCCCAGTGGTGTCAGAATTCCTGAAGGACTTTGCTTTTTCCAGGCCGTCACTCGAAGGGTGTCGCAAAGACTGTCACGAAGCAGCGCGTGGAGTCTCACTTCGACCTGGAGCTCAGGGCAGCTGTGATGCACGACATCCTGGACATGATGCCAGAAGGGATCAAACAGAACAAAGCCAGAACCATCCTGCAGCACCTGAGCGAGGCTTGGCGGTGCTGGAAGGCCAATATTCCCTGGAAGGTAAATCTCTCACTTGGCCTTTGGGTTCAATTTTAACATCTCCCAAGTGGAACTGCTCGCAGGGAGGTTGCCACTCCTGCTTCCCTCAAGTTCCTGTCCCTCCCCAGGTGCCAGGGCTGCCAACTCCTATTGAGAACATGATCCTGAGGTACGTGAAGGCCAAAGCTGACTGGTGGACAAACACAGCTCACTACAACCGGGAGCGGATCCGCCGGGGAGCCACTGTCGACAAAACCGTCTGTAAGAAGAACCTGGGCAGGCTGACCAGACTCTACCTGAAAGCTGAGCAGGAACGGCAGCATAACTACCTAAAGGTACTTCTGTCCTCCCTGAAATTGCCCAAATTAACGCTGTTTTTGTAGGAAAGCTTTCACTGATTAATTCTGGTGGTGTGGTTCTGCAGGATGGGCCTTACATCACAGCAGAAGAGGCCGTGGCTGTGTACACAACCACAGTGCACTGGCTGGAGAGCAGGAGGTTCTCCCCCATTCCCTTCCCCCCACTGTCCTACAAGCACGACACCAAGTTGCTGATCTTAGCCCTGGAGAGGCTGAAGGAAGCTTACAGGTAAGCAGTGGGAAATGATCTTGATCTTCAGGGGCACTGGGAAAGGTTTCTGTTTTGTTACCTGTTATTCCTGGGACTGAGTATGGTGTAAAATTTATCCTGATGATCTGATAAAGCCTGTTGTTTGTACTGCCAACTTAACTGGGAGTTCTTACTGACTCTGCCACTTGGGCAAAACCACTGCCATGCTTCTAAGTTTGGGGATGTGGATTGTGAAGAATTACAGGTTGAACATCATCATTTATCAGTTTAATGCAGTTAAATGGCCATTAGGCTGTTCCTGTGCAGGCGCTGAGCTGTTCTCCCTTGTTTTCAGTGTGAAGTCACGCCTGAATCAGTCACAGAGAGAGGAGCTGGGCTTGATTGAGCAGGCTTATGATAATCCCCACGAAGCTCTGTCCAGAATCAAACGACATCTGTTGACTCAGAGAGCCTTCAAGGAGGTGAGTGAAAGCCTGGTGAAAGCCCAGCCATGTTATGCTGCATTCAGAAGCTGAGTGGCACAAAAACTTGGGTATTTCCTCTTAACTATCAGCCTCAGTTTTTCCCCCTCTTTTTTTTTTTTTTTTTTAAGGTGGGAATCGAGTTCATGGATCTCTACAGCCACTTGGTCCCTGTTTATGACGTTGAGCCCCTGGAGAAGATCACAGATGCTTATCTGGATCAGTACTTGTGGTATGAGGCTGATAAGCGAAGACTCTTCCCTCCTTGGATCAAACCTGCTGACACTGAACCACCCCCACTGCTGGTGTACAAGTGGTGCCAAGGTCAGTGGGCTCTTGGATTCCGTGCAGGAATGATTTTTCCTATGGGGGAACTTGTGTCCTATGAGTCCCCTTGGGAGCTGAATTTTTATCTTTGCAATTTGCAGTCAATAATTGCAATCAGAGATGTATTTTGTAGGTTAATACATACTTATATACTGGAGGAGGACAACTTGCACAGTATTTACAGTTGATTACATAGTTTTCCTCCTGTTTCTGGATAGACTGGAAGATCTAGAGCCTGAAAAATCAAGCATTACAGGACCTGTGTTGAGTTTCTGTACCCAGGGGCTGTTTCTGTGCTCTGATGTGTCAGATAACAGAACATTGTTTGTTCCCTCAGGCATTAATAACCTGCAGGATGTTTGGGAAACGAGTGAAGGGGAGTGCAACGTGATGCTGGAATCTCGGTTTGAAAAGATGTATGAGAAGATTGACCTGACCTTACTCAACAGGCTGCTGCGTCTCATCGTTGATCACAACATTGCTGACTACATGACAGCCAAGAACAACGTGGTGATCAACTACAAGGTGATGGTTGTTGTCAGGAAAGGGGGTTTGTAGTAAAAGGGACTCTTGGGGGAGGAGGTTTTGGACCCATGGCAAAGAAGGAACACAAGACTTGCCAGGGAAAAGTAATGGGGGAGTAAAAAAACCCCTTCTGGGTCCTGCTAAAGAACAGCTGCTCAGGTGAAAGGTTTCTGATGTGTTGTGATGTGTTTTCTCACAATTCTCCTTCATCTCCTCAGGACATGAATCACACAAACTCCTACGGGATTATTCGTGGGCTGCAGTTTGCTTCCTTCATTGTCCAGTACTATGGGCTTGTGATGGACCTGCTGGTGCTGGGCCTGCACCGGGCCAGTGAAATGGCTGGGCCTCCCCAGATGCCAAATGACTTCCTCAGCTTCCAGGACATTGCCACGGAGGTGGCCCATCCCATTCGCCTCTTCTGCAGATACATTGACAGGATTCACATCTTCTTCAGGTGAGATTTCTGGGGCCCTGCTTTCCTCAGGTGAACACAAAGGCAAGGGAGAATTAGTGTGCTCCTGCTCCTGGGTTTTGTTCCCTTTGCTACTGAAGATCAGGAGTATTTGAATTGACAGACTTCCCTGGATAACTGGATGTCCACATGTCTCCTCTTGCTTTCTCAGTTTGCTTTTCTGCAGCTTCACTGTGTCAATAGAAACACAACAATGTCAAGATCTCAATTGTTTAGGAATTTGGTAAATTAGAGACTGGTAAAATAAGCCTTTCTGTCTTTTCATGGAAAGATAACCCAAACCCTGAGTTGCTCTGTGCTAATGAAATTCCCCCATTCATTGTGAAGATACAAAAATGGGATAGTTACCTTCAAACAGGCTGACAAACAGCTTTTCCTAATTAAATCCTTACCTTTCTGGCTAGACTGGTGTTGATAGGTCAATCATGTAATTCCAAATCCTTTTCTATGCATTTCCAGGTTTACAGCTGACGAGGCAAGAGACCTGATTCAGCGGTACCTGACAGAGCACCCAGACCCCAACAACGAGAACATTGTGGGCTACAACAACAAGAAGTGCTGGCCCCGGGATGCTCGGATGCGTCTCATGAAGCACGACGTGAACCTGTAAGTGCTGCAGCTGGGAAAGAAGAAGAACAGGAAAAAGGGGGAAATCAGTTGTGATAAAAAGCTGTTGGAGACTGATAGGTGCTCAGGAAGTGAGAAGTGAGCGGTCTATGCTGAAATCCTGAGAAATTAGAGAAGCTCTGAGAACTTACCCAATTGTTACTTGGGCAAATTATTAAGTGTCACTGTGCACATCTTGTTTTCCAGTGGCCGTGCTGTGTTCTGGGATATCAAGAACCGTTTGCCCCGCTCGGTGACCACGGTGCAGTGGGAGAACAGCTTTGTGTCCGTGTACAGCAAGGACAACCCCAACCTGCTGTTCAACATGTGCGGCTTCGAGTGCCGCATCCTGCCCAAGTGCCGCACCAGCTACGAGGAGTTCACCCACAAGGACGGGGTCTGGAACCTGCAGAACGAGGTGGGCTGGGAGAGCAATCCCTGGATGGGATTCCCATGTATTGGAGAGGGGCTCCCAGGAGGGAACTGATGGGCCTGTGCTCTCTAGGTCACCAAGGAGCGCACGGCTCAGTGCTTCCTGCGGGTGGATGACGAGTCTATGCAGAGGTTTCACAACAGAGTGAGGCAGATCCTCATGGCCTCTGGCTCCACAACCTTCACTAAGGTAAGGGGGGAGGAAGATTTCTGACAGAGCTTTCTGCAGATGCTTGGGGAGTGGTCTGGGAGCTGATCCTTTCTTTTTCTTTCTAGATTGTCAATAAATGGAATACAGCTCTGATTGGCTTGATGACTTATTTTCGGGAAGCTGTTGTAAATACTCAGGAGCTGCTTGATTTGCTGGTGAAGTGTGAGAATAAAATCCAGACTCGGATCAAGATTGGCCTGAATTCCAAAATGCCCAGCCGTTTTCCTCCTGTGGTGTTCTACACCCCTAAGGAGCTTGGGGGGCTGGGCATGCTCTCCATGGGCCACGTTCTCATCCCTCAGTCTGACCTGAGGTGAGTTGTCCTGCTCTAATTCCTGCTCTAATTGCTGCGTGTTCTCTTAGCTGCTCTTTCCCCTAAAAATATTCCAAGAGTGCTAAACCATGCCATGGTACAGAGCTGTGTTGCCTTTACAGTAACTCATGGCAGTGATCAGAGAAGTCCCAATTCCTCCTACCTCATTCTTGTGTCTCTTTGCTCCAGGTGGTCCAAGCAGACAGATGTTGGCATCACTCACTTCCGCTCGGGAATGAGTCATGAGGAGGACCAGCTCATCCCAAATCTGTATCGTTACATCCAGCCATGGGAGAGTGAATTCATTGACTCTCAGAGGGTGTGGGCAGAGTATGCCCTGAAGCGACAAGAGGCTATAGCCCAGAACAGGTGTGTGTCCGTGTGTGGGAGGACAGGCAGCAGTGGGAAGTTTTATGCTGTCTGGGGGTTTTGGAGACCTTGCTGACCCTGTGGTACCTGCAAAGCTGCTCTCTTACCTCTGGAGGAGGTGAGGACTCTGCAGGCAGAAAGTGCCACCCTTAAGGGAAAATGGTATGGCCATCAGGAGAAGATGATACCAGACCCATTTGCAGTTCTGTGCACTTCCAAGGGCTTTTTCTTTTGCTTGTTTGGTATCATCGGGTTCACAGTGATGACAGCAAACACTTTGCTGGTGTTTGGCATTTTAGAGTGTCCCCTGAGCTCTGTTTCATTTCTGTGATCTCATCAGCTGAACTACTCGTTAATGCAGTGCTGTAAATTGAGAGGTAACAAAGTGTGGGGATTTTTTTTCTTCAGGCGTCTGACGCTGGAGGATCTGGAGGACTCCTGGGACAGGGGAATTCCTCGTATTAACACCCTTTTCCAGAAGGACCGGCATACTCTGGCTTATGATAAAGGATGGAGAGTCAGGACTGACTTCAAACAGTATCAGGTACTGACTGGTACTTCCACTTTTGAAGCATTTTGATAGATTGCAGTGTATTGGGGAAAATCACAGTTAGTGCAACTGCATATTAAGGAGAGAGAAAAAAAAATGGTCTCAAAGCAAACATTCCAAAACAGTAAGTTTTAATAACACTGGGAAAATATATTTAAATCCTCTAGTGATAGCTCTGTAGAAGGCCAGTCCCTAAAAGATAAAAACATCACCTGAGATTCCACCCAGTGTGAATTGTGCAGTAGTACTGACAGAACTCATGTTGTAGATGAGCTGTGTGCGCCGGCACTGAGGGCATGAGGCTTTTCACCTGTTCACTGACATCATCATGATGTTGGTTCCCACAATTAGTGCAGCCAGGTGAATGATCTGCTCGCTGTTGTCTCCAGGTGCTGAAGCAGAACCCGTTCTGGTGGACGCACCAGCGCCACGATGGCAAACTCTGGAACCTGAACAATTACCGCACGGACATGATCCAGGCTCTGGGCGGGGTGGAAGGGATCTTGGAGCACACTCTCTTCAAGGGCACCTACTTCCCCACGTGGGAGGGTCTCTTCTGGTAAGAGGAACTTTAATGTGGGCCCTGGGCTCAGGCTGTGCTGATTCTGTTGAGTTTCTGCTGTTGAGTTTTCAGTGGTCACTTGAGAACGTTGTGTAGTTCAGTTGTGAGGGCACCTGGGAGGGAGCTACAGCTGAACTTCTTGCAAATCCACGGAAATTTCTTGGCATGAAGCAACCCTCCTGGCTCCTGGCTGATTCCTGTCTCTGTTACAAGTGACACATGGCAGCAGAGGTGAGGGACATCTCATGCAGTTGATGGTCTGCCCTTTCTAGGGAGAAGGCCAGTGGCTTTGAGGAGTCCATGAAGTGGAAGAAGCTGACAAATGCCCAGAGATCGGGTTTGAACCAAATTCCAAACAGAAGATTCACTCTCTGGTGGTCTCCTACCATTAACAGAGCCAATGTAAGTACCTGGCGTTTGTCCCTCTGGGAGCAGACACCACTTTTCCACTGAGATGAGAGCAGTTAATTGATCCAATTAATTCTCAGAACATCTCTTACAGAGGTACTAAACCTCCTTAACAGGAGATGCTCCATTTTTTAAACTTCCTCAGTCGTGCTGTTGTGTGTTCTCACAGCTGCTTTTCCTTTGCAGGTGTATGTTGGGTTCCAGGTGCAGCTGGATTTGACAGGGATCTTCATGCACGGCAAAATCCCCACGCTGAAGATTTCCCTCATTCAGATTTTCCGAGCTCACTTGTGGCAGAAGATCCACGAGAGCATTGTCATGGATTTGTGTCAGGTGAGCAGTGTTGGCTTGGTTTGTTTCCGTGCCCTTTTGGAGCAGGATCAGTCGCCCTCCAGCAATTTGGCAGAGAAAGGGAGGAAATGGGATTTTCCTGGCTGCCTCAGTGTTGAGGATAGATTCCTTATCTGGATTGCTTGAACACGGCTCATCTTTGACTGCCTTTTCCCCAGGTATTTGATCAAGAGCTGGATGCTCTGGAGATTGAGACAGTGCAGAAAGAGACAATCCATCCCAGGAAGTCCTACAAGATGAATTCCTCGTGTGCAGATATCCTTCTCTTTGCTTCCTACAAGTGGAATGTGTCACGTCCATCATTGCTGGCAGATTCCAAGTGAGTTTCCCTTTCCCCTCTCCTCGATATTCCTGTAGAGCAGAGCTGCTGAGCCTGTCGTCCAGAGCCTCTGTGTCTCTTGGGCATCTAGGGTTGGTTTTATCTGGGGACACTGGAGGTTGTGTCCAGCAAAGCACAGGGTTGTTTGGGTGGGTGGTTGCAGCACCTCCCGGCACTGCCTTCTGCAGAACGCCAACGCTGCCTTTGCTCCTGTTCTCTGGGTGAACTTTTCCCTGAGCTCTTGAAGGTTCTTCTGGAAACCCCACAAAGCTGAGCTGGCCCAGGGCCAGAATCTGAAGTGAATTCTCACTGAATCCTCACCAGACAGTCCTTGGGGGAGATGATCCTCGTGACTACACAGCAGTGGACTCACTGCTGCTTTGTTTAAACCTTTAAACAGCCTCTGCCTTCACTGCTGTGTGATGAGAACAGTAGAGTCCCTTTCCAGGGTGGAATGTGCATATGAGCTGGCTGCAGTGTCCATGCTTGGTGACAATTACTGCAGGAGAGTTTTGTGCAGGATGAACTTGTTGTGGCTTGCTTTCTCCTCAGGGATGTGATGGACAGCACCACCACCCAGAAGTACTGGATAGACATCCAGCTGCGCTGGGGCGACTACGATTCCCACGACATCGAGCGCTACGCCAGGGCCAAGTTCCTGGACTACACCACAGACAACATGAGCATCTACCCCTCTCCCACTGGGGTGCTCATCGCCATTGATCTGGCCTACAACCTGCACAGGTGAGAGCTGCACCTTCTGTGCTTTAATTTGTAGGTTTGTAACTGGTGGCTTGTGGGTATTGTCTCAGCACATCTCCAGACCGGGTTGTATTCCAGGCAGGAGGATGAGGGGAGAAGGCAGAAGCTGGAGATGTGCAGTGAGAGGGATAAGGCATCTCAGGTTGCCTAGTTTTGCTCAATAGTAGTGGTTCAGTTCCCCCAGTTCATTAATAATTTGTTACTTAGGATATTTCTGTCAGACTGTTCTTGGAGCTGAAGGACAGGCCTTGTTTCAAGGCCCCTACAAGTGGGGGCAGCTATTTCTCACTGGAAACTAGGGGGAAAGTCAGAAATCAATTCTCCAATGTGTTTGTTAGAGAAGGTACAGCTCTTCTGGGATTCTGTAGCATGTGTGGGCTGTGGCTTCCCACTGAGGAGGTGTAGAGAAAAACCACGGGTGACCAACTCCCAGGGACATTACAGAAGTCACACTGCAGTACAAAGTTGTATTTTCAGCTGGTCAAAAGGAGCCTGACTGCTGCATGGAAAGACTTGTGTGGCTGTTGCCTCTTCAGATCTAATGGTAACAACTTGGTCTTCTGTTTTCCTTCTTCAGTGCTTATGGGAACTGGTTCCCTGGGAGCAAACCTCTGATCCAGCAGGCCATGGCCAAAATCATGAAAGCAAACCCTGCCCTGTATGTGTTGAGGGAACGAATCCGCAAAGGGCTGCAGCTCTACTCCTCAGAGCCCACAGAGCCCTACCTGTCCTCCCAGAACTATGGGGAGCTCTTCTCCAACCAGATCATCTGGTTTGTGGATGACACCAACGTGTACAGAGTCACCATCCACAAGGTGAGGCCAGAGGGCTGTCTCAGGGGAAGGACTGAAAGGGGTGGAGGTTTCCATGCGTGATGGAAAACTGGGAGTCAACACACGGACCCAGATTTTTGCAGTGTGCACAGATCAGCTCTTACATCTCCCACACAGCTCCTGCTCAAGGCACACAGAGTTGGCTGTTGTGTAAAAGTGTGGCTGGGCTCCATTTATCTCCCTGCACTTCTGACTCTCACTTGTTTCCTCAGACTTTTGAAGGGAATTTGACCACAAAACCCATCAACGGAGCCATTTTCATCTTCAATCCCAGAACTGGACAGCTCTTCCTGAAGATCATCCACACATCTGTGTGGGCAGGACAGAAGCGTCTGGGACAGGTAGGGAGGGCCTGGCTGTGCCTTGGGTGTGAGCCAGGGTGGGTCTGACTGCTTGGGACACTCACTTAGCAGAAAACATCACACAGATCTTCATCTTCCTACTCCTTAATGACTTTAGAGCTCCAAAGTCCCGAGTGGTCAGGCAGGCAGGAGTGTGGAACATAAAAGTGGAAGAACACAGGCATTGCTGCTGAAAGGATTTTGAGGCTCTGAGGTGTAAAGGCTCCATATCATCCAGCAGAGCTTGAGGAACGGTGCTGTGCTTCCTGTTGCACAAATCACTCTGCACTTGGCTGTACATCCAGTGCAGCGAGAAAACTCAGGTGGCAAATCCAGGGAGGTGGAGTAGCCAGCTGTTTCTTCTGAGCCACTCAGGAGTAAGTGAGCTCCAGGAATGGGAACTGCCCTCTGTGATCAGTAAGGAGGAAATGCTGGGCCTTGTCACTGATCTGCAGCAAGCCATAAATTCCAGTCATAATTTTAGAATTTGGTTTGCGTCCCTCTGGTTCCCAGAGACATGGAGACACTGCTGGAGAGCAGGGGGACATTTCTCTAACCCTGCTGTCTTTCTGTAGCTGGCCAAGTGGAAGACTGCTGAAGAAGTGGCTGCCTTGATCCGATCCCTTCCCGTGGAGGAGCAGCCAAAGCAGATCATAGTGACACGGAAGGGCATGCTGGACCCACTTGAGGTAAGGATGCAGCTCCACGAGGATGTGTAAAATCTGTGGGTGATAACAGGACAGTTCTGTGTCCTGTGATGTTCTGCACTAGTTGTGAGCTAATCCCTCTTGATAAACTCCAGGTGCACTTGCTGGATTTCCCCAATATTGTGATCAAAGGCTCGGAGTTGCAGCTGCCCTTCCAGGCCTGTCTGAAAGTGGAGAAGTTTGGTGATCTCATCCTGAAGGCCACTGAACCCCAGATGGTTCTCTTCAATCTCTATGATGACTGGCTGAAAACAATCTCTTCTTACACAGTAAGCACAGATATGTCCCCTGCATTTTGCTTTGCTGCTGATAAATGAGGCAGGAACCAAGGCCTCAGGTATTTCTGATTTGTTGTTTGGGAGCACTTGGCTCTGAATCTGCCTGGATTTTCCTTTAGATGGATTTCACTGGCAGTTCCCATGTGCCCAAACAGAGGAATGCTGTACTAGGGCCTTGTATATTTAATTTTCTTCTTTCTAACTCCATCTTTTTTTCATCTCCAAGGCATTCTCCCGTCTGATCCTGATTCTCCGGGCGCTACATGTGAATAATGATCGAGCCAAAGTTATCCTGAAGCCAGACAAGACAACCATCACTGAGCCTCACCACATCTGGCCAACCCTGACAGATGAGGAGTGGATCAAGGTGGAGGTGCAGCTGAAGGATCTCATCCTTGCTGACTATGGCAAGAAGAACAAGTAAGCCACTGTGCGGCTGCCATAATCCTGCCAGCCTTTCCTTCCTGCCCTAAGGGCTGTGGCCAAGTGTCAGTGAACTCAGCTTTGTAGGGAATCTGGTTATTATTAATAACTTGCTGGTAAGGCAGATAAAAATGTCTGCACCAAGTCTTGCCTGATCTCAGCATCACATGGTTTGACCCCTCTCTTGTTTAAAAACTTGTGGGTTTATTTATCATAATGCCCTGAGTGAACGTTCTGAGCTTGTGCCTTGGTGAGAAAGCTCCAGAATGTATTTTGAAATGCCTGACTTGGTGGCTGGGTGGATTTTCTCTTCCAGCGTGAATGTTGCATCCCTGACCCAGTCAGAGATCCGAGACATCATCCTGGGCATGGAGATCTCTGCCCCATCTCAGCAGAGGCAGCAGATTGCAGAAATCGAGAAGCAAACCAAGGAGCAGTCACAGCTGACAGCCACACAGACCCGCACGGTGAACAAACACGGGGATGAAATCATCACCTCCACCACCAGCAACTACGAAACCCAGACTTTCTCCTCCAAGACTGAGTGGAGGGTCAGGTAGGAAGGCAGGCAGGGGTGGTGGAAAGAGTTGGAATGCTCAGGGAGGATTTGTGCCCCGTCTGATCGTGGTCTCCTCCTCGCAGAGCAATTTCTGCTGCCAATCTCCACCTGCGGACAAACCACATCTATGTCTCATCAGATGACATAAAGGAGACAGGTTACACCTACATTCTTCCCAAAAATGTGTTGAAGAAGTTCATCTGCATCTCAGATCTGCGGGCCCAGGTGAGTGTACAGGGAGTTTGTTACAGCTGTGCCCCACTCAAACACACCAGGGGGGAACTCCTGGTGAAGGGCTGGGAACCTGCTGTTGTTTGTCCACATGAATCCCTCTGATGATCTCCTCAGCAATTAAGGAGTTCCCACTCTCAGTGTTACACAGAGATTCCTTCTGGCTTTTTAAGGCAGATGTGTGTTTTAGATTGCAGGTTACCTGTATGGAGTGAGCCCTCCAGACAACCCCCAGGTGAAGGAGATCCGGTGCATTGTGATGGTGCCCCAGTGGGGGACACACCAGACCGTGCACCTCCCAGGGCAGCTGCCACAGCACGAGTATCTCAAGGTGAGTTGAGGTTCAGCTTCCAGGGTGGGTGGAAGGTCAGTAACAAGGACCTGAGGTGGTGGGGCAGCTTCTCTTGGTCTTTTGTTTGTTGCAGGACTGAAAGAGCTCAGCCTGAAGCCAAATCTAATTGAGATCAAGTGAGGGGGAAGCCTTTGACCTCTCTATCCTTTTTGCCAGGCTTGAAATGGTCTCATTTTAAGTGGTTTTGATTTTTCTCCAAACCACTCTCTTTTTGTCAGGAAATGGAACCTCTGGGATGGATTCACACGCAACCAAACGAGTCCCCTCAGCTCTCACCACAGGATGTCACCACCCATGCCAAGGTCATGGCTGACAACCCCTCCTGGGATGGGGAGAAGACCATCATCATCACCTGCAGGTGAGGGGCAGGGAGGCTTCTGGTGCCCCTCTCAGGGGTGTGTTGCTGCAGTGCTGGGGAACTCTCAAAATAAAATTGGCAGAAAGGGATTGCTGGTTCATTCCTGCTTTCCCTGCTCCGCCCCAGGTGAGTCTGACTTGCCTCATGTCTTCTCCTTTTCAGTTTCACCCCTGGCTCCTGCACGTTGACAGCCTACAAACTGACCCCGAGCGGGTACGAGTGGGGCCGGCAGAACACGGACAAAGGAAACAATCCCAAGGGTTACCTCCCCTCCCACTACGAGAGGGTGCAGATGCTCCTGTCCGACCGCTTCCTCGGCTTCTTCATGGTCCCCGCACAGGGCTCCTGGAACTACAACTTCATGGGTGAGCTGGCCTGGGAAGGGGAGGGGAAAAGGAGGCAGTGTGGGGAGCCTGGGGACGAGGGAATAGTTCCTTACCCACTCCAAAGCTTCCTCAGAGCAGCTGGCAGGGATATCAGCACTGTGCCCTGAACTTTCCTTAGTACCAGCACTGGGATGTCAGTTCAATGATTTTTTTGGTGGCAAGAGAGCAAAGTGATAGAGAGGAAAAATAGATGCCATGTCTGTCTGGATTGTAGTGCATGGTCTATCGCCACTGAATAATTAATCCCTGTCAAGCAGAAGAGATAATGGAAAATGCAAGAGAGAAGCTGTTCCCAGTAGGGAGGTCCTGGTATCATGAACACCACGGGCAGCTGGAGAAGGGGTCAGGAAATGAGAGTGACAGAACCCTCAACTAGCACAAAAGGACTGTAAATGTCTTCGGGGGGGGAAACCCAAAGAGGGATGATTCTGTGGGTTTGGAACTCTCTCTTCTGGCATGGAAATGATCGTAGGCGGATGGAGAGCTTTGTTAGGCTCCTGAAGGCTGGAGGAGGCAGTAGCGATGACCCTCTCTCTCTTCCAGGTGTCCGCCACGACCCCAACATGAAGTACGAGCTGCAGCTCGCCAACCCCAAGGAGTTTTACCACGAGGTCCACCGCCCCTCTCACTTCCTCAACTTCGCGCTGCTGCAGGAGGGGGAGGTTTACTCCGCCGACCGCGAGGATCTCTACGCCTAATCCCGCCCCTCTTAGTACTGTTGATATTCAACAGCGTGTTCGTGTGCCCCCTCCACTGTACCCCGCTCGCCCCCCTCACCCCGCGCGTTGTTGTTTCCCCACTTTCCGCGTTACTCAATAAATTTTGTACCAACGGGAGCGCTGCCCGTGAGGTGCCAGTGAGGTCCCGCCTCGGGGGCGGCCCCGGACGGGGCGGGCCGGGCCGGGCGGAGCGTGCGCGGCGCGGGGCGATGGCGGAGCCGCTGTGGCGAACGCCGCCGGGCCGCCTGGCCCCGCCGCACATTTATCGCATGGCGGGGGCCCTGGGCGCCGAGCTGCGCCGCCTCTCCGCCCGCTTCGGGCCCGACGCTGTGGCCGGGCTGGTGCCGCCCGTGGTGCGGCTGCTGGAGCTGCTGGAGGCGCTGGTGGCCCCGCCGGGCGCTGAGGGGGAGGCGCCGGCAGCGCCGGCCGGGCCGCAGGAGGCGGAGGTGAGCGGGGGTCAGGGAGCTGCGCCGGTGGCGCCGAGCCACGCGTGTCCCCGCAGGAGTGGCCGTGGGGACGGCGCCGAGCCGGCTTGTTCCCGTTCCCCGTGGGGACCCGGCTTTGACCCAGCTGCTCCCTTTTCCCAGGGGATGGCTCTGACCCCGCTGTCCTGCAGCCCCTGGGACGGCTCTGATGTGGCTGTTCCCTTCTCCCATGGGATGGCTGTTCCGGCTGTCCCCATCCCCTGGGACGGCTCTGATCTCGCTGTCCCTGTCCTCTGGTATTGATCTGATCTGCCCGTCCCCATCCCTTGGGATGGCTCCGACCTGTCTGGCCCAGTTGTCCCCCACGGGATGGCTCAAACCCAGCTGTCCCCCTTTCCGGGGTGCTGGCTCTGACCCCACTGTCCCCCATCCCCTGGGAAGCCTCTGACCTGGCTGTCAGCGTCCACTGGAACAGCGCTGACCTGGCTGACCCCTGGCTGACCTGGCTATCACTGCCCCCCGGGGTGGCTCTGACCCGGCTGTCCCCGTCCCCCAGGACCCGGAGCAGAGGCTGTGGGAGGCCGAGCACCGGGAGCGAGCCCTGCACGGCCGCCTGGCCTGCCTGGAGGAGCAGAACCGCCAGCTCCTGGGGCAGCTTGCAGAGAACCAGTCCCAGGAAGGTGGGTGTCCCAGTGAGTTTGGGGTCCTCCGATGCCACAGGGTGTCCCTGTGGAGTGGCAGGCTGGGTGCAGGGCTGAACCTGTTTCTCTGGAGCCTGGAATGCTGCTCTCCTTTCCCTCACCTTGGAGACCTGTCCTACCAGGGAGCACAGGTGTTACCTTGTTTTGCAAATCACAGGGATCCCAAACCCCCCTAGCACCTTGAAAGCCCCCAGGAGGGTGGTGGAGGCAGGCACAGGTTGTGGGCTGCTGTGCCAGCACAAGGATGCGTCGGGAATGGTCAAAAACTCTCGGTTCCCTTCTTTCCACTGTTCCTGCTGTGAGATTACCAGGAACAAGTCAGACTTTGCAGAAGCACTGAGGAACTTTGTAGTGTTGTGGGGTTGGAGGAGTCCCTGGACTCTCATTCCTGTCCACCCCTGTCTGGTCTCAGACAGCACGGCACGGAAGGAGCGGGAGGTGATGCTGCGGCTGAAGGAGGTGGTGGACAGGCAGAGGGATGAACTTCGTGCCCAGGCCCACGAGATCGTCTGCAAGAGCCGGGACACAGAGGCGGTGAGGGCGTGGGAGCTCAGGGCTGTGGTGTTCCCAGGGACCTGCTTTCATGTCATATCCCCCCGGGGCTGTCACAGCTGCTGAGCCTGCTGGGGCAGGTGGCACTGATGGCCCTGCATGGGGACACTGCCTCACCTTTGGCTGCCCTGGGCCCTCCAGCTGCAGGAACAGCTCCATCGCTTCATGGCCATGAACGAGGAGCTGCGGCACAAGGTGGCCGTGGTGCAGGCCCAGCTCAAGAGTGCTCTGGAGCAGAAGTCAGACCTGGAGGCTGCGATGCTGCAAAGCCAGAGGGAAATGAGCAGGAGGAGCAGGACAGCCCTGGAGAGCCGGCGCCCAGAGCCTGGTGTGGTGAGTCTGAGCTGTGGCCTCGCTGCTGCTGGACATCACCAGTGCTGACCCCACATTTCCAGCCCTGTGTGGAGCTTTTGGCACACCCAGACCTGCTGGCTGCCAGCCGGACAGGGCTGCACAAGGAAACCCCACGGCTGAAAACTGAACCGTGCAGTGTCTGCAACAGGTGGAGCAAGATGAGATGATAGGAGTTAACGCCCGGTGGGACACAGAGGATGAGGAGGGTTTGCCCCGTGTGGTGATGGGCAGTGGTTGCTGGTTGAGATGGGGGCATTCCTGGGACTTTTCCATTTCTGCCTGCACGTGCACCCAGACTTTGGGTGCGGGTTTTGAGGTCTCTGCTTGCCTGCTGACTCTTTCCATCCCCTCCAGGAGGGAGCCCTGTCACCCTCAGAGGAGCCGCAGCACCAGGATGGGGACAGGAGCCCTGCTCACTGCTGCTTCTCCAAGGAAGAGCTGCAGCAGATCCTGCAAGAGCGGAACGAGCTGAAGACCAACCTGTTCTTGGTGCAGGAGGAACTGGCCTATTACCAGAGGTGAGTCCTGGCCCTGCAGCCACCCCTGGCCCATCAGAGGCTGCTCCCACCACAGTCAGGGCAGAATCTTCCCCAGGCTCTTGGTTAACCAGCTGGCTGCTTTTTGCCAGGGAGCTGCTGAATGAGGAGAGAATTCCCAGCTTCTTCTTGGACGCAATGAAGTCAAATATCAAAAAACAGAGGAAAAAAATCAGAGCCAAAATGCTGGGAACGGCAGAGGAGTCAGCGAGCAGGTGAGTCAGGCTGGGTGCTGGGATCCTCCCGTGCAGGGTGGGTGCTGGCTGGCCTGCTCCAGTGTTTCCATGTGTGTTATGCCCTGGAAAGGAACTTCCCCAAGCCCAGAGCTGCCTCCTCCCTCCAGAGATCAAAGGCTTGATGTCTGTGGTTGATGTGTTGCTCGGGCATAGCTGTGCTACAGGGGCTGGGCTTTGTGCTGCAACTTGTGTGTCCCTGTCACCAGTCAGGCATGGCCTGGCCAAATGCCACTTGTCCCTGCATGCATGTGACAAAAGGGAGGCGAGGTGGTGGCTCTGGGAGCCCTGGACAAACTCCAGAGTGGCTCCAGCATTTGCTGCTGTGGCTCAGTGCAGGTTTACCCCCATTTCTTTGTGCTGCAGTGATGAAGAGGAGGGCTCCTGGCTCCCAGGTCATGGCACAGACTGTGTGGATGCTCAGCCTCCAGAATCCAAAATTAGGAGCTTGTAAGTTTGCTCCTGTGCTGGCAGGGATGGGAGGCTCTGCCAGCAGAGAGGTTTGGGGCTTGGCTGGGACCTGGCACCTGTTGAGTTGGATGTGATGGGAACAGAGTCAGCAGGCTGGTGCAGGGCTGGTAGGGATGCTGCCGAAACAGGGGTTGTTGTTTTAGGGGGATCTGCCTTGTCCTGGGTGCCCCATGCTCTCCAGGTCCGCAGCCGGGCTGTCCCCTGCTGCCACCACCAAACACAGAGGGAGGTTGGGATTCCACATTCTCCCCAGGGAGGTTCTTCTCCCCCACAGCCCTTTTCTGCTCTCTCTGCAGTTTTGGGCTGTGGTATCAAGGCAGCAGCAAAGACCCATCCACATCCAGCTGCTCCGGAACCTGGGAAATCATCGACTCGCTGGACACGCAGCTGGAGCCAGAGCGAGAGAGCAAGGCAGGGTCCAGCTCCCCTGACAGAGCCATGGCACCCCTCTGACCCCACGGGAGCGGGAGCAGGATCTGGCCTCGCAGCAGAGCTTCCTGGATCCTCTTCTTCCAGTGGCTTCAAGAGCAGCATGGCAGCCCTGGCACTTCCCCATGCTGTGGTGGTGGCGAAGCCACAGTGTGGGCAGATTCCTGCAAACCCACTGGGACACTTGGATGTGGGGTGCCAGCCTGATGTGGGACAGCTCAGCACCTCTGGGCATCTCTGCCCACCAGCCACCCTTTCACTGTGCCCATGGCTTAACTACAGGGGGTCCCTCACAGCTGTGCCCCCTCCCCACTGCTCCCTGCTTGCAGCTCAGCATGGTGGGAGTCTGCACCCTCTTCTGCTCCACACCCCAGAAGGGATCCATGGATCTTCCCATCCACTGGTGGCTCTTTGCAAACCCCTCTGCTCACAGCCCAGGATTCCATTGCCCCCATCCTGCTCTGTGGGGGTGTTTTACCTCACCCCTTTCTGTCTCTACCTCCCCAATCCCTGCAATGTGAAGGTCCAGTTGGGGTGTCCTGGGGTCACCACACGGCTGGGAGGGGCTGAGCACACTGCACTGGGTGTCCCCATGCTCCTGTGGCTGGGAGCCATCAGGACCAGCACCACCAGGGCCACTCCTTTTAGGCATGAGGTGAATCAGTTTTGTACTGGGACCCTTCCTGCCACTACTGGGACCTGCCAGACTGGAACAATCCTTGTGTTCATGGGGGTGAGCCAGTCCCCTCAGATCAGGTACTTTCTACCTTTAAATTGGAAATAAATCAGTCTCTTGCTTCTCCTCTGAGGTTCTGGCTGCAGCCTCTGCTTGGGAAGGGCTGGGTGATGCTCTGGGATTTCCCTCACCATTCTCCAGTGTAGCCACTGATGGCTGTGACCCCTGAGCCCCTTTTGGTGGGGAGGGAGCTCCAGGGGGGTGACCCCACAGTGCTGGGCATGGAGGAGTTAATTCCTGCATGGCCAAGGGGAGCACTGTGCTTCCAACCCGGAGCCCCCCCGGCTGAGCCGGCCTCGGGTAGGAAAAAGGTGTTTCCTGTGCATCTGCTGACACAAAGCTCGTGGGGATGTCGAGGTGGGACAGTGGCCAGCAGCCCTTCAAAGGCCAACATAGGTCAGGCTGTGTTGCCATGGGGCACAAGGGGATCCTCCTCTGGGCCCCTGCTGGGGGCTGGCAGTGCCATGGGGTGGCTCGTGGCTGAGGCAGGGGGTGGCACTGGACACCTTGTTTGGGTTGGGGGGACGTTGGCTAAAGCAGCTTTGGGGGCGATGGTGGATGGCACGGGGGGAGTGGGTGAGATGTTCAGGCAGGTACCAGCCCCTGTGTGGCTGTGCCCAGTCCCAGGATTCCCCTTTTTGGTGATAGGGTGGCAGCCAGGGCCAAAAATAGCCCGTGCAGCAGCATTCCCTGCTCCCCCTCCCCGCCGCACCCCTGACGTCTGGATCGGGGCGCCTCCTCCCACGTTTCCTCAGGAAGAAACCCAAGGCTGGAGGGAGGAAGAGGCCGCACCACAGGAGGGACGGGACAGACGGGACAGAAGGACACCAGCGTGGGGCTGGGGAGCCACCAGGACAGGGGCCCTGGTGCCCTGCTGGAATGGGGAGCGCCCGGCCCATCCTCTGCCTCCAGCTGTGGCTGTGGGTGCAGAGCTCTGCCCAGGAGCTCGACCCTGAGGGCAGCAATGTCTGCAGGTAGGTGCCATGGGGGTCCCCCCTTGTGCCCCTTCATCTCCTGGGGCCTCTCAGCAGCCCCACAGGGTGTTGTCCATCTCTCCTTCCGTGGACAGAGATGTGCAGCCTGGCACGGGATGGGTGCAGAGGCTGGGGTGATGCCGGGGAGCGTGGTTGGGCACGTCTGGGTGTTTGGGGCACCAGACCCCTTCTGCAGGGTTTATTTCTCATTCCTGAGCACAGGGCAACGGGGCAATACGGGACCCCTGGCAAAACTCACTGTGGGTGTAGCAAACCCCAAAGTGCTTTGGGAGCTGATGTCCTCTGAATTGGCTGCCACGTTGCCTCTCCCATTGTCTCCCATCAGCGGTGACGCCTTTCGCTGCCTTCACTCAGTGCCTCATTTCTGCACTGCTGGCGAAGCTTTGAGCCTCACCCAGGGCATGGGACCCCCGGCACGGGCTCCGTGGGGGCATTCCCAGCACTCCGGGCAGGCCAGCCCCACCGCCCACTCGGGCTGCAGCCTCTTAAATTTCCTTCTATTTTGCTGGTTTCCTTCCGGAGCGTTGCCCTGGGGGCCGCGCCGCCTTCTCAGCACTGGGGCGAGGATCGCTTCTCCTTGGCCGAGGCCATGAAGCCACCCTGGCCCCCCAGCCCTGGCTGACACCCCCCGGTCTCTCCCGCAGGTTCCCGGCCGGCCCGGCGTGCTGTCCCGGCTGGAAGCAGGACGGGAGGCAGTGCACGGTCGGTGAGTGATGGATGGGGATGAATCCCGAAGCGTGGTCCCCACGCTCATCCAGGCGGATCCTCTGAGTGATGGGGGCAGCCCTGCAGCTCTGTTCGAGCCGTGCCAGTGGGGTCGTGCCCCGTGGGGAGCCCCGAAGCTGCTGATGGTGCTGCGGCTGAGCCAGAGGGATGGAGTGGGAAGCGGGATGGTGGTTTCTCTGGGAATGCTGTTCCTGCGGGAGGTGGGTGAGTGGCCAGACTGGGGAGGCCAGAGGGTGCTGAGTGCCTTTCCTGTCCCGACAGCCGTGTGCGAGGGGGAGGACGCCTGCAGGGAGGGCGAGGTGTGCCTGAAACCCGGGCTCTGCCGCTGCAAACCCGGCTTCTTCGGAGCAGACTGCAGTTCCCGTGAGTGTCCCCCCCGCGCTCAGCCTCTGCCATCCCCCTTTAAAGCCAGCTGGATGCTCGGGGGGCTGCCGGGCTTCCCCCCATCCTGGCTGTGTCCTTTCCCCCCGCAGGCTGCCCCGAGCAGTACTGGGGCCACGACTGCAAGCAGAGCTGCCCGTGCCACCCCAACGGGCGCTGCGACCCCGTGAGCGGCCACTGCACCTGCGACCCCAACCACTGGGGAGGGCTCTGCCAGTTCTCCTGCCAGTGCGGCCCCCACGGCCGCTGCGACCCCCTGACCGGCGCCTGCCACTGCGAGCCGGGCTGGTGGGCACCCAGCTGCAGGAAGCAATGCCAGTGCAACCCCTCCACGTCCCACTGCGACCCCCTGAGCGGGCTGTGCCGCTGCCTGCCGGGCTGGTGGGGCAGGAGGTGCAGCTTCAAGTGCTCCTGCAACATCTCGCCCTGCGCGCAGGAGACGGGCAAGTGCGAGTGCCTGGCTGGCTTCTGGGGACCGGCGTGCCAGCGGCGCTGCGACTGCGGGCGCGGCTCCTGCAGTCCCCTCACCGGCCACTGCACCTGCGAGCCCGGCTACCAGGGCAGGAGCTGCCGGGACCCTTGTCCGGCAGGGAAATACGGATCTCAGTGCGTGCACAGGTGAGGTGGGGGAGCAGAGGGGATCCAGCGGGGCTGCAGTCAGATCTTGGGGGAAGTCACTGCGCTGGTGTCTGTCCCTTTGGTTGGGCAGGGAGACCTGTCCTGGAGGTTTGGGCATCCCAGGTCAGATGCAGCATCAGCGTTGCCCCAAAAGAAACACTTCACTATTGCCAGCAGAAAGTGTCACCCTAAAATCTGGTCGTCCTTAGTCCCGCTCCCCATGGTGATAAAGCAGCACCTCCCAACTCAGAACATTCTGTGATTCTGCTGCCCTCCTCTCCTCTTGCTACCACAGAGCATTAGGCATCCCTGTGTATTTCCCCTTGGTCCAAAATGATGCTCAGTGATTGTGTGGGGTGAAACCTGCTTTTTGTGAGGTGAAACCTGCTTCTTAGAGGTACAAGGGTGGCTTTTGTGACCTCGATGCCTCTCTGCCCTCGCAGCTGTGGGAGCTGCAAGCGCAGCCAGCCCTGCTCACCCGTGGATGGCTTCTGCCTGGCCTGCCAGCCCGGCTGGAATGGGACCCTCTGCAAGGATCCCTGTGCTCCTGGATTCCATGGGGAGGGCTGCCTCCAGGCGTGTCCCCGCTGCCAGCACGGGGAGCCCTGTGACCCCCAGACTGGGTCCTGCCTGCGCTGTGATCCTGGCTGGACAGGACCCAGGTATGCCCAGGGTGAGGCCACCAGTCCCTGTGGGTGTCCCTGCTGCGGGGTGCAGTCACTGATGCTTTGCTCTGTTTTGACAGCTGCAACAGCTCCTGCCCCGTGGGCACCTTTGGTGATGGCTGCCAGTTCCTCTGCCCCGAGTGTGTTTCAGGGAGCTGTGACCCTGTGACAGGAGTTTGCATCTGCCAGGCAGGCTACTGGGGAGACAGGTAACGCCAGGAAAACACTGGGATAACACTGGGAGTGGGGCAGGGCTGGAGCCTCGCTCTCTCTGGGGCATTTCCCTCCTTTCCTCTCTCTTCCAGCTGCAATGACACCTGTCCTGAGGGGTATTTTGGAGTGAATTGTTCCTCGCCCTGCCAGTGCTCCTGGGGGACCTGCGACCCTGTGCAGGGGGACTGTGTGCTGAGTAAGATCAACCTCACATTTACTCCTTGGCACTGGGCAAGGGATGGTCGCATCCTCACTGGGGAAGGTGCTGGGAGCCTGGGATGTATCCTAGTGCCTCCTGGCCCCGCCAGGAGTTGTCAGCTCCTGTGCTCTCTGTGCAGGGCTGTTCTACGGGCATCACAGCCACAGGACATGCCAGACTCAACCCATCTCCTCACACAGGTCTGAAGGACCACAGAGCCCTTGCAGCTGCCATCCTCGTCCCTCTCCTGCTGCTGCTGCTCTGTGTCGCCTGCTGCTGCTGTGGAGCTGGCCCAGCAGATGCCAGAGACAGGTATTTTTTCATATTTTTCAGCCTTTGACACAAAACCCCACCTCCCGTGTCCCTTGATGTCCATCTCTGCTCTGCAGGGCGGCTGTGCCGGACGATGATGTGCTGGCCAGGATGAAGCACCGTGTGCAGGGGGTGCTGGCGAACCTCAGTGCCCTGCTGCCCTGCTTTAACCTGGGCGGCTCGAAACTTCCCAAAGTCACGGGTAAGAAAAGCAGAGCTGCCAACAGCACTTCCAGAAGGTCACCCTGCCCTCTCTGCAGTGTCACTATTGGGGGAGAGCCTGAAACCCCTCTCCCCCAAGTACCCCAGGGTGCCCAAGCTCAGCTGGGTGTCTTCTCCTCCCCAGTTTCCCATCACGACACAGAAATCCCCTTCAACCCCAGCTTCATCGAGCCACCATCGTCTGCGTGGGTTTCAGACAGCTCCTTCTCCTCCTTCGACACTGACAACGAGGGACCCGAGTATTCCGTCCCTCCCAGAGAAGGTGACGCCCAGCCCATGGCTGCTCCTCCTCCTCCTCTCTGATCACCTCTGGGCCGCCGGGGTCAATCCTGGCCTTCCCAGGGAGGTGTGCTTGGCACAGACAGTGTTTATTTCCAAACCCTTGTTTCCCTGTCTGCAGGGCTGTGTCTGGCCTCGTGCCATGGGACGTGCCCAGTGGGACAACCCCATTTCACAACCTCCTCCCTGGGAAACGATCCCAGGCACAATGCTGTTGCATCAGCTCCTGTCCCAGTGTCCCCAGTTATGTCCCCGGGCACGGTGGCAGCTCTGGCAGCCGTAACACGTGTCACCTTGTCCCACAGGCATCCCGCTGCTGGGCGGGGCTGAGTTGCAGGATGGAGCATCCCCCCCAGGCGAGGCGCTCCCGGACCCGTCTGCCTTCGACTCCGAGGATGTCTCTCAGCCCTTCGCCATCCCCCGCACCTCCAGCATCGCCAAGGCCAAGCGACCCTCTGTGTCCTTCGCCGAGGGGACAAAATTCGGGGCGGCCGAGACCCCCAGCCCCAGCCGGAAGCCCAAAGCCCCGTGGGGCCCGTCCAGGCTGACCCCACCGCCGGGGGATGTGGCGGCCGAGCCCCCCAGCGAGCGCCCGGCCAGCGATTGCTATGAGAACCCCGAGCCCCTCAGCAAGGGGGACGAAAGCCACCGGCCATCGCCTCGGGCCACCCCGGGGGGACGCCGCAGGGTAGTGTCCAGCACCAGGCACGTGGCCCAGAGAGTGGAGGCGCTGGAAGCAGCTGCGAAATCCGGCAGCTGGGAGGCCAAGAGGAAGGAGCCCAACGTCACCACGATCTACATGATGGTGGGAACGGCCGGGCAGGACCCCAAGGCGGAGGGGACTGGCGAGGGAGCGGTCCAGGCTGTGCTGAAGCGTCTGGGCAGCTTGCAGAAGGGCAAGTGGGCTGCGAAGGAGGAGCCCAAGGTGAGGAGGAGCATGGAGGCCATCCAGAAACCTCCTCGCCGGGCTCTGGCACAGCGCAGGGACTCGGAGAACAGCTCCAAGCAGAGGGAGAGTGTCCCGGGGGCTCCTGCCGAGTCAGCCCCTGGCAAGCACCAACATCCGGCTGCAAAGAGACTGTCCCTCCTCCTTGCATCTCTCTCATCAAAAAACACGGGTGCCCAGGACGGGGCCAGCGAAGCCGTAGGTGCCACAGAGAAGGGCAAAAGCCCTGAGTTAGTTGGCAGCCTCGAAAGGAAGGGAGAGGCTGCCGCGGAGGAAGAGCCGAAATACGAGAATGTGGCCAGCAGCGGTGCTGATTCGCCCTCCGGCCCCGGCAAAGAGCTGCCGGCCACCCCTCCGGCCACCTGAGCCACCGCCGCCCGGGCTGGGTCCGCGGGAGCCACGGGGCTCCACAGCCACTCCGCGCTGTGAACTGGAGAAGCATCGAGCCTTCCTGGTGATCCCGTCCCTGTCCTCCGTCCTGTGTGGCTGCTCTGGACCCTCGCTGGAGCCACAGCAGGGGCAGCGTGTGGGGTTGTGGTGCTTGAGGGCTGTTTTCTGCTCCCCGCTGCCCCAACAGCCCCATTTGTGTCTGCACAGCCCCAGGGGACAGGGGACAGCGATGCTCTGGATGCTGTGGTGGCACCCTCAAGTCCCTGTCACCACTAGGGGCACACCCAGTGTAGGGCTGCTGAGTGCTCAGCTGGGAAATGCCTGCATAAAATCCAGTCCCACCCCATCGGTTTTCACCTTTCCCTGTCCCAATTCCAGTGATACAGCTCGGAGCCTCTTGCTGTAAAGGTGCTTCTCGCTGAAGGGGATTATTTCGTGGAGCTGGGCTGAGGAGAGATGATGGGCTGTCACAAGCGGCTTCAGAGAAAATTAATTTTAGCTGCTTATCTCAAAGGGTATCTGGGTCTGTGGGGGTTTATCTGTGTGGCTCTGGCTTCTGTGGCAGGCCCTGGCTGCCTTTGCTTCCATGTGGAAAAGCTCGTGGCAGGACACAGGGTGTAGTGACAGCATTTTAAACTCCACACGGTTCCAAGCTGCAGTTGTGCAAACGTGGCAGCTGGGCAGTGACCATCAACCTGTGCACCTGGCGCCGTGCTGATAAGGATGGAAGTTGCCTGGAAAATGGGATTTCCGCGGGTGCCCTAAGTTCCTGCCACCTCCCACGCCTCATTCCTGCTGTAAAGGTGGTTGAGATGCCAAAGAGGATTTGCCGAGTGATCTGGTTTTAGATGTATCTAAGTAGTAAAAGGTTTTTGTGTATTTTTTCTGTTATTTTGTGTGGCGTGAAAGCCTCAGAATGAAAATTAAATGCCCTTCAGGAGATGGGTTTCCCAGCCACCCTCTGAGTCAAAGACACAACCAGAAATATTCTCCAGAGTGCGGAAACTGTCAGCAGCCTTAGGCTTTCCATTTTGGGGGATTTAAAAAATTTTCTGGCTCTGTTGAATTCTGAATTCTCACTCACTGAGCTGAGCCCTGTGCAGAGCCCAAGACTGGAGTGCAGGGGCAATGTGAGTGGGCTGTGAATGTCCAGAGCCCCTCTTCTGCAGCCTGCACCTCACACATCATGTGCAGAGCTCTACGTGCATCCTTCTGGTCCAGCACTGTTTGGCTGGGGTTCAGGCTTTGGGGTGTTTCAGAAAACACAGTGGGTTTTGCTTTTTCCCTTTTGCTTTCTGTGGGTGCTTCTGCACAGCACAAGGCACCAAATCCCCACGGTCTGACGTGGCTGAAACTTCCAGTTTTGCAGCCAGCACGAAGCACCCTTTCCTGCAGTGGAATCATCTGCTGCTGTGATTGTAACACCAAATATTCTGGCATCCAAATAAAACCTGAGACATGCTATCGGGTCATCCATGGCCAGCTATAAATACCCCAGAGAGTGAGTAAAGCACCAGAGCACATGTTTTTAGAAATTGGCCAGGAATGAGTTGAAGCTAGAAGGAAGGTGATAGCTCCTGCTCTGGCAGAGCCACTGGGGTAAATGATGTGGTGCTCTTCCAAGGCTTGGGCAGTTTGGGAAAGATGACAAGGCTGACAAGATGACAAGGACAGATCACCATGGGACAGATGCCAGGAACAGCTCCAGCCTCTGCTCCTGTCCAAGCAGAGCACACAGACACCTCTCTGCAGGATAAAAATCCTGGCAGGACTGGAGCAGCAGCCTGTTCTGCACAGGCTTGCTTTTGGCACCATTTTATGACAGAGGCAGGGACAGTCCCACGTTTGATTTATAAGCAGCCGGTTTTGTCCCTAATGGGGTGGATGTTTTGAGCCTGT